>NC_134546.1:54012500-55212500 GCF_050624435.1 Tenrec ecaudatus | reverse complement strand
AAGGCGTCCCCCTAGCATAGAGGTTACTGGCCAGGCTACTAACCGCAAGGTCAGCGGTGTGAAACCACCAGCCTCGCTACCAGGGAGAAGGCTGAAGATTTCCAGGGGCCGCTCTGCCCTGTCCTCTCGGGTGGTCCTCAGTCAGAATCGACTGGGTGGCAGTGGGTGTTTGGGGTTCTAACCACCTTCCAGCACTCTTCTGCTGTGATCCAGGGAGTTTCCATTGACCAGCTTCTTTCTAGTCAGTCTTCGTCTGCGACCTCTCTAGCGGGGAGACCCTGATGATATTGGAAGTGCCGACACCAAGCCTAGCTTCCTGTATCACAGCAGCAGGCCAGACACCACAGTGTGACAAGCTGGCAGACTGTCAGGGTCGCCCTCGGCCTGCCTAGCCCCGGCAGCTCCGGATCCCACCAGGGTCTGTAACCAGCGGTTCTCGACCTGCCTCATGCCGCGGCCCTTTCATACAGTTCCTCATGTGGTGGTGACCCCCCCAACCATAACATTATTTTCAATGCTACTTCGTCACTGTGATGAATCCGGCGACCCCTGTGAAAAGGTCAGGCGGCTCCCCCAAAGGGGTCACGACCCACAGGTTGAGAACCACTGTTGTACAGACAAGCTCAGCGTGGTAAGTGTGGTTCTATCTTTAGTGAGCAGATGAATGAGGGTTCTCGGGTCACATGGTGGTGTCACTAGTTCAAGGTACGGACACCTCCGGCCAGGCCAGGGATATCCGCCCACACAGAATCCTTAGTAGTGTTTATTATCCAATTTAATTATAGAATCATCTGTCATAGTCTCATTGTAAATCGCTTAAATGTAATACCCTAGATTATATATTAATAACATATGAATAACAATTATGTGGATAATTAACTATGGTAATTCGTTTGTAAAATCTTCCTACAATGAATGACATGCTTAATGTCAACCTTTTTAGTAACTGGGCAGAGGCCATTTTTGCTTATTCTTCCTCTTCTTTAATTACTGCTTTGTTCACCCCAAAAAAGCAATTGCTATGGGTTCACAAGTACTAATTACCACAATAGTGTAGCAAAAATACCAGATTATATAACAAAATCAATGACTGTTAAAAACAACGGGAGCCCTGACAGATGGCTTAGTGTTTAGGCATTGGGCTGCTAGCCCCAAGGTCAGCAGTTCAAAACCACCAGCCACTCCTAGAGAGCAAGATGAGGCTTCCTACTTCCATAAAACAGAGTTTCAGCTGAAAAAGGAAAAACAACAACAGTCTCAGAAACCCACAGAGGCCTGCCCCTCCTTCCTCTACCCTGTCCTACAAGGTCACTGTGAGTCGGAAGGACATGGACTCCACAGCAGGGAGAGCTTGATTCAAAACAGCAGCAGTTGGGGAAGCAACAGCCCCGCATGGGCCGGTGACACAGCGCGGATTTCCAATGGTCTCAGGAAGGTGGTGGTAATGACGGCTACATTCAGAGCTCAGTAGTAGGTTCCAACAGTATATTGACGTTTCCCGTCCAGCCCGCTGAGGCATGTAAGCTGGGTGGATGGAAGCCGATTTGGTTGTTGATAACTGTCCGATGGGCTTTTTTCATTGGTTTTGTTTTTACTAAGGATACATTTCTGCTGAAACACCACACAAAAATGTGATCGACAACCATTTGGATGTCACCTGCTGTGGTCAGCACCTTCCCCACCCCATGAGTGACTCAGGGTTAAATTGTAAGCTCGGGCTCAGACTCAGACAGAAGCCCTGGTCCCACCTACCTTGGAGGAGCCCACTAAAGGCTCAGAGGGCAGCAGGGGAGGGAGGATGCAGTCGGCTGGGATTGACTGACAGCAAAGCCTGTTTCAGGAGTTAAGGGGGAAATGTGTTCTAACTGCCAGTGAGTGAAAGTCTGCCTGTGCCAAAGTGCTATGCTAAGGCCCTGGCTTTCCATCATCCCCTGGAACATCCTAAGGATCCTGTGGGGTTGCTCCTCAGCTCCCAGTGTCCAGTCAAGCCGAACACTGCTATCAAGTCGATTCCAATTCATAGCAACCCTTACAGGATGGAGTGCAACTGCCCCTGTGGTTTTTCAAGACTCTGATTCTTTTATGGGAGTAGAAAGCCTCATTGTTCTCTCACAGAGCAGCGGGTGGTTTCGAACTGATGGTCTTGGTGGTTAGCAGTCCAAGGCATAGCCCACTACATCACCAGGGCTCCCTGCTCCCTCCCTGTTTGGGTTTTGTGGAGCACCATGAAGGGGGTTCCCACCCTTTGTGATCCTATGTGGCACTGAGGGAAACAAACCCGGTCCTGCACTGAGCTCTCAACTGGTTCTCTTTCCAGATGAGGAAGTGGAGGCTCAGGCATGTAAAATGGCTTTGGCTTAAGGTCACACAGTCAAGCCCAGTGGGGCCAGGACTGTAGTACCCAGCTCTGAAAACACCTTGGGTGAGAATGAAGCAATGGCACTTTCCTCCCTCCCCCCACCTTGGCCCCCCTGCCCCTCCCTCCTCTCCCTAGTTCCCCTGCCCCTCACTCCTCTCCCTGGTTCCCCTGCCCTTCCCTCCTCCCCCTGTCCCTCCCTCCTCCCCCTGGCTCCCCTACTCCTTCCTCATCCCCCTGGTTCCCCTGACCTTCCCTCCTCCCCCTGCCCCTCCCTCCTCTCCTGGTCCCCCAGCTCCTCCTTCCTCTCCCTGGTCCCCCAGCTCCTCCCTCCTCTCCTGGTCCCCCTGCCCCTCCCTCCTCCCCTTGGCCCCCCTAGGCCTCCTTCCACTCCCTGGTCCCCCTGCCCCTCCCTCCTCCCCCTGGTCCCTTAACTACAGAAGGTTGTCCTCTGACCAGTTGCCTACTCTAGAGAGTTCCTGTGACTGACCTCACATACTCACATACTTTTGTGATGGGCGGGCTTCCCTCAGCAGAATGGTTGCAGGGTCGCCCCTGCTGTAGCCTGTATCAGGGCTTCATATCTCTTCATTGCCATGTTTAACCTACTTTTAAAAAAAAATTACTTGGGATTTAGTACATACATCATTCCATATTTCTATCATATCAAATAGAATTGTACAATTGCTACCACAATCAGTTTCCCCCACTTTAAAAAAAATCTATTCATCTGTTACTACTCCATTGTTATGTATAAACCACTTTTTTTTTAATCCATTCATCTGTTGATGGGCTTCTAGGTTGTTTCCACCTTTGGGCAATTTGAATAGCAGCAATGCATTTTTTCTTCCAAAATTCATGTCCCTCTTTCATTCACCCCCACATTTAAGCCAGGTATTCAGAAGGGAATCCTCAGGAAGGGGCAAGGGGAGTGACCCTGAGTGAACATGGGAGAGCACAGCACAAGGGGGCTGTGGGGGAGGGTGGGTGTAATCTGTGGTCCTCCAAGGCCAAAAGGCCGGTCCTCCACAGGGAAGCAGAAGGGACCATCTCATCTGAAAGTGCAGATCTGATATGTCCCAGGGCCCCACTCCTGCTGCCCCTCTGCCGGCCTCCCACCCCTCTCCGCCAAAGGATCTGACCACTGAGCCAGAGACATATGTGCTCCTCAGCTAAGCGGCCCTGCACATCCTCCTGAAACTCCTCATTGCCTTACCACCTGCGCCCCGCCCCCCCAATGAGGAACTCCAGGAAGATAGGGACTGAGAGGGTGAGGAGCAGGGGTTCCTGACACCCCCAACCCACCCAACACCCTGTGTCACAGCCTCGGCTCAGAATCTACCCACTACAGGCAGCAGAACCCAGCCCCGCCTCCGGCTGGGTAACCACCTGCGCTGGGTGGAAGCGGCCCCAGGCTGCCTCACGCCTGGGGGGGAGGGGCCTCCAGTTCCCAATAACCACTCCTGAGGTCACTGTCATGAAGCCACAAGGCCACCTGGTGACTTCTCGAACCATCGGAACAGAGTCAAAACTCACTTTCTAGGAAACTCTCCAAGCAAAGTGCCGGAGCGTAGTAAATACTGGAATAGGAGTGTCGTAAATACTGGAATAGATGTTAGCACTCCTTAGGAGGAGGCACGGGTGGTGTAGTGGTAATGCTTTGAGCTGCTAACTGCAAGGTCAGCAGTTCAAAACAACCAGGGGCTCTGTGGGAGAAACCCAGGCCGTGCTACTCCCATAAACAGTGACAGTCTGAGATGGTCAGTTTATTGTGCCAACCTGGCCGATAAACACAAGTGGGGTTAACTGAAGGGCAGAGGGATAAATGGCTCAGTGAGCCTCGCCTTTCTAGTTCTCCGGTCTCTTGCTTTGTGATGGTTGCACCAGGGTGCAGCTGCCTTAGCCAGTTCCCTGCTTCAGCTGGCAAGGCTCACTTCCTGCAAGACATCCCTAAGGAGAAGCCACATGGACCTACCCTGATGCAGCCGTGGGTACTGGAGCACCCGTGTGGAGACCCCTGCCAGCGCTGAGATGCTTACACGTTCACTGATTCGGCTTTCCTCCTGCGGCCGGCATCATAGTGTGTGTGTTTTGTGAGATGGAGGAGGACTTTGGGGATTGGTGTTGGACATATGGGTTAATGTTGGACTTGTGGGCTTGGGCAGCACTGGGTTGGGATGTTTTCTTGATGCGCACTTACCCTTTATATAAAACTCTCTCTTATACATGAGTTGCTGTGGATGTGTTTCTCTAAAGTTCCCAGACTAATATAAGTCTTTCTCTGTGTCAGTGCATTCGTTTGGACTAAAATCTATGGGAACTGATGTGGAACGTCTGGCTAAATGGATTTGCTCGAGTGAAACTGTATGCATGTGTGCAGTGTAAAATGAGTGACTCTGCTAATATTTAAATGTTCAAAGGAGGAGGGGTCAAGGGGAGCTGATATCAATGTGCTCAAGAATGTTTTGAATGAGAATGCTTTGAAACTGTGGTAGCAATTGTGCAATACTGCTTGAAGCGACGGAACTATGGACTGCTATGATTTCTATATCAGCTCCCAATAACATGGTCTTGGGAAAAAATGTTCGTAAGAAGTCCAACTTTCCTCCTTCCCACAGAAGAATTCACTTCAGAGGACAGCACGGAAGCTGCAGCTCAGAGAGAGGGACATGTCTGATAGAGCACACGGGAGCAAAGGAAGGGGAGGAAGAGAGAGTGGAGCACATCCTGGCCCACCAAGCCCTGAGGACGCTATCCCTGCTCAGAGCAGCCAATCCACAGAGAGGATCTTATGGCTGCCCCATTACGAGACACAACATCCCTCACTGACCCATAGCCCTACAGGGGGCAACACTGGACACACAGTGTGGGAATTCCACCCAATCTGATCCCACTACACCGAGGCAAAACACTAAGGGCATGCAACAGAACAGCAAGGGGAACAGAGCAACAAGGTCCCCAGGGAATACCAAAAACAGACTTTGGGGCCAGAGCCTGGCGCCCCATCAGACTCCACTGGAAAATACTCCTAAAGGTCAACAAACAGACCTTGAACTATTTACAGGCTATTCTTTTTTTTCCCCAATCATTGTTTTTTTGTTGCATTGTTTTGCTCTGTCTTGTTTTTGTGCATATTATTATCTCTGAAGATCTATCTAGATAAGATAGCCTGGATAAACAATCTGGAGGAGAAAACAACTTGACCAAAGGTTTGGGGGGGGGGGGACATGGGAGAGGGGGAAGTGGGGGAAAGGAAGTGGTATTAACAAACCCAGGGACAAGGGAACAACAAGTGATCCAAAATCAGTAGTGAGGAGGGTGTAGGAGGCCTGGTAGGGCTTGATCAAGGGCAATGGAACCGAGTGCAATTACTGAAACTCAAATGAAGGATGATCATGATAGCGGGACAAGAGGAAAGTAAAATGAAGTAGAGGAAAGAACTTGGAGGCAAATGGACGGTATTTACAGAGGCCTAAATACAGGTATGTACATATGTAAATATATTTATATATGATGATGGGGATATAGATCTATGTGCATATATTTATAGATTTAGTATTAAGGTAGCAGATGGACATTGGGCCTCCACTCAAGTACTCCCTCAATGCAAGAACATTCTGTTCTATTAAAACTGTCACTCCATGATGCTCACCTTCCCAGCAGGATCGCTGAAGACAAATGGGTGCATAAGCAAATGTGAAGAAAGCTGATGATGCTCAGCTATCAAAAGAGATAGCGTCTGGGGTCTTAAAGGCTTGAAGATAAACAAGGGCCATCTAGCTCAGAAGCAACAAAGCCTACATAGAAGAAACACACCAGCCTGTGTGATCACGAGGTGTCAAAGGGATCAGGGATCAGGCACCCTAAAACAAAAAATCTTATCATTGTGAATGAGGGGGAGTGCAGAGTGAGGACCCAAAGCCCATCTATATGCAACTGGACATCCCCTTATAGAAGGGTCACGGGGAGGAGAAGAACCAGTCAGGGTGCAATGTAGCCACAATGAAACGTACAACTTTCCTCTAGTTTTTTTTTTTATCATTTTATTGGGGGCTTGTATAATTCTTATCACAATCCATACATACATCCATTTTCTCAAGAACATATGCACATTTGTTGCCATCATCATTCTCAAAACATTTGCATTCTACTTTAGCCCGTAATATCTGCTGCTCATTTTCCCCCTCCCTCCCCCAACCTCATGAACCCTTCATCATTCATATATTATTATTTCCTCTAGTTCTTAAATGCTTCCTCTCCCCATTACCATGATCCCAATTTTACCTTACAAATCTGGCTAGACTAGAGGATGTACACTGGTACAGATAAGAGCTGGAAACACAGGAAATCCAGGGCAGATAGACCCCTAAGGACCAATAATGAGAGTAGCCATACCAGGAAGGTAAGGGGAAAGTGGGGTAGAAAGGGGGAACTGATCACAAGGATCTACATATAACTTCCTCCCTGGGGGAAGGAAAACAGAAAAGTAGATGAAGGGAGACAGTCAATGTAAAAAAAAAGTATAAATTATCAAGGGAGAGTCGGGGAGGGGAAAAATGAGCTGATACCAAGGGCTCAAGTAGAAAGAAAATGTTTTGAAACTGATGATGGCAACATATGTACAAATGTGCTTGACACAATGGATGTTTGATGGGCTGTGACAAGAGCTGTATGAGCCCCCAATAAAATGATTTTTTTATTCCAACTTCTGCTTCCTTCCTATAAAATTCTAAATATATTCTTGAAATTCAGTATTATTATTAAATTCAGTATTTTTGAGTTAGGAGATAATTGGGCATAGATGTTTTCATAAGAATCCTCATTATCAATGTATTTTAAGAAGGATAAAATTCATTAAAATATTTGCATTATACCATGTGAAACACAAAGCCGGCCCATTCTCAGAGGCCCAAGGGGACCACTCTCCCCTGCCCTGTCCAGTTGCTGTGAGTCAGCCTGGGCCCAATGGCAGTGAATGTGGTTTGGATGTTATTATTAGGCATCCCTCGTAGCACAGAGGATCTGTGGCTTAACCAAAAGGTGTGTGGTTGGAACTCACCCAGAGGTGCCTCGCAAGAAAGGCCTGGTGATCTGCTTCTGGGGAAAAAAACAAACACACAAAAAAAAACCAACCATGAGTCACTGAGAACCCTCTGTGGAGCTCAGGCTATTCTGGCAACACTGCACACCACACAGGGGGTCACTCTGAGTCAGAAGGGACCAGAAGGCAGCTGGAAATCCATCGGTAATAATGACAAAGCACCTGGCATGTGGTAGGTGCTCGGTAGTAAAAGGTGGTTTCCTGGTCCCACCTGGGCTAGATCAAGAAGGGCTCAGAATACTAGGATCAGGAGTGGATCCAAGTGGGATGCAGCTGGCAGCCCCATCCCCTGCCACTGCCCGGGGGGGCCCCACTTGTACACAACGGACTCCAGGCCACATTTGGGTCAGGAAGGGGAAGAGGTCAGGGGGAGGCCCCTGAACTGGCCCCCAATCCCTTGTGCTTTCTACAGCTGCTCCTCAGCTCAACCGGCCAGCTGGGGACTGGTCTTCAGCACTGAGAGAGCCATGCCACCATGCCCACTCCATTGACCCTGCTTGCTTCCTGCCTTTCCCAGGGACCCTCAGCCCTCAGCACTGGTCAAGTCTCCCTGGCCACCGCTTTCATGGCTCCACCCACCCTTACTGGCCAGTGAGATTCCACAGCAGGGATGTAGGATCCATTCCAGATCCCCGTGCCTCACTTGGCCCCTTTCCACGTGGCCTGCTGCCTCCCAGGTGCCCCCAGACCCTGTCTGTGTCCCCACTGGGCTTCTTTCCCAGGCACTGTGTTTTCCATCTTGCCCAACCTCTTTCTAGAAGAGTCTCACTCGCTCCTCAAGGGCCCAGCAGAAGCTCCCTGATGGGATACTGAAAGCCAAAGAGCAGCTCTCCTCCCCGAGCTGCACCGAGGCCCTGCTGCGGGCACCCACGCCTTCCCACCCAGAGATGCTGTCAGGGCGGGGGCAGGCCCAGCCCTCGCCTGCAGCCCAGCACCTGCTTTGCAGGAAGTGGAAGGGGACTTTGCTGAAAATCTGCCTTTAATCTTGGCTTCCTGTTTTCAGCCCTGGGGGACTGCCCAGCAGGCCTGGGTGTCAAGCTATTTCACGCTTGCTTCTCTAAACTGTCATCTCTGAGCAGAGAGGCTGAGGAGAGGGAAGGAAGCTGGGGGAGGGAGGGCAGGCCCTCCCCTTCCTCCCAAGGACCCTGGGAGCCCAGGCCGGCCATTAAAGTGCTTAACCTTTGGGCTGCAGGCCCCCAACCCACGATTACCAGGTTGGTCTGTGCCCGGCCTATGTGCCCGGCGGTCTTGCTCTCAGCCAAGAAGGCTCCTCTTGGACGTCCTTCAAGATCTCAATGCCCCCAAGACCCTCATCTGAGGAGCTCCTTTCGCCAAGTGGGCAGGGAGGCTGCTCTGGGCTCCCTATTTTGGAGTCTTCTGACTTGAACCCAATGGTGGGCCTCCAGGGAAGGAAGCTCTTCTGCGTTCTGAGCCTCGGTCGCTGCCTATGAACCAACTTGACCTTCATGGCTAATTGGCAACTCATCATCAGTTGCCAACCCACCCCCCCCACCTCCATGTTTGTCTTTCTCCAGAAGATACCCCATCTCAGGGTGGAGCACCGCCCTTGCCCTGAGCAAGCAAAGTCTGACTCCTCCTGTGACCTCAACTACCCACACACAGCCCGTCACCAGCAGCTGTCATGTGACTCACCGACACCCCTTCACCTTCTTCTGTCCCCACCACTCCCAAGGGAGCCCACACCCATCAGCTCTGGCCTGGACCACAGCACCAGCCTCCTCTCCCGGCTCTTGGCCTTTACTCTTCTGTCCTCCCGACCCCTCCCTCCCAACACCAACCCCGAACAAGAGCGAGTGCTCTCACTGCCATGGGGGCGTCGGTGCCCAAGCACAGACCCCAGAATACGGGGTAGAACTGCCCCCTGAGAATTTCTGAGACCGTCACTTTTTTTTTAATTAGTAAATCATTTTATTGGGGGCTCTGACAATTCACACATCAATGCTATCAAACACATTTGTACATATGTCGCCATCATCATCTTCTTTCTGCTCGAGCCCTTGGTATCACTCTCGGGGACCCCTGAACAATTATAAATTTTTAGCATTCTCGTATCTTACATTATCTGTTATCTCCTTTCACCCACATTTGTTTCTGTTGTTCTGTGTAGTTGGCTCCCCGTTTCGCGCCCTTCTCCCCCCACCTTTCCCCTACCCTCATGGTATCTCTACTCCCATTATTGTTCCTGAGTGGTTAATCTGCCCTGGATTCCGTGTGTCCAGAGCTCTTATCTGTACCAGTGTCCATGCTCTGGTCTAGTCGGATTTGTAAGGAAGAACTGGGGTCATGATAGTGGGGGCGGGGGGCGCGGAGAAAGCATTAAAATAAATAACTAGAGGAATGTTGTGTGTTCCGTTGGGACTATGCTGCACCGTGACTGACTTGTTCCTTCCTTGCGACCCCGGGGCTGTCACTCTTTACAGGAGTAGAAAGCCCTGTCTTTCTCTCACGGAACAACGGGTGGGTTTGAACTGCTGACCTTGCAATTAGCAGCACACCAGAGAGACCTTTCCAAATCAAAGATTCCTGACCAGGATCCAAAGGGAAAGGAGGAGGGCAGGACCAGGTCCTTTAAAACTGTTGTGGAGAAGTTCCATTTTCTACATACTCTTTGGCAGTCTTTCCTTCTAGAATAAGATTTCAAATTCCCAAGGAATCCAGACTTCCTGGAGCCACGGAAGCGGGACCAAGGGTAGAAACGATGGCCCTGGGATCATTTTTAAACCGTAAACCAAAATTGCTTTCTGAAGTCTTCTGGACAATAACCCCAAACAAACAAGCCCAGTGCTGTCAGAAGACTGTTGCCTCTCTCCCTCCTCTGTGACTGGGGCTCGGACTGCCAGACTCTCGGTCAACTTAACCACCGGGCACCAAGACTCCTTACACCAAACCACTCAAACCAACCACCCACCCACCTACGACCAGGGAGACACATCTACGTCAGAGCAGAGCAGTCCTATGGAGGGACAGACATGTGGTTCTCCTGCAGAGCTGGCCAGTGGGTTCAAAGCACTGCCCTCTCTGTTTCCTGTTGCTCCAGACAAATAGGGACCCCGTGTTAGTGGACGACCCCTTGCCAACTTTTAAGACCCCAAGAGCTACGCAAGAACTAAGAGGTGAACAGAAGTACTAAATGCACTATGGGGCTGGTCCATCGGACGGAGCCCCGTGAAGGGACCCTGAGCCTGCACACCACTGAACCAAATCCCATGCGGTGGATGGCTGGACATAAAGCAGTCTCAGCAGCTGCTCCTTTTGAATTTTTTGCCATGGTGTTCAGTGTCCCTGTCACTTAGAGGAGCCCCAGTGGTGCCGTGGTTGTGCAACTGGTTGCTAGCCCCAAGGTCAGCGGTTCAAGACCAAGATTGCTCACAGGAGGAAGATGGGCCTTTCTACTCCCGTAAGGAGTCACAGCCCTGCATTGGCGCTGCCCTGGGACTGCCTACTCATGGAGAAACCCTCTGTAACCAAGCGAAACACTGCCTGGTCCTACACTACTACGCTCATAACTTTAAAAGATCACATTGGACAGCTATCAAATTTGTTTTGAATGTTAACAAAGTATTACAGATGGTGTTGAACACAACCCCCCACCAAAAAAAAATTACAGTCTTGTCAACTCACAGGGCAGTTCTACCCTGTCGTGTAGGGTCACGATGAGTTGGAATCAACTCCGTGGCTGTGAGTTCTTGATTACATTTTTCTGTAACTCGTGTTAATTCATTTTTTCACAGCTGTGCAACTTGCCCATAGGACCCCAATACCCAGCTGGGCACCTGCTGGTTAAGCAATGGGATGACGCCATGCCCAGTGCCGGTGCCCAGTTTTGGCACACCGCCTTGTCCTGCGCCAGCCTCAGATCGCCCGTCGGTTAGAGCCCAGGGTGCACAGCCGCCGTGACAGCCTCTCCTCGAGGGACTTCTTTTTCCTCGACGCTCTACCAAGGATGACACCTTTCTCCAAGGGCTGGTCCCCAAAAGTGCAAAAGGAAAAACAAAAACCAAAGTGAAACGAAGCCTGCCATCCTGGCTTGTAAGGAGCAACTGGCTGTCTTTCTTCCAAGACTGATTTGTTCATTTTGTGTTTATTCTTTGTGTGTGTGTGTTGGGCTGCGACTCACGGGGGTCAGCAGTTCGAAACCACCAGCTGCCCCTGGTTTGAAAGATGAGGCTTTCCACTCCCGTAAATGGTTAACCAGCTCGAAATCCACACGTGCAGTCCTACCCTGTCCCACAGGGTCACGATGACGGCAGTGAGTTCTGCATTTAGAAGCCCTTCCCGCCCGCCCGACAGCGCCACACTCTGCCAGCGCACATGCTGGACCCAGACAGAGCCGGACCCTGACTTCTGGTCGCCGAACCCAACCGCAAGCATCCCGCCTTCCTGGCAAGGCAACCCTCTTCCTTCCCTGCCAGCCTCCGCCCCCCCCCCCCCCCGCTTACCACCATATTTGTTCTATATACATTTGTCTTTTCACCTAAGCGAGGGCATTCGATATTTGTCCCGAGATCAGCTTCTTTTGCTCAGTGGAATGTTCCCCAGCTCCAGCCACATTTGGCATAAGTTCATTTCTCAGCCATTCCAGATCAAAAGGTCAGCCCAAGGACCAAACTGCGAAGGGTTAAGAGGAAGGAGGACTGGAGAGGAGACAGGCAGGGAGGAAGTGGGATGACTGACTGACTACGTTCCCTTGTGGGGACTGCAGTCAATGACATGAAACAAAATGGGTATGAATTGTAATTGCTGTATTTTCTTTCTTATTTTTAGAATTGGTGTGTGACGAGCAAAAAAAATGAAAGTCTTTAATAAAAATTTGATCAAACCTAGGAGAAAGGTTTTCTTGAATGCAAATTAAAAAAAATAAAGCATGCTTCAGATCAGATCCCTCCCTTGCTTTAAGTCCTGCAATAGCTAATGATGTGAAATCCTTGCAACTCAGGCCCGAAGAGACCTGGCCCCTACCTGTTCCTCAGTGCCTCTCCCTCCCTGGGGCTGGGGCCTTGACACTGGGGTTAGTCTGTCCCTCTCCTACTTCAGGCTGACAATCTCCTTTGCCTGGTCCCTGGTGGTGCAGGGAAGTGCTCAGCTCCTGACCCAAAGGTCAGCACATGGAACCCAGCAATCAGTCCCCAGGAGCAGGATGAGCCACTGTGTGCTTCAGGAAAGATGACAGCCTGTCCTTCGGGGTCCCTAGGAGTCAGGATGGACTCCCGGGCGATGGGTTTGGGTGTCCTTCCCATGACAGTCTAATGGCCCTGTCTGTTTGTTTCTGCCACCCAGGCACGGCACCAGGCACTTAGTAGGTGTTCGATAAATAGCTCCCGAATGACGAGAGGAATGCATGAGAAGTGCAGTGGAAGCGTCTAGAGTCGGGTTGGGCAAACTGCGGTGACAGAGCCATCTTGGCCCTGGGGGTGCGGGGCCTATGTGTGGCTCTGAAATAAAGCCGGAAGTGAAAGTAAAACCACCGTAGCACCACTTGAAGGGTGTTATTCGGATAATGGTGATTTCATTTGCTTGGGAAAACATATAGTTATGGCTCTTGAATATTTTTTAAAGTGTTGTGCAGGGCAGGATTGGGTTTTCTACCTCAAAAGTTGGCGGAGGGAGCGGAGCCCCAGCCAGCCCAAGCCCAAGTCCAAGCCCAGCTCTGGAGGACAGAGAGTCCTGTGGGAGGAGGTGGCCTTAGATTTGTCCCTGTTTTTATCTTCAGTGCCTGGAAATTAAATGTTTTACTGCCTGCAAAGAGGTGGAGCCAGGATTCAAACTACACATCTATGGGACTACAGGTTCACACGCAGTCAAATGTGTTTGGGCCAGGGGGATGGAGAAGGTTGGTGATGAACCCCTATGGGGGACTGGGGCATTGTTCACAAGTCCCAACAGTCTTTTCTTCCATTCAGCCAGGGGAGGGGAAAGAGATGTCAGCCCTCCCTTCTAGAAGCCCTTGTAGAACAGTGGAAGCGCTTTCCTGAGCAGCCTGCCTCATCCTAAGTCCCTCCATCTCCTCTTAGCCTCCACCTGCTGAACACCCTCCCACCCCACCTCAAGGCCTTGATCTTGCTGAGGTATGCCACAGGTTAGCAGATCTGAGCCTCATCTTAGGGAGGAGGAAATGGTGCTCTGAGACCCACAGTAACTTCTCCAAGCTCACACGGCAACTAAGTGGCTGAGCCAGCGTTCAGCTGTCTTGAAATCTGACCTCAAGCCTGAACTAGCTCAGCCTCACTGGGCAATGCCTCAAATCATAGGATGGTCTTACTGCTTTCCTTTCCATCAGCGGGGTCCCCTTCCTGAAATGCTAGCCGCGGGGAGGGGGGATGGTGGTGGAGTGGGACAGAGGAGCTACTTGAGAGGCACACCCGGGTCCAGGGTCCTTGCAAACTGTAACCACCATGTCTCCTCAACTGGCTCTCTCTAAGAGCCCTTCAGTGTTCCGCACTCTCTTGATCCCTCCATATTTGTGTGTGTGTGTATGTAAAAAGCGAAAGAGTTATACGATTTGAAGAGAAACCAGAGTATATTCCTCCATACTCCAGATTCCAAGCCTCAGCCAGCAAGCCTTGACGCTCCCACCCCACTACACACACACACACACACACACACACACACACACACACACACTCCCTTGGGAATGCCACCTTCTCTCTGCCCGTACCCAAGCCTGACCTTTCCTACCTGGCCCAGTCCCCAGGGAGCATCCTGACTCCTCCAGCCTACAATGGTGCCCTGATCTCCCCTATCACTGCACCCCTCACCACCCACCCCTCTGTCAGACCTCAGCACACACTGGTCTGTGGCTCAGAGCAGGTGGCCTCCCTGCTTCTCCTAATCAAAGACATAAGAGGCGACACTTCAGTGAGCTTTCATCAGGTCCCTGTCACTGCACACTAAGCCCTAGAAACAGGCTCACTCTTCCTCCCCCAAAAAGCCCTAAGACGTTGCTATTATTTGCCCACATTTGATGAGATAGGGAAGCTGACATCAGAGGCTGCAAGCAACTTACCCAAGGTCACACAGCCACTAACAGCTTCCTCATTGCCTCCAAGCTAAAAATAAGAGTCCCAAAGAGGGCCACAAAACTCTTGGTCACCTCTCTTGCCCCTGTTGCGTGCCCAGCCCTCCTCTCTCAGGACGCCCCCCCTAACCCGCAGAGCAGTGCGAACCACCACCACCAAACTGAGCTGCCTGTATGTCCCAGCAGCTGCTACTCACCCTGTCCTGTTCAGGGATTTCTCCAGCCTGGTGCCCTAAGATCAGCAAAGTGTCCCCATCAGCCCTCCTTATCTGCTTCCCGTGGACCTTGTACATCATCTCTCTGCATTTATTAACCGCTTTTCTTAGATTGTCTCTTAGCCTATTCTCTCTCCCACCTTGCCATCAATGAAGGGGCCCTACTGGATCCCACGAAAGGGCCTGACCCAGGGGGTCCTCAAACTTTTTAAACAGGGGGCCATTTAGCTGTCCCTCAGACCCGCTGGAAGGGCAGGACTAGAGTTAAAAAAAAAAAAAACAACTATGAACAATTCCTATGCACACTGCACGTATCTTATTTTGAAGTAAAAAAAACCGAAGGGGGCAAAAGCACCCGGCGGGCCAGATAAATGTCCTCGGTGGGCCGCAAGTGGCCCGCGGGCCATACTACTTTGAGGAAGCCTGCTGGCCCCCCCCCCCGGCCGCCCCCCTCGGATGTGCCTGCGGATGTATCAATGAATGCTTACTCTAGGAGAGGGCCCCCGGCGCCCACCCTCCAGGTCTTCTTGCTGAACTCCTCAGCGGGGCTGTGTGGTCGGCCTCCTGGCCGGACCTCTGGGCGGCTCCGGGGCGGGCCCGGGCAGGTGGGGGCAGGGCGCGGGCGCGGACACACCCCCCGCAGCGTGCCGGGCGCCCGGCAGGGGGCGCCACTCGCCGGCCCCGCCCCGCCCCCTCGCGCAGGCGCGCTGCCGCGGGCGGAGGATCCGGGCCGCGCTTCCTCTCGCCAGGCCTGCGAGCTTCCTCCCAGCGGAGCCCGGGGCGAGCCGAGCTCGGGCGCCGCCGCCGCCGCCGCCGCCGCCGCCGCCGCCCCACCGCTCCCGCCCCGCCCGCCCGCGCCCTGCCCGGGGGTCGTGCCGGGGTGGAGTCCGCGCGGCGAGAGCGCTCCGCCGCGCCACGGTCGGGGCCGTCCCCTGCTCTGCCCGGAGTCCCGCCCGCGCGCGCCGGCTGGTGGCCGCCCGAGTGCCCGGGGCGCGGAGCGCAGGGGGCCCCCGCGGGCCCCGACCGAGCGTCCCGAGCGGCCGCCGCCGGCGGGCGCGACGTCCCAAAGTCGAGCCGTGGCGGCGGCGTTCGGACGCGGAACTCTGCCTGGGGCCGCGCCGGCTACATTGTTTCCGACGCCCTCCCGCCCCCTTCCCCCGCCTCGCTCCCCCCCTCCCCGGGCCGCGCGGCCACCCCCCGCCTCGGGCGGGCCGTCCCTCCTCCCCCTCCTTCCGCACCCATCCCTCTTTGTACCGCACCCCCAGGGGCTCCCGCGCCCCTCCCCTCCCCCCCCCCCCCCCCCGGCCGCATGGACTGCCCCGCAGGCCGCTGATGCCGCCCGCGGCGAGGTGGCTTGGACCGCAGTGCCCGGAGAGAGGTGAGTGCCCCGCTGCCCTGGAGAAGGCGGGCGTCTGAGCGTGCCCCCTCCCCCGGAGGGAGCTGGGTGGCCGCTGCTGTCGGGTCCACTCCCATCCCCCTCACCCCTGCTCTCTCTCCTTCCCGGGCTGGCATTCTCCTCCGGGCAGTCTGTCAGAACCGGACTGGGAGGGGAGTGGGCGAGATAGACCGCTCCGTGAGCCCCACTGACCAGTGCCAGGGCACACCGGGTCCCGGGTGGAGCCCAGAGGTTAGGGCGCTTGATAATGGGCAGTCCTGGGCCCCGGAGCGTTTCCTTCTTGCCCAGTACCTCCCTGCAGGTGTCTTGGCCTACTGGAGGTGAGAAGGGGGGTGTCGGGCAGCGGGTGGGTGGATTGGGGGCCCTGCTCCCTGGCCCTTCAATGAGGGCATGCCAGCTCCTTTGAGCCCTGCCGAAGGTCTAGGTCCCTGGACTGAACTTGTGACCCTCGGCCTCTTGAGCCCTAGCGGGCATCTTTGACCCATGAGTGGAACAACTGAGCAGACCTTGCTCCTGGGTAGAGGTGACACCAGGCCCCCACCGGCCAGCCTGGTCAGCTCATTCTAGTCTCTGCAGGGCCCTCGCCAGGTGTCAGGAAGGGGCGTGTCCAGCCCTCTGATCCTTGGAGCTTAACTAGGGGGTGACTTCCCCTGCCCATAGTGTGGGCCTGGAATTGAGGTGTGCAGGGAAGTTGCTACCCCAGCATCTCAGGTCTCTCACAGGGACAGGTCAGCTGTTAGGGGTGAAGGGGAGTCAGGCAGGCACCTTTATTCCCCAGGGACATGAGGCCCCACCCTGGCCCAGGAAGTACTGTGTGGCGGGAGCACATGCTGGGGCTCCTCCACGGAGGCCCCAGAGGAGGGAGGGCTTCCGGCTCAGCTCTGCCGGGGTCTGGGCTAAGGGACCTGGGACCATCAGCACTGCTGCCCAGGATTGCTCCTTGGTGCCGCAGGCTGGTCCCATTGGCAGGAGGTGCCGTGGATGTGGGGAGGCACCGATGCCCTGGCCTGCATAGAGCACAACAGCTTAGTGGTCAGTCCAGCCCCAGCTTCTCAGCCCTATTGAGCATGTCCAGTTTCCGAACTGGAATGGGGTCAGGATGGAGAAGGTGGGAGACCTCTTGTCACCTCAGGCAGTGCCCTGCACCTTTGGTATGAAAGCGTTGTCAGGATAGGGAGACTGCAGGGTCTGTCCCAGCATGCTCCCCCCTTCGCCCCCACACACCCTGGGGTCTCCATGTCTAGCTCAGTGTGTATGCAGCGGGAACTGGTCAAGGCTGCAGAAGGGAGGCTGGGAGTATAGCTGGATCCTCCTGCTCGAGGAGGAAGGGGACCCCTGGAGGCTGCTGACCCAGTCCATGTCTGGGCCTGAGGACTGCTGACCGTTTGACCTGCCCCTGGTGTCGAGTCTTTGCTGTTGTCTTGATACTGGAGGGGGTCCCGGCTGTGCTAGCTCAGGAGGCCCTCTTCCCTTGACTCTGGCTTCTTTTCCAGTCCGAGGGGCTCTGGAGAGGCTGCCTTTTTCTCTTTTTTAAACCGCTAACTATGTGCTGTGAGGGCGAGGACCAGGGCCTCAGGGTCTTTGTGGAAGAGAGTCTGACTCTGGGTTAGTACAGGTGCAGGGACACAGGGTGCTTTGTCTCTTGAACTCCAGCTCCAAAATGATTGCCCCTCCACTGCTTTGAGGCCAGGAAAGACCAGAACGGCCAGAGCACATTTCTCTAGCGCCATTGCAAGGGACACTGACTCAGAGAGGTTGAGCTGCCACACAGCAGGGGCTGGTCCACAGTGACATGGCTGCCTTGCTACATACGTGGCCTGATGGACGGACAGCCTGGGCCCGGCCGGTTCAAGGCTCCATGTCTGAGGGAATTTAAAGGCTTGGTACCCAGAGACCAGGGCACTGGGCCTGGGAAGGAGGAAGGAGGGAATGAGCGGCTTTGGGGGTGGGGGGGCGACAAGAGATGGTCTTAGGGACCCCGGATACCAAGGCCACATCAGGAGGGCAGGCAGGTCTCAAGGAAGCGAATTCTCTGTAAGAAAATTACTCTCGAACTTGCGGACTAGTTTCCTGGATTTAGGGAGTTACAAAATAGCACTCCAAAATTTAGAAAAAGAAACACGCATTGCCCACTCTTTCTTTACCTGGCTACACTGCTATGAGCATTCCTAGTCTTTTCCTGACTTCTTAACCTGTTCCTCCGGTAGCGCTACCCACCAGGAAGAGTCACCGTCTGGGACCCGCCGGGGGAGGGACGGGATACTTCTACCCCGTTCTGGAGGGTCGCCGTGAGTCGGTATTGACTTGACGGCAGAGAGTGTGGTTTTAATTGACTTTGATGCCATGGAGCTTTGGGGGGTTCCTCCAACGTGACAGTACCTTCCTCTGTGAAACTTGAGCCATGCCCTGTCCCTGGGCTTGGTGTGTGCTTTCCAGCTGTCACCCCCGAGGTGGCCGTGACTGCCGGCCTCAAAAGCACCCATGGGTGTTGGAACCAAGCAAACATGTTGGCATCCAGCAGACCCTAGACCAGCGGTTCTCAACCTTCCTACTGCCACCACCCTTTAATGTAGGTCCTCATGTTGTGGTGACCCCCGACCATAACATTATTTTCATTGCTACTTCATCACTGTCATTTTGCTACTGTGATGAATCGGGCGACCCTCGTGAAATAGTCGTTCACCCCCATAAGGGCCGTGATGGCCAGGTTGAGAACTGCTGCCATAGACGATCAACACCGCATGGGCTCCAGGCCTCGCCATGCCGTTTAGTCCTGAGCGGAGAGAACTTGGGCCAGTCAGCGGCCCTCTGAGCTGACGTTCTTTCACATGTATGTCAGGGCTAGTGGGTCCGCGTTGGGGGAGTGGGAGCCCCTGATAGCCATAGGTATGCCTCCCACAACCCCAGTGGACCTTAGGGCAGGGGCACGCACCACAAGTTACCTCAACGTACCACACAGCAGGGCGGGAGGGGTGGTCCCTGCCCCACGCAAGCCCATCTGCAGCCCTCTGGCTCTGAGGTGGTTGTGGGCTGCAGTGGCCCACCACCCTGCACCCCCATCCTCCATCTCATAATTGGCCGATTTGGCCTTAGGACCAGTTCATTTCCGGGGGCCTGGCCCCGCCCCCACCCCCTTCCGGTCTCCCAGCCTCCAGCTGGCCTGGCTAGGCCTCTTCTCCCACAACCTGTGCCTCCTGCCTCCCTGCTTGGCCATTTCCTACGCCGGCCTGGTGTTTGCCTGGTGGGAATAGAGCCCTGTTCACTCCCTTGGCTTGGAACACAAATGTCCTGAACCCCAGCCCTAGGGCAGGCAGGCCAGCTCTCCCTCCCTCCCTTTCCTGGTGCCTAGGGGGAAGAAAGCTGGAGCAGCTTAGAGCCTCCCAGTTGGGTGCTGGCAGGGCACACGGAAGGTCTGCATCCTCTGGGGGCCTTTCCTGGGCTAGCACCCTTGGCACGGCCCCTAGGTCTAGCCTGAGTGTGCTGCTGTGACTGGCCCGCGCTCTGCCTTCTGTGGAGACCAGTCTCCTGGGGCTGCCCTACGGCAGGAGGAGAAAACTAGTCTCCACTTTGCACCCCTGGGCCTTAGAGACTTCAGCCCCAGCTGACCCACAGGCAGCCCAGGACTAGCCCAGTCACTGCAAAGGCCCCTCAGCACAGAGGTGTGGCTGTGGGGCGCTCCTTCCTGCGGGCTCCTGGGGCAGGGAACATGGGCATGACAACCGCTCTCCTCTCCCACAGCTTGGGCTGGGCTGAGCTCAGAGGGTGGAGTCCACCCCAAGATGCTGGCCAGCCTGAGGGGAACCCTTTGGGTGTTTCTCAGCCTCCCTCCCCATCATCCCGCCTGGGGGACAGAGTGGGTGGAGGAGCACAAGGCCCCCAAGCCAAGCGGGAGCATGGCCTCCCTTCCTCCTCTCCTCTGGGTCCCTTCATCTGCGGGCTGGAAATAGAATCCGCTAAGTAATGATTAAAGTCAAATTCAGACCTAAAAATACAGAGCTGGCGAAGGAAGAGCTGGTGTGCTCCCTGCGTGGCTGAGGGAGGCCGGCCTCCGGTGCAACCCCTGCTCCTCAGGAAGGTCCCCAGGAGCCACGAGCGCTCCACCTCCAGGTGTGGTTACCGGGCTCAGGGCAGCAGCGTGACTTGGAGGCTGCAGGGAGTCCAGGTGGACTAGCAGGACCCAGAGGAGAATCCCATTTCTCCCATGGGGAAACTGAGGCCCAGAGGGCCAAGTGACTTCTTCTGGGCTGTCCACGCTGGCCCTGAGGAGCTCCCCTTGGCAAGTCCTGAGGGCAGGCGTGCCCCAGGCGGTCCATCCCGCCCCGCTGCCTGCTGGGTTTCTCTTCCTGGTTTGGAGGTGCTGCGAGGGGGGGCAGCTTCTTGTCACAGAAGCTGTGGGCGCTGCAGCGAGGCCGTGCTCCGACCGCAGCTTCCCCGTCGGGCCTGGAGGAGGAGCCAAAGGAAGGAGGAGTAGAGGGGCACCCCAGTACACCCCGGCCTGCCCAGCACAGTTGGAAAGCCTGAGTGGGTGTCCTCTGGTTCTCGCCCAGCCAGCCCTGTGCCTGGCGGACTGTGCTGTCCACTCTGCAGGGCCACAAGAGGGAAGATGAAGACCCAGCCAGGTTCTGGCTTCCTGACAGGGCCCGTAGGAGTTCAAAGCTGGTGCTGTGCGTGTAGGCTGGGGCCACCAGGAGGGCTTCCTGGAGGGGGAGGACACGAAAATCAAGATCCGTTTGAAGAAGTGGGGAGCAGAGGACCTTAAACTTGGGGAGCTTGTGCCCTCCCTGGGCTGCCCTCCACTTCTCCAGTTGCAGTGTGGCTCTGGACAAGCTCCTGGCCTGTCTCTTCAAGGCAGGGTACAGTGGACTGGAGAGGAGTGGGCACAGACCGACTTAAACTCTGTCCCTCAGCCACCTACCCAGCCTGGCTGCCTCCAGCCGGCTGGCTCCTTGCACAGGCAGGCTGGGTCCAGGGAGAGGGGGAGGTTTCTTAACCTGGCCAAGGTTCGTCCCCAGCCCCTACTTCAGCCCTTGGGACATGGAGTGACCCGAGCCTGAGACACTGGCCTCACAGCAGGCGGCTCAGTGGACACTCATTCCCATAGATTCTCACAGTCACAGATGCTCCTCCTGGTGAAGGCTGCTGACAGGCCCCCTCCATCAGAGCAAGTGTGTGTGTCCTTTTGGGGGGTCCCATAATACCTTCGGCCAGCCCCAGCTCAAGAGACGGGGGACCAGGAACCCGGGGTCAAAGTTCTAGACCAGAGGTTCACAAACTTGTTTCAGGAAAGAGGTGACAGTATCCTCCTGTCGCTGTGCTGTAGCCCAGGATCCAGGATAAAGGATGGGCATCTGCTTTTGCAGCCCCTGCATCCGTCCAATCCCCTCCCTTTGGGGGCGGAGTCATCCACTTTGGGAACCGCCCTTCTGGACCACTGGTGGGTCTCCGGGCCTCAGTCCAGAACATGATGATTTCTTGGGGTTTGTTGGAGGCGGGTCCCCAGAGGCCCTATGTAAAATGTATGCAAATAAAGGCAGCCGGGAGTGTGTGTGTATGTGTGTGTAGGGGGGAGGGAGTTCTCGGGGAGCAGAAACTTGGGTGAGGACCCTGGGGAGACCAGGGAGGCCCTGCTGCCCAGCCTCAGCCTGTGGTGGTAATTAGGCTCCTGAACGGTAATTAGAAACCTTTCTGGGCCAGGAGCAGCAGCCTCCAGCAGCCGTGGTGCTGGGGGAGGGGCTCCCCCAATAGCCTCCTCTGACCTAGCCCCCACCTCTCCCAAACCGCTAGACAGGATTTCCGGTCCCACTGAACCACTGGGGGTAGGAAAAAAGCCAGTGAATGATCATAACTAGTGGGGAAAAGTTTCAGCCTTTAAACTCTCCTCTTAGGGTGAGGGTGCTGAGGGCCAGGAGTGCCCCCTGGGTAGATAGGCTAGGGCTTGGAGGCAGGGCTCAGAGCAAGGCCTCCATCCAGCCCCTCCAGAATCTGCGTTTAGGCATCTGTGAGGGTTTGCTTGTGAATTCGGCTTCCTCCCCAGCCCTGAGACATCTATTTTGTGGGGGTGCTTTGGGCGCTGGGATCAGGGGGTGCTCTCTGCCAGGGGAGGTGCTGCAGCATCAGGGGTGGGGCTGCTTCAAATGCTGCCAAACCAGCCCAGCTGCTGGTGGGCACCCCACCCTCCGAAGGAACACTGCCCTTTCAGGGTGCCCAGACCTGAAACTTAATCCTGTAACCTGTGTGGAACCTCTAGGCCGGTTCAAAGCCTGCAGGGACCTTCACCCAGAGTTCTCTTCAGCCCTAACCCAACTTCTGCACCACCCGCCTGGAGCCCTGGAGGAGCTGCGGGGCGATCGCTGGGGCTGCTAACTGCAAGGTCCACCTCAGGGAAGGTGAGGCTGGCCGCTCCCCTGAAAATGCCATCCCCAAAGCCCCTGGGGGCACCTCCGCTCTGTCCTTGCAGGGCTGCTGTGAGTTGGGGCAAGTATCACCCAGTGTCACTCTGGGCTCTCAGAGTTGCTTCTGGCTCTCAGTGACCCTGCAGGACAGAGGAGAACTGTCCCCGTGGGCTACCACAGCTGTCATCTGCACAGCCCCTCTGCCTCCTGGGAGCCCGACCCCGTTGCCCCTTCTCTCCAAGTTTGGAGCACTGAGCACATTAGGCCTTGGCAGGTGGCCAGGAGCACAGCAACCAGGTGTGCATTTTACTGGGGTCCCTGGTGCCCTGCTTGTACTGGCCACAGGAGAGCCCGATGGCAGAGTTCTGCCCCAGCCAAGCCCTTACCTCCACCTCCTGCCCGTCCACAACCTGCCAAGAATGGGGTGGCTCTTGAGGGCTCTGGTAACATTGAGAGAAGATGGCAAAGCTGACCTTGCCAGTGCCTGTGGCCTCCAGTGACTGCCCTGTCCCCGGAGGGTCCAGCTGGGTCTTGTGGCGGGGCAGTGTCTCTGGGGGCCAAGGCCCCAGTCCCCCCAGGTCTCTCAGGCACTTCCATTTTCAGTGGGTATTTTTAGCTGTGTGTAAATAGCTACTGAAAGCTCCCACGCCCCATTAAACAGAGGAGATTTGGGGAGAAGGGCAGGGCAGGAGCCCCTTAACCCACACTGGCTCTCAGCACGTGCCTACCTTTGGGGTCTGTAGCTGCCCCCAGGATAGGGAAGGGGCAGCCTGGATGTTTCTGGGCTCCCAGTTCCCCTCCCTTCCCCCCACGGCCCCACGCCATTTTGGGCTCCCAAGAAAGGCCTGCCTGAGGCTGCGGCCACTGACCTCAGCACTTGGGCACAATGCCCAGCCTGTTCCAGGGACCCCAGCACAAGGGCTGCTGGGAGCAGGGTTTGGAGCAGGAAGTCGAAGTGAAGCATTGGCCCTACCATATCCCGAGCCCCTTTGTCCCTAGCGGGGGTGGGTGACAGCTGCTGCCCCTTTGGGGTTCAGTATAATCCCATCGGTTATAAGACCTTGGCCTGGGACCACAATATGTCCTTCTATCCACCCACCCATCCATCCATAACCCATCCAGCCAGGTGGCACTTATTAATGAAGCAGCCACTCTGGGCCCAACTCTCTCCCTGCAGAGCCCCCAGTGTGCCCAAACCGGAGGCCCAGCCTATTTAGGGCTTGTGGGAGCGCCGGGAGGACGAGAGGCTGTGGAGGCTGCTGTAGGCAGCACAGCTAGGCAAAGGAAGGCCCCTGGGAGAGGTGATTGATTGTTTGCTTGTTAAGTTACTGTATTTATATTGGGTAGGGGTGATAGGAGATGCACGGGATGTTTGTGTTGAGTTCAAACGGGCCAAAATAGCTGACATGGAGTGAAAACACAAGTTTCCTTGTGCTTCTGTCCCTACCTCATGCTCCAGGCCCCAGAGACAACAGCTTCACTTCCTGCTTCTTCCCACACATGATAACCCATGTAGATATGACGTGTGCGTACCACAGATAACTGTGTAGATCTGAGATAGTGTGTGTGTCTGTCTGTGTCTGAGTCCCCTGGCGGAAGGAGACACCAGTGGCGGTAGAACATGCAGTCCTGCCTGTTCCTTGTTCCCCATCTTCGTGTGAGCATATCAAACCTGTGGGAAAATTGACATGCTAGTGGGGCGCTGGCCCGGTCTCTTCCACCCAGGGCGCCCATCTTAGCACCCTGCCACGCGGGCACGCACAGGTGGAGATGGTTTGGTCTTGTGGTTTCTTTCTGCTGCTCTCTTTGAGCGTTGGTTTCAGGGCGTGGTACCTTGAGTGTGTATCACGTAACCGAAGTCGTATTAATCCCATGATTTTGTTAGTAGCGATCTGGTTTTCCTCGACCCAGAATCACAGGTGGGGTGGAGAAGGGAGTCCTGTGCCTTGGCTGGCTCCCCTTCCAGGCCAGCGGTTAAGGATGTGCCGAGGGCTTGCTCCTACCTAGGAGCCCTGGTGCCAGAGTGGTTGTGTGACCTGCCTAACCACAAGGTCTGAAGTTAGAAACCACCAGCTGCTCCCAGGGAGAAAGACAGGCTCTCTACTCCGTAAACAGTTAGTCTCGGAAACTCACAGGGGCAGTTCCACTGAGCCACCCAGGTCACGATGTGCTGGCATCGACTCGGTGCCAGTGAGTGTATAACCGCTGCCGGGATTGGGGTGGAGCAGCCCTGGGGTCCAGCACAGGTGACTCACGTTGATCTCAGTTCATCACAGCCAGTGGGGCACAGGGGCTGCCTGTGCCATTCTTGGCGATGCTTGATGTGATCACTTGGCTAGGGATGTCTACCGAGATGCTGAGGGCAGGCTGGTACTCACAAGCTGTCACTGGCCCCTCTTCCCCAGCAGCTGTTCTTGTTTAGTATGCAGTCCACACCTGCTGCGACCCTTTGATACAGTTCTTATCATGGTGGTGACCCTGTAGTTGGGCACATCTGCATGTGAGCGGACCCGCCTGGAGACAAATAGAGGAGCGCTGTCTTGGTTCCTAAAACCATCGACAATACGGTGTTAGGCAACCCCTAAAGGGGTGGGGACCCCCAGCTGGAGGGATAGTCAGTGCTTGGTGATTGATTGGGAGAAAGACTGTACTCCCATGTAGAGTTCGTCTCGGGAACCCACAGAGGCAGTTCTGCCCTGCCCTGCCCTGTAGGCGTGCTGTGAGTGTGGTTTTGAGTTTTGGTGATGTGTTGACTTGCCCCACCCACCCACCTACCCATCCACCCACCTACCCACCGTCCGGTCTCCCGCTTGGTCCCTTCTCCTTGGGACCGTGTGTAGCAGGAGCGCTTCCTCAGCTGCGCCTTGAAGGCAGAGTGGGGACCCTGTGGGAGGGGCCGGAGGGAGAGGGGGAGGGCACAGGTGTCCTGAGGACCGCAGGTGGGAAATGAGGTCCGGATGAGGTTTCTGGAGAGGGCAAGCATCTTGACTAAGAGCACGCAGCAGGTCAGTGGCAGAGCCAGGGCGGCAACCCGGAGCCCCTGGCTCCCCGCACGGGTGTTGTGTGCTGCCTCCGGAGAAAGGCAGGGCTGTGGAGGCCCCAGTGTGTCACAGCAGCCCTGGAGATCCAGCGGGCCAGGTGTGGGGCTGCTAACCACAAGGTCAGCTGTTTGAAATCACCAGCCGCTCTGCAGGAGAAGGGCGAGGCGGTGTGCTTTTGGAAAGATGGACTGCTTGGGAGCCCTGTGGAGTATTTCTGCTCCGTCCCGGAGGGTCACTACAAGTCAGAGCCAACTTGATGGGGGCGGGGAGGCACGGGCTTGGGGTTCTGTACTTTGACGTGTGGTGTCCCTGAAGGGCCCAGCTCCTCACTGAAAGTCTGGAGGCTTGAATGTGCACCAAGGCGCCTCGGGAGAAAGTGATGTCCCTCTGGCAGAGGGCAGCCCCAGGGGCCGTCGTGGCCCGCCTCGGACACACAGGACATCGCCACGAGTCTGCTCCTGTACTCTGGAACTCCGGCTCAGCCTCGGACCTGCTGGGAGAGGCGGTCACCCCAGGCATGGCTCTGAGAGACCCTCCTAGTCTTGTGGAGGGAGGGACCTGCAAAAGGCTCATAGCCTGGCCAGGGAGCAGCCACCTGGGTAGCCAGCCGCTCCTCGAAACAACCCTGGGAGCTGTGGTCCTCACCAGGTCCCCAGGGCACAGCCAGCACAGAGAAGAGGAAGGGCAAAGCACCCCCGAGCCTTCCCAGACCTGCAGCTCACCCAGACCACTGGAGGGCCTCCAAGGCCCCTACCTCCGCTTTCTGCACTGTTCAGGGCCCTCCGTCCCCCCCGCCCCACAGGCCAGGCCCCTGTCCCAACCTGACACCCGCACTGTGACACTTCACTTCGGGTTGCCGCCTGGCCTCTCTGGCCCTCCCTCCAGGCCCTCCTCTGTACAGTGGGAGTAATAGCAGTCTGAGTGGCTGTGAGGAGCTGATGATCCGTATGTGCCAAGGACAGGGCCTGGCACAGAGTAAGTGTTCAGAAAACAGGGCTGTGATTATTTTATTATTATCATCAAGTCAACGGGGAGGCGGGCATAGCAGCTGCAGGCCGGGAAGGGAGTGTTTGCAGACTGACAGCTGGGAGGGTGACTCAGGGAGCCCCAACCTCCGCGCCCTCCTGCCGTGGCAGCACTTTGGGAGAGGAGGGAGAGGCATGCGGTTGTGGACCAGGCAGGGACCTGCTCCAAAGGGCCTAAAGGTTGAAGGCCCAGCCAAGCCCAGTGGGGCCACGATGCGAACTGTCTCCTGTAACTTGCTGAGTAACTTCAGGTGTGTGCCGTTCAGCTTCTCTGGGCCTCAGTTTCAGCATCTGATGTAACTTAGGGGTAGGAAGAACTCCCCTCTGCCCCCTGGCATGGGGTCCCCGACTCCTGGGCTCAGTCGTGTGTGTGTGTGTGTGTGTGTGTGTGTGTTTTGAGGGTTGGGGGCAGTATCCAGGCTACCCTCGGGGCTGGAGGGCTACAAGCCCTAAGAGGAAGGGGCTCTCATGCCAGGCCTAAACCAGCCACTTTCCAACCCAGGGTCTTGTTGCACACTCAAGAACACAGACACCTCTGCCCCACAGCCCACTTGTTGGAGACTGCCCTCACCCTCTGGGCTCCCAGGGGTGGAGTCACTTGCACCAAGCAGGGCAGTTTTTAAACCCAGGCCAGGCTGCCTCTAGGACCAAGTGCGAGTCCTGGGAGGGGTGTGTCTTCCAGGCTTGGGCAGTGGCCAGACCTGACAGCTTCCGCTCTCCTGGACCACCCCACCCCCCTTGTTCCTCTCATTGACACTTGAACTGAATCCCCTGCTACCCAGTGAGGTTGATGTGGACCCACCCCAAACTGCCCCTGCAGGGCGCTGGCGAGGATGTCCGGGGTCCTGGGGCCCCCAAGGAGCAGAGTCCTCTCCATCTGCATCGGGACCAGCAACACCTGCCTCCATCCCAGACTCCAACTCAGGGCTGCGGAGACTGAATTTTTACAGAACAGCCTCCTCCTCCTTCCCAGGAGAGGTTGGTGGGTTAGATCACTAAGCTTTCCAGTTAGCAGTCCAGTGCTTAGCTCACGGCTCTACTGGGGCTGCGCCTGCCTCCTCCTCCTGCAGCCTTGCCCACACCCCCTGCTGCCTGTCTGAGCCCAGCTGCAGCCCTTCTTCCTCCGGGAAGCCCACCTACCGGCCAGCCAGGCCTTGCTCACTTACTGCCCCAGCCACCTGCCTGGTCCGGCCTAGGGACTCATGTTGGTGCCACTGACCCCAGACCTCTTCACACTGTGGGAATAAGGTGCATGTGACCAATACATGAGCATTGCGAGGCCCTGGTCCCATCTGAGTCAGTGTCCTTACCCATGTTAAGTACAGAACCGCTTCAAAAGCTCATGGAAGGACGGAATTGTTCTCCAGAGAGGGGTGGGGGGTGTGTGTGTGGGGTTTGTGTGTGTGTGTGTGTGTGTGTGACGGAATTGTTCTCCGGTGTGTGTGTGTGACAGAATTGTTCTCCAGAGAGGGGTGGAGGTGTGTGTGTGTGTGTGTGTGTGTGTGTGTGTGTGTGTGTGTGTGTATATGTGACGGAATTGTTCTACAGGGTGTGTGTGTGTGTGACGGAATTGTTCTCCAGAGTGTGTGTGTGTGTGTTGGCTGGTGTGGCTTTTTGGGGAAGGGAGTTTTGTTGTCAGATTGCTTGGGGTGGAGGACACTGGCGTGGGCTCCCACACAGGCTTTCCCGTGTGCCCTTCTCGCCGCTCCCCATCTCCATCCCACTGGCTGCAGAAGCAAGTCTTCCCAAAGGAAAATGTCGTCGTCGGAGTGTGCCGCAGGTGACACTGACACCTGCCGAGCCTTTCCTCCATAGTGCTCCTTCCCAAGGAGCCACAGGGGCTCACAGCACCCATCTTTCAGTTAGCTGCTTAACCGGTGGTCAGCCGCTGTCGCCACCGGGACTCACATCAGTGACGACGACGAGGGCACCACTGGGGAGCAGGCTGGCACAGTCACCTGACTGCACGACCAGTGTCCTCGCCGGCCCTGCGTCTGGCTCCGTGTTTGCCTTGTGTTTGGCTCTGTATCCGCTCCCGCTTCACTGGGGCTGAGGCAGAATGCTAGTCCTGTGTACGGGTCTGCTTCCTGACTAGCCCACAAACAGGCTGCTGGCCTCTTGGGCCATCCGGGTAATTTCCAGACTGGGGACGGGACATTCTTGTGTCTCTTGGCAGACTCGCTTTCTCAGCAGTGTGGACTTACAACATGCAGGGAGCTTTCAGGATTCTGCCTGGAGGGGTTTCAGAGGGGCAGGGAAGACCCAGAGAGGCTTAGTGGCTTTCCCTGCAAACCTGGGAGAGGACTGGAGGGCTGATGAGACGGGCCACTAGCCCCTCTCAGCCTCCTTCGCCCCTGTTGGCCATTCTCGCAGGTCTGGGAGGTTCCCAGTGAACGTGGGGCTGGTGGCCTCGTCTGCCCCTGGGTCTCTCAGCCCTCATGGCCCTATTCAGAGCCCGGGCCCAGCCTGCAGAAGGCTGCCTTGCCCCAGGTCCAGCCCCAAGGAGGAAGCCGTGGCAATGACTTCTGCTCTCCCTGGTCTCTCCTACAGCCCTAATGGTACCAGAGTGACAGGCCAGCCTTCCTGAGACACGGGGACACAGAGCTCCTGAGAAGATGTCAGCGATACAGGTACCTTGTGCTGGAGGGCTGGGGCGGGCCAGAGCTGGGGAATGAAATGGGAGTTTCCATCTGTCCACACCCCTCTGCCCAACCCTCTGTCCCTGCCCAGCTGTTCACAGAGCAGAATCCCGGGCGCACTCTCAGAGGTGGCCACTGGACGGGGGCTCTTTCAGCTGGGGGGACCCCAAAAGCTGGAGGACCTGTGACCTTGAGGTAGTGAGCAAATGGGTAAAAAGGGGTCCCTGGATGTGCCCACCCACCTGTCACCTGCCCTGCAGGCCGCCTGGCCATCCGGTACAGAATGTATTGCCAAGTACAACTTCCACGGCACCGCCGAGCAAGACCTTCCCTTCTGCAAAGGAGACGTACTCACCATTGTGGCCGTCACCAAGGTAACCAGAGATCCCTCCCACCTCTGGGGCGTGGATTCTCTCCAGGACAGAGGAGAGGCTAAGGCTATGTTTGGGCTTGCTCCCACCCCCTTCTAGGACCCCAACTGGTACAAAGCCAAGAATAAGGTGGGCCGTGAGGGTATCATCCCAGCCAACTACGTCCAGAAACGGGAGGGTGTGAAGGCCGGCACCAAGCTCAGCCTCATGCCGTGAGTACCGCCCCCTGCAGAGAAACCGTGGGGGAGGTGTGGGTCCAAACCAAACTCCCCGCCATCACCATAGCCTTCGAGCAGCCTGACCTTGTGGGACAGAGCAGAACTGAGACCCTAACTGTATGGGAGCAAAAAGCCAGCTCATCTTTCTCTTGAGAGGCGACTTGATGGCTTGAACTGCTCACCCTGAAGATAGCAGCCCAGCTCGGGACCACTGACCCCAGACGGGCGGAGGGGAAGAGGGGACCAAAGAAGGGGGCATTCTGGGGGGTGATGATGGGAACACCGGGTGAGGCCCTGGGGTGCCTCCATGAGCGAGTGGCAGGCAAAGGATCTTGAGAAAAGGCCCTTGGGCCTCTGACTTGGCTAACCCCCCTGCCAGCTGGTTTCACGGCAAGATCACGCGGGAGCAGGCGGAGCGGCTGCTGTGCCCCCCCGAGATGGGCCTGTTCTTGGTGCGGGAGAGCACCAACTACCCCGGGGACTACACGCTGTGCGTGAGTTGCGACGGCAAGGTGGAGCACTACCGCATCATGTACCACGCCAGCAAGCTGAGCATCGACGAGGAGGTGTACTTCGAGAACCTCATGCAGCTGGTGGAGGTGAGGGGGCTGCCCGGCCAGCCCGCCCGGCCATCCAGGGTCTGGCTCTCGTCTGCCCCTCCAACTGGGTGACCTTGGCCACACTGTGCAACTTCTGTGCGCCCTGGTTTCGGAGTACCCGACACATGCCAGGACTGACCCCAGTTCCATGTTGTAAACCAGGCTCAGAGTGGTTAGGGGCCTGTCTGATCGCAGAAGTACCTCCTTTAGGCAGGCTCACAACTCCCGAGTGTGTGTGTTTGTTGGTGGCGGGGGGTGGCGGGGGGGACATCAGCAGGTCGCTGTCCCTGCCAGCTTACTCCACTCAGCTTCCAGGCCAGCCTCCTGGCCCAGGCCACCCCGGCTCCCACACCCGGCGCCCCCTTAGTCCATCTGCACGTCTGCCTCAGGATACTGGTGAGGCCCAGAGGAGTAGCGACAACAACCGAGAGTCTGTCTAGCACCTCGGTGTGGGGCGCTACGTGTCAGTGTGTGCTGCTCCCTAACCCCCCACCCCCGCTCTGCCGGAAGTAGGCAGGCCCCGGCCCCGCCCCTCCAGGTGGAGCAAGACTAGCCTCTGCCGCCCTCTGGTGGCCAGACGTGGGTACAGATGGGACGCCGGGTGGTGCGGGCCTGGGGGTGCTGAGTGCCCTGCGCCTCTCCCCAGCACTACACCTCAGATGCCGATGGCCTCTGCACGCGACTCATCAAACCGAAGGTCATGGAGGGCACGGTGGCAGCCCAGGACGAGTTCTTCCGGAGTGAGTGCCAGAGCCGCCTGCCTGCATGAGTCCCAGCCTTTGATGGCCGACCCTCCTCCTGGGGGCTCTGGCAAGGAGCGCCCCCCTCCCCCGCCCGGCACACATTGTGAGTCCAGTCTGCCTCCCACCCAGCAGCTCTCTCTGGCCCTCCCCGTAGGTGGCTGGGCGCTGAGCATGAAGGACCTGAAGTTGCTGCAGACCATTGGGAAGGGGGAGTTCGGAGGTGAGGGGGCAGGGGGAACCCCAGAGGGGCTGGGGGACTGCTGGGAGGCCGGGGGGCCCCGAAACAGCCCCCACGTGGTCTCCGTGCAGACGTGATGCTGGGGGATTACCGAGGGAACAAAGTAGCTGTCAAGTGCATTAAGAATGATGCCACCGCCCAGGCCTTCCTGGCTGAAGCCTCAGTCATGACGTGAGTCTGGGCAGGGGTGGGGTGGGGTGGAGCTTCACCCGCTGGGGCTGATGGGAAGGCTGACAGGCCCTGCCCTCCCCCCAGGCAGCTCCGACACAGCAACCTGGTGCAGCTTCTGGGTGTGATCGTGGAGGAGAAGGGCGGGCTCTACATCGTCACCGAGTACATGGCCAAGGTACATGGCCACCCACCCCCAGCCCACCCAGGGTAGCTTGTCCTCAGACACCGACTCCATGCCCCTGGCCCCTGCCCCTCGAGCCCCTCGAGCCCCTCTCTCCCGCTGAGCTGTATTGACCCTGAGCCTGGACAACTCCCTTCACCACCTCAGCAAGCCTCTGGATGCCCCTCCGTGGGTGGGCCTGGCCGCATACCCTCCTGCTGAGATTCGTGTGGTGAGAACACTGACCAGCAGCCAGTGTGCAGGCTCCCGTACTCAATCATTGGGGTCCTGACCACCCCTACCCCCACTCGCTCCCTTGTGTGTCACCAAGCCCCAAACACCCTGTTCCTGAGGGCCGGAGGGCACGTCTAACCCGAGGGACCGTTGGTCTGTCTGTCCGCTCCAGGGGAGCCTAGTCGACTATCTGCGGTCTCGGGGACGGTCGGTGCTGGCTGGAGACAGTCTCCTTAAGTTCTCGCTGTGAGTGAAGCAGCCCCTGGGGTGAGGGTGGGGGCGGACTCCCTGTGACGGGAGCACCTGTCTGAGGGCGCATATGACTGGCCCGCCCCCAGAGACGTCTGCGAGGCCATGGAATACCTGGAGGGCAACAACTTTGTGCACCGGGACCTGGCCGCCCGCAACGTGCTGGTGTCTGAGGACAACGTGGCCAAAGTCAGCGACTTCGGCCTCACCAAGGAGGCCTCCAGCACCCAGGACACGGGCAAGCTGCCGGTCAAGTGGACAGCCCCCGAGGCCCTGAGGGAGAAGGTGGGCAGGCTCTCCCTCCGGAGACTGAGCAGAGGGGGCGGGCAGGGTCTGGCCCCCCGAGTGATCCCCGAATCTGACACCACTGAGTTTCTCTCTTGCTCACTCCACATGGCAGAAGTTCTCCACCAAGTCCGATGTGTGGAGTTTCGGAATCCTCCTCTGGGAGATCTACTCCTTTGGGCGAGTGCCTTACCCAAGAATTGTGAGTGTGGGCGCTGGTTGGGCCCGGGCCTTGCCGTCGGGTGGGTGGGCTTGCCTCCGGAGCCTGCAGACCATCTGCTGGACCTGAGTCTGAGGCATTAGGGAGGGGGATCTTGGGAGCAGATGGTGGAGAGGGGTCCCCTCCACGGTCAGGCTCTGCGGGGCTGACACCACCCATTGCCCACAGCCCTTGAAGGACGTCGTCCCTCGGGTGGAAAAGGGCTACAAGATGGACGCCCCCGACGGCTGTCCGCCAGCCGTCTACGAGGTCATGAAGAACTGCTGGCACCTGGAAGCTGCTGTGAGGCCCTCCTTCCTGCAGCTCCGTGAGCAGCTGGAGCACGTCAGGGCCCATGAGCTGCACCTGTGACCCCCGCCCGGGCCATTGCGGCTGGACCTGCAAGGACTGGGGGCCTGATGCCCTGCTCACTGGGCCCAAACCGGAACTAAGCCCCAGCAGGCCGGGGCCTCTTTTCTCCACCCCAGCCCACGCCCCCCCGCTCCGGTCCCTCAGGGACCCCGCCTGGGCTGGGCACCTTCTCATGGACCCACTGAAGAGGCTGAGAAGGCAGGAGACGGAGGAGCGGGAGGCAGGTGCCCCCGTGGCCAGCACCCCCACCCCCAGCCTCCCATGTCTCGCCTTCTAGAGTTTATTCCTTTCTGATTTTTTTTGTTGAGATTTTTTTCCCCGTGTGTTTATTTTTTATTATTTTTCAAGATGAGGAGAATAGAAAGTACCCAGCTCATGGGCATTTTACAAGAAGTACGAATCTCATTTTTACTGTCTGCCCATGATGGGGAGGTGGGCGGCACCAGCCTCTCTTGGGGAGCCACGTCCTACCCGTGTCCCAGCCCCATGTCGCGTGTCCCGTGTCGCCTCGGCCGCCTGCCCACCCGTGCTTGAGCTTCACCGTGTTACACTGTCTGCATGCGCCCAGGCAGCTGTCGTCAGGGGCTTGGACATCCTGTCCCACCGCCGCCGCCCACCTGCCTGTGAGATAGAATTGTAATAAACTGCCCCGTGAGGACACCGCTGCCCCGCCGGGCACTTCCACCACCGAGCCTCTGTCCTGCCGGTCCGCCCCCCCCCCCCTACTGTGCCATCCTGTCCTGCCCCCCTGTCTCTGTGAGGGGGGTTGTGCTTGCCCTGTTGGGGGTGGGGAGCACGGCCAGGAGATGGAGCCCCTGCTTTGTGTCAGCTGCACGAGCCAGTGTCCTGTGTCTGCGTGGGGGAGCCACCCGCCAGTCCCCTCCCTGCTGGCCCTTGGGCCGCTGGATCTCAGGCACCCAGTCCTCCACAGGCCAGCCCTTCGCCCTTGGGGGTCCTGTGCATGCCTGCAGCTCCAGGAGGGCCGGAGCCAGGGAGTGGGAGGAGGCCCAGCCCAACCCGACGGGGAAGGATCCTAGGCAAGCCCTGCTCAGGAGTGAGGGAGGACCAAGAGGACACCGGCACCAGCCATCCCACAGGCTTGCTGCCCGGAGGGTGATGGGAAAGTGGAGGGAGGTCGTGCTCACACTCGATCCGTCCCCACACCTGCCCTGTGCCAGGCTGGGTCTTCACAGGGGGCGTGGGGGCCAGCCCGGGAACTCACTAGGCAGGCTGCTGGGCCTCAATTCCAGAGTCCCCTCCTCACCTCTCTGTCCAGCCGGCCAGCATTCTGTCTCCTGGTGCGTGCGAGCTGCCCCTGGTCACTCTGCCCCTGGTCACTTGACCATTGTGCTGGCCGAGCAGGACGGAGGCTCGTGGCACTCCCTGCTGGAGGGTGGTCATGGGACCACATGAGTACCAGCTGTTCAGGGCTGTGGGAGAGCTGAACTGCACTGTGGGTGAGAGAGGGCTCCCCGGAAGAAGCAGCATTTCAGCAGAGACAGGAAAGTGAGCAGGAGGTAATGGGGAAGCAGCGAGCCAGAAGGGAGCTGGACCCTGGTTGGTTTGGGGCACTTAGGAGACCGGTGAGGGGTGTCCACAAAGGGTGGGCTGAGAGGAGGAGGTGGCCTTTATTCACCGGGGTGGGGGGTGGGGCAGAGGGTGACACGGCGAGGGGGTTGTGTGTGAAATGCGCTCCCTGTGGCCGTGGAGAAGGTCTAGGACCAGAGTGGCTGAGGAGAGTCCAGCAAGGACTTGTCCAGATGGGAAGGAGACAGACTCCTGAACTTCTTCCAAGTAAAACTGATCCAACTTGATAATGGATGTGGCCTGAAGAAGAGAGGGGAGCCGCTGGCAGGGGTCCCCTGCTGAACAAGATGAGGTCAAGGGACAAAGGACAAGGTTTAAGCTTACCTTTGAAACTGTTAGGAGATGCTGGGACCCAGAGGCTCTCAAGCAACCTGAGACCCGAGTGCGAGCTGAGAAGCCCTGAGTCTGGTCCCGGTCATGCTGGAAGGACGAGGAGGAGGGAAGCAGCCCGGGGGGAGGGGGGCACTGGCCAGGCTGCGGGGACTGAGGGAGCAGCCCCAGCAAAGGGAGTGGGTGTCAGGGAGGGAGGGCTCACTGGGATCAAGGACCTGGAGAAGACCAGGGGGGGTCCAGGAGGTCAGGGGTGTCCAGGGGAACCTCTGTTTCATGGTGGAGCAGGACTGAGATGCTCATGGAGGGGGAGGGGAGGGAGCCCGAGCCCGGCAGAAGAGTCCTGAACTTTGTCTGAAAGGAAGCAGGGAGAGGCTGCGAGGCGGAGGAGGGTGTGGGAAATGCTGGAGGGCTGAGGGAAGAGCAGATGCAGGGATTCATCCCAGCTGAGAGGTGGGAGGGAGTTAGGTGGTGGAGCCTCCGTAGAGCTGTTCTGGAAACCCGAGCACTGCCGGGGTGGAGTTGGGGGACAGACAGGCGGTGCCTGTAGGAATTCCGACTCTTGGGTGCTCATTTAGGGATTGTGAATGCTACCTTGGCTGCCACACGAGGCAGGGAACCATTGTGAGGCTGGCACAGGGTCACTGGGGTGGCACAGACTGGCAGCTGACACTTGTGGTACTGAATGGGAGGGCAGGCGGGGTTCATGGGCTCTGTGGGTCCACGCAGACCTCTCCCACTGTATGACCTTGTTCCCCGTAGCGGTGGGGGTGGATAAAGAGGCCGGGATTGGAGCAGGTGGGAGACAAGAGTAAGGGCAGGGCCCAACCTCCCCCTCTTCCCACTCCTCTCTCCTTCCTGTCCTGTGCTGGCCACTGACCACACTGCGATGAACAAGACCGCTCCCGCCTTCAGAAGCTCAGAGATCGAATGCCCAGAAGTCTGTCAGTGTCTCCTGCCGGCCAGTGAAGCAGACAGGAGGCTGGCTTCTCAGGCACCCAGTGGAGGGCAAGGGCAGCGTGGGAGCGTTCCTAGCACGGAGGCGCGGGGTGGGGGGGAGACATGTCCTGAGCAAAGGTGTGACAGCCAGTGAGGACCAGGAATTGTAACACTTCAGTATGAGGCGGGGGCGAGGTGGGGCGTGTAGAGGAAGCCAGGACCAGACCACACCTAGCTCTAAGCTCCGAGGAGTGGTCACTTGCTGAGATGTTGACCGGGAGCAAGGGAAGGTTTAGGGCAGGGGAGTGACGAGTAGATCGGTTTTAGAAAGATTTGGGGGTCCTCTGGCCTGGATGGGGTTTGAGTGGAGGCAGGGAAAGGGTATGGCAGCGATTTGGTGATGACGTGGACTTGGGGGACCAGCTAGTCTGCCAGGCCCTGTACTGAGCCCTTGGCACATCTAGGCTCTTCAAAGCAGGGCTGAGAGCCAGTTTGCACCAATTCCGTCGTGCCTACCAACCAAGCAAAATTTCCCTAGACCTGATTTTTTATTTTAACAGACTTGAATTTTAAAGTGTTGGGTGAAGTAGAATGCCAACGGGGAAAATGCAGGCCCAAGCTCCTGAGTGCGATAGGATGGAAACCTTAGAAGGGACAGGGTGAGCCCTTTGAGGAGGCTGATGGAAACGGGATGATTGCCAGAGCTGTGCAGGGTCACACGCAGGAAGCACAGTGGTTGGCCGCCGTCTTTTAGCTGGACACTGGTTTCTGACTCTGCCGATCCAGAGATCCCGTTTCAATACCTATCGCGTATCCCTTATTTTCCAAGCAGGAAATAAAGTTGCTAGCAGGGATCAGCTCCTAATCTTTCCCCTTTTGGTTCACCCACTTTTAAAATTTTGGACTGGTAGTCTCAGCCGTGACTGAGCCAGGAAGAGCCAGTTTAAGACCTCAGACAACTATTACCCCCATTTACAGGTGAGGAAACAGACTGAGCGATTGGGAGCCAGGTAACTGTAACACTGTCACAAGCACACTGAAGAGCTCCCTGGTGAGGAAGGGGCCTGAGGGGAATTCCAACCATTGACATAAGGTGGGCAGATCCCTGGAGGATGATGCGGGGAGAGAAGCATTTGGTGCTGTGTTGAATGTGGGGTCTTTGTGACACCCAAGCAGAGATGGCCCCAGGGGAGTTGGGACTCTGGGGACACTGGTAGGTGGTGCTTTGAAGCCATGGGCGTGGTTCCACGTGGAGAAGGAAGAGGAGGGCACCCTGGGGAACCAGCACACATGGACCAGCAGGGGCAGCACCAAGCAAAGGAGCCTGAACTTGGGTGGGGACAAGTGTCCGTACAGGGAGCAGGTGCTTCAAGGACATGGCTGCAGAAAGGGGTACAGGGATAGTTCGTGTGGCAAACTGGATTGGGAAGTGCCCACCGGGCCCAGATAACAGACCATCACTGGCCCTGTGGGAGCAGTGTTCGTGGGGCAGTGGAGACAGGAGTGGGAATCGAAACCCAGACAGACTCCACTTCCCACAGCTCTGCTGTGAAGGGAGGGGAGGGCAGCTGGAGACTTGAGAAAGTGCTTTTTCCCCCTATCAGCATGTTTTACACATTTCCACTCCCAACCTCATTTTCATCCAGACGGTGAATCCTACTGAGAATTTTTAAAATAGAGTAAAACTTCTGAGTGAAAATCCAGAATTCTTGGCAAATGAGTCACTGGGAAACCAACCTTCAGGTGGATGAAAATATTTGCGATATGAGTTAGCTTATCTGCCTGACGAGCTTTTTATTATGAAATCACACCGGTAAAAGTAGACAGAACCGTATACTACATGCCTACGTAACCACCATCAACTTCAACAACTGTCAGATCAAGGCCAACACCCCACCCACTCCTCCAACCACTGGAGAACCAGTTCAGCCCGAAATCCTGCGTGTACCGCTCCCAAAGATGAGACACTTCAAACACAGGACAGAATTACTCTTGTTTTTGTTTTCATTTTTCAAACAATTTTCTACGTGAGCCCTTGGTATCAGCTCATTTACCCCCTCATGAACCCTTGAGAATTTATATATATATATATATATTTATTTCATGACTTACACTAACTGATGTCTCCCTTCACCCACTTTCCTGTTGTCCATCCCCCTGGGAGGAGGTTATATGCAGACCATGGTGATCGGCTCCCCCTCTTTCCCCCAACTCCCCCTCCCCTCCTGGTATCGTCACTCCCATGCTTGGTCCAAACCCATTGCCATCCAAGTGGCCACAGCAACTTCATACCCTGTTCTTTCTGTACTCGGGTTTGCGATGGCTGCTCCTTGGCAGCAGGTTGCTAGATCTTTCTTGGGAGGTTTTGGGGTAAAGGTCAGTCTCACCAGCAAACTCACTGCCTGCAGTCAATTCTGACTAGGACTCGGGAGAACTGCCTCCGTGAGATTCAGAGGCTGCACCTACCTGTGCTTGGGAGTAGGAAGCCCTCGCTCTTCCCAAGAGCTGACGGGTTCAGAACCGCTGGCCTTGGCGATTAGCAGCCCAGGAATGACCGCGGCGACACGAGGGCCCCTCTGTACCATGCAGGGACTCCAAATCCTTGACCACAGCTCCTTAGGATCCATTGCTCTCATTCCCCCAATTGTCTCACGGTTTTTGTTTTGTTTGAGGGCCATGGTTTGGTTACAAATAAGCTCCAAACAAGCTTCCTTTAAGACTCCCTTCTTGAACAAACAAACAAACCCGTAGTTTATTGTTACAGAAACCAGGTTGCTTGAAGGGAAACATGAGAATATGGAGAGTTGAATGCTACAGCGAAGGGCCAAGGAGGGGCGGCTGAGGGTGGCGGCCAGGCAGTGGAGGGTTGATGGCTGCCACAGAGTTGGAGCATGCATCTTTGGAAAAAGGCAGGATGAGAGGCCATCCACAACTGGGCGGAGAGGCCAGGGGTCTGAAAGGGAGCTTGTCCCCGTGCACCCCAGGGACCCCCACCCCACAGCCCCCACAAGACAAAGTGGAAAGATGGTCTGAACTCGGGAGCAGGGGCCAAGCTCAGGTCAAGGATGGAGGGCTATGAGTCTGGAAGGCGTAGCCTGAGGTTGGCCCTGGGAGGAACAGGATGTGTGTGCTAGAGGGAGGTGGAGGGAGGACACGGTGCCAAAAGTCAGCTCCTGGCCCAGCCCCTGCCCTCCTGGCCTGGCTTTGCCCCAGCAGCCCCTCCCTGGCCTTCTAGCTGCGGATCCACCCGGACACCGGGAGATCATATCCCTTCACCACAATGCCGGGGCCCGTGGGTCCAGATCCTGTGTCCTGCCTTCTCCTGCTTCTGGTCGCCCACAGTCCTGAGGGGGGTCGCCCGCCGCCTCAGCGCAGGTTTGAGTACAAGCTCAGCTTCAAAGGACCAAAGCTGTTTTTTCCTGGGGCTGGCATTCCCTTCTGGAGCCATCACGGAGGTGAGGGGCAGGGGTGGGGACCAGCCGTGTCCCAAGTCCCTCAGAGTGCTGCAGGGGCTGGCCAGCTCTGGGAAGCTGCAACTTGGTAGGGAGTGGGCCTGCCAATGCCAGCCCGTGCCCAAGGTTCCACCCTGACCTCTCCCCTGGGGCTTCTCCCCCCATTTGTCTTGCCTTGGCCCACCCTTCCTCTGCCTCTGGGCCTGTTACACACACACACACACACACACACACACACACACACACACACCCCACACCCCACCCCCACATGCGCGTGTGCTCACATTCCAGCCCAGACACTCGAAACAGCTCAACTTGGATCCGCACAAAATCCAACTCATGGCTTCATCCTGTGGGTCCGTGGCTGTACTAGATGAGGGAGCACCACCTAGAGGGGCTGCCTGTCTATCCCCAAGGCCCACCCCCCACCCCCCAGTGTCTCTGTATGAGGGTGTGTGGAAGCAGTCGTGAGCGCTTTCTTGCCTGCTGGTCTGTGTGCCGGATCTTAGGACGCAGTCCCTCCAAGTCTGCCTTCTACCTGATGATGACTTTCAAGACCCAGAAAGCAGAGAGGCACCTGGGGGGTAGGGGGAGAAGCACCCCTGGGTGGGGCAGTGGTTAAGCCCCTCCCTGCAATCCAAAAGGTTGGTGGTCCACTCCCACCAGCTGCTTCTCCAGATGACAATGTGGCAGTTTGCTCCTAGAAAGATGACTACCTGGGAAGCCTATGAGGCAGTTCTGCTCTGCCCTATGGGGACACGAGGGGGTCAAGCACAACGCCAGGACAATGAGCTTGCTGGGCCATGAGTGAGAAGGATGAGGCTGGGGTCTTGGGGCAGGGCATGAAACGAATCTAGGAATGTGACCCATTGCCAAAATGCAGGTTTCTAGTTTTGCCCACCTGCCTGCCAGAGGCGGATTGTGGATTTGGTTCGGAGCCTCCTAGCAGGCAAAGCAACAAGAGAAAGCAGATGAATCTTGTATTTCTGGCTGGAAGACACAAGAGAAAGGATATGACTCATTGAAACCAGAACCCAACACCGCCAGAGACCCTGTAAGGAAGACCCCTGAGCAAGGTCTCATGCCTGATCCTCCTTCACAAGAGGTAATGCAGACCAGGCTGCTGCGCATCACGCCTGCAAGTCAGACACCTCTCGAGCCAAGGCAGGGCCAAGGCGTGCTGCTCCAAGCCAGCCAGGGACATGCTCTCTCTCTAGTCATGCCTCGTCCCTTTCTTTCTCCAACTCCCAGCCCCTGGGGCTGCCCTGAGGCCCGAGGGACCCCAGGCAATCTGAGAAGAAGCCCCACCATCCATCCCCAGCTGAACTGAAGGCATACTTGTGGCAGGTGCCAGACCCGCCTGGCCTTCAGATGGGTGGTTTGCAGGGGTCTGGGGACTGCTTGTTGGCAGCCTCAGAGCCTCCCTCCCCCCACCGTGTCTGTGCAGCAAACAGGCTGGACAAGCAGCCTCAGGAGTGTCCTGGCAGAGACCTGGGCACCATGCCAAGTTCCAGGCTGGCAGGTTGGAGGGGTGGGGAGCCAGTCGGGGTGGGGCCTCTGACCTCCCCTCCCCTGGCCCTGGCAGGCCTGCCTCTGCTTCAGCTCTCCTTCCCCAGAGAGCTTCTCCCCCTCCCGCCCCCCAATTAGTGAACATTCTCGGGAAACACACCCCACTTTCCATCCTTGCCCCCCAGGCCTAGGGCTGGATTCCCTGCTGTACCTTTGCTTTCCTGATTCTTCACCTCAGATTGTCCCCAAGGTCCCCTCTCCCACGGAGCCCCCAGCCTCATGTGGCCGCAGTGACATGCCTCGAAGCGCCCACAGCCTGGTGCCTTGAGCCCTCAGGCAGACCCTCCCCAATAGCTGCCCTCCTGGGTGGAATGGAGACTTAGTCAGATTCTCTGAGGTGATGGGGACCCTCCCACTCGGAGCCAGGTGAAGCTGAGAGCCAGCCCCGCCCTTGGAGCCTCAGTTTCTGTAAAACGGGGTTCTAGAAAACGGGGTTCTAGAAAACGGGGTTGTCTGTAAAACGGGGTTCTAGAAAAACAGGCCCCACAGACATGCGGTGAAGATCCAGTGAGCATGCTGGCCCACCTTGCTGCCCACCCCTGACAAAGGCCCCTCACTGTACTGGGCTCTGAGCCCGTTTCCCCAGTGGAACCCTGCCTCCCAACATTTGGGCAACTGGGCCTGGTGCTGCCGGTGTCTCTGCCTGGAGCCCAGGCCACTGAGAAAGGAGGGGGCCCAGAGGGGTGGGGAGGCCCCAGCTCTAAGCTGCCCTGGTCCACAGATGCCATCCCAGGCCTGGAGGAAGTGCGGCTAGCCCCGTCCATGCGGAACCGGAGTGGCGCCGTGTGGAGCAAGGCCACTGTCCCCTTCTCCGCCTGGGAGGTGGAGATGCACATCAGGGTGACTGGGCCCGGGCGCCGTGGAGCCCAGGGCTTGGTGAGTGGCCCCATCAAAGTGAGCGAGTCATGGGGTGGGGGGGTGCGTCCTACCCTGGCAGCAGATCTGGGGTCCCAGTGTCCTGCAGAGACCCTGAGCTGCTGGGATGGGGACCTGCAGGCCCTGTGGTACACCCGGGACAGGGGGCACGTGGGCTCTATCCTGGAGGAGCCAGCTTCGTGGGATGGCATCAAGGTCGTCTTTGACTCCTCAGTTGGGGGGACACAGGTGAGTGTTGGTCTTTGCCTCTCTGCTGCCCCCCTGCCTGTCCCCCAGTCCCCAGCTTCTATGGCCACAGCTCAGGCTACTGTCAACCCGCCCCCTACAGAACAGCCCTGCCATCCGTGTGCTGGCCAGCAAGGGACACAGCCCCGATGAGCCCACTGGGTAAGACCTATCTGGACCCACCACGCCCAGGTCCAGGGCTGGGAGGTGCTCAGCAGCTACCTGGCCGCACGCATCCCCGCCCCTGTCCCAAGACCAGTCTGCCGTCCTGCTCTGAGTAAGGCTGTCCCAGCCCAACCCTCCTCCCACCCATGGGCTTCCCTCTGCCTCAGCTGAGTGTCGGGGGTCCTCGGAACCCCATGTTTCCTTGCTCGTCTCTGACTCATCCCACTGAGGTCTGTGTCCCCCCCACAAAAGGCCACGGTGGTGGTCAAAGTGGCACCCTTGACACGTGGGGACGGTGAGTGCCTGTTGTCTGACGAGACTTGCCTGAGGTCACACTGTGCGCAGCACTGAGACGCCTGGCAGCCTTGCCTGAGGAGGGGCCGTGCCCTGGGCCCTGCCAGGCAGCTGCTGCTTCCCTTTTTTCGGGGTGATGTGACACGCCCCCCCCCAGCCCGGAACCTGGCCAGTTTGTCAGTGCCTCTCAGCAAGCAGGGGGGAGCTGCCTGTGCTGGCGGCCGGCAGAGCAGCGCTCCTCCGCTGCTGCTCCTTATCTTAGTGCAGGAGTGTGCTTACGACGCTTACTTTAAGCACAGGGAAGCTGGGTTCAGCTCTGGCAGGTGAGGTCATCAGCCCAAGGTCACTCAGCTAGGAGGACACAGCCAGGTGGCCCTGGACCTGGCTTTTCCAGGGCTCCATGGGTCTCCCTCTGGGCCATTGACATGGAGTGTCCCGTGTGCCTCCAAGACCTCAGGACCTCTCCTCCTGGCCTACCCCTCTTCTCCCACTCCCCAGAGGTGGCTGCACTGGCCACCTGGCTGTTTCCCTTGGTTCTGCCTGCTGGTGTCAAACCTGGTGTTTCCTGCTGCAGCCTGAGCCCTGGGCAGAGGGGGAAGGCAGAGAAGCCCAACCCAGAGGCGCAGGGGGCCTTGAAGTGGAAGAGAAGAGATGGCGGGCCTTGATGAAGGCCCCCTCCACTTGAACATTGATCCAGGCCTCTGTCCCCCTAGGGAAAGGTCGCAAGAAGCCCTGACCCCTCTTCTCTGCAAACTCCCAGTCCCATGGCTCAGACAGGCAGGCCTCGCTTTCCTGTGCTCTCTTCTGCTAGATCAGTGGCTCTTAACCTTCCTCATGCCGCGAGTTCCTCATGTGGTGGTGACCCCCGACCATCACATTATTTCTGTTGCTACTTCATCACTGTCATTTTGCTACTGTGATGAATTGACATGTAAATATCTGATAGGCAGGATGTATTTTCATTATCACAAATTGAACATAATTAAAGCATAGCGATTAATCACAAAACAAATGTAATTATATATTGGGAAATATTTATGTGTTTCCAATGGTCTTAGGAGACCCCTGTGAAAAAGCCGTTCAACCCCCAAAGGGGTCGCAACCCACAGGGTGAGAACCGCTGTGCTAGGGGAACGGAAGACTGAGGCAAGGAGACACCGGGCCAGGCTGTGCGGTGGGGAGCAGGGTGGAACTGCAGGTCTGGGCAGAGCAGCCTGGGCCCCAGGTGGCCTGGCTGGATTCTGAGTATCTGCAGGGATGGAGCCAGCCAGGTGCTGGGTTCCTGCTACCAGGACTTCAGGAACCGGCCACACCCCTTCAGAGCACGGATCACCTACTGGGGGCAGAGGCTGCGTGTGAGTCACCCCTCTGGCTTCAGCTGTGGTTGGGGCAGGGTGGGGCAGGGGATTAGAGGGCCTCCCAGGTATTGTTTGGTGTGAGTGCACATGACTTCCATAGACAAGCGAGTGCCTGGGTCACCAGATGGGGCCCCAGACACACACACACAAGTCCCCATACCATGTGGGGTCCTGGCACGGACAGGCCAAAGGGATGGATTTGCTAATTGCATGTGAACCTGCACACTTAGCATGCACATGCCCACTGCCCGCACCCCTTCAGGCCAGGGAGCTGGAGTCACAGTGGGTGTATCCCATGTGCTGGGCTCCAGGGACGCACTCTTCCACCGAGGGCAGTGGTTCTCACCCTCCCTCATGCCACGACCCTTTCATACAGATCCTCACCACGTGGCGACCCCCAACCATAACTTTTTTTTCTTGCTACTTCATCACTGTCATGTTGCTCCTCTTATGAATCGAGCGACCCCCGTAAAAGGGTCATCCGACCCCCAAAGGGGTCTCGACCCACAGGCTGAGAACCGCTGTATTAAACAGACCTGGCCTGGAGGTAGGGACACCAGGTAAGAAGTTCTTACAAAAGTCCCCATAGAACATGGTGCCGAGAGCCTACGCCAGGGCAGTGGTCACAATAATGGAGAGAGGGGACAAGACCCGATGACCTAGGGACTCCCTCCCTCCCTCCACGCCCCCAGGTGTCCGTGAGCCGGGGGCTCACTCCCAGTGACCCAGAGGAGGTGTGTGTCAATGTGGGACCCCTACCTTTGGCCTCTGGAGGTTTCTTTGGCATCTCGGCCTCCACCAGCACCCTGGCAGGTAAGGGCCTACCTACCCTGCAGGGCAAGTAAAAGCAGAGGTGCCTCCGGAGCCATCCTAAGCTCATCGGCTAAGGAGCTCTGGGTGTGGAGTTGGCTGCTCCTTGCTGTGTGAGCCAGGCAGGTCATAGCTCCGTGAAGTGTCTCAAATGAGGTCCAATTCCAGCACCTCTGAGGTCAGTCTGGCCCCTCAGGTGTCTCAGGCTGGGGGATGGGGGCAATGGAAGAGGGACAGATGGGGAATGAACAGATGCCGGGGTCTGATGGAGGGGCCATGAGGCTGAGAGGGCTGCAGGCAGAGGGGTGCCAGTCCCTGGGCCTTTAGACCTGGGATGTAGGAGCCATGGGAGACTTTGGAGGAGGATTGTAGCAAGGTCAGGGTCAGGGTCAGTCCAGGAGGTGGTGGTTGTGTGGCTGCTTCTGCCAGGAACAGCCGTGCCCCTGGGGATGAAGATGTCATGGGGTCTGCTGTCAAGGCAACAGCCACTCACCGGGTGCCCACCTGGGCTGTGGGAGACCCCAGACACGCCTCTCCTGGTCCCCATGCACCTTCCCTGAGAGACGAGCCTGAGATTCCCTGGGCTGAAGGGGCCTGAGGCCAGGGCTGCAGGAGGGGCTGCTAGGGGGGCAGGGCGGGGCTAGTTGCACCTGCTTTCTGTTCCCCCTCCAGATGACCATGATGTCCTGGCCTTCCTGACCTTCAGTCTGAGGGAGCCGGGTCCAGAGGTGATGCCAGCTCCAGGCCTGCTGAGGGAGGGTGGTGGTGGTGGAGGAGGCGCAGCCCAGGGACAGTTCTGTCCTCTTCAGTCTGCTTGCTCAGGCCAGGGGCTCTCAGACCTGTCAGTGTGTCCGCTAGCCCCTGGCCTCTGAGCTCCGCCAGGCCTGGCCAGTGCAGGGCAGTGCTCAGGGCAGAGGGACTCTGGAGCCAGGCACTGTGCTACGGGCCTTCCTCAGCTGGCTGGGGTTCAGGGTCGGGTGGGGAGGGGCACAGGGGGATGAGGGGCCACGCAGGAAGGCCCTGACCTGCCAGGGGTCAGGGACTCGGAGCTGGAGATACAGCCGGAAGGATCTTAGCAAAGGAACTGTTCACACAAAGGCCTGGAGTCCGAGCAGGCATGGGGACCAGCGGTGCTCAGGGCCTCTGGGAATGGGGGCTGCCCTCACCCCCAGATCGATCTTCCCCATAGCTAGCCTGAACTGTTGTCATTCTCCTCCAGGCTGACGCCGAGCCCATCCGAGGGGAGGAACAGCGCTGCCTGGCCAGGCAGCTGGAAGAGCTTCGGGCAAGGCTGGCACTGGGCACTACGGGGGACATCATTTCAAAGCCAGATCCTGAAGTCCAGGATGAAGGTGTGGGAACCCGAGAAGTGAACAGGTGGTACGGGAGGACCCTCCTCCCTTAAAGCCTGGCATGGGGTACCCGGGGCAGAGGGGGAGGCCTGAGCTCAGCGGCCCGGATCCAAGCAGCACTGGGATCCCTCCTCTCCTTGCCCTAGCGCATGGGTCTAGGTAAGGGACTTGGAGGCTAGAACCACACCTCTCTGGGCCCCTTCTCCAGGAAGCCCCCAAGGTTAGCCCTAGTGTCCAGCCCCCAAGGCTGCCTGTCACCGTTCTACCCCTGCCCTTGCCCCGCCCCCACTCCCCTCCACAGAGGAAAAGCACTTTGACCCGGAGGAGATGCTAGGCAGACACAGCCGGATCCTGCACGCTCTCCAGGGCCTCTCTGAGCATCTGGACCAGGCTGGGAGGCAATGGAGGGAGCAAGCAGGGTCCCTAGATGGGGCCACAGCCGGGGGAGAGTGGGTGAGTGGCCGCTTGGACAACTGGAGCAAACATTGTACGGGCATCTCCCTTCTTCCAGGAGAAGCAGGAGCTGCCTTCTCTCCACACGCAGCTAGTCTCCCACAGTCTGGGGGGCCAGGGGGACTGTGGGGAGAGGCCGCTGGTGGCAGGACAGGTGGACCTGACAGGATCAGGATCAGGGGTGGGCAGATGCCCTCGGAGCCCTGGGAGAGGCGGGGGGAACGCCGGGCATCTGGACCTGAGTCTACACAGGACAGAAACAGACCAGGTGCTGATTTTGCACGTAGCTCCCTGTGTGATTACGTGTGGTGTGCTTAATGCTCAGATGCACCAGAATCCTCATCTCATCGCCACCGACATGCCCAGGCCTCCTCCAGGGACTCAGGCCCTGAGGCCCAGTGCTGCCTGAGTTAGACTGGGCAGAGGCGGCTAGCGGCTCTCCTGGGCATTGCTGGGCTCTGACAGCTTTAGGTTTTAATCTGGTGTCCTCAGGCCAAAGCGGCTTAGGCTGGGCTGCTAGAGTGGAGAGCAGGGTGGGGGCTGTATGCCAGAGCCTCTGATCCTATCTCCACGCTCAGGATGCCCTCCTGCCGTATCTCAGCCTCCCGTCTGGGTCACCCAGCAAAACAGGGCCTCAGGCATCAGGGGCTGTCTAGTTAGTGGGGTTCCCCCTATGGCCATGGCCTAGGGACAAGGAATGAGAGAGCACTAGGCTGGGAAAGGAAAATGGACATTGTATGGGAGGTGGGCTGCAGCCACTCTCCGAGGCCCCCATGAATGTGGGTTCAATCAACTCACTGGGTCCCCGGTCCTTGGGGAGGCCCCCTGTTCAGGTTGGACTGTCTTTGTCTCTGGGGATGGAGAGGAGGGCTGGGCCCTGGGCCCTAAAGCAGAGGCTGGCTCTCCTGCAGGACACTGCCCAGGTCCGTGCCCTGCTCCATGGGCAGCAGACTCTACTCAGGGACCTGCAGGAGATGAGGTAAGGGTGCAGGGTGAAGCAGGGGGGTGGGGGGAGGTGCTGGAGAAGGGGGAACAGGCCTCTCCGTGGGCCCTTCATTTTCTGAGCAACAGGGGATGGGCTGGATGAATTTAATTCCATCAAGTGCATGTCTAGTTGGAGAGGACAGCCCTGACTTTCTCTCACCCTTACCGGAGCCTCCCAATGTCTCCCTCGACCCAGAGCTCTGGAACTCCCCAGGGAGCCCAAGGGGAGGGGTCCCCTTCCTGCTATGGACACGGGGTCTTTAGGTTGGAGGATATGGCTACAGCCTAATCTGTTCCCAACTCCCGCCACCAGCACATCCCTATCCAGACTTGTCAGGTGGTATTTGGAGGCAGGATTGGAGCCGAGTCCCCTGGGGTCTGGGGAGGGATGCAGAGGCCAGGGGACACTGGGGCAGAGACAGGCAACTTTAGGGGCATCTTGCCTGAAGCAAAAGCTGTCCCCAGACCCAGGGGGAGGACTTGGGGTGAAAAGACCAATCCCCGAGTAGGGTCCTTATGAGAGAGCCTTGTGGGAAAAGGTTGGGCTGTTGGGGTGTAGTCCGAGCGGGCGCAACCCATCCTCCTTGCCCCCGGTGCCAGGGTTGCAGCCGCCCGCATGGCCTCAGGCACCCGGGGGTTCTACCTGCCAGTGGGCACCAAGCATCACTTCTCAGAGCTGAGCCAGATCCTGAGCCTCTTGCAGAAGGACCTTTGGGACCTGGCGGTGAGAGGAGACAAGGGTTGGGGGAGTATGAGGACCGCTGGCCACTCTTCATCTAGCCCTGCCGCAGCCCACGTACCTCCTGCCCCCCCCCGCCCCCGCCGCCTGCCAGCTACACCGGAGTCTCTGTGTGTGTCTGTGTGTGCGTGCACACATATGCATCCAGGGACCCAGAGCTGAACTCTGGAGAGTCCCAGCTTTCAGATTTAGCATCAGCATGACCTCGAGACCACTTGGTCCAATTCCCTCCATGCACAATGACCAGATCTGAGCCCAGAGCATTCAGAACTCAGTGGTGATGCCAGTACCGCCCTCTGACCCATCTTGCCCTTGCCCGTGGCCCCCAAGTGATCCCCAGATGGGGCCATGAGAGGGGAGACAGCTTTGCACTCGGCCCGTCCCCACGTTCCCTGGATGAGAGCCAGACCTCCCGAGCCTGGGGGAGGCAGACCCAGCCCACACATGGCCCAGCGTCCATAACTTTCCCCCACTGCCACTGCTGGCTAAGAAGCTGAGCTTACACTGTTCCCTTTCAGAAAGCACCAACCAAGGCTCCCCGCTCACCTCGCCGGCCGCTGGGGGCCTCCTCATGCCTGCGGTCCGGCTTCTTTCTGTTCTTCCTCCTGGTCCAGACTGTCGGCTTCTTCAGCTATGTGCACTTCAGGTGGGCCATCCCAGACCAAACTCTCGACACCTGCCCAGCATCTCCAGTTCTGGGCAGCATGACAGTCATTCTTATGTAAGAGAGGGGACACCGAGGCCCAGGGAGGACCTGCCCCGTCCACCAGCTGGCAAGGAGCAGAGCTCAGGCTAGACCTATCCTTTCCCTCGGCATCACTGACCAGCTCACTCGCAAGGAACCGAGCACCACACTGTCTACGGTCGATGCCGTGACAGGGGCTGCAGGAAAGGCATCTGGCTGGAGCTTGGGGTGGCTCTGGGAATAGATCTGGAAGAGAAACTTGATACGGGTCATTAAGGAGGGTAGGAGTTCTCCAGCCTGACAAGATAGGCAGGAGCTTTGAGGCAGAGGGGACAGCGAGAGAAAAGGCATGGAAAAAATATGGTACCTAGAGAAACATCTAGGCAGAGAATTACGGAGATGGGAAGATAGCTACCATGGCTTGGTGGGCGTTTGATGAATGCATAGAACACTTAGAGATGTGGGGTGTGCTATGGGCCCCGGGAAGGGGGCTCTCAGACTTGGTTACTGGAATTTCAAGACCGTGTGGGCTGGAGCAGTCTCAGAAGAGAGGTGAAGTTCTAAAGGCAGAGAGGGAGAGGAACTGGCCTTCCGGGTGAGGAGTCCGGCAGAGGGAAGGAGGACAGACTTATCCCAAGCTTACGTGTTCAGGAAAGTGGGGTAGACAGTAAGTCTGGAGCAACCGGACAGTCAGGGATGTGCCGTGGCAGGCCAGGGGACCCTTAGAAAGTCTCTGCACAGGGAAGGCAGGGAATGGCGGGGACGGGGGGCAATCGTGGGAGGCTTAGCCTCCAAGGCTGGGAGCCCGTGACTGTTTCCTTCTCTGGCAACAGGCAGGAGCTGGACAAGATCCTTCAGAGCTGTTTGTCCACAGGCAGCCTTCGTCTGGGCCCTGCACCCCACATCCCCAGGGCTCTGGGGGTCCTGCGGAGGCAGTCCCTCTCCCGAAGCACACACGCATGACTGGGTACACCATGCAAGGGCAGGTGATGCCCACTTCTCACTGGGAAGCAGATGTGGGGGTGGGGTGCATGGAAAACTCCGTCAATTGTACCTTCAAGGTGTCCTCTGCTCCGTCCCCTCTGGGAGGCCAGTTCTTACCATAGCTTCCTCCGGAGGCACTCCCAGCGTATTAAATGTAACGTTCCTGCCTTCTGCTTTCATCTGCTCACTTACCTCCGCTCTGTGGACTCTCTCTGCCTCCTCTGGGCAGGTAGCCTGGGAGTGGGCACCAAGCTACAAGGAAGGAGGCCAAGAACTCACTGACCTCCAAGAAACCCAGATAGCTTTGAACCTTGGACTATGGTCCTGGGGCAGGGGGTGGGGGTAGAGAGGGGAGGGGAAAGGGTCACACTTGTACACAATTCTGTCCCTAAATGTATCTGGAAGTGAGAGTACTGCCTCTCAGTGCTCTTTCCGGCTGTCTTAGTCTGGGTACTTTAGAGAAACACATCCACAGAAACTCATGTATAAGAGAGAGTTTTATATAAAGGTTAAGTGCACATCAAGAAAACATCCTAACCCAGTGCTGCCCAAGCCCACAAGTCCAACATTAACCCATATGTCTGACACTAATCCACAAAGACCTCCTCCATCTCACAAAACACACACTATGATGCTGACTGCAGGAGGAAAGCTAAATCAGTGAACGTGTAAGCATCTCAGCATTGGCAGGGGTCTCCACGCGGCTGCTCTAGCACCCAGGGGTGCATCGGGGTAGGTCCATGTGGCTTCTCCTTGGAGATGTCTTGCAGGAAGTGAGCCTTCCCAGGTGAAGCAGGTAACTGGCTAAGGCAGCTGCACCCTGAAAGGGAGGCTCACTGAGCCATTTATCCCTCCACCAGGTTGGCACATGAGAACATGAGGCTGGGAAGTGAGGGGAAGGTAGGAAAAGGGCCTCTAAGCGCGTTTTCACGAAGCCCGTTCCTCTGGGGAGTGACCCCATCCCCGCTGCCCTAATACTGCCAGCAGTGCCCAGCGGCGGGCGCAGCTTGGCGTGGAAGGAGGCACGTGGGGGAGGCGGGAGTGGAGAGCGGGCACGTAGTCCAGCCTTCTCAGCCCCGTGCATGCCCCCCGCCCCCATGAGGAGGGGTTTGTGGAGGTGGGGCGGGGCCCGGATGGCACGCGGGTGGGGTGGGCAGGGCGCGGCGCAGAGAGTGGAGCGCTGGCCGGCGGGAGCTGTCCCCGAGAGCCAGTGCTGAAGTCGGCGCGGGCGTGCTGCTACCGGGCTCGTGCTATCTGGTGCCCTGTGCAGCGCTGGTGCTGGCGACGACCATGGCGTTCATGGTGAAGACCATGGTGGGCGGTCAGCTGAAGAACCTCACCGGAAGCCTGGGGGGCGGCGAAGACAAGGGGGGCGGGGAGAAGTCGGCGGCCGAAGCTCAGGGCATGACCAGGGAGGAGTATGAAGAATACCAGAAGCAACTGCTGGAAGACAAGTGAGTGCGCCCCTTTTCTACCCACAGAGCGGAGCCCCGGCCTGCCTGCGTCCCCTCCTCTCCGGTTCACTCTCAGCCTGCAACGCAGAGGGAGTGGGGGCAGGGGTGACAGGGCCCGGGATGGGGGGGCGGGGTAGGGGTTGGCAGCATGTGCGTTTGTGATGAAACAAGTAATCCCTTAATCCTCTCTGGTCCTAGTCACCTGGTTCTTCCAACTAGGGACCCTAGGGTTAGCACTTTGAGTCACCATAGGGACTCTCGTAGGTATATGGGTACCTACTTGTGTGGGGGCGGAGTTGGGGTTACCTAGGCTCAGATCTGACTGCCTGTGACATGGGTGACTTTGGACAAGTGGCTGGCTTTGCTGCTCCTGTTTCCTTTCCTGCAGAATGAGGATGTTATTACCACATTAAAAAATTAATAATACATTTAGATACGAATTTTCAAAGATCAGGGCCCCTGAGTGACCTCAAACTCTGGTGACCCCACGTGGGTCAGAGCAGCCTTTTCCATGACTGATTTTTCATGAGCAAAGGACCAGGGCTTTCTCCCACGATGCCCCTGGGGGAACCCGAATTGCAAACATTTTAGGTTGACAGCTGAGATCATGACACCGTTTGCACTGCCAAGGAGGCTGGCTCCATAATGCACACGTCCTATATTTGTTATAGGATGAAGTGTCTTCTTTCTATAACAGCACCTGGCACCTGGGGGACCCTCATCATTGTAAGCCATCATTCTCTCCTAATCCTCACAACCGTGCTTGGAGTTGCAAACTATTATCTTCATTTACAGAACAGGGAGGAAGGGACTTACCCAAGGACAAACAGAAAGTGGTAGTGGAGAGAAGACTGGAACCCAAGTCTGCCCCAATTACTTTCCCCCACCCTCCACAGCCTGGCAAGGGTAGGGGCAAACAGACCAAGTCAGAGTCCCAGAAGGATATCTATTAGGGTCTGCAGAGAGAATTATATGGAAAGACATCCTCCCACCACCCCATACAGCCAACTCCATCCAGTGGTGGGTGGGAGGACCACAAAGGGTGCTGTGCTGGGGGAGGAGGCTGCAAAAATGATAGTGCCCCCCCCAGGAAGGACCTGCCCTCCTGACACAGTGGACGACCCAGTGGAGGGGCTCCGCCTGTGGTCAGGGCACAGACACCCACCTGTCCTCCCTAGTGGGTCCGCCTCCATTCTGTTCCTCTCCCTCCGGCAAGCTCTGTTCCTTCTCCCTGCCTGGGGTGACTCTGCCCCCCTCCCCATGTTCCCCGCCAGGATGGAGCGGGATGCCCAGTTCACACACAGGAAAGCCGAGAGGGCGACGCTGCGGAGCCACTTCCGTGACAAATACCGGTTGCCCAAGGTAAGCGGGCCAGGAATGGAGGCTGCCCTGGACTATTTGCTCACTCAGGAACCCCCAGTCCTCAGCCTGTCAGGTTCACAGGGAGCAGAGTTTAACCCTCTCTCACCCACTCCTGCATTCATTCACCCAGCCACTCATGGTTAACTGAGGGCTTGGTGCTGTGGGGGTGAGGGTAGGGGTGCCTAGAGCCAGGTCTACGCTCCCCAGTCCTCCCCTCAGGCCTTTGGAAGACAAGAGATCTGACTGCCCGGGTGAGTGCAAGTGAGGCTTCCGAACACGCGGGAGAGGCAGGAAGGGGGAGAGAGGGCCTTTAGCACCCTCTGCTGTGCCAGACATTTGCCCTTCACACCCTCCCCTCTCCCCAAATAACATGACCAGGCGGATGCCACCACATCTACAGGCGGGGAAACCGAGAAATTAAGGGACTTGACTAAGTCAGCCAGTGAGTGGTGCCAAATGCTTCCTGGGGTCACCATGCTCCCTGTGGCACTTACTGCAGTGCCAGACAGGCTTGTGAGTCCGCTCTGTCCCCCTCAAGTTCTCAACTCCACTCCTGAGCGTTACTTATGTGTCCAGAGCGGAGCTAGGCTCTGAGGGGAAATGGAAGCAGCCTGATAGGGCCCTCCGGACCTTGAACTTACGCTTGCATCAGGAGAGCAGATCCTTGGGCACTGTGTGGGTTGCCTTGTCTCCCCCTCAGGGTGCCAGTCTTTTTGGGAGTCCCTCAAAGGGAAGCTGGCCCAGAAGGTCTTCTTTTCTGGGATGTTACTGAGTTATGTCCAGCTAGGAACAGAGTCACTTCTCAGACGCCTGCTTGCTAAGGCGTGTGAGTGGCACAGCTCCTGCCATTGGAGCAGCCCAAAGGGAGGACTTGGATGCCACTGAGCAGGACACTGGGTGGAAAGCCCCTGGCCCTCCTCCCCCAGGGACAAGGAAACACCAGGCCCTGCCAGGAACCAGCACCGCTGTTGGAATTGTGACAGGAGTTCTTCGCTACGGCCTGGTCGTGTGACCTTGGATAAGTTACCTGCGTCAATAATGGGTGGGAGCCTCTGCTTTGTACCAGGAGCCCTGGTGCCACAACGGGGAGCAAAAGCCAGCAGTTCGAAACCACCATAGGAAGAAGACGGGGTTCTCTAACTCCATAGAGATTTCCGTCTTGAGAATTCACATGGGCAATGTTACTCTGTCCTAGAGGGTCCTATGACTCGATGGCTGTGAGTTTTGAGTTTTTTGATTACACACATGGACATATAAATGGAGAGAATACGACTCACCTCCCAGGATTCATGGGTGACTTGAAAACAATGAGCTCTGTAATAGATACCTGTAATAGATGGTCGATGAATAGGTGTGGTGTGTTGTCAGGTGCTGTGAAGTCAATATTCCACTTACAGTGGCCCCATGCATGTGACAGAGTCGAACTGTCCCCTGGGGTGTCCTGGGCCGCAGTCTTGATGGGCGCAGGTCATCACGGGGTCTCTCTGCTGTGGTTCTGCCGGGCGGGTCGTAAGCACCAACCTTTTTCAGTAAGCAGCCAAGCTCTGAGCCACCGTGCCACCAGGATCCCTGAAGGGGAGCTAAGGACACAGGGTGAGCGTGTGGCATGGGTGACGGCAGACAGCGACAGCGGGTGTTCGGTCCTGTGCTGGCCTTTCATACCGCAGCGTGACGCAAGGTCGATCAGAAGTGCGTGTGAGGGATGGAGGGTTTTCCCATCTTCCCTTTTAAGCTTGCTCCTGGGTGTGGAGGTGGGGGCGAGCTCACAGTCCTCCCTGTGGCCCTGCCCACTCTGGGTGCTCACAGACCTCCACCCCCGCTCCATGCCCCACCCCATCCCCATCTTCTCTTCAGAACGAGACAGATGAGAGCCAGATCCAGCTGGCCGGTGGGGACGTGGAGCTGCCCATGGAGCTGGCCAAGATGATTGAGGAGGACACAGAGGAGGAGAGCGCCTCCGTCCTCGGGCAGCTGGCCAGCCTCCCGGGCCTGGACATTGGCTCACTCAAGGACAAGGCCCAGGCCACGCTGGGGGACCTCAAGCAGTCGGCTGAGAAGTGCCACATCATGTGATGTGACCGTGTCCCTGGGGTTGCCCACGGGCTGACAGGACGGCTAGGCGCCCACGAGGACTAGGAGTATGTCTCACACCCAGGGACCCACAGCCCATCTTGGGTTTTGTTTTCCCAGGTCCACCCCGGCCCCAGGACCCTTCTCAACTGTGCCTCCCTCCCAACTGGGAGCCAAGGCCCTGTTCTTTACAATGGCCCCTCCATTCACCCTGGGGAGGCGCCCCAAGCCTGTAGGAATAGTCCCAATCCTGACTGTGGCCCCAGGTACCTGCCCACAGGTACACCCACAAAGAGTCATGTAGAGGGACAAAAACGCCAGTGTGGAGAGACAGGAGCCAAAGAGGAATCCTTACACACACACACATACACGCACACACACACGCACACACACACACACAGCTCCTCGAGACACCAGTCAGAGACATGCAGAGGTGACTGGGTGGACATGAGTCCTGAGTGTTTGTGTCTACCTTCCCTGGTCTTGGAAGCCACTGCTCTCTAGGGGCTCAATTGATCATCTGTAAAATGATGATGAGCTAGGTCTTTCTCAGACCCGACCCCACCCTCCTTTCCTGGCATGGCTGCAGCTCTTGGGGGCTGAGTGGTGCTGTGGGAGGGGCCAGGGACCAGGGAGGAAGCTGGCATGGAACAGCAGCCCCAGCCTTTTCTGGGCCCAGTGCCCAGCCCATTTCTGCTCCATTCCTGTCTCTGGATTCCAGAGCCTGGGGTCTCCTCTCCCAGCCCAGTGAAAAATAAAAGCTCCAAATGATGTGCTTTGCTTTCTCATTTTTACTGACCTCCGGGAGGTTGGAGGTTCATGCCCCACCCATCCCTCCACTTGGAAGGGTGCCCTAACCCAGAGCTGCAGAAATCCTGTGCTGGATGCGGAAGTGGTTTCAGGGGACACCCCCCTCCGCTGCCGACCCATGAGATTGCCCTGGGGAGGAGCCTGGTGGTGCAGTAGTTAAGCGCTGGGCTGCTAACCTCAAGCTCAGCAGTTTGAAACCCCCCGGGGCATTCCTCAGGAGAAAGACGAGGCTTTCTAATCCCATAAAGAGTTACAGTCTGAGACCCAAAAGGGAAGTTCTACCCCGTCCTCCTCTAAGGTTGCGATGACTCAGGATTGGGTGACAGGAAGTGCCCTGGGGAGGGTGGGCGGGGCCTCTGCCCAGCCTGAGCTCCTGGCCCAGCCTCTGCTCACTGCCAGCAAGTCAGTTCTGCCAGCAACTCTAGAGGACAGGGCAAAACTGTCCCTTTGGGTCTCTGAGGCTGTAAATCTTTACAAGAGCACACAGCCTCGTCTGTCTCCTGAAGAGCGGCTGGTGGTTTTGAACTGCTGAACTGGCAGTTAGTAGCCCAACACATAACCCACTATGACACCAGGGCTTCTTTGGTGGAGGGCTCCAGGCAGCCAGCTGGCGGGGATGTACCTGGGAAGGGGGGATGGGGCCGCTGAGCCCTCCGGAGGGGAAGATAGGGCTTGAGGGCAGCTGTCCCTGGAACCTGTACCTATCTGCCCTTCCCAGCTCGCACCTGCAGGGTGTATTAAGAGCAGGCAGAGCCGCTGTGCTGCAGCCCTCCCTGGGCCTGTAACCTCCTGGGAACAAACCTCATCCTGCTCATCAGGAAGCCAGCCACCCCTGGGCTGGGGCAGGAGAAGGCAGGCTGAGGCCTGACCCTGCTCTCCCCCCACCCCCGCCCATCCTACCCCCCCCTGCCCAAGCCTGTGGGGAAGGCAGCCAACACTGCCAGGCAGGAGGGCCATTGGAAGGTTTGGTTTCAACAGCAAACTCCCCAGGTGGCCTCCTTTGTAAACAAGGGACAAGGAACATGAAACCTACCTAGTAGGTCATGTGAAGTGGGACAGGTAGAAGGCCAAGAGAGAGGGCGAGGCATTAGAAGGGAGAAGGCCAGGCCTGTGGCTGTGCTGCCCTGTTGTCTTGCTCTCCTAAGCACCCAGGGAAGGGCCTGGTGGCCACTGAGTAAAACCACCCCCTGACCTTTCCAGTGCTAGAGGAGACCAGAGTCAGGGCCTCAGGCTGGGCGGGGTGAGGGGGGTGCCGTGGACTCCCTTAGCGGTCAGCAGCAAGGTCCACATCAGCACTGCCCCCTCTGGGGACCTTCTGCCTAATGTGAGTGGACAGGTCTCTCTCCTCAGTGGTTGTGCCGGACACCCATTCTCAGCGAGCACTCACGGGCTCCAGGGGAGGAGAGGGGAGCCCCGGAAAGCCCCCGCCTGCCCAAACCAGGACTGGAATGGAGTGGAGGTGGCTCTGGGCCTGGCAGAGATGGGCAAGCAGGGAAGGTGCAGGTCCATGGATGACTGGTCTCGCCTCCTTCCCCCAAGCTGTGGCCTCCCCTTCCTTCCATCCTTCTGCTCCATGGGTTTCTGGCCACCCGTGTCCCATCTTCTCTGCCGCATTCCGGGCTCGGAGCTGCACCCGTGGGCTCAGCTGGAGGCTGACATGGCTGAAGGAGGGACCCTCTTTTGTGCCTGCCCACAAGCTCCAGGGTGTGGGAAGCCACCTCACACCCTTCCTTCCTGACTCCATTTCTGGATCTGCTAGATTGGGGGTCGGCACGCTTTTGAGACCGAAGAGCCAGGCCCGCCTCTCGCGGCAACGTAAGGATGAGCTGAGAGCCATCAACGGGTTTTCACACACTGGAATCACCGTGGTCTGAAGATGGCACGAGGCTCGCGCCATTTCCAATCTCACCGCAGAGCCACATGGGGCTCTTGAGCCGCAGTGTGCCCACCGCCCAGCAGACGACCGCTTGCTCCCCTCAGTGTGATGCGAGGGGCCTCAGAGAGCCACTGGCCCCCAAGACTTCCCTCCCGCAGTCCCCAGCACCCCGAGTTAGAGCACTCTGCTGCGGGAAAGGCATTTGTCTCCCAGACCCTCCCCTCCCTGAGCCTCTCTCCTCCCCAGAGGACACTGGGAATGTTCGGCGGGGGGGGGGGGGGGGTGATAATGGATGAGACAGGCCTAGGACCCCAGTCTGCACACACTCTGACTTGTTCCCTGTCTGTCCCCCACCTCGGGCTCTGTAAAAGGGCATTTCAAGGGGGATTGGTGCCCAGCCTGGCCTGGCCCAAGGAGCCTCCAGCTCAGGCTGAAAGCAACTGCCTTTCCTGAGTCCAGCTGGCCCCCGAGGAGTGGGGAGGGTGAACAGGGAGCAGGGCAGATCTCCCTTCCCCCAACAGCCAGATGGTCCCTCCTCTGACACTGAAGGCCCCAGGCAAGCACCGGGGACATCTGGGGGACGTTCATTTGCTGAGCCCGAGCGCTGGCAGTGCCTACGACCCAGCTGGTACACAGCGCTGGTGAGGCTGGGGGCCCCTGCCCTCTCCCCTCATAATTGGAGCAGGGGAGCCACTGTGCCCACCCAGCAGGCACAGCCTGACGGAATCGGAGGCCTGAGCCAGCGCGGGCGCCTGTGGACTTGACCGTGTCTGGGAAGCCGTGGCACCAAGGCTGGAGTTAGCCAGAGCTGTGTCTGGGTGTTGTGGCTGTCTCAGCAGCAAACCAATCACCCTGTCCCCAAGGCCGCTGAGCCAGTTCCCTCTCAGGAACCTTGCAGGATGGGGGGACCTGGGCTCACCAGGTTTCCAAGGCTCTTTACAGCAGACTGCTTCTGCTTCCTCCCAGAGGCTGGCGGGTTTGAACTGCCAACCTTTCAGTTGGCAGCACACACACGGCTTTTGATGTTTCTGGGTGCTCCTGGCCCGTTAGCGTCCGTGTTTGTGTGACTGAGGGGTGTTGAGGGTCTGCGTGTGGCTGTGAGTTCTCCACGGGGGTGGGCCCTCTCCTCTCAGGGACAGCTGAGACAGCAGGCTGTCTTGAGGCCGCCAGGAGGAACCAAGAGTCTGTGTCCTCCCTCCCTCCCTCCCGGATCCGGACCCCCCCGGGCTGGCTCCAGAGTCCAGCCTGCTCTCTCAAGCTCCCAGCACGACTCCAGGACCCAGGGCTGCCTCTTGGGAGACAGGGAAGACTCAGGCTCAGGCATGACCCAGTGCTGGTTCTGGGCTTGGGAGGAGAGAGCAGAACAAGGGCTGGGCACAGGAAGCCTTTCTGGTGGGCCTAAACCCTGCTCTGGGCACTTTCAAAGTGCCAACTGAGAGGTGGACCACCCCACCCCACCCTAACACTGGGCCCACGAAGGAAAGTATAACTTTCTTCTCCCATGCTGAGTCAGTCTCAGAACCCCACAGGGGCAGTTCTACCAGGTCCTACAGTGTCACCGTGAGTTGGAATCTCAGCTGGATGACAGTGGTCTCTGCTACTGGGAGACAGGAGCCCTTGGGAGAGCGAACCCAGTCCCCTAGCGCCCCCCAGGCAGGATGGCTTCATCTCTGGCAGGTGAGCAGGCGGAGACACAGCCTGGAGCTCATCTAGTGGCTGCCCAGGGAGCCCTCTCCAGCCTCGGCTTCCAGGCCTTCCCTGGCCCATTCGGCCCCCCCCCCCCCAGATGTGCAAGAATTTCAGGCCCTCTTCCAAGGCAGCAATGGGGGGATGTCACAAAAAGTGTGGGATATGCAGGCTTACTGGTCAGTCTCTGGGACCCCATCAAGTCTGGACGTGGGCTCAGTTTTCAGTCAACAATCAGCAGGTGTGTCAGGGAGATTTGCACCACTTCCAACAGTCAATCACTTGAGACCCACAGGGCGGGACTGACCCAGAGGCAGAGTTCAGAGAGCGAGAGGCATGGGAGAAGGGAGGGCCCATTGAGGGCACGGTAATAGAGGAGGGGGGTCAAAATGTGCAGCAACTGTGCACGCGACTCTGCAGATCTTCGCATCCACAGGAAAGGTGCTTCTGTGTAAATGGGGTCTGCCAGCCAACCTCTGTTCGACCATCCTCCTGCCAGCTTGGTCTTCGTCCTCCCGCCCCTCAAGTCCTCTCCGGTCCCACCCAGGCTCTTCCACGCAGCCTCCACAGCTAAGGTCTGAAGTTCGTTCCTCTCCTGGGACCGGAACATCACACTGGGCTATTCCGAATCCATTCCTCCTAGATTGCAAGGGGCTTATTATCCCCATTCTCACTTTAGAGAGGGAGGAAGAAATTGGGGTTACTCCGCAGTCCCCCGCCTCCAGGCCCAACGTATGCTTGGCAGCTGACTGGCTCCTCCAGGCCTCTGGCTCTCACTCTCCACACCACCTCTAGTGGCCAGGCCAAGGCCTCCAGGGAGGTCAGCAGCCTTCTGGAAGCCATTCTGTGCACGGCAAACTCGGCATCTCTGTGTGTGGCTGCTGTGGACAAAGGGTGGCTGCCCAGGGGTGTGGGCCCCCTCCCCTAAGTCCCAGGGGAGCTCCCAGCAAGCACTGTTCCGATCAAAACCTGGGGTGTGGTGGGGAGGAATGAGGGCCCTCAAAGGATGCCCTTCTCTCTACTTCGGCCCACTGCTGACCTCGGGCCCAGGACAAGAGGTGGGAGCCAGGGGAGCCGTGGTTGGGAAGAGGGGCATTTGGTCAGTGTACACAGACGCTTAGACCCAGGCACAGGACCCTGTGACAACTGCAGAGGGGAGGGGCTGAGCTCAGGACTCCCAACCCCCTTATGTTCTCCTGCCGCACCCTTAGATGGTCAGGGTGGCATGGGTCAGCCTGCCTCTCCTGATACCCCCAGCCTGAGGGCAGGGGGCCGATGTGACCATCGCCTTACCACCCAGTCCTCCCCCAGGTTACCCAGCTTTCCCGGGGGCCCCCCTGGCCTGTGACCAGGGGCGACCTCTCCTGCCTCCCCAGCAAAGAAGAAAAGGACCAGTACAGAAAATAATTTCATAAAGAAACCATGAATTACATACAGTCTTAACACCCGGTCTCCCTGGAGGGCAAGCGAGGGCACACGGGTGAGAAGCCACCCAGGCGCTGGACTTTGGGGTGGCAGCCCCAGCTGTGTACAATCTGCTCCAGGTCACTCAGTGTCCCCTGTAGAGGTGGGGGACCAGGCCCAAAGAGGGGGGCAGAATTGGGCCTAGACCCTAGACCTCCAAGCGGATTCTCCTGCAGGTAAAGGGTGGGTCAGGCAGCTCCCACGATCCTCCCTTGCAGGCCCCAAGTCCAGCACAGGGCCAGCTTCATGGCCAGCAGGAAGTCCGAGGGGGGAGAACGAGGACCCCTCCCCTGGTGCTCTTGGGGCCAGGACAGGAACCAAACCTGAGTTTCTCAGACCTGCCCGCTCCTATATATACAACATTCTTGTCGTGCTTCGATTGTTTCAAACTTCCAAGGTGGTGGGTAAGGGTCAGCTCCCAGGAAGACTGGGGAGCCCTATGAGGCTGAGGAGACACTGTGGGTAGGTGGTCCCTGAGGGGTCTGGGTGCCCCGTTCCAGTGGGAGGAGGTAAGAGAGTTGGAATAAGAGCCCCCAGGAATCCAGGCAGGGGTGGGATGGGAATGTGGGATGCTGGCTGCTAACAGGGCAGGGCCAGCACCCAAACCCCCAGAGGGCCCCAGTTCTTCTCAGAAATGCTGTCATTTCCCTGGGGTGGGGGCTCAGACAGATAGACAGGCTCAGAGCCCAGTGAGTCTTCAACTTCCAAAGTCAAGGTCACACGAAAACGCTGTCCCAGGAGTACTGGGCCCTCACCCTCGGGGCCAAGACCCAGGGCTCCCAGCCCACAAGGTGGGGGTTAGGAAGACTGGGGACTCTCAAGTATGGGCTCCCGCCCAGCAAGCCTGCTCCCCAGGATGCTGCAGCAGGCCACAGTTTCTGGCTAGCCGGGATGAGGGTGGCATGAGCCCCTCAATTCCAGACGGGTGTCACTGTAGGCTGCACGCTGTGCGGGGGACAAGGTGGTGGGTCAGTTGGGACTCTGGCAGAGCCTAAGCCTCCCCAGACCCGCCCCAGCCTGGGAGAAGGCTCAGACCCCAGAGCAGGACTCACAGCTGCGAACTGACTCCGACAGCCCCTCCTTGTCCAGCGTCTCTGCTGCCCAGCGGGATTCCCTCATCTGTTGGACAAACACGCGGAAGCGCGGGGTTGAATGGCAGCCAGGCCCAGGACCAAGGCCACTGCCATCAGCCAGTGAGCAAGCAGGAGCATGAAGGGCAGACAGGGCCGGGAAGGGAGACACCCAGGGTGGTGGGGCACATGCAGAACCCACCAACCCTCTTCCGGGGACAGCCCGGTGCCCGCACCTTGACCTGCTCCTTCAGGTATTCCGCTCGAGCCATGAGGTCCTGAACCTGCCAAGGGAAGGCACGGCCATGAGTGTGGGACAGAAGGCCTGCTCCTCCGCCCTGGAACTTTCCAGAACCTTCCCGGCCCTGGGAACGGCTCCCCAGCTGAGTCCGCTGAAGGAAGCCAACTTTCAGTGTTGGGGTCCCATGGCCCTGATGTCTGAGCACCCTGACCAAGTCTGGGAGGTCTGACTCCCAGTCTTGGGGTACCCTGAGGAGGTCCCCACAGAGTGAAAGGGAAAGAGAAGGCACCCCCACCCTCCCAACCCCAGAGGGCACCTCAGTGTGAAGCAGCTCCCGCCTCCGGCCCGGGGGCTCCGCTGTAGAGAGATAGGGCTGGTGAGGGCAGGGTGTCTAGAGCTGGAGTGAGGCTGGACAGGGGTGGGCAGGGTGGCAGAGGCGGGGCTGGCCAGGGCTGGGCCGTAGGGGCGAGGCTGGTGAGGGCGGGGCTCCGGCGGAGGGGCCTCACCGGCCAGCAGCAGCAGCAGCTCTCCCAGGCTGTGCTGGTACAGGTCTAGGGCATCCTGCTCCCCGCCAGCCTCCTCCTCCTGCAGCCACACGGACCCGGGCTGCTCAGAGCCTGACCAGGATCCCACTCTCCCTGCCCCACCCAGACTCCCGCCACAGGGCACCCACCTTGGCCAGGGCAGCTGAAGCTAGTTCCAGGGCAGCCAAGAGGCGCGGCTTGTCCCGGGCCATTTCTGAGACAAGGGTACAGAGGCTCAGGGTGAGGGGTGCAGCCTCGGGGGCATGGTGGGTCAGCGGGGGACCGGGGCTTACCTCTGAGCAGGTCTCGGGTGGAAGTTCCCTGTCTCAGCAGGGCCTGATTCGAGGAGGACACGATGGCTTTGAGCTCCTCAGCCCGGGACACATACTGCCCCACCTGCAGGAGGGGGAGGGGCTAAAGGCGATGGCCCCACCCCCAATACCCCCACAAGCCCCGCTCACAGCACCAACGCCGAGTCCTCTCCACGGCCTCCTCAGGTGCTGCCCTATGATGGAACTGTGCCAGGGGGAACTGGGGCTGGCAGGACCCCCCCTCAGCTCTCCAACTCTGAGCTGGCCACTGGGTCCCTGGACCTCCCCAACCCTTCCACTCAAGGGAGGGGGTGCCTCTCACTCACCCACCTTTGCCTTAATTGTCTCCTTCCGCTGGACATCCACCTCATCTGCAGAAGGTGGAGTTCAGGTGAGGAGCCTGGGAGGGGCCCTGCCCCACTCCCAGCCCTGCAGGGCCCCCAAGGCACTGAGTTCTGGGCCTGCCCTCCAGAAGGGCCGAGCCGGCGGACCCCCGGGTCCGGGACTCACAGTGCAGGGCCGGCACGAAGAAGTCCAGAGCCTGGCAGTAGAGGGACAAGGCGGCCGCCGCTTCGCCTTCCTGATCCTTCTTCACAGCCTGCACCACCAGGGCAGCCTGGGGGACAGGTAGACCAGAGGGCGGGGCCGCCTCTTAGAACCCGCCCCCGCCCGCCACACACACTCAAGGAGGACAGGAAGACCCCAGCCTCCGCCTGCTCACCGCTCTCGCCAGGCTCTCCCCGCTGGGCATGTGCTCCAGGTCCACCCAGGGATGGGCGAAGAAGTCCTTGAAGGAGATACGGCGCCCGGGGTCCCGCTCCAGGAGCCGCTGCAGCAAGTCCCGGCAGTCCCGGGAGAGCGGGGGCCGCAGGGGGAGCTGCAGGGCCGGGCCAGAGATCCTGTGGGCTCTGGTGACTCACCACCGCCCCAGTCCCAAGGTGAGACCCCTGAGGGCCCCCCAGGCCCCCTGCCTGGGCTTTGTCCCCACAATGCAGTTCTCTGGGGGGCAGGCCCTGTGCGCCAGGAACCTGCACACCAGTCAGAGACAGGGAGGCACGTGAGGTCTCCAACCTCAGGGCCAACCCCCCAACACCCACCACGATAACCCGGTTTCTACCTCGATAACCCGGTTTCTACCTCGATAACCCGGTTTCTACCTCGATAACCCGGTTACTACGGATCTTCTCTTCCAGCTCCGAGAAGGACTTGGAGGCAAAGGGAGGCTGCCCAAATAGAGCTTCTGCAGACGGGAACAGGGCAGAGACTGATGGAGGCAGAGTCACACCTGGCGGGGCCCGCTCCCAGGGATAGGGCCAGGTGCCCCTCCAAGCTTGGGGCCCTGGAGGGGGCTGAGAGCTTTCCCTGGAGCCCGTTAGGGGCGGCCTTGCCCGAGGACAGACGTAGTGTACAGCCCCAGGGGCGGGGCGCAGGGCCCGGAGCACTTACCGTAGAGGATGACCCCCACGGACCACAGGTCCACGCGGGCATCGTACTGCCGCCGGCACACCATCTCCGGGGCCATGTAGAGCGGGGAGCCTCGGAGCACGTGTTTCTCGTCCCACGGGGACATGTGCTGTGCGAAGCCGAAGTCTGCGGCAGGAGGCCGGCGCAGAGCTCAGCTGCCTCCGCGCCTGGCCTCCAGTGCCTCGGCCCTGGGCACCTCCTCCATACTCCCCAGCCTCCACTCAGGCCGGTTCCTCTCTCTCCCCTGGAATGGCCCCCAGGTCTTCTCCAGGTGGACAGGCTCCCTTCTGCATAGCCCCTCGGGCGCCCCTTCCCCAGGAAGCCCCCTGATCACACGGCGACGTGGAGCAGCCCTGGCTGAGGATTAGAACACTCCTTCCCTGCCCCCGACTAAGCCCGGTCGATGCCATGCCCTCTGGTCTCCAACCTCGAGGCGAATATTCAACTTCAGTGACCAGGCACAACCAGGGGGCCTTTGCCTCCCACCCTCATGCCCTGCCCTGCTACAGACGGGATCACAATCAGAGCCTTCAATCCTGACCCCAAGCTGAACCCCAACCCCACTGTTATTACACCGCTGACACAGAGACTGGGTGGCCAGAAAAAGGCTCTCCCGGCCGGTGACTCGGCCCGACTGCCCACTGTTAGGTGACTCAGCAAGAAGGGCTCCCTGTCTGCCCAGCAACTCCCCTCCCAACCTCCTCCCTTCCTCCCTGCTGTCCCAGAGGCACACCTGCCAGTTTCAGGTGGGGCTTCTCCAAGGAGCTCAGCAGAATGTTCTGTGGCTTCAGATCCAGGTGAGAGATGTTCCGTCCCTGCAGGAACTGCAGGGCACTAGCTGCGGAGCAGGACCCAAGGGGAGAGAGAGGTCACAGGGCCCGACTCCCACCTGCCTCAGTCGGCTTCCCGGAGCCTCTTTCAGCACACACTGCCCTGCTTCCGGCCTCAGTGGCCCAGCGTTCGCACCAGACTGATGCCACTCTCAGTGAAGAGTTCCTGCTCCGCTTTTCCGTCCCCTCCCAAGCTCTCTGTCCCCATGCGCCCTCCCAGCACTTTTAAGATCTTCCTCCTCCCTTGGCAGAACACGTGGGGCCCTCAAGCGGATTCCCGGCTCTCAGACCTCCCACGGCTCTCCTGGTTTCGCTCCCTCAGGACTCATTACCAGACTGTCCCACAACCAAGGAGGCTCTGGGACTGACCCCTCGCCCCCGTTCTGAATTCTACTCCACAAAATGCCCAGAAACTACAAGGTCTGACTGTATCTTCCTCCAAGGTCAACAGAGAAGAAGCAGTGTGGCGAGCCAAGCGAAATACTTGGTCGTGGGTCTGCGGATGGTCGAGAAGTCTTGCACCAAACAAGCACACCATTGTCAACGAGCTGCCCTTCCCCCACTGACCGCATGGACGCTCACTTTGCAGTTTCTCATCAAGCTGATTTTCCTCGGGACCTGGGGGAAGCACTCACATTTTCAAGGCATCTCCCTTCCCGGAAAGACCACCTGTGGCACAGTGAGGTAAGCATCGAGCTCCTCACTAAAAGGTTGAGAGTTCAAGCCCACCAGCCGCTCTCTGAGAAAAAGACGAGGCAGTCTACTTCCCTAAAGGTTGAGTCTTGAAAACCCTGATGGAGCAGTTTTCTGACCCATAGGGTTGCTGTGAGTCAGTCAACCTAATGGGAGTGGGTTCCCTCCCCAGACCCCCATTATCTAGCACTCAGTCTGGACGCCTCATCTGCACCTCTGCTCCCTCCCTGACCTAAGCCTTGCTCTGTTCTAGTCTGTCCAGCATCTACCACCTGGCTGATGTGCCCACACTCCACAGTCCCTGTGTGCGTCCTCCACTTGAGCTCCTGCAATAGCTCCCAACTTCCCTAGCACATTGGCGGCCCGACAGTTCCTGCAGGGGGGGTCTTGTATCATGCCAATGGCAGCGCGCCCTCTTTCTTTGAACCCACCTTATCCCTGTGATTAATTTAAACCGATTTATTGGTGCGCACTTCACCTATCGTACACTGCGCCCACTCACCCTCTCAGGAAGAGTTGTATAGTCACCACCATAATTCACTTCAGAACCTTGTCTTTGCCTATTCTTTGTTGTAAGCCCCCCACCTCCCCCCCCACCTCCCTGCCATGCACCTAGGTCAGCGGTTCTCAACCTGTGGGCCGTGACCCCTTAGGGGGTCAAACAAACCTTTCACAGGGGTCACCTGATTCATCACAGTAGCAAAATTACAGTGATGAAGTACCAACAAAAATAATTTTACGGTGGGGGGGTCACCACCACATGAGGAACTGTATGAAAGGTTCGTGGCATGAGGAAGCTTGAGAGCCCCTGGTCTATGAGATCCTTCAGACTATGCTCTGCATGCAGAAGCCTGGATGACCACACCCCCCTGAAGATGGGGGGCCCTCATCCTGGTCCTCTCCCAGCTGGGCCCCCGGGAAAGATGAAGCCAAAACTCAGGAAGGGAGACCATGCCAAGGTGCCACGCCTGGGGCAGGTGGGTGGGAGGGCGGAAAACCTGGGGCAGGGCTGAGGCGCTGACCTAACTGCTGCAGGAAGACTCGAGCCACCTTCTCCGGCAGAATCCGGCGGGCATGGATGAAGCGAGACAGGTCGCCGCCTGCACAGAACTCCATGATGAGGTAGATGTTATCACTGTCCCACTGTGGTTAGAAGGAGAGGCCACCTGACACCGGGGTCCCTCCCACACCCCTCTGGGGGGGTGACTGCGGCCGGGGTTCGCACCTGGAAGTCTTTCAGCTGCACGATGTGGGGGTGCCGGATGTCCTTCAGGATCTCGATCTCTGTCAGCAGGTTTTCCACCGACGCCTTGTTCAGACTCTTCTTGGCCACACACTTGACGGCAACCACCTCCCGGGTGTCTTTCTGGAAGGACATGAGATGTGGGGGCCCTGCCTTGAAGGGGGCCAAGCACATGCCAAGCTGGAAAGACTTTGCTGCCCTCTGACCAAGGCCCCCAGACCCACAGCCATTCTGTCCATCCCAACTTACAGCTATAGAGCGTGTCTGCGGCTGTACATCTTGACAGACCAGCTGGGGTGTCTGACCCAATGACCCTGGGGTTAGCGTCCAACGCTTACCCAACAGCAGGCACCAGGCTCCCACGCCAGGCCAGCATACCAGTGTTCCTACTCAGCCTGAGGCTTCAGACTCCCAAGCCTCCCAACCAGCCCCATGTTCTCTCTCCCATGTTCAGCTCTCTGTTCCAATAAAGTCACCGTATTCCAACGCTCCCACCAGGCGAGCCACTAAGTGTCCTCCGACTGCCCTGTTTCTGCCCAACTGGGTCCAAGCTTCTGGAAACCTGTCCTAGCCTTCTCTGGGTGCACGCAGAACCCAATCCTCGTCTTGCGCTTGTCCTCGGCCACGGCCACCGAGGCTCTCGGTCCAGGTCTCCAGCCCTGCAAGGATGGCCACCTGCCTCTCCGGGCAGAACGGGCGTGTGTGTTGGTGCGTTTGTTGTTCAGGCCTGGGGGTGGCGGTCAGCTCCGACCTTCTCCCTGGAGGGTCAGTCGGAGGCGCGGGGCTGCGCGCTCCAGTTAAACGCTCTCCAGCTGTGGGCAACCTCTTCTGCTTCCCACCCAGCCCCCAGCCGGGCTCTTAATTCTCCCGTGCGCCCCAATTCCAGCGTCGCGCAGGGAGCCAGTCGGGGGGGGGGGGGTGGGAGCCGCACCCCGGGGCGCCGCGCCCCCGCACTCACCTTGGCGTAGGCCTTGTACACCGTGGCATACGTGCCACTGCCCAGCCGCTCGGTAAGGATGTAGCCGTCCAGCCGCGGGGGGCCCCAGCCGGGCCCCGCCATGCCGGCCGCCCCGCGCCCGCCCCCGCTGCTGCTTCCTGGTTGCCGGCGCCGGGTTCCGGCCGCAGCGAGGCGGGCGCCTCCACACCGCCCCCAGCGCCGCCCGCCGGCATCGCAGGCTCCTCTCCACGCAGTGCCCCCACGCAGCGTCCACCCAGCGCAGGTCAGCCGAGGCCGGCAGACCAGGCCACCCTGGGAGTGCCCCCTGGCAGAAACTGGCCTCCTTGCACCCCGCCCCACCCAGTACAGATCTGGACTATGTTTGCGGTAGGAACGGGCGTTTGGAAGAGGGTATTAACACTACCTGCCATGGCACCCGGGCCAGGGGGCAGATAGAGGCGCGGTGACCCCCCCACCCCCACCCAGTCGTTGATGGCCGCCCCACCCCTTAAAACCACGCCCACCCTCCCCAAGTCCGCCAAGCATCAGGGCCAGTCTTGTCTGAAAATGTCTTTATTTAAGCACAAAATCTGAGATAAAACATATACATCTGTACATGGGGGGAGGCTTACAAAACCGTCATCACTGCCATCCCTATTCGGGGGCTCTAGAGCCTCAGGGTGAGCCCCAGGCCCCTGGGGCAGCAGGGCCCTCAGCCATACCCTGAGCAGTGCCACACCTCCTGGGGAATGCCCACGGGGAGGTCAAGGTGACCTGGGTAGACCCTGCAGGGTGCAGTCCCAGATTGGCTGACCTGCTCTCCCCAAGGGTTCCCAAGATGGATATTGCTGATGGGTGTGGGAGCACAATCTGAGACCAAAGCAAATGGGAGCTGTTCCCCATGAGAAGCCTTCCCACAAACCACACCGAGACAGGCGGACCCTCCCCTCCCAGAAGACTGCCAGAGGCCAGCAGGGCCTGGGATTGTGTCCTCCGCTGTCCCTCCCCTCCCACCCCTAGGTCCCAAACCACTGCACATTCAGTACGCTTCAGGCAGGAGGGGCTCCAGGGAGGGCCCGGGGCACAAAGTGGGCCTAGAAGGCTGTGGATCAATGAGCTAGGCGAGGCCGGGTGACCAGGCTGGAGGCTCTGGAAGCACCCTGGGGGGCAGAGCAGACCACCTGCCCAATCTGCAGCTCCTCCTAAGTGAAGCCCTTGAAAGGCCACCCAGCCGGGCGGGAAGGAAGCAGACCACAGCCTGGGTCAAATTCCAGCAGGGTGGTCCAAGTGTGTGTGTGCGCGCGTAGGGGGCTGTGGTGTGTGTGTGTGTGTGTGTGTTGTGTGCGCGTAGGGGGCTGTGGTGTGTGTGTTGGGGGCTGTGGTGTGTGTGTGTGTGGTGTGTGTGTGTTGGGGGCTGTGGTGTGTGTGTGTGTGTGTGTGTGTGTTGGGGGTGGTGGTGTTGAGGTGTATGTATAAACTTAGTTCCACTGCTTCCAAAGAGAAAACAGAACCCTCTCAAACCACCACCAGGGAAAAAACCCTTTTTTTTCCTTCTCATGTAAAAATACGTCCCTTTCCCCTGTCACCTCCCCTCAGGTGGAAGGGAGAGCTGACTGCTGAGGAAGGCGGAAGAGCCAGGGCCAGTCCCTCTCAGGTCTAGGAGGGGAGGGTACACCACCACCTAAGGCACCCCTGGAAAATGCGGCTCCCAAAGGCAGGTGGGAAGAGGCTGGGGCAGAGGGAGGAGAGCGAGCCGGGAGGGCTAATTCCCCTGGAAGGTTCCCCGAGCAGCGGACGAGGCAGCACTGCGGAAGGTCCTGTTGCTGAAGATGCCCTGGGAAAATTCCTCCTGGGCCTGCTGAAAGCTGGCCCCCGTCCGGCGGTACAGGGAGTGCACCTGCAGGAGAGCAGCATCCAGGTGAGCCTCCTAAGCCTACTCACCCCCACCCAGAGCTTGGGAGGAAGCCCCTGACATTCCCAGGCCCAGGAGGCCCCAGCCCGGTGGGAGACAGCAGCCCCCACTGCCGCCGGAGAGGCCTGCGTCACCCAACTCACCCGCTTCAGAAGCAGGATGGCGAGCACAGCGCAGAGGGTGAAGAAGCCAGCCACCACCATCATGATGATCGACACGGGCAGGGGGTCAAGCTTCAGTGTAGACACGGCTGCGATCCAACCACTACAGGGGGTGGGGAGGAAGGCCAGAGGGGACAAGTGGACTCCCCTCTGAATGGCTGCTGCAGCTGGCCCAACACTTGAGCACTCTCTGCCAGCCCTGAGCCCAGGGCCAAGAGGTCCTTGGCCTCCAGGAGCATGTGGGGCCTCGGAGCTGGCTTGGATCAATGCAAGAACACTTTGTTCTAGTAACTTGGCATTCTGTGATGCTCACCTTCCCAACATGATTGCTGAACACAAAATGGGTGCATAAGTAAATGTGAAGAAAGCTGACAGTGCCCGGCTATTAAAATATATAGCTTCTGGGGTCTTAAAGTCTTGAAGATAAACAAGCAGCCATCTAGCTGAGAAGAAACAAAGCCCACATGGAAGAAGCACACCAGCCCGAGTGACCACAAGATGTGAACAGGATCAGATATCAGACATCAGAAGCCCCAAAATAATCATGTCAATGTGAATGAGGGGGGCTGGAGTGGAGACCCAAAGCCCATCTGTAGACAACTGGACTTCCCCTCACAGAAAGGACACAAGGAAGGGATGAGCCAGCCAGGGTGCAGTGTAGCACCGACGAAACACAACACTCTAGTTCTCTAATGCTTCCTCCCCCCACTATCATGACTCCAGCTCTACCTTGCAAATCCAGCTAGACCAGAGCATGTACAATGGTACAGATAAGAGCTCTCAACACACAGAATCCAGGACAGATAAACCCCTCAGGTACAGTAATGGGAGTAGCGATACCATGAGGGTAGGGGGAATCGGTTGCAATGAACGACGTATAACCCCCACGCCCAGGGAGATAAACAGAAACATAGGTGAAGGGAGACAGCGGACAGTGTAAGATATGAAAATAATAATTTACAATTTATCAAGGGTTCACAAGGGAGGGTAGGTGGTTGAGGGAGGAAAAAGAGAAGGAGCTGATACCAAGGACTGAAGCAGAAAATGTTTTAAAAGGATGATGGCAACATATGTATAAATGTGCTTGACACCAAGGATGTATAGACTGTTAGAGGAGCTGTAAGAGCCCCAATAAAATGACTTATTAAAAATAAAAATTAGTTAGTGAATGGAGAAACACAATGATGAGAAACGGGCACATCTGCACAGCAGAATACTGTGTGGCCATAAACAGGAAGCACACACGGACACCGGCCAACCATGGGGGACCCCAACCATGGGGCGCTCGGCAGAGAAGAGTCAGACACAAGCAGTGCAGTGTGTGCCCCGGCGGAGGTGGCGACAAAGAGGAGGGAATGAGAGCATTCATTTATGACCTGCCCATTTCCTGGGTGCTAGGAGTGAAGTGAGAAAACAGTCATGGAAGGCTCTAGAATGGCCCGAGGAGGCGGAGTCTGCAGAGCGCACCCAGGCTAGCCGGGAAGGACCGAGGCAGAACCAGAACCCACGCCCTGACTCCCCGCCAAGAGGCAATCAGCAGCTATGAATCATATACACAGCCGGTCTACCAAGATCTTGTGAGCGATGGAATGAGGTCATGGGTCAGCGAGAACGGGCCGGGCCAGCAAGGCAAGGTGAGAGGAAAGGCTGGAGGGAGGGAGGGTGGGCAGGTGAGTCAGGCTCTCCATGTGGTGGAGGGAGGGGACTCAAACCAGGTGGTCCTGCCAGGCTCAGGCTTTCAAACAGGAGCAAGGATCCCTGTGCTCCGGGCACGAAGGAAAACATCCGTTGTCAGTTCTCTTCTCTGAGCTAAGAACTGAAGCGCTCAAGCCACTTAAGCAGCCTCTCGGGAGAAGGCTCTGGCTCCATCTCTTGAGTCAGAAAACCAAAACCAAAGACCAAGAACCCATTGCGTGCGGCCGATTCCGACACACAGTGATGCTGACAAGAGTCCCAGCACTTGTGTGGGGCCTGCGGAAACAGGAGGGTAGGGAGCGGAGGCAGTCAAGTGTGAAAGTGGGAGTGAGGCAATCCAGTAAGTGGCTGCTAGTGAGCAACAATGGGGCCTGGCCCACCATTGGGTGCATGGTGGGTGGGTGGGTGGGCAGGGCTGGGGGCAGGATGGCAAGAGAGGCTGGGCCCCCGGTGAAAGCCTAAGTCCCTCTGTCGACCCCAGGCCTCACCTGTTACCCAGCCCAGGGAGGCCGACCAGCTGGATGATGTAGATCCCTATTTGACAGAAAAATATAAAGAAGAACACGAAGAAGCTGAAAGAGTTGTCCGACCTGTGGAGAGAGCAGGAAATGATACGTCACTCGGGGCCTGGGCCTGCCTCCCTGCCTGCCAATCAGAGTGCCCGAGCCGCTCCCCACAGGACAACCGTGGAACCCCCATCCCCCAGAGCATCAATTTGCACTGCATGATGGGAGCAAAACTGCCACAACTGAGCTAACAGCCTGAATCTCGAATAATAAAACCATAGGGCTGGGTGGAGGCAAAGCTAGTTGGGGCCTGAGGAACACCAGGCAGGACCCTTAAAGGGAGAAGAGGGCTGGGACCAGGGCAGACTAGTTGAAGGAACCCCAACATGCAGGGAGGAAGTAGGGTCAGGCGATGATTGCAGCTGCAGCTTTGAACCCAGGGCCCCTGTGCAGTGTCTGAGATGGTCCTGCTGCCGCCCCGCCCCCTCTTCTCAGGTCTCATGGCCTCCCAGGCCTGGACAAATCATCTCTGAGGTCCAATTCCAGAAGCCCTTGGGGGCTTCCAGGTGGCCTCATGAACGTGGGGAGGCAGAGAGGCACCTGGTTGGTGAGAGGGACAGACCGGTCCCTGGGAGCAGTGTGCTGGCTCCCTGGCGAAGCACACCCAGGGCCTCCCTTAGGGGGTGGGAGCCCCGAGAAGTGAGGACAGGCTCCTGGGCCTGGTGCGTGCTGGCCCTGGATGCGAAGGGGAAGGTGGATTTCCTCACCCTTCTTTTCTGCTCCAGGACTGCGAGGGCTACCTGCGATCCCCACCTGCCCACCGTGGTCCCTGCCCACCCACCTGAAGGCCTTGTAGATGGGCCGGTACCAACACAGGAAGGCACAGGGGGTGAAGATCAGAAACCACAAGATGGAGAGGCCAAAGTCCACTCCCTTGGAGGCGTCGGCTGTGAACCGGGCCAGGCAGGCCAGCAGGTTCAGGAACAGCGTCACTGAGTGCACTGTGGGGAGGCAGGGAGAGAGGGGCTGGCACCAGGGTGGCTGGCTGAAGGATCCCCCACGTCAAACCACCCCCTGGGGAGGCAGAGGGGTCTAGGCAATGGCAGCAGCTGCAGAAACAGCAGGTGGCCCTCCGCAGTGTCACCCTCCAAAACTTGGGTTTGGGGGCTGTCAAGACCAGGTGCCAAACCCAGTTTCTAGGAAGGGCTGGGGAAGCTGGGTGTTGAGGGGGCACGGGGTGCCAGGGAACCCTGGACTGCTCAGCCCCTCTTTTTCCTGTCCCTGTCGGCTCACAGCACAGCGATAGGAAGCCTTCTTCGTTCCCCCAGTGCCTCTGAGCCGAGGAGAGGAGGCCTTCAGAGGAGGCGGCTCCAAGAAAGTCACGGAGAAATTCCGCTGCCTTTTTATTCTGTTTTCCCATGAACCTTGTGAGGGGGCCCCGCCTGGTACCAGGACTGCACAGGAGGCTCATCTAGCTAAGCTGCATCCCTCCTCCCCGCAAGATGTGGCATGCACTGCTCTGGTGGGGCCGCTCCAGGGCTGGCAGTAGGCACCTGGCCGGCTGTGGTCAGCGGGAGTGGGAAGGAAACCCCCTACACCCCCGAAGTACAGGAGCGGCCTGAGAACAAAAGCTCCAAGCGCAGCCCCCGTCACCTGGCGCCGGGGCAGGACTCACACATCCAGAGGTAGTAGAGCATCTTGCATATGCGCTGGTAGTCGGCGGGGATCTCGGTGGAGAAGTCCTGGTAGAAGCAGGGCTTGATGGGGCACCAGGAGGGCAGGGGCGGCCAGTTGTTCTCCCTCACTGTGCGCAGAGAGAGAGTGAAGATGGGGCGCAGGTAGCATTGAGCGCACACTCCTTGGCCTGGTTTAGGGGCCAAACCAGGGCTCCGAGACTAGGGCATGGGGTCCTGCCAGGGCATGGAGGGGAGCAGGGACCACAGCCGCATGACACTGTGTAACACGAAGGGTGAAATAGCTTTGGCGACTTCTGTGATTAACAAGCAGCCCAGAGCATGTCAACAGGCAGGGCATTTGGGGTCAGCCCCTCACTCCATCACAGAAGTTTAGAGCTGGGAAAAGAACCCCCCAGCCCCCCTTCCCACCACCCTTCAGGACTACCATACTGCTGGCCAGCACAGTCAGTCAGGAGCTCAGGCAACTCTGCGAGGCTGCCCAGGGACAAGGTGTCTGTCATGGGGCGTGGGTGCTAGCAGGGCCTTCTCTGTAGGACTCCAGAATCTCTCCCAGCCCAGCCCCGCAAGGGAGCCCGTCGACCCCTGACCGTGCAAGTTGGCCACGGTGTTCTGCAGCTCCCGCTCCTTGCGATCCAGCTCGGCAGCCTTCCTGTCCAGCTCCTCCTGTTGCCGAAGCAGGCCTGCCTGGGCTGCAGAGGCCACAGCCTGCAGGGACGGCCAGGGGATGGAGCAGACGCGAGAGGGTCAATGTCAGCCTGGCAGGGCATCCCAGGCCCACCAGAGCATCTTGGGAACCAGTTTCCCACAGGAAGGGCATACCTCTGGCCCCTTAGAATCATGAGAGTCTTCTCTCCGCCTCCCCTGCTCCCTTCACCCCTGAGCCTGAGACAGGAGCACTAGGCTAGGTAGCTGCTAACACCGTCCAGCTACAGTGACCTCCAGGGTAACAGCAAATAGAAAGGGACCTCCCAAGGGTCCAGCCTGTAGCCAGAAACCAAGACCCAAGCATCCCTTGAAGAGCCTGGGGGTGGGGATGGGGGAGGCCGAGTGTGACAGAGAGATGTGCAAAGCAGTTAGTGGGGAGGGAAGAGGACCCCTGAAGGTGGTCAAGAGGCCCTGAGCTGGGGGTTTGTATTTAAGCACCCCTGCTCTGCCCCTGGGAAGCACTGAGGGCTACCTGAGCCTGAGCTGGGTCTGGCTTCTGCCCAGGGCAGCCCCTGAGGCATGGCCTTGCCCTGCCTGGCTCTCAGCACCCGCAGGTTGAGCCCCAACATTCTGTGTTCTCCAGGCTGAGCAGGGCTCTGGGTACGGTCACTAAGAGAAGCTGGACAGAAGTGGCCCAGGAGCCCGGAGTTCCAACCCAGGGCCCTGCGTCTAAGGGAGGCTACAGCTGCTTGTACTGGGTTCTCTTGAAGAATGATCTAGCTATTTCTGAAGAGAATACATCAAACATCAGTTTGTAGGGTGACAGCGAAAGTGTGCCTCCTGGGGAGCCTCCAGGGGCCCACTAAGGTCTAAGCCCTGCCCACATGGGAGGTTCCAGTCACCCTCCCTTATGTCATCTACACTTGGCCTACCTTCGAAAGCTTTCGCGTGTAGCTGTCTCTGAGAACACTATCTCCTCCTAGCAGCGTCTGCCTCTCTGACACCTCGCTCCCTGCCAGGAAGCTGGCGGGCAGGAACCTGCTGGCCTGTCTAAGCAGGAGCTGCAATACACAACTCCCTGTGGGTCTCATCCCCCCAGACCAGGAGGGCCATGGGGAGGGTAGCAAGGCGGTGGATGGAGCAAGAGGACACAGGAGAGGAAGGCAGGCAGGAATGCAGGAGGCAGAGGCGGAAGAGAGCCCGCGCCCTCAGCAGGAGAGAACAAGGCCTAGGCTCTAGCCTAGCCGATGCTGGGGCGGTTTAACAGAGCCCCGAGCTCTCTTCTGAAGACTCCAGGGGCGCAGCCGGTTGGGGAGCTTTTGCTATAGTGGTGGTGGGGGATTTGGGGGTGGGGCATTAGGCAGTCCCTCCCTCCACTTTAAACATGTCAGTGTCTCTTGAAGGGGAGCTCTCTGCCCACCCCCAGCCTCGGCACGGCTGCTGGTCTAGGTGCTTCCCTCGCTGGAGAGGGCAACAGTACCTGGGGGGTGGGCTGGGCTGGATCCACCGATGGCTGCAGAACTGCTGGCTGTGAGCCCCCAGGCGGCTGTGTGACGGGCACCGTGGTTGCTGCATTTGCCTGTGTGGGGCAATCAGATCAGGGAGAGAAGTCTAGTTCCAGGGCTGGAAACCTCCCTCCCTCCAGGCTAGCTGCTGACCCACCGGGCATTCCTGGGCTGTGCCGAGTCCAGCCAGGCTTCTCTGCTTAGAGAGGGCCCCGGGTCACGGCTCCTACTGGGAGGCTGTGGTGACTTCTTCCCGCTCACTCCCACCCCCAAGGTCACCTAAGGACTGTCCCTTTCAGGGCTCTGTCTCCGTGAAGACCTCTAGTGTCTCAGAGATGCCTGCACTACCCAGGGGCCCAGGCCCAGGGACCCAGAGGGCGCATGCTCACCAACCTCTGAGAAGGGGTTGAATTCAGCCAGGCCACCCTGCGGGGCATTGGTCAGCTGCGTCACAGAGGGATCCTGAGAAGCCGGGGGAAAAGCAGTCTTTAGACACTGAGGGGAGGCAGATCCCTCCTGGGGTCCGCAGGCAGGCCACTGACAGCTTCCCCTGAGGGTGCCACACCAGAGCTCTCATCTCTTCTCCCTCTTGGGAAAGGGGGCGGGGGTTCAGCCCTGCTGCCCTCCCAGGAGCCCAGAGCCGGCTTTACACTGTGAAGGAGGCTGGGAATGGACACCATGAGCTCCTGTCAGGCCCTCGCAGAGCCCAAAGGCCCGGGGCTTACCTCCCAGCAGTGGATGGCAGTTTGTGGTTTGTCTGTTTAGGTGGGAGAGGGGGCAGGGGTGGGGTGGGGGCTGAAGACTTGCTCTTCACTTCATAACCTTCCTGTAAGGTTTCATCTCTGCTCCCTGACAGAAAGCGTGGACTTGTTCTTTATGGGCAGCTCCAGGCTCTGGAGTCAATGGCTGCTGCCCACTGGCCCTGAGCAGGGAAGCCAAGGGCTCCAAGGGAACCCGGAACCATGCTCTTGTCCCGGAGTTCCCGCTCCTGGGGCCCTGCCTGCTCTTCAAGTGTGACAATGTCCTCAGGACACAGTCTCTTCTGGATCCCCACTTGAGGACAGGCTTTCTGGCCCAGGGCTTGCAGGGGGCTCCCGGCCACCCTCTTCAGCCAGGTGGCCTTCCTGCTGGGCTGGATGGTACAGGCAGAGGGTTCAGGGCCAGCTCCCCAGCTGCGAAGGATTCTGCCAACCCCAGCCTCAGGGCTCTGGAAGGGTGCACCCCCCGGTTCTGGGCACCTTGCTCCCTCAGGGCCAGCAGTACCTCCACCAGGATGGCACCCCGGGTCTCAGACACATGGTCATGCCACAGAGCCCTCACCACAGGCGGGGACGTCCCACGTGCCATGGGGGAGGTACCTTGTCCCAGGCCTCCAGGTGGGAGCGCCTCCTCTCCACCCTGAGGGCACCAGTGGTGCAGTCGCGGAGCACTCAGCTGCGAACCAAAAGGCTGGGGGTTCAAACCCACCAGCCACTCTTGGGAAGAAAACGAGGCAGTCCGCTGCCATAAAGATGCATGGCCTTGGGAGCCCTCTGGGAGCAGTTCTAGTCTGTCCTGTGAAGGTGTTAATGACTTAGGATTGACTTGACGATCATGGGGTTTGGGGTTCCCCATCTTCACATACTAACTGCCTGGGCCCCAAGTCCCAGAGCCCAGCCTTGCCCAGACCTTACTGCCCGTTTCTGGGAGAAAGCCCCCACTCCCACCAAGCTCTCCTGCAGAAGGCCTCAAAGGCACGCCCTCCCTAGCAGCCAGTCTCCCTGCTTGGGTGGCTTCCAGTGACAAGGTGAGGCTGGAAGGCCACCAGGGGCTGGCCTGAGGTGGTATGTCGATTCAACATGAGTTGCCTCCCCAGAATATGGGGTGGCCTCCCTCGAGGACCGCATGGGGCTCCATATCTGTTCCCCTTTAGACTCAGCAGAGCGGACGCAGGCAAGTGTGTGAGCCGAAGTCAGTGAAATTAGACCGGCCAGCCTGGGAACAAGTTACTGAGTCTGAGTCACCACAGGAGGGACAGCAGGCTCCTGTAGCAGTTTCAAGTGCTGGCAGAAACACACAGGCCAAGGTGCGCCTCGTCCAGGCCCATGGTGAGATGCTATTTCTTTTACTATTAGCGTGTGTGTGTGTGTGTGTGTGTGTGTGTGTGTGTGTGTGTTCTGGAGGCTTGAGGGAAGCATGGAGCTGCCTATCCTTGTCCACACTGCTCTCCCCTCCTTTTTCTAGAGTCTTCAAGACTTGGCCCCTGGGCCCCTCGCCAGGATCAAGGCCTGTCTCCACGGGCAAGTTAGCAACCACTGGCAGTCAATGCATCGGGGTGCCTAGTCCGTCCGTGTGGCCCTGGGGGCCTGTCTGTGCAGGGAGGCCCTCCTCTGCTTTCTCTAGCCGCTCTGCCCAGCAAGCGCCAGGCACTGATAAAGGGAGAGGCCCCTCCTCCTCCTCTCCGCGGCCTCAGGACCAGAAGCCACTCGCTTGGGAACAGGAGCCTAGAGGACTCCGTCGGGTGTGGGTAGCCCCTGTCTGAGGCCATGAGGACTTTCTAAAGGATGTGGGTGGCTTCATGCGGACAAGAGAGCGGACACTTATGGAGAGTCGCCCATGTGCCGGGCTCACCACACCTGGCCACAGTGTCCGTGTTCTCCCGGCCTCAGGGGGACGCACCCTCCCTGCCTTGAAGCAGCCCTAGGCTGGGATGAACTCACTTCTCCTTTGTGCCTCTAGCAGTGGGCAAGCTCCACCCCATCCTGGAGGGCTAAGAAAACCACCGTGCTGGTCTGTGTCTGTGCTCCCTGGCACAGAGGAGGAATCTCGCTGAGAAAGGCTCGTCAGACCAGCGAGCTGGTTCCGACCCATGACGACCCTCTGTGCAACAGAGGAAAGGCTGCCCGCTCCGGCACCGTCCTCACAGCTGCTCTGTTTGGACCCAACATTGCAGCCACTGTGCCGACCCATCTCTGCCCTGGCCTCTCTCTCTCTCCACTGCCCCTTGATGCACCAAGCATGATGGCCGCTGCCCAGGCTGTCTCTCCAGACACGAGGAGAGTCTCGCCGTCCTCGCTTCAAAGAAACATTCTGGTTGTACTCTTTGTTCTTCTGGGAGTCCGCGGCACTGGCCAGCACCAGGGTTCACATGTGTCCACTCGTCTTAGGTCTTCCTTATTCAATATCCAACATGCGTGCGAGGGACTGACAACTGCCATGCTTGTGTCAGGGACACCTGAGGCCTCAAGCTGACACCTTGCTGTTCAACACGTTGAGGACGTCCGCCCAGTGCGGTGCATGTGTGACCACTCGTCTGTGGCCTCCATGGACTGTGGATCCAGGCAGGATGAAATCTTGACAATCCCCCTCTTTTCTGTTTGTCATCGTTCCCTCCTGGTCCAGTGGTGAGGATTTTGGTTTCCCTGACACTGAATTATAATTCCCACCGAAGGCTGCAATCTTGGATCTTCATCAGCAAAGGCACTGCAGCTCCTTTTTATTCAATCTCACAGCCGCCCGGTGAGGGAGGAACACCAGGGCAAGCTTGTGCCCCCACATGACAGGGGCAGTGAGAGCAGATTCAGATTCCATCTCCAAGGACACACGATTGCCAATCTGATACTCCAAAGCCACGGGAGGTGCCCAGTCAAAGGAAGGTGCTCTGGGGGACTGGGAGCAACAGTGAGTGTGGCCATGACAATGACTGCTGCTCCATCTGGCTGGCTGTCCTTCCAAGATCTGGTCCTTGGGAACCTCCCTGATGAGACAGCTGGAGAGGGCCTGTGAATGTGGACCCCGGTGACAGGCCTGGGTGGGGCCCATCTGCTTTCACGCCGTCACAAATAGGAAGTCAACAGCATTGCATGTTCTCCTACTCAGCAAGCATCACGCGGCTCTTATGTGGGCCAGGCCGCTGTTTAAAGGGGAGGGCAGAGGAGGGGTAAGTTTCACCTACCCAAGAGAAGTACCCTAGACCCGCTCAGGGCCCGAAGGACTCAGGTGGGACAGCGCCCTTTCCTGGGTTCCTGACGAAGAAAAAGCTCCCTCGAGCTGTTCCTCTCATTCAATAGCAGTGACATACGGCCTCGTAGGACGCCATGGGAAAACAGGGCCCAGCTTTTGCTCCTTGGAGTCACCACCTGGAAGGCCAGACAAGTGTGCTGGGGGCCAGGCTGTGGGGCGCAGAGGACAGTGACCGCAGGCACTGCGGAGGGCGGTGAGGGAGGCAGGAGGAGGTGAGCGTGGCAGGCTCGGGGCCAGGGCACATTCCCATCTAGCTGGGTGAGGTAACAGAGACGGGGGAGGCCCTGGGCTCTCTGTGGCTGCTGCGTGTCCTCCCCATCTTGCAAGCTCAAGAAATACCTCATCAGCCATTCTCTCTGGAACGTGTGAGAGCTCTTACGTGCTGTGGAGATGAGGCTATGTAATGCAGAACGGGACAGGGCAACTGTCCCCAGCACACAGAGCCCCGGTCCCCCTGGGGGCTCTGACGGGGGACCTGCGCATCTACCTTGAGGGAATGTGACAAAACCAGTCTGCAAAGGTATCCAGGGCTCCTTTACCGTCACTGGGGCTGCGGGACGGAGACAGCTCCAATCTCAGCAGCAGTGAGCACAAGGACGTTCTGCACATGCCCATAACCCTTGATGGCTTAAAGAGCCAAGAAAAGCGCAAAGCTCGGAAGGCCACGCAACAAAACCTGAAAGGCTTTGTTACATCAAAAGATAATTTTGTAAAAAGCACGCAGGTGGAGGGACAAGAAGACCAACAGGAACACACAGCAACGCAACTGTGGCAAACAACTAGCAGAGTTATCCAAGGGTGAAAAATTATTACACGAGGAAGAATGAGGAGCAGGAAGAAGAAACTGTTTTCAGATCAATTGTGGGCATGATGGTACAATTCTTCTGGGTGGGACGGAACTATTGAATTGTATGACGTGTGGATGGAGCGCCAATGAAACCGCTACAAGGGCAAGCCACAGAGACCTGTTGCAGAACTCAGACGCCTTTCCTGAACAAGTATCGTCAACACGTGAAGCTCCTGCCTCACAGCATACCCTCCTTCACGTGGGCACGCTTCTGAAGGCGCCAAGTCTCCAAGCCCTCCCCGCAGACGCCTGGCCCCCGGGACTCAGATCACATTCCCTTTAGGGGTGGAGTTTGGAGACACCACGTACAGGGCTAAGGGGTGGGTGGGTGAGGCTTCCCAGCGTTTGTCTTTCTGGTCCGAGGAGCAAGCAGGTGAGAAGACCCCCTGGGGAAGCTCCCTGCTCAGCAACATGGCTGTCCTTTTCTTACATCTTCTGCACTACAAGCCCCTGGGGGTGTCCGGTGGGGCTGACCCCTCTGGAATGCCCAGACACAATCGCTGTAACCTTCTGAGCGGAGCTCTCGACCCGGAGTGGAACTGGCCCGGTAGATCCCCACGGAAGGCACAGTTGTGATGGGACCTTTCTCTGGAAGGTCCCAAGGACGCGCGGCATCTCAGGGAGGGGGTGCATTGGCAGTCACCCGCTGACGGCAGACTCCCTTACACGTGTGGGGGTGGGGGCACCAAGCTAGGAGCTGGAAGCCCAGAAGCGATGCTTGTGTTTTCACTTGTCCTCAGATACATGATGCATTTTGTCTCCCACATTTTCCACGTGGTTGTGTTATGTATATTGCTATTTCTCTGTCTCTCTTTTTTTAAAATGGAGCGTGAGAACCCATCAAACAGCAGCATGTACCCCGGGCCCCTTCCACAGACCATGATGTGTAAAACTGTTGGAGAATGACCTCCCGCCTTGGCTCTGGAGGTCGCCCCAGGCCCGGTCCCTGCCCCTCGCCATCTCCTCTCAGCTTGTCATCAGCCTGCTCCCTAAACAAACCACTCCACCCTGAACCCTGGAACCAGGGCACCGCAGAAAAGCCTTAGCTCCTCCCCTGGAAACCCGGAGAGTACAGAGGAGAGGGGAAGCAGGGCAAGAAGGGGCAGCACACAAGCAAGGGGGCGCGTGCAGACGCAAAGACCAGACTCGCGGCTGTCCAGTCCACTCCTGCTCGCAAAGAACCGCCCCGGGGAGTTTCCAAGACTGTAAGGCTTTGAGGGAGGAGAAAGGAGCTGCGGGGGGTGTTGGGTTCTGACCTGCTGGTGTGAGACCGGCCCACAGGGGAAAGAATTCAGGGACACCCCTCAGTGGAGGACAGGGAGTCCTTGATGCTACCGCAGCAGCCAAGGTGGGCAGCGTTGCAGATGAGGCCCAGGCCCAGGCTCGTGGCTCCCAAAGAGAACCGGGAGTCGGAGGGCGAGAGGGGAGGCTGTGGGGGCGGCAGTACAGTGCAGGCAGGCATGCAGGATCGACTTTCTGTTCTTGGTGCTCCATCACCGAAATCCCCTCTTCCACCACCTCCCTCCCCAGGCTTCCTCTCCTCTCTCGGTCCAGCCCTTTCTGGGCCCCCTTGGACCCCTCGCTGTGGCCGGCTGACCCGGCTCACGCAGCTTTGTAGTTACCAGGGAGCATTTTCTCTGCCCTCTGGCCATGGGCACAGCTCGGGCAGGCCACCGCCCACTCCGATGCCCCTCACCCAGTGAAACATGTGTGCATCTCTGAGGGATACCTCGCAGCGGAGAGCAGTCTTCGTGTAGCGGGTGGCACTAGCCCTTGTTTGTCCTGGTTAATCATTACCATCGCTCTGAACACAGGTCTACCCCGAGCCAGGTGGCTCCAAAAGAAGCTTCCTGGCAGGGGACCTTCAGAGGGCAGCTGTCTCTCACAGCTGGCCTGGCTCCATGTCTCTGCCCAAAGCCGAGAGAAAGGCAGGAAGACCTGGGTCCCCAGGGCAGCTGTCCCGAGCCAGTGTCAAACAACACGAACCTTGCCATTTTCAAATGTCTTGAGACAATGCGCTTGCTCCGGGTCAAGTTCAATACCAGGTCTGTCTGGTGCTTTCGAGAATCCTCACAGCTCCCATAAGGCTGGAGTTGACCCTTTCTGGGAAAGACACAAGGCCTTGAGTGTCTGTGAAAGAGGCCTGGTTGTGTAGTGGGTTAAGTGTTGGGATCCTAACTGAAAGGTTGGTAGTTTGAAACCAACAGCCGCTCCGAGGGATGAGGGTGAGACTTTCTGCTCCCAAACAGAGTTAGAGTCTCGGAACCCCACAGGGGCAGTTCTATCCTGTCCTGTCAGGCCGCCAGTGAGTCTGGTTTGGTGGAATGTCTGTGCAGATGTCCCTGGGCGAGGGTTCAAAGCAACCCGGAAGTGCCTCGGGAGAAAGGCCTGGTGGTCTGCACCCACACATTCAGGCAGTGAGCGCTGTCCGTTCTATTCTGACCCGCAGGGCGTTGTCATGAGTCAGTCAACACCCCGGCAAAGTTGTCAGTTTGGTGTTTTGAGCGTCTGTGCAGGAAACTGCAGGGACTTTGCCACACCCCAACCATGTCTCTGCCCCCACTTTCTCCTCCTACTGGAGAGAGAAATCTCGGGAAGCAGCCAGCCCACTGAGCTTATCTTTGAACTGCAAGGAGGCAGCGTGTGAAAGTGATAGCGTGTGATTTGGCGACTCAGGGACCCTGATGGGCTGCCCTTGTCAAGGACCTGGTCCAGGCTGCCCCCTGAGATCGTGGGACAGACACTCCCAGAAAGAAAGCCTGCGGGTATTTTCCCGGGCAGCCTGATTTCTTGTGGGGTAATGAGAGGGACAGTACACCCCTTGCCACCCTCTCACCTCCCAGCAAGGCTGCGAGAGAAATCCTGTAACGGGTCCAAAGGGAAGCAAACCCAACTGCTGCCCTCGAGCTGACAAAGGTGTGTGGTGATCCCGCAGGACAGCACAGGGCCGCCCACAGCACCACTCAGGGCTGCAGACCCTATGAAAGCACACAGCCTCATCGTTGGCCCAAGGCTTGAAGAGGGGCTGGTAGGTTTGAACCCCCAACCCTTTGATTTGCAGCTGAGTGTTCGTTCAACCACTCATCGCCAGGGATCCCACAGTCCAGAGCAGAGAGGGGTTACGTCCACAGGGGCCAAAGCCTTGCGCTGTAAAGTAAGAGAAGGGCGAGGGCGTGCTGGGGTAGATTATGAAATCCTAACACTTGGCTAATGATTTCCTGCTTCCTCCGAGGAGGCTGGGAAGCCTCTGGTGACAACTCCCCAGTCTCGGTCCCCTTCCTCGGCAGCAATGTTTACAAGAACCACAGTTGCCAAGGCACATGACCCCAGGGTGGGGAGAAGGGATGGCGGATCAGGGAAAGTGGGGGGGGGGTTAGGAAAGAACAGAGATAAGGAGTTAACCTTAAAGTCACTCTAGGAATGAACTCACAAAAGCTCCCATCTAACAGTGACCCCATAAGACAGCGTAGAACTACTCCTGCGGGTTTCAAGACGGAGAGCCTCAGCTTTCTCCTGAGGATCAGCTGGTGAATTTGAACTGCTGACCTTGCAGTTCACAGCCCACGGTGTAGCTCACTACACCCCCAGGGCGGGCGCCTGGTGTTCCTCAGTTGGAATGGACTCGAGGGCAGGGAGCTTGGGTTTGAGAGGCAATAACTAGAGTCAGCAAAAAGAAGCTTCTGGGGTTGAGTAACTTTGAGAAATGTCCGGTCAAAAAAGTCGAACAAATGTCTGATCTCTCAAATCCTTTCACAAACTAGCAGGCTTTGTCAATCTCCAAGAAAAGTGGCGTCACTGGTGGGTCCCACAGACCCCTGGAGCAACTTTCCGGACTACTGTGAGTCAACCTAGTTGATAGCACATGCTGCTGGCAGCAGTGTCTTTAAAGAGCACAACGAAGCCTATACTATTCCATCATACACACACAGAGCAAACTCACTGACACGGAGTCAACTCTGACCATAACAAACCTATAGAACAGGGCAGGACTCGCCCTGTGGGCTTCTGAGACTCACGTTTTATGGGAGTAGAAAGTCTGGTCTTTTCCCCTTGGAGTGGCTGGGGGTTTAGAATTCTTGGCCTTGCATGCATACACAGGGGTAAAAATAACTGAGCAAGTGTTACGCACACCGCGACCTCTACTCGGGTGGTTTCAAGAATATGTGTGAGGACCTCGGTGGTGCATTCGCCCCTGGCCTGAAATAGCCCCAAGGAAGTTTCGGACCAACAGCTGGGCTTCCAAAACGCTTATGAACACAGCTCCAGCCTGGGAATGAGAAGTCAGTCTGGGCCCCAGCCTGTGGCCAATTAGCTGGTGACTTCGATTTCCTTGTCCTTGTCTCTAAGCGATAGGGGTTACAATAATTCGGGAGGCCCGCCCCAGGGCAGGAAGCAGCTGTGAGCCCGTGGGGTGAAGGGAAGAACAATTGCTTTTGCTTGGAAGGCTGCTTCCGGTGACAGTTCCTCAGCTGGATCCTGAGCTCTGTGCCAACACCCTGGGTAAATGAAGCTGACTTCACACCCAGCCACCCAAGGGTGGCCGCTGCCCGTAGCCCCAGGGAAGCAGACCCAACCATCTCAAGGAGATGGAGGGCAGCCTGACAGCAGAAGGAGCTCAGGGGCTTCAAGTCCAAAGCTACTGCTTTCCCTCCATGACCGAGAGGAAAACCCAGGCCAGGACTGTAGGCTGCCAGCCCTCTGTTTCCTACACGTGACCCCTCCCAGATGCTGCTGCTGTTCATGGGCTCACAGCTGCTTCCTGCCGGGCCAGATCCTGGGCTGCCGGACAGAAAGAGTGTCTGCCGGACAGAAAGAGTGTCTGCCGGAATGCAGAAGTTACTGCTACCAGAGGAGTTTGCACAATCATTTCTGGGGCTGGGGATGTGGTTTGCGACTTTCAAGCGCCTACTAATTTGGGTCAGAACTCAGTCCCACAACGGTGACTGCTGTCAGATAGCAGACATTTCATTCCTGATTCTGCAGGGGCAGGGGTGGGAGTGGGGGGGGGCAGATCATCACACATACCCCCAAAGCTACCGACAGCCTTTGTAAAACCCAAACTCTGGTATCAGAGTTTTGTAACCACAGCAAAACAGTTTCCAGAAGCCGCTAGAGGAAAAAATGCAAATGTTCTTTCTGCACAGCTCCTGGAGAGGACGGCCTTATGTCAGAGCCAAGGTCCTTGCAAAGGTTCGGTCAAGAAGCATTAAGTTACGAGGAGGAATGCGCTGCCTCCCCTGATGCTACAGGGAACAAGATACCAAAAACTGCCCGGGGTGCCCGCTGGAGCAGTCACCTTGAGGCCAAGAAAGACGCAGGCTGCTTTCAATGCCCTGTTCACATAGAATCAGATGAGTCCTCCCTTCTTTTTCATCTTCATTTTTTCAAGCTTTATTGTCATATAGTTCACATACCGAACAATTCAACAGATCAATCACAGTGAGGAGTCGCACAATGACCCCCACTATGGATTTTAGAACCTTTTCGTCTTGCTTGTACTTTCTTGGGTTCATTGTTGGCTCAGTCTCCTCTCTGTTTCATCGGGTCCCTCTGGGAGACTCAAGGTGGACAAGCTCAAGCTTTGACACACAGCAAGGATCCCACCAAGGGCCTCCCCTACATCTGCGGGCAACTTTGAAGCTGCCAGTGACCAAAATAAAGGCCCCCACGAGCAAAATAACGTGCCTGGTGGCAACCTGACTGAGGAAACCGTGGGGTTCATGAAACACCAGTCAGCACCAGCAAGCTTCCCATTGGAGAAGATGCAGGGGGCACGAGGAGCTTAGGGGCTAACAGGAAACCCAGCCCTTCAGCATAGAAAGAGAACAGAGGGGCCCCGGTGCTCACATTTCAGAGCCAACAAGGGTTTGGGTTTTAAGTAGGAAATGCTCTCTTCCTTGATGGTTTGGTTCAAAGGTCAGACCAGCTCATAGGCCAGTATGTCACACACACACACACACACACACACACACACACACACACACACACACACACACAGGTCAGGCCAGTGTTATTTGTGCTTTGAGACGATCCTGGGAGCCCCCTCATTTCTCTTCCCGCCCTGATCTGGTCAAAACCCCAATCCAAAGCTGGACCCCAGCCCACGGGGTGGGAGGCTCGCCAAGGCCATCCTTCAGGCTGGGCTCCCCTCCCACCCTTCTGTTTCTGACCATGGTAGGGGCTTTCCTATACGCTGCTGCGGGAGAGAGACGGGGCTTTCTGCTCGGCAAACAGTAAGTGTGGGGAGCCCACAAGGGCAGTTCTACCCTGTCCTCTGGGTGGCTATGAGTCGGCATTGACTCGATCGAAGTTTTGTTTTTTCTTTTTTCTATGTGCTACACGCTAATGGCTGCTGGGGAGAGGTGGGGGCCTCTGATGAAACTGAGACGTGGGAAAAGCCTGCGCTCCACCTACGGCTCCCACCTCATCGAGTCCCCGTCACCCCCCTCTCCAAAGGTGTCTCAAGGCAGGCATCTCCCCTAAGCTGCGAGATACGGAAGCAACATTCCCCCCTCAGCCGAGGTCGCCTCTCTCCCTGACTCTGGGGCCATCTCCGGATCCCTCAGCGAACGGAGTTACGGCCTGGTGGCGAGAAGACACCCACCTCACCCACCCCGGCCCATTCCCGGCTGCCGCGACCCGGCCCTTCTCGAAGCCACCTGCCGCAGTCCCGCCTCCCACACGCAACGATAGGCAGCCCTCGAAGTCCCCTCCTGTGCCATTGGGCAGACCGCCCGTCCCTCCTACGCCACGTCCCCGGGTTCGGGCGACGGAGGCCCGAGCGGCAGCCCGGGGCCCCAGAACGAGGTGTCAGTCGGACGATCTACCTGGAAGGGGTTTACGTCCACTGGGTCCGCGAAAGGGTTGGTGTCGAAGGCCGACATGGCGGTCGGGGGCCGTCGGGCAAGCTCCTGGCACCCAGACCCGGCGGCGCGCTCGGCGGAGACCCTGCACTTCCGGGAGCCCGGCGGTCGTTCAGGCGCAGGCGCAGCGTCCTCCGGGAGGAGGCGTGTCCCGTGACGTCACAGACTAGGCCCCGCCCCCACGCCCAGGTCGCCGCGGAATCACGGTCGCGGGCAGCTACTGGCACCGAGAGACCGGGGAACCTGGAGCGTAGCTGGAACCCACCCCCCTACCCCCAGTCTGATCGGTTCAAGGTCTGTGTCTCACGTGCTCGTGCACGCGCCCAAATGGGGCAGGAAACAGCCCCTTCACTTCCTGGACGCCAAGATGGGAAAGTGGGCGCTGCTCCCAGAACCTGTAGACCCTGAGGATAGTGGGGCTTAGGGAGAGAGCTTAGAGCCAGGAGCCTAGAACCCCACTCCACCGAACCCCTCCTTGCTGAGTGAGGGAATGTCCCGGGGAAGTAGACAGACCCTCGGCAGTGGGAGCCTATTTCTGCAGCGAGGGCTGGAGTTCCTTCGCTGAGAGGCCTCCGGAGGACTTAGGAACGGGATCTGGTGATGGTGGCTGAGCAGGAGGCTCCTAGGATGCTTCTTACTCTCCGAGAGAAACACAGGACCCTGCAGCTGACCCTAGGAGCTGAGCCCCCTGATGTCAGCAAGTGTCCCCATTTCAGGGTGAGGATCCCTGGGCCCAGAGAGGTGGCAGGCCTGAGCTGGGACCTGAACCTGCATGAGAGTGAAGCAAAGGCGCCTTCAGCCCTGAGGGAGATGGCTGATCCACTGCCTGAGTCAGTCACACCGCTGCCTCCGTGTGACCCAGCAGAGCAGGTCCCGAGGGTTTCCTGAGCAGTAATCTTTGCAGAACCAGATCATCAGGTCTTCCCAACACCCTGTGACTGCACCAGAGACTGGTGGGCCACCCAGGCTCCTGAGAGCCCCCACATACTTACTCTCTTTGTTCTTCTCTGCTGTCATTCCTACCTGGGACTGATACTCCTATAAGACTGCTAATTCTCCCTTCCCCTTGTATTGCTCTGGGAGAAAGACAGGGCTTTCTACTGCCGCAAAGTTACCATTCTCGGAAACCCACAGGGGCAGATCTACCCTGTCCTATAGGGTCACGGTCCACTTGATGGCAGTGAGTAGGAAAGTGGGTCATCACTAGGCGGTAAGGTGTGATTCTGCTAAAGATAAAGGAGTGAGGGGTAGCGATGGGAAGATGGAGGTTCTCAAACACGAGTTTCCCTTAGGGTGTATTTTTGGGGGGTGTATGTAAGAGTGGGGTGTCTATTCCCTCATCCATCTGCAGTCTCCTGTGTTGGGATACCATGTGGAAACGAGCCTCCTCCTGATTTCGGTGGTGGTGGTGGTCGTCATGTGACAACAGTACCCCATAGCACCCCATCTCAACAAGTCAGCAAGGCCTGTGTTATGACTCCCACTTTACAGAGGAAGAAAGATTCAAGCTCAGAGAGGCTACGGGCCTTGCATATGGGCCTTGCGGAGAAACCCTTGTGCCTTAGCTAGCCATTCTTCTCCCAGGATGCGCGTCTGCCAAGGACAGCCAATGAATGACGAAGTGGGCGAGGTAGTTCACAACAGGAGACACAGGCGAGCTGCACAGTTTGGAGATTTTTGTGTGTCATTTTGCCCTTCCTTTGTATGTGGTGAAACCTTCTGTTGTTATTGTTGCAGGATGGACTGATTTATTAAGCTGGGAACCTCAGGGAAAGTGGAGGTCCCCATCTGGAGTGAAGATTATAGAGCAAATAGCACCCCCCTTTTCTTCCCCCAGGGCAACAGGTGTCCTAGAGGCTGTGGGAATCAGTGGGGACTCTTGAGTGGGGTACAAAAACAGGACTGTGGCCCCTGTGTTTCTGGGGCCTTCCCACTGCCTGCCCTCTGCCTAGGCGTCTGTCAGAGGGCAGGAGGAGACAGCCTTTCTCCATCGGATGTAACAAGATTACTCCATAGTCAAGTCCCAGCACCAGGGGCCTGCACACTTCCCCTTGCTGAGCTCCAAATGGGTCTCCCAGACGTGTGTGTGTGTGTGTGTGTGTGTGTGTGTGTGTGTTTTCCTGGAGCAGTTCAGCCTGGAAGAGGAAACGGCGTTCTCCGCCTCCCCAGCACTTAGGGCAGGAAGATCAGAGTGCAGACTAGCTGGCAGCACCACACTTCACCCCATCTCACCCTCACACAGGTCTGCAAGGCCTGCACTAGGACTCCCGTTTTACAGGAGGAAAGGGTCAAGCTCAGAGCGGCTACGGGCCTCGCAGATGGCATTTGCAGTCAGTCAAGCACTCCTGAGCTCCCTCTTAGATATAAGCAGTGATTTGAACACAGCCTCTACTGACTGAGCTACTCAGGGCAAAGCCCCAACAAGTCCTCTCTGCCTTGCTCACTACCTCCGCCCCACAGCTGCTGACTCACCCTAGCCACACATCATCATGACAGGCACTTTCACCATGACAGGCACATTCCTGGGTTTCCTAGCTGCTCTTTGTTGTTTTTGTTTGTTTGTTTGTTTGCATCTTCCTTTGCACCTCCATACTTTCCTCAAGTCTCACCTCATGGAAGCACACATCCTTTGAGCAGCTTCTCACCCCCCCCTGGCATTGCACCATTCCACTCACCACCTTTCAACATGCTAGGAGCCCTGGTGGTGGTGGGCCTCCCTTGGACCTATGAGGAGGTCAACAGTTCAAAACCACCAGTTGCTTTGTGGGAGAACGATGAGGATTCCTGGGCCCGTGAAACGTACCAGTCGTGGAAATGCACAAGGGGAGCTCCGCCCTATCAGGCCCATGACCCAGAGTCCCCTTGATGGCACTGAGTTGCCTCGCCTGTCTTCTTCCCGCTCTAGAATGGAATCTCCAAAGAAGGCAGAGCGGGCGCTTCTCAAGTCATGCTCTTCCTCTCTAGTCGATTTTTGCCACTTTCAATAAACGTGTGTTGGATGAAGGGGTAAACGAGTTAATACTGATAGCTAAGATTGGGCAGAGGGGCCAGAAAGAGCCCTGCGTTCGGAGGGCGCCGTCGTCAGTGGTGGGGGCGTGGCTGCGTCCGGGTGTCCTCCAAGAACTACATTTCCCATGAAGCTCTGGGCTCCGGGACCGCAGGTGGTGCCGGGAGAGCGTACGTGTGCTGTGGGAAAGCTGGTCTCGGGGTTACCAGGATGGCAGCTCAACGAGGTGAGCGGAGAATCGGGGTGCTGGCTACCGTGGGAGTGGGTCGCATCCTGAGGACGCCCCCAGGCCTGGTTGGCCAGGTCGGGCTCACCCCGCTCCTGGAAGACCCATGGGTGCCTGTTAGGAGATGGAGAGAGAACCTGCGACCAGGAGAGGTCCTTTAGTGCCTTCTCCGGGAGAGGGATTTAGGGGCGGGGGGGGGGGGTGAGGGCGAGTCTCAGGGAAGGGGACCCCGCTCCTCCAAGACAGGATGCTGTGGGATGGGTACCCCGTTCTCCCCGCGTTGGCACAAGTCCGCAGCTGATAGTTGCCGGCGCTTCTCCCGCTGGCAATCTGGAGGCTTGCCTAGCTCCAGAACGCTGCCACCGGCCAATTCGCAAGCCTGCTAGTTGACCCTCCGCGCAGTGAGACTCAGCTTGTCCGCAGGACCTTGGGGTCCGGCCCGAGGAGTGGAGTTGAGCTTGACCCCTGTCTGTCCGCAGTGTTCCCACTTTCCTGTGTGGTACAGCAGTACGCCTGGGGGAAGTTAGGATCCAACAGCGAGGTCGCCCTGCTGCTGGCCAGCAGTGACCCACTGGCCCGCATCTCTGAGGACAAGCCGTATGCAGAGGTGAGCCTGGAGGCCGATCCTAGGATGTGCTGGGGAGTGGGCAAGGCAGAGAGACCCCGCTTGGCTCCTCACATCAGTGCAGACGGACAAACGGGAGGTGATGAGGGGGGATTCTTGCTTGTCCCCCTTCTCCCCAGAGTACTCCGAACTCCTTGGTCACCTGGAAATCTAATTCAGCTTGGGTACACACTCTGCGCCCATTAAAATATTGACTTTGACCACTTTGCGTTTTTATTCATCTGAAACGTTCCCTTCTGCTGCCCATGGAGTGGAGAGATTAGCTTTGCTTCTGCAGTGAAGGCATGTGAACCCCTCACAGCTGTGACCTGGCCGGTGCCGGTGTCATGCTCCTCACTGGCTAGAGGAAGAAAGGGAGACCAGAGGAGGGAGGCTTCGCCCCCACAGCTGGTTGGAGGGCAGGGCCTGGACTTGAGTCTGGGTCTCCTAGCTCTGGGTGCTCTTGAGCCCCGCTGCCTCCTTCCTTGTAAGTTGGCGACCACCCCAGTGTGAACAGGCTTGGGGTCCCTGCCCTAGGACTGGGGAGCTGCCCTGTGGGGAGGAGGGAGTGATTGGCAGGGGCAGGCAGCTGCGTGATGCTATATTCTGCAGCTTTCCTCGCAAGGTGTTTCCCTTTCCAGCTATGGATGGGAACCCATCCCCGGGGGGATGCCAAGATCCTTGACAACCGCATCTCACAGAAGACCCTAGGCCAGTGGATTGCTGAGAACCAGGACTGCTTGGGGTCCAAGGTCAAGGACACTTTTAAAGGCCAGCTACCCTTCCTCTTCAAAGTGCTATCAGTGAAAACCGCCCTGTCCATCCAGGCCCATCCTGACAAGGTACCGGAGTGGGGTGGGCCACAGAGGTCAGGACAAAGGGCTTAGGCCATGGCCATTTCCTGGCTTCTGCTGCTTTGATCCTGCCCACGTCAGGCTCCACCCAAAGCTAAATTCAGACCTGACAACTCCCAATTTAGCTCTTCAAGGCCAGATACGAGGTGACATTCTGGCCAGCTGGGCTTATGGAGCTAGCTGATCCGCCTGTATGTGGCAAGCTCTTCCAAGCTCATTCCTAGGCGGCTTATTCTCAGCTGCCCTCAGCCAACCCAGGTTCGTTCATCTGCATCCACCAACTTGCCTCTCGGTTCTCTCAGAGTTCACCTCCAGGGTGGAGCAGGTACCTAGCTGTTGGCACAGCAGTATTTCTATGGTGTCTTTCTGCACAAGCCCTGAGTCACCACTCAAGCCACTCTCTGTCCAAACCTCTCCTTTCTCGATGGGCAGAAACCCAGAGAGGGGAGAGGTTGGCCCAAAGTCATAGAGCTCATGTTGGAACTTGGCCTGGTGGCTGGGTTTCCTGATTCTTAGGCCAGACCTCTTAAGTCTGCCCCAGCCCTCCCTGCCCTGGGCGGACCAAACCCCGAGTTCCGCATCAGGTCTGGGCTCGTTGCCAGGGTCAGGAAGTCACTGCCATCTGGCGACTGGGCAGGGTGGAAGCAGGGGCTGGCAGGACAAGGTGGTACTGTACCCTGGCCACCCCACAGGAGCGGGCGGAGAAGCTGCACCTCCAGGCTCCAGAGCACTACCCTGACGCCAACCACAAGCCCGAGATGGCCATTGCCCTCACCTCCTTTCAGGGCTTGTGTGGTTTCCGGCCAATCGAGGAGATCGTGACCTTTCTGAAGAGTAAGGTCCCGGGGACGTTCGGGTCGGGTCTGGTATGTGTGGGGAGTGGGAGCGATGGCTGAGAACAGAGGCCAAATGCCCCAGAAATGGAGCAGCTCTGAGAGCCAGAGGGACAGGCTCCAGTGGGGGTTACACAGGGCCAGTGGTGAGCCAGCCATCACTGGTTAGTGTAGTCGCATTAGCCCTGCGTGCAGGGATGGGATGGGATGGGGCGGCCTGCTCCGATGCCTCCCTTGAGCCACTGCCATCTGGCCATTTCTGGTGAGACTCTGGACCCCGCCTTCTTGCAGGGGTGCCCGAATTCCAGTTCTTGGTCGGCGATCACGCGGCCATGCAGCTGAAGCAGAGCTTGGACCTCGACACCCAGGCTGTGGCCTCGGCTCTGTGCACCTGTTTCTCCCACCTGATGAAGAGCGAGAAGAAGGTGGTAGTGGAGCAGCTCAACCTGTTGGTGAAGCGGATCTCCCAGCAAGGTGGGCATGGTCATAGGCCTTGGGGGGCTGGGCGCAGTGCCCGAGCCCGAACCCCCTGGCATAGGACACTCAATTGGATCCAGTATCGATGACTTAGCATTTCGTTCCTTCTCTTTTGTGGACCGGCCTGGGAGACGGTAACTGCCTTCCCACCTAGACATCCTTGAGCTCCGTGGCTGCTCCAGCTAAATGGGCCACATTTGGGGGCTAGGAAAAGCACGGGATACCCCTTTTCTCCAAAGGCCTCGTGCCCAGAGTTCTCAAACAGGAGACCTTTCCATGAATACCTACTAAGTGCCCAACCTTGTGCTAGCTGAGTAAAGAATAGCAGTTGACCCTGACGGTGGTCACGTCACCTGTGGTTCTGGCTTGACTGGACACCTGCAGTGGGGAACCGAAGGCAGGACCAGCTCCCATCATTGAGAGGAAGGGGTCCGGAAGAGGAAGGCGCTACGCTCCTTAGCTCGGCCACCCCAGTGCCCCCTCCAGAAGGCCCTGGAGGTCTGTCCTGCTTATCCTGAGGCCATCAAAACTTTCTTTTCCACTAATGGGCTCTGTATGTCATCTTCATCTTCTCTGCCTGGGTGCCTCTCCCTTAGAGCTTCATGGACTCACATGAGAACTGATCGCCCCGCCCCAAGTTCTGGGGTGGGACCCCCCTGCTCATATGAGGGGTAGCCCCTGGCACTCATCAATCTACCTTGATGTGTACACTTGTTAAACGGGGTTTTTCACCAGGCCAGTGACCTGCACCCCCAGTCCCCGCATGTGCCCCCAGGCCTCGAAGAATGGGCTTTCAGCAAGTCTCAGGATGCAGACTGACCCCTCCGAGCCCCAAGCTGCTGGTTCTTGTACCCTCACACACAGCTCCTCCACACAAAGCACCTCCCATCCACCACCATTGCCCTCCAAGACACCTTCAATCCACACTGCAGTCCAAGCTGAGCCCAACCCCACCCTGGTTAGGCTCCAGGACTTCCTGCAAGTGAGGTGACCAGCCATGCTGGTTGGTTGGGCCATTGGACATGCCGTGGTCAAATCAAGTAGCGAGCTCCTGGACTGATGAGGACGGTTGGTGGGTTATATGGAACTGTTTGGGGGTTACCTCCCAAACTAGGTTTTCAGCCCCTAGAACAATGGTCCTCAACCACAGGGGAGCCACCCGCTCTAGGAACACTGACAATTAGTTGGTTGTTACAACTGCTGTCGGTATCTCATGGGTTAGAGACCAGGGCGCTAAACATTGCTCACGGTCCAGGACAACGTCCAATGATAATGACCCAGACCCGAGGGTCAGTGGTGCCAAGGCTGAGAAACCCCATTCTATGACCACTCCAGACTCTTGTGCTGATTAGTGTAGTCTAGGATGTGATGGGGGGACAAGGGCCATCTATTCAGTCTAGATGATCAAGAAAAGTTAAGACTTCTCAAGTTTGGGGGTGTGGTTGCAACAGGCCCACTGGGACCCCTGGACCTGTGCAGGCACAGGGATTCGTAGCCAGGGAGCCCTGGTCCCCCAGGGCACAGCAGCTCTGTGAGCAAGCACCATGGGGTTGCTATGTGGCCTCTGGGCCCTTTGTGACCCTCAGTGGCCGCTGGGAACAACATGGAAGATGTCTGTGGAGAGCTCTTGCTGGAGCTACATCAGCAGTACCCAGGGGACATCGGCTGCTTTGCCATCTACCTCCTGAACCTGCTCACCTTGAAGCCGGGGGAAGCCATGTTTCTGGAGGCCAATGTGCCCCACGCCTACCTGAAAGGAGGTAAGCTGCAGGGTATCCCCTCAGGCCTTGTTTCCCAAAGAGGCCCAAAGGGAGGGGGAGACAAACTTTTCCCCTTTGAAGGGCCTGGTCTAGGATCCCTGGGGTCAGTGGGGGGAGCGGCCCACAAGGAGCCTGCTGTGGGCCAGCTTGGTGTTGGGCCCGGATGCTCAATGGTGGGGCCTCCAGGAGGAGGAGGCATGGGTCGGCCTCAGCCATCCCACGCTCAAGGCTGATGATTCTCCTTCCACTTCACCCGGCCGTTCACCCAGAGGTGGTTGCATGACCGCAGAAGGCTGCCCAGCTCTGACCCCTGGCTGCTTATATGCGCATGCCCGGGATTCCATGGGAGAATAGTCCGGGGGGAGTTTGAGGCTGCCCCAAGGGCTAACTTGCCTCCTGACGACAGCAGGTACCGTTACCTGGCATTGGAACGTGGCATCTGCCTTTCCTGGCCCCTTCTCCAGCGAGAAAGCTAAGACAGGCAGCAGTTTGTGCTTTGTGGAGCCCAGGGGGAGGGGCCCAGCCCTCCGGGTGCGCTCCCACTCAGCGCGCGCCGACTCTCCTCTCCAGACTGCGTGGAGTGCATGGCCTGTTCTGACAACACGGTGCGCGCCGGCCTGACGCCCAAGTTCATCGACGTGCCTACCCTGTGTGAGATGCTCAACTACACCCCAACGCCCAGCAAGGACAGGCTCTTTCCGCCCACACGCAGTCCCGAAGACCCGTGCCTGTTCATCTACGCCCCGCCAGTGCCCGACTTCGCCGTGATGAGGATGGAGGTGAGTGGATGCCCGTGTCGATGGCACGAGGAACCCTGGCAGGGGCCGAGATGTGCAGGTTGCCTGGTCAGGCTGCATGGTCAGAGGCGGCCCCATGCTGACCAGAGCCTGAGCAGTCGGGGAGGGAGTGGCCCTTGGAGTTGGTTTGGGCCCCTGTGGGCTGAGAGGAGTCTGGTACACCATCTTCACATTGCTTCCTGCCCAGGTGCCTGGTTCTGTCACGGAATACAAGGTCTTGGCACTGGATTCTGCCAGCATCCTACTGGTGGTGCAGGGGACAGTCACAGCCAGCACACCCACAGTCCAGGTACCCATCCCCCTGCAGCGCGGAGGAGTGCTCTTCATTGGGGCCAACGAGAGCGTCTTGCTGAAGCTGACGGTGCCCCAGGACCTGCTGATGTTCCGAGCCTGCTGTCTGCTACAGTAGCCTTTGCCTGGGCAGGTGCCCCGCGTCTGGGCCAGCCCTGCCCCCCAAGGCCCAGCGCTCTCCAAGTATACTATGGGGGTGGAGGTGGGGGTGGGGGTAGGTAAAGACACTGAATGCCCCAGACTGAATCATCCTCTTTGAGGGGGTACGACTAAGGACCAACAGTCGCTTGTGTTCTTACCACTCTTGAGCCAGACTCACCTGGGCTCTGCCCCAGCCCATGTCACCAGGTGACCGCATGATCTATGGCAAGATGAGGCTAGGTCATGAACACTGGTGAGCTGGGGTCTGGCTCTGGGCTGCCCACTTCCCAGCAGCAGCAGAGCAGGTGAGCAGGGCTGTGCACTAGTGTGCCCACCATCACCACCGCCCACTTACTGTGTCAAGCAATTATTAAAGAGCTCTGGTGTGGAGGCTGCAGGCAGAAGAGCATTCTGCCTCAGCTGTCTCAGACCCTGAAGTGAGCCGAAAGCTCTCCCTGGGTGGCACCTCTTTGCTTTCTTCTTGCTCCCAAGGCTCCCTGAGGGTGGGCGGGACAGACCTGAGAGTCCTTTTATCGGGAAGGAGTGTCAGGGCCGGAGAGCAGTGTCTGTCTTAGACGGTAAACTTACAAGCAGGGCTGCAGACAGTACAGTGGGCAACTGTCCCGTGTCTCATTGGCTCTGACAACAGGATTGGCACCTGTCTGGCTGGCCCCACCCACCCACTCGTCCAGCCACTGGCTCCATTCAAGCTGAGTAGCTGCCAGAGACAGAATGCCCTGCAAAGCGGAAGCTATCTGACCTGACCCCTTCACCAACGTGTCAACCCTTTCTGAAGACAGTCTTTGTAGGATGGCCTTTTCTTGAGCCGGCAGGGGGTCCCCAGGTGTCTCCTCTTCATACGTCCACTCTCCAAGGATGGACGGCACCTTGGCATGTGGTGCACAGCTGGCTGTGACTGCCAGGGTCTGGCCTTGATCGACTCACCCCAGACAGGAGACCAAGGCCACTGGCTCCGTCCTGTGGGGTCTGAATGGTCCTTGTGGAGCTCTCGTATAGCAGAGCTCCAGAAAACAGGCTTCAGCGAATTCTGGCCAGCCGTCGGTTTTGGTTTAGCCTCCAAAAGTCTTTTAGCTTTAAGACAAAGGGCTGCCTGGCACAGCGCTGCGTGCACTGAGCTGCTCACGACACTGCCAGCTGCCCGCTGCGGCTTCCCACTCTGTGAAGTTGTCTGGGAACCCCCAGGGGCATCCACCCTGACCCAGAGAGCTGCTGGCGATCAGAGTGGACACAATAGCAGGTGACAGCCGGGAAAGGGTCTATCACCAGGGCCCATCTAGAGAGAAAAGTGATGTGCAATGTCTACCTGCCTGTGAAGCAGGCCCGCCGGGTGTCCGTTAGGATCTCTGCGGCCGGCCGGCGTGAGAGCCGGGCTTTCCCCCGCAGTGGCTGCAGCCGGGCGACAGGCTGCGTGCAGAAGCAACAATGACCACTGCGACAGCTACACCAGGCTCTTGCCGCATGATGGCGTTTATTCTCATCAACTCACAGAGCTCAGGGTGAGCCAGGCTGCCGTGGGATCCTATGTAAACGTTAACTGCCGCCTCCTCCGTCAAGTCAGCTCAGGTGCCCCCCTTCTCCCCGGGGGGCTCCCCTGTGGGACACCCAGCACCCTGAATTAAGGCAGTTTGGCTCTGGGCACCTTGGTGCCTTTTTGGTTGGTATTTGGACCTGTGACAGTTGGCCCCAAAGAACGAACCATTCCACCTGGCTGGCTGTAGTCAGCTTCCGGGTCCTGCAGCTTAGCCCACACAGGAAATGCCTCCCACATGGGGTCAGCAGGCTCTGCGACACCCTCGCCAGGGACCGCTCCAGCCCAACACCTGCGTTATTACAGCCACGGTGCCCAGAGGGCCTTGGTCTGGGGGTCTTGCTCTCCCTTCACCCACAGCAGCTGAGCCCTAGGTAGCTTTCCCCACCCCCACCCCAGGAGACGTGGCTTCCACACTTGTTCCTCTCTAGCTCAGTCTTCCATGAGCTCTGTCCTCAGGTGCACCTCTCCACCTCTGCCTGGAGATGGTCCCTGAGCAAGGGCCAGGTGGTCAGGATGGAGGTGTGCTCCACAGCTTCAGAGGCTGAGCATGGGGCCCTAGTCCAGAACGGAATAAGCGCCTAGCTGCCTTCCCGACTCCTGGGCTGACCTGTCTCTGGCCCCTCCCTGGTGCAGTGGAGTGGTCAGGTAGTCATGTAGGTCAGCCCCCCCTGGGTACCTACAGCCCCTCCACCTCCCCCAATTTGAGCAAAGAACAAAGATAGGGGCCAGGCAAGCACTGATAGGGTCACCCCTCTGGGGACAGTGGTCTGGCAAGGACAAGGCCCCATTTATCTGGCTTAGTCAGTTTTCCAATTAGATCCCGTGCACCAGAATAAGAAGCCCATGCCTCATAGCCACCGCAGGACATAAAGCACCCTTTTGCAGGGGCCCACTTAGATGGCCATACCTCTTGGCCTGAAAACCCTCAATCCTGGGTGAGGCAAAGGGGAAGCCACCGGAAAGCAAATCCTCAAGGCCCAGCACTCAGGGAAGCCTGAGAGGCTCTGCTGCCCTGGAAAGTAGCCCCCTGCTGGCTAAGGGGTCAGGAGGGTTGAAGACAAGATGGCCCTGTGCTGGGGGGAGCTGCCTTAGTCCCCCCTCCTCATCCTCTGAGCCTCAGTCTTGGCCAAAGCAACACAACTGTACCAGCATGCTCCCTGCAGCTCCCTCTCCTGGTGACCACAAAAACCGCAGGCGCGTGGCCGGCCCTCTTCCTTCGCTAGAGGACACAATTTGGGCCGGGGGTTCCTGATCTGGTCCCTAGTAATCAAATCCCTTTCCCAAACTCCCTGCTGTCAGCCCCCGGGGGCCACTGTCCAGCCAGCCTAGGCACAAAGGCTGCTTTGGTTCTCGCTGTTGCTGGCCCCGAGTCTAAGGATGGATAAATACCGGTCACGATGTCTGCGGGTGTTTTCTTAGCCACTCTGTCACCCACAAGAACCCAAAGTCCTCCGTCTTCTGTTATTCAAGGGGCTTCTCCATGTTGTTCGAGCAGACGAGGGAAACAGCAGACTCCACTGTGGACCAGGTGGGGCCCCTGGCCCGAGCAGCACCAGACAAGGGCTCTGTGGGTCGCTGACCTGTCTGGGGGAGTCTCTGTGCCCCAGTGAGTGTGGGGCTGGCGGGGTAGTGTCCCCACCACAAACTTGGAATCATGAAGGGCCTCCAGGCCTCTGCAGGCCCCCGGCGTTGGGGTTTCAGCTACTGCAGGGTGCAGGAGGATGCGTCTCCCAGACAGCACCAGCAGCAGGAGCAAGCCGAGGAGGCCATGGGCTTGGGGGGAATCAGGTCCAAGTCCTCATCATCTGGGATCTCATCCAGATGGTACCCATCCCGGAGCAGCTGCCGGCTCACTTCCTGGTTCACCTGCTGGAAGAGCAGAAGGGGGCAGGGCACCAGGGCTTGGGGGTCTATGTGCCACCCCATCCCGACCCCCGCTGCCACCCCAGGCCTGCCTGGCCCATGGGAGGGAGGGCCACCTTTTCCCTACTGCCTGGGCTGCACGGTGGCTGACCCGCTTCTGTCGCTAAACCCTGAGGCTTCTGACTCAAAGATCAGATTCCAGATCATAGGAAAGTCAATGCCCTGACCTTCCCTTCCCCTCTGGGAATCCAGGCTGGTTCTTATCTGGGGATAACAATGGCACAGGGTGAGGGGCAGTTTCCACATGCTATCCTTCAGTGTCAGCAGGGCTGGGGAACTTGTCAGCCTGGCTCTGCCAGTTTCCCTTGGGCACCAAGAAGGTATGAAGGCTGGGAACCGTGTGAGGCTGCCTCCTGTTCTCAGCTACGCTTTCTTTCCTTGGTTTTCACACAATTTACACACTTGGCCCTGTTCCCTTTGGCAGAAACTCCAGAGGGCAGCAGAGGGTTAGACCAGGGAAGAAGACGTGGTAGAGAGCCCTGTCCCCAGCACTCCACATCTGCCAATGGCCACCAGGCCAGCCCAGGAGTTGCTGGGGCTGCATTCCCACAGATGGAACAAGCTGCCGGGCCAGGAAGGAAGCAAGCTTGGCTGGAGGGTGGGTGGGAGAGGGGCAGGAATGCTGACCTCAGAAAGAAGCCAATCAGAAGAAGGGAGACTAGGTTGGCTGTTAACAGTGGAGAAGGGGCCTAGGAACAGTGGAACCAGGCCCAGAAGGGATTTCAAATCCATGGAATTTTCTAAAAGTAATTCCTGGGGGGGGGGGGGGGAGTGTGTGTGGGGTGAGGACGGGCAGGAGGTTGCTTTATGAGAGGAGAAAACCTCTGCTGGTGGTTTTAAACTGTTCCCCTTGAGGTTACAGCCCAATGTGTACCCCTATAGCACCAGGGCATCTGAGCGGGCAGAGATTAAGAAACGTGGCTGGGCTGTCTCAAGGAGATTGCTTTAAAAACTTGTGAAGTCCCTTCCAGTTTGTGGTCTATGGTCACGTGGGCTTTCCCCAGCCTTCCTAAGAGACCTGTACCCCTGCTGGGGGAAGAGGGCAGTGTGGGAGGTGGGAGAACAGGCTGGCATACAGCATGGACAGGCAGCGTCAGTCTGGCCCTGCCCAGAAAGGTGCTCTGGACTCACCTCGGCGGAGGAATACCCGGAGGAGTAGCGGGACTCGAGCTCCCCATCGCTAGGAGAAGAGGAAATAGATCAGGGAGGCCTGGGGGGAACAGCTCTAAGGGTGGAGCATGCCCAGGGGCCTGGGGGGCAGGTGGAGCAAGAGCAAAGAGCTCCTCTCTCAGCTCAGGCAGGGGCGGGAGTCCCTCTCCCCAGCAATGCACAGGAGGCGACTCCCTCAAGCATGGGTGCACCACACCCAAGAGTCACCCGTAGACTCTACCCAAGCCACCCAGGAAGGGCTCGTAGTCAAAAGAGGGCAGGCCTGGGACATACATCAAGAGCCAAGGCGGAGACCAGGAACCAGCACAGGCACCAAGCAGCCTGGTGTCGGAGTTCCTCTAGCCTCCCGAGGGGCATTTCGCACGGAGCACTGACCTGTCGGAGTCCAGGGACACCAGGTTTTCGTCTGGACTCTGGCTAAGAGCCGTGTAGCCCTTGTTAAATTTCACTGAGCTGCGTGGAAGGTCAGGAAAGACAAGCAGAGAGGAGAAAGCACAGGCATGTCACGGGGATTGTCAGGGAACAGAGCTGCCCACACTGCTCCGACTTGCCTCCTGCCGCCTGCCGCCTGCAGCTCCTCCCTCGCCCGGGGAAAGCACACCCCCCTTTGCAGGAGCACTGGCGGGGCCCTGAAGTCCTGCCGTCAGGCATTTATAAAAGGCAGAGAGAAAGAGCAAGTCCTTAGTCTGAGGTCCAGCTCTCATCTGTCGGTTAGAGGCAGCGGCACTGGATAACGTCCTACCCGGCTCTGCGGAACCTGCTGTGCCCTGGAAACACACAACGGGCTATTTATTCCCACGGGGCAGCGGTGACGAGGCCCCGCCAGACGCGCCCTTGGACGGTGCTGGGATGGATGCGCTGACCTCGAGGCCCCTTATTCCAGAGCCCGGCCCGAATATTCGCATACTGAAGGCCAGGGAGCGCCCCTTGTCATCTTAAAGCGAGACCCTCGCTGTCCTTAAACGAGGGCATCTCTCTGGGCCCCCCACCCGAGGACCCAGGCCGCCTCCGCGCTGCGGGGCGCAGAGGGGCGGCGTCTGCGGAGACCTTTTCCCAGGAGCGTCGGCGCAGTTCGGCGAGGCGCCCAGCATGCCTTTCCTCCGCAGAATGGCCTTGGCCAGGTCCCGGTGCTTCTCTGGAATCGAAGGGGCCGGTCAGAGGGCTCCCGCCCGCTCCGCCGAGCGCCCGCCCCGGGCCGCCGCAGCCCGCCCGGCCTCCCCACCGGGCCGCACTCACGCAGCTTGGCCTGGATGGAGGGCGCGCGCGTCACCGTGTACGGGCCCCGCTTCTCGACGGCCGCGGGCGTCCGCTCGCCCTGCCGGGCCGGCCCAACGCCGCCGCTTCTACCAGAAGGCGGCCCCGCAGCGCCGGCCGCGCGGTCTGGGGTGCGGCCGGGCCGGGGTCTCTGAGCCGATGCTCGCACAGCGCGCGCCGCAGGCTCCGCGGTCGCCATGGCCCGGCCCCGCCCCCGACGCGCGGCCCCACCCCGACGCGCGGCCACGCCCCTGACCGCGCGGTCACGCCCCCGGAGCGAGGCCACGCCCTACAGCGCAGGCGCCCTCGCACTGCGGGAAGCCGACGCCCCCTTAGCGAGATGGCTGTGCGCAGGCGCGACGCGGCTCTTTCCGGCCCCGCCCCCCGCTCCAGCGGGGCGAGCCTTCCTTCTCCGCGGTGTGCACTAGTGGTCAGCGCCTGTTCCCGGCTGGACTGACCCCGTGAGCCGGCATCCGAGTGTGGCCCCGGGAGTGCTCCGTCTCTGGTTGAAACGCAAACACGGGTCTTTACGGAAAGCCGGCGAGACCTGGGGCGCTGGGCTGCGAACCCCGAGGTCAGCCGTTGGAAACGGACGTGGGGACGGACACCCAAGAAACGTCGGTCGCAGTAACCCCACCGGGTCGCTGTGAGGCAGCGTGGACTCGAGGCCGTGGTGGTGGAAGGGACGCCAACTGGTCTTAAACGCCAGCTCGCTTTTGCTGTCCGCGCCAATGCTGAGTGTCCACAGCTGGACCCGCGCGGGGGACCCCGACTCGAGCGGAAAGTGGCCGGACGAGGACGGGGCTGTGGTCAGCAGGCCGCAGAGGTCAAGGGCCTCGAGGGAGGCCCAGGTCCTCCCGTGGAGCGCCAGCGCCCATTCTCCCCACACCGCACGTGGCGCCTGAGGTCTCTGGGCGAGGCCTGAACCCCCCAAGGCCAGTTTGCACATCTTAGAATGGGACCCGTGCCACCACCCTTCGGTGACAAGGGACGAAAAAGGGCCTGGAAAGCAGGGTGAAAAGGACGCGGAGTCTGTGTGTGGCAGGCCTGGGAGCTGTGGCAGGCTCTTGACTTGTTTGACCCCCATGGGATGTGCTCGGGGCGCCTGGAAAACCGCCCTGCATCCTTGCGAGAACCGCCAAATCTCAGGAGGCCGCCACAGGGCCGGTCAGCAGCCCTAAGCCACACAGAGCCTGTGCTGGGACGATGTCTTTAGTAGAATAGAATTTAGGGCTCCCAGGGCCACCCACACCTGGGAGTGGAATGTCTTTTTTTTAATCATTTTATTGGGGGCTCATTACAACTCTTAACACCATCCATTCCTCCATTGTGTCAAGCACATTGCACATTCGTTGCCCTCATCATTCTCAAAACATTTGCTCTCCGCTTAAGCCCTGGGTATCAGCTCCTCATTCCTCCCCCCCTCTGCTCCCCCCTCCCAGAATGATGTCTTTTAAGCAAGATAAATCATTTTTTTGCTTTTACATACCATATAGTTGAATAGTACAATCATATGAAGGGTTAACCAACTGTCACCACAATCAATTTCAGAACGTTTTCCTTCTTGTTAGTTGTTAGTTCCCCATTTCCCGCCAACTAGCGCGAGATAAAGACTTCGGTTGGAGCCTGTGAAACACCAGGAACATAAAGGAACCCTTCCGTGTGGGGCCGACCTCACCAATGGCTGTCTTTGACCTCTAGAAATACTGACTCAGGTGGCTCTGTTAGGTAGCTAGAGACAGCGACGGGCCATCCCTCCCATGCCTGTACAGGCCCCCTAGATTGACCACCTAGGAAGACATCACCCCCACCCCAAACTGAGCATGCTCCAAGTCAGACCCCAAGCCAGGTTGGGTGGTACACCTGGGCAGCCCAAACTAGGCCCAGGTGGGCTTAATTCACCCAATGGGGTCAACCAATCAATACCTTCAACAGCGCCCTACCCGGGTCCACAGCCTCTCTCCTCACCATCTGACCCCACTCACACTCAGAGGGGACTCACCCTTCTCTCTCTGACCCTGCTCCTGTGTGCCGGGCGCTCTCCAGCCTCCGTTCTCCACGTGTGGGTACGCTGTTTGACAAGGTTGCTCGTGACCACCTGTGAGCCCAGCGCGCTTCTCTTTTTGAGACTATGAAGCCTGAAACCTCCCGTCCTTCATAAAAACTCACTTGGATTACAAAACAGACTGCGGCGTGAATTCTTTCTTGTAGGAAGCCAAGAACCGAGGTCTTCTTACCCCCTCCAGAAACCTCACCGATCAACTTCCTATTTACAACTCATAACCTCCCAGGAAAGAGGGCAGTTATTCCTGACACCCAACGATGTTATTTAGGCTTGGTGTATTCACTAGCAAACTCATGAAGGCCTCCCCTAGGACCCAAGAAAACGTGCTCAAAACCCACCTGTCAGCCCAAAATGGCCAGAACTTGAAACAATAGTTTGAAAAGTTTGCTCTCCCCCTCCCAAACCAGATTATTATTATTTAGATCTTTCTCTATCAATGACTGTTAACCTCGGTATCTTATCCAGCTCTTTAGCCATGAAATGGGGACTTCCCTAAGGGGTGCAACAGGTTAAGACACTCAGTTGGTGGCCCAAAGAGCCACGGTCAGCAGTTCCAAACCATCTCCCACTTCTTGGGAGAAAGATGCTTTCTACTCCCATACTTAGTCTTGGGAACTCGAAGGGAAGTTCTACCCTGTCCTCTAGGGACACTGTGTCAGAATACCTGGATTGGAATGAGTTTGGCTTGGGTTGGTTGCTAGCCCAAAGTTTGGAAGTTTGAGTCCGCCCAGGGTATCCCCGGAAGCAAGGCCTGGTGATCTACTTCCGAGTAAGCAGCAGTTTACTCTTCACACACATAGCTCTAGATCTCCATGAGGTGGCCACGGATTTTGACTTGAATGCAATTATTGTGAGGTTAAATTATAAAGTGCTTCGAATGGTGCCTGGCATATGCTACGTGTTGAAGACATGGTAACCAATTTACTACATTTTCACACAAGTGCTGCTATTCAGAAAACGAACGTTAGCCGGGTTATAGATTATCTTGCAGGGAGAGGGAGCATGGCAATGTAATGACATGCATTATTTGTGTAAAATAGGGTGTTATAAACCTCACAGAGGTCAAAGAATGTAGTTACCACTCTCTCAGTTGACACTGACTACCCAAGGGCACACTAACTAATCATTTTGAATTCCGATTTTAACCCAAAGTCATGATCACAGTACTATCACGTGAATGAATGTCCTACCTGCTCCACCGACCCTTTGATTTTTAACTGAAATCATCTTTGTGTCCAGCAGGCATCTCAGATGTTAGGTGGTCCAAACTTTTTGTTCCAGAAGAAATTTTTTTTTAACAATTTATTGGGGCTCATACAATTCTTATCACAGTTCATACATATACATACATCAATTGTACAAAGCACATCTGTACAGTCTTTGCCCTAATCATTTTTTTCTCTTTTCTTTTTTTACATTTTATTAGGGACTCCAGAAGAAATTTTGATCACCCTCCTGTCCTGGGGAGTTCTTTGCCATGTATTAGGTTCACTAGGTGTGGTAGTTACATAATCTGGTGTCAATTTGAGAGTATTATAAACGAAGGGGTGGAGCCTGGCCCGTCAATGAAGATGTAACCAATGAGGCCTCTGTGTGGGCATGGCCTTCTCCTGAGAATTCTGGGAATTCCTGTTATTTCCTCCTTGGAGGCGGGAGACACTGCTCTCTGCTCACTCCCTGAGAGATGCTCTACTGAAAAGACACGCAACGCTACGCCCTGGGAGCTGGAGAAGCCACGTGGACCCTGTTGAACCCGACCTCCAGAGCTGGAGAAGCCACGTTGAGACCCCTGCCAACACTGAGATGCTTGCAACGCCACTGGATCCACAAGACCTCCAACCCACTGGCCTTGATTCTCCTGCATTCCGCATCATTGCATGTATCTCATGAGTCTGAAGAGGACTTTATAGATTGGTATCAGCCATATGGGTTAATACTGGACTTATGGACTTGATTTGGGATGCTTTCTCAATATTCAATTATAAAGCTCTTTCTTAGATACATACGAGTGTCAATGAATTCGTTTCTCTAGTCTACCCAGACTAACACACTAGGAAACTGTGAGAAGCAAATGACATCTCTGCCCCAAATAAGAAAACATTGCTGCAAGGGGACGAAGCTCTAGAGCAAGCATCACAGCGCACAGGGCACACCACCCTCTTCCTCACTCCTGGTGCGCAGCCCCAGCCTCCCCTGTAAAGGTTTTATTCGTCTCTAAGTGACAGGTCCTGTGGACTAGGCAAAACACCTCCCATGCCTGAGTCCCAGTCTTTTCTTCTTTCTCAGTGATGGAGTTGTCAGTCTGGGGGCGGGGCAAGGGGGGATGATAGGGCAAAGACTGTCACCCTAGCTTTAGGGTCCTCTTACCCAGTGAATAGTCACATCCTTGGCTTCCGTTCTTGGGAGTCCCAATCCCCTAACCTTCCTTGGTCCTGGTTCCCATCCTCAGTTGAGAATTCTAGTTTGTCCACATCAGGAAGCAGGTGGGCTTGGGAGGCGCAGTAAATTGCTCTTCTACCACTCTCCTCCGACCTGTCCATTTCAGAGGGCCTCGTCTCACCAGCTTGGTTTCAGCCCCAGGACACCCCATTTCTCCCCTACTGGCAGAGCACAGATCATTGAGGCAGCAGACCTTTGGGGCCCCCATGTAGTCCATGTTGCTTCCCTCTTAGGGGAGAGGTATTTCCCAGCCTGCACATGCTTCTGGGGCACTGGCAAGCTCACCTCACATGTGAGAAACCGAGGTTCACAGGGGCTAAAACTCACTTGCCCAAAGACACAACGTTGCAACATTGAGTCTGTGTCGGCCTCAAAAGCCTGTCCTGATTTAAACCACTGTCTCGTGTATCTTAAATGGCATTCTTCGGGTTTCCAGAGTGTGCAGGGTTAATTCCAGAGACAAGAGGCTGGGGGAAAGCCAGGCAGAGGGAAAGGCATGGCTGCAGTGGTGGAGAGCCAGGCCATGCACAGAGCTGCTTGTCTGTGGTTCAACCCCACTTCCTCCGTCCCATCAATGAAAACAAAACGAGGCGGCAGCCTGACAATGCTTCTGTGAACACACAGGTACACACCTTGTGTTGCTAAGGGAGCGAAACTACAGTGGCAAGTAGTCAAGCTTAGGAAAGGATGGCCAGGTCTCTAAGCTGCTTTCCCAAGCACAACCACAATTAGACACAGGCTTACTCATCTCTCATGTTCACTGTAACCTGACAGGTAGGCGGATGACGTCCACAGCGATGGCGCCAGTGGGTAAGTGGGATGCGAACACCATTTCCCACCTCCGGGCAGCCTTTCATCCCCTGGTGGGTGGATCCAATATAAAGATAGAACTGGCATTATGCACCTTTTAAGGAGACAGAGGTAAGTCCAACAGCATCTCCTCAAAACCATAGCAACCTTTATTAAGCAAAAACACTGATATGGGAGCTATTGTTCCTCAACCTGTCTGCATCTCGGTGTCTGTACTTGTATTTCCATGTCATTAACGCTTCCTCCAATCTACAATCTTCTATTGACGCCCCTCAAACAACAGAGCTGGGATCTTTCAAAGGAGTCAAATCATGTCCCCCTTTGTAAAAACAAACAAGAATCATGTTCTCCTTAGGCAAGCAACAAGTCTGAAGGGGCAGGATCAAGGCCAGAGGGCGGATGGAAGGGCTGCCCAATGAAATTCTCAGAGGAAAGCCCTTGTAGTCAGCAGGCCAGTGTCTACCCCACAGCATCCCCAGCGCTCCTAATGCTTTGGCTTGCCCTTGTGTAATTCACATCATCTATGTACTCTTCTTGCCAAAATATTTAACTCCCTTCTACAAAGGAGAGAACATGGCGGCTCAGCTGTCACCACCCACTGGTCATGTCTTGCTCTGGAGGCTGGTGTTGGACAGGTTTCAGAAGCTTCCAGACGGAGATGGATAAAAGGCCTGGTGATCCCCTTCCTAAAACCAGCCATTAAAAAACCCCCATACTCACAGACAACCCAAGCAACTGATCATGGGCTGGCAGAGGATCAGGTCGAATGTTGTAATGGGTCGAGTTGGCGTTCTCACTTCTCTGAAGAATCACACAGCCTCAGACATGACAGGGGCAGCTCTACAGTGCCCTGCAGGGCCACCTGGAGTCAGAATTGGCACATGGGGTTAACACAAGTGGATTTAGACTGGAAGGAACCCTACGACACAACCTTACCTGCGCTTCAGAAACCACAGGAGACAAAAGGTGGTGGGCAGCTGTTCTGAACTCAGTGAGAGGGAGGGGCATACAAAAGCACCCTTGAGGCAGATTAAGCACTGGACCACAAGGTGGGTGGCGTTCAGACTTGATAGGCACTTCACAGGAGAAAGATGTGGCTGGCTGCTCCCATAAAGCTTTAGTCTCCAAATCCATGGGGCAGAGGTGTGGGGGAAGGGGAAGAGGGGAGGGAGTTCGACCGTCAGTTTGAGCCAAATTGATTCACTGGCAATGGTGAATGCAATAAAAACCACCAAGTGTAGTCTGCTCCTGGCTTGCTTGCTGGTTACAAAGCCAGCATTGTAGCTGAGGAAATCTGAAGGCAGGCTCCTTGTGGTTCTGTAGAGAATCTCCTAACTTTTGAATATTTGTCTGCTGCTGTTTAAGGTGAAGGACTGCTAGCAACTTATTTTCAAAGGGTTGAGCCACCCCCACCAAAAAATGTACACAAGGAGGTATCTGAAAGTCCATGTGAAAATTCCATTATCTTTGAATTCTAGTTTTCCACAGATCTTTGAAGCTCCCTCCTTTGCAAACAGACTACCAATAAAGCAATGTCAAGCTACTGGTTGCTTGGCATCTTGGGAAAGAAGAGCTGGACCTGTTGTTAGGGCGGAAGCCTATCCACCGAAGTTAAGGCAGTGAAAGCATCCTTTTCTTTCAACTATGGACAGTTTGCCATCTACTTCCTCGAAGACATCTTGATTGGGCATGAAAATCCACAAAGCTAAAGATGTATCCAAATCAACCTGATGTTACAACTGCCTAACTTGCCGCCCTCCCTCTGGCTCCCCTTGTACCTCCATGGCTCACGGTACAAGGCTTGGTAGATGTTTGATAAAGCCGACCACTGTCATCCCTGCACTCTCCCCCAACAGCTTTGCTGCCTTCATGTGAGCACATGGTTGTCTCCCTGTAGAGGGAGACCTTTGATTATCTCCTCCCACGGGGGCACCCATCAGCCCTCACTGCCTTCCCCCAGTGCAGGTATTGGGTTTCCTTACCTGTGAGCTCAGGGACTTTACTGTGACTATCACCCATCTTGTGACGTATGGAACTACTGAATATGCATGTCTATGACTACCTACACAGTCCAAAACAATAAAGATGCTCTCTCCGGCCTTGTCCCCCCTCCCCCAGTCTCCTCTTCCCTCGCTGTGTGCAGACCTGGCTGCTGAGATCATGGCCATCCAGGAAGTGAGCATGCTACCATGAAATGTGTCTGAATCCTTTATTTTACCATCTATCTCTCTTATTCTCTGACTTTACTATAATCTTTATATATATATATATGTATTTTAAGTACAGTTGCGCTTGCTGGGCCCGTGATGGTGTGAGGGACTGGTCTCCCCACTCACATGAAGATCATCACAGCACTATGTGCCTCAGACAATTATGAACCTGTGGTCCCTCCCTACCTTCTATGACCTTGAGAACATTTGCTTACTCTCACGTTTTCCCTTTGCACTACAAACCAATGGGAGCTTTCAACTAGCTATAGGAGTTGTTTCAGACCTTGTAAATTAGATTTAAATGTGGTTAAGTATGTAAATGAGGTCAGCTGTTAGAACCCAATAGCCCCTCTGAAAGAGAAAGCTGAGGCTGTCTGCTCCTTCATAGATTTAACCCCAGAGACCCAGGGGGGGCATTCGACCCTGTCCTGAAGGAATAAACCTGCAGGCAGGCCTTACTGGTGGGACGTACATAAAAGCCGTTAATAAAATCCACCCACCCAAAAGGCCAGCTACTTCATACAAGAATTAACTTCTGGGTGATGTCCAGTATGTGGTTAGCAAGCTGGGAATCATAACACGTGGACGACAGGACCCAGTGCTAGACAAAGCCAAGAAGACTGCAGACTGAAGAGCGGCGGTCTCCAACTACACATGAACACAGCGAGGCGGCCGCCGCATTGCCACTTCAAAACCAGCAAGGGGGCGGGGATCAGCTTTACAGTGGTAAAACCTTACTGAATTTAATCTTACTAATAATTTCCGAAATGACTTCAGGAGGGAAGACATCTCCATTCAACAGATTATGAGTCTCTATCACCTGACGCTGCAGTTGAAATGGGCTATGCTAGAAGTCACTCGGACCAAACCTTCATCTGGCACAGCGGTTCTCAGGGGTTCACAGCGGTCACCCGACTCCTAACAGTAGCAAAATTACAGTGATAAAGTAGCAACGAAAATAATTTTGTGGTTGGGGGGTCACTACATGAGGAACTGTATGAAAGGGTCGCAGCATTAGCAGCTGATTTCCAGCACTGTGGAACTTCTAAAATAAAACGCGATTTGTGTGTTTACTAAGCATCTCAAGAAGTGAAGCTATGTCCACAGTGGGGTCCTGGGCTGAGACTACGCTGCTGAGAAGGAAGGGAGGCACGGGGACTAGTGGAGGCACACACAATCACAGGGGCTGGCTCGGTACAGCACAGTACACCTGCCAACTACCTCAGTGATGTTTAAACCTGTCACCTGTGTGGGAGAGGTATACAATCTGATTTCTTCCCCAGCCAGTTCCTGGCACTGGCAACAAGTATTACCACATCACTTACCAGAGCCCCCTACTATGCCCACACCCCAGATGTCCACGTCAGAGGGGCCCTGGTGTCACGCTGCTTACAACACTGGGTTGCAATCTGGAAGACCCAAGGTCCTGAACCCAGCAGGCACACAGTGGGAGAAGGAAGAGTGGTGGTCTGTCTGTTTTGGAAACTGGCTGGAGCAGTTCTGTCTTAGAGGGTCGCTACGGGTTGGAATCAACTGGATAACGCTGGGCTGGGTCCATGCTTTCTAGAATTAAAGTGGTTTGCTCAGCTCACTGAGCAACAAGGCCATGACTCTGATGGGCCCCCTGTGGAGTTTCATTTCCTGGTTCTCAATTCAAACACACAGCACAATATTTAACTTCAGTTGAAACTCGTTTCCCTTTTATTAAGACACAAGTTATTCTTACATGGTTTGGTACTCAATAAAGGAAAACGGGTTCAAAAAGGTAATTATGTTATTTTCAGTATTTCCAGGTGACTGTTGACAAGCAAGTAGCAATACCAATAAATCCTTGGGAAGCCCACCTGTAAGAGAGAAAAAAAGAGTTAGTTGGGAAAGAATAAAGGCAGAGATGTTACCAATCAACAGCCTTCTTTAGTGCTTCTCGCCAATGGGGGCGGGACAGCACTACCCCTTTATGACTCAGTCTTGCCTACTGTGGTGAAGCGACATTTAACATGGCTCTTCTATCCATGTCTCCAACTTGCGGCAAATGATTTGGTGGGACTATGCGAGGGAGTGGTCAGTCTGGGTGGCCATTCCCCTATGTATAAGAGCATCTGCTCACAAGTAGGAACATCCAGGAAGAAGAGCCACCAAGCAGAGCATGTTCGGATTCCCTGCCTGAAGTGGCTGAGGAGCAGAGGCATGCCCCACAGAGACTAACGGGGGAAGCAAGGAGATCCCCTGAGACAGCCAGCAGAGAGAAAGGCTGGGCTGCTGGCTGAGGAGAGGAGTACTATGGCCCAGGAACTGTGTCATTACTGTTTTCTGATCCCGACGTGGGGCTAATAACCCTCCATGATTGCAAAGCTGTCTGTGAGCTCTGTGTGGTCACTGCAACACATCATGGCACCCGGCGGAAAGGAAGAGAGCTGTGGGAGGAGGCATGCCTGATCTCTGCATTGTAGCAGTCAGCGTGGGCTGCGGTGGAGCTAGATTCTCTTCCTCCCCCTGCAGCCAGAAAGGATCAGACATGGCCTCCAAGTCTACAGCCCATCCGCAGGCTTTGTGATCTTTTCATTGAAACCACTGGTCCTCATGGGGCCGTTCTTGTCTGGCCCCAAACAAGGAGCAATGTCTTGTGTTTTAAGGACATAAAATGTCATTATAGGCATAACAAAGATCTTCTGGACTCCTGGGAATAATGGACATAATAAAGATGAAGTCCAAAAGATTAGATAACCATTCAGTACATTTGGGAATGTAAACCATACATCTGAGCTTAAAGTAACTAGGACATACTGTATTTAGAAGACCTAGTTTTCTCTTAAATCACCAATCACACACATACACACAGCTCCCATTTATTACAAGATGAGCTATTTGGGGGAATGAAGCAAGCCCTATTCCAAAAGCAAACTTGAAAAGGCAGAGCCCGGTACCTATTTGCTCAGTTCCTCTAACCACAAGTAGGAAGACTGAGTGCAGAGATTCTTGGAATTCCAAGTTTTTAAAAATAAGTATTTCAAAGGGTATTCACTAGCAATACCCTAACAAGGCTGATTGCCTCTTGATTTTGTGAGGGAGTTAATATTAGCAACTTAAATAATTTCATTGAAACCTTTAAAAGCTAGTCTAAAAGTAAACCTCCTCTTCTGGTCCCAGAAAGCAACCCCCCTACTAAGCCTAATGAACGACATGTGCACACAGGAAGCCAAGAGTAGTGAGGAGGAGCGACTGTGGACCCATCCTGCCTGGACTCACGTGCAGGCCTCACCACTAGCTGTGCGAGGACAGCCTTGGAACCCACGGAGGCAGTGCCACGCTGTCCTGCGGGGTTGCTGGGAGCTGGGAGTGACTCGGTGGCTGCGTTTTGATAGATGGCCTACCTGACAAAGTGTCACAGTTGTCTCATCAGTTAGATGGGAGTAACTATAAACAGTAACTACCTCACAGGGCTGTTACAAGGATGAAATCCATTAATACTTACCGTAACAGAGCTTAAGACAATGCCAGGCATGTAATCAGAGCTACATCAACCACGTAAGTATTTATTAAAGAAACTTTGAGCTGCTGCTTATGTACAAAGGATTTTCTGCATCTTACTTCACTGCCTTCCTGAACAAGCCTGTGACTCTTTTCATGATTTAATTTGTCTTTCTACAGAGAGTCCCCAACAACATAAACTGGCTATTAAAAATAACTAGAAAAATTAAAATATTCACAATAAACATGTCTAATTCCATCCCTTAACGTCTGCCAACTCCCTGGTACAGGGGTACAGAGGGCTTGGGTACTATCTGAAGTGAGGCACTTTGAGGGGAGGAATGTAACTAGAGGAAATATGGCAAAATACCACCTGAAAACCTGGCTGTAGGTTTATGGGTTCAGTATAGTATTCTCTATTGTACTCTAAGTCTGTACTAAGGAGGCTTTTCTTGTCTCTATACCAGTAAGAGGACAATTAACAAAAATTCCAAGAAAAACCAGCTCCTTACGTTTAACATCACTGGTACTACACTCATGGCACTACTGTGACAAAAACATGTAAGGCCTTTCACCGTCTGAGAACACCGGCGACCACGCGGCCACGCTTGCTCACCTGTGGGCGTTTACACTTTGTCAAGGCCCAGTTCCTCTGGAGTGGAGATTCCCAGTTCGTTTAAAGTTGGTCTAAGTTCCTGGATGACATAGGGATAGATTTCTTTATGAGGTCCTGCTTTGTCCTGATGGCAGAGAGAAAATTCACATTTAGCTCTTTGAAAAGCTGTGTCTACTAACAAAAATGAATTTAAATATGCAGAGGCCAATATAGATTACCCACTTGTAAGTCAACACATCCGTTCGATAAAGAGGGTAAGTTATTTAGGAATAATTCAAGGTAGGTACCCGACACACTTTTGAGAATGAAAAACATTTTAAAGTCCTTTTTTTAAAAAAATCATTTTATCAGGGGCTCATACAACTCTTATCACAATCTATACACACATCAAGTGTGTAAAGCACATCTGTACAGTCATTGCCCTCATCATTCTCAAAACATTTGCTCTCCACTAAAGCCCCTGGCATCAGCTCCTCATTTTCCCCCCTCCCCCCACATTTTAAAGCCTTAAGCTACTGGAATAGAAGACGGTGATGACAGAATTTCGTGAAGGTAATTAAATGTGCACAGCAGGCTTCAGGAGTAATTAAATTAACACAGGAAGTTTTTAAAATCTGCCTCCAATTTGAGGCCCTAACTGAATTACCTCCCAGTGTTCGCTGCCTTACCCACTGGAGATACGGCAGTGTCACCACACAGACTTGAGTTTCTTTCACTCGCCCTTTCTTCACGCAGAGCGGTGCTTGGAGACAAAGTATGTTGGGACAGGGAGGTTTGTAAGAAAACTCACTAGGGCATACACACAGTTAAACCTGTACTGTCCCATGGTTCCTCCAGGGTAACAATTAAAAAGGCAAATGAACTAAAAAGTGTCAAGCTGCTATTCTGCCTTTAGGATATTCTAGGTCTCCTCAATTTAATAATAGATAAATAAAATCCTTACAAGCACACCTCATCTTATTGAGATTAGCTGAGACTGCTTTAAATAAAACGAAGGCTGTGACAACCCTGCTTTCAATGAGACTACTAGCATCAGTTTTCCAACTGTGTGTGCTCACTTTGTGTCTGTCACTTTTGGTCATTTTTTACACTTTTTAATCATGTTACAGTACACCCAATAGCCGCAAACCACAAAAATTGCCATCAAATTGATCAGATTCACAGTGACTCTATACACAGCATAGTTTCCAAGGCTTTGTAGATCTTTATGGGACCAGACAGTCTGAGTTTGACGGCTGACCTTCAAGTCTCATACAGCAGAAAGCTGAACATCCCTGTGGATATTCAGTGGACATCCTTAATTACGTAAAATAAATTCTAAAATGAAATTACTAAGCCAAATAGTATCGTGCACGATCGTAAGCTCCGTGAGGGCTGATGCCGACCAATGTAAAAGCAGCAAACTTCCCGGACAACGTCAGCATGAACTCGCCCACTGACCTTAACGACCTCTAGGATGCGAACGGCACTAGCAAAATCGTTGAGCCGTCTGCATGCTCGCAAAGCAGCATCGATGATTTTGGGCTCTGGGACCAGATCATAACCAACCAGTGTGTTCATCCCTGTGAAGTCAGGAAAAGAGAAGCCGTGTTAACTTGTGACACTATCCGAACCTACGTGCAAACACCATGCTCACCACCATGGGTTCATTTCTCTTCACAAAGGGCCTTTTCAACTCCCATCTCTAACTCGGAAGGCAAGGCGGGAACTGTAGCACCGAGAAATGCTTACGGGGCGTTAATGAGACGAGTGAGGGCATCGGGAGATGTTACAGAGAAACATCAGAGAACAGACTCAGGACATTCAAGCAGAAAACGACTGGGTCTGATTACTTTTGGCTCTGTGCAAAATGACACATCTTAAAATTTAAGATTCTGTTAATGGGAAGGCAGAATTGCTCTTCTTTTCATGACTTCTACTCAAGATGATTAAACATTTCTGTGGGTGCAGCAAAACAGTCGTTGCGTTTTCTGCAGAAGCTGGAAGCGGTTGGGTTCCTGCTTTTATTTATTCTGGAAGATTAAACAAAGGGCACGGGCACCTGTAAACAAAGCGTTAGTGTAGTCACAGTGGCAGCATCCTCGCACGCTTAAAACTAGGAACTGGTCTTCCAGAATGCTATGTTCAATAAGCATTTACAACTTAGGAAAGATAGGTTCCCAGCTTACTTAAAACTGGATGTTTACGGGGCAAGGCAAATCTGAACCAAGAATGAAAACAAGACCTCAAATCACTGCCAAATGATCATTTATGTAAATTATCTGAAAAATATAAAATATGGTGAACCCTTCTTCCTGTAACATCACAGGAACAGCTGTCAGCCCGGGGAGATCCCGGGGACTTTTGGCAATGTTGGCTACATTTCACACTGCTACAAGTTGGGAAGGGGATGCCAATGACCTCTCGTGGGTAGAGGTCAGATACTACTAGACAGCCTAAAATGCCCGGGGCAGTTCTCTTTCCCCAAAGAATTACCTGCAGGGAAAAGTCATTAAAACCCTGCCCGACAGGAAGCACCTACAACAGAAGCCACACACTTCTCTAGCCGGGTGCTGCACCACGGAAGTCAGCCTCTGTGACGCAAGTTTTCGAGAACGTAGTGGAAGACTACCCAGAAATTCCTGCTTCCATACCAAAACTGAGAAGTATGGCCACGTTCTAGTTACCTTTGCGCAATTCCCAGGCATCGATATTCGGCTTGTTAAAGTATGTCACCCAGCGAGCATCAAACTCCTCATCTGTCTCGTGAGACCCATGGGAGTAGCAGCGAAGTGACTGGACAGCTGCAATGAAGAAAACAAAACACTCAATGTACAAATTAGTACTTGTGTTATGTAATGCATTCAACTGTGAACCAACTGTATCCAGGCAAGCCCAATGGTAGTCTCTCTGGTTCCAGCTCACACACGCACAGGGAGACACGAACACTACTCTGTGGACAGGGGATGGCTGCGCACACGTTCTCTCAAGAACCTAGCTGCCTGAGAAGACATGTACAGAGGTGTAAGTACAGGCCTGTACATATGTAAATATATAATATACAACGCTAGGAAGATAGGCCTATGTGCACGTATTTATATGTTAAGCATTGAGGTAGCTGACGACATTGGGCCTCTACTCAAGTCCTCCCTCAACCCAAGAATACCTCGTTCTAATAATCTGCCATTTTGTGACAATCTGCCAATCTGCCTTCCTGACATGATCGCTGATGACAAAATGGGTGCATAAGCAAATGTGGTGAAAAAAGTAGATAGTCCCCAGCTATTACAAGATACAGCATTTGGGGTCTTAAAGGCCTGAAGATACACAAGCAGCCATCTAGCCGAGAAGCAACAAAGTCCACATGGAAGAAGCACACCAGCCTGTGTGATCATGAGGTGTCAACAGGATCAGCTATCAGAAGCCCCAGAGCCCACCTGTAGACATTTGGACATTCCCTCACAGAAGGGTCACAAGGAAAGGGGTAGCCAGCCAGGGTGCAGTATAGCACCGACAAAACACACAACATTCCTCTAGTTCTTTAATGCTCCCCCCATCTTCGCCAACTATCATGACCCCAGTTCTACCTCACATCCAGTCAACAGCTCTCAACACTCGAATCCAGGATAGGTAATCCCCTCAGGAGCAGTAATGGGAGTTCCAAAACCATGAGGGGAAGGGGAAGGGGAAGGTGGGAGGAGAAGGGGAAGTGAGAGGGAACTGATCACAAAGATTGATGTATAACCACCCCCCCCCGAACCCCCCCGGGGGGAGATGAACAACCCTAACATGGGTGAAGGGAGACAGCAGACAATGTAGGATATGAATATAGGTAGAATTGGGGTCATGATAGTGTGGGGGTGGGGGGAAGCATGAAAGAACTAGAGGAAACTTGTATGTTTCAACGGTGCTATACTGCACCAACTGGTTCATCTCTTCCTTGTGACCCTTCCCTTCTGTAAGGGGATGTCCAGTTTTCTACAGATGGGCTTTGGGTCTCCACTGCGCATTCCCCCTCATTCACAATATAATTTTTTTGTTCTGGGTCTTAGGTGCCTGATACCTGATCCTATCCACATCTCATGATCACGCAGGCTGGTGTGCTTCTTCCATGTGGACTTTGTTGCTTCTCAGCTAGATGGTCGCTTGTTTACCTTCAAGCCTGTAAGACTCCAGACACTATCTTTTGACAGCCAGGTACCACCACCTTTCTTCACCACATTTGCTTAAGCACTCATTTTGTCTTCAGCGATGTACAAATACTTTTTACCTTACTATCATATGTCATAGTAGGGAAATTATTCAGGTAGTGCAAGTGAAATAAGCCTTATGGTATGATATGAAATATATCTTTAAAATTAAGCAAAGGAAATACTACGTATGTGTCTATTTTCCTTAGTGTCTAATGCTAGCTTAAGACTGCTAACAATTTCACTGGGAGAAGACTTTTTGATTCACTTTCATTAACAGTGGCTACCTTTAGGAGAAAACTTTCTGAAAACACTTCCCAGATTGCCTGCATTTTTATAAGCAGAGTATTAACTACCAATTAAAAAATAAAGTCTAAGTTAGCTTTTAAACAAATGTGTAATACTTTCATGATTAACTTGTTAAAAATCTTAATGCTCTCCATTAATTTCTATTTCAAAAGAAATTACTTTCTCACAAAAAGCAATGGCTATTTTAGATACACCATATCAAACTATGTCTTCTCCCCACAGCTTATACCCTAAGGGGGAACGTGGCCTCTGACCTACAAGGGGGTAGCTCCCCAATAAAAACCAGTCTGCTGGGCAGAGCTTTTGCCCCATGCATTTTTCCTGCCAGGCAAGCATCCAGCAACTCACTCTCCGTTAAAGCACCTGGTTCTCTCTGCTCAGTGATTTTTTTTTCATAAAAGCAGTTTCGCCTGACCCTCAACTTTTGTGATGACCAATTTAAGAGAACAGTGTGTGGCAGAAACTGTTGTGATGTTGAGCACAGCTTATAAGGGCAGCTCTAATGTGTACAGGTGGTTTTCTCCTTTCAAAAAAGGTGAAATGCTGATTGATGACAAACCTCGTTCTGGACATCTGTCAACTTCCTGAATGGACAAAAATGTAGATTCTTAGTACATTTGGAATTCATTCCAGCAGGTCAGACTGCTATTTGAGCTTTCTATTTGAAGGTTCTGAAAAGATTGCATAACAGTGTATGACAAAAAAGGCCTGACTTGTGGCAGACATGAGGCTGGTTTTGCCACCATGACAATGCTCCTGCTCACACAGCCATCTCAGGGCACCAGTTTTTGGCAAAAAATAGCATGCCTTTCTTGCCCCACACACCTTACTCCAACGACTTTTCTGTTTTCACAGATGAAGAGGGACATGAAAGGACAGTGATTTGATGATGTAGAAGGGGTGAAGGGAAAAACAAAAACAAAAACAATGGAGGTGTTGTCAGCCATTCAAACAGATGAGTTGAGCTTGAAAATGTTTCCAAGACTAGAATCACAGATGTAACAAATGTATTGTCATGAGAGTACTTTGAAGGTGATATGGTTGTTTTATTAAAAATATTTAAATACATAGCTTTTGGGGAGAAATTCTGTTGTTTGGGGGGGGGTACCCCCAAGTACTTCTACTGGAAGCAAACAAACAGGCGCTATATGATTTCTAAGTGAGATATTTGAATTTAATAACACAAGGAAAATGGCTTCTTCTGGTCTTTAGTTTTTGCTCTGGTCAACATGCCATTTGTGATCCCTACAAGAAACCTTTCCATTTTTCCTTTTGCCGAACGGGGACTGGGGAATTAGGGTTCCTGTCAACAGCCTCTCAAACAGGATGAGGGAACAGGATTTGCCCACGGGTGTCCGGAAGCAGCACACACAAGCTGCTCAGACACTTTACTCTATCACTATTTTTTTTGGGAAATTAGCTCGTTTGTTTCCTCCCTAAAATGTAAATACCAAAAACCTTTATGTGTATTATGTATATTGTGTGTATCAATAGGCAAAATCATACATAGGACTTGTCACCTGGTAGGTATTCAATAAATGGTCACTATAAAGATCAATCTCCTCTTATAGAAATCTTAATTTATAAAAATAAACTCACTAACAACAAGTCATTTGTGACTCATGACAGCAGAACTGCCCGTCAGGTTTCTGAGCCGTTAAAATCTTGAGAGGAGTAGACAATCTTATCTTTATCCTGAGCAGCAACTGGTGGGTTCAAATGGCTCACCGTGTGGCTAGCAGCTTGGTGCATAACCACTACGCCACCAGAGCTACTTGGTGTAAAAATAAAGCACCCTGAAACTTATCCCACATACACTCAAGTATAAGCCGAGTTTCCCAGCACATTTTGAATGCAGTTTTTGTGGTAAAATTAGGTGCCTCAGCAGAGATTCGGGTTGGCTTATACTCAAGTATATACGGTACGTCTTGTTATACTTAATTTATCCTAAGGCCATAACAAAATACCTATAATTAGTTCCATGGGAGCTCAGCACAAGTTCCAATCTTTGCAGAGACCTCCAGGAGGCCTCCACCCAAGTCCAGAATGCAGTGGACCAGTACAGAAGTGGACCGGAAGCCCACATGGTTTCCCTTCTAAGGCCAGGAAAAGAATGGCTCTCTAGACCGCAACATTTCGGAAAAGTGAAGATGTTTAATCAAAACTGCGTGTATATTTAATAAATCTTACAACACAAAATACTCACATGTAATATGTCAGAAAGCAAAGTATAAACAACCCTCTAACCCAGTGATTCTCAATCTTCCTACTGCCTCGACCCTCTCATACAGTTCCTCATATTGTGGTGACCCCCAACCATAACATTATTTTTTGTTGCTACTTCATCACTAATGTTGTGACTGTCTTTTTTCCTGGAAACCCTCTGGGGCAGCTCTCTGGTCTCACAAGGCACATGACCCAACAGCAATGGACCACAACAGTCACATGGGTGTAACCTTTGTTCAAACTAACATTATAAACAGTACAGTTTACTGTACGTGGATCATACCTCAATAAAGATAAAAACACACCGAGAAAACCAAAGAACCAACTGGCCTTTAGGACAGCTTCGGACAGAGATACGTCTCTTAGAACAGCATTCTAGCATATGATTGATCCTGAGTGGAATCTCTGCAGATCAATTTTTATTTAAGTAAAAATAAGATGCATCTGGGAAAATGTGAACATCTGTTTTATGGACATTAGCTAATGTTCCCCATTCCCCCTCACTGTTTTACCTAGAAGGAGCTCATAAAAACTGGATGCTAACCACAGGGTCAGTGGTTCAAACCCACCAGTTGCTCCAAATGAGACTCTCTGCTCCAGCAAAGGCTGACAGGCCTTGAAACTCCTGTATAAGGTCACTGTGAGTTGGAATTGAGTCAAAGGCAGTGCGCTTCAGTTTTGGTTAGCTCTGTCTAAAAACCAAGTCAGTATATAGCCCCTCCCCACCGAGGTGGGGGGGGATGAATAATAGAAAGGTGAGTGAAGGGAGACAACAGATAATGTAAGACACTCATGAACAATAATAATACATAATTGATCAAGGTTTCATGAGGGAGGGTAGGGAGAGAGGGGAAAAAAGAGGAGCTGATCACAAGGGCTCAAGTAGAAAGAAATTGTTTTGGAAATGTTGATGGCAACGTATGTACAAGTGTGCTAATATCACTGAATGGATTGTTATAAAATCTGTAAGATCCCCCAATAAAATTATTAGAAAAAAAAAACAAGTCAGATACATAACCTTCCTTTCACAAAACATTACTGCACAACTTCAGAGATTTCATTTATCCACCTGAGATCTCCCGCTACAGGACATTGAAAGTTTTCATAACAGTCATTGGGCCACTTGTCTGAGGGCAACTAGGCAAGCGAGAAGGAAGGACTGTGAAGGGCACATTGACAGGTTCCAAAGCAAGGTTATTGAGCTGCTTGGCTTACAAACTCCTACCCCCTTGCAGGTATCCCTCTGCGCTGCTCTTGGGGTAGGTAGATGGGGGCCAGGTGCAGGTTTTAATGACTGACTAAAGAACTCAGCCATTAATTAAAACCATCATCATCTAGTTATTGGAAAACAATCCAATTTACAGTTGAAGGCTTCCCGGAACAAAGGGGAATTTCAGTTGTTATTAAGTATAGCAAACCAGAGTCCTCAGGTCCATTCCCCTAGACCACTTTGTCAAGTCTACCTGCTATCATTTGAATTCTGAGAGCTTCAGTCAAGGAGCTTAGTCCTTCGGCGTTCCCAAGTGACTAGAATGTCTCCAGCCCTGCAGTGGTAAGTCCCAAATCTATGATATGCAAAAATGTAACAGTATAATAGAGCAAATAGGCACTCTTGAGCCTTTTCAGATGTGTCAGGTGTTAAACTGTATTACTTATGAAACTGATATGATTACCAAATATGATCCCAAGTTTCAAGGTGAGACACTTGAGGCTTAAGGAGGTCCAAGTAACAGAAAGTAGCTACCACTTCTTGTAATCAATACTGCCTCCTTGTGGCAATTAAATCCCATCGGTTTCACTTAGCCTGGTCAATGGGACACCCCAAGAGAGAAATGTTAAAAAAAGAGGGATCTTTTAAAAGTTGCCAAACACGTTTTCTCCACCTGCAACAAAAACGACTCCCAAAATCTACCTGAAAAAAAATTTTTTTTAATTCAATAGCTTAACAATTAAAGGGGGGGGGAATGCTGAAAAACACCACGATGGGTCAAACCTAACAGTGGCTAAGAAAAGAAAGAATGCTAATTTTCCAAGGTGGGCCTCAATTTCCTCTTCTGTAAAAATGGCCCTCGGGGTCTTAAGGATGCACCCTAGTCTCAAGAGTGTGTGTGTGAGAGTGAATGCTTTGAGAATGATTGGGGCAGGGAATGTATGGATGTGCTTTATACAATTGATGTATGTATATGTATGGATTGTAATAAGAGTTGTGTGAGTCCCTATAAAATGTAAAAAAAGAAAAAAAATGTAAAAAAAGAAAGAAAATGATTAGGGCAAAGAATGTACAGATGTGCTTTATACAATTGATGTATGTATATGTATGGATTTTGATAAGAGTTGTATGAGCCCCTAATAAAATGTTTAAAAAAAAAAGAGTGTGTGTGTGATAAATAGAAGACGTTTAAATCGAGTGAAAACCAAACAACAAAAAACACTGCACACCCCCCACCACTAACTACCTGCCTCAGAGCAATCCTACGCGGTCGGTGCTGCAGAGTCTAACAAAACACCCCCCACAGCCAAGGAAAGGAAACCGACAGCTTTGTTCGGAGCTCCCGGGATGTTTAAATGTGCGGTCACGCGCCAAGATCGGAGGGCCCTTACAAAGGATGGTATGTGCAATCGGGGCGCGGATCTCTAACGGAAAGGCAAAACACAAGACGGGAGTGAGCGGCGCACGTCCTCACTGCAGTAGCCTGGCTTCGAAACCGTTCAAGAAAAGCACCCCACGAAGCTCCCCCGGGCTGGGAGACCCCAGTGTCCTACTAGATCCGCGGCCCCGCAAACGATAACATTCCCATCGCACGACGTCTCAGCAGCATCCAGTTGTCAGGAAACGTGTGAATCCGCCTCCAGACATAGAAAGCGACGCGCAACCCGCTGTGAAGGTGACACCCGGAAAACGCGCGCCCAAAGAAACGCTGCCTTGGAGGCACCGGGCGTCTCCTTCACACGGTAACTTACTGTGCCCTCGAGACGGCCAGGGCGACGGTGCCCGGGTCCAAGAGGGGCCACCCCGCCCCCACCCGGAACGCCGCGCCCGCTGGCTCAATGTCACCTTCGCCCGGGCGCTGCAGGCCAGTGGCGGCCACTCCGGGCCAGGTGACCACGCGGCCGGCGCCGGGACGCGTCCCTTCCCCGCACGCCGCAGGAGCCCGGCGGGCACCGAAGGCTCGCGAGTGCCCGGAAGCGCAGCGCCCGCGCCGCACTCCGCCCGACCCTGAACGGTCCGCGGTGCCCGCGCCACCAAATCGCGCTGAGGGGAGGTTCGGGGGCGCGTCCCCGAGTCCCCACAAGTCGGGGCGGCCGCGATAGAGGGCCCGCGGTCACCGCCGGCCCTAAGGGGAGGACTTAGGCCGCGGGGGGAGCCTGCCCTCGAATGGCGGCGGGGGCCAGGTCACCGCAAGGACACGCGGGCGCGGGCAGGAGCCGGCGCGGGGTGCCTTACCGGCGGCGGGGCCGGGGGCCTGGACGGCGTGCCGAAAGCCTCGAGGGCCGGCCCGGGCGGCCGCGGCGGCGCAGCGTTGGAGAGCAGCGCCCAGCATGACGGCGATGGCGGCACGCTGGCGAAAGCTGAAGGGAAGCCGGGTGTGAGCGCGCGGACGTTCCCGAGCTCGCGGGGGCGGGGCTCACGCAGCGACGCACGGCGGGCGGAGCGTACGGGCCCGCCCACTGCGGCTCTCGCGCTCCGCGGGAGGGGCCTCGCAGCCGTAGCGGGCTACGGCGGCTCGTTGCGGACAAACCAGGCCGCCGCGCCCTCCGGCCGTTCCAGGTCGCGTGACCTGCGACGGCCACCGTAGAGCCAGGATGGCAGGAGGCAAAGAACTGGAGGAGGGTGCTATTGATGGTCGTGTAGGGTTCGAGGCCAACTCGGAGGGCTACTCGTATCTCCTGAAAAAAGAAACGATAGCGATAATGGCGACAAATGATAGTATGAACACTTCTTAGGGTTATGAGAGTGGGATGGGGAAGGCAGGGTAAAATGAGGAGCTGATACCAAGGGCTCAAATAGAACGTAAATGTTTAGAAAATAATGATGGCAACATATGTACAAGTGTGCTTGACACATTTAATGTATAGATTGTTATAAGAGCCCCCAATAAAATGATCTTAAAAAAAAGAACACTTCTTTGCTTACCACCAAGGTTCGAGTAGAAAATACGGAAACAATTGGAAAAAACACTACTTAACACCTGAGAGACTTTGCAACCAACTATCCTGCTATCACAAACCTGCAAGCATTAAAAAATTGGTCCAAACAGTTCCCTTTGCAAATATGGAGACAGGCTTAGAAATACCGTTGCTTGCACTTTGTACCACATCCCAATGCCAAACCCCACCCTTATTCCTTGCATAAGGGTTTGGATGGGCAGCAGCACACTCTGAAATGGGGTTGATCCAGTGTTAAACTGCTTCCATCTAACCTGGTCTCCGAAGTACAGCGTGACTTTGAGCCCCTGAGCAGGTACTAAGACACTTTCCCCAGGCCTGAATTGATGAGAAAGTCTCATTCATCTTGATATGTCATTCATTCTCTAAGCCTGTGACCACTACGGAAAGGTGGCATGGAAATATCCGGCCCCTCTTCATTCCTGGTCCTCGCCCTAAGGGGTCAGCAGCTGCCCCCCTCCTCTGCATCCTTAGCAGTGTGGCTTTTCCACACTGAATGTCACAGAGTGGCTCTGTAGGGCAGGACAGAACTGCCCCTTTGGGTTTCTGAGAGGGTTAACTCTTTATGGAGTAGAATACCTCATTCGCCTGTAGAGAATCTCATCTGCCATTTCAAACTGCTGACCTTGCCGTTAGCAGTACAGTTTAAGACCTATGCTGCTATGCCTGAGGAAAGGATAAAACTTTTCAAAAGTACCTGCCCTAACCCCTTCCCATCAATCCAATCAAAGGACATCCTTGGAAGCTTTGACTTGTTTGCAGTTCAATGAATATTTCTCAAATCTCCAAGACTAGAACCTCGGGATGATGTTTAAAACCCACACCCATTGCTGTCGTGTCAATTCTGACTTTTAAACATCTGGAAAAAGACAACATGCTTGGTAGAGAGGCATGGAAAAAGAGGGAGTCCTGTTTCACCTTCCTGTTCACAAGCCACTTCAAGCCATGCTGATGTCAGCCAGAGCCCTGGACATGTGTCCACCACCATTGGATCTACAGACTTTGCATTCACTGGCATGTGATTTTCCTCCATTCTGCTCATTGTGTGTGACTGTGTGAGTCTGAAGAGGGATTTATGGACTAGTATCCAGACTTAGGGACTTGATCTGGACTGGCCTGGTGTGTTAGTCCGGGTTGACTAGAAAAACAAATCCAGAGACACTCATAAGTGTATAAGAAAGAGCCTTATAATAGAGTAATTGTATATTAAGAAAACCTCCCAGTCCAGTTCAAATCAAGTCTATAAGTCTGATATTAGCTTATATGTCTAATACCAGTCTATAAATTCCTCTTCAAACTCACGCAACACATTAAATGACCCAGAATTCAGGAAGATCACAGGCCAGTGGGTGAAAAGTCTTGTGGATCCAGTGGTGGTGGGAGTATCTCAGTATTGGCATGGGTCTCCATGGGTTCTGGCTCCATCAATGTAAGTCCATGTGGCTTATCAACAGGAATGTCTCAAGGGAGGGTGAGTCTGGCCTCCAGTAAGCTATTTATCTCCATAGCACCTCCAAATGAGGTCATCAACCTGCAACCTGATTGACAGGCTAAACTCCACCCCTTCACTCTTTTTTTTTCTTCAATTTTTCTAGGAGCTATATTTTTATTTATTTATTTATTTATTTATTTTAACAATTTATTGGGGATGATACAATTCTTTTCACAGTTCATACATATACATACCTCAATTGTATAAAGCACATCTGTACAGTCTTTGCCCTAATAATTTTTTTCTCTTTTCTTCTTTTACATTTTATTAGGGACTCAAACAACTCTTACCACAATCCATACATATACATACATCAATTGTATAAAGCACATCCATACATTCCCTGCCACAATCATTCTCAAGGCATTTGCTCTCCACTTAAGCCCCTTGCATCAGGTCCTCTTTTTTTTTTCCCCCCTCCCTCCCCATACCCCTTCACTCTTAATAGTCTTAAATTGACACCAGATTATGTAACTACCACTGCTGGGATGTTGGCTTGATGTATAACTACCTCTTGATCTAAAGCTCTCTCTTTCTCTTTACTTTATAAATCATTTTATTGGGAGCTCTTATAACAATCTGTACATCAATTGTATCAAGCACATTTGTACATATGGTGCTTCTGGGATATTTACCACCACCAGGTGCTTCACCTATCAGCTTCCTGCTGCAGGACAGCGCCTCCGCCCGGGCAAGTGGTGCGGAGCCAATTATCTTGTGTGGCATGGCACCTCTGGGCACCTTAGGAGCACCAAGAAGGACCTGTTGCTCTATTGAATTTCTTGTAAAGGTTCACATGCAAGGCACACTATCGCCATCTTCGCTGGTCTGCATGAATCCTGCCATTACCAGGCTGGAAGTGGCCACTGAAACCCTTAGTCTGACTGACGCTACTTTTTTTTTTTTTTAATCTCCTGTGCCACCCTACTGGAGCACCTCCAGTGATGGGGAATCTCACCACCAGACTGGTCTGCCAACGGAATCGAGTAAGAGGGAGCACTGCGAGAATGGCACGCCCCTGCGCCATCTGCCCTCCAGAAAGTGACTCCCATGATTTTGACCCTGGATTTCTCATCTATAAAATGGGAATTACAATGTCATCAGCTGAATAGACTCTTGGAAAGGTTACATGAGGTGCTTTCTGTCCAACACCATGACATGGATGGCAAAGTCAGGGCTCAATCAGCAGGGAACGTTGTTCTCCAGGTCGGCGCTTCTCAAACCCTGTCTGTGTTCGTCTGGGTACTTTAGAGAAACAAATTCACATAAATTCATGAGGAACAGAGAGTTTTATATAAAGGTTAAGTACACAGCAAGAAACATCCCTACCCAGTACTGCCCAAGCCCACAAGTCCAACATTAACCCATATGTCTGAAACCAATCTACAAAGTCCTCCTCCATCTCACAAAACATACACTATGACGCCAACTGCAGGAGGAAAGCCAAGTCAGTGAATGTGTAAGCATCTCAGCACCACACGGCTCTCCAGCAACCCCGGGCTGCATCAGGGTAGGTCCATGTGGCTTCTCCTCAGGGATATCTTGCAAGAAGTGAGCCTTGCCAGCTGAAGCAGGGAACTGGCTAAGGCAGCTGCACCCTGGTCCAACCATCAGAAAGCAAGAAACATGAGAACCAGAAATGTGAGGCTCACCAAGTCATTTATCCCTCTGCCCTTCAATTAACCCCACATGTGTTTATCAGCCAGGTTGGCACAATAAACTAACTACTTCACTGGCTACTTTGAAAAACTCCTTACTCCGGGGAGTCTGCAACACAGGCAAAAGCCACCAGAGACACCTCAGGTTCATTTTGCGCTTGACTTTGAATTAAGTTTGTGTCGTTGTGCTCTGCATCCAGAAGCCTTTTATGGTTGCTAAATGTTTTGCGACCCCACATTCCGTTTCTGGGCCCCTATGGGGTTGCCTTCCACAGTTGGATATTGCCGGAGGTTCTTTTCCCGGGGCAGAGCAGGCTGTGAATAAAGGTCAAAGCGTGGAGGGGGCACACACATACAGTGAAGTCACCTGGGAATCCATCCGGGGAGAGGACTGGCAGGAGGCAGCTCCCACAGCTGACCCTGTGGGGAGGTCATCAAATAAGGGTAGGACGGGGGCTCTCATGGTACTCTTTCCTGCCACGCTTCACTCCCACAATGTCAACACGTAGGGATGTTCCTTTGTTACATTTCTCACAACACCCCCAACCAGAACAGTGGAGCACTCATTGTGTGCCGTTCAGTCAATGCGGATTCATAGCGACCCCTGTAGGGCAGAGCAGAACTGCCCCACTGGGCTTCCTAGGCTCACCTATTAACAGGAGCCACATTCCCAGGTCTTTTTTCCCAAGGGTTCCTCGGGAAATTCTAACACCTCCACCTCTGCTTAGCAGCCCAGAACTTAACCATTGCACCACTAGAGGGCAACTGTCAGAAAAAGAGAGAAAAAACAAGATGAGGAGCTGGTCCATTGTTAAAGATGCTTATGACAAAGATGAAATTTTAAAAAGGCACTTTGTAATCCAGGAAGAACCCATTTTATCATGATTTTTTAACACCACGCTTTTCTGTGCACAGAAAAAAAAGTCTGGAGAGAGACACAGCGTATTAAAGTGTGTTCGTTTTGAATTTTCAAACCGAGACCGAAGGGATTGTAACTCACAGAGACCCTCTAAAACAGAGTAGAACATCCCCTGTGGGTTTCTGAGACTGTAAATATGTATGAGAGTAGATAGCTGGTGGCCTTGAACCGCTAACCTTGTGGCTAGCAAGCCAACAGGAACCCACTATGCCACCAGGACTCCCATGGTTTGCTTTGAGTAGGAATAGACTCTATGGCAGTCAGTTGAGTTTCGGAAACTATTGTAACAGGGGTTCTTTGAATTTTGTTGATAGGCTTTTTGATGGCTGGTTTTGGGGGTGTGGTTTTTTGTTTTGCAATTTCTAAGTTATTATGATCAGGAAATCAATAGATAATATAATTTTAGTTAAGGTATCATTCATCCCCTGGAAAATTCAGTGTGCTTTCAAAGGTGTACCATTCAGTGGCTTAGGGCAATCAGCCGAGGCTGCGTCACTTCACTGTTATTGAATTTCAGAATAACTTCAGCACCCTGAACAGAAACTCCACGTCCACTAGCAGCTACTCCCAATTCCCCTGATACAACTAGTCCCAGGAGCCCTGGTGGCTGTTAGGCAACCACGAATCTACTTGCTGCCGTTATGGATCGATGGGTCCTGGACATCTCAGATACGTGGCATTATACCACCTTGGCCTTTGTGTCCTGCCTTCTTGCTGTACTTAGCACAATGTCCTCCAGGTTCATGCACATTCCTACATGAGCCAATCCTTCAGTCCTTTTACAGTGGCAGAATATGTGTTCATTTTTTTCATCCATTCATCAGCTGATGGGCGTTTGAGTTTTTCTATTTGGTGGAGGCTGCTTTCAGTCGGGTTGAGAAGAACATTCATGTATACATTTGTGTGAAGATACATGCTTTATATTATGTTGGTGTGTCCCTAGCAGTGTCACATGGTCACGTGTGCTGTGGGGTGAGCATTGGTCTCCTAACCTCAAGGCCAGTGGTTCGAACCCCTCAGTCCTTCCTCAGGAGAAGAACCCTGTCTAAGAAACTAGCTAGGGTTGCTGAGTTGGAATCAACTGGGTGGCAGTGGGTTTGCCTTTCTGCTTAGCCTAATGGTCTCCAAAGGGACCACCATATCTTTCCACCAGCAATGTGTGAGTTTGAGGGCTCCCATTTCTCCGTGTCCATTTATATGTCGTTTTAAATCTACCGATAGATCTATCTTTATCTTTATCCTGTCAGAAAACAGGAATCTGGGCTAGAATATTTCATGCCTGGAATCCAATATCTCAGTAGTTCTCAACCTGTGGGTCGCAAAGCCTTTGGGGGTTGAACGACCCTTTCACAGGGGTCGCCTAAGACCATCGGAAAACACATCTTTCCGATGGTCTTAGGAACTGAGACACCGCTCCTCTATCCGCCTCCAGGCGGGTCCATCCACATGCAGATACATCCGCAGATGAGTACCTGGTGTGAAGACTGTTACCCATGCTACACCACGCTTCAAGACAACATTTCATTGATTTGTCATTAGAAATAAATATTTCATAATATATGATTACATATTGTTTTGTGATGAATCGCTATGCTTTAATGATGTTCAATTTGTAACAATGAAAATACATCCTGCAGATCAGATATTTACATGAGGTTTCATCACAGTAGCAAAATGACAGTGATGAAGTAGCAATGAAAATAATGTTATGGTTGGGGGGTCCCCACCACGTGAGGAACTGTATGAAAGCGTCTTGGCATTAGGAAGGTTGAGGACCACCCCAATAGCTGTTCTCCTAAGGGGTCTTCCCTCGTAACTCCTCCCAGTGTCATCTCTAGGGGGCAGCTCGTAAGCCCATCTTCCTGGAGACCCTGTAGGACAGAGCAGAACTGTTCCTTGACGTTTCTGAGACTATAAATCGTTATGGAAGTCGACCGTCTCATCTTTCTCCCTTCGAGCAGCTGTGGGAGCGTGAACGGTTGACCTTGTGGTTAGCAGCTGCCCATCACCTGACCCACAGCACCACCAGAGCTATTTGATTGTCAGAATCACCCGGAGATCATATTATAATGCATCTTCCCAGGCCCCTCCCTCCTCCGATTGTCAGATCCTGGTAGTCTGTTGTTCCTCCCAGGCAATCTGCGTTCTCCCCCACCCCCACCTAGCTAACAAGTGCTCTGAGCAATCCAAGAAGCCCCTTGCACAGTTAAGATTAAGGACGGCAGCTAACCCAAAGGTTGGAGGTTTGAACCCCCAGCTGTTCCCATAGAGATTTACAGCCTTGCAAACCCTAGGGAGAAGGTCCACTCTGTCCGATAGGGTTGCTATCCACTTGATGGCAGCGGGTCTGGTTTTGTGTTTTGAGGGGGTGATTCTGATGATCTAACACCAGGAAGCCTGGCATTACTTCCTTATGCTCATGATGTTCACACCCCATTTCACAGACGAGAAAGCTGGGACTTGGCCTGACTCTCTCCCAAGCCTATGAGCTGAGCAATGCGGCATCAGGTCTTACATCTGCTAGCATCTGGCTCCATGCGGGATGGGAAACTCATAACAGGAGCCTGGGCGTCAGAAACAACCGGAATCATTTTCCAGCCAGACATACAAACCTGATTCCCACGATGACTCCCGAGGGTGGAGGTGCTGGTGGGGCCAAAGACAAAGACAGGGCGAGACGCCATGGTGGAGATTGGGGTACCTTCCGCCACTGCCTACAGGGTTGGATAGCCCAGAAACCTGGCTTAGCAAAATGGTTGTTCATTCGTCTGGACAGGGAGCAGGCAGGTGAGATCTGTTCAGTCGCGGACCTCTGGTTTAGTGGGGCTAAGGGCAAAGGCCCACATGAATGAGGGCCCAAGTACAAAGGGAGATCCATGCTCTGAAAAGAAGCCTGGGCCGACCAAGGAGGCCTTCCTTCTGCAGAATTCATCTCAGTAAAATAGAGGGAGCTGGAGCGTCCCTAGTGGTCAGGGTGGGCATAGCAATGACCAAAACCAACCCCAAGCTGAAACACGCTGCTGAAAAGTGGGAATGGAGCCACGGAAGGGGGTAGCCTGGCTCAGACCTTCTGAACTCTGCAGTGCACACACCCTGGCAGCTTCATTCCCGATGTTTAGCAATTTTAAGCTCTGGCCACACAGTGAATCCCTAATACCTACAAGCAGCCAGCCCTCAGCTCACACAACAAAATCTCTTTTCTATTGTTTGTTTGGTCAGGGGAGCCCTAATGGTAAAATGGGCTGCAATCCGAATGGTCAGTAGTCCGAAACTACCAGCAGCTTCCTTGGGAGAAAGATGGGGCTTTCTACTTCTGTAAAGTTTAAAAAAGAACGAAAGAAAAAGAAAGTTACAGTCTTGGAAACAGTTCTACCCTTGTCCTACAGGGTTGCTATGAGTTGGCATTGATGGTGGTGAGCTTTTTTGAGTTTTGAATCCTTGGCCTGGTGGTGTAGTGGTTATGAGTTGGGCTGTGATATGAAAGGTCTGAGGTTCAAAACCACCAGCCACTCCTAGGGAGAAAGACTGGACTTTCTACTCCCAGGAAGAGTGACAGTCTGGGAAACCTACAGGGGGAGTCCCATCCTGTCCTACAGGGTCGCTATGAGTCAGTACTGACACAGTGGCAGTGAGTTTGGTTTTTTGGTTTATTGTGTGGCCAGCAGTCCTGCTGGCACTGTGGGTCATTGCATGGTCAGCAGTTTGAAACTAACAGCTGCTCCACCGGGGAAAGATGAGGCTTTTTGCTACCTTAAAGATTGACAGTCTTAGAAACCCACCAGGGCAATTTCACCCTGTTCTATAGGCGCTATGAGGTGGATGATAGCGAGTGAGATTGTGTGGCCCTTACATACTAAGTACCCTGGGATGCCAAGAAACCAGGACAAGGCATGTCCAGACAAGGGTTAATGCCATATGGAGAAACCCTCTGCTTCCCTGCTTATTGCTCTGTGCCCTTGAGTGTGATGGCAGAGGGCTGCCCTAGTGGTCAGCAGTCTGACGCCTCACCCACTACGCCACGAGCCCTCCTTTTAAAAACAAACAAAAACTCACTGCCATGGAGTTTAGTCCAACGCGTGGCAACCCTATAGGTCAGGCTAGCCCTGCCTGTGGGTTTCCAAGGCTGTAACTGTTTAAGTGAGTCTTAGCTTTCTCTCACAGAGTGCCTAGTGGTTTTGAACGGTTGACCTTTCAGTTAGCCCAATCCTAGATGGGTTCAGATGCTAACCTTTCCATCAATAGCTAAATGCTCGACTGTTGTGCCATCGGGGCTATAAAAGCAGCGAAATTTTACAAAGTATCTCTCAAATCTGTCCTTCTCCATCCCCATTCCATCACATCACTTCGGTCCCAGAAGCTTCCTGGACCCACTCAGGCCCCGTCCAGTCCACCTCCCCTGTACTTGTACCTCAAAAACCAACCTCATTGCCATCCAGTTGATTCTGACTCTATAAGACAGGGTAGAACTGCCCCTATGAGTCACCAACACTAATGCTTTAGAGGAGTAGAAAGCTCTGGCTTTCTCCCACGGAGTGGCTGGTGGTTTGGAACCCAGTAGTAACCACTCCATCACCAGGGCTCATACTTGTAACTAGGTGTCAAATTATTCTTAAACGCCAGTTGGACACCGGGGTACCATCTCCCTTTCACTGGTAGCTTCCTTTAGGGAGGTTCCCTGTAACCTGGGTCCCACCTGCTGCTCCAGTGCCTGTTGCCATGCCCACTCTATCCTTCCAACCTCAGGTGGCTGTGTGAATACCATACACAGCATTGCTTCCACATGCTCTGCCTAGGATTCTCTTCCCTGTCCTGTCCCGCTAATTCCTTCTGGTCCTTGGAGAACCAGCTCTGGCCACACTTCTGGATGAAGTAAGTGTCCCTTCTCAGAGCCCCATCTTCTATTGTGTGGTCACTTCTGACTGCTCTTCCTCCTCACGAGCCTTGAGGCCGGAGCCATGTCTGACTGTCCTGATGCTACCCCACCTCCTGTGGCCAGAATGACAGACCTACAATGAATTCTTGATTGGAGAAAGGCCCTCACGGCCCAGCTGGAGGTCTACCACCCATCTGACAGCAACTTCTGTTCTTGGATTCCATATGCCAATGTTCTCAAATTGGGAGCAGGATGAAGTTTTCTACTCCCATAAAGACTGACAGCCTCGGACACCCACAGGGGCATCTCTGCCCTGTCTTACAGGGTCGCCATGAGTCAGCATTGACTTGATGGCAGTGAGTTGAGTATGTTTTCAAATACAACAAACTCTTGACTTGGCGACCCGACAGCTTTCTGGAGGTTAACATGCACTCCCCACTCTAGCCTGGAGGTACCCAGGCAAATCCTGGGTTGGGTCCAGCAGGCAAAGATGGAAAACCTCAGGCTCCAAGATAAAAGCCAGCTCCTGAAGCAGCTCCCCACCCGCCACCCCTGGGTTTCAGATCTTCTCAGGCTTTACCCATCTTCTGCCTCAGTCTTAAGAGCATCTGTCACGTTCCTGGGGGACCTGCTTCTAGGTTAGCAGGGACAGAGGATCAGCGAGGCAGCAGGGAGCACTCACAGATGCTAGGTCCCCACTACATGCCTATCTGAAGTTGGGGAACCAAATCTGCTGACAAGTGCAGAAAAGATAGCTAGTTTCCATGACCTGTTTTCTGATCGCAGAAACTCAACTCACCATGTTGTCATAACCCAAACCTTCGACTCAATCCCTCCTCACAATGACCCTGTAAGACTGCGTGGAACTGTCCCAGAGGGTGTCCAGGTGTGATAGTTACGTCAACCGGTGTCAATTTGGGACTTCAGAGGACTAAGAATGAAGGGGTGGAATCTAGTCTGTCAATCAGGTCAAAGCCAATGAGGCCTCTGTGTGGGCATGGCCTTCTCCTGAGAATTCTTGGAATTCCTGGATTTCCTCCTTGGAGGCAGGAGAGACTCTCTCTCCCCTCACTCCTTTGGAGATGCTCTGCTGACAAGACAAATGACACTAAGCTCTGGGAGCTGGAGAAGCCACATGGACCTACCCTGATGCATCCCTGGAAACTGGAGGAGCCACATGGAGCCAGCGCTGAGATGCTTCTATTGCCACTGATTTTGCACCACCGGCCTGTGATCTTCCTGGATTCAGCATCCTTGCATGTGTTTCGTGAGTCTGAAGAGGCCTTCAGAGATTGGTAGCGGACCTCTGGGCTAATATCGCACTTATGGACTTGATCTGGACTGGGCTGTTTGCTTAATACTCAACTGGCTCTTGTATATAAACCTCTTTCTTGTACATCTATGAGTGTGTCTATGAATTTGTTTCTCTAGTCTACCCAGGCTCACACACCAAGGTGGTAACTTTACAGAAGCAGACTGCCTCATCTTCCTACTGCAGAGCAGCTGGTGGAGCTGAACCACCTTGTGCTATCAGATGAGCTGAGCACTCAATGACGACATCACCAGGGGTCCTTTGTTGTTGTTCAAAAACAAAACAAATGCTGATAACAAAAACAAAACATATGACTCATAGCAACCCTCTAGGGCAGGGCAGAAATGTTCCGGTGAGTTTCTGAGACTGTAACTGTGGATGGCAGTCGAAAGCCCTCTTTCTCCCGTGGAGAACATGGTGATTTCAATGGGCTGACCTTCCCGTCCCGTTAGCAGCCCAAGTTAGCAGGACACCACTATCAAATCCATTCTGACTCATCGCAACTTCATGTGGCGGGGAGAACTGCCCCGGTGGGTTTGGGGTTTGGAATCTTCCTGAGCACATCACCAGCTCTTTCCCTTGAAGAGGTCCTGGGTGTGTTTGATCTGCTAACCTGTTTGTTGGCAGTTGAGTGCTTAAGTGCTGCACCCTCTAGACTCCGTGGCTCACCGTAAATCCACTGCCCTGGAGTCAATTCTTACTCATCGTGACTCTATGCAGGTTTCCCGAGGCTGCACATCTTTATGAGTAGACAGCCTCATCGTTCTCCCACAGAGTGGCTGGTGGGTTTGAACCAAGGACCCTTCCAATGCTTACCCGACAGTGTCACTGGGGCTCTGAGGGGCATGCTAATGTTCCAAGGCTGGGAAGACAGGAGAAGCAGCATGCTTCCTCTGCCCCTGACTGGAAGGAGAGTCACCTGGTCTGCAACCTCCCTGGGGCCATGGCTGTGGTGGCCTTCTGCTCATATGCTCTGGGCTGCAGAGCACCTGTGGTCTGGAAAGCTGGCCCGTTGCCAGAACCATGACCAGTTTCCCTGAAGCTTCTACCCTGCAGGACCTCTTCCGAGTTTTATCATTTATTTTATCTGCTCAAGTCCAGGGCGGCCCATTGTCAGTGTAGTTTAGCCTTTTCTCCCTTCTTGGTTACCCCCTAAGCAGAGTCAGAGAAACCCAAGTCCCAGCCCTTCCAAAGCCGAACCCCTCCTGTCGGTTGCAGAACCTAGCTCTTGTCACCAGCAGATTTAGTTCAGAGTTCTGCCAGCAAAGTTACAAATGCCTTCTTAGCCATCTCCTCTTTTCCAGGGGGCTGCTGAACTGCGTGAGGGTGGGGGTCTGCTGATGAGATGCTGGGGACATGTACCCACCCGACTCAGCAGAGCTCTTCCAGAAATGCCCTTCTCCCTCCCCGCCCACCCCGAGCTGACTTGGAGTTGGGCAGAAAGGCTTATGAGCCTGTTATCTCTCAGCAGTCAGCTGTGCTGGGCTGCAGGCGGCAGCTTATCAGAAAGCCTGCAGTGATTCACAGTCCACATCCCAGCGTCTCTGCTGAATAGTAATTTCCAGCCGTGGATTTGTGCTCAATCTAGCTTCCTCCCTTCCCCCAAGGGTGTGCTGTCCTTTCTCTGACCTAGAGAGAGAGCCATGAAGGGGAGAGCCCGCCCATGGGAACTGGGTACTTTGAGCCAGTTTACAGGGTAAGGCTTGGTGAGCTGGTGGAAGACTACAGACCTATGGACACATCGCCCCCCTCCCCAATCACCACCACGGGCTGCCATTCTTGGGAAGGACAGCCTCCCCCAATCCTACACCCTTGCGGGGAGGGTGCACCAGGGAACTCATGCCTTCTCCTCCCAGAAAAAGCTATTCCCTTTCTTTAGTGGTGGCTTACAGAGGGATGCAGGACCCCTGAGGCCAGGGCAGGAAGAGCTAGGGAAGGGGGTGGGAAGCCAGGAATTGGGCCCTGTGCTCCTGGCACCTTTCCAAGGCTGCTCAGCCTTTGTGTCTGATCCTGAAGACTCCAAGGAGACCAGGCCCGAGGGATTGAGTCGCCAGGGGGCAGGCCCAAGTGGGTGATGAGGCAAAAAATCCCGGGACAGTGCTGTTTTGTGTTTGTTTTATTTGAAGCAAGAGTCCAGCTGTGGGGCTCAGGGGACAAGTCGTGGGGAGTTCTGTGCTGGGTCCCTCCCTCTGGGCCAACTTGGGAAGGGGTGCATGTCCCTGGCTCCTTGATTTCAGGATGTTCCTTGAGGCAAACTGTGTCCTGGAGGGGGCCGGAAGAGGAGGGTCCCAGAGCACCACAAGGCTCCGCTCTGAAAGTTTCTTAGCCCTTGCCCTCTGCTGCCAAAGGAGGGGGCGACTCCAAGGACTTTCTAGGAACTAAATCTCAGTTCGCTCCTCAATGCCCGGCGCCCTTAACCTCTCAGCGCAGCGTGCGAGGCCCCAGCGTTCAGCTGCCCACCAGCCCCTCTCCAAGTCCTAGTACGCTCCAGAAAAGTTGAGAGTCTTGAGTCTTCTGGCAGCAGAGGGGAGGGGCAACCACTGCACGATGCTCCCCTGGAGTGGTTGAGGGGTGGAGGGGTCCTCTCCTCCCACTCTGTGGGCTTCTTTGTCGCCTTGGGGATGCATGCTGCCAGTCTGAGGGGCTGTGCCCAACATGTAGCGCGAGCCTGGAGTCCTCACGCAGTTTGGTCCTCCTCCGAAGCCCCCGGCTCCAGTTGTGACCGCTTTGCGGAGCTTTCTCCAGTTGCGGGGTCCCCTCGGCTCCTCTTGGGTGTGGGCGTGGCTGACGGGGACGAGGGACTGGGGTGTGAGTCCGGGGGCTGGTAGCCAGGTTGGCGTGGATCCAGCGCGTCCTTGGAAAGTAGGATGGCGAGGGCGGGCACATTTTTGAGCACGCTCAGGCTGGCGGGCGACCCTCCCTCCGGGCGGTCGGGCGCGGGCCCGGGCGGGAAGCTCTCCCACACCTCGCGCACGCTCCGGTAGCGCAGCCGCGTGACCTGGTGCAGGCCCGACAAGCGGCGCTTGAGGATCTCCACACACGTGACGGTCTTGGTGGTGGCCCGGCCGCAGCCGCTGAAGACGATGGCGCGCGTGGCCGGCTGCGCCATGCGGGCGGTGGCGAAGGCCAGCAGGTTCCGGATCTTGCTGCCCTCCTTGACCCGCATGAGCACGGCGCCCGGCGCCAGGTCGGCGAAGGGGCCGGAGCCCGGTCCGCCCCCCTCGGCCCCGCCACCCGCCGACGCCTCCTCGGAGCGCACCTTACGGAAGTTCTCCATGCGCCGTCGCCGTCGCCTGGACCGTGGGACGCAGACTTCGCCATGGGGCGCCTCAGCCCCGGGGCTGCATGATCGCCGTCGCACCCGCCGGGGCGAGGTCGACGTGGAGGGCCGGCCCGGGACCGCACGACCCGCAGAGCCCTACTTCTCGCGGGCGCTCGCGGTTCCACTCTGCGCTCTCAGTGCCCAGCGCTCCGCGCGCCGGGAACGGGCAGGGAGGCCCCGCCCCGGCCCCGCCCCCGACTCGGCCGGCCCCGCCTCCGTCCCAGCCTCTCCAGCCTCTGCGACCCAGTTCGGGGTCCGCAGCTACGCAGGAGCAGGGCCGCACCGCGCGGGGGGCGCAGTGGCTGTGCCAGCGGGCGACTGGAGAGGCGAAGTGCCGCTCCAACAGCCATCAGCTCTTCCCCAGCCAACCCGCATGCAGCATACACGTAAAATCCGCTGGCGCTGCAAACTCCGCTCCCAGCCAGCTCCCAGACCCTGCCCTATTCCCTTGGGAAGTTGCCTGGAGTCCTCCTCTCCCCGCCCCAGGAAGGGATTTCGGCGCGGTCTGGAGGGAGGCCCTGCCCGCTCCCGCTCCCCAGCGGTTCGCCTCCCGCCTCGCTCCGCCTCGCAGGCCGGCTTCCTGGCCTCAAGGACAGCCGCTGCTCTGTATGCACGGTGCGGGGAGCGCTGGCGGGCTCCCGCGCCACTGGGCGAGTCCCCTCGAACCGCTCTGTCGCCGTCGGCGTGGCCGGGGTTCTGCAGCGGCGGTCGGACCCCGAGGTCTCTGCCTGGCGACGCCTGACCTGGTCTAGGGGCTCCGGGACCTCCCTGCTCCCCCGGGAGGGGGAACGAGCCTATGGGCCAGGCAATTCCACTGGTGAACGGGGAAGAGGACCGGGAAATCCCTTGTCGAGGGGGCTCCGCTGCGCCCACCCTCGTCCGAGATCCTTGCCCGAGCGGACAGCGTTTCTTGCTGAAGTGGATCCCTGTTCCGCTCCAGTGAAAGCCGTTGTTCGTCCTCCTTGGTCACCGCCCGTAAATTCAACGGGGTCCCTTTTGATGGCAGTGAAAGAAAGGTTGATCTTTCTCCGGCAGAGCCGGTTGGTGCTGACCATGTCGTTAGCAATCAGAAATCATTTTGCCTCCTTGGGAGTCCCTTTTTCAAGAGGGGTCTGGGTGAGGTAGGTTTGGGGAGAGAGAAGGTGGGTCCAATATGAAGCTAGTGGAAGACCCTCTCTTGAAACCCCACGCGACCTCGCCCGGTGAGATAAGCGGATGGAGAGGGGAGAGGTTGAGGCTGAAGGACTGCTTGGAGGTTTGGGGTGGGGGGGAGCTTGAGCAGGAGCTGGACCCACCCCCGAATTGCTGGAGTTGGACTTGATCCTTCCTACCTCCTTCCCACACTGGCTTAAGGGAGCGGCGCGGGCCCAGTCTGGGTGCGTCGCGGTGACACCTGAGCGCGCCCTTTGAGTTGGGAGAGCCCGGGTTAGGCGTGACGGTGTCTTTTGAAGTAGGGCGCTGTCCTCGGAAGAGGTCGCTGGACACCCTTCTTTTTCAACCTCCAGTAACGTCGAATTCTCGGTCCTGATGTTCAGGACCCGGGGCTGACCCCATCAGCACCCCATCAGCCACCCCCGGTGGCTGGAGCTGTGCAGGACCCGTGCGCACGCACGCACGCACGCCATCCAGGGTAGCTGCTCCGCGCCACCTGGGACCTCCCGGACCCCGGAGCTGGCCTTGTCCCAGCCCTGGGAGAAGCCATACGAGCCCCAGGCCGGACACCCTGCAGCGCGAGGCGGGGCGCGGGAACTCACGGAGCAGACTGGTTGGAGGACTAGCGAGCCTGGGGGGTGCGCGGGGGCGCGGGTGATGCAGGCCCAAGCGAACCCTCCCTGGGAGATGAAGGCTAACCCCCAACCAAACGCACTGCCATCGAGCTGATTGCGACTCAGAGCGCCCACGTACAGGACCCAGACTGCGAGTCTGCCTCGTCTTTATCCCTCAGAGAGGCTGGGGGAGTCGAACCGCTAGGGTTGACGCTGGGTGAGATGGAGCTTCTCGGAGTCCGCAGAGAGAGTTCTCCCTGGCACAGCCTTCCCGCCACCTCCTCCCCCGCGCTCCCAGAAGTGCTCCGAAAGCACAGGCAGCCCCTCCCGCGGGTCCCCTCGCTTCCCGGTTCCCTCGGCAGCACTTAAAATGTAAATGCACATGGTGATTAGCTGCGGGGTCGCTAATTACAGCTGAAGCTATTCATTAAACTGTCAGCTCGCTTCGCAGCCCGCCGGCTGCGCGCTCTTGCGGGCCTCGGGAGGCAGAGGGCTGGGATGTAGGGTGGGGGTTAGCGTTGAATAAGCAAGCGTCTGGAGCTAGGCTGGAGGGTGTGGGGAGTGGGGCGGAGGGGGGGCCACAAGTGAAGGGGTGGAGTGAACTGGGGCTGTCTGGAAGGGGAGCCGAAACGCTGGGGAGGGGGGCACTATGGGGAACCACATTGGCGGCTCATTATGCGGGGGTCAGAATGAAGGACGGCTGGCCAACTGTCTCCGGGTTCAGCGGAGAAAGCCAAGCAATAGGACTACAACGATATTTATTTTATTTTTTAGCCATCTGTTTCTGTGTTTCTAGATGTCAATGTATTTTAAAATGTATTGTGGAGAAATCCATATAATCAAAACAAATGAAACAAAAAGCTTGCCATTTTAAAGCCTACCATTCGGTGACATTGGTTTCTGCGTGTTATGATACGCGGCGCCACTGCCCATTTCCAAAGGGCACCAGTAAACCCACTAACCTGTGAGCAGTGACTCCCACACCTGCCTCCCCATTAAGACTGATAAACGTTGGCCTCGTGTATTTCATATGTAAATAGAATCATGAATATTTGCCCTTGTGTGGCTGATGCTCCCCCTACAGAACAGTCTACTCTGTCCCACAGTTTCCTTATGCGTCAAAACGGGCTCAGTGGGTTGTGTTTGCCTTGTAATATTTTCTCTTTTTTGTTTTTGCCTTGTAATATTTTCAAGGTACATCCATATCCTATCGGAATCTCACTTCTCTTGGTGGGTGAATCAGTCATTCCATGTACATACTTTTGTTTACTCCTCTGTTGAAAGGCCCTGGTGTTATTTCTATATGGATGGAAGGTGTGCTGCTAAAATAGCTCAAGGAAACTGCACACTGGGCTCTGAGACAGGACCTCCTGTTTATGAGGCCTCTTTTAGCAAACAAGTACTAAAGATGAATACAGATGAAGGGCAGGCTCTTGGAACAGCCTATGTAAGTGAGAGACTGACCCTGAAGCCTGCATTAACTTCTTTCTGCCTCTGTGTGACCTTAGGCAATTTACCACGCCGCCTTGACTTCCTCATCTGTGAAATGGGAGGAGTGATAGCAGTCTGGATCACAGAGTGGTTCAGAGATGGAAAGACTTGTAACACTCTTGGGACTTTGTAACTTCTCAGGAAAGGTTGATTTGTTATTTTTCATGTATTATTTGTGGGATGAAAATGAGTAAAAATAAAAATAAGGGAGATGAGGGTAAAGCAAGCCCCTGAAGGGGAAGCTGTGGCCATAGAATGTTCCTAATTTGTTAGGGAATGGTGAACAGCAACTTAGATTCAACTCACTCTCCGAAGAGCCGGAGCCTAGTCAGTGTGGCAGTGCCTCTGCTCTGTGGCAGGCTCTTCTCTCTCTCTTTCTCTCTCAAACAATAATTTATTGAGACCTCCCCTTCTTGTCCTCCCAGATTCCAGGTCACTTTTCCCACTTGTAGATCTTGTGTGCCTGCCCCCAGGACTGCAGGGGGGGGGGGCAGCAGGCAGCATACTGCTGGCTCCAGGACAATTCTTAGGCTGCTGCTCGAATTGGCTTCCTTGTAATGCTTGAACACAGCCGGCAGCTCCATCTCTTCGTACATTGCCTTCACCTGTGCCACCTTCTCTGTCTCCTTCTGCCCATAATTCTCCATCAGGACCCGGCCTGTTGGCCCGTGGCAGGCACTGAACCACCAGCCCGATGCATCAGTTGCCCTGGATGTCAGTGCCAATCTTGCGCGGCTCACTGGGGTAACTAAAGAGGTCCCAGGTTATCCCCTGCATCTGAAAGAGCTCGCCTGTCTCCAGCAGGATCCTCTTGGGATTGGCATGCTCTGTCTTCCCATCAATGCCCACCATGGACATGGCAGCAGCTACAGGGAGGCAAACGGAGTAGAAAGTAGTCTTGTCCTTGACCATGGATGTGTACATCTTTTCGGTGAACCTGCCAAGATCCACGTTGCCCTGGGGGCGGGCAGTGATGAGGTCCAGGGTCTGTCCCATCTCCGCCTGACAGGAACCCTCAGGGAGAGCTCGAGCAGGTCCAGGTAACAGGACTGCTCCCGGCAGTGGGGCTTCAGCAGGCAGCAGATACAGGAATCCAGCAGCATGACACCCTTGATGGCATCCAAACCTCTGCCTGGCTTCCCAAATCAGCAAAGCTGCCCCTGGCAGGTGAGGGGTGGATCTATTATGTCCTCCAATACCAGGAGGAAACCTTGTAGCATCTCAACACACCAGTCCATGGTCAAGACCCACTGCAGACCGTCAGCATCCTGCTTCCTGGGCTCCCCCAGCTCCTGCAACACAGCCAGCATCCTCAAACCTGGGTTTATCTTGCCTCCAAGGTCACTGTGCTCCAGGATCTTCTTGAGTCAGTATCTCCCATCTCTGGGTGTTCCAGCTCATCCTCGGCCAGCACTTTGAGAAGGTGGGAGAAATGCTGAAGGAAATACGGCTTTTCTTGGGCACGAGCATCTGCTTTCTGGCCTCCATTCATTCTGTTCCAGGATTCTGCTTCTTGCTTGCTCCTGGAAGGGGTCTTTTGGACCTTCATAGAAGTACATCCCACCCCTTATAGACAAGTCTCCTCTCACTTGGGGCATGTCCTGAGACAATGAAGGTTTCCTCTGTCTTTGGTAGAGCCCCTAAAGCTATAGGTCCTAGTCTCAAGGGGACCTGCACCCACGCAAGTGGAACCAGAAACCCAGTTCTGTGGTCCGAGGACTTCTGGGTAGCTCTACTGGAAGTTAGAGGACCAGAGAGAAGCCAGTTTATCAGGCACCCAGCTTTGAAAGAGATGCCCTCACAGGTCTATTCTCTGAGTGAATCTTAACCATCTTACTTCTCAAGAAGGTAGCCTTATTGTTGGGCCCATGTCAAGACTGAAGCCCAGAGAGGTTAAGTAACCTGCCCAGTGTAGCATAGCAGGAAAGCAGCAACCACGGATATTTGAGCCCAGACAATCCGCGTCTTTAAGATCTCAGCTCAGTACAAGAGGAACGCTTTCCCATGCCTTGAGCTTCCCAGTCAAGGTATGGGTTGGCTTTGGGGACAGAAGGGAATGGAGAAGCTGTATTAGTTATCTGCAGCTATTGCTGCTTAACAAATTATCCCACATTATTCCAAAAGAGCAGCCGCTTAAAACAACAAACAATTACAAGGGGCTTCAAAAAGTTCATGAAGAAATAGAATCAAAGGATAATGGCACTTCCTGAAGCCCCTTTGTATTTCTGAGGGGTGGAGTCACAAGGGCAGCTTGTCGGGGGTGGTTCTTGCCCAGGGTCTCTCTTGAGGTTGCTGCCCAGATGCTGACTGGGCTGCAATCATCTGAAGGCCTAACTGGGCCTGCGGGATCTGGTTCCCAAGCTCCCTGAAATGTCTATGGGCCTCTCCGTGGTTCTGTTCAGTCATGACAGACAGGCGTCCAAAAGACAATATGAGAACAAGCAAATGGTCCAGTTCCATCACCATTTCCACTTGATTCTAGTCCTTGGAAGGGATCCAAGCCCACACTACGGGGGAGGGAAAGTAGGCTTTCTTATACGTTGCATTGTGTCCTCTCAAAACGTGTGTTGCAATTCTATGCCTGTGCTAGTGGATGGAATCCCATTTGGGAATAGGGTTTCTGTTGTTCACCAGGCTGTCCCACACCGTGCAATAAGAACTTGGTTCTTAATAAAAAGGAAGTGAGTTTGACCTGGAATTAAGTATTGTTCCATGGGTTTGAACCAATCCATTCTGAGAGATCAAAAGAGCAAGGGTGGTGCAGAAGCAGGGCCTAGGGAACTGGACGGTGGAAGACAGATGCCAGACCACACGAGGAGTATAGACAGCAGAGGAATACACAGAAGATGGGAGCAGCCTCACGGAATTTGTAGGCAACTCAAAGCCACAATGGGAGGAGAATGTGTGACTGGGCAGCAAATTGAGGAGGAGGAGGAAGCAGGCTTTAACACCCTGAAACAGATGTGGGAAGAGCACTGACCTGGGATCCAGAACTGGGCTGATTTCCCAGCATGCAGCCAGCCAATGTTCACTAAAGGAATGCAAGCATGACAACTTTTCGAGGATGGTTTGCAAGTCTTTAAAGATGGTTTGCAAGTCTTTAGTCCTGGGCATCCCAGCAGTCATGGTCTTATAGGACTTTCCCGAAGGTGGAGTGGGATTATGGGTGTGTGACCCAACACCGCTGGGCCAGTCACAAGGAGCTCTGGTGACACTGGCCAAGCACTAGGCTGCTCATCAAAAGGTCAGTGGTTTAAGTCCGCCAGCTGCTCCTATGGGGCAGGTTGACCCTGTCCTCCAGGGTCACTATGAGTTGGAATTGACTTGGTAACAGATAAATGACACCAACACCTCAGGACTGGCACCTCTCCTGTCCCTCTGCTCTGAGTTCCAGGCCCTGCTCAGAGAGTACTTTCCCATCTCTCCTGGGCCAACCTGTTCACAAAGCCCCACCTCCAGTCCTTGCTGTTCCCCTTGAACCAGATATAACATGACTCAGGATTCCCTCCGCCAACCCTGTCTCTAACCCTCAGGCCACTCCTCCTGTGCAGGCTCTGGAAGTCAGGGTTTGCACTGCAGATCCAGTGAGTACTGCCACTTGGGGACAAGAGCCATTAATCTTCCATGAAATTCAATTGCTTTCCTAGCTGACGGGCCAAGTCACCTGAGTCCTGGAAGGAGGAGGTGGCGGCAGGAGGGCTGTGTGGGGCCTAGAATGGAAGAGCCTAGGGATCTAGGGGAGGAAGAGGGAAAGCCAAAACAGGCGTGGGAGGCCTTCCACTTCTCCCCAAGAGTCCAATGTCTCCGCTTCCCACCAGCCCCCATCTGCCTTCCAGACTCCCTTCCAGACTCCAGCAGCAAGTAGAAACCACTCACCTGAGAATTCCCAGAAAAGCTCCTGTCCCCCAAAAGGTCTCCCAAGAGCCTGCTGTGATGCCTGAAAGCTTTCCTGATTGGGTCCCAGATTTGGATCATGGTTCTGAAGATGAGGTCATCTTCTTGAGCTCACTCAAACCCAAGGGGAGAATTGGTCACACATGGACGGAAGAATTGGGCTGTCGGAGAGCCTTGGGGTGGGTGGTGGGAGCAAGGTACAGAGCTGATCCTGTAAGGGAGTGAATTGGTCTGTACATCCTGATGTACAGACATTGCTCTGAACCTTTGACATGTCACTCAGGGACTGCCACAAGCATTTCACCAGTCCGGTCGAGTCCAAGCTCAGGTCACACAGACTGGGCACGGAGCCTCTGTTCTTACTCATGACACGAGACACCCTGCAGGAAGAAGGGGGCAGCAGGACAGAAAGCTAAGGCCTCCCAGGGATCCACGGTGAACGCTCTGAAAGTGCAGGGTGGTGTGTTCTGTTCTGCCGAGTGTTGGCTGGCAGTGAGAGCCGTCTGCTCTTTCCACTTTGAACCTGGGGCAGAGCGAGGCTGATTGGTTTCCGTCGTCCCAGCGTCCCATCATCACCAGCCTTCCCTGGGACACCTGGTTTTGCCCAATGTGCCCCCATCGAAAACTCAGTAGCCGCGAAGTGGATCGGCGACAAGTATGGCCTCTGGAGCCCAACCACCTGCCTGGGCTCCCAGCTTGCCACTTGCTAGTTCTTGTCAAGCCATGACATCTCCCTGTGCTCCAGCCTCGTCTCATTTCCATCGTGCAACGGAAATGTTCCCTGTCTCAGAGTATCCGCTCAGTGCCTCCACAGGGCTGTCACCCGTTCTCAGAGACAGCCTAAAGCCTCTGCTCAGGAGTGACTCCACTGTCCATCACAGTCGGGAGGCTTGGCTGAAACCTGTTCAGCATCGGAGCAGCAGATGGGGGTCGGGGGCTGCACGGGAGAGGCATGGCCATTCCCCATCGCCCACACAGATGAGAAGACACCCTTGTCCCCAGAAGGTGAGAGAGCAGGGGAGGGTAAAAAGTATGGGGAGGCAGAAAAGGGTTGGCAACCCCCGTAGGGCAGCCAGAGCTGTTTGGTCCCAGCTGTGTGTTGCCAGGCAGGAATGAAGGCCCAGCAGTTTTGTTCCTATTGTGCGTGATTGAACATTTTCTGCTTCATTTCAACGGGGAGTGGCTGTGTCAGCTTTTCTGAATGCTACATTCCGAGAGAAGCCTGCCCTCATCCCATCCTGTGGAGGGAGGCTGCGGATGCACAATGCAATCTCGTTGCTGTAGAAACCCTCGGGTCTGGACTGCCAGGAAGAAGCCAAGAAATCCTTTTCTCTTTCCTCTGTCACCTCTCTTCTAGCAATTGTCACTTCGCCTCCCCATGGCAAGACTGGAAGGAGCTCTCTTCACAGGCCACCCGACACCCCCATCCGCTCAGGGGCAGGCTGGGTGGGGTGGACTGCGGATGGAGAGTGCAGTGGGACGTTTCATCCAATTCCCCTTCGTGGCCATGAGGATTGACATGGACACGACGTAGTGAATTAGGCCTTCCTGCATCTTCAGTTGAAGATGGAGTTCACCAAGGATGCCTAATGTAAGGCTTAGTAGAGTTTGCTAAGAACCAATGTTCCTCCGTGTTTGCCCCTGAGTCCACCCTCTGAAGTTCTGTTCCCAAAGTGGACCCTGTAAAGCGCTCTGCACAAACAGGGAAGACTGTGCCTTTGTCAAAAACTATCGAGCCAAGGACAGTGATGACCAGAAGGAGCCAGCGAGCCACCACGAGCAATGAGGACCCAAGATTCCCTGGAGCTTCATGACGCCGATCCATCAAGACCCCAGCCTGCATTTTCCATCCCAGAGGGGCCAAGCCCATTCCTCCTTTCTGAGCAGCGTAGAAAGACACTGCGCCCTGAGCTTGCCCTCTACACTCAGGTGAGGAAAGAACTGCTGTTTGCAACCCACCTGGCCTGGTCTCTGATTTGAGTCTCTTCTCTCGACCTGATACTTCCCAGCTCCTGTTGTGAAGTCAACCACAAGGCACCCTATCCATACTTTCCCAGAGATAAGCTTTATTTTCAACAGTTTTATTGACCTGTATGTAACTCACAGGCCATACATTTCAATATCTCAATCTTCTTAAAAAGTTGTGTAATCATCACAATCTTTGAACATTTCTTCCTCCTTGGACTCACTGTTGTTAGCTCCCCGTTTCCTGCCAACCTCCCTGCCATTCCCTTTTCCATTCACTGCCGTGGAGTCCTGGAGTCATTGCTGACTCACAATGGCCCTCTTTCTCCTTTGAGCTTCTAGTGTGAGGGATACAAAAAGGCTTTCCCCAGCTTGTCTCCCCCAGATATATGCCAACCCTAAGAGGCTGCCTGCCAGCACATGGTGGGAGGTCAGATGCCTGGAGATATTCTCCCTGAAGGCATCAGCCATCCAGAACAATCAGACTACTGTCTGGTCCACCTTAGGTGGGGTTCACCCCGCCCCTACTGATAAGGAGAGTGATTATTTCCCTGGAGAGCTCAGAACAGGTCAAACCAGCTCAGTGATGTCCAAGGTTAGGCTGCCATCCTGGATCTGGGATCCTCCCATCTTGTCACATGTGTACCCCTAATCTCTCCTCTTCCTATTGTGTGGACACCCCTAGATCACCCCGCTCCCATTGCTGCATGGCCTAAGGTACTACCCCTTCCTGTGATGTATGTCGGTACCTGTAATCAAGGGGCTTGCACACCCCCAAGGATAGCTAAGCCGTGGTCAGAAATATATTCTCTCTCTCCTCCTCTCGTCTCCCATCCCACATGGACCACCAAGAGGGGCTGAGGTGAGCATGCTACCATGAAATGTATCTGACTCCTTTATTTTATCTTCTATCTCTCCTATCTTCTGTGACTTTACTATAATCTTTATATATTATCACCGTACAGTTGCACCTACGGACCGTGATATTGTCAGGGGCTGGTTACCCTGACACTAGTGGTTTCGAACTGCTGGCCATGAGGATCACAGCCCAATGTGTAACCACTACATCACAAGAGCACCCTTGCCATGCTCTCCATGCTCTTGGGAAACTATTACTCCAGCTGTCTCTACAGATTTACCTATCGTAGATTTCATATGCAGAAAAACATGCAAGACAAGCAAACAAACACAATCTAACAATAATGACAGAATAAAACAGAAAAACCCCAAAAGAAAAGAAAACAGAAAATGTTAAAAACTGGAACAAATATACATTAGCTCAAAAGGGAGATCAAATGGCAAGATGTCATGTTTTAACCTAATCACATTTGCAAACTTTATTACTTCAATCAGAAAAAGAAACATAAGTAGTTTGCAAAACTCCTATAAGAACACCCTCTCCACCAAGCACTGATGATGATATTCCTGCTCAGAGCAGTCAATGCACAGAGGACCGTAGGGCTGGCCCTACTACAAGACACCATGTCCCTCAGTGACCCATAGCGCTATGGGGAACAACACTGGAGACAGTGTGGGAATTGCACCCGATCTGACCCCACCACTCCGGGACGAAACACGAAGGGCGTGGAACAGAACAGCCAGGGGAGCAGAGCAATAACATCCTCAGGAGTACCAAAATTAGACTCTGGAGCAAGGACATGACACCCCATCAGACTCAACTGGAAAACACTCCTAAAGGTCAACAAACAGGCCTTGAACTACTTACAGGCTTTTTTTTTTTTGTGGTCTTTTGTTGTTGTTTTGTTTTCTTCTGTGCTTTGTTTTGCTCTCTTGTTTTTTGTGCATATTATTATCTCTGCAGGTGTATCTAGAGATGATAGGCGGGATAAACAATCTGGAGGAGAAAACAACAAGACCAGGTTCCAGGGACATGAGAGGCTGAGGGGTAAGGAAGTGGGTGTTAACAAACCCAGGGACAAGGGAACAAGTGATCTAAAATCGATGGTGAGGAGGGTGTAGGAGGCCTGGTAGAGTGTGATCAAGGGTAAAGTAACCGAGAGGAATTCCTGAAACCCAAATGAAGGCTGAGATGATAGTGGAACAAGAGGAAAGTAAAAGGAAATCGAGGAAATCACTAGGAGGCAAAGGGCATTTATAGAGGTCTGAATACAGGCATGTGTATATGTAAATATATTTATATAAAAGAGGACCTGATGCCAAGTGCTTAAGTGGAGAGCAAATGCTTTATAAATGTTGAGGGCAGTGAATGTACAGATATGCTTTACACAATTGATGTATGTATGGATTGTGATAAGAGTTGTATGAGCCCCTAATAAAATGTTTTTTAAAAGTAAATATATTTATATATGATGATGGGAAATAGATTTATGTACAAATATTTATAGGCTTAGTATTAAGGTAGCAGATGGACATTGGGCCTCTACTCAAGCACTCCCACAATGCAAGAACACATTGTCCTATTAACCTGGCATTCCATGATGCTCACCTTCCCAACATGATCCCTGAATACAAATGGGTGGATAAGCAAATGTGGTGAAGAAAGCTGATGGTGCCCGGCTATAAAAAGATATAGTGTCTGGGGGCTTAAAGCAGGGGTTCTCAACCTGTGGGTCGTGGCCCACGAGGAGCTATATTAAAGGGTTGCGGCATTAGGAAGGTTGAGAACCACTGTCTTAAAGTCTTGAAGGTAAACAAGCAGCCATCTAGCTGAGAAGCAACAAAGCCCACATTGAAGAAGCACACCAACCTGTGTGATCATGAGGTGTTGATAGGTTCAGGTATCAGACATCAAAGAACAAAAAACGTATCATTGTGAATGAGCGGGGGAGTGCAGAGTGGAGACCCAAAGCCCATCTGTAGGCAACTGGACATCCCCTTATGGAAGGGTCTAAGGGAGGAGACGAGCCAGTCAGAATGCAGTATAGCACCAATGAAATATACAACTTTCCTCCAATTCTTTAATGCTTCCTCCCCCACCCCCACTATTATGATCCCAATTCTACTTTACAAATCTGACTAGCCCAGAACATGTACACTGGTACACATAAGAGCTGGAAACAGGGAATCAGGACAGATAAACCCTTCAGGACCAATAATGAGAGTAGCGATACCAGGAGGGGAAGGGAAAGGTGGGGAAGAAAAGGGGAACCGATCACAAGGATCTACATAGAACCCCCTCCCAGGGGGACAGACAACAGAAAAGTGGGTGAAAGGAGACATCAGATAGTGTAAGACATGACAAAATAATAATTTATAAATTATCAAGGGTTCATGAGTGAAGGGGGCAGGGAGGGAGGGGGAAAATTAGGAGCTGATACCAAGGGCTCCAGTAGAAAGCAAATGTTTTGAGAATGATCATGGCAACAAATGTATAAATGTGCTTTACACAATAGATGTATATGTGTATTGTGATAAGAGTTGTATGAGCCCACAATAAAATGATTTTTTTTAAAAAAGAACACCCTCTCTCTATACCCAGAAATGCTATGTACCTGCTGCATAACGACCTGCCCAGCGAACCTACTTCAGGAGAAATAGTGTTGCCACTGTCGTTAGGTGCCATCCAGGCAGCCCTGATGCGACGCGGCCCCGTTACACCGGCCTCCGGTTGGACCCCACTGTCGACACCACTATGTCAATTCCATCGGGGTCTTCCTCGTTCTTGTTGCCCCTTTGCCTCTAAGACTGCGCCTCTCTGAGGCAGATCTGTTTGGTGGTCCATGGTAGTGTCGATCTCCTTCGCCAGCACTGCAGATCCAATGCATCAATTCTCCTTAGGTCTTCTTTATGCGTGTCCGACGGTCACATTGCTGCCTCAGGGGGAGTCCCAGAACCAGGCAGAACGCCACCTCTCTGTAAAGCAGTTACCAGGTGAACAAGTGGCCATCTAGCCCAGAAGCAACAAAGCCCACATGGTAGAAGCACACCAGCCTGTGCGATCACAATGGGTCGAAGGGACCAGGTATCAAACACCAAAGAACAAAAAATCATATCATAGTGAATGAGGGGAGTGCAGGATGGGGACCCAATGCCCATCTGTAGATAATTGGACATCCCTTGCAGAGGGGCAGTGGGGAGGAGATGAGTCACTCAGGGTGCAGTGTAGCATGGATGAAACAAACAATTTTCCTCTAGTTCTTAACTGCTCCCCTCCCACCCTACTATCATGATCCCAATTCTACCTTACAAACCTGGTTAGACCAGAGGATGTACATTGGTACAGATAGCAAGCAAGTGGAAACACAGGGAATCCAGGAGAGATGATCCCTTCAGGACCAGTGGTGAGAGTGGTGATACTGGGAGGGAGGAGGGAAGTGGGGGTAGAAAGGGGGAACTGATTACAAGGACCTACATATAACCTCCTCCCTGGGGGATGGACAGCGGAAAGGTGGGTGACTGGAGACGCCTGGAGGTGTAAGATATGACAAAATAATAATTGATGAATTATGAAGGGTTCATGAGGGAGGGGGGAGCGGGGAGGGAAGGGGGAAAAAAAGAAAATTTAGGTGCTGATCCCAGGAGCACAGGCGGAAGGCAATTTTAAAAAAAACATCATTTTATTATTGGGGGCTCGTACAATTCTTATCACAATCCATACATCCATCCATTGTGTCAAGCACATATGTATATTTGTTGTCATCATCATTCTCAAAACATTTGCCTTCTACTTGAGCCCTTAATATCAGCTGCTCATTTCCCCCTCCCTCCCCACCCACACCCCGTGAAGCCTTCATCATTCATAAATTATTATTTTGTCATATCTTACACTGTCTGATGTCTCCCCCCGCCCTCTTCTCTGCTGTCCCTCCCCCAGGGAGGAGGCTATACGTAGATTCCTGTAATCAGTTCCCTCTTTCTACCCCACATTCTCTCCACCCTCCTGGCATCGCCACTCTCACCACTGGTCCTGAAGGGATCATCTGTCCTGGATTCCCTGTATTTCCAGTTCCTATCTGTACCAGTGTACATCCTCTGGTCTAGCCAGATTTGTAAGGTAGTATTGGGATTATGATAGTGGGGGGAGGAAGCATTCAAGAACTAGAGGAAAGTTATATGTTTCATCGTTGCTACCCTGCCTGGTTCATCTCCTCCCCAAGGGCTAATGTTTTGAGAATGATGAGGGTAATGAATGTATAAGTGTGCTTTACACAATTGACGTATGTATGGATTATGATAAGAGTTGTATGAGCCCCCAATAAAATGATTAAAATTAAAAATAAATAAATAGGTAGATAAATAGATAAACAAACAAACAAATAAATAAAGTAAGTGGTTACCACGTGGTATCCAGAGATCTTTACTGGTGATTGTGGGGAAATCTTTCAGAGTCTGTCCTAAAGTCCAATGAGCCTTGCAGATCCAGCATTTTCAAAAAGGAGCCCAAAAATAGTCACTAAAAAAAAAGTAGCAAAATATCTGTCACAAGAGATTTGCCATTTCAACATTTTTTTTCACATGTGCAATCCAGGGACATTAATTATGTCCATCATTAATTATGTCCACATGTACGATCCAGGGACATTATGTCCATCATTCCGTGCAACCATCAGCACTGTTTGCTTCCAAAAATCCCCCTGGCCCCTAACAGAAACCCAACATGTCTTAACTCAGGGCAGTAACTCTTCCCCTCCCGCCTCCCTTCTTGCCCTGTACACTTTGTTCTCTCTAGAACTGCCTAGTCTAGATATTTCCTAGAATGGGACACGTGGTCTTTCATGACTGACTGATAACATCATAACATCATAACATCGTGTTTTGTATCCCTGAAAATCTTCATGTTTTTTATGTGACCATTTTAGGCTTTTAAATATTTTCAATTGTTGCAGTTAACCCCTGCTGGGTAATACATCACCTTAAACTCTAGAGCAGTGGTTCTCAACCTTCCTCGTGTCGCGACCCTTTCATACAGTTCCTCATGTGGTGGTGCCCCCCCCCCCTCCAACCATAAAATTATTTTCATCGCTACTTCATCACTGTCATTTTGTTACTGTTCTGAATTGGGCAACCCCTGTGAAAGGGTCGTTTAACCCCCAAAGGGGTCGCGACCCACAGATTGAGAACCCCTGCTCTAGTAGTTGAAAATGCCCATTCCTTGTTTCTCTGACCCCGCTGAGACTGGGCTCTGCTGGGAGGTCCTTCTGTTCTGCTTTGTTCTGGCTGGGACCGTTTCAGCAGGGAGCTTGACTGGGACTGCAGCGCCCAAGAGAGCTTCACGCATGTGTCTGGAACCTCAGCTGGGCTGGCGGGGGCACGCTGGGTCTCTCTCTCCATGTGATCTTCACACGGGTATTTCTTGGGTGGCTCGATCTTAAGATCTGAGGATGAAAACGTAAGCTATAAGATCTCTTAAAACCTAGACCTAGAAATCACACATTCCCACTTCCTCTGCGTTCTGTCGGTCAAACGAAGACACAGGCCCAGCCTACCCAGATTCGAGGTGCAGGCAAGTGGCCACCACTTCCCAGTGGGAGGCTCTGCATACAGGCAGTGAGCAGGGGTGTTGGAAGAACTGTTGGCAGCCATCTTTTTGGGCCACATGAACACATTCCTATTTGTCACAGCATTGTGTCTGCAGGTCCGTGTGCTCCCACATGGCAGCTTCTACTTTAGATGTGCAAGGAATTAGAGCTTCTTCGTGAGCAGGAGCTTTTTGCCATGAGAGGTTATGGTGGGGAGTGGCAGGGAAAGGAGGCCTGGGCTTTGGGGCGGCATTGTTGGTGGCCTCTGTTCACTGCAGGAGACACATGGCAGCAACTCTCCTAGTGCCGGGCTTCGATGTAACAACAATGGTGAAGCGGGGACACGGAAGAGGGTCTCGACACGCGGGAACACGCATGACCGCGCCCAAGAACAAGCGTTGCCCATCTCTGACCATTATTGTTGGAGCTTTGTCAGTTGCTATTATGTTGGCTCTGAGTCAGAGCTACACCATGTTGTTGCTGTTGTTAATAGTTTGCCTCCTGGCAGTTTTCCCGCTCATCACAACCCCATGTGTCGGACTAGAACTGCTGCAGAGTGTGCATGTGTGTGTGTGACTGTAAACCTTACTGAAGCAGATTTCCGGATCTTTCTCCATGGGGCCTCTGGGTACTTGAGACCCACCGACCTGTTGGTTAGCTGCCGAGAACTTAGCCATTTGCACCGTGTACTCAGTAGCTTCTTGCTGACCTTTACTGGGACTGTTTCTGTCGGTCATTTTTCACTCCCAAAGCTGCCTGCTTCATACCCAGGAGGGATGAACCATCTTTAGCTTCAGGAGCCATGGCAGGATTGTCACCCTGCCTCTCTTGATGAGATTTGCACATTTATCTCTCTAGAGAGCCCTGTCTAACACAGCGCACAGAGGACGCAGTTTCACTGACCATACAAACACAGCCTTTTAGCCAAGATCACGTGGCACCGTGTGGGTAAGTAACATCGAGAAGAATTGGATTTCCCAAACATGCCCTTGTACAGATGCGGACTGCCCCTGCACATGGAGGAAGAGGCCACCGTTTGAGCCGAACAACGGGATACCTTGTGGATTAAAAGGAAAGGTGTGGATCGAGGGTGAGCCTTCGCTTCAGACTCATTCCATCTGTTTGCTGGGGAACTGGATGACTTCAAGAATGCAGTGTCAAGTTTGGAGGAGGCTCATGAACAGCCTCTTGCTGGTCGACGATGCGGCCTTGCTTGCTGAAAGGGAAGAGAGAGCTTATTGATGAAGATCGGAGATGACAGCTGTGGAAACCAGAAGGACTTCTCCCAAGTGGTCTCCCCCAAATATAGGCCAAACTCAGCTGCTTGTGAATGACTATACACTTGGAGGTCATCAGAAGTAGGTCGGGGTTATTCTCCCTAAGGGTTATCAGCCATCTAGAGCAAGCAGTCACCACTGTTTATCCCACACAAGTAGGGCCCACTCCCTTTTGATAAGGATAGTAGTTGTCTGTTTCCTTGTAGGAGACCCCAGAGAGGTCAAGCCCATGCAAGTGTGACCAAGGTTAGGCCTCCATCATGAATCTAGGGTCCACCCTTCTTGTCACATGTACACCTCTAGTCCCTCCCCTTCCTATTATGTGTACACCCCTAGCTCATCCACTTCCTGTTATGCCTGTGCCCATCATACATCCCCTTCCTATCATGTGTGTACTCCTAGTTCATCCCCTTCCAGTCACACTTATGCCTATTGTACTGCCCCTTCCTGTGATGTGTGTGCCTATTGTACTGCCTCTTCCTGTGACGTGTCGTGACCTGTAATCACGCCCCCTCTCTAAGTAGATATAACCCTTGGTCAGCAATAAATGGGGTTCCAACCTCCTGCTGGGTCTCCAGCTGGCTGCCGGGTCTCTGCCCCACCTCGCCTCGGCCCACACTGTGCGTGGACCTGGCTGGTAAGATCATGGCCATCCAGGAGGTGAACATGCTACCATGAACTGTGTCTGACTCCATTATTTCAATCTCTCTTCTACCTCTCATGCTCTCTATGACTTTACTATAATCTTTACATATAATAACCATACAATTGTGCCTATCGAACCCGTGAGTAGTGGTGGGGACTGGCCCTTTCCAACTGCAGACAGCTTTCAGTCTGCATTATGCCTCAACATAAAACCCAAACCAGACTCACTGTCATCCAGCAGAAAGCCTCATCTTTCATCTGGGGAACAGCTGTTGGTTTTGAACTGCCGACCTGTCCATTAGCAACCCACTGAGGGACTGATTTGTCATGAGAGCTTCTTACCTCAAAGAAAACAAGAAGTCTCAGAATGACATCCATAAGAAACCTCGTAATAAACAGAAGATATCGACGGTGTCAAGGATTTAATCTACTTGGATCTACAATCGACACTCATGGACGTATTGGTCAGGAAATTAAACGATTGCTTTAAAAAGGGAAAGAAATTAAACGATGTATTCCATTGGGCAAATCTGCTATCAAACTTGTCTGTGAAAGTATTTTTTTAAAAAGCCCAAAACAAGAATGTTGCTTTAAAGGTTCCTAATTCAAGGCATGCGGTGGTGGTGGTTTAACAAGGAAGGAAGACCAAAGAAGAATGGGTGTTTCTGAATTCTGGAGTTGATGCCTCCGACGACAGCACATTCCACAGACTGCCAGAACGAATCAGTGCTTGGCAAGAGAGGACTGCAGGCTTCATCTCATTACGGTGGACAAGTTATTGGGAGGAGCCAATCCCTAGAAAAGGCATCGGGCTTGGCAAAGTAGAGGGTCAGAGAAATAAGAGATGGACCCTCCTGTGAGGTGGATTGACACTGTGGCTGTCCAGCAGCCTCCAACAAGACAAAGACCGTGAGGCTGTCACAGGGTTCGGCAAGGTTGCCTTGGGTTCTACAACTGGATCCCTGTGAGTTGGAACCGGCTGGCCAGCATCGAGCCACACAGCATGCAGGACTTCGCTAGGGCAGCCCTGGGAGCCTCACGCACCTGCTGTGTGTGCGTTGGATGGGGGTACTGGGGAGGAATGGCTCAAGGTTAAGGCGACCAGGTGATGCAAGTTTACCCAAAGCATGCCCAGAGGAGAAAGGAGCACCACTGTTACCCATTCACTTATTCAAAGTGCTTATTGGCATGTCTCTTTGACACGACACGTTGTTGCGGGTGTTGAGAATACGGCAGCGAACAGAACCGGCGCAGTTCCTGCTCAGTAGGGCGCGAAACCTCGTGAACTAGAGATCACCCAGCAGATGTGCGCAGCCCCCAGCCCATGACACTGAGTCCTCAGGAGAGCTGAAGCTGTCCTTTGCTGCTGCAGACGAACAACACCTAGAATGGTGCTCTTGGCGTCCAGAGGGCCCCCAGCCAGTAGCTGGTAGCTGGCCACTCTAGTGTGTTAAGCCAAAGAAACACAAACTCACTGCCATCGCACCTATTTAGATTTATAGCAACCCGATACAGGCTTTCTGAGGCTGTAAATCTTTACAGAAGCCTCGACTGTCTCCCAAGGAGCAGTTGGTGGGTTTGAACCAGTGACCTTGTGATTTGCAGTCCAAGGCTCATCCTACAGCACCACCAGGTCTCCCGCTCATCTACTGTGGCAGACACTGCTGGTGGCCTCCTCAATATCCGTTCTCCTCTTCCTCCTGACTACCACAACCCTGACATTTTGGGTACCCGACTAAAAGGTGTTTCCCAACTTTCCTAGCCAATTTGGACAGGATATGTGATAGTTCTGGTCGATGAGGGATACGTGGAAATTGTTAGGTAGGGCATTCTGGATAGTTGGTTAAAGGGGGCAAGGAGGCAGTCTCAGCTGGCATGACTTTTGCCCTTCTTCCTATTCACTGTGCCATCTTCTAACTCCAAAGAAAAGGGCAGAATGGCAGAGACTTCTATCCTGCATTTTAGAGTCAACGAGCCAACTCAAAAAGCAAACAAAAGGTCACTGCCGTTGAGTCAATTCTGACTCTCAAGGACCCTTTAGGACAGAGGAGAAGTGCTCCGTTGGGTTTCAGATACTGTCAATCTTTATGGGAGCAGACAGGCTCAGCTGTCTCCTGAGCAGTGGCTGGTGGATTTGAACTGCCGACACTGCAATCAGGAGTTCAACACTTAACCTGCTGCACCTGGACATTTCATTCTGTGAGATAAAGAAGGTCTGTCTTGTTTAAGGCACTGTTACATGCAGCCAAGCTAAATCCAGGTTGGGTACACCGAGGATCAGCTATGCTTGCTACCTGAAGTGGCCCAGAGAATGGCATCGCAGACCTCTGACTGCCAGGAGCACAACTGAGCAAGCGCCCTCTAGTTGCTGCACTTGGAAATCCATCACTGCACTGGGGCCAAGGCCAAGTTCCTCAAGGGCTGTTGCCAGGCAATGGCTGAATGTGGTAGGGATACTGAGGGAGATCTATTCCTGGGAGATGGAGGGAGCATAGGTGAGAGAAGGGGCACTTTGGCTGGAGAACTCCCCCTTGGCTTTGACCAACTGTCCTTAGAACTGCCCCAAGTCTAAGATGCTTCTGCTCAGCTTTCTGCCGCTCTCCTTCCTTCTAGGTCAGCCTTGTAGCATGGCCTGACGGCTCTCCCAGCGTCCTCTAGCTCCCTCCACCCCGTTTTCTCTAACAGATGTCTCCCCTAAAAATGCCAGGCACACAACACATTTAACCCCATCTCAGTGTCAGAGTCTCAGAGGACCTGGGCTCCACATATTCCAAACCTGTTGATGCCCTTTGTACTTGGAATTGGGGTTGCATGATTCAATGAAGCACAATTAAACCATAGAAGAGATAAGTGGGGAGACCAAAGTTGGGCTTTTGAAATTGGGGCACGTTCCAGGGGGGTCGGGGCGTAAATGTTTAAATAAAAAAGAAGAGATAAATGAGTTGCTTTTTCTAAGAAAATGAAATTGACCACTTGGGGAAGTTTTGGGAAATGGGTTTGCTTAAAAACACACCAGTCCCCCCAGCCTCCACCCCCCAAAAACAACTGTTGAGTTTGGCTGGGAGAGAGAGCTTGCTCTAAAAGATGGGGAAGCTATAAGAACCTCATGTGTAGACTCGGGTTAATTTGCACTTGCAAATCATCCACTGTGTCGAAACTGGAAGCCTCAAAAACTTGTAACGAATAAATAAGAGGAGCCCTGGTGGGATAGGGGTTATGCACTGGCTGCCAACCACAAGGTCCGCGGCTCTTCAGGAGGAAGATGAGACTTTCTATTCCATAGTCACAGTCTCAGAAACCCACAGGAGCAGTTCTGCCCTGTTCTATGAGTAGGCATCAATTTGATGGTAGTGAGTTTGAATATATATATGTATTTATATACACACACATATATACATATACACACATACATTCAAGATGCTCTATTCTACTATATATAAATATATATTTAATATATATCAGACATAAGCATACTATATATATATATACCTACACACAGAGGGAGAACATATATATATAAATCTTCTTCCTTGTACTGCTGTTATTAGCTCTCCATTGCCTGTCATCCTCCTCTGCCGTGTCCCTTTGAATCTACTGATCAAGTTGCTTCTATATAGGTTTACCTGATCTGGGTTTCATATACAGAAAACCACACAAAATTCGGACCGAATACAAACGAGTCAACAGCAACGACACAATGAAACAAAGAGAGACCTCGATCTATAACAAAGCAGAAAGCTTTAAAAACGGGGACAATCACAGGCTGGGTCAGGAGGGCGATCACCGACCAGGCGTCATGCTGTAGTCATCCACCCTGCAATGCACTCTGTCTGGTAACAAGATTGTTCCAATCTCCGTGTGCAGCCAGAGGGGATTCCCCAGGGGCTTAATCCTCATGGGGTCCCTGCAGATGAGTTCTGGACTTTCAGCTGCCACCTGCACCTTCTGCAAACTGGGTGTTCAGAATGTCAGCTCCAATTCTCTTGCCTCCCCTTGGTTTGGATTTTATTGTTTACAATTCTTGGATCATATGTGCTGGTGAGTGTCTTGTCTTCCATGTGGGCTTAGCAGACATCTCATTTAGACAGCCGCTTGTTTTAACACACGCCTTCAGGACGTCAGACACTATTCTTTCTGATAACTGGGCACCATCTACTTTCTTCACCACACTTTGCTACTGCCCCCATATCTTCAGTGACCACATCATGGGGTAGGTATTGAGCAGGGCCTTGTGAGAAGAACTAATTGTTCTTAGATTGGGGCTATGATTAAGTGTAACCTCAAAATCCATTCATTTATCTATGGCTTAATTATGCTCTGGCTCACTTGAAGGACACTATTATTATTTTATTTGAAGGACATTATAAATTATCTGCATGGGGCATATGGTAGTTCTGTTGATATTACCATTAATTTAGCCAATGCTATGGAATATAAAACACTGCCAAGAGAAAGAAAGTTTCCATGTATCAGACAGTTTTTTAGACTCTACTGTATGGATTGCTGATTTGTACAGATTAACAGTTTAGGTGGATGGACACTGTATTTGTATGATCTATTATAGCATGGTATATACATACATGCAATGTTCTATGTACATTGAGGGTCGGTGATAGGACACTTTCGTTCATGCTCTTTCGCGGAGGTGAAGAGAGTCATTTCCGTCTTAGGCACATGGGATTTTTCCAGTTCCTTTCATCACTTCTGGTGTGTAAGGAAAAGTCCAGTTTGCTCAGTGGAAGTTCCAGGTCAGATCCTTCTGGTGCGGTCTCTGAGGGATGGTGTGTGCCTCCACAGGACAGGGTTTAAAGCCCTGGTCGTCCACTTACATTTCATGCTAATGCCGTGTGATCTATGTGTCACCCCACTCGGTCCCAGTGACTAATGAAGGCATGTGCAGATGCAGACCCGGTGACACCCCCCCCCCCCGAGGTCCCTGCCTCAGGAACCCGGGGGAGCAATTTTACTCTGCACGCACGGGGTGGCCGTGGGGCGGTTATTACTTGGCGGCAACTCATAACCAGCACCGCCCCTCCACATTTATATGTATGCCGATGCTTTCCCCAGAGAGCTGGTTGTCAAAGATTCACCAACACACCACTAGGCTAGGGCGCCCTTTCCCTGCGGTAGCAGTGGGGTGCTGAGGCGCAATGCAGTCGTAGACTTGTTCTTTTCATCTGCTTCAACTCAGCCTCCCCGGGAGTGAAACCCTTGGCCAGTCACACAGCCAGGTGCTGAAGGGGCTCCGTAAGTAGGTCACGGAGGTGTCCGGATGAAGTGAGCCTGCCGGGGGCTCAAAAGGAGCCTGATGGAGCAGGGCTGGGAGAGGCGGCCCAGCTGTTGCCAGAAGCGCCGAGGGGCAGAGGAGTGGCCCCGAGGAAGCCCCAGGCCCCAGGCAGGAGAGACACACATGTGCCCGGCCATGGGCTGTCCCTTTGGGCTCCGCGGGACCTGGAGGATGGACAATGAACAGCTTCTGCTTCGGCGTTTGCAGAGGCATCAGGCCTTTTCGAGCGCAGTCCCCAGGACAGAAATGTCTGAGCAAAGAGGCAGGGCTGGGAGTCGGCTGGGAGAAGAAGGTGTCCTGGGTAGAGGGAGGATCAGAGCTTAGCTCCTGAGCTCAGGTGTGGGGAAGGCCAAGGAGTATGATAGGTTTAAGTCTAGGGACTTCCTGTCTGTTCGTAGTTAGCTTCCCTTACACGGTTTGCCTTGTTTCTCGCTCTCTCCAGAGTTTTTATAACTTTCTGTACTGCTCATGGTGGGAGACCCTTTGGGTGATGCAGCCTGGAGGGTCACTAAGACATGGAAGAGGTTGCTTGGAGAGGCTACAAGCCATGCTTATTGGTTGGTCGTTAGGGTAGACATTTGCATCTTGTATTATCTTGTGACTACCCCCCAAATGCACCTTACATTCCAGAGTAAAAGTATATAAACTATGTACCTGAGCACAGATGGGACTCCATCGAGACAGCCTGCATTGCTGTCAGTCTCCCCATTGGTGTCGCCTTCTAATGAATTCCTCTTTCTCTTTAATTTGGGGCTAGTGAATTGGCTCTATTGCTCCAGGAGGGGAAACCCTTAGGAGGGGTAAGAGGAGCCCTAAATCTGTTTTGAGTCCCCCCCATAGATTCAGCCTCCAAGGAGTTCTTTCTGACCTCTGACTGGCAGAGTGAAAAACACGGCCCTCCAGGGGACCACATTTGAGAGCTGATGTCTAACAACACACCTGAGTCCCCTGGAGAGATAAGCAACTCTTTTCTCAGGGACCTGCCTGGGTGTATCCTTGATGGAATTTGGGTAGTGGTCCTCGGCCAAAGGGCCCTGAACCAATTTTGCAAACTTCTCTATTCTACAATGGTGTTTATATCTCATTCTGGTCTCTTTCCAGCTTCTTTAGCCCCGCCTGAAATTTCGATGAGTTGGAAGCGCCGCCAACCATGGTTCTGTGACGGTTTTCTTCGTTCTCCCAGCTCCCTACCTAAGTGGCAGTGTGACCGTGGGTCCAGGAATCCTCGTGGCCTCCTGTCGATGGCCTCCCTCCCTCAACCAGATGTTCTGTCTCCATTCTGTTGAAGATTAAATAAGTGGGTCTCTATACATGACATCCGAATTTAGGGGTCTCTTTTCTCCCCTAGAACACAGAGCATCTGAATCCTTAGCATTACACTGAAGAACTACAGTAGGAAGGGCTCGAGCAGAAAGAAAATGTTTTTGAAAAGGATGATGGCAACATATGCACAAATGCGCTTGATAAATTGGTGTATGGAGTGTCATAAGAGCTGTAGTAAGAACCCCCAGTAAAAATGATTTATAAAAAAAGAACTGCTGCAGGAGTGACTATGGGGGAGCGTGTGTAAGAAGTAAGGCTAGGGAAGCTGCCAGGAGAGAGGTCAGGAGGGCCTGGGAGCCAAGCCAAGGATGGGGGATCCCATCACAGGAGCCTCAGGAGCCAGCTAAGTAGGAGAATGACAAGATTAAGATCCCGTGCCTGCTTGGAAGAGAATGGCCTGGGTGGGTGTGGTGGGGAAAGACTGAAGAAGAAAGCATTTATGAGGGGCCCCTTGCAGTCCAGAAGGGGAGAGATGACTCGGGATAAGGTAGAGGATGTGGGCATGACAAAAGGAGGATCGATTCTGAAGACACATTGTTCATGGCCATTGAGTTGGCTCTAACTCATGGCGACTACATGTACCCCATGCACAGTATTTCCCGGTCCTGAGCCATCTTCATGGCATAGTGGGTTACGCATTGGGCTGCTAACCACAAGGTCATCAGTTGGATGCCATCAGTCTCCTCCCTGGGAGAAAGATGAGGCTCTCTGCTTTGGTAAAGGTTGACAGCCTGGGGAACCCAGAGCGGGCAGCTCTCCTGTTTCTACAGTGTTGTAGATGTCAGAATAGACTCACTGGCAATGGGGAGGATGCTGTCTTCACAACTGGCGTGCTGAGTGTCAGCCATTGTCTCTTGAGTGTCTCCTGATGGGTGGCTGACCTCCCAGCACTGTACTGGGCAACATCTGTTATTATACATAGGGATTGCATGGGCTGCTTTTCAAAAGCTAGCTTGCCAGGTCTTTCCTCCTAGTCTGCTGTAGTCTAGAAGCACCACTGAAATCTGTCCACCATGGGAGACTGGGCGTGTTTGAAGGACTAGCGGCAAAGTTGCCAGCATCGTGGAACCACAGAAGCTGCCTTCCTATGTGTGGTAGTTACATCACCTGTTGTCAATTTGAGGATGAAGAGTGAAGGGGTGGAGTCAAGCCTGTCAATTAGGTGACAGCTTGGTGACCTAATTTGGAGAGGCTGAGGAGATAAATAGCTCTCTTGAGGTGGGACACACACTGACTCCCTGGGTGACATTGCAGCTGACAAGACACAAGGAGTACACTAGTGCCTTGGAGCTGGAGGGGCCACGTGGAGACCCACACAAGCGCTGAGATGCTTACAATGCCACTGGATCCACAAGACTTCCTACCCACTGGCCTGTGATCTTCCTGCATTAGGCATCATTGCATTGTTTTCTCCTCTGGATTGTTCATCTGGCCTATCTTATCTACATAGACATGCAGAGACAATAATAAGCACAAAAACAAGACAAAACCAAACAACAACAAAACCAACACCAAAAAAATAAAAGAGAAAGAAAAGCCAATAAATAGTTCAAGGTCTGTTTGTTGACCTTAAGGAGTGATCGAGCTCTTTCTGATACACATATGAGAGTCTATGAATTTGTTTCTCTAGTCTACCCAGACTAACACAATAGGACCAACTGGTGGGCAGTAGTCCAAAGATATGGGGAAGCACATTGAAAGAATTCAGCTTCCAGGAATCTGCTTTGGGTGACGGAGGGTTGCTGAGGCCATGCTTTGAAGGGTACTGGTCAGAGTTTATAGGAGCCCTGGCGGTGTAGTGAGCTACCTATTGCTACCCGTTGCTAACCCCAACACCAGTGATTCAAACCCACTAGTCGCTCCTCAGGATCCTGTAAAGATACAAACTCTGGGAAGGAACCTCATAGGAGGCAGCACTACTTTATCCCCTAGGGTTGCTATGAGTTGGAATTGACTCGATGGTAATGGGTGGGTTGTGGTGGCCAACTTTGGATTGGGGTTTGTCTGCCACCTTCTCCTGATTAGATTGAGGTTGTATTTTTTTGTTTGTTTTTTAGGCAAGAACAAGACAACAGCCAGTGAATCCTGGCAGGAGATCGATGACATCATCACGTCCTGTTACTAGTGAGGGGATTTTGGACTCAAGATCCCAGTGCAGACAAGAGAACTGCAGTTGGGGTTTGGGATGGAGCTGAGTGCTACAGAGACTGAGAGCAGACACGGGACACTGGGGGACATTTGGCACCTCGGCCAGTGCTAGGTGAGGATTAGCAAGGTTGCTAGGTGACATGTATTAGAAGGGAAATGGTGGAGGTCAGAGCTGGACTGGTCATGCACCGTAGCCAGGAGTCAGCAGGTAAGGATGGACCTGTGGATTGGGCATCCAGGGGCTTAGCCAGTGCTCAGGCTAGTCCCAGACTGGGGCTGGTGGGTGGCACTTATTTCTCTCTGGGCAGTTACTGGAAGCAACTTTGGATAGGCACTCCCGGTCACACTATTCCCGTTCTAACCTAAGAAGTGAGCAGTGGGCAGTGGGCAGTGTGGATTCTGCATTAGGAGCTGCTGGCTGGGTGACAAGGGGCGGTGGTGGAGATGAGCTAGCTGTGTGCCGTCAGCATGTTACCAGGCAGTGAGGATTTTTTCTCCTGGCAGCCCACAGAGCTCGCAGCTGGTGAATTGCTCCACAGAAGTGTTTGTCAGCGTGGGCATGGGTGCCCTCAAGTGGTCTCTTGAAGCCACTGCCAGGAGAAGTGAGGCAGTGAGGACAGGGCCATTTCTGGGACCTTGATAGGTACCTGGGATCCAGTCAGTTCTGCCTCAGTGATCTTACGTCCAACAGAACAAAACACTGCCTGGTCCTGCACCAGCCTCTCCATCTTTCCTGTGTTTGCAACCCTTGTGCCAAAGCATTAGAGGTGGGGAATTATTCTGCTTCCTTAGATTCAAGCTGCTCCACCAATCTCCATAGGTGTGTGTGTGTGTGTGTGTGTGTGTGTGTGTGTATGTGTGTGTGTGTTTCATGCTAAAGGATTTTATGGAGTCAAGTTTATATACACTAAAATGTACAGATTCTCTTTGATACATCTTGGGCTTAACACTCAAAACAAGATCTGGAATACTTATCACTGCAAACATTTCCCTTTTTGAGAACAGAGTATGTATGTGAACAGTTTAGAATTCTTCTGCACGAGAGATTGGACGCTTCTCCTTCATTTGTTTGTCTATACCAATATGGACTATTTAGTCTGTGCTTTGGATTGTGGCCCAGTACTGCTTTAGTCTGTTGCCATTGTTCCAGCTTTGGCCACTGGGAGTTCTTCAGTTAGATCTTGCGACATCGCCCCATCATTCTGGGGGATTGATTATTATTATTATTATTGGAGCACTTCTTCATTTTTGCTCCACACTTATTTTGGATACTCCTGACTCCAGTTCAGTATAGTGTTAGAAACCAAGATCGGGACATTAGGTGTGCTCATTACTATGTATCATTGCTTCTCAGACCCCTCAGCTGACAGAGAAAGGAAAGCCATATCCATAATGTATACAGTCTATGTACTCATATCTGTACATATTCCCCTGTATAACTAGCTGTATCCATATTAAGTTAACCATGGGCTTGCTCGGATGTCTCCAACTCAAATCAAGTACGACAGGGGACATTCTAGCCTCCTCCTCCTCCTGCTTATCTGTCCACGCCCACTGCAACAATGAGACACCTGTCTCTCATCACCTGGGAGTAGAATCGGTACCTAAAAGGCACTGGGAAGGAGCCTTGGTGGTGTAGGGGGTGCTTTGGGGTGCGATCTATAAGGTCAACTCCTGTAAACAGTTACAGGTTCACCGGGGCAGTTCTACCCTGTCCTCTCAGGTCACTATCAGCCGGCATCAACTCAATGGCAGTGCCTGAGGGCACGTGGCTGTTTAACTTTACTTACAAGATATTGCCTGCTTTGGGTATCTGTAACCGTGTCACAAACCACCTGTGTTTCTGGGGGGAGAGGAGATCTTGGGTAAATGGGATGCTCATATTTCTGTAGTCAGATGGAAGCTAGAGTGTTAATTAACCTGACAAAACTGTTTCCTCATTAAGACAGTTGGATACACAGATGGAGAAAAATGAAGCTGGAACATACCTCACATCATATACAAGAACTAGATACAAATTTACCAAAAATCTTAGTTAAAAGTAGCAACCTTGAGGCAAATCTTCCTGAGCTGGGGTTAGGCGATGACTTCTGAGGTGTACCACCAAAGGCACAAACAGCAAAAGGAAAAAAATAAGTTCAACTTCATCAAAGTGAAAAACTTCTCTGATGAAGAACTAATATACAGAATCATCTATTTAATATAAAATATCTATTAAAGTACATAAAAACCTCTAACCATGCTGACAACTTGTGTGTGAGACAGGGTTCTCTAGAGAAACAAAACCAGGACACTTATGAGATATATATATAGATATGCAGATATCATGAAGATTAATTACCAGCTAATTAAACCACGCAGCACTACAGAGGGCTCAGTTCAACTCACTGGAAGTCCTTCAGCTCACGAGGGCCGCTGAGTTCAAGGTCAAGGAAGCAGACAGCTGAGTCCTCTGTAGAGCAATATGGGCAGTACAGCCACAGGCAGCAAACCAGCAAACAGCAGAGTGGGTCACCAACAGTCAGCCAGATGACAGGATCCGACAATCCCCAGCTCAGGCAATGTATACACCAGCAGTGTGGTGAACCTCAAACTATAGTGACACAGTCCACGGGTTGGGTGTCCCACAGGTAGTGTAGCTTGCAAGTTGAGGCAAAGAACTAGCTAAGGCAGCTGCACACTGGTCTGATCACCAGAGAGCAAGAGACAGAAAGGCGAGGCTTGCCGAGCCATTTATCTCTTTGCCCTTCAATCAAACCTTATTAACCCCACATGTTCTTATTGGCCAGGTTGGTATAATAAACCTACCTATCACAACTTGATACTAAAAAGGCAAATTATCCAATTAAAGAGTAGACAAGGGACTTGAATAATTTGAGTAGATAGCAATGTATGAGTGGCCCAATTTCCCCACATCCTTACCACCACTTATTATTAATTTTATTATAGTCATCTTACTAGGTAGGAAGTGTTATCTCACTGTTTTGATCTGCATTTTCTTAATGACCAATAATGTTGATCATCGTTTTGTGTGCTTGTATTTAGAATATTTATAATCTTTTCAGGTGCTTATTGCCCACTTGTTCATCTGCCTTAGAAAAATATCTACTCGATTTTCTTGTCTGCTTTTCAATTGGGCAGTTTATCATTTTAGTATTGCATTATACAAGTTATTTTTCTCTGACCCTGTACCAAGCATTGTGGTAAGGTCAAGAGTTTTTGAAAAAGAGGAAAACCCTTCATGAGAAAGATTGACCCAGTGGTTGCAACAAGGGCTTAAACAAAGTCATAATTGTGAGGATGGCGTTTTGTTCTGTTCTCCGTAGGATCAATACGAATCAGACTGACTCTACAGCACATAACAATAATCATAGTATATATGAATATGAACCTCTCTCTATGCTGTGAATATAAAACTGCAGTAACTTGGGAAACGGTTTCTGAAAGTTTCTCCAAAGGAAAACATACATCAACACAAAAGCTTAAGCGTGAATTTTGGTCGTAGAATTATTCCTAGTAGCTGAAAAAGTAGAAACTGTCCAAATGCCCATCAACGGATGCAGAGACATAGAAAATGTGGTCACATTATACAATGGCATAGCATACTATTTTGTTAGGAAAAGGAATGAAGTGCTGATACAGGCTACAACACGAGTGACCCCGAAAACACGTTGCTAAGAGGAAGAAGCCTGTCACAAAAAGGCTACATTGTGTAGGATTCCATGCTTAGAGACTGACAGCAGATCAGTGGTCAAGAGGTCTGGCAGAGCTGGGGAAATGCAGTGGGATCATTAATGAGTATGGGGTGTTCTTTGGGGTGATTCAAAAAAAGTTTGTAAATAGCTGATTTTACAACTCTGTGAATGTATAAAACTAATTGTAAACTAAAAAAAAAAACTACCAAAAACTCAAAACAACTAATTGTATAAGGAGCCCTCCCCGGCAGCTCAGTGATGAAGTGCGCACTATTAGCAAAAAGATGGGCAATTTGAACCCACCCGTTTCTCCATGGTAGGGAAGACGTGTTCTTGCTTCTGGAAAGATCAACAACAGCAACAACAACAACAACAAAACAACCAAACTCTCTGCTAACAGGTCAGTTCTGACTCAAAGCAAAGGCCCTTTCTTGTGGGTTACCAGAGACTAAATTTTTTTCTCTTGGCAGAAAAATCGATGACAATCTTATAAGAAACCTACAGAAGTCGCGGCCCCTCAGGCTGCCTTCTAAAGGGACAAGCCTTCAGGTGAGACCTAGGACATGATCGTGCAGATGAGACTTTACAGCCACCTGCTGAGGACGTGCAATGGCTCTGTTGCCTGTCCCTAACGAGCTGACGATTTTGATCTCCCTTTTGACTCATTTTATTTATTTTAATGCTTTTCCTTGTTGACTCATTTTAAATTCCTCTAGTGTTTATTATTTCCTGCTTCCTTTCAGTCACTGTAACTTTTTATGTGACAAGAGAGCCTAGTCTTTCTTCCTCTGTAAGAATTACAGCCTAGGCAACCCTGTGGGGGCAGTTCTATCCTGTCATTTAGGGTTTCTATGGTTGGAGTCAACTCCACGGCACAGAAACAATAGTTCATAGTATTCGCATGCATTGTATGGGATGTGAATGTCTGGCAACTTGATGTTCCTCCCATGTAACTCTCTCTCTCCAGCAGAGGAGTCAGAAAAGCAGGCTAGCTCACAGAGAGGTTGTGTGCCACGGTACAAAACTGGATGCTGCGCAGCCTTCTCACAGCGGAGACCTAGAGTTGGCAATGCATTCCTTCAGATTCGTTCTATTGGTGATATGAAATCACAGGCCAGTCAGTCTCAGGGTAGGAGGGGCCAAGTGAAGAGATGGATATTAGATGTGGTCACTGAGGATTATCTTTGAAGACTACCTATCACAATGTCAGACTGGTTATCCATTTGCATGCTCACCTAAAATACAAGGGCAAGTAAAAAAGTATTGCTACCAGAATTCTCTTCACACATGCACAGGTTTATTCCAAACAAAATGTGTTTTTAAAAATATATTTTAAAAAGCCCAAAATGTGTTTAAACATGCTTCTGCAAACAGTGGCTGGCTGTCCACAAGTTTTCTCAGTAATACACTTCTCTTAGTCTCTTTAGGGTCTCTTAAAGGGGGGATACTCGCTACTTCAAACCGCTGGGAATAGAAATTCCATACAATCCAATAATACTTATGATGGGAATATACTGGAAAGAGGTCAGAGTTCTAACATGAACAGACAGCCACACTCTCATGTTCATCACAACACTGTTGGTAATAGCAGGAAGTTGGAAACAACTCTCTTGTCCATCAATAGAAGATTGGATAATGAAACACTGGGACTACACATCGCTGATAAACACTGATGGATTCATGAAGCACCTTCGGACATGGAGGGACCTGGAGACCATTGTGCTGAGTGACGCTAGTCAGTCCCACAAGGACACGCGTTGTAGGAGACCACTACGATACAGCCAAGCAACTAGGCCAAGACTAGCATCCCCAAAGGACTTGGCAGACTTTGAAGGTCATCAAGGGGGAAGAACAAGCAAAAGAAGATGAAGCAATGGACTAGGGAAGCGGTTCTCAACCTGTGGGTCGCGACCCCCTTGGGGGCTCGAATAACCCTTTCACAGGGGTAGCCCAATTCACAACAGTATCAAAATTATAGTGATGAAGTAGCAATCAAAATAGTTTTATGGGAGCCGAGAAAAAAAGAAAGAAAATAGTTTTATGGTTTCAGGGTCACCACCACATGAGGAACTTTATAAAATGGTCGAGGCATGAGGAAGGTTGAGAACCACTGGCCTAGAGGGTTGTGGGTGTTAATGGGTGAAAGGGATGGGGGAGGGCCACAGAGGGAGAAACCAGAGGAGGAGGGTTGTAGAATACTGGAGGGGACTGAATACTGAGTGGTCTGAACTACTGAAAGCAGAGCGGATGCCTCAAAGAGCTGGCGTTTCCAACAGTCTTTGAAGCAAGATGGAAGTCAATTAACACAAGTCTACGGAACCCGTCATAACTGGGGCTAAGTTTTGGATTTACCAATTTGATCCAGAGAGCAGGTCCAGTCAAAATAGTGTCAGATCAAAGGTGATCTCCTCAGCCAGTTAAGTTCAAGGCAGAGAACTCAGCTCAGGAGATTTATCTTTTGGGACCCAAAAGGCGTAATTTTGATAGAGTTTCTCAAAGAATGCAAGATGATCACAGTGGCAGATTATAAAGAAGCTTTAAGGCTATAAAAATCTGCACCAGTGAGTAAAAGGTCCGCACAGTTGCACAGAAGAATTAAAAAAATCATTTTATTGGGGGCTCGTACAACTCTTATCACAGTCCACACATCCATCCATTGTGTCAAGCACATTCGTGCATTTGTTGCCATCATCATTCCCAAAACATTTGCTTTCTACTTGAGCCCTTGATATCAGCTCCTTATTTTCCCCCTCCCTCTTCACTACCCCTTCCCTCATGAACCCTTGGTAATTTATAAATTGTTATTTTGTCATATCTTACACTGTCCGATGTCTCCTTTCACCCACTTTTCTGTTGTCCATCACCCAGGGAGGAGGTTTTAGGTAGATCCTTGTAATCGGTTTCCCCCTTCCACCCCACCCTCTGTCCACCCTTCCAGTGTCACCACTCTCAGTACTGGTCTTGAAGGGATTATCGGTCCTAGATTCCCTGTGTTTCCAGTTCCTATCTGCACCAGTGTACATCCTCTGGTCTAGCCAGATTTGTAAGGTAGAACTGAGATCATAATAGTGTGTGTGTGTGTGTGTGTGTGTGTGTGTGAGCATTTAGGAACTAGAGGAAAGTTGTATGTTTCATCGTTGTTACCCTGCACTCTGTCTAATCTCTTCCCTGTGACCTTTCTGTAAGGGGATGTCCTGTTGCCTAAAGATGGGTCTTGGGTCCCCACTCTGTACTCTGCCTCATTCACAGTGATTTGATTTTTTGTTCTTTGATGCCTGATCCCTGATCCCTTCAATACCTCGTGATCACACAGGCTGGTGTGCTTCTTCCATGTGGGCTTTGTAGCTTCTGAGCTAGATGGCTGCTTGTTTACCTTCAAGCCTTTAAGACCCCAGATGCTATATATTTTGATAGCTGGGCACCATCAGTTTTCTCCACCACATTTGCTTATGCACCTGCTTTGTCTTCAGTGATTGTGTTGGGAAGGTGAGCATCATGGAATGCTAGTTTAATCGAACAAAGTATTCTTGCATTGAGGGAGTACTTGAGTGGAGGCCCAATGTCCATCTGGTACCTTAATACTGAACCTATAAATATGTGCAGATAGATCTATTTTCATATATATATATATAATATATATTTACATGCCTTTATTTAGACCTCTATAAATGCCCTTTGCCTCATAGCTCTTTCCTTTATTTCCTTTGACTTTCCTCTTGTCCCACTGTCATGCTCAGCCTTCATTTGGGTTTCAGTAATTTCTTGCAGTTACATTACCCTTGATCATGCCCTACCAGGCCTCCTACACCCTCCTCACCACTAATTTGGATCACTTGTTGTCCCTTGGCTTGTTAACACCCACTTCCTTTTCCCCCACCTTCTCCTCTCCCATGTCCCCCTGGAACTGTCAGTCCCGTTGTTTTCTCCTCCAGCCTATCTTATTTAGACAGACCTGTGGCGATAATAACATGCACAAAAACAAGACAGAGCAAAATAAAGCAACAAAAGAAAACAAAACAACAACACCAAAAAGCCAATGACAAAAACAAAAGAAAACAACCCCCCCCCCCAACAACAAAAAAGAAAAGCCTGTAGTTAGTGCAAGGACTGTTTGTTGGCCTTTAGGAGTGTTTTCTGGTCGAGTCTGATGGGGTGCCAAGTCCTGGACTCAAAGTCTAATTTTGGTATTCCCTGGAGACCTAGTTGCTCTATTCCCCTTGCTGTTCTCTTGTACAATCTTAGTGTTCTGCCTCTGCGTGGTGGGCTTCGATCAGGTGCAATTCCCACACTGTATCTCTAGTGTTTTCCCCTGTAGGGCTATGGGTCAGTGAGAGAAGAAGAAATTTTTCTATTCCCACTGTGGCATTTACGTCATCTTCTGTCAGCTTGGGAAGGGGTGGAGTTCAGCCTGCCAATCAGGTCTCAGCTTGATGACCTCATTTGGAGGTGCCACAGAGATAAATAGCTCGCTGGAGGTGGGACACACAGACACTCTCTGCTTCATATTTCTGAAGACAAAGCACATGGAGCTACCCTAGAGCCCTGGAGCTGGGGGAGCCACGTGGAGACCCACGTCAGCGCTGAGATGCTTACACTGCCATTGGATCCACAAGACTTTGTACCCATTGGCCTGTGATGTTCCTTCATTCGGTGTCATTGCATGTGTATCGTGATTCTGAAGAGGAATTTATAGACTGGTATCGGACATACGGACTAATATCAGACTTATGGATTTGATCTGGACTGGGCTGAGATGTTTCTTCTTGTATAGAAAGCTCTTTCTTACACACATATGAGTGTCTATGCATTTGTTTCTCTAGTCAACCCAGACTAACACAGGTAGTGATGTCCATGGAAACAAGGAGCTACAATGAGTTGAGTCACACATGCTCGATTCCTTCTTTCAAACTCCAGAAGGCTATTCATTAAGACCACCACCTCACAAACTTTCACAGTTCTTACTTGGGTGGAGGCATTCATGTGACTTGAGAGCCAGCCAGACCTGGATTTGGATCCTGATTATAGTAGATGTTACTGCATGGGACCTTCCCCACACCTCGCTTGCTGGTCTGGAATGTTTTTGGTTTTTTCCCCTGCTCATTTATTTTTATTCTGGATGGCTTCTTACCAAAGCCTCCTGCCTTCCTGGGGATTTACTCTGGGCAACATGAGGCTGGAAGTACCAGGAGCAACCTCAAACCAACAAAGAAAGAAACCCTCAGTGTCCCCAGTCCTTGGTGGAACAATGGGTTGTGCTGGCACTGAGCCCCAGAGGTTCTGGTCTGACTGTGCCCCACTCACCCACATTGGCAAGCTGCTCACTGCTGCCCCCTGTGTTGGTGTCCTTTACTTCCCCTGGGCCCTGCTAATGCTTCCTGGGGTCACTGCTCCAACAGGCCTTTTGTACTCACAATCGTATCTTAGTTTCTGGGGCGACTCAGTTGAGGATACTGGATCTTCCATTTCTTAGATCCCCTCTTTTTCCTAGTTCATATTTCTTTACCTCTCGGAACCTCCCTTTCCTCATTTAGAGAGCGGGATAACAGCACTTCCATCCCAGGACAGTTACCAGGTTTGGTTTCTCACTCAGACATGATAAGGGTTCAATCAACATTGGTCCTTCTGTTTCTTTTGAGTTGTTTACTGGCCGGGGACACGCATATTCTCCCAGAGTCCCTGTGGCAGACATACCTCATTCAGACTTAGCAGGGCAGGAAAACATGAGCAACCCAGAGCTGGTCCCACGGGTGAGTGCGTCATTGTCTCCAGCACCAGGCTCCTTCCCTGTAACAGGATTAAACCTTCCCACTATTTGTCATGTGACTCCCCTTTCATCCTGTAAGGCGGGGGTTCTCAACCTTCCTAATACAATTCCTCATGTTGTGGTGAACCCCCACCAAATAAAATTATTTTTGTTGCTACTTCATCACTGTAATTTTGCTACTGTGATGAATCGGGTGGCCCATGTGAAAGGGTCATTTGACCCCCAAAGGGGTCGTGACCCACAGGTTGAGAATCACTGCTGTAAGGGGCTAATCCCTCTCAGTCTTCAGGCATTAACCAGGGGCTTAGTCATGTGACATGCTTTTGCTAATCGCCCATCTGAGAAGTCTAAGTATCATGGCATAATTTGGCTTATGGTCTCACTCCTTCCTTCCATGTCCAGTGCCTGACACACAGTATGAGGTAGCACTTATGAAACACCTAGTGTATACCAGGCACTGTCCCAACTGCTTTACATGCATTAACTCATCTCATCTTTGCAGGAGCCCTAAAACACAGGTGTGATTATTATCATCCTTGCTTTAGATAGGTGGATAATTAAGTGCAGTGAGAATGAGCATACTGCTCAAGTTCATACAACTGGGTGGAGGCAGAGGTTGGGATTTGAACTCAGTACTCTGCCTTCGAGATCCATGTGGTTAAGCACAGTGCTATGCTGCTTCTCCCAGCAGGCAATAGCAAAGGCTTGTTGAATACATCTTTGCTTGATTGATTGTCATTCTGGAGAGCATTGTTCACTTTCCATTCCCAAATACAGCAGGCTCAATCCAGTGGGACAAAACCAGGCTTGTGACTTTGGACCTGAGCACTCTTCCTGACTCAGCTGTTTGCCAAATAGGAGTCCCTGCTTAGAGTGCCTACTGGAGGAAGGTGGTCTGTGGTCACCAGATGGGAATTCCAACATTTTTCCAGTAGTGTCCAGATGAACCACAAGGCATCTCCCTATATTGGATCTCAGGCATTTCTCCTGCAGACTTCAATGTGGATCTCAAATCACTCTCCTGAAGGCCCTGTATTTTCCCTGAATCCCCTCACAGACTTAAAACATTACATGGACTTCACACACTCTTGCAAAGACCCTATGTGAATGCCTATGTCTTTCTTGAGATCCCACGTGAACCCCATCAGATCTCTTGTGGGCTCTGTGGTTGATAATCTCCACAAATCTATTCCAATAGTCATATCATTGGTTCCTTCTCACAGTTCTGTAGCTCAGTCACTCACTGCCATCGAGTCAATTCTAACTCATAGTGACCCTATAGGACAGGGTAGAACTGCCCCTGTGAGTTTCTGAGACTGTCACTCTTTATGGGAGTAGAACACCTCAGTTTTCTCCTGAGGAGCATCAGGGGCTTTTGAACCGCCGATCTTGCAGTTAGCAGCCCAATGCATACCCTCTATGCCATCAGGGAGCCTATCTCAGTCCCTGCCTGCATTAAAATGGGGTTAGGTGGCACTGACAGTTCGCCAACAGTGGGTGAATTGCAGCAATAGGCAACAGCAGAAGCCAGTTTTCCTGTCCTGTAACTTGGCGCTCTTCCCTCCAGACTGGTGGACTGGCAGCTGGGTTAGGCTTCATGCTCAACCTTCCACAGCTCCTGAGAAGCCATTACTCTCTTCTTTCTCTGCCTTGGTTCTTCTTGTCTGCCTTTGTTCACCCCGCCCCCTTGCCATCCCAGCTGTGGGAGTGAGGCTTTACTCTGGGCAGGCTGGAACCAGACAATGAGCCCTTATTCTGGGCAAAGAATCCTTGTTGTGTCTCCCACCCACGGAGGCCCTCTTCCAGGCCCAGATTGGTGTGGGTGGGAGGGGGCACTGTGGAGGCCAGGGGCCACTGGTGTCCAGGAGCGAGTGGCTCTAACTGTGGAGATCCCAGGGCCAGTTGATGATGTAAACACCACTCACAGGGAAAGCCTGCCTTCCTCCCTGCTCCAGCTTGCCTAGTGCCTCTCTTTCTTTTCTTTTTTTTAAACTCATTTTATTGGGGCTCATACAACTCATCACAATCCATACACACATCAATTGAGTAAAGCACCCCTATACATTTGTTGCCCTCATCATTCTCAAAATTCGCCTTCCGCTTGGGTTCCTGGAATAAGCTCATCTTCCTTTTTTCCCTCCCTCTTTCTCTCCCTTCCCCCACCCCCTCCCTCATGAACCCTTAATAATTTATTATTTTATCTTATTTTGCACTGCCCAGCATCTCCCTTCACCCACTTTCCTGTTGCCCATCCCCCAGAGAGGAGGTTATATGTAGATCCCCGAGATCGGTCCCCCCTTTCAACCCCACTTCCCTCCTGGTATGGCCCCTATCACCATTGATCCTGAGGGGTTCATCTGTCCTGGATTCCCTGTGTTTCCAGATCCCAACTGTACCACTGCGCATCCTCTGGTCTAACCAGGTTTGCAAGGTAGAATTGGGATCATGATAGTTGGGGGGGGGGGAAGCATTCAAGAACTAGAGGAAGGTTGTGAGTTTCATTATTGCTACACTGAACCCTGAGTGACTCATCTCCTCCCCACTACCCCTCTGCAAGGGATGTCCAGTTGTCTACAGATGGGCATTGGGCCCCCACCATGCACTCCCCTTATTCACGATTATATGATTCCCCCCCCCACCTTTGTTGCTTGAAACCTGTTGCCCTCAACCCTTCATGATCACACATGTTGGTGTGCTGCTTCCATGTGGGCTTTGTTGCTTCTGGGCTAGATGGCCACTTGTTTACTTTCAAGCCTTTAAGTCCTCAGATGCTATATCTCTCAATAGCCGGGCACCACCAGCCTTCTTCACCACACTTACTTATGCACACATTTGTCTTCAGCGTTTATGTGGAGAAGGTGATCACACAATGATGGTTTTTGTTCTTTGGTGTCTGCTACCTGATCCCTTCAACACCTCGTGTTCACTTAGGCGTGTGTGCTTCTTCTCTGTGGGCTTTGTTGCTTCCGAGTTAGATGGCCGCTTGTTTGCCTTCAAGCCTTAAGACCCCAGATGCTTTATCTTTTTGATAGCTGTAGTGCCTCTCTTTCAACCCCCTATCATTCTCAGGTTTTCAACATTTGTTCTGGTTTCTGCTCTCTTTAGAGCTTTACCTCTGTATAACTATTTCTTTCATTCTTGTTTCTACCTCTTTCTAAGCGTACTTTGTTCTATTCTTTGGTAGTTTTTTTCTCTCACCACTTTCTATCTTTCCATGTCCCCTTTCTTTCCCTCTTCAAGTCTTGGTCTCTCCATCCCTCTGTGTCTTTGTTTCTCCATGTTTCTGAGTCTCTTTGTGGGTGGCTCTCCTCTCCTGTCTGCCTAGGTCTGCCTTTCCATCTCTCTGTGCTCAGGTCTCCCATGTTTCATCTTCCTATCTCCAAGTCATGTCTCTGATCTTTCATCTATCCTCTCTGCCTCATCCAGAACCCATGGGTAATAAGCCCCTCAGACCAGGCTCTCAAGCTCCCCCACTCCTCCTTTCTGGGATGTCCTAGCAGTCCCCAGAGTCAGCATGGGGCACTCACTCTTCCCTCCAGCAAATAGATTGCAGAAGGTGGCGCCTTGGGTTTAGCGTTGAGCTGCTAATCTCAAGGTCAGCAGTTCAAACACACTAGTCTCTCAGGTAAAGATGTCTGCTCCCAGAAAGATTTACAGCCTCGGTCACCCACAGGGGCAGTTCTCCCTGCCTTGGAGGGTTAGGTCGCCATGAGTCGGAAAATAATTTGTTTTAAGTATGCAAACGTGGAAGCTGAAGTTCGGTTTCTGATGGCAGGTTCTCGTGTCTGGGTATCTTTCTTGCACTCGCTGGCCTGCGCCGGTGGCGGTCCTGCTACCGAACCTCCGGACCCGGCGTGTCCCGAAACCAGCACCTTGGACAGCTCCGGGAGGTGTCAGGGCCGTGGGGCTTTCTTCTCGCGAGCTCAGCAGGCGCCGTCCTAGGGACGGAGAGGAGGTCTCGCGAGAGCAGCTGTTGCAGGCGGCAGCGGCGCGGGCACGCGAGGAGGCGGCCCGAGGCGCGCGCGCTCCCCGCCCCTAGCCCCGGAGCGGCGCGCGGCCGGCTGCGCGCTGCAGCTTTCAGTGCAGCGTCGGGCAGCGCGGCGGCCTTTGGGCGACAGAGAGGCCGCGGCCGGCTGGTGAGTCTTGGGCCTTGGGATCCCGGGGAAGGCTTTGCAGCGAAGCTGGGCGTGGGGCGAGAGGGGCTCGCTGGCTCCGGTGGTGCACCCCTGCGCTCCACCTTTGGATGCTGGGGGGCAGGCCCGGCCACCGATGAGGTGGGGAGAGTCGAGGTGACCTTCCCTGTTTGGGGCGACGCAAGATCTAGGGCGCAACCCCCGCACCCCCCCACAATGGCTTCTGCAGAGGGGACCGGCCGCGCGGAGGCTTGAGTGACGTCACACACCTAGATTCTGGAGCCTGGGCCCGGGGCTAGCCATCCCTCCCAGCCCCACCTGGCGCTCCTTGGAAACCGGCCTCCTCCTCCCGGCGATGGCGCACGCCCCTGGGCATGGGAACGCATGGAGGTGGGGAGACGGTGACCTCCTTTGGCTTCTTTCCAAGGAACGCCCGCAGGTGGACCCGGGTGGTACCCTGCCCCCCTCGGAGGGACCGACCTTTGGACGCCGGGTCTGAGCCATCTTCGGGTTGCGGGGGGGGGGGGTGGTCAGTGCGCACTGGCCTTGAGCCTGGCCTCCATCCAAGCTTCGGAGTGGGGCGTTGGGAGAACCGAGGTAGCTCCTTTCTCTCTGTGCGCGCAGGGGCTGGTCATGAGGGTGGGTGTGAGGTGCTTGGGAGCCGACGCCTTTCCCTGCCAGGAGGAGCTGCTCGTTTGGGGGTTGGGGGAGCTCTGGTTGAGTAGCCGCCCGCCCAGGCGCTGCAAACTAGTAATGCCCAAGCTCCCTGATGGGACAGGCGACAGGGCTAGGACATCGGGCAGAAAGGGAGTTGCGAGCCAAATAGGAGACTTTCTGAAGAAGACTCACGAGAGAACCTTCCAGAGTAAAGATACAGGCAAGGACGTGGATGTGGGGAAGAAGCGCAGCTGTCGAGAGTCGTCCCCAAGCCCTTCCAGACGTGTGATGACCATCCACGCCGAGGGGTCTGAAATGGGGAGAATTTTGCAACCAAGCGCCCCACCTGCTTCTGCATCCAAGGTGTGGTGCAGTGCTTTGCTCGGAAGGGGAGGTGGTTCGTGCCAGGCGTGATTGGCAGAGAGAAGCTCTTGTTTGGGGCAGCGCACAGGTCTTGCTGGTTCAGGGTTAGCTATGGGACTGGATTCGCCTCCAGAGCCGAGAGAAGCCAAGCTTTTGTGCATAGGCCCCAAGAAGAGAATTTTAGGTCTAGTAAGCCCCACGAAGAGGTAGTGTGTGTGTGGGTAGGTGGGTGGTGTTTCTAGGAGGGGTGCTTTGGAGGGAGGCCTTGAGATCTGTGTGGGCCTTGGAGGACTGTCAGCAGGCCTTTGGATCTGTGGGTGTCTCTTTAACCTGTACTCTAGTTATGTGGGCACCTGTGAGCAAGTTGCTTCTCTCTGGGCATCTCTTTGCCAGTGCTTTCCTCTAGGGATGAAATACCAGGTCTAAGTATTGACCTCCCCTGAGGAAGCAGCTTGCTCTAGTTTAGCACTTCCCTCCTCGATTTCCCCTCCTGCCTTTCCCTTTCCTCCCCCCACTGCACTTCCTTTCTGGCTGCTGGGCAGGAGGTTTCCTGGAGGAAGTGAGCTGCAGCTGGGGGGAGGATGCCCTTGGCTTAGCGTGATTGGGGGAGGGCATGAGAGTTGCTTCACTCCCACCCTTTGGGAGTGTGTCCAAGTCTTAATCAACAACATGGATTGACTGAGCTCTGTGTCTGCTCTGTGCCGGGTCCCCCAGCTGTGAGGGGGCGAGAGAGATTGGATACGAATGCATGAACACTTAGTACCCAGTAACTGGCTCAGAATTTAAGCAAGGGGTGCAGAGCGCCCATGTCTGGAAAGGTCTCCCAGATAGGGTAGGAGCCGAATAAATGAAGGGACCGCAAGGGGTCCCCGTTTTGGGGGCCCTGGAAGCAGACAGTGGAGCTAGACGTGACCTGCGTGAAGCTGGGCTGTGTAGAATGCAAGCTGGGGTAGAGAAGAGCCAGCAGTTTGTAGCTGATTGGCACAAAGCCTTGAATGCCAGGCACAGGAACTGTACATAGCTGGGTACTGAGGACTCATCAGCGAGCCAGTGATAGGCTGGCCAGGAGGCTGCTGTTTTTTGAGGATGGTTCATGTCTCTATGGCTTCAGGAATATGGATGTGGGGCCCGAGATGGGATCAGGGGGCCAGAGGCCGAGCAGGAGGGAGGAGTTTCGGCCTCAGCAGATAGGCTCTGGGCAGGCAGGAAGAAAATGTCCATTTCTATGACAAGGCTAAGGGGTCCACGTCTCCAGTCTTATCTGACTCTCTTCCTCTGAGCTTCCTGCACGCTTGTTCTCCTCTTTCACTTCTCCTTGAATTTCTTTCTTCTCTCCTCTGAGGGCCTCACTGTCCCTACCATGGGGGCTTTCTGCCCTAACTCCACAAGAAATAAAGTACATCACAGTCTGGGGTTCTTGAGGAAGATCCAGCTGGTGTATTCAGTATCTTATTTAGAAACAAGGAGGGGTTTCCTTACGTCTTCGGAACCCTGGTGGGGCTCAGGTTAGGTCTTGGGCTGGTAATTGCAAGGTCAGCAGTTCAAACCACCAGCCACTCGGAGAGAAAAAGATGAGGCTTCCTGCTTCCATAAAAGATTTACAGTCTCAGAAACCTTCTAGAGCAGTGGTTAGCAACCTTCCTCAGGCCGCGACCCTTTCATGCACTTCCTCATGTTGTGGTGATCCCCCCCCACCCATAAAATTATTTTCTTTTTTTTTATTATTTATTTTTAAATTTTTTTGCTTTTTTTCCCCCATAAAATTATTTTCGTTGCTACTTCCTCACTGTCATTTTGCGACTGTGAGTCCCCAATAAAATGATTTAAAAAAATTTTTTGCAACTGTTATGAATCGGGAGACCCCCAGGTTGAGAACTGTTGCTACGAATCTGAACCAACTCAATAGTAGTAGGGGGGCTTCCTTAAGTCTGTACCTTTGGAAGCAGTAGCACTTGCTTCCCCCACTATTATGGAAAATTCTCAATTGAGATCATTGCTATGCCCCCCTTCTTGCAAAATCAAAGAACATTGGTTTATAGAGAGCAGTGAATACTACCTCCCCAGATGTACACACACGCACATGCACACACGTCCACACACATGAACATATGTAAATAAATGTAAAGGCTAGCCTTAAAATGAGGGAAGAGCCTGGGGCTTTACGTCCCTGTGCCCCCAGCTTCTTGAAGTCCCCCCAAGCCCTAACCTTTAGACACAAAGGAGCCAGCCTTGCCCTGCACCCTGGCTTTGAGCTCTGGCTTCTGCAGTGAGTCATGCTTTGCTGCACTGAGTTCTCTGTGACCGTGGGCACACCGTTTGGAGACAGCCCGGCGCAGGACCAGGTGGAAGGACCAAGGCTTGGGCGGGAGCAGGGTTAGGAAGGAACCTCTTCCTTTGGGGTACCTATGTTTTAGTGACTGCTCTCTCCCTCCTTCCCCTCCTCGCTTTCCTGGAGGACTTTAGTCTTACACGCCATGTACCACTGCCCCAGGGGAGGCAATGCCTCCTTCCGCCACCCTTTCCATCACAGCCTCTCCTCAGTCTGCTGCTCATTGGCACGTGGCCACCTAGGACATTGTAAATGCTCAGATCTTCCTTGGATCACACTTTCACTTCCCCTTGTCTGGCTCTGTGACCTCTGGGAGACCTTGCATTTTCTCTGTCCTGTGAGGGCTACCCCCTGACCAATCCTCCTCAGACCCCACGGTCCAGGCTTGTCACCACTCTCTGCTTTGTACTCTCCACTTCGTTGACAGGCGCCTGTGTGTCCCACACCACCTGAATTCTACGTTCTGGAAACCAGAAGCAGGCCACAGTATCGGGAGACTGCTTCCATGCCAGATCTCTAACGCCAGCTATCTCTCCACCAGGATCTAGAAACCTTCCCTCCTGTTCCCGCCCCATTCCAGAGCAGGGGCATTCCAAATGGGCGTTTTGCTCCCTTCGAGGATGGATGGTGCGTGTGTATGGGGAGGTAACCCCCCCCCCCGCCACGATCCTTCCCTTCGCTTGCATTCCAGTAAGAGTGGCCCTCTTCCAGTGTCCCCCCCACTCTGAGATCTGGATGCCAGCTCTTCCTGTCTGCCAGGTACCCCTGCTCATCAGTTTCCCCCCTAACTACTTACTATATCTTTAACCCCTCTGTTTTCTCTAATACCTTCCTCCTCGTTCATAAACAGGCTCCAGACCCCTCCTGAAAAATCTTTCCTACTTTTCCCCTCGAGCTGCTGTGGTTTTCAACCGCTGCCTTTGTCTTTTCACAAATACGATAGTTGACCCTTGTAGAAAGTTTAGAAAAATTAAGGTCAGAAGGAAGGAGACCACAATCAAGAGACGGCGATGACTGGTAATTTGGGAGTAGGGTGGCTAATGCCTCAGTGTGGTTGCTGACACGCTGTCCTTGCGGTGACCTGTCAGCCAAGCTGCTCGGAGAGATTAGTCTGCTGGACTTGACACTTCTCTTCTTTTCCTCATTTTGGGCAGCCTGGCCCCTTCCCGCCACACTCCCCTGACACTGTGGCCTCCTAATTGCTGAACCAGCTGGGCCCTCCCCGACTGCCGATGGTCAGGGAGATTGTTAGCACGGGTGGCCAGTCACTCAAAAGATGGAGCGAGATCTGCATTCATTAACAGGAACAATTTTCGCAACATACTCTTCGGTGGAAAAAAACAAGTTACAAAGCAGCTCATGTGGAATGATCTAATTTTTGCCTTGTGCTTCCCCATATGTCAAAAACCAAGAGCTCCCCAGAATAAAATCATACCAATGTGAATGGTGTGTGTGGGTGTGTGTGGGTGTGTGTGTGCACGCGCACGCGGAGTGGAGACCCAAAGCCCATCTGTAGACAATTGGACATCCCCTTACAGAAGGGTCACAAGGAAGTGACGAGCCAGTCAGGGTGCAGTATAGTACTGATGAAACATACAACTTTCCTCTAGTTCTATAATGCTTCCCCCAACCTCCCCCACTATCATGACCTCAATTCTACTTACAAATTGGGTTCAACTGAAACAGATAGGAGCCTGCAACACAGGGAATCCAGGACAGATAAACCCCTCAGGATCAATAATGAGAATAGAGATACAAGGAGGGGAAGGGGAAAGTGGAGGAAGAAAGGGGGGATTGATCACAAGGATCGACATATAACCTCCTCCCAGGGGGACAAAGAACGGAAAAGTGGGTGAAGGGAGACAGAGGACGATGTAAGATATGAAAACAATAATCTATATTTACCAAGGGTTCATGAGGGAGGGAGTGTGGGGGGGGGGGGAAATGAGCTGATAGCAAGGAGTCAAGTAGAAAGAAATTGCTTTGGAAATTAGGATGGTACAAATGTGCTTGACAGGATGGATGACTGTACGGATTGTGATAAGAGTATTTAATAATAAGAAGAAACAGACCAAGAGCTCCCCCCAGTCCCTCAAGACAGCAGTGACAAAGCAGCAAGGCCACCGCCACCCTGCTGAAGGAGTGGTTTCTGAGAAGGGGGATTTTGGAAGGACTCACATTTTAAGTACTCTGTGCTTTTAATTTTTTTAGAAAAAGAAAGTATATTTGTTTAAAACAATAGGTAAAAAGCAACCTGAGAAGACCACCCTGCTTGGAGTAGAGGGTCAGTGGAAAGAGAAAGACTGAGCGCTGTGTAGTGGCTGCAGTAGGGGCTCAACACAGCAGCCATGGCGAGGATGGGGCAGGGCTGGACAGAGGTTTGTTCCATGATAAGTCGTGTTACTATGCGCCGAACATGCAAACACCCACAAAAAAACAGGCTATGCAGCAATATGTAGACGTACCTCTGCTCTCAGCCTCTTTACCAACTCCCATGCCAGCTGCCCCCACCCCTCCTACAGCCCTCTGCACCGAATATGCCCCTGCTGTGTCTAATTGGTTGCCTTGGCCACTTAGAACGCACAAAGGTTCCCATGATTGTAGGGTTGATTAAGGAAGTAACAAGTTACAATCCAGGGTCAGAAACGACTCTGGATGCAGTTCTTCAATCAGACAGCGATTGATTAACCCAATGCACAGGGCGTACCCCAAACCAGGCTCTCTGCCTTTGACTCGATGCTGGCACTTAGTGTGGGGGGCCCTACAGGAGAGGGAAAAACTGCCCCATGAGTTTCCAAGACTGTCATTTTTACAGGAGTCTTTGCCCTAAGGAAGGTGTACAGGTGCTTCAGTGTGTTGACTGCTCTGTGGTGTACCATTTCACCTGCTTGTGCCCACATCTTTGCAGTCAACTCAAAGGTGACCCTGTGCATTGCAAAGTACTGTTTGGCAGTAGATTGCCAGACCTTTCTTCTGAGGCACCTAGGGCTGGACTCAGCCCACTAACTTTTCTATTGCAGCCAAGTGCTTGCCTGTATCTCATAGGAGGAGGCACATGCTGTTCTTTTGCCCTGTCATCAGAAATGTTAAATTTGATCCCTTGGTTTGCTTGGCCCTCTCATAGAAGTACCTGTTCTCTATTGTGATTAATAACAACCTGAAGATGGCAGGCCGACTGCGACTCTTCTTCCCCAACAACCTTTTCCTGCAGAATTCTTGTCTGTATCCATTCGTCTGTCGCGGATCAAAGTGGCGCTTTTTCTGCGGTTCTGGGGACGCCCTCTCCTTCCCTCTCCGCCTTTTGTGCAAGACTGCGAACCCGTGCGTTCTTTCCCTGCAGTCTGTTCCCACCCATTGCTGGCGTCCTCGGGGTGGTCTGACGTCGCATGTTGAACTGTCTCATCGCGCTCTAACGATGGCAGACCGTGGCGTGGACGTTCCATGAGGGCCGCCAGGGGTTCCCGTTTCGCTACATTTGCTTGTTTCTATCGGTAGGCGTTCGTGTCTCCTGGCACTTCAGACATCCTCACACTTTACCCCAGATACCGAGCACACATCCTCCTGAGAACAAGGGCATGTCCCTGTTTAACCCAAGAAATGGAGCATCGGTACGGTGTTCTCCATTTCCCCCAGTTATCCCAGGGAGGCATTCTCCTGAGCCAACAGCCATGCAGAGCTCACCGGTGACTGCTTATTGCCACGCATCTTAATTTTCTTTCATTTAGAAGCGCCCCCTCCCTTCTTTCTTTCGAACTTACAGGATGCTGGTATTTTAAGTGTGATAGGCCAGTTTTGCATTTACAATGCCACATGATTTGGATTTCCCTGCCTGTTTCTCATGACCTAGTCAGGTTGAAACGCCCCCCCTCCCAAGCCCCCACATAAAGAAGCTCTTATTTGAGGTTTAACATGAAATCCTACACATAAAATTTGTATAACCACAAGTCCACATCGAATCAAAACACAGAGCGCAAAGGACAAAGGAAAAAGCAAAGACAACTAATTGGCTATGGACAGTTGAACCCAATTGTGTCCTGTACACTAAAGAGCCTTTTACAAAATGCTTATCTTGGCTCCACAGCAGGCCGAACTTCCGTGTCGCCCTGCGAGACGGGTTGCTTTAGCTGTCTCCAGCGCCCTCCTTTAGTGTGGCTGGTAACTGTCATGCTGCTTGCCTCCGCCTCCACTGTAGTCTGCATCGCTGTGTCCACACCCGTGGTTATACTCAGTGTAATCATAGCTGTACAGCCAATATATTCTGATCCCCACCATAAGCACTGGTGTAGGCACTATTACACTTCCCATCATGTTTTAGTCTGCGTTGACTAGAGAAACAAATTCATAGACACTCACCTGTGTATAAGAAAGAGCTTTCTTTATATAAAGAGTAATTGCATATTAAGAAAACATCCCAGCCCAGTCTAGATCATGTCCATAAATCCAATATTAACCCATGTGTCTGATACCAGTCTGAAAATTCCTCTTTAAGCTCACGCAACACATGCAATGACTCGGAATACAGGAAGCTCACAGTGAGTGGAAAGTCTTGTGGATCCAGTGGTGGTGGAGGCATCTCAGCGCTGATGTGGGTCTCCACGTGTTTCCTCCAGCTCCAGGGCTCTCGTTCCATCAGCACAGCTCCATGTGTTTTGTCAGCAGAAAGATGAAGCAGGGAGAAACTGGATCTGGCCTCCAGTGAGCTATTTATCTCCCTAGCACCTCCCAATGATGTCATCAAGCTGTGACCTGATTGACAGGCAAACTCCACCCCTTCACTCTTAGTAGTCTCAAGTTGACACCAAGTTATATAACTGCCACACATAACCTTGATCATAAAAGTCATTAAACCCTCGGTTCCAGTTTTGGCCCTGAGCTCGTTCATGACCCCAATACGCTCCCCCCAACCACCAGCTGCAGCCCCTGCACCCCCTTTTTGCAGTTGCTGCTGCCACCTGTCCACCTCTTTGGACTGTGCAGCTTTGATTTCCCACCTCCCAGAACCAATTTGGAGGTACCCACGTCCTAACAGCTTCTTCACTGGCTTGTGATGAAACACAGTCCTCTTCTTTCATTTGTTTTTGTATCCATGAAAAGATCAACATGTTCAATCTCTCCGAAGGCTCAGATAAATTCTTTTGAAATGTTCTTCAGAAGTATCTGTGCTCAGTCCACCCACAAGCTCCTGCCCTGTAAAGCTTTGACTCTTTTAAGGGCTATTGTTTTGCCATCCAGTTTGCGTTCTTTCGGTCCAAAACCTTATCCACGCTAGCAGCATCTTTGGAAGCTGAGGTAGTTGGTTTATTGTGCCAACCTGGCCGATAAGCACAGGTGGGGTTAATTAAGGGTGGAGAGATAAATGGCTTGGTGAGCCTCGCCTTTTCAAGTGCTCGGGTTTCTTGCTTTCTGATGGTCGGACCAGGGTGCAGTTGCCTCAGCCAGTTCCCTGCTTCAGCTGGCAAGGCTCATTTCCTGCAAGATATTCCCAAGGAGAAATCTCATGGACCTACTCTGATGCAGCCCTGGGTGCTGGAGCAGCCATGTGGAGACCCCTGCCAGCGCTGAGATGCTTACACATTCACTGATTCGGCTTTCCTCCTGCAGTCGGCGTCATAGTGTGCATTTTGTGAGATGGAGGAGGACTTTGTGGATTGGTGTTGGACATATGGGTTAATGGTGGACTTGTGGGCTTGGGCAGCACTGGGTTGGGATGTTTTCTTGATGTGCACTTAACCTTTATATAAAACGCTCTCTTCTACATGAGTTTCTGTGGATTTGTTTCTCTAAAGTACCCAGACTAACACAAGTCCTTCCGTGTTGCTTGTTTCTGTAACCAAAAGATGCTGCAGACTCCCTCTGTATGCCTTCATCCGAGTTTGGAACTGACCGTAGGTATTTTTCAAACCCTGAGCGCATCCTGATGTGCCTCCAGGTCCAACTCCAAGGCCACGGGGCCCCTTCCCTCCTTTCCATAGTCCATATTCTATCTTCCTACTTTCAGTAAGAAACCAGGCTCCCAGCAGCATCCGCACACCGACACATCTGGCCTCTTCTACAGGACTCCAAGGCTCAGAAAGTCCGTGAGGAAATGGGGTTATCGCTTAATTCCATTTTTCCACGGACTTTCTGATGTCCCTTTACCTCCGACAAAGTGAGCAATCGACACACCAGTATCCCCACCAGCTGTTAACCTGCTAAAATACTCAAGATTTATTTCCGGTTACTTTTGTCCTTGAGACTTGTCTTTCTAAGAGGACAGAGTTCTGCAATCAGATGAATTATTTGGATGAATTCTTTTTTTTGTGTGTGTGGGAGTTATTAATTTAATGTGCCATTATCCTATCTGCATTTGTGTTGTTTTTTGTTGTTGTTTCAAAATGTGAGGGTTTCTGGCTTAGGTTTTTTGAATGTGGAAAGCATAGAAGGGGGTACCCAAAAAAAACCTGGAATTGTGCTGGGTGGAGCAAAACTTAGTATGTGTTTTTCCCGACTAAGAGAGCATCCAGCAACTTGGTCTAAGTTAGTGCACCCAGTGGTGTTGCCTGGGAAGGTTCTCTCTGGTCATAGATATTTTTTTCCTAATAGTTTCGTCCCAACCTCGTGTTTTGTGATGGCAAATTTAAGGGAACAGTGTGTGACAAAATAATAATTTATTAATTATCAAGGGTTCATGAGGGAGGGGGGAGCAGAGAGGAGGGGAAAAATGAGGAGCTGATGCCAGGGGCTCAGGTGGAGAGCAAGTGTTTTGAGAATGGTGAGGGCGATGAATGTGCAAATGTGTTTTACACAATTGATGTATGTGTGGATTATGATAAGAGTTGTATGAGCCCCTAATAAAATGATTTTTTTTAAAAAGAACAGCATGTGGTTATGAAATTTTGTTTCCTGCTTAGGAAAAATGCTGCAGAAACTGTTGTGATGTTGAACACAGCTTACAATGACAGCTTTTGCTATGGGAAAAACCCAAGTGTAGGAGTGTTGGTTTTTTTTTGTTTCAAAAAAGGTGATATGTTGATTGATGACAAACCTCTTTCTGGACATCTCTCAATTCCTGAATAGATGAAAATGTCGACTCGCAGTGCATTTGGGGTTTGTACCACCAGGTCAGACTGTTAATCAACTTTCTATTCAGAGGTTCTGAAAAGATAGCTTAGCAGTTTGCAACAAAAAAGGCCTGATTTGTGGCAGACGGGGGACTGGTTTTGCCACCACGACCTCTCAGTGCCCCAGTTTTGGGCGAAAAAGCAGCACACCTCTCTTGCCCCACCCACCTTATTCACCTGGCCTTGCTCTGTGCAACTCCTTTTTGTTGCTGCGAATGAAGCGGGACATGAAAGGACTGAGGTTTGACGAAGTAGAAGAGGTGAAGAAGAAAACGAGGGAGGTGCTGTCAGCGGTCCAAACAGATGAGTGTGCAGGATGTTTTCAAGAATGGCAACCCAAGATAAAACAATAATTTATAAATATTAAGGGTTTATGAGGGAGGGGGGAGCGTGGAGGGAGGGAGAGGGAAAAAAGGAAAATGAGCTGATTCCAGGAAGCCCAGCGGAAAGCGAATTTTGTGAATGATGAGGGCAACGAGTGTATAAGTGTGTTTTACACAATGGATGTATGTATGGATGGTGATAGGAGTTGTATAAGCCCCTAATAAAATGATTAAATAAGAAAGAATGGCATCGCAGATTTGACAAGTGTATTAAGTGTAATTGAGAGTACTTTGAAGGTGATAAGGTTGTTTTGTAAAAAAATTTAAGTCCAAGGCTTTGGGGGGAAAAATCTGTTTTATTTTTGGAGGGGGTTCCCCCTCGTATGTACACTAGTGTGTAACTAATTACATCCCAGAAGTCTCACTCCCCATCCGAGCCCTTCCATCTTCCGTGGGTCATCCTGCCAGTAGTGTCTGGATCATTCTTGTGTTTCCCTCGGCAAAAAGCAGGTGCAGACACGTGCTATTTCCATTCCTTCTTACACAAAAGGCAGCTTCCTTCCTGTAGATGAACTTTCGTATTTGGCGTCTTCCGCGTAACAGGATGCCCTGGAAATCGCCCTGCAACACCTCCCTGAGCCCTTTCTCCATCCACGTAGCAGCCCACTGGCGTGGGCCATGTTCCCGCCACACAGGCTGTTGCTACTGCAGAACCGCATCAGCTTGGACAGTGCACGCGTGTCCGACCTTTTATTTTGTAAGTCAAAAGAAGTAGGGCTGTCGGGTCCCAAGGAAAATACCTTTACTTCCCCCCTCCCCTCCCTTTGTTTTTTAAATACAAATACAGAGAGCAATGTGAGTAATGTAACACAGAGACTGTTGTGCATAATGAGGGTGATTTTTCCACATCAGCTCAGAGAACTTCTTCTACTTTTTCTTTTGGTAAAAAGCCGTTTCCAAGCATTTAAAACCAACGGCTGCCGTGTACCCCATTGCATGCCTGCACCATTTATTTAATCGCTCTGCTATTGCTGGGCATGCTGGTTGTTTTCAGTTGTTCGCTACTGCAAACAGTGCTACAGCCATACAGCCACGTCTGCGTATCACTTTAGGCCTGTCTCTGTCAAGCCGCCTCTTCTTTGCGGGGAGCTGGTATGAGGGGTTCGTTTTTGGTTTGGGTTCTGTCGCACAGAGGACAACAAAAGATCACCGCTGCTCAAACTCTTCGCCAGATCCACAGGGATTCCACTGGAATCCTACCAGCCTGTTTCATTTCTTTTCCCCCCAGGCTTTTTCTTTTTGGAGAATACCATATATATTTGTGTATAAGCCGAATTTTTCAGCACAAAAAATGTGCTGAAAAACTGGAGTTCGGCTTATACACACACGGGTCAGTGGTACCCCAGCGAGGACAGCGTCTATGATGACCTCACACCAGCTGAAGCTCTGCATTGGGATACAGATGATGATGAAGAATCCAGTTTTGAAGGATTTTAACTCTTTACATTTTAGCTTGGTTGCTGATTGAGCTCAGGGAATAGTACTCTTAAGGTGGATACCTTAAGAGTACCTTGTTGATACCTTATTGTTTTTGTTGAACCTATTTTCCACTTACTGTGCTGGTTTATTAATGTTAAATGACTTGTCCTTTTATTTATGTTTTTAATTTAAAATAAATATTTAAATAACTACTCCCCTGATGTCTCAATTTTTAGTAATTTTATTTTCATTTGTGTTGATTATTGAAACTCACCAATAGCTTCTGCATTTTCCACCCTAGGCTTATACTCGAGTCAATCAGTTTTTCTGGTTTCCTACATAATAATTAGGGGCCTCGGCTTATACTCGGGTCGGCTTATATTCGAGCATATACGGTAGTTTTTATTGAAGTTAATCTAACACCCAGCAGAGGGTGGGGGTAGTTCCTGGGGAGAATGCTCACCTACCCAGCAGAAGGTGTGGTTTCTTTTCCCAGCCAGTTCATCTCCTGTGCAGCTGCCGCTTGTCATCAGCCGAGTCTTGCTTGTTGCCGGGAGGCTGGACCAGGTTCAGTAAGACAGAGTAGGAACAAAGGCCTGGCAATCTAATTTTTACAAATCAGCCTTGGAAAGCCCTGTTGGGCACAGCGGTCGGATCCCCAGCTGACTCAGGGGAGGGCACCGGCCGAGGACATGGTGTGGTCAGTTGTGCACACGGACGGGACGGCAGCTGACAGCAACCCCCAGCTGATGAATTTCCAGAAAGCACGCAGAACAAACCGTCACCAGCCCCCGCGAGCAGGGGCGCTCTTGCAGTCACCACCCCTCAAGGCCAATATTATCCTGGCGGTGAGCACCGTCCATCAGCTGCCCTTGTTTTGAAGTTTGATACCGTTCAGCCTAGAACTACATCGACACAGCGCTTGGGCGTGAACTGTTTTCTGGTGTTGATGCGCCATACAAAACTCACTGCCCTTGGGTGGATCCTGATTCGTGATGACCCTGTAGCACACGGGAGGACTGTCTGTGGGCCTGAGCCGGTCAAGCTGTAGGGGCGCAGAGGCCAGCCTCATCATGCCCCCAAGGAGCCATGGTGCTCTGACCTTGTGCTCAGCCGCCCAGCGTGTCTCACCTCTCCACCAGGACTCCATACAAGGGGCTTCAAAAGGTGGAGGGAAAATGGATTTAAGGAGATGGACATTACACCTTCTGAAGCCCTCTTGCCTGCCCCTGAAAGTATTGATCTTCCAAGGTGATAACTTATTAGCTTCCTTGACCTTAGTTGTCAGTGACTTGTTTTAAAACTCTGTGTGTGTGTTTGTGTGTGTGTGTCTGTTTGTGTGTGTCTGTGTGCGTGTGTGTGTTTGTGTGTGTGTTTGTCTGTGTTGTGTGTCTGTGTGTGTTTGTGTGTGTGTGAGTGTGTGTGTGAGTGTGTGTTTGTGTGTGTGTGTCTGTGTGTGTTTGTGTGTGTGTGAGTGTGTGTGTTTGTCTGTGTTGTGTGTCTGTGTGTGTTTGTGTGTGTGTGAGTGTGTGTGTGTGTGTGTGTGTTGGGTGCAGGCTTACACAGCAGTTTAGATGTCCATTCCACCATTTCTGCAGAAGTTGCTCAGTGGCATCGGTCACATTCCTCACAGCGCCGGAACATTCTCACGACTGCCGTGCGTTCTGGGTGGTTCCACTTCACCACAGACTTCTCTCTTTTTTTTGTGAGCGCTCTGTTTAGCCCTGGATGTGTCATGGTTATACACATCGGGCTGCTAACTGCAAGGTCAGCAGTTCATAATCACCAGCCGCCCTGCAGGAGAGAGACGGGGCTTTCTATCCCCGTAAAGAGTCACAGTCTCGAAACTCAGGACAGTTCTACCCCATCCTGCAGGGTCGCTGGGTGTCATCATCGGCCAGATGGCAGGGAGTTTGGGGTTTGATTTGGGCATTAGCCAGACCCCCTGCTGTTCCCCTGGCCAGTGTGATCCAAATGCCTGCGACCCATCCGATGGGAGACACTGGGGCACCTGACACTCAGCTCCCTCTTCCTCTGGCCCTGGCGCCTCATGCCTGCTCCTGTCTCAGGAAACAGCTCTCTCACCCACCCAGGGCTTTCTGTTGGCAGGTGGAGCCCCGGCCCCTGCCCGCCTTGCCCCTCCAGCTTCATCCGCTGCTTCTCCAATTGCTTTGGCCACAGTGGGGCCTTTCCCTTCCTGGGTCAGGGTTTGAGCAATGCTTTTGCCTCTGCTCAGAAGCCTGTCCTGCCCGAGCCCCTCCTCTGCCTTCTCCAGGGCTTCACGGACACTGAATTTTCCCCACTCTCGTACCAGGTTACATCCCGGGATTCAACCCATTGCTGTGGAGTCCATTCAGACTCATCGTGCCTTATAAGACAGGAGAACGGCCCCTTTGAGTGTCCCAGACTTTAAACCTTTTGGAAAGCAGACAGCCTCATCTTTCTCTCTTGGAGTGGCTGGTGGATTTGAACTGCTGACCTTGTAGTTATCATTCCAGTGCATCAGCCCTTATGCCAGCAGGTCCCCGTGATCACCTTGACAGGTGCGATGCATTGTTCCTAACAGCTCTACTTCCCCTTTGTATGAACTTCAACCCATGAACTTCAGAAGTGCTTGACCAGGTTCGCCTCGTTTGCCGTCTCCCAGTGCCGGCAAATCACAAGGCCCTGACCAGGGCTGAATGACTGAAGGCAGGGGTTTGTGTGTGTATGCGTGTCCAGCCTGTTCCTGAGGTCACGGTCCAGCTTGTCCTGGGGTCATGGCATAGCATTTCCTCCCTCAGATCTTAAGTCCTCACAGCCCTTTACTGTCACTTGCCTTCCCCACATGGTCCCTTCCCAGGTGCCTTTCGCACTGCTGGATGGAGTGTTCGGAGGATAGACTTCGGGGTACAGGGTGGGCGTACCTGGAAAGATGTGGCTGCTGGTTCTGAGGGGGGGAGCCCATGAAGGCGGAGCCTGGGCCCGCCCCTGCCCCAGGAGCGTTCAGCAGAGCTGGGGATGAGGAGGCCTGGGCAGTACCGGGCTGGTCCTCACCCTCTGGCTTCTCTTTCTTCCCAGGTCAGCGCAGAGAGGTGTGGGAAGGCCACCGGGCCGGCTGGCGCCATCATGGCGGGTAAGGAACGGGCCTGGGCAGGGTGGGGCGTGAAGCAGAGGGTGCGGATGGCTTTCTTCCTTGTCCCCTCCTCTCCCGAGTCCCTGCACCGAGCCCCGTCTATTCAGGACACACTAGCACCTGGTCTAGTCTTCTGTCAGAGCTCTGGTCCTGGAGACCAAGGATTGCACCTCTTTTTATTGTTTTTAAATTTTATTGGGGCTCCTATAGTTCTCATCATAATCCACATACACCTCCGTGTGTCAAGCACATTTGTGCATATGTTGCCATCATCATTCTCAAAACGTTTTCTTTCTGCTTGAGCCCTTGGTATCAGCTCATTCCCCTTCCCTCATGAACCCTTGATAATTTATCATTTTTTTCCCCCACGTCTTAGACCAACCGCTCTCTCCCTTACGCCACCTGGTAGGGGGTTCTGTGTCGATCGTTGTGATCAATAGGATTGGGGCCCTTGTCTCACTGTTTGTCTGGTTGATTAGCCTGGCCTGAGTGGCTCAGCCCCTGGCCTCACGGTCACTGCTGCTAAGACTCCGAGGCCGGGTCATGCTGGTCCTGAGTTTCCTTTGGCTTTGAAAGACTCAGCAGTGCAGAGTGCCAGAGCGGAGGGATCTTAGGGGTCACCTAGTCCAATCCCCTCCCTACTGTATAAATCTGAGATTCAGAGGGGGCCTAGCTTAGGGATCATCTAGCCCAGTCTTTTCCCTACTGTATAGATGTGAGGTTCAGGGGGGCTATGACCAGAGTACATCCTGGAGTGGACGTTGACGCCCTGGCTTCCACATTCTCACCTCTCCCACGTCTCTGCCTGGAACTGGTTCCCCACCAAGGAGAGACTCCAGTTCGGTTTTTATATTTCTGAGACACACACACACAGAGAGAGAGAGAGAGAGAGAGAGAGACTGTCTCAGGGTCCTGGGCTACTTTGGGATTGTCCCTGCAGAACCCAGCAATGTAGGATGATGGGGATGACGGGGGTGGGGTGGGGTGGGGTTGTTTAGTAAAGTGGACTGTGGCCATGGGGACTAAGGGGTCAGCCCAGGCCCAGGGTCCACAGATCATCAGGAAGGAGAAGACTTATGGTCATGACATGTGACGTGCCTGCCCCACAGAGAAAGTGAACAATTTCCCACCGCTGCCCAAATTCATCCCACTGAAGCCATGCTTCTACCAAGACTTCGAGGCAGACATCCCTCCCCAGCATCTCACCATGACCAAGCGCCTCTACTACCTCTGGATGTGTGAGTGCCATGGGGCAGGAGGAGAGCGGGGAATGGGGTGGGGGGGGTGCCCAGGGGCCCAGCAGCAGCTGTATAGGCAAGGAAGTCTTTCTCTGAGCTGACCCCTCTTCCCCCACTGGGCCTCCATTTCTTTCAACCCTCTCAGCTAGGCCTCACCTACTTCCCCCCCCGCTTCCCATGCAAAGGACATCGGGATGGGGATCTCTTTGGGCAGTGCAATTCTATTCTTTTTGCTCCCCGTTCCCCCCTTCCCGCACACCAGTTTTCCAGGGAGCCTCTGGTGACCGCCAGGATCCCAGATTTGGCGAAGAATCTCTCCCTCAAAGCCCATGTTCAAAGAGAAGACCATTCCAGTGGGACTTGGGAGCCACGGGGTCAAGTTCAGAGAGCGGCTCTCCAGGCCATGCTGCTGTGTATGTGGTGGGGGGGTAATAGGGTCCTCATCTGCAGGAAAGCTGTTGGCTCAGTGGTCCCCGTAGCTCAGTGTCTCCGAGTCTAGAGGGCTCACGTCTCGAGGCTTTGAAGTTGAGCATTGAAAGGCATCTGGCAGATGAGTGGGGAAACGGGCATATTAGGGAGATGGGCCTTGGCTGTGACCAGGCAGGCCAGAAAATATTAACTATGTCAGCAGGTGGACGGAGGACAGGCTGGCTGCTGTGCCCCAGACACCTGTCATGGGTGAGACCATCTTAAGTTGGGCCTGAAGGTAGCTGCTTCCCCAGGCGGGGAGAGTTGACTGGCCATGCAGGTGGTGGTAGTGGGGCGGGGGTTAGCTAGGGTGAGCTCAGAGGACAGACTGCATTGCCAATCCTGGCTTGGCCTTTGGGCTGAGTCTCTCCCCCATGGAAGCATATGGGAAGGGGCGTGCAGGGGGCTGTGGGCGGGGCTGTAGCTGTTAAGAACATGAGGAGACTGCTTCAGGCGGTTTCTGTTTTTCTCCCTCAAATATGAAGTGGAAATGGGAGTGGGAGGCTTCAGGAGAGCAGGATTTGAAGGGGCTCATGTTTATGGAAGAGGATTAGGACCCTGCTGTCCACAGAAGCAGCCTGGTAAGCCTTCAGGGCCATGCCCTGGGCCACACTGGGGCCACTCGAGACTGGACTTGATAGTGCTACCAGGCACCCAGCTCAGGCGTAGACACGTCGTGCTGACACGGGGCTCGTGTGACCAGAAAACGGGAGGGGCTGGACAAACGATATGAGTGATCAGGGAATCGGAGCTGGACAAGAAGAGAAGGCGGGAAACAAGCGGAGAGACGGAGGCAGAGTGGTCAGTTGTCGGGAGGACTGTGGACGAGGCACTGAGGGAGCTAGCTAGAGAGCAGGGGATCGGTGAGAGATAGGGGGACCCATTGACTGGAAAAGGCGACACTCTCTGTGTGGGAAGAGCCGATAAAGTCAACACCACCACCAAGGCTCCAGGTAGTGGTGGGCAGGCCAGGAGCAGGATCAGAGGAGGCCCGGAGGAACAGATGCAGCGGAGATACCCAGGAAGGAACGCCCACCCTCATGAGGGTCCCTGAGATTGGGGGGCAGGGGCTGCCCAGCGGGTAGGGTTGTCAGGTTCACTCCGACGCGGGGAGTAGCACTGTCCCTGACCTGAGCTCTGGGAGCTCCCCGCCCCCAAGAGCAGAAACGATCATGCCGAAGCTGGATTTACAAGCTATTCTTAACTCCCTAAGTCGTCATTAGCCCCCCCCCCCCCCCGTGGGTGCTTTGCTCCCAAGGAGCGCTGTACAGCTCTTCAGAGGCTGAAGGCCACCTCAGTTCAGAAGCTAGGCCCCCGGATAGCTGGGCCGCCTTCCTCGGTTTGATGCTCTGGCCAGCGGGGCTCTGGATTCAGCGTCATGCTGGGGGAAGGGCCTTTCCTGATGGTGCCAGTGATCCGAGTGTGTGTTGGTACCAGGATCCGGTTTCTCATCTGTAAAAGGAGGAGGGGTCTCGAGGTCCCGCAGGCAGTGACTCAATGATACTGTGATTCTGTGCAAACAGAGGAGATGGAGCCTGGACCCGGCCCTTCCAGTCTGGTTGCTGGGCTGGGATGTGTACCAAGGGACCCATCGGGCAGTCTGCCTCTGCGGGGTCAGAGGGATGGGCACAATATGGCTGTGGAAGGGAAGGCAGGCTCCCAGGGGGAGGTGTGGCACGGAGGATCTGAGCAGTGGGTCAGATGAGGACTGATCTCAGTCGGTTTTGCCTGTCCCATTTAAGCACAGGGCAGGCTGCACAATGCTTAGAGATGTTCCCACAAGCCTGCCATTTCTCCCAAGGGCAGGAGGAAGCAGGGTTCTCTGTGTCTTGGGCTTGGTGGTTGCTAAGGGTCTGGGAGGTCAGGGGCAGAGGCTGTTTTTATAAGAAGAGTATTGCTACCACCCTGGAGACTGTGAGAACCCCCAGAAGGCTTGCTGGGCTGAAGCTCTGGGGTCTTGGTCCAGGTTCCTCCAGTATCCCCAGGGGCGGGGGCGGGGGCGGGGGCAGGGGGATGACTGAGTGGCCAGTAGTTTTCTTTCTTACCATCTGTACTCTTTGTGTGTGTGTGTGTGCGCGTGTGCATGCGTACGCGCGCATGTATTTGTTGATGTGGGTTTATGGGTCTTTGTGTGTGTGTGTGTGAACCCATGTATTCGTGGCTGGCATGCATTTGTGACTGTGTATGTCTGTATCCCTGTGACTGTGTGTCTGTTTGCACGCAATGGATTGTGGGTTTGTGTTGAGTTACGGCTGGGTGTGCGTCTACGTCTGGCGGTTCCCGTTTCTCTGTGCGGATGTGGGAGTCTGCGTGTCTGCTCTGTCTCTGTGTACTTGTGCTCCTGGGTCTGCAGTGAACAGTGTCACGCTGGCCGTGAACCTGGTGGGCTGTCTCGCGTGGCTGATCGGAGGCGGGGGAGCCACCAACTTTGGCCTCGCCTTTCTCTGGCTCATCCTCTTCACACCCTGCTCCTATGTCTGCTGGTTTCGGCCCATTTACAAGGCCTTCAAGTAAGTGGTGGCTGCTGACCCTGACTCCTAGCTCCCATCTCCCCACCCCTCCCCACCGCACCCACGGGGTTTTATTGGCCATTGCCAAACTCATGTTCATTTGTCACCATTGGCCTCGACCACCAGGTGGAACTTGGCATTCCTGCGGCCTCCAGGCTGAAGGGGACAAGCCAGCCAGGAAACGAGTCTTTGTCCGAGTATTTCCCTCTTTCGCTCTTAGCCTTAGGTGGGGCAATGTGGAGACAAGGCCTGTTTGTGCCTTCTGCCCTGTTTCCAGGCATGTTGAGTTTTGCCGGTGGTCACCCGTCCTTGTACCAGTGGGGGTAATTGATTGGTGCCAAGCGAGCATCTATTCATCTACCAGCAGAACCCCACCACATACCACTGACACTCTCCATGTGCCAACGAGGCCATCCAACTCTGTGCCACAGGGACCAACCGTCCGTGGATCAGTGAGTCCAGCTGTCATGGTACCAGAGTGGCCACCAGAGTGCCAGATGGGATTTTCAGCCTTCGTGGCAATGGGATGGTTCTTCCACGTACGAACAAGGCTGTCTCCGTTCCGATAGGGGATCCACCTCAGTGCCCACGGACCATCCATCTCTTGCTGCTCGATGCCAATGGGCTATTTTATCTCTTGAGTCTATGGGACCGGGACCTTCCATTCCTACACCTGTAGAGCTTGCTGTCTTGGTGCCTGTGGCTGTCCATACCTGTGGCATCCCTGCCACAGGGGAGCTCCCTGTTGCTGGGCTAGTGGGGGGGGGTGTCCATCCTCATCCTGGTGGGGGGTCTACTCACGAGGAGAGTCCACCTCTTGTCAGGTGGCATTCCCAGGCCCAACCCATGGAAATCCCGAAGGCTGGCTGGAAAGGCCTTTCCCCAAGACCCTGTCTTCTGTACATTGTGGGAGGGCCTCAGGGATCTTGAAGGAAGGGAAGCCGTGGCCCTTTGCCGAGGTGACGGGAGCCCTCTCCTCTCTTGCAGGACCGACAGCTCCTTCAGCTTCATGGCCTTCTTCTTCACCTTCATGGCCCAGATGGTCATTAGCATCATCCAGGCCGTTGGCATCCCTGGCTGGGGCGTCTGGTAAGAGGCGGTAGCCTGCTGGGACCGGTGGGGTGAGACCTTGTTGGCCTCTGTGCTCAGCTGCCTAGCCTGCGGCTGGACGTGGGAGAGGGCTGGAGTGAAGAGCGAGTGTGTGGCTTCGGAGGAAGCGACACCCTGGCAATAAGTGCAGGGGGTGGGGTGGGGGGTGCTTAGCTGCGGGAGAACCTGGAGGAAGGAGAGCTTGCATGAGGAGCAGGTCTCGCAAACCACGGGGGAGGGCTGATCCCTTAGTAAGCCTCTGCATCTGGGGCACTTGACATGTGACAATGGGTGGTCCCTTGCTTCACTGCGGGAGGGGGACTCCCGGGGTCCCCTCGCCTTGCCCAGGCAGCTCCCCAGCCGGCCCCTTTCCGCAGCGGCTGGATCGCCACCATCTCCTTCTTCGGAACGAACGTTGGCTCCGCCGTAGTGATGCTCATCCCCACCATCATGTTCACAGTCATGGCCGCCTTTTCCTTCATTGCCCTCAGCATGGTAGGTGGGCACCTCAGGGCCAGAGGGAGGGCTTGGGGGGACTGTGATCTGTGGCAACCCCTCCTCTCAAACACAGGAGGATCCAGCGGTCCCCAAAGGAACTCGCTCCGGAAAGGCTTCGTGGGTTTTCCCACCAGTGTCCGGGGTAGGGGCTTGTGGGGAGGCCAGCTTTTCACAGGGCCTTGTCCTCGCGTCCCATCTGTTCCCTGGACAGCTGCCGCTTCCCTCGGGTTAACCCTTGCTTATACTTTTCCTACAGGTTCATAAATTCTACCGGGGCAGCGGGGGAAGCTTCAGCAAAGCCCAGGAGGAGTGGACCACGGGCGCGTGGAAGAACCCGCAAGTGCAGCAGGCAGCCCAGAATGCAGCCATGGGGGCGGCCCAGGGCGCCATGAACCAGCCACAGACCCAGTATTCCGCTACCCCCAACTACACATACTCCAATGAGATGTGAGCCCGCCAAGCCTCCTGGGAGGCAGGGTGGTGGCCCAGTGGGACAGGGGGCTCAAGCCACGCCATCTTTTGTGGTGACCAAGCAGGGTTCCCCCTTCCCTTTTCTCCCTGTCCCCCACTTTGTACAAAGAATCAGAGTTCTATATATATATATATATATATGTACATATATATGTATATGTCCATCCCCTCCTCCCCAATTGGGTCCTGCTCTCACATGCTGGGAGCCGCCCCGTGAGGTGGTAGCCATGTCCGTACCCCCTCGTGAAACCATGTGCAGTGGAGGCTCTGTTGTTGTGGTGCTAGATGTCTGTTTAGAATTAAACCAGCCCCAACCCCCCCCCACCCTAACAGACTGCCCCCTCTGACCCTAGCCCAAGGATTCCTCAGGGTCGGAGAAGGCGTGCAGAGAGCCAGACCCCCTCCCCAGGCATGTGAGCTGTAACTCTTCCAACTTTGGGGTCTCACTGGGAAGTGACAGTATTTAGCATCATGGTGGGAAGGTGGGGACAGGCAGGGGATCTGCCCACTTTCCTTTTGATCACCTGAACTGAATCTCCCCCAATCCCCACCTCCTCCCGCCCCAGCTGCACAAAGCCCCTTGGAGCCTTTTTTTGTTCTCCCCAAGGCTGAGTGCTCCTGAGAGCTATCTGCTTCTGAGACTGAGCCCATTTCCCCATTAAGGAAGCTGGCAGAGGAGCTGAGCCCGAGCTCTGCTGTGGGAGGGACATCACAGCTAGAGATGAGAGCCCCCCTGGCACCTGACTCCCCCCAAATGGAAATGGAGGCCCAGTGTCCTTAACATCCAGAGCTTGGACCCCACAGAGGGCCCTCTCTTTTTCCTCCTCCTCTTCCCAGCGCCCTCTTGAGCCCACTGCCTACGCCCCTCTCCATCATCCACCTCACCCCAGCTGCTGTGCCCCGATTCTCCCGCTCCCGCCCCACCACCCGCAGGCGGCACTGCCACCCACGAGGACAGACTCTACTGCCTCTCAGAGGCGCCAGCTCCTAGCCAGGCAGTTGTTAGGCTTATAGGTACAGCTGGAGCAGAGGGCATGTAAATAATGACTGGCCCCTGGGTGAGGTCAGGCTGGCCTAGGCCACTGGCCAGGTTCTCAGTACCTCTGAGTGACCATTGGATTCCTGGGAGCAGTAGAGGTTGTGCTTGGGTCTGGTAGAAGGACAGGACTCAGGCTTAGGAGAGAAGGCAGGCTGGCCCCAGGGAGGGAAGGAGTTTGGCTCCTCCATCCCAGCTTGCTCTTGGCCGCACAGGAAGCAGCTCAGGCCCAATCCCATCAGCTAGCACATGGCCTGAAAGGGATTTCAGGTGAAGGAGAGGCCAGCTATACATACATATCTTTAAAAATCAAGATAACTCACCCACCTCTGTCTCCTGGGTGTAGTTCTTGGCCCTCCTTCTCCCCATCTGGTCTGTTCCCTTCCATGGGAGCTCTTGGGGCTGCTGTGCTCCAATCTGTGAGGGCACTGCTGGTGGCGGCCCAGAGACCTGGCGAGCAAGTAATCACACAAGGGGCAGCTGCCCATTTCCTACTAGCCCCCTCCTAGCAGAAGCCCACCCAGGAGATTTACGTGAAAAATCCAACCCTGCTTGGCCACCTTGGGCTGGCTCCAGCTTGGAACCCGACACACTTGGCTTCCAGGTGCTACCCTGACCTATGAGCTCCAGGAACTTCAGTTCTCTCTAAGGGGAACCAGAAGCCTCTGGAAAATTCTCTTCCCAGTGGTCCCTTGGACGTGGGTCACAAATGTGATTGGTTCTTTCCATTCCCACTTTCTGGGAAAGTTGTCACAGCTCCTGCTACCTGGAAAGGGACCCTGGGTTCAGGTCTCCTTCCCCAAGCCCCTTGCGGCTCAGGAGGCCCACAGTCCAGCCTGCGCCCCATCCATGACCAGTTCTGCGGTACCTCAGCTGGTTTCCCACTCTGCCTGCTTCCCTCTGCTCCCCGCCCCCCCTCTCCCCCAACGACTCCTTGGTTCAGATCAGACATGGCCTGGCTCTCCGGCAAAGGCCTGCTGTGTGTGTGGCCCAGTTTACCCAGGTGCTGGGTGCTGCATCTCCAGGCCACTATGCACTTTCCTGGGAAGGAGACCAGTGTGAGAAATGAGGATGGGGCACAGATTCATGTCTGCTGGGTGGCCTGGCTTTGGGGTGGGGGTGGGTAAGGGAAGGGCCCAGGCCAGTTGTGGGGACCCTACAGTCTGTGACCACCCAATGATCCGCTTTCACATTCTCCTGGTGCCCACTGCCCCTTCTCTTTTCTGAAAGACGTACCACTCCCCAACTGGCAGCTGACCTGCCTGAGCCAGTCTGTCTGTCTGCGGTAACAGCGTGAAGATCAATAAAGGGAAACATTTGGTCCTGTGTGCCCTGCGGTATTTCGGGTTTTCATCTGAGCCTGTGTGGCAGCTGGGTCAGGCTGCACTATGGGAGGTGTGGCCTGGATGTGGGTCGGATGGGTTGGTAGCAGGCATTCCGTGGGCCCCACACCTGGTTCCCCTGTGTGTCTCCTCCAAGGGGGCTTTTAGTCAGCCTGGAATTCTCCACAAGGACCTGCAGGATGGGTGGAGGAAGTAGAAGGAAGACACTGGATTAGCAGGTTGAGGATTGTGGGCAAGCACATGGCCCAGCCTCAGTAAGCAGGTCTGGGAATGCTGTGCCGCCAACAGAGAGAGAAGGCGGGGGAGGGGGAGAGAGAGACAGAGAGCTAACACGCATGCGAGATATTGAGGGTTGGGGGAGAGGAGGAGAGAGAGACAGAGAGCTAACACGCATGTGAGATATTGAGGGTTGGGGGAGAGGAGGAGAGAGAGACAGATAACACGCATGCGAGATATTGAGGGTTGGGGGAGAGGAGGAGAGAGATGGAGGGGGTGGGTGGTTGGAGAGGTGGGATAATTTGGATAGGCTCAGGCGGGAGCGCCAGAATCGCCAAAAGGCTGTAGGCGAGCCCAGGATTCCCCCTGCCAGACCAGGGCGCTTTAGAAATAAATGGACTACAACTCCCAGAAGACAGCGCGACCGGTCGGGACTCTCGCGACGCTACGCGCCGTCTTGAATTAGCGGAGGAACACATGAAATAGCGCGAGATTTGGAAGTGACTAATGAAATACCGCGAGATTTGGAAGTGGCCTCGCCGCTCCTAGCCGCTGGTGAGGAGCCGAAGGGGTGTCTGAGGTGGGGACCTTGCGGTAGGGCGGGAGCGAGGGTAACGGACCTCTGCTCGGGACGGCGGGTTAGCGGCTGTGTGTGTGTGCTTAGTGGGACCTCTCTTCCTCACTGTGCTTGTGTGTGCATGCACGTGTGTGTGCGCGTGCACGCGCGCCAGCAGCGCGGTGCACACGATGACTGCTTCGGAGGTTTCTAACCTGTGGCGTCATGGTGACGCCTCGGCCTGCTAACTGCATCGTTAGCCGTTCGAAACCACCGGCCGCTCCGCAGGAGAAAGACGGGGCCGTCTACACCCGCCGAGAATTACCGTCCCGGAAACGCACAGGGGGAAGGTCTTTACTGTCCCGGGAGGTCGCTGGGAGTCGGAATTGACTCGACGGTTGGAGGTTTAAGTCCACCCAGAAGCGACTCGCAAAAAAACAAACCCAAAACAAAAACAGCCTTCCAATCTGGCTTGGGCAACACCGCCACCGAGCCCTCTCCTGAGCCCACTTCTGTCCTGACAGGACTCGCCATCGACTCCACAGCAAGGGGCCATCGGCTTCGGTGCTTTTGTTTAATCGTCGCAGGGCTCCGTCCAGCAGGGACTAGGGGCGGACCGCGCCTGCGACAAACTGCATTTTAGAAGCTGCTAGAGTGGAGGGCGTCCTGGGTTCTGGCACCATCCCTTACAAAGGGCTGGCTGGTGGTTAAAAGGGTGAGGTCAAGTTTTGTCAGAAAAGAATCCCTGCTGACCCTGCCCGTATTGGAGGGGAAGTGATGGGTGTCCTGGGACCAGGGGAGGTGGCTTGGGGCCGCACTGATGCGTCTGCTAGGGAGTCATCCGGACTCACCACGACACGACTGCACATGTTTATGGGAGCAGACTGACTGCCTCTTCCTCCCCCCTCCGTGTCTGCTACCAGGTTTCGAACACACAACCTTGTGGCTAGCGACTGAAGGCATATGGCAGATAGGTATGTGCGAGGGGCCGTCATGAAAAATTCCATTGTTTTTAATCCCCTTTCCTACAGATTCATCGCCCCCCTCCCCAGCCTCATACCACATACATGTCTGTGGATCATATATCTCTTGTCTTTGAATTTTTTCATATTTTTATGTCTCTTTCTTGAGAGGAGAATGCTTACGTGTGTTAGCAGGAGCGGCAGGGTCTTTCTGGTCTGCAAGGAGTCCTTTCAGCAGAATGCCAGGGCTTGAGTTCGCTCTTGGGAGTGCCTTTTCTGTGCTTACAAGTGGGTGGCAGGTAGGGGTTTCAAGTGTCGCTCTGGCCACCCCACTCACGACCTTCGATGGATGCGGGTCCATCGTGACCCTGCAGGACAGGCTAGACCTGGCCCAGTGTGTTCCTCAGGCGAATTGTTTTCAGGAGGAGAAAGCCCCATCTTTCTTCTGAGGAGAGGAGCTGGCTGGTGCTTTTGAACTGCTGACCTTGCAGTTAGTAGTCGACGGTGTTCTCTCTGTGCCCCTAGGGCTCCTTTTAAATGCTTTTGGACTTGGGGATTTGTTTTTGAGTGGTGGGAGGTGAGGCGGAAGCACAAGCTAGTGGTGAGCAGCTAGGAAGCTAGGTTAAAGGTATCAGGCTCGGGGGAGCAGGGAGGGAGGGGGAAAAAGAGGACCTGATGCAAAGGGCTTAAGTGGAGAGCAAATGCTTCGAAAATGATTAGGGCAAAGAATGTACAGATGTGCTTTATACAATTGATGTATGTTATATTATGGATTGTGATAAGAGTTGTATGAGCCCCTAATAAAATGTTAAAAAATTATTTTAAAAACATTATGATGGCAACATATGTACAAATGTGCCTGACACAATGGATGCTTGTATGGATTTTGATAAGAGTTGGAAGTGTCCCCAATAAAATGGTTAGTGTTCAAAAAAAAAAAAAAGTATCAGGCTCTATCCTGGCAGCAGGAGGCCCCAGTTTGGAATCTTACGCCCTGTTTTCAGGAGTTCCGTGGTGTAGTGGTTACACATGGGTTTCTATCCACAAGGTCAGCAGTCCAAAACCACCAGCAGCTTCTCCTAGGGAGAACATGAGGCTTTTTACTCTCATAAAGAGTTACAGTCGTTTTTAAAAAAATAATTTTATTGGGGTTCTTACAACATTACACACATCAATTGTGTCCAGCATATTTGTAATATGTTGCCATCGTCGTTTCCAAAACATTTTCTACCGTCTTGTTTTTTTTTCAGCTATTGTCACAGTCCATGCATTCATCCAGTGTCAAGCACATTTGTGCATATGCTGCATCATCATTTTCAAAGCATTCTCTTCCCACTTGAGCCCCTGATATCATCCCCCCATTTCTTCCCCCACCTTCTCCTGTCCTCCCTCCCTCTCAAACCCTTAAGTTATAGATTATTATATTCATATATTATATCATTCTCCATTGCCCCTCACCCACTTTTCAGTTATTCATCCCACTGGGAGGGGGTTCTAGGTTGATTCTTGCGATGGATTCCCTCCACCCTCCCCTAATCCTCCTGGTATCCCTACTCATTGTTGGCCCTGAGGAGTTTATCTGTCCTGGGTTCCCTGTGTTGTGGCTCTTATCTGTAGCAGTGTGCATGCTCTGGTCTAATCCGATTTGTAAGGTAGAATTGAGGTCATGATAGTCGGGCGAAGGAAGCACCAAAGAACTAGAGCAGTGGTTCTCAACCTTCCTCATGCTGTGACCCTTTAGTATACAGTTCCTTATGTTGTGAACCCCCCCAACCATAAAATTATTTTTGTTGCTACTTCATAACTAATTTTGCTACTGTTATGAATCAGGTGACTCTTATGAAAGAAAGGGTCATTCAAACCCCAAAGGAGTCGTGACCCACAGATTGAGAACTGCTGAACTAGAGGAAAGTTGTGTGGTTCATTAGTGGTATACTGCACCCTGAATGGCTCATCTCTTCCCTGTGACCCCTCTGTGAGGGGATGTCCAATTGTCTACAGATGGGCTTTGGGTCTCCACTCCATGCCCCACCCCCTGCCCCGTTCACATTGGGTATGATTTTGTTATGGGTCTTAGATGCCTGATACCTGATCCCATTGACAACTCATGACTACACAGGCTGGTGTGCTTCTTCCATGTGGGCTTTGTTGCTTCTGAGCTAGATTGCTGCTTGTTTACCTTCAAGCCTTTAAGACCCCAGATGTTATATCTTTTGATAGCCAGGCACCATCAGCTTTCTTCACCATATCTGTTTATGTACCCATTTTGTCTTCAGTGATCGTGTCAGGAAGGTGAACATCACAGAATGCCAGATTGTTAGAACAAAGTGTCCTTATGTTGAGGGAGGACTTGAGTTGAGGCCCAATGTCCATCTGCAACCTTAGTTCTTAACATATAGATATGAGTACATAGTTATACTCCCCTCTCGTTATATATATATAGTTATATATGTACATGCCTGTATTTACCTCCTGGTTCTTTCCTCTATTTCCTTTTACTTCCCTCTTGTCCCACCATCATGTTCGGCCTTCATTCGGGTTTAGTAATTCCTCGCTGCTACATTGCCTTTGATTGAGCCCCACTAGGCATCCTACACCCTTCTCTCCATTGATTTTAGTTCACTTGGTGATCCCTTGTCCCTGGGTTGGTTCCCTGTCCCCTCCTTTCTCCCACCTCCCCTTCTCCCATATCCCCCCCCCCCCTCAGCCATTGGTCCTGTTCTTTTCATCTCCGAATTCTTTATCCTGCCTATCTTATCTAGACAGACATGCAGAGACATTACTAAGTGCAAAAACCAGGCAAAGCCAAATAAAACAAAGGAAGTCAAAACCAATAAAACAATAACAACACCCCAAAAACACCAAAAACAAAATAACGATAACAAAAAGAAAGCCACTGACAAAAATGGAAAAGCCTATAAATTGTTCATGGTCTGTTGGCCTTTACGAGTGTTTTCCAGTTGAGTCTGATGGGGTGCCACACTCTGTCCCTGAAGTCTATTTTTGATATTCCTTGGGGATTTTGTTCCCCTTGCTGCTCTGTTATATGCCCTGCGATGGGGTCAGATTGGGCATAGTTCCCGCACTGTGTCTGCAGTGTTGTCCCTGTAGCAGTATGGTCCAGTGAGGGACGTCGTGGCCCGCGATGGGGCCGGCCCCATGGTCCTCTGTGCATTGTCTGCTCAGAGCAGGTACAGCGTCCTCAGGGTTTGGTGGGCCAGGACATCCCTTCCTCCCTCTGCATCCCTTTTCCTTTCTCCCATGTGCTCTAATCCGACGCGCCCCCTCCCCAAGCTGTAGCCCCAGTGCCGTCCTCTGAAGTGCATTCTTCTGAGGTATTGCTGATATTTGGTGGAACTTGACAGGAAGCAGGGAATACCATAAAGATGTTTACCTGTGTTTTATTGACTCTGCAAAGGCATTCAATTCAGTGGATTATAACAAATTATGGATAATATTGAGAAGGGTGGGAATTCTAGAATACCTGGCTGTGTTCACACAGAACCGCCATGTAGACCAAGAGGCAGCTGTCGGGACAGAACAAGGGCATACTGCGTGGTTTAACATCTGGAAGAGGGTGCGTCCTCTCACCATATTTGTTCAGTGTGTATGCTGAGCAACTGATTGGAGAGGCTGGATGACACAAAGACACAACCCGGCATCAGGACTGAGGAAAGACTCATTAGCAGCCTGGGATATGCAGATGACACAACCTTGCTCTCTGAAAGCCAGGAGGACTTGAAGCACTCACTGTACGTATCTCAACATAGAGCAGGAACCCCCACAACCTGGACAACAGACAGCATGAAAAATGGAGGACAGTTTGAAGTTGTCAAGGATCTCATTTTCTCTTGGATCCACAATCAACCCTCTTGGAAACAGCAGGCAGGAAATCCAGCCAAGTATTGCATTGGGCAAAGCCATGCAAAAGGCCTCTTTAGCGTTAAAAAACAGAGGTTACTCTGAGAACGAAGATGTACTTCTCACCCAAGCCAGGTTTTGTGTTTTTAAACAGCTGTATTCGCACTTTATCCACAGGTCATACAATTCAATCATATCAAGAAAAGTCATACAATTATCACCACATTCAATTCTTGAATGTATTCTTTTTCCCCATTGTACTCATTGTTAATTCATGTAATCATACATAACTTTTTCTAATTGTGGCCGAAATATACACTATAAAACATTCTCCAATTCAGCAAGTTCTACCTGTATAATTCAATGCCATTGATGATACCTTCTTGCGGTACCACCACCATTGACATCCTTTCACAAATTATTCCACCACCATTGACACAAACTCAATGCCCTGTCAGTAGCAATTCTTTCTCCCTCACCTGCCGTGGAACTTCTAATGGCTTCATGCGTGGGACAGCTGGGCAGAGAGCCCAGAAGAGAGACGAGTTGCTGTGTTTGGATGATGGTCCCGGAAAAGAGTACCGAATGTACTATGGACTTCCAGCAGCACAAACACATCTGTCGTGGAGGCAAGTACAACCAGGACACACAGGACATCGTGCTTGGTGGGGTCGGTAGAGAAGAGGAAGACCCTTTAGGAGATGGAGTCGCACAGTGGCTGCGACAGTGACCTCGGACATGGCCATGATTGTGAGGATGGCACAGAGCTGGGCAGTCCGTTGTTCATTCTCCTTTCCATACACAGGTCACTATGAACTGGAACCAACCTGAGGGCACTTTACACCATTCCTTAAGTATATATCATGTCCAGCCCCCTCATTTTCTAGAAAGATAGGTAGGTTTGGGTTTTGAGCAAAACTTACTCATCAAGTACATATGTCTTGGACTTCACTCCTTTTATGGGAGGCAATTGAAGTCACCAACATTAGTCAACTGCCCTCAAGTCAACTGATTCATTTCAGTAACTTGCCCCCAAGGATGAACGTCAGCTTGGTGTGGCAGAAATCCAGGGGGCTGCAGGGTAAGATTCAGGTTCTGTGGTGTGGGAGGTGTAGGGCAGAGCCAGGGTGTGAGATCTGGCAGTTTCCCTGAAGAGCCGAGAATGTCCTTTCATCACCCATTGTGAGCCAGCATGCTGGCTCGTTCTGGAAAGAAGCTGGACGGGAGGTCTCTGGAGTTTGCCAGTTGCTTGGCTGCTCATCAAAAGGTTGGCAATTCAAACCCACCAGCTGCTTCGTGGGAGGAAGATGAGGCAGTGAGCTTCCATAAAAACTTACAGCCTTAAAAAAAAATAAAATAAAAATAAACAAAAAAAAACAGCCTTGGAAACCAACCCTCTGAGGCAATTCTACATCTTACAGGGTCACCATGAATTGGAATTGACTGGAAGGCAGTGGGTTGGTTTTCAAGGGCTCCCTAAATCCTGAGATTAGCAGAAGCCCTGGTGGCATTGTGGCTACGCATTGGGCTGCTAACCACAGTGTCAGCAGTTCTAAACCACCAGCCGCAGTTCAGGTTAAAGACGAGGCTTTCTCCTGCCATAAAGTTACAGTCTGAGAAACTCACAGGAGCCGTTCTACCCGGTCTCATAGGCATTGACTTGATGGCAGTGAGAAGTCCTGAGGTTAAATCAGTGCCCTGCCTCTGGATAAACGTGACCCTGCTGGAGACCTGAAGCTGAGTAGAGGTCGAATCTATGGCAAATGGAACTTTGGGGGTGGGGCTTGTAGGGAACCTTCCTGTGCTGAGAAAGGTCAGGGAGGCTGGGAAGTTCTTCCAGGTAAGAGGAAGCTAACAGCCCCAAATAGGATCCTTGACTCCTGCAGGAGGGTGTGTTCTAAGAGTTGAAAAGGCAGAGAGGCCCCAGGAAACCAAAGGCCTATGGAGTGAGAATGTGGCCTCTATGGGTGCCCAGCCAAGGTAGTGGCCATTGGGTGACTCTTGGCACTTCTGGGGTGTGTGTGTGAGTGTGTCTTTGGTCGGAAGACCTCTCCCTGCTGAGTCTGCCTTTTCTGAGTCCATCTTCCGGGACTTGCTGCCTTGTTCGGAGAGCCCCGAAGAAGCTGCCTTTCAGGCACGCACTCAGAAGGTTTCTGCGGGACGGAGCTCCCGAGAGCACCTGGCTCTCCCTTGACAGTTTTAGAAGGCAGTAGTCCAGCAGGTCAGGAGGAACACAGGGCCTCGAGCTCCTGACTCCCAGGCCTGGCTTCTGTCCTGGGTCCAGCCCTGCCTCAGAGGCTGCAATTCCCGGTTCCCTGAACAGCTGTTTAGAGACTCCCACATGCTTGACGCCAGCCTGAGGGTCCGGAATTCACAACCTTGCATGGAGAGAGAGGCTGGTTGGCAGTGGTAGGGGAGAGGAGGAGGGGGAGAGGCGAGGAAACAGGTGCGAAAGGAGTCAGGGATCACATACCCCGAGGGTGAGCCACCTGTCCCAGCAGTGGGACTCTTGTCTTCTCCATGCACCTGCAGGCTCCCTGAATGCAGCCTCTGTGTCTTCCACGATCCCTTCCCCAGCACTAAACTTCACCCGTGTGAGAAACAAAACCCCAAGCCCTTGGAGTTCATTCTGAGTCAAAGTGTCCCGTCGGTCCCGAGCCAGTGAACCTAAGGGAGCAGACAGTCTTATTTCTCTCCCTGGGGGGCTGAAGCTGCTGGCCTCGTAGTTTAACCCTTGGGGCCACATGGGCGTCAAACTGATCCTCAAAGGAGCAGATGACTTAGCCTTCTCTGCTGAAGCAGATTCTGACTCTGTGTTTGGGGCAGAGAAGCCGGATCCTCAGCAGGGTGTGCAACGATTGGATTCACTTTGAACTTTTGAGATCTCAAAGGGTATGGACTGAGCCAAGGTCTGGGAGCACAGTTTGGTAAGACAGCAGACCCCCTCTCGTGGCCCCAGTGAGGCTGTTACACCTTATGTGACAAGTGGGATCAGAGAGATCACTGCTGGGGAGTGCCCTGGCCCCGAGGCCGACTCATAGCCAGCGACCCTACAGGACAGGGTGGAACTGTGAGTTTCCAAGGCGGTGCCTCTTGAAGGGAGCTGAGGAGCAGCTGGTGGTTTCTAACTACCGACCTTGCAGTTCGAAGCCCTGTGCGTAATCACTGAACCACCGACCTCTGGGACAGGCTCAGAACAGGTACTGCAGCGGGCTGCGCCGGAAGTGACTATCCGAGGAAGTGGGAGAGGACTAATGCACAGCGAGTTTTGTTTCGAAGGGTGAGGGAAGGTCTGAAAGGAACTCACACGGAAAGAGGAGGTGCAGTCTTGCAAGGCCTGGGCGGAGCTGTGGGGAAAGGCACTAGCTTAACAGTGAGGCTCAAGTGTGAGGCAGGGCAAAGGGGGAGTGGCAGGAGGTAAGGTGGGAAAATGAGGTCAAGGCCAGAGAGAGAGAGAGAGAGGGTGTGGGTGTGGGTGTGGGTGGTGGTGGTGGCAGGAAGGACTGCTGCTAGGAAGGCAATCTGGCTGGCTGATGAACCTGAGGGTAAAACAAACACTGGAAACACATGTGAGGCAGAGCCAGCGCTAACAAAGGGTGTCCTAGGGAACTGAAAGGTCTCCCCTGTCCACTGACAGCGCAGGCTGGACACCACAGACGAATCAAAGTGCAGGCGTAAAACGGATGTAGGCCACCCATTTTGGTCGAATGGGTCAATGAAGGGGTACCCCTTTTCTTTTAGGTCCTAAATCTCGACAGAACCTGATGTGCCCAGCTGGGTACGCACTCAGGACTGAGAGCCACCGACGGCCACATGGAGCCGCGGGCCCCCTGCCAGGCTGCTGCTCCGGAGGCGGAGGCAGGGAGGAAGTTCCGTGTTCTCGTGGGTGTCACTGGGAGCGTGGCTGCCCTGAAGCTGCCCCATCTAGTGTCTGCCCTGTTGGAGATTCCCGGGGTGAGTATCCTCTGCAGACTAGACCCAGGGACCTCTAGGACCTTCAGCCCCCCTCCCCCCGGGGGTCAACTCACATCTGGTACACTGGGTGGGCTTCTCTGTTTCTCACTCGTGGTGCGTGTGGAGTGCTGGTGTCTGGAGGACACTGGCCACAGACCAGGGTCAAGAGGGACCAGGAGCTGGATCTGATGGCGTGGGCAGCACGGGAAGGGTGGCAGCTGAGGACACGTTGGGGAGGGAGGGTTTGGATTTCTGCACACTGACCCCAGGCTCCCAGGGGCCCTTTGTGGGAGGAGGACTGGCTGGACAATGCAGTTGGTTGTTAGCCCTGCCCTGCTGCCCCAGGCTCCCTGGAGGCCTCCCGAGAGTTCTGTCCTTGTTAGGCACCATGGCACCATGGCTTACCCCCAGGCGGTCCCCAAGCCTGAGCAGCTCCTCTCTCTTCTGTGTTGGGGCTAAACAAGTTCTAATGTGACACACATGGGCCACCACAGCAGCCTCTGCCCTTAGCATGCCCGCCTCTGCTGCCATCAGTGTTGCGTACAGGGCTCCATATTGTGAGGAAGCCACTGGGGGACGGGTGTGTGTGTGTGTCCCACTTCCTAGTGTGGCACCAAGGCCCTGGGTTGATCTGGCTTGGCCCCCGCTCAGGTCCAAGTCCCTGTCCTGCATCCTGATGGCCTTTGCTCAGCCCAGGCCCCTGCAGGCTGCACGGCCGCCCACTCTGCCCCTCCCATTGCAGCCTCCCCTGTCCCTCCAGCCATGAGGTTTGGCTCCCTTTCTTTTAAATCCTTCATTTGTAATAGACACACACATACACCCCCCACCCCCTCCACCTCTACCCCCACCTCCCACGCCCATCCCCACCTCCCACCCCCACCCCCATCCCCACCCCTCCACTAACCCCACCACTACCCCCATCACCCCCACCACCCACCACCACTACCACACCCCCCATCACTACCCCCCCACCACCCCCACACCCACCACCACCTCCACTACCCCACCCCCACCTCTACCACCCCCACCCCCACCCCCACCTCCACCACTACCACCTCTACCACCACCACCCCCACCCACCCCCACCTCCACCACCACCACCCCCATCACTACCCCCACCACCACCTCCACTACCCCACCCCCACCCCCACCTCTACCACCACCACCCCCATCTCCACCACCACCACCACCACCCCCACCACCTCTACCACCCCCACCCCCACCCACCCCCACCTCCACCACCACCACCACCCCCATCACTACCCCCACCACCACCTCCACCCCCACCTCTACCACCACCACCCCCATCTCCACCACCACCACCACCCCCACCACCTCTACCACCACCACCCACCCCAGGTGGCCTTTGACACTCTCTGCATCATTAAACACTGGGTTTTGTTGGGGATAAGTCTCGATGCACACCCACAAAACCAGATGCAGTGCCACTGGCTCGAGCAACCCTGCAGGTCAGAGCAGAGCCGCCCTGGGGCTTTGTGAGATGGTAACTCTACCGGAGTAGGAAGCCTCCTTTCTCCCCAACAGTGACCTACAGGACAGACTAAAATGGCTCCATTGGGTTTCCAGGGCTGTCAACCTCCATGGAAACTGACTGCCAGGTCTTCCAACTTCCAACCCAGTGCCTCACCCTCGGTGCCACCAGGGCTCCTGATCTAGGCAGCCCAAACTGACTGCCATCAAACGGATTCCGACTCAGCAACCATGTAGGACAGAGGAGAACCGCTCTTGTGGGTTTCCGAGACGGAGTAGACGCCCGTCATTCACCCTCAGAAGGGCTGGAACTAACTGCTGACCTGGCAGTTAGCAGCCCAAGCTTAGGCACCAGGTCAGACACCTGGGCTCCTTCCTGTCTTCCCTCTAGCTTGGGTGTTTGCCAGGGCCAAACACACCGCCTGGCAAAGTGCTGCACCCCTGTGTCCACCAGGCGGCGCTGCTCGCCCACTGATGTGTCATTGGCGGCAGTCAGTGCAGACCAGTTGTGTTTTGTTTGTTTTCACAAACTTCCATGCACAAAGGTCCTCACTCCCCCAGCTCCCCAGGCTAGAATGCCAACCAGGCCAGTAGCGGGCAGGGAGGCAGTCTTTGGGCCCCTCTGAGGGTGGGCACTGTGCTGCAGGGTAGTGCCTGCAGACCGGGCAGGAGGCCTGCAAGGGTGACCACAGCCGAAGACTTGGCTTTCCCCCCTGGGGCGCTGGGCAGCCCTGAGCCCTGTAGTTCCCGTTCCCATAGCCTCAGAGCAAGTGAGTTTCCGGTCTGGCCTGGGGGTGGTGGGGGCAGGGAGCCCTATCCCAGGAAACAGATGGGCAGCCTCGGAGCTGAGGGAAGTGACCGCTCCTCCGCTCGCTTCCTCCCCGCCACACAGCCAGCACGCATGCGGTCTGAGTAAAGGGTGCCTGGTGCGGGGAGGTCTGCCAGCCGCCTGCGCCTGCTGCGGGACAGAGTGCGTGTCTAGACCCAGCTCTGCTTTCCCTGCTCTGGCTGTGGTTGAAGTCCAAAGCCTGGCAGCCAGAGGCACTGCGTGGAGGGAGGGGCTGCTGCTAGCCTCTAGCCTCCCAGAGCCGGCCTTTCCCATTCTGAGGTTGGACCATTCCTGTCTCCCAGCCTCTCCTCTGGTCTGGCTCATGGAGAGGATGGCCTGGATGAATCTGTTGGACTTCATATGCCAGCAGTTAGGAACAGAGCTTAGTACAGCGAGCGAAGCACTCAGCCAGATCTGCCCCCCCCACCCCCCGTGGAGAGTGGGGTTATTGGTGTTGTGGGAATAGCCCCAGGAGCCAGTGTTCCCCTTCACCTGTGGAGTGGCCCAACCCCCTTCCTGTCACCTGCTGCTTCCCTAGAGAGCCTGGCTCCTCTCTGTGGGGTCCAGGCAGGCCCTGGCTTGCCTGAGGTTGGTGGCCTGAAACCCTTGAAGCCACTTCTCCACACTCCCCGATGGCCCCCCTTTCCACGAGCCCCTTTGAGGGGTCACCTGCCAGAGCAGTCATTTTCAACTCGTTGACTGCTCCCTTAGGCCTGTCTAGATTTGACTGGCAAACTAGCAGCTGGCAGTGTGCTGAGGGAGCCAGGCAGTTCTGCCTGATGGCTCCCAGCTGGACCTGATTCACTGATGTCCAGATGCCCCTGAGGAGCCAAGACCTCTGGAACCCATTGCCGGAACAGGGAGCTGGTAAAGGGGCCAGAGAGAGAGGTGGGAGTAGCTTCAGGGCCTCCACACCAGCAATAAAGGAGAGACCACCAGCAAACAGGGCTCACCCGTGAGGTGGAGTTGGGGGAAGTGGCCCCCCTGGGCTCACTTCCTGCTCAGACACCTCACCCGCAGCCATTGCCCGTCACCTGTCCGCCCGAGGAAGCTTGAGTGTTGCTCGGACCCCACGCAGGTTCCAGTGGAGCCTCCAGACTAAGATGGAAGAGGGAAAACACCCGCCCTCTACTTCCAAACATCAGCTGATGGGAGAACAACGCTGTGGTCAGGACGCTGCAGGCCTGTGGTGCTGGCTCTGCAGAGACTTCCGCCCTGGCATTCCGGAGGTCCCTTGGGCTTCTTTTCGGGAGGGAGGCGATGGCCTGCTTCGAGCATGTGCCTTTCCTCGAAGGGCTCCCTGAGGAAGAAAGAGAGGAGCCAAGCTGGGCTGAGCATCTCCTTCCCCCCAGTGGAACTGGGCTACCCGTCTGCTCTGAGCCCCGCTGTGGAACCCGGACTGCGGAACCGACAGGACACAGGCATCTTTTATGTAGGCTCCTTCCTCCCCAGCCTCGTGGCTCCTCTAGAGAGCGACACTGGGGAAGTGGGGTCCCGGCCCCTCAGAACCTCATTCCCATCTGGCGTCTCTGCCTTGAGAACAGTATTGAGTTGAGGAAGGGCTGGCAGCCCCCCAGCCTGGTGAGCAGGGGCTCAGGGGGGTCTTGAGAGAGCCCAGCTAGGCTGCTGCCCACCAGGATTACCGGTGGACGCTCAGGAACAGGAGCTCCTCAGAGCATTGGTCCTGTGTCTGCCAAGTGCTCCTGCGGGTTTTGTTAGTCGCTTGCCCTGAAGCACACGTGGCCTGAAAGGGGCAGTGCAGGTCTTCCCCAGGTTGTCTCCAGCCTCTTCCCTGCCTCGCCAGCAGCCCCTGTTTCCAGGGGGCGAGCTGATGCCTCTTCAGCAGATAAAAGGAAACTAGACTGGGGTGGGGAAGAGACGAGGGTGAGCTCAGACCCAGTCGACAAGGGGGAAGGCCTACTGAGCTGCCCGGGATCCAGCAGGAGGGAGGACTGGGAAACGTATCTGATGGAAAGCATGGCTGGCAGTGGAGGAAGAGTCCCTGAACAAGGGCCGTGTCGGGGTGCTGGTGTGAGGCAGGGTCTTTGGTCTTGAGTACAGGCAGGGGCTTGGGAGCGGGATCTCTGGTAAACAACTTGGCAGATTCCAGGAGGGAGAAGGGATAACGTGGGATGTCCTGACAGGGAAGAACAGCTTAGGGGGCTACAAAACACACCGACAGGGAAGAAAAGGGGCCCCAGAGGAAAGGGGGCATAGCGTGTGACAAGACGCCTCAAGGTCAAATGTAAGGAGCAAGGCCACCCCAGTGAGCTGAAGCTGGTGGCCCCCCTCAAGGTGGCGAAGAGGCGGCTGCGCCCATTTGGAAGAACAGCAGTCCTGCTGCATGGCGCTGGAGGCTGGTGGTCTGTTAGCAGGGGACAGGGGCCGATAATGAGAAGGCACTCCTGTTCCCATCTTTTCCGGGAGTGTGAAAAAGGTGGACACACAGAGGAAGGCATGACTTGAATGCAGCGTGGGGAGCTCTCCTGACCTGGGCTAGTTCTGTCCTAGGGTGCTGAGGTTGTAGAGTTGTGGTTGGTGGCATTCCAGGAATCAGACACAGCGGGGGCCGGGGGGCTGGGCACTGGAGAGGGCTAAAGGTCATCCGTTTATTGAAAAGGAGGAGGAGGTGGGTTCCACAAACTTCCCCAGATCAGGCATGTGAGCAAGTACTCAGAAAACGGTTGTCACTGAGATGAGACGGGGCTCACACTCCTGGACCAAAGGGTGTGAGAATTTAGGTAAGGGCTTTTTGAAATTGGGGGACATCCCTGGGGACAGCTGAAGATGTCAACTTCGCCCCTCGGCCCCAGGCTTGCGGAAGGCCTCCACCTTGTTCCATGTATGGTTCGGATGAGTGTCGGGCCTGTGGATGGTGGTGCCCGCTGAGAAGCGGCTAGCAGGAATAAGGGGATTTGCGGGTGGGGTCTCCGTCCAACTCTGCCGGAATTGACCAGGAAAGGAGGAATTGCATTTGCCACCAGCGGCGTGACTGCCCTGATGCAGCCTGGGGCTTGTGGCCCCGCTGTTTATAATGGTAGCAAATAATCCAGGAGTCCTTGATTGTTTTTATTTTAAAATAGCTTTAGGTTCTTGTTTCTTGTCTGCTTTCCCTTAGGAACGACAGAGTGTGTATTGTTAAGTTTCCTCCTCCCTGCTTTATCTGTGATGTCCCGTTTTTCTGTTTGTTTAATGTCCTGTTCTTGCTGGAGAGCTTGTCCCCAGATACTGATAATCCTGGGCTCATCGGACTCTGGAGGGCTTCCCTGCCAGACGCTAGATGATGAGATGGTCGGTAATTTTTTTTAAAAGTATGATCTTATCCTCCTCTCTTCTTTATTCTGGTAGCATAGTAGTTGCCCATGTGGCTTTTTACTCCTGTAAAGGTGACATTCTCAGAAACTCGCAGGGGCCGTTCAATGCTGCCCTGTAGGGGCGCTATCAATCAGAATTGATTCGATGGCAGTGACTTTTATCTTTGTTCTTGGGGATTTCTGTTTTGTTTTTTATTTCTGCTTTTTTTTTTAAAAAACAGGGCTAGGGGCCGAGATGTTTCCAAATTTAATTTCAAAAAGTTTCCTTCTCTGTCCTGCCCTCTCCTGTCTGGGGTCTTTTTTTTTTTTCTCCCCCAGAAAGGACTTGGCCAGTCTCTTGAGGCAGGCTCGGGGTAGCTAGTCACTCAGGAGATGTTCATCTTGATTATAGAGCCTGCTCAGTGTTACCCCATTTGGCAGCACAAACCCTTTTTGGGGTCTGCTTGGCCTGGGAAAGGAAGCCATCGAACCTCCTCCTGTGTTCCAGCCTGTGCTGGTGCCCACCTTCCTGCCTACTCTGTGCCTCCAGTCCCTGAGCCTTTCCCGGGTTCACCGTCTCTCCTTGGCTTGTTTCTGATCGCCCTGTAGGCTTTGCTGTTCATCTGTTTTATCTGATCTCATCAAAGCTGTGATCAAGAGAGACCAGTCCCCTGGAGGAGGAGACCAGTCCCTGGAGGAGGTCATCATGCTTAGTAAAGCAGAGGGGCAGTGGAAACGAGGAAGACCCCCCAGCCAGGTGGATTGGCTCAATATCTGCATCAATAGGCTCAAACAAGAACACTCGTGAGTCACAAGACAAGGGCAGCGTTTCCTTCTGCTGTGCATAAAGGTCGCTCTGAGTCAGAACCAACCCTAAAGCCGCAGAGAACCCAGCTGAAGACACCGGGAGGAAGAGTCCACTCAGGCGCACAGCGCGGCGAGTACCCCGCCATTGAGTGAGTGCTGACGCTGGGGAGCCCGTGCGCTTCACTGCAGGAGTGTGCCTGAGGGTCTTCACAGTTGCCAGGCCTTGTTTCTGCGGTGCCTGTGGGTGGGCGTGAGCTGGCGGTCTCCTAGCAGTCCAGCGCCTCAGTGTCTGTGGCAGCCACCCAGGGACGCCACGCAGTGAATATACAGCGACGTCCATCCACACCGGATGTTTCCCATCCATCCTTTGAGACAAAAGGATGTGTCAAAGTTGAGTGAGGGAACGGATGCGTCCTTTAAAGTACGTTCAGCTCTGCTCTGGGTCCTGTGCTGTCTTCACAAACGCTCTCATGTCGGAGTCCATTGTGGCAGCCGCCGTGTGCGTCCATCTTGTCACTGCCCTCCACTTCACCAGGCAGGATGTCCTTCTCCAGGGGCTGGTCTCTCCTGACAGCACGTCCAAGGTCTGAGACACAGGCTCGCCGCCCTGCCTCTGAGGAGCGCTCCGGCCGCACGTTTCCCGAGACAGACTTGTTGGTTCTTTAGGCAGTCCGTGGCCCGCACCGGCGTGCACGTGGACGTGGGTTCTTCCCCTCGTCTTCCTTGTTCCATGTCAGCCTTTCACACGCACGGGGGCAGATGAACATACCATGGCCTGGGTCGGCATACCTTAGTCCTCCACGTAAAATCCTTCTTTTCAAAGAGGTCTTGTGCAGTAGATTTACCCAATACAACGAGTTGTGTGATCTCTCGACTGCTGCTTCCACGCGCATTGGTTGTTGATCCAGGCCAAACGAACTCTGTCCATTTCATGCGACGCTAACCTGATGGTCCAACTGTGAGGATTTCCGTTGCCTTGACATTGATTTGCAATCCATACTGAAGGCTGCAGCCCTGCTCTTCACCAGCAAGCATTTCGAGTCGTCCCACTGTATGCCGTCTGCACACAGCAGCGGTTCACCAGCCTCCCTCCAACCCGAGGCTGCATTCTCGCTGTCATACAGCTCCAAGGCCTTGCTCGCTCAGCACACAGAGGGCGAGAGCGTGCCCCCTGACGCACGCTGCACCTGGCTCTCGGCCACGCAGTGGGCTCTTCACACAGCCGCCTCAGTGAACACAGTGTGGCCACTCCTCTCAAGGCCACCCACCGTTTTTATGGTCCGCACAGTCAACGAAACACAAGTACACATCTCTCCCATATTTTTTCCTTCAGCCGAGATCCCAGCGGCACCAGCAGTGGTATCCCGTGTCCCACGTCCTCCTCTGAAACCGGCCCGCACCTCTGGCAGCCCCTTGTCACTGCGCTGCTGCAGCCGTTGTTGAGCCACCTTCGGCAACGTGTGACTTGCAGCTGATATTCCTGATATTGTCTATGATGCGTTCTTTCAGTCGGCCCACCATAACTGTCGACTTACTATTAATCATGAGATTTGGGGGCTCTTACAGATCTTCGAACCATCCAGCATTCACTTGTGTTAAGCGCCCGACTCTGCTTACTATTATTTTAGAATATTTTTCTGCCATTTTATGTAGAACTTCTGACTTAACACATGCCCTCTTTGTTTCTTTCTATCCTTTATTTCAGGGTCCTCACACTTTGTAAACAGGGGCCCAGTTCACTGTGCCTCAGACCCGTTGGAGGGCCAGACTATAGTTTAAAAAAAAAACTATGAACAAATGCTTACGCACACTGCACATCTTATTTTGAAGTGAAAAAACGGGGCAAAAACACCCGGCGGGCCGGATAAATGTCCTCGGGGAGCCGCATCTGGCCCGCGGGCCATGGTTTGAGGGAGGACGCCTACTTCATTGTGTAGAGTGGTTCAAAAGTGATGCCTTATTCTCTCTGTGGTTCCCCTGCCCTTTACCTTGCTCCTAACTCAAGTCCTGCTTAGCAAGAAGGGGAGCGCTGGACATCTCCAGGGGTGTCTCCAGGGCCGGGCCCGCGGGGGGGAGGGGATGAGGGGGGTGGGCAGTGCAGCTGCCAGGCCTGCTTGCCATCTTGTTTAGAACTGCAGAGTCCTTGGGCAGAGTCCTCAGGGCACCCCAGCGCTCAGGTGGCATGTGGTTTAAAGAACTTCTAAGACACCCCTGGGGGTGGGGGTAGGGGAGGTAGGGACGGAGGTGAGGGGGAGGAAGGGAAAAAAGAGGAGCTGGTACCAAGGTCTCAAATAGAATGTGTTTAGAAAATGACGATAGCAACCTATGTACTAATGTGCTTGATACAATGGATGTATGGAGCGGTAAAAGCTCCAATAAGATGATCTTAAAAAATAAAGACATTCCTTCCCCCCCTCCCCCCCCCCGGTACTGTGCAGGCTCTGGGATGGTGGAGCCCGGGGGCCGGTGGGAGGGTAGATGGACAAGGAAGACCTCTCTAGTGTGGAGGGCCCTGTGGCCTGTCACTTCTCTCAGGAGAAGGGAATCCCAGCATGGCTCTCAGGTGCTGTGTAGGAGACAGCTGAGCAGGGGCCCTGGGCTTCCAGGCGGGTTGGGGGATAGTGCGGGCTGGCAGAGCCGGCTGAGTGTCCAGGGCGGGCCCCAGCAAGGCCTTGTTGAGTCGGTCCACGGTCTCTGGGCTTTCCGTTGTTCAAAAGGAGGCCGGTTGTTTTCTCTTTCCCTTTTAGTGTGAAATCTCTCAGTGTGTCCATACTGGCTGGAAAATGCACCACCACCACCACCCCCCATGCCCACCAAGCATGCCCGCAGGCTATATTGGGACTTCCCTTGCCTGTGACCTCTGCCCTGGTGACGTGACCGTGTAGTCCTTGCTACCTGACTTTTCTTTCCTTTCCTCCGCCTGGATTGGTGTCCACTTCTGGTTCAGTGGCTCCCCGCAAGATTCAGCTTCCCCCTCCCTGTCCCCTCCCCTCTGGTTTGCTATGAGCCTGACATCTTGTTTCACCAGTGACAGGGGAGCCACAGAGAACCAGCATTCTGCCCCGCAGGCCCAGTGTCCCCCTGGGCTGTATAGTTAATGCCCCTAAGGGGGCTTGCTTTTTTTCTGCCCACAGGCTGGGCCCCTAGAAGGGCTCAGAAGGGACTCTGTGCCTTCCCCTCGGCTGTGGATCAGGCACCCCCAGGCAGACCCCCAGCCCTCCAGTGCATTGGCCTGTAGAAGGCAGGTCTGTGGTATGGCCCAGAGCTCAGAATTCCTGGGCCTCTTGGGGGGTGGGCCTGAGCCCCAGGCCCCTTCTGCCTGCTTGCCCTCTGTGGCCCTTCCTGCCGCTGTCGCTGCCTGGGTGGTGTGAGTGAGCGAGCCCAGGAGTGAGTGCAGCTTTGTGCTCGTAGGACGACCCGCTCACTCTCGGTGACTCATTCCTCAACAGCTCTCTCACAGGAGGAAGTGAAACTGCGCCACCTGGGAAGGCCCCGACCTTGGGTGACAGCGGAAGGAAGTCGCTGTGCAAACGTGGGGCTTGCTGCTGCCAAGGAGGGGGCCGTCCGCCTCGCCACCAGCGAGGAAGTGATGAAGCAAGCGCTGGCTGGCACGGCCCTGCGAGGGGGGCCCTGGCCGGTAGCTGTCCTAACAGGCTCTCCCCTCCCCTCCTCTCCCTTGCCTTTGCTTGGTGACAGCTGGAGGTAGCAGTGGTCACAACTGAGAGAGCCAAACACTTCTACAGCCTCCAGGATGTCCACGTCACCCTCTACAGTGACACTGATGAATGGGAGGTCAGTGCCGGGGGCCACCCAGGACCGAATTCCACGGCCTTCCTGCTGCCAGCACCGTCTGTCTTACAGCCCAGGGGCCTGATGGCCAGAGCAGGCAGGCCGTGCTCAAGCCAGTGGTCAGGGCCCTGTGGGCAGAGGTGGTGAGGAAAACATCTGTCTAGCTCTGGCCCATGGGACACCCGCAGTCCCTGCCCCCTCTGGCAGGGCTCAGCCTTGGCCCCGGGCCCTCGGTGGAGTGTCCTTGTGCTTATCTGCACGGCTGAAACCACAGAGGCACTCTGTTCCCGCTGCCCTTGTCCACTTGCCTCCGGAGCGTCTCCCTTCCCACGCCGCCCCGGCCTCTGCTCTCCCACAGTGGGGCAGGCATCGGCCAGGGCACCAGACGTCCAGGGTGGGCCTCATGGGGCCGCCCTGCCAGGCACTTTTAAACATTCTCAGCCCAGAACCCTTCTGGCTGGGCTGCCCCCGGCCCCCGCCATTTCTCACTGCCCCGAGCGCTTCCATTGGCTTGGACTACGTAAGCATCCTCCCCAAGCAGACAGGCCAGGAGCTCCCTGCCAGATGTCAGTGTTCTTGAAAACCACGCCATAAAGGGAACAGCCTGAGAGACAAGGGGTGTTTGTTTCCTCGGGCCTGGTTTCTCTCCAGCCCTTGGCTCTATGTCCGTGTCCACAGCTTCGCTGGGAAAGGGGATGGCAGTGGACTTGGGCACGGTGTGGGTCAGGTGGTCTGCCCCTTGAGTGCTTGACTCATTGAACCAAGGCTACTCCACCCCTCCCTTCCTCTCCCCTCCCCTCCCCTTTCTCCCTCTGCCAGATGTGGAAGTGCCGCTCCGACCCAGTTCTCCACATTGAGCTGCGGAGGTGGGCAGACCTCTTGCTGATAGCCCCGCTGGATGCCAACACGCTGGGGAAGGTGGCCAGCGGCATCTGTGACAACTTGCTTGTGAGTGACTGGCTGGTGACCTCGTCCTTCCCTGGGCCCCACTCCCAGTCTGCTGAGCTGTTCCATTCCTTGGACAAGGCTCTCGTCCTGGAAACCTCTTACCGTGGGGCCCCGGTTTGCTCAGAGAACACACCAGTCCGCCCCTCACCACCCTCTCCCTGACTGTCACCGACCTGTTCTTCGGCAAGTGGGCCAATAGGCCTGATCCTGACGGGCTCACCCGACCGACTGGTGTTGTCTGGGAAGTGCCCACCTGTATTCGGCCAAAAGCCCACCCCAAACCTGGTCATCATTGGTTTTCTCTGCCTTTCCCTGCCTCAGCCCCTCCGCCCATAGCTCTGCCTTCCCAACAGGGCCTGAAGACACTTCCCTCCCTGCCGTCAAGTCCATGGGGACACACAGCAGCCCCCTGTGGCTTTCCAACACTGTAACTGTTGGCGGGGGTACATATGCCAGTCTTCTTTCTCCCGCTGAGCTGCTGGTGGTTTCGAACTGCCGACCGTGTGTATCGCAGCCCCACTCGTAACCACTGCACCAAGAGGACTCCTGCTTGGATGTCTTTCCTCCTGGGCAATCCCGTGAGGGGTTGGCTCCTGCCAGCATCGCTGCCTCCACACTCATCTCTCTCTCGGGTTTGTAGCCACAAGGCTGAGACGCAGTTCTCCTCAATTCGGGGAAGAGAGGCCCCGGGGCTCCTTAGACAGGAATGCAGGGCACCTGGCACCTCTGGAAGCACCGCTGTAGTGAGCCGCACGCAGATTGCAAGGCCAGCAGCTGTGGTGGCGGAGTGCAGTGGGGAGACCTGGGGAGGCCAGGGCAGGATTTTACAGCCAGCCAGCACTGCTGATGGCATGAGCCTTCCTCCTCCATGCTGGCTGCCATCAGTCAGCGTCGTGGGCCAGCGCTTTGTGTGGTCAGCCCCTCTCAGCAAATCTCCCGGCTTCCCATGGACCCGGTCAGGACCCCTGGGAGGTGGGAGGAGGCAATGCCCCAAAGGCCCCTTCTTTTCTCCCCAAAGCTCAGCTCCCCATTCTTGGAGGCTGCCGCCACCTGCTGTAACTTTTGGGGCTCCCTCCTCATTGTTGCTGAGGGGACATCATCCCCAAACAAGCACCAGGCCGTTCCCGTCCAGGGTTTTACCTGAAGACACAATGTTTCGAGAATCAGAGGCCTGTGGCTCCACCTTCTCTCACGGAGGGGGTTGGGGTGGGCCATTAAATAGTTGGGCGACAGATGGATGTATAGATAGGATGAGGAGATGATGTCCCGGGCCCAGTCTGCCCGGAAACCAACTTCCTGAGAGAGAGCCAGGTTTGCCCCTGAGCCTATGCAGATTCCCAGGGGCAGAGCCCGAGGCAGAGAACCGGCTCTGGCCCAAGAGAGCTGACCGTGGGAACCAGCAACGCCTTCCTTTCATCCTTCCTGCCGCTCATTCCCAAGGAGCCCTGCTCAGGCCAAGGGGAGGGAAGTGGGGAAAGCTCAATCCAGGCCCCCTCCAGGTGCCCCGCCTGTTTGCTCTCCTGCCTGGTCCCTGTCCTCCAAGTGGCAACTTCTGGCTGTGCCCTGCTGGTGACGCTGTTCTCTGGACTCCCCTTTTCTCAGATGGGCTCCACTTTAGAAGAAGGGGCTGCCAGGCTCTGTCCCCCAAGGGACCCATGCCCAGGAGGTGCCCAGAGCTGGCAGAGCCCGGGGCACTCACCCATGTGGACCTAGACCTTGTTTCTTCCCAGGCAGCCTCTAGCCCAGGGTGCTCATGCCTGTGAGAGTCCCCAGAGCGGCTGTTTATAGAGCCTCTGCTCTTTGCCAGGCCGTGTGCCAAGGGCTTCTGAACCCGCCCCCTCCTGCCCCCAGCCCGGCCCCGCAGACTTGTATGCCAAGACCAAACAGAGGCTCCAGGCATCCGGTGTCTGCCCCAGTCTTCTCGTCTCGTGATCCAGAGCCGGGCCAGGGCCGTTGTGCCGAGGACCCTGGGGCTTGGAGCCCAGTCTGGGTTGTGGCTGAGTGACGGCCTGGTGAGAGGCTGCCTGGCATGGCGTGGGGGTGGCGGGGAGCCTGCCCTAGCAGCCACACACTGCTGCCTGTGAGACGGGCCTCTTGGGCTGAGCTGCAGCTTCCCATCTGTGAACAGGGGAAGTCCCTTCCTCGCAGGGTCACAGGGAAGGGTCATGAGACAACATGGGAAAGGGGTGCCTTCACGTGTGAAATGTTTTCACTCTCCAGCTTTGTTTGGCCTGGAAGTCGTAGAATCCTCCCCACCCCTCTGGTTCTTCCTCCACTTCCGGTGGAGCTGAAGCCTGCCCTCTGTTCCCGGCTGGCTTCTACCCAGGAGCTGTGAGCTCTCTGTGGGGAAGACCAACTGTGCAGCTCGGGCGGCCAGGGCTGCTCAGTGTTGGCTGCCCACCTCCCGTGGGGCCCGTGGGGAGGGAGGGAGGGCAGAGGTGCCCGGCCTCACACGCAGCTGGGCTGCTGGTGGTGGGGCCAAGCGAGATGTGGAGGGCTGGTAAGCTACTCCCGCCGCCGGGCACAGCTCTGAGCAAGGGCCTCCACCAAGTGCTTCCCGATAGATAGCCCCCTCCCGCCCTCCTTCGCAGACCTGTGTCATCCGGGCCTGGGACTGCAGCAAGCCCCTGCTCTTCTGCCCGGCCATGAACACCGCCATGTGGGAGCACCCCGTGACTGCGCAGCACGTGGCCCAGCTGAAGGCCTTCGGCTACATCGAGATCCCCTGTGTGGCCAAGAAGCTGGTGTGTGGAGACCACGGTGAGTGCCCGCCGGTGCTGGGCTTTGGGGTGAGCAAGGCTGCCCACCGAGTCCACTCTGTCTGGAAATGGGGCTCCTAGTCCTTCCCTCCCAATTGGGATACAATTCGGGAAGTACTTGGTGGAGGCCCTTGCTCAGATTGTACCCGGTGGGAGTAGCCACCCCAGTATTCCTTAGACCTGTGCTGGGGGTGGCTCAGAAGGGTGTGACTTGGCGGGTCTGGCTCAGACAGCGATGGTCCTGGCCCGCTTCTGCGACGGACTTGGGGTGGGGTGCTTGCAGGAGCATCCTCGTGGGTACAGGTGCCCTTGGCCACAGCAGAGCTTTCTTCCCCAGGTCTGGGGGCCATGGCTGAGGTGGAAAGCATTGTGGACAAAGTGAAAGAAGTCGTCTCTCAGCACGACGGCTGCCAGCAGCGGTGAAGCAGCTCGCTGGTCCGGGCGCCCTCTGCACTCCGCACCCGTTGGCACGCCTGGTGACGATGCCCTTGTGTCAGTGGAGGGGTCTGATCTGGCTGCCCCAGGGTAAACGAGGCCAGAGATCTGAGCCCCAGCTTCTTCCACCCTAATGATGCCCAGTTCTGCCTCCTGAAGGAGCGCTGCTGCCCAGCGCTGGGGCACGTCCCTGCGTCGCTGCATGCCCGGGAGGAGGGACCTCGCACCTTCATCTTGCCCAGAAGCCTGGCAGGAGCTAGAGACAGCCGAGTGGGGCTCCCCTGGCCCGCCCTTGCAGCCTCAGCTCTTAGCGCCACACTGGCTGAGACGTCCATGGGCCATGGTGGGAGTTCAGGGCTCAGGGAGAGAGAGTCCAGCCTTCACTGACCAGGCCACACCCTGAGTGAGACCTCGGAGCCGAGCTCAGGGCCATGGCCAAGTGGGTCTGGGGAAAGGTCTGGCCTTACAACTGACCCTCCCTCCTCGTTAGTTCCCATTTAACCTCCTGGTGAAGCGCACAGACCTCTGAAGCCAGAACCTCCATCCCCTAAGTTCAAATCCCAGCGCTGCCAGTTATGAGCAGTGTGACCTCAGGTCATGGCCCCACCTTGCTGACCCTGCCTGGCCCTTTCTGCTTGGTGATGCCTCCCTTTCCTCATCTGGGGGCTGAGATTCCAGATGGGACCCTGTGCACCCAAGACATGGCTGGTGTTGAATTAACAGCAGTGCCACTCCCATTCTGACTCACAGGGACCCCACAGGACACAGCAGAACTGCCCCAGAGTAGAACCTCATCTTTCTCCCAAGGAGCCCCTGGCGATGGCCGACTGCTCAGCTTTGGTCAGCAGCTCAACCCATCACCTGCTGTCCACCAGGGCTCCTACGACAGAAACTCAAGCCAGATTTCCTATACACTGATTGAAACAGCCAGTCTCATTTTGGGAAAAATAAACCCCCTGACCTAAACCAGCATACCCCACCTTAAAAAAAATAAATCATTTTATTGGGAGCTCTTACAGCTCTTATAACAATCCATCCATGAACTGTGTCAAGCACATTTGTACATATGTTGCCATCATCCTTTTCAAAACATTTTCTATTTGAGCCCTTGGTAACAGTTTCTCTTTTTTTCCCATCCTTGTGGACCTGGATAAATAATCAATTAGTATAATTTTCATATCTTACATCATCTGTCTCCCTTCACTCCCATTTTTGTTGTTCATCCCCCCGGGGGTGGGGGCAGGGCACCCTTGATGTGAGCTACTCACACATTACCACCCCAGCAGGGTTGGCCAGCCTCGAGCCCCCCACCCCTCTTTACTCTACTGTCCTCCCAGCATTGGGCCGCTGTGTCTGTCTCCCTGCCCGCCTGCACAGTGACACACTGACATGCCCTGGAAGGGGAAGTGGACTCTGGGGACACCTTGCTCCCTGGCCTAGAAACCCTGAGGCCACCTTGCCTCTGACCCACTTGCTTTCTGGGCTGGTCTCTGGGGAGGGTCTGGTGCTCCGATGCTGGAGCTGAAGTTGGGGCTGGTTTCCTGCCTGCCAAGTCAGGGCTGGATAGGCACCGGACATCCCCTGAAAGATTGAGTAGCGCAGTGTCCTGAGGGAACGCTGTTGGCTGAAACCAAGACCTCCACCCACCTCCGAGAACCTTTATCTGGACTGCATTGGAGTTGCCCTGGTGACCTCTGGGGTTTAGCTGTCAGAAGCACTAAAGAAGATAGGTCCCTGCCGCCGCTGGCCTCACTGGCAGTTTGGGGGGAAAAGGCATGGGGAGAGTCTGGATAACCCAAAGCCAACCCCAAGTTCGATTCCGATGGTTACAAACATCCCTTCTACTTCCCACCTGCAACCTGCTGAGGGCCTTCTGCAGGCCAGGCGCTGTGCATGGGCTAGAAGGGAAGAAGATGTCCCTCAACCAGCAAGTCCAGCCTGGGACTCTGCTGGCCTACCACTCTCTCCACTCACTGGACCCCGCGTCCGACTGGTGCGGGATGGTCCTGGGCTGGGGCTGAGCCCCATCTTTCTCAAAACCTGACAGGAGCTAAGCTAGAGCCCAGCTGCATTTGCCTGGCCCTGCCTGGTGGCATGGTGGTTACATGTTGGGCTGTTACCTCAAGGTCAGGGGTTTGAAACCACCAGCTGCTCTGTGGCAAAAAGGTGAGACTTTCAACTTCCACCAAGAGTTAGCCTTGGAAACCTGCAGGGACAGTTCAGCCTTGTCCTGTAGGGTGGCTGTGAGTCATTTGTAACCGGCTTGATAGCAGTGAGTTTGGTTTTTGTTTTTTTCCTGCCAGCAGAGTGCTGGGCGGGGTGGCTAACCACGCGCACACGGCTCTCCCCTGGGAGTCAAAGCTCAGACAGAAATGGGTCTCAGAGAAATGCTAGCTTCCCGGGCAGTTGATAGTGGAATTGTGAAAACATGAGGTGAGATTTCACAGAGTTCTTGGAAAAATTCCATTCTTTTAAAATTCCATTTCTCCCCCATGAACTTAGTGACGCCACCTCTTAATGAGAACATTTGGGAATCTGGATCTGTAGGTACTTGGGTGGGGCAGCCTCTAGTTGGTGCATCTCTAGTTCGTCACTGCTGCTGGGGGAGGCCTCTGAGCCAGGGCGACCCCTTCCCTCCACAGTGAGCCATCTCCCCAACAGTTCCTCCACATACCCCCCTGGCCCTCTGCTGCCGCACAGGGAGGTCCTAACTCCTGGGCAGTATCTGCGGGCCCCTGTGGTCTGGCCCTCGCCAACCTCGCTGTCGTGGGCAGCTGTCGAGCTGGCCTCGAATTCATGGTGGCCTGCACACAGCAGGACAAGAGGCTGCGTGGTCCTGACCCCCCCCCCCCCTTCTGCCCCCGCCAGACCATTCTTCCTTGTCCATCTCAGCCTGGAAGCTCCCGTGAAACTGTTGGCACAATGCACAAGCTTCCTCCCACAAGTGGTGGCCGACAGGAGGTGCACTGGCTGGGAGTCAAACCGGGACTCATGCCCCCAAATTCACTGCTGTCCAGTGGGTTCCAAGTCAAAGGGACGCCATTGGAGGGAGTAGAGCTGCCCCTGAGGGGCTCTGAGACAGGATATCTGTACAGAAGCAGGCAGCCTCATCCTTCTCCCGTGGGATGGCGGATGGTTTTGAACCACTGACCTTGTGAACTGCCCAAGACTTGTCCATCAAGACTCCTCTGAGTCTCTGGGAATAGCACGTGAGGACTGTATCGCTGAATCATGACTGCCCCTCCCTTACCCATCTGGTCCTACACCCCTTCTTTGCCATGTGACAACCCGAGAGCGCCTGTCTTGCCTCCTGACTATGCACACAGTGACCTTTCCTGGAAGGCCATCCTTTGCTGGCCGGTCCTGCTCATATTCCACATCTCTGGGAAGCATCCTCTGACCTTGTCCAGGTTCCCACCGTGTCTCTGCTGTTCACGAAAACCGGTAATGGACTGGTCAGATGGTCAGATGACTTTGTGTCCCCTCACAAATGGGATCTCCTGGAGGGCAGGAGTTCTGTTCTCCTCTGTGCCTATTTCGACCTAGTGAATCATCCCATGCTGGTTGTCCTGACTGACCACAATGGTGTCAGGATGTCCAGTTCCTTCCTGAGCAAAACATAAGACATAGCAGCCTGAGAGATCATGTGAGCAGTTCAGCCCAGCACTGGCCCCCACACAAGGTCAAAGGACAGACAACAAACAGGACACCATGTCTCTGCCATCAACCAAGGGGCTGATTCCCCAAACATAAGGAGAGCGTGGTGGCCTAGTGGGTTCCGTGGTTGGGCTGCTAAGCACAGGGTCAGCAGTTTGAAACCAAGGCCCGCTTCTCTGGAGAAAGACGAGGCTTTCTACTCCTGTAAATATTTAATAGTTTTGAAAACCCACAGGGGCAGGTCTAACCCTGTCCTGTAGGGTTACTGTGGGTCAAGATTGACTCGTGACAGTGAGTTAAAAATTATATGTAGATGAAGAACAGATAACACAAAAGAAAAGCGAGCAGAGAAGAAAAACAGTGCCTAGGAAGAGGGGTGGCCAGGAAGCAACTCCAGGGTATTGATGAAGGGGTCAGTGTGCCTCAAAGGGCACTGGAATGAAGGCCCCCACCCATGAGGTTGCTGAGTGTGGGGACCTGGCACCCTGATGTCTCGCTGGGTCCTGTTGTGTCTGTCCTGACTTCCAGAGACGCTGTAGGACAGAGAGGACCTGCCCAGGGGACTTCTAGGGCTACCAGTCTTTATAGAAGCCCACAGCCCCATCTTCCTTTTAAGGAGTGGCTGCTGGATTTGAAGCGCTGACCTCTTGGTGTACTGCTGATCCCTTAACCACTGCGGCCACAGGGCTTCGCTGACGAGGCTGGCAGCAATGTAAATTGATACAGCCTTTGGGAAGCTCCTTGAAATCGCCATGAACGATTTCATCAACCAGATCTGTTTGATTAGCCCTCGTGTGCTAACTGAGCAGTGTGAGGTCCAGACTCGCCCAGTAGCTCCTTTGGAGACAGAGCTGGTGACCCTTCTGGAGCAGCGCCCCTCTGTCCCCGGGCTCCCCAGGCGCCAGAATCAACAAGGCAGCACCCAGCAGCCACCGCAGCAGTCCCACCCCCGGGAATTTGTCCCCACACAGTACTCCCTCCAGGCGTCCCACCGAGGAGCCCTGCGGACGTAGCGCCCAAGGCCTTGGGGTGCAATCTACGAGGCCCAAAATCTGAAGCCACCTTAGGAGAGAGGCCGGGCCTTCCCCGCCTGTGCAGTTAAAATCTCGGAAACTCACTTTGGGGCAGGGTTACCCCGTCCTGTAGTGTTGCTGCGAGTCGACAGGGAGTGAGTTTGGTTTCACAGTGCTTCTAAGGTGGGGTGCTAATCACAAGGTCAGCAGTTTGAAACCAGCAGCCCCTCCACCCGAGAAAGATGGGGCTTCTCCTCCTCCAGGGGCAGCCCTACGCTGGGTGGCCGTGAGCGGGCATGGACTCAGTGCAGTGGTTGATTTGTTTTTACTATGACATTGTTATGCACGAGCAAGACCACTGCAGTCCCTGCGTAAGAAACTGGCTATCCGCTTACTCTCTTCACAAAGGGATTGGCTACAGAAGCTAGGGTTCCTTTATACACTGACACACCACTCAGCCACAAAACAAAGTATGAGGAAGTTCTCTAGAAGCTGCACCAGATGATTACCCAGATAAACAGAGGAAGAAAAGACCAGGGTGCAGAACAATAGGCATTGTGCGCTCTGAAAAAAGTAGGGGTTGAAAGGGAGAGTTTGTTGTCAGTGAGGGCTTGTTTATGCAACAAATACCTACTGAAAAATAAACAAGGAGTCAGACCATTGTCTGCCTCTTTTGGCCTGAGAGTGGGTGGCTGAAGAACAAAGGGGAGCCAGACTTTTCATTTCAGTTTTGAACCAGCTGAGCCCACAAGGGCCATGGTCAGAAACACTGCCGTACAATCAGATCTCTCTTCAGCACACACTGCAAACGTGTCTTTCACTTACACCTTTACGCCTCTGAAGGTGGTGTTTCCGGCTCTCTAACCTGTTCCCACGGGAGCCTTGGTGGGGTGTGAGTGGTGGTTACGGGTTCGGCTGTGATCTGCATGGTTGGTAGTTTGAAGCCACCAGCAGCTCTGTGAGAGGCAGACTGGCTTTCTACTCCCATCGACAGTTACAGTCTCCAACCCACAGGGGTCACCATGAGTCAGCATGGACTCGATGGCACTGAGTAGTCACATTCTTTTCTTTGTTTTTAACAAATTATTTTTGCGGGCCGCCGGCCCCAATCCCAACTATGTGGAAGACCCCCACCCCCACCCTCCAGAAGAAGAATTCACTTCAGAGGGCAGCACTGAAGCTACAGCTCAGGGAGAGGGACATGTCTGATCAGGAGCAAACAAAGGGAGAGAGAGTGGAGCACATCCTGGCCCACCTGGACAATATTCCTGCTCAGAGCAGCCAATGCACAGAGAGGACCATAGGGCCGGCCCCACTACAAGACACAACATCCATCATTGACCCAAAACCTACGGGGGACAACACTGGAGACACAGTGCAGGAATTGTGCCCGATCTGACCCTGCCACACCAGGGAGGGACACTAAGAGTGTGGCAACAGAGCAGCAAGGGGAGCAAAGCAATTAAGCCCCCAGGGAACACCAAAAATAGACTTTGGGCTCAGGGCGTGGCACCCCATCAGACTCAACCGGAAAACAATCATAAAGGTCAACAAATAGACCTTGAACTATTTATAAGCTTTTCTTTTTTATTGCTGGTTTTTATGGTTGTTTTGTCTGTTTTTTTGTGTGTGCTTATTATTGTCTCTGCATGTCTATCTAGATAAGATAGGGTGTAGGATGCCTGGTGGGGTTTGATCAAGAGCAATGTAGCTGAGAGGAATTACTGAAACCGGAATGAAGGCCGAACATGACAATGGGACAAGAAGAAAGTAAAAGGAAATATAGGAAAGAACTAGGAGGCAAAGAACATTTATAGAAGTCTAAATACAGGCATGTACATATGTAAATATAACAATAGGGGTATAGGTCTATGTACATGTATTTATATGTTAAGTATTAAGTCAGCAGAAAGACTTGGGTCTCTACTCAAATACTCCCTCAACCCAAGAACACTTTGTTCTAATAACCCAGCACATTCTGTAATGCTCACCTTCCTGACAAGATCGCTGAAGACAAAATGGGTGCATAAACAAATGTGGTGAAGAAAGTTGATGGTGCCTGGCTATCAAAAGATATAGCGTCTGGGGTCTTAAAGGCGTGAAGATAAACAGCGGCCACCTAACTGAGAAGCAACCAAGCCCACATAGAAGAAGCACACCAGTCTGCATGATTATGAGGTATTGGTGAGTTCAGGTGTCAGGCACTTAAAAAATCATATCGATGTGAATGAGGGGGAGGGTGGAGTGGAGACCCAAACCCATCTGTAGACTATTGGACATCCCCTTACAGAAGGGTCACAAGGAAGAGACGAGGCAGTCAGGGTGCAGTATAGCACCAATGAAACACAGTTTTCCTCTAGTTCTTTAATGCTTCCTGACCCCCCACCGCCACTATCATAACCCCATTGCTACCTTACACATCTGGCTAGACCAGAGCAGGTACATTGGTTCAGATAAGAGCTCTCGACACATGGAATACAAGACAGACTCAGGAACAGTAATGGGAGTAACGGTACCATGAGAGTAGGGGGAAAGTGGGGAAGAAAGGGGGAACAATGATCAACATGTAACACACACCCCAGGGGGATAAACAACAGAAACAGAAGGGAGACAGCAGACAGTGTAAGATATGAAAATATCAATAATCTATAATTTATCAAGGGGTCACGAGGGTGGAAGGGTGGAGGAAGGAGGGAAAAAAGAGGAGGTGATACCAAGGCCTCAAGTAGAAAGAAAATGTTTTGAAAATGATGATGGAAACATACGTACAAATGTGCTTGATACAATTGGTATATGGATGGCTATAAGAGTTGTAAAATCTCCCGCAAAATGATTTATTATTTAAAAAATAATTTTATCAGGGGCTCTTACAGCTCTTATCATAATACATCCATCCATCCATTGTGTCAAGCACCTTTGTACATATGTTGCTGTGTTAGTGTTGGTAGACTAGAGAAACAAATTCATAGACACTCATATGTGAATTAGAGAGAGCTTTGTATACAAGAGCAATTGAATATTGAGAAAACATCCCAGTCCAGTCTAGATCAAGTCCAGAAGTCACATATTATCCATATGTCCGATACCAATCTATGAATTCCTCTTCAGGCTCACGAAACACATGCAATGATGTCGAGTGCAGAAAGATCACAGGCCAGTGGGAGAACAGTCTTGTGGATACAGTGATGGTGGAAGCATCTCATTTATTCAATGACAGTCATGTCATCATCTTCTGGAACATCATCATAACAATCCACACCCTTGTTTTTTGGGAGGTGTGCCTTATATTTCAGCGAGAGGCAAAACTGTAAGTAGGTCTTATTTTCAGGGGATGTCTTACTTTTGGGGAAACAGTGTAGCAGGTGCCACGGGGTGGGTTCTGGCTCCTGACGACACAGCAGCAGGAAGCACTTCGCGCAGACATTGCCCGGCCCTGGACCGTGCTCACAACAGCTGTGTCTGAACCATGGTGTCAGCCCACCTCGGGGGTCTCCGTCGACCCCGGAATGCATGCACAGGTTTTGAAAAGAGTCCTTTTGTCCCCAGTTCCTGCAAACGACTTGGCAGGGAGAGACTGTCATTAAGGCCTGTGGAGGAGAAGCGAGTCTTGTCTCCCCTCTTGTGAGCAGGTGGGAGAAGCCAGGGGCAAGTTGGGTAGAGGTTACAGAGCAAATCCGTCTGGTCGGCCAGTCGCACACCTGTTTGTTTGTTTTCCGCCATTGGCCACAACCCCCACCGTGTCCTGTGGCTTACCCACTCTGTGCCCCCCCTCCTACCCGGTCCTTGGGCAAGGACCCGAACCTGGTCCTTGGGCAAGGGCTGTCCTTTTCTGGAGACGGCACCTCCCTGGCGCTTTGGTTCCCCTTAGAGATCTGTCTGTTGTTTGGCTGAAAATGGAGCCACTGCCGGGGTGGGTGTGGGTGGGGGGTGAGTTCAGGTCCAGAGTCTCAGGGGGGCCGTCTGACTCGTGAGCTGGGTCGTTTTGGTGCTGTTGGGTTCTGTTTCACAGTTGTCTCCCACTTTATCCATGAGGTGGTCTTTTTTTTTGGAGCCTCTGGGCGGTAGCCTGGCACCACGGCGCTCTCCTGGTGTTAGGTCATGGAGGCTCACACGGTCCATCAGTTCCACTGGACGGTTGGTTCCACGGGTCTCTGATGTCCTTCGCTCTTCTCTGGCCCCAGTGGGGAGGGAACAGAGGTCACACCGGAGAAGACTACTCATGCGCTTTTAAGACTCCAGGAGCTGGTCACCAACACACCATGTTGAGCATTGCCTTTGGCTTGCGTTGTGCCAATTGACCTTAGTGTCCCCAAGAAGATAGTCCCAAGCCCCCAAACCCAGGGACTCCATTCCTCAAGGTGACGACTAAAATGTTTTTCATAGCTTTGCCCCTGGGGGTTCTACTATCCTCAGGCATCTATTTGCCACCCGCATGAATACAGAGGTAAGATTTAAACCTACCCACACATGTGGGTACATCCCCCCTCTCCCTCCCACCCTGGTCCAGTGCACACTTCCATCTATGCATCCACTCGTACTGGAGCCAGCAAGCTGTGCCTCTCAGTACTGACACGTGGCTCTACAGGAAAAAAAAATTTTTTTCAAAGGATATTATTAGGATAATGGTGATTTCATCCATCAGTAAAAAGATATTTTTGGAGGACCTGATGCAAAGGGCTTAAGTGGAGAGCAAATGCTTTGAAAATGATGAGGACAAAGAATGTACAGATGTGCTTTATACAATTGATGTATGTATATGTATGGATTGTGACAAGAGTTGTATGAGCCCCTAAAAATGTTTAAAAAAATTAAAAAATTTTATTATTAATTGGGAGTTGATAAACATATCGCATCATTCTGTAATTAAATCACGTCAAGCAGAATTGTACAAGTGCTACCACTGTCAGTTTCCAAACATTCTTTTTCTTCCTGGACTCGTTGATATTGTCCTTTGCCCCCTTCCATCCCGCTCCCCCCCCCCCCGCCCCATCGATCCCCACTGTATCCTTCCCCCACAACTGAAACCCTAATTCTACTTGCTGTCCCCGTACGTTCATCAGTCCTGGGTGCCACCCGCAGAAACAGGAAACCATATAACCCATCTTCAGGAGGGTGACCTCCAACCACAGGACGCCTCTGAGAGTATGAGCAAAAGCGAACAAACGTACAGAGCATGTTGAAAACCCGATCCGGTCCCGCGTGCATCAGTCCTTCGGCTGTTGTGAGGGAGGATGGGCTCCTCCTTCTCAGCAGTTTGCCGACCCTGCTTCCGTCGGTGGTGGGGGTCACAGGATTGTGTGTAGATGGCATTTTCCCCTGGTGCCTTGAACTCTCAAACCCCCCATATGCCTTCCTTCGCCTCGCTTATTTTCTGCTGACCCCTTCTTCGTCTCTACCGCCTCCCGTTCACCCGAGTCGAGCTGCGTCTACTTTCTTTTAATTAATTAATTAATTAATTTTTTTTTTTTCGTTGTTAAGCTGTGTCTACTTTCTAGCTAGTCATTCACCGTCCGCTCCCTCTCATCCTGCTGACCACCGGAGGATGCTTCCTTTCGCGTGTCAACTTCTTAGCTTTTTATACTAGTGGTCGGGAGCAATATTTGTCCCTTGGGGATGGACTTGTTTCACTCGGCATTCTGCCTTCCAGGCTCCTCCAGGTTCCGTTCTGGGGGCTTTCCCGGGCTCACCGTCCTTGATCCACCCTCTGGGAAGGAACCATCACTTGATCAGCCACCACAAAGCTAGGCCCCCACCTCCGTAGCCTTGCCCCCTGGGATCGGGTCCCGGAACACCTCGGTCACACGCAGCAGCAGGCGCCTATCTTTTCAGCCTTATTTTGCAACCGCTTCCTGACCATCCACCACTGCCCGCCATGGCTTCCCTCGGACGCATACGGTGGCTTCCGCGGCAGCACCGGGAGCAGACTCATGTAACAGCCGCAGACCACAGCGCCCAGGAGTCCCACCCAGGAGGCCAACTGCTTGTTTACACAGAGAGCTTCCTGGTGGACCCACGTATCCCAGAATCCAGGTGCGATCCGGCCTAGGCCAAGGCAAGGAGACGGATCAGATCAGAAGGACTGTCGGGTCTCCAACAGCAACGGCATGTTGGGAGGTGGGCAGCGGCCCAGACAGACGGAAATGTGAGACATGCTGTTGACACCCCGTGCAAAACCATGGCATTCCTCTCGGTAACTGACGGGCCGGTTCAACCCCCAACTTGGACCGTACCCCGACGCCTCCCCAGCGGGAGAGCCGGAGGGAACGCCTTGCTCTCTGAGGTTACAGATGGCTGATCGCGCGTGTTTACCGCTGGACGCGCAAGAAATCCAATCCGTGCCCACTTCAGGGAGACAGGCGCTTTATTAGGTGATTCTGCAGAATCCAGCACTTGAGCCTCAGAAGAGGAAACTACTGCTGGGCTCAGTGGTTTCAGGAGCATTACATCATCGCTGGTGCTCACCTCCCTCCCCTGCCTCCTCACTGGCTGAGCACTATGGGATTGACAATCTTTTCCCCCTGCGTGGAGTCTCTCCCTCCAGGGCAGAGTCCCTTCCCACTGCCTTCCCTGAACTAATCCAGTTCACGTGCTGCTGTTCCCGACATCAGTTAGCTGCTGTGCTCTGGCGATTGCGTAACTCCTTGGCCTTTTTTTCCCTCCATCCTGAAGATGGACCGGTTAGGGACTGACCTCTCGCAGGGCGATGTGAGCTTTGGGGCCTCTGGAGGTCATGCTGGGAGCCCAGGTGTTCCCGTGAGCATGTGGTTGTCTCATGGTGTCGTCAGTCACTGAGATTACATGGTGACCCTTTGCCTACTGGCCCCGATAGCAGGGCCCTGAGGATTGGAGGCCTCATGGACTCCCTTTCAGGCCTTTGTCTCTATGGATGGTCAGGGAGAGTTCAAAGGCGACCTCTGTTTGTCTGGGGAAAGAGATGAGAGTCAAGGGTTCCCAGCTCCAGCTCTGCACTTGGAAGCAGCCAGCACAGAGGGAAACAGGGCTGTCAAGAGCAGAGAAGTAATGCAGTCACGGGAGGGGGGGTGGGGGTGATGACTTCTTAACCTTCAGGTACTTTTGAGCACTCAGTTCACGGAAGAGTGTGGTTGACAGTCCAAGCCCCAAATCCCTTTGGAGAGCACCCACGTGGGTTAAGCCTCCCCGGAATGCTTTCACCATGAACTAGAGTCGGGATCAGCCCGCCCTCAGGCAGAGTGCATTGGAAAGTGGATTACCTCCAGCCCCTGGCAGCCAGCCCAGGGAGGGGCAGTCTCTCCAGGGGGCTGTGTGTGTATCTCAGGGTGAACTTGGTGGAGATCACTGTAGTGTAGCAGGGTCAGGTAGTCACAAGTCAGGCGCATCCCTCAGGACCTGACTGCCTTGGTCGGAAGGCTGTGAACCAATCTGGGACATGTCCTTCTCTCGCAGAATGCTCACGTCCCATTTGTGGCCCCTGCCACCTCGGGAGTCCCATCTGTAAGTCGGGTGTATGGATCGTGAGCCCACGGTGCTTTTGTGATCATTTATCCTGTTTAAAGCAAACCCTTGGTTCCACGAAGACCTCCTGCCGATGGTCTCCCTTATCCGGATGATGTGTCTTTTTCCTGCTTTGTCCCATGGAAAGCCTAGTAAACATTCTCTTTCAGTTACATCTGAGGTCTGTTGTCTCTTGTACCCTGAAACACGGGAGAGATCATGGCCAGGCCCTGGCAGGTGTTCCTGGGTCACCTGTGCCTCCCCTGAGTCCCAGCTCTCCTCTTGTTAGGCAGGCCCCACCCCGTGCACCACAAAACCAGCCGACAGCCCGGCCCCTCGCCATCCTCACTCCCCAGAGTCACTCAGTGGCCTTGGAGTGACCAGCCTTCAGGAGCCCCGGTGGCACGGCGGCTGCTCCTTGGGCGGAGAGCCAACATGGCTCAAAATCCGCAGCAGCTCAGAGAGAAAGACTCTCAAGGAGAGGAAAGGTGTTCCTGCTGCTCCAGTGCATTTCCTGCCCCGCCTCCGAGCCTACCTGCCGGCAGCCCCCACCTCACCCCACTTGACGAGGCCTCGTTTGCCATCCGGAGAAGGTTAAGATCCCAGGTCCTGTACCACCTCAGTCAGCCCCTGAGACATCCCCCAAATAGAGCAGGGGCAGGGCGTGGCACTCCATCACACTCGACCAGAAAACACTCATAAAGGTTAGCGAACAGACCTGGGGCTATTGATAGGCTTTTCTTTTTTTGCTGCTGTTTGTTTTGTGTTTGTGCTTATGATTGCTTTTGCAAGTCTATCCAGGTAAGATGGGTGGGATAAATAATCCAGAGGAGAAAACAATGGGGCTGGTTCTGGTGGGACACAGGAGAGGGTGGGGCGGGGGGAAGGAAGGAGGAAGCCAGCCAACGCAGGGCCAGGGGAGCAACAAGTGATCTAAAATTCATGAGGATGAGCACGGAGGATGCACGGAGGGGTTGATCAAGCACAGTGTAGCCAAGGGAAAGTAACGAAAGTCGAATGAAGGTCAAGCATGATGGTGGGACAAGAGGAAAAGGTAAAGGAAAGAGAGGAAAGAACCAGGAGGCAAAGGACATTTATAGAGATCTCAATACAGGCATGTCCACATGTAAACATACTTACATGTAACGATAGGGAAATTGATTTGTAAGGCTTCTAGAGTGGGTAGTTCCTTGGTTCTTGGCTCACTCCTTACCTCCGTGGAAAGAGGCAGATTTTTGTTGCTCAAAAGAAAAGCCAAATGCGGCAGAAAGTCCACCAACCTGGCTGTGAGGAAGAGTCCTTCTTGCCACCTGACAGTTTTCCACCACTGCCTGGGCAGCCAGTGTGCTGGACACACCAATGCAGGTGGCCGGCCCCGCAGCTCCAGCCGACCCGGCCGTTTCCGGTCCAGTTGTGAGCTATCTTTGCGCCTCCACCGAGTCCAACCGTCCACCTCAACCCGCTGGACAATTCCCAGTCCATGAAACCAAGCCACCCCTGACTGAACCTGACGGGACATTGGCACCCAGACAGCCCAGGTGCTAAAGCCCCTGCCCTTTAGGACCGCTGACCTCCTCAACTGGAAAAACAGTGCCCACCCTGCTCTGCAGAGCAGCCCCAGGCCATGGTTGAACCCGCTGATCCTTGATCCACACCCGCATCTCCCCTGGAGGGCTGTCACCAGCTGCTCACCACCCTCTTTCATACGAAGAGAGGAGGCATAGCAACCTGGAAGCACGAGAATACCTACAAAGCTTGCCACCCAGAGTCCCCTGGATCCCACACAGTGGGCAGCCCAAGCGTCTCTGGAGCCCCCTCCCCTGGGACTTCTGCCTTCCTGAGGGACAGGCCACCCTGACCCAGTATTGGGCGGTCCTTTTGCAGGGGCCCACCTCGCAGGGCAGAAGCCTCACAGCTATCCTGCCGCAGCGGGTCTCAGTTGGCTACGGGCTCATCCTGGTGAGGACCACCACAGAGGAGCCGAGCACTGGAAGCCGAGCTCCATGGGAGCACGCTGAATCACAGCAGCCCAGTCAGTGTGCATCCGGAAATCCCAACCGCGCTGGAAGAAGGGGTGCCACAAAAGGCAGTAGAAAGACTCAAACCAAGGGAACCTCCTCTGTGGGACTGAGGGCAACTGAGGGGCTCCATGAGCTCAAGGCCCAAGTAAAATTGGGGACAAGACTGTCAATTTCCTAGATGGCACCAGATCTGACTTCTCAGTGGTCAGTACCCCAGTAGCCGCTCCCAGCAAAGACAGTGCCACTCTCATCAGGGCTATGGGGCAAACTGTCACACAAGCCTTATGTCAGCCCCGGACCTGCCAGTTGGGGTGAGGCACAAAGTCACCCACAAGTTTCTCTGCCTTCCTGACTGCCCCATGCCTCTCCTGGGTCGAGCTCTCCTGTCCAAACTGGGGCCAAGAACCACCTTTGTGCCAGGGGGCCCCATTTAGCTGTCCCTGACCAACATGAAGCACCAGGCCATGGGAAGGGTAGTGGAGATGCCACTCAAGCCACCCCGCCAGGGCTTGCAGTCAACGAGGCACCCGTAAGCCAGGAGTCCTACTCCTTCCACCCAAGGCTGCCTGTTTTACCTGTCTGTGCCGGAAAGATGCCTTCTGCTTCAGACTAGCGCCCCTCAGCCAACCCATCTTTGCCTTTAAATGGGAGGACCTAAGAGCCAACTGACCTGGACCCGCTTACCCCAGAGATACAAAAATCTTCCTACCTTGTTCCGAGAGGGCTTATCATTGGACAAACTAGACAGCTTACTCCCCCAGTAGGTGACTGGTTGACTCCTAGCTAGCAAAGCCAGGGAGGCCTATTGGATGGGGACGCATGTGCTTCTACAGCTCTTGGACTCAGCAGGATTCAAAGTATCATGGAAAGAGGCACAACTACGTCAGCAACATGCCCGATACCTGGGGTTTCAACTTGCAGAGGGATGCTGCTCTCTGGGACCGGAGAGAAAACAGGTCATCCGCTCGCCCCCCTCTGCCCTCCACCAGACAGCAGCTGCAGCTTCACGGGTTTCTGGGTGAGGTAGGATTCTGCTGCATCTGGATACTGCCATGACAGGGTCCAAAGGCACCCCTTTCAAGTGGACGCAGGCTCAAGCCTTCACTGACATCAAACGGACTCTTACAGAGGCCCCTAGGTCTGTCAGACACCCAGGTAGACTTCCAAGACGGGCATGAAGCTGAAGCGCACTGTTACTTGCTGGTAAGCGTCTGCACTTTTTCTCGATGGGTAGAGGCAAGACCCAGCGCACAGAGAAGACCTGGGAGGTGAATCAGCACATCCTCCGTGAAATCAATGCCCCTGACTGTAGGAAGTGACAATGGACTGGAATTTGCGGCATCGGTGGTCCAACAACTCATCACCCTCTTGGGGATAAAGTGGGACCTATATGCAGCTCGGAGAAAGCAGGGTGCCTGAACCAGACCCTGAAGGTAACGGTGGGAAGTTTTGTCAGGAAACTGGGCTCAAAAGCCCAAGGTATTGCCTTTTGCTCTTTTCCAGGCTCAGTGCACCCCAGAACCCAGCAGGGACACGCTCTAAGCCCTTGGAGCTGCCTTCAAACAAACATCTGCCGTGCTGTGCAGTCCTCTTGGGAACCCCATCCAGCTTTTCCAGCTCGGTGACCCGGTGTGGGTCAAAACCTGGGATTAGGGACCCTTGAAGGCAGCACAAACCAGGCCTCATACTATATTTGGGACCCCCAACAGCTGTTAAAGTTGCAGGGCACGCCCCAAGCATCCATCACACCCGAGCTCCCAAAGCTCATGCCCCAGTTGCCCTTAGTGGACTTCCAAGAACTCAGACCCTTCTCCTGAGAAAGCTAGGACTGAACCTTTGTCTCCCAGCCTCTTGAGCTCCTACTGGCATCCCATGAGCTCTGTGAGCTGCCTTTGAGGCCGGTGGCCAGGCTCGGATCAGTCAGGGCAGGGAGCTAGGGCGATCCCTGTAGCCAGAGCCACACATTCATCTTGCATGGTCCACGGGCCCTCAGAGCCTCTGCCTGGCTTTGTCAGGAGAGAGCATAGTGTACCCTCTCTCCAGCGCTCCGAGAAAGGGGTGAGGATGGAGGGGTCATGAGGATGTCAAGAGCAAAAACGGCCCAACGCTAGAGCTGAGTGATGCTGGGAGCAGGCGCATCCTCGAGGGACAAGCTTGCTCCACTCCACTCCCTGCTGCTCTCTGCCCAGGAGCGAGCGCCCTGCCTGCTGGCGGTCCCTGGGATGTGGCTGTGTCCCTCTCCAAGCATCCTGGAAAAGAACGTCACACGCCCATGTTGAGAACTGTGTGCCAGGCCCTCTGCGTCCAGGACTGTACTTCAGCCGTCATCCCTTGAAGTGGGCCCCAACACTCTCCGATTTTACTGGCGAGCAAACTGAGCCTGAGCAGAGAGAGGAAGTTGTCAGGGGAAGCCAGCCCCTAACACATCAGTACGGGTCTGGCAGGCGCAATTGTACAGCGATAATAAGTAAGGATTATAGTAAAGTTACAGAGAGCATGAGAGATAGAAGGGAAATATAGAAATAAATGGAGTCAGACACCATTCATGGTAGCATGCTCACCTCAGCCCCGCTTGGTGGTCCACATGGAGGGAGAGAGAGAGATTTAATGCTAGCCCAGGCTTTTTATATTATCTGGGGACATGCAAGCCCCCTAATTACAGGTGAAGGCATACATCACAGGAAGGGGTTGTGCTATAGGTAATACAGTAATGAGAGGGGGTAGTCTAGGGACATGCATGCAATAGGGAGAGGAGGGATTGGGGATCCTAGATTTAGGATGGCAACTTAACTTTGGATGTCACAGAGTCAGTTTGGCCTGTTCCCTGGCTCAACTGATAGAGACCATTATTGGCAGGGTGTGAACACTTGGTTGCAGGCCTCAGGGAGAAATAGTTCATTGTCCCCAGCAGCAGGGAGGAGGCCTACCCTGTAGTCTAGTGACTAACTGCCCTCAGGGAGGATGTCTGTAAGCATCTGACCTCCCCCCACAGGAAGTCATGCATCAAAGGCACCTGTGGTGGTACCAGGACACCCACACAGCCCTGCCTCTTTCCAAATCCAAAGCGAAGTCTCAGCTCCTTCCTCAGGCTGGGGGAGAGGCAAGGGTGCGGTCATGGAAGGGTGCCCGTCATTTAATAAGATAAATAAGAGTGGGTCTTTCAACCCCTCATTGCACACCTCTTCCTTGTGCATTGCCCGTGCGTGGAGCTGGGCTACAGGAAGATGCAGACTCAGATAGACACCCTGCTGCTGTCATAGGAGCACCCTGCTGCTGTCATAGGGTGTCGTGGCAATGGGTCGGGCTGCTAACCTCAAGGTCCGAAGTTCGAAAGCCACCAGCTGCTCCTCAGGAGAAAGATGGGCCTTCTCCCCCATAGAGAGTTGCAGACCCGGCAACCCGCAGGGTCGTTGTATCCTGTCTACCGAGTCGCTTTGAGTCAGCGGTGGCTCGATGGCAGTGAGTCAGGGGGCCAGCTACCTAGAGGGAGAGATGGGCCGCTACCAGGTAATGACTCAAACATAGGGAAGAATCGAGGCCCCTGTAGAAGGTGGGCACAAAAGATTTGTACTTGGCTGATAACTGAAGGATTGGTGGTTCACATAGCACCAGGGAAGAGGCGAGCCTGGAGGTCTTCTTCCATAAAGATTACAACCAATAAAACTCTGCGGTGTCGCTTTACTCCGGAGCATCCCAGACTGAGGCCCTTGCCTGTGAAAAGGCCCTGAGGTGGGAATTGGAGGGTGGACTAGGGGCACTGCCAGAGAGGGTCATGCTTCATGCAAAGTGGGGTGGGTAAAGGGGGCGGTGGGCAGGGCCCGGGAGACCGTGGTAAGTGGTTCTATGAAGTCTAGGCTGGTCCTTGTGAAATGAGAGCTCTCTGTGAGTTCTTCATAGAGAAGAACTAGATGGAAAGCCACAGCATGGCACACAGCCTAGCCCACAGTTTGGGCTGTATGCATAATGGAGCCCTGGCCATGTGGTGGTTATGCATTGGGCTCTTAACCACAAGGTCAGTAGTTCTAAACCACCAGCTGCCCTGCAGGAGAAAGATGGGCTTTCTACTCCTGTAAAAAGCTACAGGGGCAATGGGAAACCCACAGGGACGTTCTACCGACCGTAGAGCTGCCAGGGGGTCCACCGACTCCATGGCTGCGGCCTGTGTGTGAATCAGGTCAGCCAGCCTCCTCCTGGCTCGGCGGCACCGGAACGCAGGGCTGCATGTGGGAGCACCTGCAGGAGAAGAGCCCGTGTGGTGTTGGCCTGGGTGAGCAGCCTTGGGAGACAGGCGTGGCATTCTAGAATTCTAAGGATTGGCCTTGAGCTCGCCAGACGATGTTCAATCTCAGAGAAGGAACAGTGTCTTGGCCCTCACACCAAACTCCCTGCCCCGGAGTCAGTGCTGAGTCATGGCCCTAGGACTCTTGAAGTTGGGGGGAGCAACTCTGAGGTGGGAGGGGCATCCCACCCGGGAAATGTTTGAGCAGATGCTAGAGGACCCCTTATTAGAGATGTTGTGGATGGAGCCTTGGCCGAGCTTCATGGGTGGTCTAGATTTAGTCCTCAACACCCATGGTTTCCCCATCCGCCGAGCTGGGACTTATCACGCTGTTATGCTGTTGAGCCATAGTCAGTCCCGTAGATCGTCCCACGAGACAGAGCCTCAAGCCATGTAACCATGACCCTGACAAGTCTGGAGCAGGCTCTGGATTTGTTCCTGTCCGACAGTCCTGGTGACGTCAGACATTTGGGGGGGGGGGCAGCGGTCTCTGATACCTGGGGTGCATGCTGCTGGCCACACCTGAGTGTTTCCTGGGACCCTGGACCCTCTACCTGTCAGTGCCAAGACCCCACCCCTTCAGAATCTAAGAGAAGCCACCAGATCCCTTCTCCCCTTTCCCATCCACTGCGCGCACAGCCACTTCCCTGGAGGGCCTCAGTCCTTCCTGCTTATATTGTGTCTAAGAGGGCTTCCCGGGTCCTCAGACCCCACAACGCTCGCTCTCAACACCCTTGCCTCTGTGTTCCATTACTCACTTGACCCCTTCCTACTGCTACTGCCAGGCCTGGCCTCCTCCCCAGGGGTCCCGCCTCTTGCCTTTGCTCTCACTTGGCCTGTCTACTTTCTGCCAAGTTATGGGGCCAGGGCCAGTCACGTGCTTTTTGTTATAGATATAAATATCTCAAAGTATAGCACACACATATTAAAGTACACACACGTCAATGCTAGGGACAGGACAAGGGCTACTGGCTACCAAAGAACTGGCCGCTCTGCTTGCTGGGAGTGAACACGTTGTTTGTGAAGGGAAATGAGTAGCCCGCTGGCCGGGGAAAGCAAGGCCGGGCCAGGGACAGCAAGCCTGGAAAATGTGTCAATGTGGAGGCCAGGCTGCCTGGGCACACTGAGGCTTCTTACCCAAATGTATAGCCTGAGGTAAGACTCAACACATCCTGACACAAAATTGTGACCTAAGAGAAATAGAAGGAAATATGCGGGAGACCCAGGGAAAATTTCTCACTGCTGTACGGTGGCAGGATTCGTGGCAGTTTCCAACACTTAACTCCTCAGGGTGTAGAAAACCCGCTATTGCTCGCTCTCTCTCTCTATTTCCTAACAGTTTTATTGGCACTTCAACCACAGTTCATACAATTCAATATTTCGAGCATATCAAGAAGAGTTGTACAATCAGTAATACCATCAACTTAGAACGTTTTCTTCTTGTACTGCTTGTTATTCATGTAATTCTTTTTTTTCAATTGTGGCAAAAATATATACAACCCAACATTCTTCCACTCAGAAACTTCTACATGTGTGATTCAGAGCCGGTGATGCTACTCTGCGTGTGGTACAACCCTCACTGTCATCCCTCTCCAAACGGTTGCACCGCCGTTAAATGAACTCCGTGGCCCTCAGCAGAAGCTCGCCTCCTTCACCCAGGGTGACCTGATGTCAAGTTTGGTTTCTTTTTATCTTTTAGTAGTTTTCCTGATTAATGCACAGTTAAATCACTTTTAAAAAGAGTTGTATATGCATCCTCCCAATCAGCTCCAATGCTCTCTCCCTCCTCCAGCATTCATTGATTCATCGATTGCTCCCCAATTCCCCTCCCCACCCTGTTCTGATAAACCATCGCGTCAGTCACTGTCTCTGTGCATCCCGTTCATTCCTTCTGTGCTCCGTAAACTGGGAAAACTAACAGAAACAATCAAAAACAAAACTGAAACAGAAAGAAGAAAATGTTCATAATAATATAAAGCTAAAAATGAAGAATAAGAAATAAAAGACCACCACCAATATTTAAAAAGCCAGAGAAGAAATTTCTGTTGTCCTGGAACATGCAAGAAATATTTGAGTCGAGAGCAAATTCAAGTTAGGTCAAGAGGGAGGTCAACTGACCAAGTATCAATGGCCGCCACTTCCACAATCTTCTACATCCTCTGCCTCCTCTCCCATCCGGGTATTCCCGACCTAAGTCCAAGGGGACCAGTAGTTTTGAGGCAGGCCCCAGTTGGCTCAGCCAGGCTTCTACATCAAGTCCTTCTGGCGTGGCCTTGGTCCTAATTCTCTGTGGCTGGTGTATTTATAAAGGAGACGTGTAAGAGCGTTCTAGCCCAGTTTGGGCGTTTAAAGCCGGGGTGTTGTTACTGCTGGGGTAGAATGGTACCTTCATTGTTGTTTTGATTTGCATCTCTCTAATTTGCATTCGCTTTTGAAGGCTTTCTTGCCAGATTGAGAAATACGGTGATGGTTTCTTGTTTTGCTTTACTTTTAGCAATTTATAGATGCCATTTCATTGTCTTTAGTCTCCCGTATCCAGCCATTAAGCATATTAATGGCTCTTTCTCTCGGTTTATGGTTGCTTTCAGATGTTTTAGTTTGTCTCCAATTTTCGGCAGTTTAACTCTCATGAGTCTAGGTGTAGTTCTCTTTGCAGTTATGACCCCGAGAGCCATTAACATCGAATGTGTGGTCTGATACCCTTCATCACCGTTGAAACATTCTCAGCCATTCTTCCTTCAGATATTGCACTTGTTCTAGTCTCTGTCTTCTCTCCTTTTAAGATTCTCAACATGCGTTAGACCTTTTGAGCATGTGCTAGCTGTCTTTTATGCCCCTGTAGTTTTCTCTGCTTCCATTTGGATAGTTCCTATGGACTGCTTTAAAAAAAAAAAAAAACCAATCCTGTCTTCTGCTGTATTCAACATGCTGTTCAATCTACTCAGTGATTTCCTAATTTCAGAGATGGTATTGGCTCATTTTTAGACATTCATATTTTCTACTTAAATATTCTGTCTTTTCGCCGGTTTTCGCCATTGTTGGGTCCACTGTCTTTAATGTGTAAATCTTGGTGCTGTTAGATGTCAGCCAGCCGGTTCTGACTCCTGGTGACTCCATCCAGCATGACGGAGCGACACACCGCCCAGTCCTGGGCCATCTCGTCACCACGCTGCGTTGGACTAGGTTTGAGCGCCTGTCATGGCCTCCCTAACAGTCCCTCTCGTGATGGGCTGCCTCTTTGGTTGACCCTCTACTTTGCCGAGTGAGATATGTTCACCTCCATGGACTGGCCCATCCTGATAGCATGTCTACAGTACATGAGATGCAGTCTCTCCGTTCGCATTTCTAAAGACCATTCTTCGAGATGGCAGTCCATAATAAATTCATCCCCCCCCCAATACCATAGCTCAAAAGCAAACTTTCCTTATTTTCAAATCTTTGTTTACCAAACTCAACATCTGAGCACATCTGTGTCTCTTCTAGTCTTTTCTTTTGATTATTTGTCACCTTTTCCTACTTCTTCACCTATTGAATGATTCTCCTTTATAGGTAATCCATATTCGTGTGATCTCAACCCCCCAGGGGGAAAATCTCTATACACAGGGGCTGAGAGATGGAAGAACTGACCTGGAGCCAATCCGAGAGACAGAGATGTCTTTTCATTGGGGGCCTATGGTCAGAAGTGCAATTCTGCTCCTCACGGCGGTCCACTGGACAGGCAAGTTTCTACTGCAGGGGAGGCTCTGGGGGGCCCTTTCATAGTTTGAATGAGGGGGGTTACCAGAAACTATTTACATCACACACACCATGACACGGACATACCTCCTGAAATTCAGGTAAGGGCGAAGCAGCAGGAAACACGGACAACACCCTGGCTGTGCTGGGGCACCTTGGCTCTCTGTGGGGGGAAGGTGGGCAGAGGGACACACAGGGAGTGCCTGCTTAGCTGAAAGAGCCACTTTGGGAGTGATACCTCTTGTCCTTCCAACTATACAGCCTCTGAATCATATTAGCTCCCTCTAGAGAGTAGTAGGCTTTGTTCTGGTAAGCATTCAAATTACCGGTGGATCACCTTTACCTAGAGCAGTGGTTCTCACCCTTCCTCATGCCACGACCCTTTCAGCCAGTTTTGAACCCCCAACCACAAAATTATTTTCATTGCTACTTCATCAGTGTTAGTCTGCGTGGACTAGAGAAATAACTCATAGACACTCGTATGTGTATGAGAAAGAGCTTTATGTAAAAGAGCAATTGTACATTGAGAAATCATCCCAGCCCAGTCCAGATCAAGTCCATAAGTCTGTTATTAGCCCACATGTCTGATACTAGTCCATAAATTCCTCTTCAGACTAACACAACACATGCAAAGATGCCGAATGCAGGAAGATCACAGGCCAGGGGGTGGAAAGTCTTGTGGATCCAGTGCCGGTGGAAGCATCTCAATGCTGGTGGAGGGCTGTACATGATCCTCCATCTCTCTGAGTGTCTCAACAGCAAGAAAGGGAAGGCAGAGAGGGTGGCTCCCACCTCCATGGAGGAAGACAGGAATTCCCAGAACCCTCAGGAGAAGGTCATGTCCACCCAGAGGCATCATTGGCTATGACCTGATTCACAGGCTAGACTCCACCCCACCACTCAAGTTGACAGGAGATTATGTAACTGCCACACCAGGTGAATAGCCAGAGGGCCCCTTGCCTCAGCAGAGTAGTCACGCAGAGGCAAGGTGTTGGGATACCACACCTGAGGTCTCGGGGGTGGGGGGGGGCAGGAGCCTGTGTAGGTGGATGGATAAGGAGCAGGGAAGCAAGGATAGCCTTGGGATGTGGGTGCTGGTCTGTGAGCCTGAAGGCCTATCAGAGGGATGCTGGGACAACAGGGACCCACCTTTCACTCGCATGTCTGCCAGGAGCACCCGGAACCCTCTGGGCTGGCCTCACATGTGCTAGTTTGCATCTTTTTGCATGTCATCCATCGTTTGCATACGGTCTCGGTTTGTGTCCGATTCACAGCCTCTGGTGATTGTTCCCTGTTTGCTTGTATGGGGAAGAGATGAGCCTGCAGCACAGCCTTTTACGGGAATTTTCTTATCATTCTTGATAGGCCCTCAGCATCTAGTGGGCCCAATTTCAGATTTAAAGCTTCTCTTCTGAAAGTTCCTGTTTGTGGGAATAGTTAAGACTTCTGTTCTTTCCTAGAAGAGTCTCGTGGTGCCGCGTTAAAGCTCAGCTGCGAACCAAGCGTTCAGCGGAAGTTCAAGCCCACCAGGCACTCACAGGAGAAGGCGCTGGTCAGCTTCCCTGAAGACGGCAGCATTCGACGCTCCCGAGGCCAGGGCTTCTCTGCACAGCAGGCTCTCTGCACGGAGGAATGACCTCAATGGCAACAGAATTCTTTCCGAGAGAGCTCCCCACACCCCAAAAGAAAGGGTACTAATGACTGTTTTCATTGAATGAAGTTCATTCAGTCTTGCAACTAAAGGGACCCGTGTGGCCCTTCCATGAACTAAAATACAGCAGGAACCCTTCAGGATCTCAGCTTTGTGTGTCGTGAAGGGTTTTGCTACTTCAGTGTCCTAGGAGCTGGGGCACCACCCTCACCAATTATTCCCAGCTGTGCTAACCACCACCACCACCACCACCACCACTACCACCACCACCACCACCACCACCACCACCACGCCGAACAAGAAGGAATCTTGAAATTGTCCAGAAGGATGATGAGATAGTCACCATCATTATCACATCATCCAGTTTTCCTATTAAATTGTCCACAGCATTGGAATATCATTTTCCAAACATCAAAAGCCAAACACATTGCCACAGAGTCGATGGCGACTCATAGTGACCCTATAGGGCAGGGTAGAACTGCCCCTGTGGGGCCCCAGACTGGAACTGTCTCTCTCTTTTTAAATGCAGACTCTTATTCGGGGTATATGTGTGTGTGTATGTGTGTGTATTTCTGTGCAGTTGAGAAGTGAAAATTTCTCTATTTCTACGACAATGCCAAAAGAAGAAATTTCATAGTCATCCGAGGGATCAGTGGATGACTGACATGAGCGAGCAACACAGATCAGTCCCATGAGATGATGATATCAGAGATGAATTGTCTCAAATTCACCTTCCCTGAGCCGTAGGGTGTCTGAAGCTGCGGTTTTCCTCTGGGTGGTGACTCAGTGCCCACGGCCCACCCTGCGTGGGATCTTGTCCCCCCTGGGCCTCACTGGCAGCCTTGCGCAAGAGGTGATGGTGGTTTCTCTTGAAGCCCAAACCACCAAATGTCAAGCCACCGAAAGCCCACACCCATTGCCCTAGCCCCAATCTCAGCAAGTGAACTGAGTGAGAACTGGGGAGACTTCCCACAGCCATCCAACTTGCTGTTGTAAACTTTGCCCTTTATGGCACCATCGCCATCGGTGCCGGGTGCCCTCAAGTCAGTTCCGAGCCATGGCGACCCTTTGCACAGCTGAGCAGATCACTGCCGTCCTCTCAATTGTTCCGATGGTTGAGCCCACTGTTGCAGCCACAGCGTCGATCCATCTCGTGGAAAGCCTGCCTCCCTTCCGCTGCCCCTCGGCTTTACCGTGTGCTCTGGACACATCCACGGGAGGGAGCGGGCCCTGGAGAAGGATACCGGGCTTGGTAAAGCAGAGAAAAAGAGGACAGTGGCACAAGACTGGGCGGTTTCCTCCTGTTGTGTGTAAGGTCTCTAGGAGTCACAACCCACTCGATGGCATCTAACAGCAGCAACTGCTTTACCAACCAGGACCTCTCTCTCCTGAGACGAAGTCTGGCCATCCTTGCCTGGACGAAGCATGCTGGCCGTACTTCTTCCAAGACAGACTTGTTTATTCTTTTGTTAGTCCATGGTAATTTCAATATTCCTCACCAGGGCTATAGTGCAAACACAGCAATTCTTCTTTAATCTTCCTTAGGCAGTGTCCACCTTTCATATGCATATGAGGCGATTGAAAATACCCTGGTTTGGGTCCGACGCATCTTAGTCTTCAAAGTAACCTCCATGCTCTTCAGTCCTTGAAAGAAAGAGGTCTAACCAAGATAAGAATGCATCATTTGATCTCTTGGCTACTGCTTCCTTTGAGCATCGATTGTGGGTCTAAGCAAGACAAAATCCTCTACAACTTCGATCTTTTCTCCATTTAGCATGTTGCTATCCACTGGTCCAGTTGTGAGGGGTTTGCTCTTCTTTGCATTGAGTGCAGTGCACATGGAAGGCTGCAGTCCTCGGCGTTCAGCAGCAAGCGCTTCCGGTCCTCCTCACTTTCAGCGAGCAAGACTGTGCCACCTGCGTACAGGTGGTTGTTGAGCAACCCTTCTCCAGTCCTGATGCCACGTTCTCCTCCCAGGAGCCCGGCTCCTAGGCTTATCTGCTCAGCACACAGATTGAATAAATATGGTGACAGGACACAAACCTGATGCACACCTTCCCTGATTTCAACAAGACAACAGTCTCTTGTTCTATTTACACGACTGCCTCTTGAGCCATACAGGCTCCACATGAATACAATGTAGCATTCTGAGAGCCCCACAGGTATCCACACTAGGTCCACACAGACAAATGGCTTGGCATCGTCAATAAAACACAAGTAAGCATCTTTCTCCGCTTTCAGTTGAGATCCATCTGACAGCCTACATTCCTTGTTCCGTACCTTCTTCCGAATCTGGTCTAAATCTCTGGCAGCTCCCTATCAATGTCCTATGGAAAATGCTGCTAGATGATCTTCAACAACATTTCCTTGGCATGTAGTATCAATGATATTGTTTAATAATTTCCACGTTCTATTTGATCGTCCTTCTTTGCAATGGGTGCAACTAAGGATCTCTTCTAGTCAGTTGGCCAAGTAGCAGTCTTCCAAATTTCCTGGCACAGATGAATAAGAGCTTCCAGGGCTTCCACTGTTGAAACATTTCTGTGGGCATTCCACAATTCCTAGAGCCTTGATTTTGCCCAGTGCTTTCAGTGTAGCTTGAAGTTCTTCCTTCAGTGCTGTTGGCTCTTGCTCACGCGCTACCTTCTGAAATAGTTGAAGGTCAGCGAGTTCTTTTTTCTACAGTGACTCTGCGTATTCTTTCCATTTCTTTTGATGCTTCCTGCAGCAATCACGATTTTTCCCACAGAATCTTTCAATATTACAACTCCAGCTTGAATTTTTTTCTTGATTTCTTTCCAAGTTGCTGAGCATGCTCTTCCTTTTGGCTCTCTAACTCTAGGTCTTTGACGACTTCATTAGGCTATTTGGCTTTGTCTTCTCCAGCTGCCCATTGACATTTTCTATTCGGCTCTTTGACTTCATCATTTTTCCCCCCCGATTCACCATAGCTACTTATGGCAGTTACGCAATCTCCTGTCAACTTGAGTGGAGGGGTGGAATCTAGCCTGTCGGTCAGGCCTGATGAGCTCATTTGAAGGCAAGACAGAGATATATAACTCAGTGGAGGCTAGACCCACTCTCTCTGCCTTCCCTTTCCTGCTGTTGAGACACTCGGAGAGCGGAGGAGACACACGGAGACCGGCGCCAGCATTGAGATGCTTCCACTGCCACTGGATCTACAAGACCTTCTACCCACTGACCTGTGTTCTTCCTGCATTCGGCACCATTGCTTGTGCTGTGTGAGTCTGAAGAGGAATGTATGGACTAGTATGGGATATATGGGCTAATAACAAACTTATGGACTTGATCTGGGCTGGGATGTTTTCTCAATATACAATTGCTCTTTTATATAAAGTTCATTCTTATGCATATATGAGTGTCTATCAATTTGTTTCTGTAGCCAGCCTGGACTGACACACTATGGGTACCTTGGGAGTGGGTTATAGAGAAAGAAAACCAGGACACTTAGATTATATATATGGATAGGTTTATACAGTGAGAAGGAATACAACAATTAATCAGTCTGTCCACACAGCAGTACAGAGGGTTCAGTTCAACTCACTTCTATGGAAGAGTTAATCTACTGGAAGTCCTTCAACTCATGTGGGCTGCCAGGTCCAAGATCAAAGAATCAGGCAGCAGACTCCTCCCTCAGGCAAGGGAAGCAGAGTCGGCCCACAGGGAGCAAACAGCAGGGTGGGTCAGCAACGGTCAGTAGTTTGGAAGCTTCGCAAAGCAGGCCCAGATGGGATATCAAACTCAAACAATGCAAGGTGACAGGATCCACCAGCCCCAAGCTTAAGTTATGCATGCACCAGCGGCGTGGCAAAGCAGGTCTCAAAGGAGCCTTGAGCTCTAGGAACATGATTCACAGGTTGGCTTGGCCCACAGGTAGTGTAGCTCACAGGTGGAGGCAGAGAACTAGTTAAAGCAACAACACACTGGTCTGGTCACCAGACAATAAGAGAGGCAGGGGTGGGCCTTGGAGAGTCACTAATCTCTGTGTCCTCCAATCAGACTGTGACCTGATGAATCCCACATGTTCCTATTGGCCAGTTTGGTACAATAAGCCTAACCTACCACACTACTGTGTGATTAAGAGCAACTTTCAGAGCCTCTTCTGACATTCACTTCAATCCTTTCTTTCTTTCTAACAATCTTTTCTCTATGAATGCCATTCTTGGTGTCCTCCTACAACTCAAACCGTCTGTCATTAGTGTTCAATGTATCAAATCTGTCCTTGAGATGTTCTAAACATTTAGATAGGAGAGAGTCAAGGTCCTATTTTGGCTCTCCTGGCCTTATTTGAATTTTCTTCAGCTTCAACCTGAATTTACACATGAAGATGATCTGTTTCACAATCAGTACCTGCCTGGTTTTAACCACAGATATAGAACGGATCCAGCGTCTCTTCCCATGGATGTCGTCAATGTGATGTTTATGTACTCCCTCTGGAGAAGTCCATGTGTGCTGTTGAAAAAAAAGATATTTGCTGAGCAAGTCCCTGGTCTGGCAAATTCCATAATGCAATCTCCAGCTTCATTTCTTTTCTCCCTCACTCTGTTACTTTACACGCATGTGGACTATCTCCATTTCATAGAGCGACCAGACCAAACCCACAGCAAACTCATGGCAACCCGACAGGACGGAGCAGAATTGCTCCTGGGAGTTTCCCAAACCATAAATAATTACGGGAACAGACAGCCTCTTCTTTCTTCAATGGGGCAGCTGGTGAGTTTGAAATGCCAACACGCAGTCCTGCGCTTAACTCATTGTGCCACCAGGGCTACTGAAAGAGGAGAGGAAGGTGCAAAGGTCTTCAGGGCTTCCTTCAAAGTAATTTATTCTATTCTAGTTTACTCTATTCACATATTCCCTCATCCAACATGCATTCCTCAAAACCCTCTGAAACTTAGTACAGTAGTGCTGCCTACACACCTCCCCTTGAGGAAGGGTTTGCTGCCTCTCTGAGCGGAGTGCTCTGGACACCTGGTCTTCTTACTCAGGTCCTTCAGGGACCATCTCTGCTTCAGACACTTGCCCAGATGCATGGCTTTCTCTGGGAAGGCTACACCCAAAGGCTAATCCAGTTGTGGGACACAGAACTCGCCATGTCAGCCTAGTGGGAAGCTTCCAAGTGCCATTCCTGCTCCAGAACCCCCGGGGAGGTAATCCAGGCTGGGGCTGGGCCTGTGTTGCTCCTCTTCGCCCTCCCCCTCCTTTCCAGAGCTGAAGTCTTCCCCTCTTGTAAGCCTCCTGCACCCTGAACTTGGGTCTGCTGTCTGGAGCACCCCCACCCCCCCCAGGCACTCAACACGCAGCCTTCCAAGGGCTGCTAAGCCCAACTATTGTGCTGGTCATTTGCATCTTCTAACAGCCAATCATGTGGAGCCTCTTGTCCTGTGCTTATTGGCCAGTGGGGCATCTTCTTTAGAAAAATGTGTCTTCAGTTTATTCTCAACCATTCATACACATTCTGCTTCATCTCACTTATTGCAATCCCCTCAACGTGACACCACTCATACCGCCCTCCTCTCTGTCTCCGCTCTCCATGCCTCCTGCTTTCCTAACCCTTCTGAACTACGGCTTTAGGTAAATGCTGCTCCCTTGACCGCAAATGGTCTATGATTCTAAAATATGCACACGTCGATAGTATTTCTCTTCACAAAAGAACCCACTGCCACTCGAGCTGTCCGTTGTTTGCCTAAAAGTTGAGCCACAGGGTTGAGTTTAGTCCCAGACCCAAAAGGGGGGGTGGGACAGTTCTACAATTCTCTCTCTGACCAGCAAGCCTGGTCTTCTTCATGCTTTTTTGGTTTAGTTCCAAATTGTCTCCCACCCTCTGCAGGGCTTTCAAAGCTACCTGCTTCAGAGCAGTTGGTGGTGGTAGCTGAGCACCATCTGTCCATCTGGCCTCAGGGCATGGAGGCTGGTGCTCACGAGTTCATGAGTCCATTGGGCTAATTATTTACACGTGTCTCTGGTTTTCACACTCCTCTTCCTTTGGACAAGAAGGGATTAATAGCTGTACTTTAGATGGTGTGTTAATCCGGGTGGACTAGAACAATAAATTCATGGACACTCATATGTGTATGAGAAAGAGGTTTATGGGGGAGCGGGGAGGGAGGGGGAAATGAGGATCTGATGCCAGGGGCTTAGGTGGAGAGCAAATGTTTTGAGAATGATGAGGGCAATGAATGTACAAATGGGCTTTACACAATTGATGTATGTATGGATTGTGATAAGAGTTGTATGAGCCCCTAATAAAATGATTAAACAAACAAAAAAAGCTATAAGAGCTCCCAATAAAATTTAAAAAAAAATTTTTAAGCAAGAGGTTTATATACAAGAACAACTAAATATTGAGAAAATGCCCCAGCCCAGTCCATGAAGTCCGTAAGTCCAATATTAGCTCATTTGTCCAGTACTAATCTATAAATTCCTCTTCAGACTCACGCAACACATGCAATATGCTGAATGCAGGAGGATCACAGGCCGGTGGGTTGGAAGTCTTGTGGATCCAGTGGTGTTGTAAGCATCTCAGCACTGGTAGTGGTCTCGTTGCTTCTCTGGCTCCAGAGGTCTGGCTGCATCAGGGTGGGTCCATGTGGCCTCTCCAGCTCCCAGCGCATGGCTCCATGTGTCTTGTCAGTAGAGCATCTCTCAGGGAGCGAGTCTTAAGTCTTGTCAGTAGAGAGTCTACAAGGAAGTGAGCCGAGAAAGAGAGAAGTGCCTCCCACCTCCAAGGAGGAAATCCAGGGATTCCCAGAATCCTCAGGAGAAGGCCAGGACCACCCGGAGGCCTCATTGGCTATCACCTGATTGACAGGTTAGACTCCACCCCTTCATTCATAATCCTCTCAAACTGACAGACAATTATGAAACTACCCCAGATGGCTGGTCAGAAATTTTAAAAATATCATTGCTACGCATCAGAATAGGAAGTAGAACAATTTCTTTGTGGACTCTGTGATACCAAATGACCTTGGTGTCCCCCAAGACTGTGGCCTTGAGTCCTCAGGCTCAGTAGCTCTTTCCCTCACGATGTTTGGCTATGTCTAAGACATTTTCAGGACTTTGTCCCCTCTGTGCACCACCACACTCATGGTATATACTTTAATGATGACTGCCATCAAGTTCGTTTGCCTCACAGAATGGATTAAACACTCGAATCAAAAGGCAGAGATTGTTAGACAAGAATTAAAACAAAAACACCTATTTCTTAGGATATGCTTTTGAAAGAGGCACCTTTAGAGTCCAAGATACAAATAAATAAAAGTATGGGAAAAAATAAGATAATGGAAACCAGTAAGCATAAGAAAATTGGGGTGGCTAAACAAATACCAGACAAAATAAACTTTAAAACAATACATGCAGCTAGAGAGAAAGAGGGACATTTTATAATGGCAAAAGGTCCAATCATCAAAAATACATAATTAAAAAAGAGAAATACCCAATTATAAACAAAGAAAGAAAAAAGATCGTATGTAAAAAGAAAAGATGGTATGTGTGTTATACGTGTAAACACACACACACACACACACAACCTGGTTGGATCGCATTAGGCTGTTAACTGGAAGGTCAGCAGTTCACACCCACCGGCCAGGGTCCCTGTGAGGAAAACACATCTTTCCCACGGTCTTAGGAACCAAGACATTGCTCCTCTATGGTCTCCTGGTGGGTCCACGTGCAGACACGCCCACAGATGAGTACCCGGCATGGAGACTGTTACCCATGCTGCACCATGCCTCAAGACAAAGTCTCATTGATTTGTCACCGTGCTCCATTCTTTCCACCGCCACCACTCCTGCCGTAAGTATACCCCGCCATGTCCCCGGCTTCTGCGAATTGCTGAAACAGCCCACAGAAACTCATGACACATTAAGAAAAGGTCTCACGTGGTGGTGGGTGCTGTTCAACCCCAGACTCAAGGGCAGACAGAGGCGAACCAAACGCAGGGTCCAGAGCCAGAGCCCCAAAGGTCCCAAACTCTCAGCGGGTCTCCTTTCCCCTCCTGACCAGGCGCAGTCAGGAAACAGAGGTCTGGTCCCCATGAGGCGGCGTGTGTTACTAAGATAGAGTGGCACCATGATACACACAAGGAAACAGAAGGTGGTGTTGTCACGCTCTGCGGGACAGCAAAAGACTCCATCCAGGCACAAAGGCTGTGGTGTGACTCACAGCCCGGCACTAAGGCGGGGTCTTAAACATGCCATGAAGGAAACAGGGTGGGGCTTGATTCACCCCCTCTGCTGAGGTCAGGTCTTAATCCCACCCAATCCCTGTCCCTGAACAGTTCTCCAAAATGGGCTTAGAGCCACCCATTGTAGAGGCCCTGAATGGACTTGCTATTCCATAATTACAATATATTCAATAGCAATTATGGCTAGAAGGTCCATAAAAATTGACTATAACTCAGGCCTACTACAGATATGTCTTAATACATCAAAATATAGTTCATACTTACAACTCAGTTCCAGTGAGGTCTAAAAGTTATTCGTCGGTAGCTCTAGCTTGGCCTGCTTCTTTTTACATTATAATTGGTACACATGCGAGATCCAGCTAGGCTTGAAACTCACTAACATGTGATTACACTTGCTACTTCATACATGTCATACCATTTGAAGAAGGAAGGAGAGCAAGTACATGGTAGAGTTTGTTGTATGGACCATATTGTTCCCCTTCCTAGATCTCTTCACTCGGTCTGGGGACTCAAGCCACATCTGGTGTCATTTCCAGGCGCTAGTGTGGCATTGCCCCCCCCCTCCCCCTTGCGGGTCTTTTCAAATCCATTCCGTTTCTACACGCTGCAAGCCAAGCAGTACGATCGTAAACACATTGCTTTATACAATCATACAATCGCGTTGAAATCCTTTAAGAGAAGAATGAGGAAAAATCCGATTCATTGTATAATCGCCTCTATCAACACGTGGATACTCTAAACGCTGCCTGGGGTCACGCGCTTCGGCTTGAAGCGCTGCCTCGAGCAGTTCTTGTGGGAGGCGGGCTGCTGACAATCCCTCCTCTCGGCTGTTCATGCGTTTGGGGATGTCTTTACCTCACTTTCATGTCTGAAAGCTAGTTTTGCTGAACGTGTTTCTTGGTTGGCAGGGTTCCCCGCCTCTTTTCAGTACTTTGAATACGTCTAATTTCTGGCCTCCGTCGTTTCTGATGGGAAGGCAGCTGTGACTGCTATTGGGGCTCCTTTGGCGGCGACAATTTCGAGGTTTTCTTGTCTCTGTATTTGGACATTTTCCAACGACACTTCCAAGTGCGGATCGCCGGGTTGATCCCACTTAGAGCCCCTGAGCTTCTTGGATGTGTAGATTCTTGGTGGTTGTCAAATTTGAAGAATTGTTAGTCGTGATTTCTTCACATATTTTGATACCCATTTCTCTTTCTCCTCCCTGATACTCCGATTACACAGATTGCTATGGATTACAAGGTATCCCTTGCACCTCCAACATGTGTTCATGGTAGGCAGGGTTCTCTAGAGGACAAAACCAGAGCACTTGTGGTTATTCATATATAGGAGGATAGGTTTATACAGCAATAAGGAGTATAACAGCTAATTCATCCACTGAGCAATACGGAGGGCTCAGTTCAACTTGCTTCCGTGAAGCAGTGATATACTGGAAGTCCTTCAACCCTGTGGGCTGCTGGGTCCAAGGTCAAGGAAGCAGACAGCAGAGTCCTTCCTCAGGCAAGGCAAGCAAGTCTGCCCAGAGGCAGCAAACAGCAGGAGCAAAGCAAGTGTGGGGGGGGGGGCGGTCAGACGCTTACAGACATCCTCCCCGAGGGCAGTTAGTCACCAGACTACAGGGTAGGCCTCCTCCCTGCTGCTGGGGACAATAAGCTAATCCTCCCTGAGGTCTGTGGCCAAGCATTCTCACCCTACCAATAATGATCTCTATCAACTGAGTCAGGGAACAGGCCAAACGGACTCTGTGACATCCAAAGTTAAGTTATCCGCCCATCTTGTCACATGTATGCCCCCAATCCCTCATCTTGCTATTGCATGTATGTCCCTAGACCACCCCCTCTCATTACGGTATTACCTATGGCACAACCCCTCCCTGTGATGTATGTCCTCACCTGTGATTAGGGGGCTTGCACGTCCCCGGAGAATATAGCTAGCATTAAAGATCACTCTCTCCCTCCACGTGGACCATCAGGCTGGGCTGAGGTGAGCATGCTGCTATGAATAGTGTCTGACTCCATTTATTTCAAAATTTCACTTCTATCTCTCATGCTCTCTATGACTTCACTATGATCTTTACCTATTATCGCTGTACAATTGCGCCTACCGGACCCGTAATGATGTGTTGGGGGCTGGCTTCCCCTGACAAGCAAGCCCAGATGGGATATCGAACTCAAGCAATGCAAGGCAACAGGATCCACCAGCCTCAAACTCAAGCGATTACACAGCAGCATGGTGAAGCAGGTGTCGAAGGAGCCTCGAGCTCTAGCGACATGATTCACAGGTTGGCTTGGCCCACAGGTAGCATAGCACACAGGTTAGGCAGAGAACTAGTTAAAGCAACAGCACACTGGTCTGGTCACCAGACAGCAAGAGAGAGAGGGGCGGGCCTTGCAGAGCCATTAATCTCTGTGTCCTCCAATCAGACTGTGACCTGATGAATCCCACATGTTCCTATTGGCCAGGTGGGCACAATAAGCCTGAACTATCACAGTGTTCTAAATCTTAACCCCCAGGCCCTGTATTAAGGAGTCCCGAGGGGCATTGTAACGGCAAGACCATAATGTGGGAATGACCAGGAGGCATTCTTGGAGAATTTGAAGAGGAAAATCTTCTTAGCCAGCTACCCAGAGGAACTAGCGTTCTGGAATACCTGAGTCCCGAATGGTGGGCGAGCATAACTTTTATATTCTGTCTTCACCTGGAATTGAGCAGGGTTACATCAGAATAGGCAGGGATTTCTAGAAAAGTAATGAGGAAGGGGGATGGAAGATCTAGGAATGAGTGTACATTCCAGGAATGAGGAAGTACATGAGATGAGGCAATTGCTTTTCCGGTTAAAAATCCCCCATTAGGATTTTGCTTACAGCATAGGAGATTACTCATTGGGCTGCTAACTGCAAGACCTGCTAACCTCAAGGTCAGCAGTTTGAAACCACCTGCCACTAAGACCTGCTAACCTCAAGGTCAGCAGTTTGAAATCACCTGCCACTCCGCGGGAGAAAGATGAAGCTTTCTACTGATTCCCTTAAAGATGTGCAGCCTTGGAAACCCCACAGCACGGTGCTGCAAGGGTGCTGAGTCAACACTGACTCAACGGCAGCGAATGCCTGAAGTTATCATCCCCTTTGGGATGTCTTTCTTATATGATTGGGGGCAGAGGGGTTAGCACATGGTGGGCTTTGAGTAATCTTTTTTGAGATATAAAAAAGAATAAAGCAAGCATCTAGAGATGCTGAGCCACACTGAGATCACCAAAGAGCAGACACTCAAAGACACAAAGGCTTGGCCCCTCCAGAGCCAACAGAGAGAGGGAGCCTTACTTAGAAATAGCCCCCTAAATTCCGACTTCCAGCCTTGGTGGAGTATTGGCTATGTGTTGGGTTACTCACCACCAGCTCAGCAGTTTGAAACCACGAGCTGCTCCTTGGGAAGAAGACCAAGCTGTGCACTGCTGTGAAGATTTAGTCTCCAAAGCTCACAGGGGCTTCCTACCCTGTCCTGTTGGGTCACTCTGAGTTGGACTTCACTCGACAGTAGTGAGCTTGTTTTTTTATTTGTTTGTTTGTGTGTTTTAGTTAGTTAGTTCCTGAAATACATGTAGAAGTGGAGTCTAACCTGTCAATCAGGTCCCAAACCTGATGATGCCTCCTTGTGGGTGTGACCTTCTCGTCAGTATGCTGGGAACTTCCTCTCTCTGTGCCTTTGACTTCCTGCTGAAAAGCCACAGGGAGCCTTGCTGAGACCTTTGAAGAGCCCTTCTCTCTCTCTCTTTGACCTTCCTGTTGACAAGCCACCTGGAGCCACGCTGAGACCTGAGAGCCCTGGAGACGCATCCACCTCCATTGGATCCACAAGGCTTTCCACCCACCAGCCTGTGATCTTCCTGCATCGTTGCATGTGGCTTCATGAGTCTGAAGAGAGATTTGTGGACTAATATTGGACTTACTGGCTAATATCACACTTAAGGACTTGATCTGGACTGGTTTGGGGTATTTTCTCAATATACAATTGCGCTTTGATATAATACTCTCTCTTACATATACACGAGTGTCCCCTGATTTGTTTCTCTAATCAACCCAGTCTAACACAGTCCCTAAACTGTGATTGACATATGTATTTTATTTGTTAAAGCCACTGACTTATGGCGTTTCTGTGGTAGCAGCACAAGGTTATTTAATGGTGCCCGAAACTTCTGTGCGCTTCATTCTGTTTCTTCTCTGTTCTTCGAGTACCTAATCTCTACCAGCCTGTCTCTAATTTGCTGATCCTTTCTTCTGCCTGCTCTAATCTGTTGTTCATCCTTCCTGATTAGAATTTCATTTGTTGTACTTTTCAACTGTGGTAGTTACATAATCTGGTGTCCATTTGGGATTTGAGAGGATTAAGAGTGAAGGGGTGGAGTTTAGTCTGTCAATCGGGTCATAGCCAATGAGGCCTCTCTGGGCATGGCCTTCCCCTGAGAATTCTGGGAACTCCTGGATTTCCTCCTTGGATGCGGGAGACACTCTCTGCTCACTCCCGGAGAGACACTCTACTGAGTGGACTGGGTTGGGATGCTTTCTTAATGTGCAATTACCCTTTATATAAAACTCTCTCAAACACATACGAGTCTCTATGGATTTGTTTCTCTAGTCTACCCGGACTAACACATCAACTCCAGAATTTCCATTTTGTTCCCTTTAAAATGATTGTTTACCTCTTTATTGATAATTTGGTGGGACATCGCCATCATAGCTTCCTGCATTTCTTGAAGCATGACTTCTTTTCGTTCTTGGACTGTCTCTACAATGTCCATCTTGAGATCGTTGCCTGTTAAGTGTGACATCCGAGCCTGCCGAAAGGCCAGTCTGGTGCCCGCTTTTAGCCCCTGGTCACGATGCCCTGTCTCTTTGGATAGCTTCATTTTGGTTGCAGTGTAGGCAGTATAGATCGTATGTTGACGTGACGCTGACTTCTAACTTCCTCGTCCTCTTGGCTTATTTGCTTGTTTACTGAGAGGCTTAAAAGGATGACTGAAGGCCATTTCCTTTCAGCATGCTGACTCTGTGCCACTCCTAAGAAGGAACCACTGCAGACACGTGTCATCCCAGGGTCACACTGGTTTTATCAAAAGTCTCCCTGTCTCTCTTCTTGATCTCTCTGCGAAGTGGTCTGTCAGCTGGATCTCACACCCAGCTTTAAGCCTCAGTAATCATCAGTTGTTGGCTCTCTTATTTTCAAGTGTCCTGGGGTCTACGATGCTCCACAGTCCAAGTCCCCTTTTCAGGAGAATCTGAGGACAGATTTTGAGGTTTCTCCAAGACCAAGAAGGGCTCTATTATTCTTATTATCATTTTATTGGGGCTCTGACAGCTCTCATCACAATCCATCTATCCATCCATTGTCAAGCACATGTGTACATATGTTGCCATCATCATTCTCAAAACATTTTCTTTCTACTTGAGCCCTTGGTATCAGTTCCTCATTTTTTTTGCCTCCCTCCTTCCCTCCCTCCCTCCCTCATGAACCCTTGATAATTAATTTAAAATGTTTTTTCACGTCTTACACTGACTGCTGTCTCCTTTCACCCACTTTTCTGTTGTCCGTCCCCCTGGGAGGGGGTTATATGTCAATCAAATCATTGTGATTGTGATTGGTTCCTCCTTACTTCCCCTTCCCTTCCTAGTATCACTACTCTCATTATTGGTCCTAAGGTGTTTATTTGCCCTGGATTCCCTGTGTTGCCAGCTCTTACCTGTACCAATGTACATATGCTGGTCTAGCTGGATTTGTAATGTAGAACTGGGGTCATGATAGTTGGGGGGCAGGGGGGAAAGCATTACTAGAGGAAAGCTGTGTGTTTTGTCGGTGCTATACTGCACCCTGACTGGCTTGTCTCTTCCTTGTGACTGTAATGTTTCTCTCTCCGGGCTAGATTTCAGCCTCGGTCCTTGGCTCTGCGCGAGAAAGATTTCACGCCAAAGCCGGGCTCGTGATCCAAGTGAATTTAATGAGAGTTAAAAGAAGCTTCAGGTTTTACACGGCACCCATAGGATTCCTCTGACCATGCGGCCTGGCAGAGCCTGCCCCAGGTCACGCAAGGATCTCTCTCCTCCCATGAGACGACCAGACCACCCAAGCAAGCCTCTCTCCCTTCCGGTCCCTGCCTTTTCAAGGGTTCCCGAGGGAGGCATGGTGAACGACCCCAGGTTGCTCCCATTGGCTGAATTGCAGTCACCTGGCCCAGATGGGCTGCTCCAGGTGTAATGCCCATCTCCGCCCACTGGCGGGAAAATTCAGCTTTGTCCTTTGCTGGCTCTCCTGGGCATGCGTAAATGGACTTCCCAATTCCCTAGGCTAAGCTGCCTAACATGACCTTTCTGAAAGGGGACGTCCAATTGTCTACAGATGGGCCTTGGGTTCTCCACTCTGCCGTCTCCATCATTCACATCGATAATGCTTTTGTTTTGTTTTGGGTAAAGAGCTCTTCTTTGCCGTCTCTTTGCTCATTTTCTCTGGTGGACTGCTAGCTATCAGGGATAGCTGGCTGCTCTCATGGGATCCCCAGTGTTTGGGAGAGCAATGTTTAATTAAATATTCCCGTACTGTACTCCAAATAAAGGTAACCCCTTGGGGAAGAGCTTTGAGGCAGTTTCTGCAGCCTCCTTCTTCCTGGGCAAAACCTCGACAACTCTGAAGCTGTTCACCCAGAGTGCCCCTCCTCGCTTTACAGGGTGCTGAGCGGGCGCCCTGGCCTCTAGTCTTCTCAGCTGGTCTCTCCCGGTGAGGGCACCGATATTATCAGCCTGCGGCCTTGGCAGTGGAGCTTCTCCGTGAAGGGAGGCTGATTGCTCCAGGCCACTCAATGCCTCTCACCTGAAATAGAACTTCCAGCTGCAAAATGCTGAAAGGAGAGTGGACCATGCTGGTGAGTGACTTGACTTGCTCCTCCTAGAGACCTCCTGTAGCCCTTGACGGAGAGTCAAGGCAGAGAACGCTTTCCTAGCTAGCTATACCTGCCCGGAGTGCACTTCTGCCGCCCTGAGCTGGTAAGGGCCTGGGAGAGTGGGGGTGGTGGCCCCAATGCCATGGCCTCTCATTTTCTGTCGGATTCAGTAGGGTTTCTAGAAGGCGGCTTCAGTTTCCCTATGCCCTCAGGGCACCATCCGGAGGCTTTTGGCTCCCGGCGACCTCCTGTGGGCTCCCCAGATATAACGGTTTAGGGGAGTAGAAAGCCCAGCCTTTCTCACGTGGAGCTGCCGATGGCTTCGAACTGCCGACCATGAGAGTGGAAGCCCCGCTCGGAACCGCTGCACCACAGGGCTCTTGGCAGAGGGCTTAAGGGATTGGGGTTTTGAAGAACAGTCTCACCTCTGTGAAGGTTTTTCTGGGGACAGAGCGGCTCACAGCCTCCAGAAGCTGACCCCCAGGACCTTCTCGGGGAGGGTAATGCCCGAGCAGTTCACGGTGAAGCGCCTCGGAGGGCGGGTTTGCTTTGTTCAATCGTCACTGTCCAGGACACTCAGTGGTTTATGTGAGATGAAACAGGTCCCCTCTAGACGTGAGGGGGAGGAGGACATTGTCTAGGGGGACGTTCCCTGTTTTCAAAGGGCACAGTTAAGGAGGTGGAGATCCGCTCTGCTGAAGCCACTTTCTAATTAGTTAATAAGAGCCCCGCTGGCGTAGTGGTTCCACACGGGGCTGCTAAACACAAGGTCAGCAGTTCGAAACCACCAGCTGCTCCTTAAGAGAAAGACAGGGTTCCCCCAGCACCAACCCCCAAACTAATCTGTACAAAGCAACAACTCGTGGACCGCAGCTCACGGTTGGACTACACACACATAAACTCACATCAACAGCACCTTAATTCTATGCCATTGGATAAATTATTGTTACCAATGCACTGGCCTCATACCCCAGGGGCATGATCGACAGTGTATTGTTTTGTGTTTGGGGGGAGCTTTTGGTTTGGTGGTGGTGGTTTGGGGGTTTTGTCTCGCTATGACGGCCAAAGTCAACCAGTGTTGTTCATAACCGAGGGGCAAGCCGATGGACTCTGGGCTCCCACCTCAGTCAAGTCCCAGTCCAAGAACAGCCAGTTCCTATAGTATGGCCCTGCTTGGTCCTCGCCTCGTGGAGTGACCACTGAAGACACCGGCGCTACAGCATAATGTCCTGGAAAAGGCAGATGGTGCCCGGCTATCGAGTGGAATAGTGTCTGGGGCCTTAGAGGCCTGTATTCAAACAAGCAGCCATCTACGCGAGGATTCTAAAAGAAGCCCACCAGCCTGTGTGATCCAAAGATGACGATAACAAAATCTAAATATGAGGAAGGACAAAGTATCAGAGCTTAACTTGTGAACACCCAGTTTGTAGAAGGCCGTGGAGGGCAGGGGTAACCCAAAATCCACCTGCAGAGCAGTTCATCAGATTAAGCCCCTGGCAGGTCCCCTCTAGCCACAGGTGAGAGACTGGAGCGGTTTAACTATCAGAGCTTACTATAACCTTGATAATGGTGGATGGAACCATGGTATAATATGATACTTGGTTAGTTGACCTCCCTCTTGACCTGACTTGAATTTGCTCTCCACTCAAAGATTTCTCACTTGTTCCAGGACAGAAAGTTCTTCTCTGGCTTTTTAAATATCGGTGGTGATCTTTTATTTCTAGCTCTCGACTTTAATTTTGATCTTTATATTATTGTTTTCTCTCTGTGTTGTCTTTTATTGTTTCTTCTCGGTGTCTCAGTTATGAAGCACAGAAGGGCTGGATGCATAGCGACAATAGCTGATGTTATGGTTTCTTGGTCACGACGGGGTGGAGTTGTGAGGCTGAGGGGAATTGGAGAGCAATCAATGAAAGCGAGTCGGGGAGAGGGCACGAGCACTGATTGTGATGATGTACATACAACACTTTATAAAAGCGATTTAACTAAGGAGTATGATATGCCGATATTATATCAAGAAAACTAATAAAAGATTAAAAAGAAGTCAAACTTGACCTAAGGTCGCCATGGGAGAAGGAGGAAGGGTCTTGCTGACGGAGTTTACGTTAAGGGTGGGGAAACAATTTGGAGGGGTGTCAAATTGGCTGCACAACATGAGTAGTATAATCAACGACACTGAATTATACGTGCAGACGTTGTTGAATGGGACAATGTTTTGTTGTGTATGTTTTTGCCACAATTGAAGAATAATTACAGGAATAACAAGGGGTACAAGGAAGAAGAAAATGTTCTAAAATTAATTGTGGGAATCATTGTACAACTTTTCTTTTTTTTTTTTAATTTAATCATTTTATTGAGGGCTCGTACAACTCTTATCACAATCCATACGTACATCCATCGTGTCAAGCACATTTGTACACTTGTTGCCATCATCATTCTCAAAATATTTGCTTTCTGCTTGAGCCCTTGGTATCAGCTCCTCATTTCTCCCTTTCTCCCTGCTCCCTCCTCCCTCATAAACCCTTGATAATTTATAAATTATTATTTAGTCATATCTTGCCCTGTCCAATGTCTCCCTTCACCCACTGTTCTGTTGTCCGTCCGCAGGGAAGGGGTTACATGTAGATCCTTGTAATCGGTTCCCCCTTTCCACCTCACCCTTTCTCTACTCTTCTTTTTCTTTATTATTTGAACTTTCTACTTTTTAAAGTCATTTTACTGGGGGCTCCTACAGCTCTTATAACATTCCATTTATCAATTGCATCAAGCATATTTGTACATATGTTGCCATCATAATTTCCAAAACATTTCCTACTTGAGCCCTTGGTATGAGCTCTTCTTCCCCTCCCCTGCCCTACAACTCTTCTTGATGTGATTGAACTATTGAATTGTATGACATGTGGATGACGTGCTAATAAAAACTGTTTAACAAACAAACGAAAATAATTAGGACGCACCCTACTTTGGTATGTCCTTTTGTTTACTGAGGGCTCTGATACCTTATTTTCCAAGGAAGGCCACATTCACGGGTACAGGAGTTAGGACTTCCTCATAGCTTTAAAGAAAACAGTTTTATTGGCATATAATCCACATATCATACAATTAAACAGTTCAATCATATCTGAACCTGTCTTTTTGGAGGACATTATTTTTTAAATCATTTTATTAGGGGCTCATGCAACTCTTATTACAATCCATACATACATCAATTGTGTAAAGCACATCTGTACATTCATTGCCCTCATCATTCTCAAAACATTTGCTCCCCACTTAAACCCCTGGCATCAGCTCCTCATATTTTCCCCTCCTTCTCCGTTACCCCCTTCCTCATGAACCCTTGATAATTTATAAATTATTATTTTGTCCTATCTTGCCCTGTCCGACATCTCCCTTCACCCACTGTTCTGTTGTCCAGCCCCCAGAGAGGAGGTCACATATAGATCCTTGTAATCAGTTCCCCCTTTTCAACCTACCCTCCCTCCACCCTCCCATATCGCCCCTCACACCACTGGTCCTGAAGGGATCATGTGCCCTGGATTCCCAATGTTTCCAGTTCCTATCTGTACCAGTGTACATCCTCTGGTCTAGCCAGACTTGCAAGGTAGAATTGGGATCATGATAGTGGGGGGTGGGGTGATGGTGAAGGAAACATTTAGGAGCTAGAGGAAAGTTGTATGTTTCATTGTTGCTACATCACACCCTGACTAGCTCTTCTCCTCCCCGAGAACCTTCTGTAAGGGGATGTCCAGTGGCCTACAAATTGGCTTTGGGTCTCCACTCTGTACTACCCCCTCATTCAATATGGTAAGGTTTTTTTGTTCTGATGATGCCTGATACAAGGGTTGACACCTTGTGATCATACAGGCTGATGTGCTTCTTCCATGTGGGCTTTGTTTCTTTTGAGCTAGATAACCACTTGTTTACCTTGAAGCCTTTAAGACCCCAGATGCTATATCTTTTGATAGCTGGGCACCATCAGCTTTCTTCACCACTTTTGCTTATTTACCTGCTTTGTCTTCAGAGGTTGTGTCAGGAAGGTGAGCATCATAGAATGCCAACTTAATAGAACAGAGTATTCTTGCATTGAGGGAGTACTTGAGTGGAGACCCAATGTCCTTCTGCTACCTTAATACTAAACCTATAAATATATGCACATAGATATATATTTCCCACTATTATATATAAATATATTTGCATATGTACATGCCTTTGTCTAGACCTCTATAAATGCCCTTTGCCTCCCAGCTCTTTCCTCTATTTTCTTTGACTTTTTGGAGGACATACTTGAACCTGTAACAGTATTACGACTAATGAAGTTCATGCCCTAGAGTGCCACAGCCATTCACTCACTTCAAGTTAGAGGGAAAGAGGCGAAGGCTTATTGCCGAGGACACCAGTCAGGGGGCAGCCGCACAGCCTGTCTTGATGGCTTCCTATGTGAAGTTATAGAGAGAGATAGATAGATAGAGATATGACTGTGGAATTTGCACTTTGGGATATCGTGTACAGCTGTTTTATGTTTTTCATTAACTCGGGTTTCAAGATAATCGTCGGAAGCAATTGTTGACTCCGAGCACACACCCAGAACAACAGTAAGGGGCTTTAAGTCTCGGTCTCAGGAGGTCTCTGTTGACTGACCAGATAACAGGAATTAGCCTTTGGGGCCTTAACAGGAAAATAAGAGGAGATTCTCCGTGTTCTCAGGCCTCCCAGGACATAGCCGCGCGCTACCTGGGTGCTTGTGAGCTGAGCATTGTAGCACATTGAAAAGAAAAGTCCGAAGGGATTTAGGTGAAAGGAAGAAACCGTCTGAGTACTGGCTTGTAGTACTGGCCGACTAGGACAGAAAGTTCTACCACATGTCAGCCGGCTCTTTGGGGAAGAAGCTGGTGTAGATGAAGCCTTTTCTCACCGCCATGCAGCCAATCCCGATTTCTAGTGACCCTGTAGGACAGGGCAGAGGTACCCACCAGAGTTTCTGAGACTTTAAATCTTTATGGTCATAAACAGCCTCGTCTTTCTCCCATGGGCAGTTGGCGGGTTCCAGTCTCGGACTCTGGTTAGCAGCTCCGTGGGTACACAGCCCATGAGGCCATTATGCGCCTTCGATGATCCAGAGAATAGGTGCACTTTGTTTTTGCATATTAATTTCCCAGAACCATTTGTTGAAAAGACCATTATATCGCTATTGAACTGCCTTGACATCTTTGTCAATAATGTCAATGAAAAGAATGGGTGGGTCTACCTACAGAAGTGAAAGGACAAACTACCACCAACTGGGAGACTATATTTGGAAAATACCTGACAAGAGCTTATAGCAAGCAAAATATAAAAAGACGGTCCTATGGGAAAATCATCACAATGTTATAATGTTGATGAAAAACAAAACTTTATTCTGCATATGCGGTAAATAGAAGAGCGCAGGGAAATGGGTTGACAAACCTTCAGTGTGCTTTGCCTGAGTCCAAAGAGCAATCAATGCAGGGTTAGCAGTTTATATCCCGAGTTGGTGGTGGTTTGTCTGTCAGTAGACAAGACAAACAGACACAGTAACTTCTGCAAAGACCTTTGTGAAGAATGTCGAGAGGTTTGTGTTGATCCAGCAGGGAGATGGCTCTCCAAAGTACACGTCTTAGTCTTGAGGGAGCACTCTCTTCAAGTCTCCCGTCCTGATTCTTGGTGTATGCTCCCATTTCACCCATCAGCCTGCGTCTACATGCTTGGTTAATGATGCTCTCCATAGCCGTCTGCAAACCGGGGTGCTCAGAATTTAAACTCTAATCCAGCCCTTTCCCATCTGCTATAGTGATGATGTGATCTGGGGTCAATCACAGTATTCTGTGACAGCTCCCTTTGGTTCCTGTCATCTACATTTAGCCCCATTGCCATGAGTTCTTTAGACACCATTATCTTTGTTTAGATTTACCCTGTTTAAGGCTTAGCAAAGGAGTTTCTATAAAATATATTTGGGAGCAACAAAGTCCACATGGAAGAACACACCAGCCTGTGTGATCGAGTGGTCCCAAAGGGATCAGTTACCAGGCATCAAAGAACAAAAAATCATATCATTGACTGCACACCTCCATGATAGGATCGCTGAAGACAAATGGGTGCATAAGCAAATGTGATGAAGAAAGCTGATGGTGCCCGGCTATCAAAAGAGATAGTGTCTGGGGTCTTAAAGGCTTGAAGGTGAACAAGCAGCCATCTAGCTCAGAAGCAAATAAGCCCACATGGAAGAAGCACACCGGCCAGTGCAATCACGAGGTGCCAAGGTACCAGGTATAAGGCATCATGCAAAAAAAAAAGATATAAGTGTGTGTATGTATGTGTATATGTATATATGTATATGTATATATATACACCATATTAAATGAAGGGGGAAGTGCAGGGTGGAGACCCAAGGCCCAAGTGTCGGCCAATGGAGATCCCCTCATAGAGGGGTTTAGGAGAGGAGATGGGTTAATTAGGGTGCGAGGTAGTATCGATGAAGAACACAGCTTTCCCCCAGATCCTGGATGCTTCCTCCCCCCAACTACCATGATCCGAATTCTACCTTGCAGGGCTGGATAGGACAGAGGCTGTACACTGGTGCATATGAGGGTTGGAGGTACAGGGAATCCAGGGTGGATGATACCTTCAGGACCAAGGCGGTGAGGGACGATGCTGGGAGAGTGGAGGGTGAGTGGGTTGGAAAGGGGGAACTGATTGCAAGGATCCACAAGTGACCTCTTCCCTGGGAGAGGGACAGCAGAGAAGGGGGGAAGGGAGACTCCGGATAGGGCAAGATATGACAAAATAACGATGTATAAATTACCAAGGGCATATGAGAGAGGGGGGAATGGGGAGGGAGGGGAAAAAAAAAAAAGAGGACCTGATGCAAGGGGCTTAAGTGGAGAGCAAATGCCTTGAGAATGATTGGGGCAGGGAATGTATGGATGTGCTTTATACAATTGATGTATTTATATGTATGGATTGTGGTAAGAGTTGTATGAGTCCCTAATAAAATGTAAAAGAAGAAAAGAGAAAAAAATGATTAGGGCAAAGACTGTACAGATGTGCTTTATACAATTGATGTATGTATATGTATGAACTGTGAAAAGAATTGTATCAGCCCCAATAAATTGTTAAAATTTAAATATATATATATATATATATATATATATATATATATATATATATATATATATTTGGGTTCGGGGTCTTTTCCTCCCTAAGACACACTGTAACCAAAAGACAATCCAGTCATAAAATGGGCAAAGGATTTGAATGGATAGTTCACCAAAAAGGATATTCAAGTGGCCACGAAACACATGCTCTGTATCATTGGCTATCAGAGCAAACACTACTTCCCTCCCCCTGGGACGGCCAAGGTACCAAATTTGAGACAAGGAAAGAAGAAATGTTGGTGAGGAGGGGAGAAATTAGAACCCGTAGGCAGTTTTGGTCGGGATGCAAAATGGCACAACCATTGTGGAAAACCATGTAGTGGTCCCTGAGATCACTAACCATAGAGCTGCCATGTGACCCAGCAATTCCACTGGTAGGTCTATACCCCAAATACTTGAAAGCAGAAACTCAGAGACTACTTGTACCCCAATGTTCACTGCTGCACCGAGCACAGTAACCCACGCAGTGGAAGCCACCTAAATGCTCACCAACCACTGAATGGACAACCAAACTGCGATTCATACGTGCAATGGGATCATCCTACTTAGCAAGGAGGAGATGTGACATTTTGATTCATGAGGTGGCATGGCTGGAACTTGAGGACATTATGCTGAGTAAAATAAGCCGATCGCAAAAGGATAAAGAGTGTGACCTTACTGATATAAAAAGACAGAAAAGACAAATGATAAACTGTGCTACTCTGGGTAGACTAGAGAAACAAATCCAGGGAGACTCAGATGTGTATAAGAAAGCGCTTTAGATAAAGAGCAATTGAATATTGAGAAAACATCCCACCCCAGTCCGGATCAAGTCCACAAGTCCAATATTAGCCCATATGTCAAATACCAGTCTATAAATTTCTCTTCAGACTCATATAACACATGCAATGACGCCCAATGACAGGCCAGTGGGTGGAAAGTCTCATGGATCCAGTGGTGGTGGAAGCATCTCAGCGCTGGTGTGTGTCTCCCGTGGCTCCTCCAGCTCCAGGGCTCTGGATGCCATCAGCGTAGCTCCACCTGGCTTGTCATCAGGAATGTCTTCCAGCAAGTGTGTGTCCTCCCCTTCAGGGAGGAAGACAGGAGTGCCCAGAATCCTCAGGAGAAGGCCCTGCCCACACAGAGGCCTCATTGGCTGTGACCTGATTGGTAAGCTAAACCCCACCCTTCTCAAGTTACAGATTATGTAACTGCCACATAGACCAAAATTTACGAGTGGCTCTCGGGTAGGAAGGAAAGGGAAAGGGAGGTTGGAAGTTTCAAAAGTGGTGTGGAGGTTGTACCTGACCACCTCCAATTTCACAAGGGTGGAGAAGGCTCACCAGGAACAGCCCAAGAGGTAGTCAAACCTGCATCCACCCTCCAACTTTTTCACCAGATCTGACACCAGCCGTCCCTTCCATGGCATGCTCCGCTTCTCTGCTGGGGTCGATAAGCCATCGCGATGTCCACAAACAGCCCACAAGCAATACCCACCGTTGTGGGGTGTTTGATGCGGCTCTGTCTTGGCAACCCCTAAGAGACAACGGTGTGGGAGCAGGTGAATAGAGCGCTCTCATATGGGGATCGGTCCATTTTGTCATCCATTAGGCTTACAAGGAGCTGTCTCAGAAGCAGGGTGGGGATTTTGTTAGCATCCAGAAAAAGGAAGGAATGTAGTGCATCCCTTGGATGCTGAGATTCCTGCGCAGGGAAACTCCTCGGCCAAGGAGACAGAGCCGTGACACCAGACAACTGCTGGAGCAGCAGCAGCAGCAGAAGCAGCAGGAGCACCCAGAGCATGAGGCACGGCAGTGAGGTGCTCAGCTTTGGAGCGAGAAAGCTGTGTACCTTCCAGCAGGGCCATTCTGCCTGTACTTTCTCCGAGACAGATGTATTAGTTCTTCTGGCAGTCCATGGTCCGCCCAGTATTCTCCACCGGCACCAAGTTCAAGTGTATCCATTCTTCTTTCATCTTCCGGCTTCACCGGTCAGCTTTCGCAGCCACATAAGGTGACCGTGACTACCATGGTTCAGGTCAGACACACGTTAGTCCTTTGCTCTTGAGCACTTTAAATAGGTTGTGTGGGGGCCAGGTGGGGCTCAAGCGGCACTACGTTGACCCCCTCCCCAGAAGAGTGTAATATGGAGGACAGCACTGGAGATATAGCTCCGGGAGAGTGGCGGGTCTGTCCAGACCACACAGGCATGAACTAAGAGGGAGAGAGAGAGAGAGAGGGCCTCATCATGGCCCACCAGGCCCCAGGGATGACATCCCTGCTCAGAGAAGCAACAGCACAGAGAGGACTGTGGGACCGGCCCCACCATGAGATCTAAAATTGATGCAGAGGAGGGTGGATAATGCCTGGTGGGGTCTGATCAAGTGCAATGTATCCAAGAGGGATTACCAAGAGCCAAGTGGAGGGTGACCACGACAGTGGGACAGGAGGAAGGTGAAAGAAAATAGAGGAAAGGAGTAGGAAGCAAAAGCTAATTATAGAGGCATAGCTATAGGCATGTAGATATATGTAAACATATTAATTTATAATGAAATAGAGGCCAATGTACATATATTTATATGTTAAGTATTAAGAGAGCAGACAGACTTTGGGTCTCTACTCAAGGCCTCCCTAAACACAAGAACACTTTGTTTTAACAACCTGGCACTCTGTGATACCTTCCTGACACGATCACTGAAGCAAAAATGGGTGCATAAGTAGATGTGGGGAAGGAAGTGGATGGTGCCTGGCTATCAAACAGTAGAGCAATTGGGGTCTCAAAGGCTTGAAGGTAAACAAGCAGCCATTTAGCAGGGAAGCAAATAAGCCCACATGGAAGAAGCACACCAGCCTGTGTGATCATGAGGTGTTGAAGGGAGCTGACATCAGGTATCAAAAGATCCAAAACAAACACTTATATAAATATGACTGAGGGGGGTTGGAGTGGAGACCCAAAGCCCATCTGTGGACAATTGGACATCCCCCCACAGAATGGTTACAAGGCAGCGATTTAAACAGGGTGCTGTACCCCACTACCATGACCCAATTCAGTACACACATTGGTACAGATAAGACACATGGAATTCAGGACAGATAAAATCCTCAGGAACAGTAGTGGGAGTAGCAATATCTTGAGGGCAGGGGGATGGGAAGATGGGGGGAAGGGGAACCCATCACAAGGTTGGATATATAGCCCCCCCCCCCAGAGGGAAGAATAACAGAAAAGTGGGTGATGGAAGACAACAGACAAAACAACAACAATACTATATAAACTGATCATGGATTCAGAAGGGTGGGAGGATGGAGGAGGGAGGGGGGAAACAAGAGAAGCTGATACCAAGGGTTCAAGTAGAAAGAAAATGTTTTGGAAATGTTGATGTCAACATACGTACCTGTGTGCTTAATACAATTGAATGATGGATTGTCATAAGATTTGTAAGAGCCCCCCCAAAAAATGATTAAACAATTAAAACTAAAAACTATAATAAATAAATAGGTTGTGTGCAGCAGATTTGTCCTTTGAGTTTGTGCCTGCTCCCTCCATGAACAAAATGCCTGTGGGTCCCAGTAAAAGTAACTTCTCGACAATTCAATTTTTCCTCTGTCTTTATGTTCCTGATGGATTCGGTTTTGAGGATTTATGTTGTCTTTTTTGACACGGAGGCCTAATTCATACCAAAGTCTGACTTTGATCCGTACGTGAGTCAAGTCCTCTTGGCTTCCGCAGGTCAGATCGTGTCCGCGGCATAGCTCAGGTTGCTGAGGATCCTTCTCGACTCCTGATGCTGCATTCTTCACACGGGTTGCGGTTGGGGATTTGCCCAGCACGCAGATTGAATAAGTGGGGTGAAAGGGTGCAACCCTAAAACACACCTGGCTTTCAACCATGCAGTATCCCCTCGTGCCGGAACGACGGCCTCGTGGTCTGTGTGCCGTTCTGCACGTACATAGTAAGCGGCATCTGGGATTTCCAGTCTCTGCCGTGATCCAGTCAGAGGGCTTTGCACGGTCAATAAGACACCACCAAGCATCTTTCTGGCGATCTCTGCATTCAGGCAAGATCCATGGCCTCCTCTGAATCTGACTTGAACTTCTGGCGGCTCTCTATCGATGGGCTCCTGCAACCATTTTAGAATTGTTTTCAGCCAAATTTTACTTTCACATGATATTAACATTGTTCGGTAATCTCTGCATTCTGCTTGGTCACCTTTCTTTGGAAGACGGGCAGAAATATGACTCCTTTCCAGTCAGTTGGCCAAGGAGTGTTCTTCCAAAGGTTTTGATTAGACTAGTGAGTGCTTTGGCCTAGGGAGCCCTAGTAGTATAGTGGTTATATGTTGGGCTGCTAACTGCAAGGTCAGCAGTTTGAAACCACCAGCCCCTTTGAGGAAGAAAGATGAGTTTTTCTACTCCTGTAAAGAGTTACAATGTCAGAAATCCACAGGGGCACTTCTACCCTGCCCTATTGGGTCAGGGTGGGGGTGGGGACACTATTCGTCCAAATCAACTCCAAGGTCATGAAGTTCAGTTTTGGTTGAGTGGGTATTTCCAGCCCCAATCAGTTTGTTGAGACACTTCCATTGGTATTCCGTCAATTCCCGGAGCCTTGCTTCTCGCTAATGCTTTCCGTGCAGTTTGAACTTCCTTCGATACCCTGGGTCCTTGATAGTTTGCTACAATGACTCTGCATTCCTTCCATCTTTTTGTGATGCGTCTTGCAGCATTCAGGATTTTGCCCACAGAATCCTTCAATTTTTCCACTTGAGGACTGAATATTTCCTTCAGTTCTCTCAACTTGAGATACGATGGTTTTTCTAACGCTCACCTCTTTGCACATTTCACACTTCATTAGAATGCTTTATTTCAACTTCTCTGGCTACCTTTTGCATCTTTCTGTTCAGTGTTTTTTTTTTGTTGTTGTTGGTTTTTTTTTTTTTACTTCTTCTTTACTTTCATCTGCTTTAGCCACTCTGTGGGAGGAGGTCAGATGCTCACAGGCATCCTCCCATAGGTCCATCAGTTGCCAGACTGCAGTGGGCCTCACTCCCTGCTGTTAAGGACAATGGACGCCTGCAGTCATCTATTTGGTTCCTGTAGGTGGGGTTTACACCCTACTGATAATGGTTCCTATGGAGATCCAGAGAACAGCTCAAAGTTAAGCTGCCATCCCAAATCTAGGATCTGCCCATTTTACCACATGTATACCCCCAATCCCTCCTCTCCCCATTACGTGTATGTCCTTAGACCACCCCCTCTCATTACTGTATTACCTATAGCACAACCCCTTCCTCATGTCCTCACCTGTTATTAGGGGGCTTGCGTGTCCCCAGAGAATATAAAAAGCCTGGGCTAGCATTAAAATCTCTCTCTCTCTCTCCCTCCACGTGGACCAACAAGTGGGGCTGAGGTGAGCATGCTACCATGAATTGTGTCTGACTCCATTTATTTCAATACTTCTATCTCTCATGCTCTCTATAACTTTACTCTGATCTTGACTTATTCTCGCCGTACAATTGTACCTACCGGACCCGTAACGATGTGTTAGGGGCTGGCTGCCCCTGACACCACTCTGCATTCAAGAGCAAGTTTCAGACACGTCTTGGTTCTCTCTCTCCCTCTCCTCTTCGGCTTTCTTCTTGTGTGATGTGCTGAACGCCATCCCACAGCTCATCGGCTCTCGCCCTTGATTAGCGTTCATGCCTCAGGTCTGCTCACGTGATGGTCTCTTACAGCAGGTAGCGTATACTCAAGGTTATATTCTTCCTCTCGTAGACGTGTTTTCCTTTCCTTCAGCTTCCACGTGAACTTGCATCTGAACAATTGGTGGTCTGTTCCAGTCAGCCCTAGTCTTGTGTTGGCCGATGCTAATGGGCTTCATTATTCTCTTCCCACAAGCGCAGTCCATTTGATTCTGAATATTTAATAACAACAACAAATTACCTGGTGAAACATGAGTGTAGAAAAAGGCAAAAATTAAATATAATTTTATATGACTTGTAAGATAAATAGGTGTAAACAAAAATGGAATATCATTAGTATCATTCGCAATATAAAAATTTGGGAGCCACTCCTTCCCTGTTCCTGACTTCATAGGGAAAGTATTCTTTTTGTTTGTTTGTTATGGCAAAGCTGACCAATCCCCTCACTTGGGTTCCATAACACTTTATTTATATGGTTCCCTCTACCTCCTCAGATGTCCATGCACCCTATTTGCATGAGTAGCCAACTGTCCAATCCCCTTGGTGGGCTGCAAGCTCCTTATCTGCATAGTCCCGCCCAATCACGTGGTAGGTGTTACAAGACCTGGGCTACCAAAGCCATATGAAAGTGATCCAGCAGAGAAGGCTAGATTTAACATTTGAAAACATGTCTTAAGTCCATGTATTGTGATCCATCCTCTCTGCTACTCCCTAAGTTCAAGCCAGCAATATGACTCTACTTATTTCGCTTTGCCTGATGTCTGTTTGCATTCCATTGCACAGCCAATAGTTGTTAATCCAGTCCCTATCCCAAACCCCGTATCCCAAACCAAGCTTAGAGTTAGGGGTAGATCTGACACCATTCTGTCCAATGGACAACCTCTTAAGGAGTTTTGAAAAAGACTGCTTTCTCCCTCAGGTTGATTGGCACATAATCCACACAGCATACAAGTCAATGGTTCTGTTAGATCTCTCTCGCGCACGGGAGCGATAGACCTCCTTCCTAATCGCAAGAAAGAATTCACGCCGAAGCCTGGTTTGTGATCCAAGTGAGTTTTATGAAAGTTAGAAGCAGTTTCCTGTTCTACAGTAAATGGAACACAAGCCAGACAGACTGGGTCGTGCAGCCTGGCTGCGCTGAATTGTGCGTCGGAGCCGCTGGGCGAGCGGGAAAACGTATCCTTCCCTTTACATAACTATGAAAGTAACCGGAGATGGAAGGTTTGAAGAAGTTGAAGAAGTTCCCTCTAAGGGTTGTGAAACACTGAGAGTTGTACAGCTCTTACAAAGACACTGAATTATACATGCAGACGTTGTTGAATCGGAGAATGTTTTGTTGGGTATATATTTTTCCACAATTAAAGAAATAACAATTAAATGAATAACAATGAATACAAGGAAGGAAAGAATGTTCTAGAATTGATTGTGCTGATAATTAAACAACTCTTTCTGCTATGGTTGAATTATTGTCTGAAGTGCCAATAAGATTGCTTAATAAAAACCGAGAACAAGTTCCCTCTAATTCTTAGTTTGCTGAGGTTTTTTTTCTTTTGCTTTTTTTTGGGTGGGGTCATAAATGAATGTTAACTTTATTTCATGTCTCTTACCTTTTCTTTCATATCTAACATCTTTTTAACACTTTTTGCTGAATTCTTGATTTCTTCCGCTTGATAATTCAATTAGCTAATTCTCTCTTTAGCTTTATCAGTTCTCTCTCTTAATGTGTCCTCTGAGTTTTTTAATTATGACGGCTTCATATTAAGAAGTTTTACCTCGTTCATCTTCAAATATGCCCAGTTAGCTTTTTTAGTTTCTTAATTGGTGAATATATTTTCGTAACTTTAAACATAGCAAAATGCTTATTTCCTAGTCTGTATCTTATAATTCCATTTAATGCAGTATTTGTGAGTCTCACCCTACAATTTGCTGCTTTCGCTGACTCTTGCTGCTGTGGTTTATGTCTTCATGTGTTTGTTGACTTTTCATTGTGAGCTCATGATCCTTGGAATTCTGTGTGTGTGTGTGTGTGGGGGGGGGATATCTTTGAGACTTGTGTTTAAAATTTTTTCTTCCAGAGATTTTTGTTTGGCTCTGTGTCCAGGGATAGCTCCATCTCAGAACCCCTTTTAAATAAAATTTTGGCTTGAGGTTTTTCAAATTCTAATGATTGTGGGCTTCTCTCTGTATGAATGTTAACTTGTATTAAGAATCCTAGGGGAGATTTTTTTATCTCCCCCTAAGTAGATATAAGAAACGTTTCCTGAGGGGTGACGGAGGATGATGTAAGATATGAAAATAATAATCTATAACTTATCACGGGTTCAGGAGGGACAGTGGGCGGGGGAGAGAAGGGGAAGAAATGGGGAGCTGATATCTGGGGCTCAAGTGAGAAGAGATGCTTTGAAAATGATGATGGTGGCCTATGTGAAAATGTGCTTGACACATGGATGAATGTATGGATTGTGATAAGACATGTCAGAGCCCCCAATAAAAGTATTTAAAAAAACAGAAGAAGAAGTAATAGGGAAATATCTTTAAAAATAAAAAGAAAGAAACATTTCCATATTCTCTTCCCCGGCTCAATCCTCCCTTATCTTTTGGGGAACCTCAAATCGGTAGTGATGTTCCTTTTATAATCTCTGTCCTAGACCCGGTGGTGAGACTTGTCACCCACTTTCTTACATTGCCCTGGTTCTTTTAGAGGCAGAGCCTCTGGCAAGGGGTCTGGGTGCACAGTTAATGTGAGACTTAAATCATCCTCGGGAGCGGCATTGGGGAACGCGAAGGGTGAACCAAGCAGAAGGGGAGGTCAGTGAGAGGTTGCACTATGAAGGTGACCTCTGGTAGGTGCTTAATGATCACAGGATGTTCTCAGTAGGTTTGTGAACTGGGAACTGAAAGGGAGAAGCCTTTATATTCTTTCCTGACGCTCGTTAGTGAAGAGTGGGCCCGTAGAAAATGTAGAAGAGAATTTAAAATTCTCTCAGAATCTAGACGCTCTGGAGCCAGGAGAGAATTTTTAAAACTATCACCTTGAAATGGCCTTCAAGTCTGAAACGGAAACTGTCACCTGACTCTTCTTTAAGCCAAACAATATTGTGGTGAGGTGCTGTGCAGATAATTTCCTTTAGAGAAAGTAATATGTTACCAGTCCCAAAGAGGTGGAGAACAAAGATGGACACAATGTCCCGCTTTTCCAAAATGTTTCGCCAAACCTTCCTCCCTGGGATCAGCCACCACTCCTCCTCTGAGGCGATTCCCTCCGGTCCCCGGATTCTGCCATTTTCTGTAACGTCTCCCCGAATTCGCGAAGCCTTAAAGAAATGGTTCACACGGTCGGGGGGCTGATGAGTCTCAATTCTCAAGTTCAGATGTCTGTCTGGAGGGCCTTCCTCCTCCCCAAGGCCGCCGAAGCTCCATCAGCTCAAGCCACAGGCCGCCGCTCAAGTCCCCAGAACCAGAGGTCAGGCCGAGGAAAGCCAGATGCAGGGTCCAAAATCAGAAGCAAAAATATCAGAAAGTTGAAGTGGGTCTCCTTGCTCCTGGCCACGCTCAGCCAAGAAGGGGGAATCACAGCAAGAATGGCTGTGTGGAGCTGTGGCTTCCGCCTTTGGCAGCTCACACCACCGAAGCAGCAAAGACACTCACCTCTACTGGGTCCACTCTGACTCCTGGGCCCTTGAGAAGGCAGGCAGAACCGCCCCTGCGGTTCAGAGACTGTCACTCTTTACGGAAGTAGTCAGAGGCTGGTGGTTTTGAACTGCTGACTTTGTCGTTAGCAGCCCAACACATACCCACTGTGCCACATCCTGTCTAGCAGCAGAACAGATAACTCCTTCCAAAATGAAATTATGACCACAGAGTAGAGGACAGACTTTACGATCCATTACAAAAGGTGTTATGGCTGGAAGGGCCATCTGAAGGCACTGACCACATTTCAGGCGCTGTTGAATGGACTCTTAGCAATCCTCTACACGAAGGAGCCCAGCACTGCCTGACCACTCCTCCACCACCGAGCATGGTGCCCTTCCCCAGAGAACGGTCTCCTCTGGTAGCATGTCCAAAGCATGTGAGCTGAAACCTCACCACTCCTCACCACGCTGGCTTCTAAGGAGCATTCTGACAGATCTGTTTGCGCTTCCGGAAGTCCACGGTACTTTCAGTATTCTTCGCCAGAAATATAATTCAAAAATATAAATTCTCAATGCTCCTATCTTCTTTATTCACTGTCTAACTTTCCCATGAACATGAAGCCACTGAAAATACCTTGGCAGATGAGTCGGTCATGGTGTGATGTAGCACCAATGAAGAATACAGCTTTCCTCCAGTTCCTAAATGCTTCCTCCCAATCAACTATCATGATCCGAATTCTACCTTGCAAGTCTGGATAGAGCAGAGGTTGTACACTGGTGCAGATAGGAGCTGGAGGCACAGGGAATCCAGGGTGGATGATCCCTTCAGGACCAGGGGTGTGAGGGGTGATACTGGGAGGGTAGAGGGTGAGTGGGTTGGAAAGGGGGAACTGATTGTAAGGATCTATATGTGACCTCCTCCCTGGGGGTTGGACAACAGAAAAGGGGGTCAAGGGAGACATCGGATAGGGCAAGATAGGACAAAATAATTTATAAATTATCAAGGGTTCATGAGGGAGGGAGAAACGGGGAGGGAGGGTAAAAAAGAGGACTTGATGCAAAGGGCTTAAGTGGAGAGCAAATGCTTTGAAAATGATTAGGGCAAAGAATGTACGGATGTGCTTTATACAATTGATGTATGTATATGTATGGATTGTGATAAGAGTTGTATGAGCCCCTAATAAAATGTTTAAAAAAATACCTTGGCTTGGGTCAGGTACACCTCACTCATTAGCATTTGAAAAAATCATCTGCTACAGATTTCTCAGACGCAATTGCTTCCATGAACATTGACTGTGATCTAAGCAAAATGAAATCCTTGGCAGGTTCGATCTGCTCTCTCTTTACCGTGACACTGGCTGTTGGTCCAACTAGGAAGGCTTTTGTTTTCTCTACACTGAGTGTGACCCATACTGAACGTTGTGGTGCTCGCTCTTGCTCAGTAAGTGCTTCGAGCCCTCTTGGATTCAGCAGGCTGGTTGCGTCATCTGTACCTCTCAGGTGGCCAATGAGCCCTCCTGCCATCCTGATGCTGTGCTCTTCTTCATGCCGTACAGCTGGTTGGAGGGCTTGCTCAGCAGATAGATCGCGTGAGTCTGGGGGAAGGCGGTAACTCGGACACACCTGTCCTGACTTTAAACAACGCGGTGGTCCCTTGTTCTGTCTGAACAACTGCCTCTTGTTCTGTGCACAGGTTCCACAGGAGCGCAACGCAGTGCTCTAGATTTCCCGTTCTTTGCCAGCAATGTTGTCGGTAGGTGCCGTGAAGTCAGGTCCGGCTCATAGCGAAGGAGACGCTATGTGCCCTCCTTGAAATTGTTCTTGTGTTTGAGCCCGTTGATGCAGCCACTGGGCCAATTCATCGCACTGAACCTCTCCCTCTTTGTCTCTCTTCCTCCACTTTGTGAAGCATGACGCCCCTCTCTGGGGACTAATCTCTCCTGACCATGTGTCCAAAGTGCATGAGATAAAGTCTCCCCATCCTTGCCTCTAAGGAGCATTCGGTGTCTAACTTTCACGTGCAGATGAGACCGTTGAAAACAGCAGGGCTTGGGTCAGGCACACCCTGCCCTCGACAAAACACCCGTGCTTTTCTGCACTCCAAAGAAGTCTGGGCGGCAGATTTACCCGACGCAGCGTGTCGTTCAATCTCTTGACTGCTGCTTCCATGAACCTTGATTGTGGATCCAGGCAAGACGGACTCCTGGACAACTTCCATCTTTTGTCCGTTTACCATGATGTTACCTACTGGTCCAGCTGTGAGGAGAAGCTGGGTTTTATGAGGAAGAATGCAGCATCTGGATCGGAGAAGGGCTTCGTCACAACCTGTGATAGGCAGATGACACAACCCTGCTTGCTGGAAGGGAGGAAGACTCGAAGCACTTTCCGATGGCAGTCTTCGCTGTGGCTCACAACTCAATGGCCAGAAAACCCAAACCCTCCCATCATGATGACAAGCAATAGTGCAGCTGACTCCATAAAGGACGTCTGTCTTGAGAAGGATCTCTATGGAATCAAACGGACTACAGCAACTCCGAGGAGTACATACATTATTATTTTCAGTCATTTTATTGGGGGCTCGTACAACTCTTATCACAATCCATACATCCATCCACTGTGTCAAGCACATTTGCTCATTTGTTGCCCTCATCATTCTCAAAACATTTGCTTTCTACTTGAGCCCTTGGTTTCAGCTCCTCATTTTCCCCTCCCTCCCTTATGAACCCTTGATAATTTATAAATTATTATTTTGTCAGATCTTACACTGTCCAATGTCTCCCTTCACCCACTTTTCTGTTGTCCGTCCCCCAGGGTGGAGGTTATATGTACATCCTTTTAATCAGGTTCCCCTTTCCGCCCCACTCTCCCAGTATCACCACTCTCACCACTGGTCCTGAAGGGATCATCTGCCCTGGATTCCCTGTGTTTCCAGTGCCTAGCTGTACCGGGGTCCATCCTCTGGTCTAGCCAGACTTGCAAGGTAGAATTGGGATCATGATAATGGGGGGGGGGGGGAGAGGAAGCATTTAAGAACTAGAGGAAAGTTGTATGTTCCATTGTTGCTACCCTGCACCCTGACTGACATACATATTTTTTTAACAAGAGCGATCCCGCGGACATGAGCTCCCCTGAATGTAGGGGCCCTACATGTGGGGGAGTCGGCGAGTGTTCTGAGAATACCTGACACCACCACTCGAGCAGGAAGCGAGGGTGGTGACAGGTGTCGAAGGCAAGGAGGCACCTGCAGGAGCCTCGTTGGAGTCCACAGGAAACTCTACGCCTCGGCTGTGGCTAGAATCAGAAGTGAGACCGAAAGAACTAAAGCCGGGTCCAGAAGGCATCAGAAAACTGACCCTTTATAACCAGGCCCTCAGGGGAGCCGGAGCTGTAAGGCCGCTTACCCGGTGGGGTCACTCTCTCTTATGATCTGTCTTCTGTTTCCCTGTCACCAGCTCAGGTCTTAAAGCACCAGCTGGGTTTTCCCATATGCGTTTTCAATATTTTATTCAGCATGTGAGTATTCTCTAATGGGAGCGATGTTTTTGTTTTGTTTTTTAACTCAACTAGTGTCTGCAGACTGCCAGAAACAGAAGTAAAGGATCGTTATGTTCAAAAGGCTAACTCGTGTCCTTCGTATTCCTTTCAAAATGCAACAAGGATCGCATCCCCTACTGGTGTTCTGGAACCCATCTGTGTGTGCCCTGTTTTTGAAAAGCAGCCAGTCAGTGACGAGAACAACAATCACGTGTGTCCCGATAACATGGCAGGCAGATTGAATTGTGTCCCCTGTCTCCAATGCGTGCGGAAATCCCATCCCCTGCCCCTGCGGACAGGTGGTGTCCTGGCGGAAGCGTTAGGTGTCTCATGAGAAGGTTGGAGGCTCAGACTCAGCAGGTTGCTCTCTGTGGGCGAACGCTGAGTCTCCCTGTCCCTGTGGAGAGCTACGGTCCTCGTCTGGCCTGGAGGGTCCCCGTGAGTCCGAATCAATCAATGGCAGGGGGTTGAGTTGGATTTTTATACCTGTGGCTTTAATCACATTTGGAAACAGGCTTACCTTTGTGATGCTCATGAGATCGTAGCCCTATAGGGAGTCCCCTAACCCTAAATATCTCCGAGTGACGTCAAGAGCAGGTTAGACACAGGGGCAAGCACACACAGAGCAAACTAGGGCCACGTGAAGATAGCCGCGTGAAGATGTCCACGGAGCACCCAGGCAGCAGAGCTGAAAGACACCAGGAGGTGACCCACAGAGAGCCGTCCCAGGAGCCAGTGCTGGGCAGTGGGATATCTAGCTTCCAAAACAGGATGCAAATACATTTCTGCTCTTGCAAGCTGCCCAGCTAAGCTGAGGTAGCTAGTGCTTGTCAGGCCCTGTGCTGAGGGAGTGCTTGATAGGCCTTGTCTCACTGACGCCTCACAGCCATCCTGGGGGCGTCCCTCTGTTCCCCATTTTGCAGATGAAGATACTGAAATCTAGAGACACAAGGACACAGACTGGTCAGGTTGTTAAGCCAGGATTTAGTTGATAATGTCCACCTTTTAGTACGCCGTGTCTCTCCAGGGAAGGCCTCTTCTTCACCCTGTAGTCCTCTCAAAACATGCACTCAGTCTAGTCGTGAACTTGGGCCCACAGATGCCAAGGTCCCTAGGCAGCTGACTGGGAATAGACAAGCTGAATTTGGGGGGAGACAGATGGCACCCACAGAGCATTCCTATTCACCCAGGAAAACAGGCAGGCTGGTACTGGCAAATCCCAGCGTCACTGGAATGTCCCAATCCCACCAACGTTGATGACTGGTTACTGGTCATGCCGCATCTCTGGGGAAGTGGGGGGAAATCCAGGCCCAGCCAATGGGTGACAGAGCCAGAACCAGCTGCCCCTACAACCAGCTCGAGTGGCCACACCAGTGAATCTTCCATTCCCTTACAGCTGATGTTCTTGTTGCGAGCAGACTGTAAGAGTAGACATTCAACCCACGATGACACAATAGGAGGAAACACGGCCCAACCTTGCACTGTCCCGTGACTGGATGAGGATTGAACCGCGGTGATCCCCAGGGCCTCCAGGAACAGATTTTCTTCTCAATTCGTCTTTGTCTTGGAGCTTACCAGCACCTGTTCAGTTTCATAGCGACACGCACATCTCTCTGACAGGCGGTGGCTTTGCATGAGGTTCATGTACTGGAAATTACTCTGGGTCTCCCACAAGAAAACCAAGAACGATACCACGGAGCCACCGCCATTTGCCTTGAGCTGATACCCTCCAACCAAACCGAACTCACTGCCTTCAAGTCCATCCTGACTCATGGCTGAGACAATCCAAGGACAGAGGAGCGTTCCATCCGTGGGTTGGGGCCTCACCCTCCTGGCGGAAATGTGGGTCTGGGTGGGGGGCAGTACAAAACCCTTGAGGACTCTGGGCAAACTAGAGCATAGCTGGAACAATCCTCTGTCTTTGGGGGGTGGGTGGGTCTCCAGCATTCGTGTGTGTGTGTGTGTGTGTGTGTGTTTAAACCCATAGAGCATTATTGTCGTCACAAACAAGGAGCTTGGAGGTAGGCCAACATAATGTTTTACAGATCAACAAATTGGTGTCCAGAGACCAGGGACCCAGTGAAGGAGCTCAGACCTGGACAGAGAACATCTCACCCTCAGTGTGAAGTCACTCCTCCTCTGTGAATGTGAGGCTCTGCATATTCATATATGTAAATGTGCTGGTCAATTTCAGTGCCCGCGCTTTACAATCCGGGAGCGGAAGCTCAAGTGAATGTGTGTTCCGGGGGCTGGTGTGTGGGGTAAATGACCAGGTTGAGCTGACCGACCGCAACAAGAGACCCTGCATCTATGTCCCGTTGGACCCAAGCCCCATTTGAAGAAGGCAGGCACGATCTCCTACACAGATAGGTTTCAAGGGAGGACAATGAGGCTGGCGTCACTGGTCCAGATGGCTGTGCTGACTTGTATCATCAACCAAGTGCAAGTTTGAAGCTGGCTGGGCTTCTGGTGCTACCGTTGTCCTCGGCTACCCAATGGCCATCTGCATAACTCGGTTTTTAAAAAATCATTTTATCGGGGGCTTTAACTGCTCTTATCACAATCCACACAGACATCGTCGTGTTGAGCACACGTGCACTCATGATGCAACATGTACATCTACTTGAGCCCTTGGGATCCGTGCCTCCTTTCCCCCCTCCCCCACGCTCCCTCACCAACCCTTGATAAATTACAAATTATTAGTATTTTCCTATCTTACATTGTCTGCTATCTCCCTTCACCCACTTTTCGGTTGCTCATTCCCCTGGGTGGGGAACGGGTGTTATGCTGATTAGTGTGATCAATTCCCTCTTTCTCCCCCACCTTCCTCTGCCCTTCCTGATTATTTCTAGTCTCATTATTGGTCCTGAGGGGTTTATTTGTCATGGATTCCCTGTTTCCAGCTCTTATCTGTACCAGTGTACATGCTCTGGTCTAGCGAGATCTGTAAGGTAGAATTGATGTCATGATTGTGGAGGGAGGAAACATTAAAGAACTAGAGGAAAGTTGTGTGTTTCAACGGTGCTATACTGCACCCTGGCTGGCTCCTCTCTTCCTTGTGACCCTTCTGTAAGGGGATGTCCAATTGTCTACAGATGGGCTTCGGGTCTCCACTCAGTACCACCCCCTCATTCACATTGATATGATTTTTGGTTCTGGGTCTTTGATGCCTGGTACCTGGTCCCATCGACACCTCATGATCACACAGGCTGGTATGCTTCTTCCACGTGGGCTTTGTTGCTTCTCAGCTAGATGGCTGCTTGTTTATCTTCAAGCCTTTAAGACCCCAGATGCTATATCTTTTGATAGCTGGGCACCATCAGCTTTCCTCACCACATTTGCTTATGCACCCATTTTTGTCCTCGGTAATCATGTTGGGAAGGTGAGCATCACAGAATGCTGGATTATTAGAACAAAATGTGGTGAGGGAGTACTTGAGTAGAGACTCAATGTCCATCTGCTACCTTAATACTAAACCTATAAATATTTGTACATAGATCTAGTTCCCCATCACCATATATAAATATATGTACATATGTACATGCCTGTATTCAGACCTCTATTAATGTCCTTCGCCTCCTAGTGCTTTTGACTATTTCCTTTGACTTTCCTCTTGTCCCACGATCATGCTCATCCTTCGTTTGGGTTTCAGTGATTCCTCTCAGTTCCATTGCCCTAGATTAAGCCCCACTAGGCATCCCCTGCGCTTCTCTCCATCTATTTAGTTCACTTGTTGTTCCTTTGTCCCTGGTTTGGTTCACACACCCCTTCCTTTTTCCCACCTTCCCCTTTCCAGTGTCCCTTAGGAACTGTCGGTCTCTTTGTTTTCTCCTCTGAATTGTTTATCCCACCTATCTTATCTCAGAAGACCCAAGAGACAACAATAAGGGTAAAAACCAGGCAAAGCCAAACAAAACAACAAAGGAAGACAAACCAAAATAGCGACAACAAAAAGAAAGCCAATGACCAAAAGGGCAAAGCCTATAAGTATCTCCAGGTCTGCGTCTTGACCTTCAGGAGTGTTTTTCCAGTCGAGTCTGATGGGGTGCCACACTCTGCACAAGGTCTATTTTTGGTGTCCCTAGGGACTTCATTGCTCTGCTCCCCTTGCTACTCGGCTGCATGCCCTTAGTGTTTCGCCCCAGGGTGATGGGATCAGCTCAGACACAATTCCCACACTGAGTCTCCAATAACGCATTCTGTGAGCTGACCCCACAGACTGGCCAGAGGCCTCCGTCCTCTCCCCGACACTCTACGTCTTCTCTGATCCCTTTCCCTCTGGGGGACATGCCCTCATCATTCAGAGTCCACTGGAACCTTGAACTCTCAGAGAGGAGCATCACTTCCCTTGGGGCCCCACAAGCCTGGCAGGCTCACGATCACAGGTGGGCAACTGAGTCACTAAAGGTGATGGAAAAGAGGGGCTCTGAGCGGAGCTAAAGAACATTTGGACGCGCCCCTTTCCCCAGGTGTCTCAGCTTCAGTGCGAACCCCAAACCTGCTCCTCCGCTCTCAGCCAACAGTACCACTGCCCTGTAGCTCTACAAGTCACCAAACTGGGCGTCACTCTACTGAAGCCGCATGAAGGGACCACCGCCAGCCAGCCGCTGCAGCCAAGCACAGAGGTGGGGTGAGGATCGGCCTGCATTTCTTAACAAACCGGGAAGGCCCGTGGGGTAATTCTCTAAGACTGCCTGCCTTTTCTCCCACAGTCGGGGGGCTGTCACACTCCCGTGGGGGCAGTGCATTCGTCTTGTTACAGTTTTTAAGAGGACCACATCCTTCCCACCCGAGAGCCCAATCTCTGTGTCATCGAGACACGAGATGTAAACCCTGAGGTATGGCTGCTCCTTCTCCTGCAGAGAAAATTAATGTAGGACACATCTCTCATCTGTGAGCTCAAAGGCTTCCAGTTTTTCTCACGCCAATTCCCTTATCCTAATTTAGAGTTAACAATGTAACAATGCAGCACTAAATCACTCCGTCTGCATGGCCTGGGAGAACATTCACAGTCCAGGCAGTAATGATTGGAAACTTAGTGTCAGCTTAATCTTCTTAGATAATGCAGGATCAGGGCAGAATTCACATAGCTTCTCTCTCTCTCTCTCTCTCTCTCTCTCTCTCTCTCTCTCTCTCTCTCTCTCTCTCTCTCTCTCTCTCTCCTCCCTCCCTCCCTCCCTCCCTCCCTCCCTCTCTCTCTCTCTCTCTCTCTCTCTCTCTCTCTCTCTCTCTCTCTCTCTCTCTCTCTCTCGTTTCTGCTGCTGCAGGGAACCAAACCCTGAATGCTGAAGCAAGAGATTCCCTCTCTCAATACCTCCCACCACCAAGCACAGTTAATGCAAAATAATGGCATTGGAAAGTATATGACTCAAGGTTTGGGGCAGCCAGACATACGGAGAAGTCCTAACCCACCCTTTCTGTCCTCAGATAGGACGCCACAAGGCAGGGTTATGTCGAGGGGACACAAGAACCACTGAAAGCAGCTTTGGATGAAGGAAGAAAGTTGTTGATTTCCCAGAGCATCCGCAGCACCTCAACGTCCATCCGTTGGGGCCAACAGAGTCATCGAGACGTGCCCGGGTGGGGCAGTGGATTATGCACCGGGCTGTGCATCACAGGTTGGGCAGTTTGAAGTCACCAGTGGCTCTACAGGAGAAAGATGAGGGTTTCTACTCCAGTAGAAATCTACTCCAGTAAAGATTGACAGCTCAGAAACCCGCAGGGGCAATTCTGTCCCACAAGGTCATTATGAGTTGGAATGGCAGAGAAATAGCGAGATAGTTTTTTTTTTTTCTAAAACAGCATCCAGTCACACCTTAAGGTTCTTGCTTCTGGAAACTAGCTGCACATAGATAAGTCTCCAAAAGAGTCTAATGCCTAAATCAACTCCCCCCACCCCCACCCCCACCCCACCCCCACCTCCCCACTCCCCCCACAGTAAGCTGCTTACTTGGCTATTGTTTGGCTTGACAATGTTTCTTATGATGAGCTTTTTCCTAAAGGCTCCAAGTTCCAAAGGACGCCTAAGGGCAAACGGTCTGGGTAGATCAGCCCAAGTCTGTGGACCCCAAATTTTGGATTCCGGGAGAATCAAAGCACCCAAGCGACTTGCTCAAGAAAGTAGAGACTCAATGGAAGAAGAAAGTGGAGTGACCCGAAGGGGAGAAAATAGCTGATAACTAGATATCTGATAAGAGTTTAATATGCAGAATACATAAATAACGCTTACAGACAACGAGAAGACAAGCAACCCAACTCCAACGTGGACCAAGGCTTTCAATGGATCTTTCTTCTGAGAAGATGCAAATGACCAATAAGCACATAAAAAGATACTCAACGTCATTGTACCAGTATCATTACACCCCCGTTATACTCAACCTCACGAGAGAACAGATTCATTGCTATCCAGTCAGCACTGACCATGCAAATCTAAACCCCACCCAGGTGCACACCCTTCAGGGTCGTTATTGAAGGCACCTGGTGGCCCAGCTCATCTCCAGCCTTCTAGCAAAAGGCTGGTCTTTGAAGCCCAGCCACGCCTCAGGGGAAGGACATGCTGTCCTGGGAACCCCACGGGGCAGGTCTCCTCTGTCCTACAGGGTCACCATGAGTCCGAGTCAGTGCTACCGAGGTTGACACCCGATGTGAAGAAATGGGAGTTATGACGCTTTGTTAGTGGGAACATAAAATGATGCAAAGAAACTCATAAGATCATTGGAAATTTATAAATACATATGACAACCTAAGTGCTGTAGCTTAATGTAGTTCAGGGGGGTGGGAACCCCCCTCACTAACTGTAGCTAAAGGGAGCCCAGGCGGCATCGTGGCTGCTTGTGGGCTGTGGTCTCCAGGGGCAGCAGTTGAAAATCCGAAGGCACTCGGTGAGATAAAGACGGGCTTTTCTATTCCTCTTAACCAGGTGGTCCTCAAACTTTTAGAACAGGGGGCCAGTGTCAGGGGAAGCCAGCCCGAACACATCATTACGGGTCCGGTAGGCGCAATTGTACAGCCATAATAAGTCAAGATCAGAGTAAAGTTATAGAGAGCATGAGAGATAGAAGAGAAGTATTGAAATAAATGGAGTCAGACACGATTCATGGTAGCATGCTCACCTCAGCCCCACTTGTTGGTCCACGTGGAGGGAGAGAGAGAATCTTTAATGCTCACCAAGGTTTTTATATTCTCTGGGGACATGCAAGCCCCCTAATCACAGGTGAAGACACATGTCACAGGAAGGGGTTACAGTGTAGGTCATACAGTAATGGGAGGGGGTGATCTAGGGGTATCCACATAATAGGAAGAGGAGGGATGGGGGTATACATGTGACAAGATGGGGAGATCCTAGATACAGGATGGCAGCCTCACTTTGGATGTCACAGAGCCAGTTTGGACTGTTCCCTGGGTCAACTGATAGAGACCATTATCAGTGGGGTGTGATCTCCACCTACAGGAACCAAGCTAATGGTCGCAGGCTCCCACCCCTGTGGTGTGGGGAGACAGCAGTCTGGCAGGGACTGCCTTCAGGGAAGATGCCTGTGAGCATCTGACCTCCCCCCACAGGCCAGTTCACGGTCCCTCAGACCTTTGGAGGGCCGGCCTATAGTTTAAAAAAAGACAAGCTATGAACAAATTCCTATGCACACTGCATTATTTTGAAGGAAAAAAACAAGACAGGCAAAAACACCCCACGGGCTGGGTAAATGTCCTTGGGGGGGGGGGGCATAGTTTGAGGACCCCTGCGCAGTTACGGCCTTGGAGACTCACAGGAAGTTTTACCCTGCCCTATAGGGTCCCTGTGAGATGGCATCGACTCGATGGCAGCGAATATTTCTATTGTAGTTAGCTTAAGGTACTTTGCTTAATGCAGCCTCTGTGGATTTTTCAAATAAATTGCTCAGAGACAGACAGGTTGGCTGCGGATGCCGCCTAGATGAACCAGATAGTGCGGACGATTTTCTCTCATTCAGTTTCTGAGGCAGCCAGAATAGGGACGAAGGGGGTTGGCTCCCCAGATGCCTGCATAGGGCCACGACAAAGGGGCTCCCGAGAAACCAGGCACCCATTAGTCACCCATGGAAAAATCCAAACTGAGCATGCTCAGACACAGGCCCCCTGGGCCCAGGTGAGGAGGTCCACCTAGGTGCAGAGATTAGACCCAGCCCCATGACATCACACAGGTGGGCCTAAACTCCGCCAGTGCCAGCTGGTTCAGTTGCTCTTCTGCAGGTCAGAGGGTGGGGGTGCACACAGGCTCCCTCTCAGGCCTCTCTCCCAGGGTGCTCTTGACCCCTGGGATTTCCTGTGACTACCTGAAACTTCCCTTTTCCTCATAAAAGTCACTGGGATTTACAAAAGGGCTTCTGCCGTGTGAAGTCTTTCAGCGTTGGAAGAAGAACTGAGGTGTAAGCCACTCCGGAAAATCAACAACCTGACAGTTGACAACCTGACTGTGACTTGGAGTGACTAATTGTTTGTACCGATTCAGGATAAAACACCTGTATTTCAGGTGACAATGTGGGCGGTTGTTTCTATTAACGATGTGTTCTATGATCATGTTATTTTATTTACTTTATATATTTATAAAAATATGTGTATTTATTTTATATATTTACTTGTTTTTATTTTTTACATCTTAGTGGCCCTTCTGCCATGTATCATACAATTCAGTAGTTCAGTCACACCAAGAAGAGTTGTACAAACGTTCCGCCCCAGTGAATTTTAGAACATTTCCTTCTTCCTTGTACTTATTGTTATTAGTGTGATTTTTAAAATCATGACAGAAACATAAACTACAAAGCATTCTCTAACTCAACAACTTCTACATATATATTGGTTGATTACACTCTTTGTGTTGTGCAACCATTATTGATAACCTTTTCCAAATTATTCCACCACCATTCACATAAACTCAATGCCCCCTGTGCTAGTCCGGGTAGACTAGAGAAACAAATTCATAGACACTCATGTGTGCAACAGAGCACTTTATATCAGAGAGTAATTGTATATTAAGAAAACATCCCGCAAGTCTGGATAGAGCAGAGGTTGTACACTGGTGCAGATAGGAGCTGGAGGCACAGGAAATCCAGGGTGGATGATCCCTTCAGGACCAGGGGTGTGAGGGGCGATACTGGGAGGGTAGAGGGTGAGTGGGTTGGAAAGGGGGAACTGATTACAAGGATCTACATGTGACTTCCTCCCTGGGGGTTGGACAACAGAAAAGGGGGTGAAGGGAGATGCCGGATAGGGCAAGATATGACAAAATAATAATTTATAAATTATCAAGGGCTCATGAGGGAGGGGGGAGTGGGGAGGGACGGGAAAAAAGAGGACTTGATGTAAAGGGCTTAAGTGGAGAGCAAATGCTTTGAAAATGATTAGGGCAAAGAATGTACAGATATGCTTTATACAATTGATGTATATATATGTATAGATTGTGATAAGAGTTGTATGAGCCCCTAATAAAATGTTAAAAAAAAAAAAGAAAACATCCCAGCCCAATCCAGATCAAGTCCATAAGTCCAATATCAGCCCAAATGTCCGATACCAGTCTCTAAATTCCTCTTCAGATTCACGCAACACATGCAATGACACTGAAAGCAAGAAGACCACAGGCCATTGGGTAGAAGTCTTGTGGATCCAGTGGCAGTGGAAGCACCTCATCTCAGCACTGGCATGGGTCTCCACATGTCTCCTCCACCTCCAGGCTCTGGCTCCATCAAGGTAGCTCCATATGTCTTGTCAACAGGAATGTCTCCCAGCGTGTGTCCATGTGTCTGGCCTCCAGCCAGCTATTTATCTCCGTAGCACCTCCAAACGAAGTCATCAAGCTGCAACCTGATTGACGGGTTAAACTCCACCCCTTCATCAAGTTGACAGATTAGGTAACTGCCACACCCACTAGACAAAAAACTCTTTCTCCTTCACCCATGGTAACCATTAGTCAACTTTGGTTTCTTTCTGCTTAGTATTTTTCTTGATATAAAATTCACATATCTGAGAGGACCTGATGCAAGGGGCTTAAGTGGAGGGCGAATGCTTTGAGAGTGATTGGGGCGGGGAATGTGTGGATGTGCTTTATACAATTGATGTATGTATATGTATGGATTGTGGTAAGAGTTGTTTGAGTCCCTAATAAAATGTAAAAGAAGAAAAGAGAAAAAAATGATTAGGGCAAAGACTGTACAGATGTGCTTTATACAATTGATATATGTATATGTATGAACTGTGAAAAGAATTGTATCAGCCCCAATAAATTGTTAAAATAAAAAAATTTAAAAAAAAATTCACATATCTGAAAAGGAAAAAAAAGAAAAGAAAATGATTAGGGCAAAGAATGTATGGATGCGCTTTATACAATTGATGTATGTATATGTATGGATTGTGATAAGAGTTGTATGAGCCCCTAATAAAATGTTTTTAAAAAATGCACATATCATACAATTCCACAGTTAAGCCACTTTTAGAAAGAGTTGTGTAAACATCAACACATCAGTTCTTGGGCTCCCTCCTCTCTAATCTCTTGTGTTTTATTTATTTTTAATTAAAAAATCATTTCATTGGGGGCGCTTCCAGCTCTCGTAACAATCCATACATCACTTGTATCAAGTACATTTGTACATATGTTGCCATCATTATTTTCTAAACATTTACTTTCTATTTGAGCCCTTGGTATCATCTCCTTTGTTTCCTCCCTCCCCCTACCCACCCTCATGACCCCTTGATAAATTATAAATTATTATTATTTTCCTATCTTACACCAACTGCTATCTCCCTTCCCCTATGGTTTCTGTTGTTCATCTCTCCTGGGGTGGTGGTGGTATGTATTGATCATTGCAGTTGTTTCCCCCTTCCTCCCCTTCTGCCCCGACTTCCCTCTACCCTCCTGGTATCGCTACTCCCATTTCTGTTCCTAAGGGGTTAGTCTGATCTGGATTCTGTGTGTTGTGATTGTACCAGTGTACATGTTCTGGTCTAGCCAGAACTGAAAGGCAGACTGGGGTCACGATAGTAGGGGGAGAGGGGTCTGAGGAAGCCTCAAAGAACCAGAGGAATATTGTGTGTTTCATCTGTGCTATACGGGGATGTCCCATTGTCTACAGATGGGTTTTTGGTCTCTGCTCTGACCCCCCTCATTCTCAGCAATATATTCTATTGATTATTTGGGGTCTTCTGATGTCTGCCACCTTATCCCGTCAACACCTCATGATTTTACAGGCTGGTGTTCTTCCATGTGTGCTTGTTGCTTTTGTGCTAGATGGCTGCTTTAAGCCTTTAAGATCCCAGACACTATATCTCTTGATAGCCAGGTACCATCAGCTTTTTCACCATATTTGCTTGTGTGCCCATTTGTCTTCAGCGATCGCTAAGCTGCAAGTCTTTTTTTTGGTCATTATTTAATTTTATTGCATCCCCTGCTTACAAATTCATAAGAAACATGTGGGTTAGGAGGATACTCAAGGTTTTTTTTTAAATCATTTTATTAGGAACTCATACAACTCTTTTTTTAAAATTTTTTATTATAATTTATGATCCATCCATCTGCCCGTGAAAACCCCTCCCACAGTGGTGGTGGAGGTGGTGGTGGTGGTGGTGGTGGTGGTGGTGGTGGAGGTGGTGGTGGAGGTGGAGGTGGTGGTGGAGGTGGTGGTGGAGGTGGTGGTGGTGGTGGTGGTGGTGGTGGTGTGTGTTTTCTGCCACTCATACAACTCTTATCACAATCCATACATACATCAGTTGTGTAAAGCACACCTGTACATTCATTGCCCTCATCATTCTCAAAACATTTGCTCTCCACTTAAGCCCCTGGTATCAGGTCCTCATTTGTTCCCCTCCCTGCCCACTACCCCCTCCCTCATGAACCCTTGATAATTTATCAATTATTATTTTGTCATATCTTACACTGTCCTACGTCTCCCTTCACCCACTTTTCTGTTGTCAGTCCCCCAGGGAGGAGGTTATATGTAGATCCTTATAATCGGTTCCCCCTTGCTCCCTTACTTTCCCTCAACTCTCCCGGTATTGCCACTCTCACCACTGGTCCTGAAGGGATCACCCACCCTGAATTCCCTGTGTTTCCGGTTCCTATCTGTACCAGTATACATGCTCTGGTCTAGCCACATTTGTAAGGTAGAACTGGGTTTATGATATTGGGATTGGGAGGAACCATTTAGAAACTAGAGGAAAGTTGTATGTTTCATCACTGCTACACTGCACCCTGACTACATCCTCCCCATGACCCTTCCATAAGGGGATGTCCAGTTGCCTACAGATGGGCTTTGGGTATCCACACCGCACTCCCCCTCATTCACAATGATATGATTTTTTGTTCTTTGATGCCTGACACCTGATTCCTTCTACACCTCGTGATCGCACAGGCTGGTGTACTTCTTCCATGTGGGCTTTGTTGATTCTGAGCTAGATGGCCACTTGTTTACCTTTGAGCCTTTAAGACCCCAGACGCTATATCTTTTGATAGCCGGGCACCATCAGCTTTCTTTGCCACATTTACTTATGTACCCATTTGTCTTCAGCGATCGTATCTGGGAGGTGAGCACACAATGATATGAATTTTTGTTCTTTGATGCCTTATAACTGATCCCTTTGGCACCTTGTGATCACACAGGCTGGTGTGTTTTTCCATATGGGCTTTGTTGCTTCTGAGATAGATGGCCACTTGTTTACCTTTAAGCCTTTAAGGCCCCCGACGATATATCTTTTGATAGTCGGGCACCATCAGCTTTCTTCACCACATTTGCTTATGCACCTGCTTTATCTTCAGCGATTGTGTCGGGAAGGTGAGCATCATGGAATGCCAGTTTAATAGAACAAAGTATTCTTGCATTGAGGGAGTACTTGAGTGGAGGCCCAATGTCCATCTGCTACCTTAATACTAAACCTATACATATATGCACATAGATCTATTTCCACATCCTCATATATAAATATATTTACCTATGTACATGCCTTTATTTAGACCTCTATAAATGCCCTTTGCCTCCTAGCTCTTTCTTCTATTTCTTTTTACTTTTCTCTTGGACCACTATCATGTTCAGTCTTCATTTGGGTTTCAGTAATTCCTCTCAGTTACATTAGCCTTGGTCACATCCTACCAGATCTCCTACACCCTCCTCACCACTGGTTTGGATCACTTGTTGTTCCCTTGGCCCTGGGATTGTTAAAAACAACTTTCTGTCCCCCTCCTTCCCCTCTCTTATGTCCCCCTGGAACTGGAAGTCCCTTGTTTTCTCCTCCAGATTGTTCATCAGCCTATCTTATTTAGACAGCCCTGAGAAGATAATAACATGCACAAAAACAAGACAGAGAAAAATCAAGTAACAAAATGAAGCAAAACAACAACAAGCCAATCACAGAAAAACTAAACAAAACACAATAACAAGAAAAGCTTATAGTTAGTTCAAGGATTATTTGCTGGCCTTTAGGAGTGTTTTCCGGTAGAGTCTGATGGGATGCCAAGCCCTGACCCCAAAGTCTATTTTTGGTATTCCCTGGGGTCTTCGTTGCTCTGTTCCCCTTGCTGTTCTGTTCCATGCCTTTAGTGTTTTGCCTCAGTGTAGTGGGATCAGATCTGGTGGAATTCTCACACTGTGTCTCCAGTGTTGTCCCCTGTAGGGCTATGGGTCAGTGAGGGATGTCGTGTCTCGAAGTGGGGCCGGCCATATGGTCCTCTCTGTGGATTGGCTGCTTTGAGTGGAAATATCGTCCTCAAGGCTTGGTGGGCCAGGCTGTGCTCCACTCTCTCTTCCTCCCCCTTCATTTGCTCCTGTGTACTCTGATCAGACATGTCCTTCTCCCGGAGCTGCAGATTCAGTGCTGTCCTCTGAAATAAATTCTTCTGGGGAAGGTGGCAGGTATCCATGTGGTTGGGATTGGGGGCCGACCCCTCAAGGCTGCAAGTCATTATGGGAGTAGAAAGCCTCATCTTTCTCCCCCTGGGCAGCTGGTGGACTCAAACTGCTGACCTCGTGGTCAGTAGCTCAATGTATAGCCCACTATTCCACGTGGCAGCTAACAATAATTGGGCTGTTATTGCTACAATGTGACTATGTCACAAATGACACCCCCTCCCTAAAAAAACAAAAACAGCAAAAACCCAGGAGCTTAAAACGAACCATGCCTTGCCATGTTCATGGGCTGTGGATCAGCAGTGCCATGGGTGACTAGGTTGGACCCTAAGTCTTAGGTTCCCAGCTACGGTTGACTGCAGGTCTGTCCCACATGTCTCTTAGCCTCCTGGACCCAGGCTCTCCAGGGCGTGTGGTCTAGCCCCTGACGCTCCCTCTGGGAGGCAGGCTGGAGGAGCGGCAGCTACCTGGGCCGCGTCCTCTTCGTGGCAGATGACTGCCGCTTGAGAAGGCAGAGCCACTGGAGTGCACACTGTGAGCACGGCGGCTGCCACGTTTAAGAATATTCCATTTTGCCTAGAGCTTCGAGTATCTTGTCATGTTTTTCAAGTGAACATGCTGATGCCTTCCCTCGGGTTGAGTCAGGAGTCTGGAATGTTAATGGTCATTTGGAACCTGTTTGAGGTCAACTTGACCCTCCGGTTTCCTGGCTATTGTACCAGGTCTGATAAGAGGTAGTCCTCTAGAATGCAGACATCAAGGTGATGAATTAGATCGTTCTTTATGTGTGTTCCTTATGGTTTATGTCTTTTTGTGGACTAATCACCGCCTACCTGCGGCAGCATGTGCCCGGTATTGTTGGAAAATCAGTACAAACCCTGCTTGGACACGGACATGAGCTGAGTGCTGGCCACACAGCCTGTGTCTCTGTGGGAGGGTTTGCCAGCTTGGCTTCCAAATAAATAGCTTTTCTCTTTCTCAGTTCTACTCAGAGAGATTACTGATTAAACTCAGTCTCTCTAGGGCACCAGACCGACATGGGGCCTGGCTCCAGTTCCATCCTCCGCGTCCTGGGAGAACAGAGACAGAGATGGCATCCCGGCCTCTCACCAGGCCAGCGACAGAGAAGACTGTATTAGTCTGGGCGGACTAGTGAAACAAATTCATAGGCACTCATATGTGTATAAGAAAGAGCCTTATATAAAAAAGTAATTGTATATTAAGACAATATCCCAGTCCAGTCCAGATCAAATCCATAAGTCTGATATTAGCCCGTATGTCCACTACCAGTCTATCAATTCTTCAGATTCATACAGCACATGCAATCACACTGAATGCAGGAAGAAAGGTCACGGGCCAGTGGGTGGGAAGTCGTGCGCATCCAGTGACCCCATCAGTGTAACTCCACGTGGCTTGTCAACAGGAATGGCAAGCAGCAGAGTGTCGCTGGCCTCCAGCGAGCTCTGTATCTCCGTGACGCCTCCAAATGAGGTCATCAGGCTGCGACCTGATTGACAGGCTAGACTCCACCCTTTCAGAAGTTGACAGGAGATTATGCACCTGCCACAGGAGACCAGGGGGTGTTTGAAATAAAAGAACCAAAAGGTGCTGACTGGGACAGTTCACACAACAGCTCCAGCAGCGTCAGTCCCCCTGGAAAAGCAGGGCATTGGATTCCTTTTCAAGAGCAGGTGTTGAGTCCCTGGTGTGATCCGAGAACGAGTGACCAGTTTCACGAGGAGACGGATGTGAATCTTGCAGGGCAAGCCCAGAGAAGAAGGTCTGGTTGGTAGCGGGGAATTGGCAGAGGGTGCTTCTTTTCCCGTGCCAAGCTTTTCCTGATTTCTGAGACTCTTGCTCTAAAATCTTCTCACTTCTTGGCTATCTCCTTTGATACTCCCTCCCCTGAGACCCTTGATGATTCAAAGGGTTGTCTCCAAGATTTAGCTGGCTTGTCCAGAGCCAATAAAGAGCCCTGTTGGTGCTGTCCAGCAAGCATGTGGCTGTTGCTGGTAGGGGCCATGATGTTGGTTCCACCCCATCGTGGCCCTCTGTCCAGCAGAGGACAATACTGCCCAGTTCCGCACTCCCCCCCACTCCACCTTCTGCTGGTGGGCTGTATCTTTGCTCTCCTAGCCCACCATGGGTTTCCTTCCCTCTGACCTTGGTAAGAAGCTTCTCCGAGGTCCTGCCAACTGTTCTATTTGATCTAGAAGATCATCACCAGCCAAGCAGAAAGTTTTATGCTTAGTGGAGGATGGGAAATGTGATAAGTGAGATTCCCAAGATGAGCCCGTTGAGACTCATTCTAAAAGATGTGTCCTGCCCTGGGAGAGACCCTGTGAAGAAAGGGAAACGTACAGAACCAGGTGTGACTGCAGTGTAAGTTGGCTGATGGGGTAAAATGACCCCAGAATAGATTTGGGGACTTAATTCCAAATTTGCAATTGGATGTGTTTTGTTCTCAGTAACACACTGTTGTTGAGTCCATGCTGGCTCAGAGCGGCCTAAAGGACAGGGTAGAACTGCCCCTGTGGGTTTCTGAGAATGTACCTCTTTTTGGGAATAGAAAGCCTCATCTTTCTCCCTTAGAGCGGATGGCGGTTTCAAACTACTTACCTGGTATTGAGCAGCCCAACACATAACCCTCTACCCCACCAGGGCTCCTAATTGTTTTGTAGCAGAGCCAATAAGGAGGATGAGAAACTATATGTAGATTGCTTTATGACTTTGTGGCGTGATAAACACCAAGGAAAGGGGAAGGACCCTTTAATCCTCTTGAACAGTGAGGTAAAGGAGGAGATATCAGAAAATGGTCCTGATCAACCTCAGGAAGTTCTTTTCGGTCCTCAACTCCTATGCTGCCAGCAGTGGCCCCTCCCACCTATTTGCCAGGCAGAGACTGGCAGAGGGCTGGAGGGGGGGTCGGGGTAAGCATGGTCTGTGTGGCTCACACACCGACGATTTCTTCCTCCCTGGGGCATACACCCTCTGCCAGGTGCCAATGCCCGGCCCAGTATGCAGTCACAACACCTTCCTTGAGGTCACCCTCCTCTGGGTGGTGACCTTGGGAGGAACAGATGCCCACCTGCAGCTCTGATGCTTCCCAGTGACTGCACACGTTCCTCAAACGATTACTTCGCTTAGTCTGCCTCGCTGGACAGCCAGTCTGTCCTACACACCCTCTTCACAGCGGAGGAAAGGAGAAAACAAGTGTCCTGGTGAGTCCTCCCTCAAGGGTTCGAGATCGTGTCTATAATCTCCAACTAGGCCCTCGCCAAGGATTTCAAATAGATGGCTGATCTTTGCGTAGCAGCAACTCGGAGATGGAGTCCACAACACTACTACAGTTCTCCCCTTTCTGGCTAGCATTGGCTACAAGGTATCTCTAGACAAACACAATCTCTCACCAGGAGGAGGGTGAGGTCCTACTAAGAGGCTTCCCTGCCCCTAGGGTGACCTTCCAAACCTTGTGGCAGCCAGAATGAGCTATTTTCCCACTAACCCTCTATCATGGATTGAATTGTGCATCTCCCCTTTCACCTCCCAAATATAGGTCAAAGCCTTCAGTGTGCGTGTGAGTCCTGGTGGACTAGAGAAACAAATGCAGAGGCACTGTTATGTGTACAAGAAAGAGCTTTATATCAAAGAGTATATTAAGAAAACATCCCAACCCAGTCCAGATCAAGTCCATAAGTCTGATATTAGGCCAAAATATACCAATCTATAAATTCCTCTTCGGACTCAGGAAACACGTGCAATGACACCGAATGCAGGAAGACCACAGGCCGGTGGGTGGAAAGTCTTGTGGATCCAGTGGTGTAGGAAGCACCTTAGCGCTGATGGGGGTCTCCACGTGGCTCCTTCAGCTCCAAGGCCCTGGCTGCACCAGCATAGCTGCATCAGGTTCATCATCCTCAGTTTTGTCTCACAGGGAGGGAGTGGATCTGGCCTCCAGGGAGTTATTTATCTCCGTGGTGCCTCCCAATGAGGTCATCCAGCTGCAACCTGATTGATAGGCTAGACCACACCCCTTCACAAGTTGACGTCAGATCATGCAGCTGCCACATTATGGATTAAGACTCAGCATAAAGAAAACAATCTTCACGATTGGACCAGGAACAACATCACGATAAACAGAAAAGATTGAAACTTGGAGGATTTCGTTTATTTGGACCCACAACCAACTGTCACAGAAGCCAGAGTCAAGAAGTCAAATCAGCTCTCTGGCTTGGAGGTAGTTAGTTGCAAGTGTAGGAGGTGTTGGCTGGTCAAGGTGTTAATTGGTGGGTGACTAATTAGTCCCCTGTGCCTCTGTTTACCTTGCAGCTAAAAGCATTGTGAGCTAACTCAGTTGTTTATGACCTCTTTAAGATTCTTTTAAACCCTGCATGTCATTGTGCTTATCTTAGAATATAGTGCTTTTACTATTCAAGTGTTTAGAAATAAAGTTTTACATAGAGAAGAGGTTCAGAATGTTTTTAGAGAACGTGCTTTAATATTTCTTTTGTTAATCCCATGTAAGAAAAGTATAAAAACCAAGCTTTGAATATACTCGCGACTTCAGTCCATCAGACTGTCGTCCTCCGGATCCCATGCTTTGTACATATCTCTTTCTTTTCCTTTCATCCGCACGCCTCATGTCAGATGCAGCTTGATGCGGGATAGCTGGTCTAATCTCCCGCAGGCAAGATGGCCCAACTCACCAAGGACATCAGGATTGGATTGTAGGGAAACATGCAACCTGTCACGGTGCCGCCCTCAGGTAAAGGGTGAAGAACATGGAAATCAGACCACATGCCAACACACACTGGCTCCTTCTGCGGCAAACCCAAAAGGAAGAGCTGAGCCGTGGGGATCGGGCACTGCGGTCCTGCATGAGAACCGTAGCTGGTGGGGCCTGGGCCTCCACCCGACCTCTGCTGCCCCAGGCAAGTCAGCCAGCAGAAGGCTGAAAGATTTGAAAGGCCAGTAGAGGCTTCTCCACTATTTGAAGCATCTCTGGCCTGCAATAAAGGGGCTACTTTATGTTGAAAAGGAAGAAGAAATCAAACGAAGGACTGCATTGGGCAAGTCTAATGCACAAGACCTCCTGAAAAACCAAAGATGTCAAAGTGGACCCGACACAAATCAGGGTGTTTTCATCGCCTCCTATGCACGCGAAAGCTGCACAATGAGGGCGGCAGTTACATCATCTGGTGTCAACTTGTGGAAGGGTGGAGTCTCGCCTGCCAGTCAGGCCGCAGCTTGATGACCTCACTTGGAGGCACAACGGAGATAAATAGCTCGCTGGAGTTGGGACACACGGACACTCCCTGTGAGACATTATTGACAATGAGCCTGATGGAGCTACGCTGATGGAGCCAGAGCCCTGGAACTGAAGGAGCCATGTGGAGACCCACACCAGCACTGAGATGCTTCTACCACCACTGGATCCACAAGACTTTCCGCCCACTGGCCTGTTACCTTCCTGCATTTGGAGTCATTGCATGGTTGCGCGAGTCTACAGAATTTATGGACTAGTATCGACATATGGAGTAAGATTGAACTTACGGACTTGATCTGGATTGGGCTGGGATGTTTTCTCAATTGCCCTTGTATATAAGGTTCTTTCTCTTACACACATGAGTGCTTATGAATTTGTTTCTCTAGTCAACCCAGACTAACACAATGAGTAAGGAAGACAGGAGAAGAACTGCATTGTGGTGCTGGTGAAGCATATCGAGATTACCCTGGACTGCCAGAAGAACAAACAAATCTGTCTTGGAGGAAGTGCACCCAGAGTGCTCTTTGGAGGTGCTGATGGAAGATGGACATGTGCACGTGAGAGACCAGTTCCTGGCAGTGGCCACCGTGCTTGGTAAAGTAGAGGGTCTCTGGAGAAGAGGAGACTGTTGAGCAAGGGGCTCAAACAAAGCGAGGCACAGGACTGGGCGTGTTCCGTTCTGTGGTGCAGAGGGTCTCTATGGGGCTGACCTTTGGGTGGACATCATCTCAACCTCCCAGGATCTTGCTCACACACTCCCCCCAAGACCCTCGCTTCTCCATCAGAATGTTGGAAGACTCTGTGCTTTCATTCCATACCCCAGGACTGTCTTTTCACCCTCAGTAAAATCGTTTTCTTCTGCTTATTCAGAAAAGGTGTGTTTTACTCGTGGATCGACATCTGGCCATTCAACATTGCTCATAGATACGAGTGACACCAATCACGTTAGTCACGTCGTGTCACTGTCACCCAAACCACGCTTCCTAAGAAATGAAGCCCCGTCCTTCCTCCCTCCCCGATTCTGACTCAGACGACAGAGTAGATCTGCTCAGTAGGGTTTCTAAGACTGTAAATCTTTTTTTTAAATTGTTTTATTTGACTGTAAATCTTTATGGGAACAGTGAGCGCATCTTTCTCTCTCTTCCCTCACCCGGCAATGTCCTATATGTGAGATCACCCACCATTTGTTCTCTTGTGATCAATGTACTTCCGTCGGTGTCATGTTTTCAAGGTTCATCCGCGTGGTAGCACGCAGCAGGCCTTCACTTCTCCTGGCTGAGCGGTGTTCAATTGCAGGCACAGGCCACACTGCACTCACCTGTTGATGGCATTGGTATCGTGTGTCTGTTTACCTTGCAGGTTTCCAGTGTCTTGGCTAAATACCGAGAAGTGGAATTGCTGTGTCAGATAGTAACTCTTGCTTAACGTTTTGAGGAGCTGAGAAATGGCCATTTGCATTTCCACCAGCAAGACGGAATGGGTCCTGTTTCTCCACATCGTGGCCAGCATCTGTTGTTCTCAGTTTCGTGTGGGTTTTTGTCTTAGTCATTGCCTTAGTTTCTCCGTGGCAGTGTGCCTCTGAGAACTTCAGAGAAGCAACTCCACAGCAACTCATGTACAAGAGAGAGTTTCATATAATGGTTAAGTGCGCATCAAGAAAACATCCCCACCCAGTGCTGCCCAAGCCTACAAGTCCAACATTAGCCCATATGTCCAACACCAATCCACAAAGTCCTCCTCCATCTCACAAAACACACGCAATGATGCCGACTGCAGGAGGAAAGCCGAATCAGTGAATGTGTAAGCATCTCAGCACTGGCAGGGTCTCCACGTGGCTGCTCTAGCACCCAGGGCTGCATCGGGGTAGGTCCATGCAGCTTCTCCTTGGGGATGTCTTGCAGGAAGTGAGCCTTGCCAGCTGAAGCAGGGAACTGCTAAGGCAGCTGCACCCAGGTGCGACCATCAGAAAGCAAGAGACCTGAGAACTAGAAAGGCGAGGCTCACCAAGCCATTTATCCCTCCGCCCTTCAATTAACCCCACAGGTGTTTATCAGCCAGGTTGGCACAATAAATTAGCTACTTCAATGGTGCTTTAACAGACAAACTAACACACGTGGTGGCTTGTGGAGCGTTAGCAAACAGCTCTCTTGTCTCACCGGTTAGGAGGCTAGGAGACTGAATTCAGGGCACTGCCTCTAGGGGAAGGCTTTCTCCCTCTCGGTCCTGAGGGAAGATCTTTGTCTCTTTTCAGCTTCTGCCCCTCCACTCCTTAGTGTCACCAATGTCTCCCCATTCGTCCTTGCTTCTATGGTGATGCACTGGGCCGCTGACCACAGCCCAGCAGTCCCAAACCACCAGCTGCTCCTCAGGAGAAAGACGGGGCTTTCTACTCCAGTAAACAGCAACCGTCTCAGAAACCCACAGGGGCAGTTCGAGCCTGTCCCATAGGGCTGCTAGGAGTCGATGGTGACTGGATGACAGTGAGCAAGTCTGTCCCTAAGTTGGTCCGTTGGTGTCTCAGAAGGGATTGCCTTAAGACACTCTCCTCATTAGTGTAACAACGAAAGTCCTAGTCCCAAAGAGGACCACATCAAAAGTATATTCACGTTGTTTGGGGCCAAGTAGATTTTGATTTATAGCGGCCCCATCCGCCAACATAGAACTGCCCTGTGTTAGGCCAGGTTGACTAGAGAAACAAATTCAGGGACACTCAAATATGTATAAGAAAGAGCTTTTATCAAGAAGTGGTTATAAATGTCCAAGCCTAGTCCAACTCAAATCCAGAAATCTGATACTAGTTCATAGTCCCTCTTCAGACTCATGCAATCCCATGCAAGGATGCAGAGTGCAGGAAGGTCATTGGCTGGTGGGGCGAGGTCTTGTGGGTGGTGGTGGACGCATCTCCAGGGCTCTGGTCACAATGAGAGTCAGCCGGCAGGAAGGTGCAGGCACGGAGAGAAGGGGGGTTCCCAGAATCCTCCTTCTGAAAAGGCCACACCCACAAAGAGTCACCATCAGGCTGGCTGACAGGCTAAACTCCACCCCTGCACTTTTAAATATCTTCAAGTTGACATGAAATTATATGACTGCCACATGTCCCATAGGGTTGTCTTGGCTCTCATTTTTCCCACTTCAATAAACTGAAAACTCCCTGCTATCAAATTGGTTCTGGCTCATTAGGGACCCTAAAAGACAGGGTAGAAGTGTCCCTGTGAGTTTCGGAGACTAACTCTTTACAGGAGTAGAAAGCCCCATCTTTCTCCGGATCCACTCTAATAGACATGATTTATTTTGTTACAGTGGAGCAGGGGGACCTGTAGATAGGAAGGGGCGGTTGTCAAGCATGAAATCTGCACACATTTTCCAGGTGGGCAGCCGCAGGGAAATCTCACTTTGTACCACAAAGCTCCCCAGCTGAGCTCAGACAGAGCTCAGGAGCCGACCCGCTTTGGGAAGCTGAGGACTGACGCAGGCACCAGATGGTTGTTATTTGCAAGGACAGAATTATATACAGAGAGTGTACATCCATTGCCTGGAAGCTTTGGGCCTCTGCTGACCAGACGTTGAAGAGGCATGGGGTGAGGAGTGGTGGGGAACAGTGCAGTTGTGATGAAATGGACGTTGCTAAAGCAATAATATAGCCAATATATTGCTGTGGTGGTTACATATTCTGGTGTCAACTTGAGACTGTTAAGAGAGAATGGGGTGGAGTCTAGCTGGCAATCAGGTCACAGATTGATGACATCAGTTGGAGGCACTACAGAGATAAATAGCTCGCTGGAGGTGGGACACACTCTCTGCAAGACATTCCTGCTGACAAGACACATGGAGCTACGCTAGAACCCTGGAGCTGAAGGAGCCATGTGGAGACCCACGTCAGAAATGAGATTCTCCTACCACCACTGGATCCACAAGACTTTCCACCCACTGGCCTGTGATCTTCCTGCATTCGGCATCATTGCATGGCTGCGTGAGTCTAAAGAGGAATTTATGGACTAGTATCAACACGTGGGGTAATATCAGACTTATGGACTTGACCTGGAATTTATGGACTAGTATTGACATATGGGGTAATGTTGAACTTATGGACTTGATCTGGACTGGGCTGGGATCTCTTCTTAATGTACAATTGCTCTTTGATATAAATTTCTCTGTTACACACATATGAGTGTCTCTGGATTTGTTTCTCTAGTCTACCCAGACTAGCACAATTGCTATGTATGCAAGAAAACCCTTAAAAACAAAACAAAACAATCAAAGAAAAATAAAATCAAAATGTTGGCGACAGACACACCAGTGTTCTTATTCACACCCCATGCCCACCATCCCACACTGGAGGGGGCAGGAGGGGAATCACAGGTAGAAGAAGCCAAGCTTCATCTTACTCAAAAACAAACCATGCTGACCTGGTGTCACCTGGCTCGTGTCTGCTCTGGAGAGAGATGGCCATGTGGGCACAATCAGCTCCATCTTTTGTGACCCAACCAGGTCCAACAGCCAGTGACTAGAGGGTGGCCAGGAGGAGGATGAGAGCTTGTTCAAGTCAGAAAGTACTGACTTTGACAAGAATGCCAGCCTGTGAAAGACCTGGGGAGGCAGCTGCAAGGCTGCTGGCTCCGCGGAGGATGGCAGTGCCCAGCTCTCCCCATGGCCCCTGGGAGTGTGAACCTCAGCACTGCAGCGTTGTCTTTACCTTGATGGAACCTCTTGAAGAAACCCACCAGTCTGTAAGCAGGAGACGGCAGTCAGAGGCGCAGCCTCCAGAGATTGAGCATGTCTCCGGGGGCCCTGTCTTGGGATGTCCTCTTTGGTGAGGGCCTCTGCAAGTCTTCCACTCGTTCCCTGTCATCCCTGTTCTTACTCTTGCAGAGCTGTTAGGTAGCTTAGCCTAGGGAACTGGGAAGTCCATTATGCATGCCCGGGAGAGCCAGCAAAAGACAAAAGCTGGATTTTCCCGCCGGTGGGCTTGGATGGGCGTTACACCTGGAGCAGCCCACCTGGGCCGGGTGATTGCAATTCAGCCAATGGGATCGACCTGGGGTCGTTCACCACACCTCCCCTGGGAACCTTTAAAAGGCAGGGACCTGAAGGGAGAGGCGCTCTTGGGTTCTTGGCCTCTTGGTCTTGTCTTGTCTTGCTTGGGTGGTCTGGTCGTCTTCGTGGGAGGGGAGAGATCCCTGCGTGTCCCGGCGCAGTCTCTGCCAGGCCACATGGTCAAAGGAATCCTATGGGTGCCGTGTAAAACCTGATGCTTCTTTGAACTTTCATTAAATTCACTTGGATCACGAGCCCGGCTTCGGCATGAAATCTTTCTCGCGCGGAGCCAAGGACCGAGGATGAGATTTAGGCCGAAGAGAGAAACCTAACAGAGCCGTCTGTATCTACTCTGGATACAAGCCTCTTGTCTGACGCAGGGCTTGCAAGTATTTTCCTGCAAGTCTGGCTCGCCTATTGGGACTGACAGTGACCTTGAATGACAAGGTAGGGCTGCCCTTGTGAGTTGCTGAGACTACAACTCTTCGTGGGAAGCAAAGATTCCTCCCATATTGTCTCCCCCAAATAGATGCTTGCACACGTGGTGAAAGACTATGCTAGGAGGTCATCGAAAGCAGGTCAGAGGTCAGGTTATCAGTCATCTAGCGCAATCAGTCCCACCCTAAATAGGGCCCACTCCCTCCTGATAAGGGGATAGTAGTAGATTGTATCCTTGAAGGTGAGCCCAAGGAGGTCAAGCCCACTCAAGGGTGACCAAGGTTAGGCCGCCATCATGAATTTGGGTCCGCCCTTGTCACATGTATAATCCTAGTCCCGCCCCTTCCTATCACGTGTACACCCCTAGCTCATCCCGTTCCTGTTACTCTTATGTCCTTTGTATCTCCCCCTCCTATTGCTCATATTGCCTACTGGACAACCCCTTCCTGTGACGTATGTCTACCTGTAATTAGGAGACATGCACTCCCCCAAAGATATATCAGCCTTGGTTAGCAATAAATCAGACTCTCTCTCTTCTGCGCTCGCTCTTACCCTGTACCACCAAGAGGAGCTGAGGTGAGCCGCTACCATGAAATGTGTCTGACTCCATTATTTCAATCTCTCTTCCATCTCTCATGCTCTCTATGACTTTACTATAGTCTTTACTTATTATCGCTGTACAATTGCACCTACCAGACCCGTGATGGTTTGTTAGGGGCTGGCTCTCCTGACAACTCTTTGTGGGAGCAGAAAGCCCCGGCTTTCTTCCTGTTGTCACACACAAACCTGCCCGAATTAAAGGGAAGGCAATCTCAACTCCAGCTTTCCACGGAAAAATGTCGACATACATTGTAGGAAGAGCAAGGGCCTCCCCCCACCCCAACTATCATGACCTCAGTTCTACCTTACCAATCTGACTAGACCAGAGCGTGCACACTGCTACTGATAAGAGCCAGAGACACACGGAATCCAGGACAGACAAACCCCTCGGAGCCATTAATGAGAACAGAGAGACCAGGAGCACAAGGGGAAGGTGGGGGGAGAACTGGGGGGTCAATCACACGGATTGACATACAACCCCTACCCCAGGGGGACGAACAACAGAAAAGTGGGGGCAGGGAGACAGCGGATGATGTAAGATATTTGATAATTTATCAGGGTTCATGAGTGAGGGCGTGTCACGAGCAGCACGATCCATAATTCGTCAACACTCTTAGACATTTTTGAATGCTCGGTTTATTCACTGCAAACACATCAAACTATCTAAAAATAACTCAGACTACTAAGCATGAAAGTGTTGGAGCCAGTATGAGCTTAGGGGCATAATGACAGCGTATTGTTCCAGCATCACAGTCCCAGCAAGCATTGCCTTCCTCGGTATGCTCACCCCGGGAGAGTTGGAGAGAGCAGGAGTTGATGTCTCCTTGGTTCCTAGCTCTCTGAAAAGGCAGTGTCTCTACCCGGGTTTAAATGGACAGCTTTGGCTGGCTCTTTGATGCCACCAACGTCCCAGTCAAATCTTATCAGGTTTCCCCATACTGTGGGCGGTGGCTTCTTCCACCATCTGTTGCTTCTTGGCGATTGTCCAACTTCTTGACTGGGCCCTAATGTCACACTTTATTTCGTCTCTAAAATGGAGTTTCTTGTGTTTGCTTCTTTTGAGGTGGCTCAGCATCTTACAAGGTAGTTCAACGTCTTGCAAGGATGTTCTATGGTGCTCTCATCAGGGAGGGTGGGGAAGGAGGGAAAAATGAGGAGCTGATATTAAGGGCTCAGGTAGAAAGAAAAGGCTTTGAAAATGATGATGGCAGATACATACGGTAGCCAACTGAAAAGGAGTGGAGGAAAGCAAAAAGAAAGACATGGGTATCAGGGAAACGGGGCACGTACCCACCCACGGAGAGGGTATTGTTGATATCACCACAGGAAAAGAGGGACCAAGATGTTAATGCAATGTACCGGCATGAAGCAGGGAACGTGTAGAGAGGTCTGAAGGGCAGGCCCCAATCCCAACCACGTGGATAGTCGTCCCTCCCCCAGAAGAATTCACTTCAGAGGACAGCACTGAAGCTACAGCTCAGGGAGAGGGACATGTCTGATCAGAGCACACAGGAGCAAAGGAAGGGGGAGGGAGAGAGAGTGGAACACATCCTGGCCCAACAAGCCCTGAGGACGATATTCCCACTCAGAGCAGGCAATGCACAGAGAGGATGGACCACATGGTCCGCCCCACTACAAGACATGACATCCCTCTACAGGGGACAACATTGGAGACACAGTGTGGGAATTGTACCTGATCTGATCCCACCACACTGAGGCAAAACACTAAGGTCGTAAAACAGAACAACAAGATGAGCAGAGCAAGGAAGTCCCCAGAGAATACCAAAAATAGACTGGAGCCAGGGCATGACACCCCATCAGACTCAACTGGAAAACACTCCTAAAAATCAACAAGCAGACCTTGAAGTATTTACAAACTTTTCTCTTTTTTTTGTTGATGTTATTGTTTTGTTGCTTTGTTTTGCTCTGTCTTGTTTTTGTGCATATTATTATCTCTGCAGATCTATCTACATAAGATAGGCGGGATAAACAATCTGGAGGAGAAAATAAAGGGATGGACAGTTCTGGGGGTACGTGGCAGAGGGGCAGGTTGGGGAAAGGAAGTGGGTGTTAACAAACCCAGGGACAAGGGAACAAGTGATCCAAAATTAATGGCGAGGAGGGTGTAGGAAGCCTGGTAGGGCTTGATCAAGGGCAATGTAACGGAGAAGAATTACTGAAACTCAAATGAAGGCTGAGCATGACAGTGGGACAAGAGGAAAGTAAAAGGAAATAGAGGAAAGAACTATGAGGCAAAGAGCATTTATAGAGGTCTAAATAAAGGCCTGTGAATATGTAAATATATTTATATATGAAGATGGGAAAATAGATCTATGTGCATATATTTATAGGTTTAGTATTAAGGTAGCAGATGGACATTGGCACTCTACTCATGTACTCTGGCATTGCAAGAACACTTTGTTCTATTAGACTGGCATTCCATGATGCACACCTTACTAACACGATCACTGAAGACAAAGCGGGCGCATTAGCAAACGTGATGAGGAAAGCTGATGGTGAATGGCTATCAAAAGATATAGCATCTGGGGTCTTAAAGACTTGAAGATAAACAAGCAGCCATCCAACTGAGAAGCAACAAAGCCCACATGGAAGAAGCACACCAACCTGTATGATCACGTGGTGTCAATAAGATCAGGTATAGGCATCAAAGAACAAAAAAATCATATCATTGTGAATAAGGGGGAGTGTGGAGTGGGGACCCAAAGCCCATCTGTAGGCAACTGGACATCCCCTTACAGATGGTTCTCGGGGAGGAGATGAGCCAGTCAGGTTGCAATGTAGCACCAATGAAACATACAACTTTCCTCTAGTTCTTTAATGCTTCCTCCCCCACACTATCATGATTCTAATTCTACCTTACAAATTCAGCTAGACCAGAGGATGTACCCTGGTACAGATAAGAGCTGGAAACACAGGGAATCCAGGACAGATAAACAAGGTAATCAGGACAGATAAGGTAATCTAGGACAGATAAACAACATCTTACAAGGTAGAAAATTAGAGATACCAGTAGGGGAAGGGGAAAATGAGGGGAAGCAATCACAATAATCTATATATAACCCCTCCCTGGGGGACAGACAACAGAAAAGTGGGTGAAGGGAGACATCGGACAGTGTAAGACATGAAATAATAATAATTATTACAAATTACCAAGGGTTCATGAGGGAGGTGGGGAGGGAGGGGAAAAATGAAGAGCTGATACCAAGGGCTCAAGTAGAAAGAAATGTTTTGAGAATGGTGATAGCCATAAATGTGCACATATGTTTGACACAATGGATGGATGTACGGATTGTGATAAGAGTTGCCCGAGCCCCCAATAAAATTATTTTTAAAAAAATGAAATGATGATGGCAACATATGTCCAAATGTGCTTGACACTGGATGAATGTATGGATTGTAATAAGAGCTGTAAGAGCTCCCAATAAAAGTATATAATTGTTTCTGTCATCACTTCCAAGAAGTGAGTTGAAACAGTTGGGTTTTTTTAAAAAAAAATAAAATAAAAATAAAGTATTTACTTCTCTACCATAAAAAAAAAGTATATAATTGAAAAAAGAAGAAGCAGAAGAGCAAGGACATTCAGATAAGAGCCTGTAACCCGTTGAGGGATGGACAGCAGAAAAGTGGGTAAAGGGAGAGAGCGGACTGTGTAAGATATGAAAATAATTATAATTTATCAGGGATCCATGAGGGAGGGAGTGTGGAAGAGGGCGGGGGAAAAGCAGGAGCTGAGCTGATGCCAAAGGCTCGAGTAGAAAGGAAATGTTGAGAAAACTATGGTGGCAACAAATGTACAAGTGTGCTTGACACCATGGATGGATGGATGGCTAAAGGAGCTGTGAGAGCCCCCAATACAATGATCTTTAAAAGAAGAAGAGTAAGGGATGAGATGGATTATGTGGTCCTCGTTGCAATGACCAAGCTACCACATGACACAAGGGGAGTCTCCCTGTGTGTGTCCTTCTGCAGTCCTGTAAGTGACAGGGGCAGTAATGGCCTCGTGAAAATGGCCAGCTTTCACCTCTCGGTTACATCGGAAGGCAGCCAGCCCAGGGGCCCATAGCCAGCCTCTGAGCCGACCTGGCAAACCCGAACAGCAGGATGTTGTGTTTTCCGCTTAAAAAACTCCCTCTGGAACGCTGGCATCTCCAACACATAGAAAACAAACTTTTTCACAACAGGACTATCTTAGGCTGGCTGCTCCAGTGAAGCCTGTAAATGCATATCCACCGGGAAGCTTAGATGGAGGAAACAGTTCATGAAGCAGCAGACGCAGACGCATTCCAAACCTGTTGGTCAGATGTCAGGCTGGAGGCTTTTCCTGACTCATGTAGCTGCAGGGGCGGATAAATCCAAGCACGGCAGATCCAATGGCATTCTGGATGACGAGGCAAATGAATCCCAGATGGCAAGCAGGATAACAGGCTGCTGATGACTCCCAGATCAGCTGGCAACACAACAGGCTCAAGTCCAAGGAATACGGGATCAGATGCTGGATCTAGACCCAGCAAAAACCATGCAAGCATCTGCTTATATTGGAAGCAAGCCACACCCCTGAGGAGATCTCATCATGAGAGAATTACTAGAACTTTTTTAAAAAACAAGACCAAAATTTAATGAAAATCAATTATTGGGTGTGTTAGTCTGAGTGGACTAGAGAAACAAATTCACAGACATGCATATGTGTATAAGAAAGAGCCTTATATATAAGAGCAATTGAATATTGAGAAAACATCCCAGCCCAGTCCAGATCAAGTCCATAATAGCCCATATGTCTGATACCAATCTATAAAATCCTCTTCAGACTCAAGAAACACAAGCAATGACGCCGAATGCAGGAAGATCACAGGCCAGTAGATGGAAAGTCCTGTGGATCCAGTGGCGGTGTAAGCATCTCAGCGCTGGCAGGGTCTCTACATGGCTGCTCCAGCTCAGGGCACTAGCGTACCTCCATGTGTCTTCTTAGCTGGAGTGTCTCCAGGGGAGTCAGCCCGCGTCCTGCCTCCAGTGAGCTCGAGCTGTGACCTGATTGACAGGCTAGACTCCGCCCCTTCACTCTTAATCCTCTCCAATTGACAACAGATTCTGTAACTACCACACTGGGCATATAACCCATGTGACTAAATCGTTTATGGGGGATGTAATGAAAATTTAAAATAGAATAGATGCTGAAGTAAATGTGACATATTATCGTCACCAGACTCATCTTCCTCCTTCAAAGAGTCTCTGTTCTTCCCTGAAGTCTTTCGCTACAGTTCTGCATCTTTCTTCAGCTCATTCAACAACTGGAGCTGAGCTCTAGTTCCAAAGCTTTATCCTTAACTTCATCATGTACCACGGAGATCATTTTGGCAGCTGCTTTGACAACATCACCGCGTGTCATTTCCTTAGGCTGAAGCTTCCCAACTTCTCTTTTTGCTGCTTGTCTGGTTTTACCAGCAGCGCCACCCCCACAAGCGTAGGAACCATTGGAGGGAGCAGTCACGTAGCAGTGGACGCCATCTCTCCCTCTGTGAGACCCTAACATAAAACCGCAGCCGAGAGGTCTGACGGCCCCGTAAAGTAGAGCGTATATGCATGCACGTACCTGGCCACTCTGTCTGCCAGGTGTTTCGATTTGATCTGACGCCGGACACTGCTTGTCTCGCTGCTCTCTTCCAAGGCAGCGACTGCCGTGCCAACATGCCGCCCAACGTCAAAAAGCTGTTGAGTGGCACCTTCTGCATGAAGTTTAGAAGGAACTCATTTCTCTACATCTCCCTCTTTACAGCAGAGTCCTATAGCTGTGCCACTACTTTCCACAACCTTGCTGGGAGAATCCACTTGAAAAGCTCTCCCAGCAGGTGAGCACGTCGAGGCTGATAGGTCATACCCAGGCCCCATAGAGGTCATCGCGCTAAAGCAACCAGAGCGCGTGGGGCTTCACGGCCTCAAGCTGAATTATTACATCCTTACCAAGCCACGGCCCGGTGAAGTTGTCATCGAACGTTCACAACCACATGCACCAATAAGCAGCATCATGATAATTCGGGAAAGGGCTGAAGTTGTCAAGGCCTCTGGAAGCTGTAGTCAAGAAATCAACTAGTGCATGGTAATTGGCAAGCATGATGCCAACGACCCATTTTACGTGTCCAACAACAGTTGTCACGCTGAGGCTGCGGTGAGTCTCCCCCAAACCCTGGTTAGGTTCAAGCGCCTCACCTGCACGCAGCAACCGGACATGGCGTAAGCAAAACTGGAGAAGTTCGAATTATGGTGGAGGGAAGACTAGTGAATGTGCCATGGATTTCCAAGAGGATGAATAAGACCACCTTAGCTGAAATACCGTCAGCAGGCGTCTTAGCATGGAGCATCTATTTTAGCTCACGTACTTTGGGGATGCTATCAGGCGAGACCTGTCCCTGGAAACAGACATCGTGCTCAGTGAAGTAAAAGGTCCACAGACTCTGAAGATCCTCATACGGGTAGAACCCCCCTTGCTAACCCACCAAATGATGGTCAGGACACAGCAGCTCCTACAGTGGCTGCGACAGAGCACCATCCTGCTGTCACTGTGAGTCAGCGGCCACCTGGAGGCACCTGACAACGTCCACACGGACTAGCTCACACTGTGTGGCGAGGGCATCCAATCCCTCTGGAAGGGTACTGGCCACCATGGTTACATCTGGGGAGAAATAGACTGTAAGCTGTGGTTCTTGGTCATGAGGAAGACTTACTTTTTATTTGTTTTGCAATGATTCTCAGAGGATTTTTTAGCATGCAGACCCCCTTTTCTCTCACTTTTTCCAAGGACACAGTCCCTCTGTCTTTGCCTTCTGCCTTCCAACGAGCAGACAATGAGCACTTGTTAACCTTGGCCTCACCCTGGAAGGACCCAGTGTTATATCAAAGACTAGTGTGTTACATCTGTTCTCCAGAGTTTGAGAACAATTGGATAGTCCTCCTTCAAAGTTAGAGATTAGGAAAGTTGTTTATGATTTACGTCTCAAGGCTAGTTAATAAAGACTTCTTTTTTAAAAAATCATGACATGCAAGGCCAAAGCCAACTTCAAGGCTGTTTGCTATATTATTCATCTGCTTTCATTTTTCTATTTCAATATCAAAATGTTTCTACATTTAAGTCAACCTTTTTTTTTTTTAAGCTCAACTGGGTAGCAGTACAGACTCTCATCCAGTTCGGTGTCACCGCCTTAGTCTGCTGAGACACCAGCCATTCCACCTAACCTTGCTTTCGAGTGATTGGTCAGCTGATGACGAAACGATTCCATGCTGTCAAAGGCAAATGTTTGTGTAGTTCCGTGAGAGTGGCTTGGACCTCCTCAATCTCCTTAAAGGATCTCGAGGGTCCTCTGCGTCTATGGACCACCCTTTATGGCTTCTCTTCAGTCCTGCCTTGCTACTTGATCTAGTCTAACAGACATTCCTTTCAAACCATCCCTTCCTTTAAGCTGCAGTCCCACAGTCCCTTCCCCTGACTGTTCCCAAGTTCAGACTGGTGCTGCAGCGGGCCCTGGGTGACTGGGTGCTGCACACGGGAAGTGGGAGGTCGCACAGTCAGTCAGGCATCCTCCTGGGGCTGAAGATACCATCGGGTTACCAGGTATGGGGATAGGCAGAGGCTTGGAAAGAGAGGGGGTACCGCGGAGGAGGGGCAGTCCTCTCTATTGCCACGGTCTCGGCTCTGTCTATACCAGAGGGTCGGCAAACTTTTGAGATGGAAGAGCCAATCCTGTCTCTCACGACAATTTAGAAATTATTCGAGAGCCAGAAAGAAATATATTCTGACAAACAAATGAAATCACCACTTTCTGAATAATATCCTTTAATTTGTTTTTTCTTCGATTTTACTTCAGAGCCACATACACCTACCGAAAGAGCCGCACGTGGCTCTGGGGCTGCAGTCTGCCTGCTCTGTACCTCGGGGCAAAGAACTCAGCAGATGTTCTACTAGAACCCCCTCCCAGGGGACAGATAGCAGAAAAGTGGGTGAAAGGAGACATCAGTCAGTGCAAGACACAAAAAAATAATAACAATTTATAAATTATCAAGTGCTCATGAGGGAGGATAAAAATGAGGAGCTGATACCAAGGGCTCAAGGAGAAAGAAAATGTTTTGAAAATGATGATGGCAACATAGGTACACATGTGCTTGACACAATGGGTAGATGGGTGGGTCGTGGTAAGAGTTGTACGAGCCCCCCCCCCAATTTTTTTAATCTGAAATTTTTTAAAGATGTGGCGAAATACATAAATAAATAAAAATTTTAAAGGGTTCCTGGGGGGCGGGAGTGGGAATAAAGGGGAGCTGATATCAAGGAGTTCAAGAAGAAAGAGCATGTTTTGAAACTGACTGTGGTAGCAACTGTATAACACTGGTTGATGTGATTGAACTATGGAATGTCATGACATCTGTAAGAGCGCCCAATAAATGAGTATAAATTGTTGGATGTAAAAGGAAAACTACGATCTGTTCTGTAAACCTTTGCCTAACTCATAATAAACTCTGTAATAATAACTTTTAAAAGATGGCATCTTATAATAGGGTCGAGATGCCAGAGAAAACACAGGATGCCCAGTTAAAATGTAATTTCAGATAAACAATAAATACTTTTGTTCAGAAGTGGGCCCCAAACAGTGCATGGGACACACTGATATTAAAAACAAAAACTCCCTTTGCTTATTCTGAAATTCAAATCTAGCTGGGTGCCTTGTCACCTGTAGCGGCTGAATGTAACAAGGCAAGCCTGGGGGTGTCGTGGTTACACGTTGGGCTGCTAACCACCAGGTCAGCAGTTCGAAACCACCAGCTGCTCTGAGAGAGAAAGATGGGCTTTCTACTCCTGTCACGAGTTTCAGTGTTAGAAACTCACAGAGGCAGTTCTCTCCTGTCCTGTGGCCACTAGGAGTCCACCTTGACTCCAGGGCAGGGAGCTGGGTTTGGAGTTCCGGTCATGACTACTCAGGACCCTAAACAAGGGAAGCACCTTGTCATTGGCCTCTCTTGCCGAACCCAATTCCACAGGGAAGCAGAAGGAGCCCACTGGAGAGAGCCAGTGGGAAGAGACCAATTTGGAGCTGGGATGGATGCTGGTCCCGTAACTTGGGCCTTAAAGAGGGCACCTCTAGGGAACCCCACCTCCGTCCTGACCCCCCACTTGTCCCGACTCCCCCCCGCCAAGGCCCCTCTTGGAGCCCTCTTTCGGACTGGCTGGTTTCTGGGCAGCCCCTGCCCACCCCACCCCTCCAAGACTGGCTGCCACCCCCCACAGAGCGGAAACCCAGTTCTCTCCCTGGGGGTCGAGGATTCCCGGGTAGAAGGGAGATTCTGGCCCAAGGTTGGGCATGATGATGCCTTTGCCGTCCCATCCAGGGACTCTCCGACAGTCATATCTGCCTTGAAGGTGGTCCTTTTATGGAGTGAAGGCCAACTTCACCTTCCTGCTCCAAGACTTCTGCCTTCCACAGACCCCAGTGGGGGCAGGTGGACCTTTTCGCTGGCTTGAGCACCTAGTTTCCCGATTTACTGACGTTGGCCCTAATCCCTGTGATAATAACAGTGCCCACACCCCCCACCCCCATTAGGCTTTCTCCTCCTTCCCAGCGGGTGTTGCCAGGGTCCTCACGTGAACGAACGGCCTCTCTCTGAACCATCTGGTCTATTGACTCAGATCTGCTCTGCACCCCAGGTTTCTCCTCTGAGAAATGGGCCACAGGGCAGAAGGCAGATATGAGGTGGCCCCAGATCTTGGACAGTCTCTAGGAGAGGCTAGGTAGAGCTAGACCTGGGCCCTAGGCGAACCTTGCCTTGCTTAGCCCAGACTGGGAAGTCAGGTGCTGTGAACATCTGTCGTGATTGGGCCTTCATCTGAGGAAACCATGGAGATCAAAGCAAGGGCCAGTTTGCCCCGTTGAGCATAAGGATCAGGGAGGTGGGCAGAGATGGGAATATTTGGAGCTGATCCATCTTCCCAATTCACAGTGACGGAATGGAAGTCCAGAGAGAAGTAGCTATTCCAAACTCACACAAGGATTGAACATAGAACCCAGGGCTTTGGGTCCCCCGTTAAGAAAAGAGGCCTCAGTCCTGGGGCTGTGAGTGGAGGTCTCGGGCGTTGGACCTTGGGTGGAACCGCTGGCTTGGTGGGTGCCCAGTGGAAAGGAATCCAGAATCACCAGGTATTTAGTACCTCAACGTTCACCCTGGCATTGATATGACAGGTTTTGATCTGTTGGGCAGGGATCTGCACTTGAAGAAATTGATACAGGAAGTTTTCCCCTGACACCAATTCTCCTGGTCAGTGTCCACAATGCTCAATCCATCGGGAGATCTGCCTGGGCAGGGCAACACGCAAGGGGTGCAGTTCACAGAGGAGCTGTGCTCCCATAGATTCCTTAGATGACGCTGTCTTGAGTTCTGTGAAACTGGAAAAATTGTTGATGTTATCAATGTAGTCGCCTTTGAGCTCAGGGGGATGGTTGGCGATGTTTCAGCTTTCAGTGTCTGGTATTTCTGCCTTTCGTTGGATTTTGTTTTTGTTGTTGGTTTATGGCTGTTGTTGCTATTGATCTTGTGAGTTTTTGTCTTTGGCCGCCAAAGTTAAACCAGAGTCTTGCATAAACCAGGGACAAGCAGATGGATTCTGGCCCCCTCTGGACTCTAGCTCCAATCCAAGAACACTTAGTTCTGATCACATGGCCCTGCTCGATACTCACTCTCGTGAAAGGATCACTGAAGATAAGGGGCTACAGCAAAGTGTGGGGAAGAAAGTAGATGGTGCCCAGCTATCAATTAGAATAGTGTCTGGGGTCTTAAGGGCTTGTATTCAAACAAGCAGTCATCTAAGCAAGAAGTCAACTAAGTCCACATGGAGGAAGCACACTAGCCTGTGTGATCCAAAGATGACAATAACAAAATTTGAATATTGTGAATAGAAAATTACCGGAGTTTAAATTGTGAACACCCAATGTGTAGAAGGTAGTGGAGGACAGTGGGAGCCCAGACCCATCTGCTGAGTCTCTAGTCAGATACTCTCCGAGCCACAGGCAAGGAACTGCAACCACTGTACTACGAGATGATTGTAAACTTGACTACGAATTAATGTATTTACATATTCTATTTGTCCGGGTACTTTAGAGAAATAAATCCACAGAAACTCATGGATAAGAGAGAGTCTTATATAAAGGTTAAGTGCACATCGAGAAATCATCCCAACCCAGTGCTGCCCAAGCCCACAAGTCCAACATTAACCCATAGGTCTGACACCAATCCACAAAGTCCTCCTCCATCTCACAAAACAGATGTAATGGGGCTGACTGCAGGAGGAAAGCCGAATCAGTGAATGTGTAAGCATCTCAGCACTGGCTGGGGTCTCTACACGGCTGCTCCAGCACCCAGGGCTGCATCGGGGTAGGTCCATGTGGCTTCTCCTCAGGGATGTCTTGCAGGAAGTGAGCCTAGCCAGCTGAAGCAGGGAACTGGCTAAGGCAGCTGCACCCTGGTCCGACCATCAGAAAGCAAGAGACCGGAGAACTAGAAAGCCATTTATCTCTCTGCTCTTCAATTAACCCCACATGTGTTTTTAGGCCAGGTTGGCACAATAAACTTTAACTATCTCACATATGTACACACATATGCTTATACCTCTATCCATAGCTTTGCTTCCTAGATCATTCCTATTTCCTTTTACCTTCCTCCTGCCCCACCATCACACTCACCTTACTTCTGCCTCTTAGTAATTCCTCTCAGCTAGATTGCTGTTGCTCCAACACCCCCAGGATCTCTATGTCCTCCTCATTGTTAATTTTAATTCCCTAGTTGTTCCCTTCCTATGGCATTGTTTGCTCACCGCTCCCTTCCCTTGCTTCCTTCTCCCCAAAGTCCTTCTGGGACCTTTGGTCTCATTGCTGTCTCCTTGAACTTCCTGTCCATGCCTGTCTTATATAAGTAGGCAAACCAACAACAATAGAGACCAAACAAAAAGATAACAAAAGATTCCAGACCTGTCCGCTGACCTTTATGACTGCCTCCCCACTGGTCCTAGGGGAATTCTGGAAGCTGCCCCTCCTAGCCTGAAGTCTATTTGGGGGCTCTTCCAGGGCTTTGTGGCTTGGCTTTGCTCCTGTCGCTGATCTGTTATGCCCCCTTCTTGGTTCGCCCCACTGGGGGGCGTTGAGACCAGAGTCACTCCCCGCATGGTTCCCTGGGTTGTCCTCTGTCTTGGGATGTCCAGGTGGGGACACAGTATGTCTCGAGCTATTGGTGGCCTTACTGTCTTCTCTAGCAGCTCCACACAGGCTTGTAAAATATTGATGGTCTTTTCTGTCCTATTCTTTAGCCGTACTTTTATCTTTATATTATTATTACTTTATTCTTGCCATTTTATGTATTTCTTTTTAATTGTTTCTGTTGGGTTCACAGAAGGAAGAGATGCACAGAGACCATCACTTACACAATGGCTTGTCAGGGATCTGGCAGGGTGTGGTGGGAGGATGAGGAGGCGGAGGAAATTCTGGAGTGCAAACAATGAATGCAGGAGAGGGGAGGGAACACTAGAACGAATTGGGATTATGTATGTACAACACATTTTAAAACAATGTAACCATGAAAGTGTATAGTATGTGAATACTATATCAAGAAAATCACTAAAACAAACCCACAACCTTGACCAGTGGTCACCATGGGTGCAGAGGAAAGAGGTGTTGCTTAGGGGCCATTGAGTTTATGGCAATGATGATGGAATAATTTGGAAAAGGCTATCAATAATGGTTACGCATAAAGAGTACAATTAATGGCACTGAATTGTACAAGTACATGTGGAACCGGGAGTGTTTTGTTTTGTATATTTTTTTGCCACAATTAGAGAAAAAAAAGAATTACATGAATAACACTGAGTACAAGGAAGAAGAGAATGTTCTAGAATTGAATGTGGTGATAATTGTACAACTCTTCTGGATATAACTGGATTATTTAATTGTATGACACGTGGATGAAGTGCTAATAAAACTTGAAAAAGAAAAGAGACCTCCTGGCCCTGTGGCATTCTCTTCCTGCTCCTGGAAGGGGGAGAGTTCGGGCTTCCTTGTGAGTCTTGTGCCAGAAAGAGTTCTGGGTGGTGGGAGCAGTGGGCTCCTTCAAACTTGCTTGCTCTCCCAGGCTTACCCGCCGTGATGCTGGCATGTGCTCCAGCCCCTGCTGTTAGGATTGGCAATGTCGGCTCAGAGGCTGGCTATGGGCCCCTGGGCTGGCTGCCTTCCAACATAAACCGAATGGATTCTCATTTGGTGTGGAGACTTAGAGCTGTGGAAACTGGGCATCACGAGGCCATTGCTGCCCTATCATGTACAGGACTTCAGACGGGTACATACAGGGACACTCTCTTTCTATCTTGTGACAGAGTGAACATTTCAACAATGACCCTACAATGTAGCTCATCCCTTACTCTCCTTACAATGTACGGTGACACCTTTCTGTGGAGAGCTGGAGTTGAGACGCATTCTCTTTAATGTGGGCAGGTTGGTGACACGGGAGAAAGCCGGGGCTTTCTGCTCCCATAAAGATGTGTTAGAGTCTCAGCAACCTGCAAAGGCAGTTCCACCTTGTCCTACAGAGTCACTAAGAGTTGGAATCAGCTCGATGGCAGTGAGTTTGGCTTTGGTTCTGTGATAACAGACAGAGGCCTGGTGGTGCAGAGGTTATGTATTGAGCTGCCAACCATAAGGCTGGAAGTTTGAAACCATGCTGAAGGAAGAAGATGAGGCTTTCTGCTATAACCAAAGTGACCGTCTCTGAGAGACCTGGAAGGAATGCCCCAGGGAGATGATTTATAATGCTCTCCAATATAAAATGACAATCATGTTTCTAAGGTGAACCAGAGACATACACCATGGATGCATAAATGGATTTTGAGTTGACACTTAATTCTAGCCCCAATCTAAGAACAAGTAGTTCTCGCCGTCATGAAGAGATCAATGAAGATGGTGAAGAAACTGGATGGTACCTGGCTATCAGAAAGAATGGTATCCAGGGAGTGGGGTGGAAAGAGGAGCTGATATCAAGGGTTCAAGTAGAAAGAAAATGTTTTGAAAATGATGATGGCAACAAATGTACAAATGTGCTTGACACAATGGATCTATATATGGATTGTGATAAGAGCTGTATGAGCCCCAATAAAATGATTTTTTAAAAATATAAGAACAAAAAGAACAAAATGGATGTCAGAGGGATTCTGAAAGTTGCTCTTAATCATAGAGTAGCTAAAGCAAATGGAAGGAAGGTTGACGTCAAGGAGCTGAGTAGAACACTTCAAAGGGCAGCTTGAGAAGACAAAGCCCACTGTTAAAATGAAATCTGCAAAGACCTAGAATTAGAAAACCAAAAGGGAAGAGCATGCTCAGTGTGGGAACCGGAGAACCAGGGAGGGAGTGTATGCGGACTGATTCTCTACGCTGAGTTATCAAGAAGTCTGGGAGGCCAAGACTCTCGGGAGGGAGATGGAGATGCGTCCCAGTCACATCTCCTAAGGAAACCTTGTCCCCACAATGTCCGCTGTAATAATGCCAGTTTAAGGTCGCTATTTTATACACTTGAAACCTAACTGCTTGAAGGCTATCTATCTGTCTGAAACTTATCTGCTACCAAAAGCAATCAGACCATCTAAGTATGACCCACTCCCTTCTGATAAGGATCATAGATATCCTGCACCCCCACCCCCAGAAGAGCTCAGGGACACTTAAGGTCAAACCAGCTCAGAGATGGCCAAGGTTAGGCTGCCATCTTAAATTTAGAACCTGCCCATCTTATTAGCTATGTGCCTTCCTGTCATGGGTATGACCCTACTGCCTCCTTTTCCTGTTACATTATGCCCTTAGTTCACCCCCTCCCTGTTAACCGTATGCCTATAATGCAACCCCTTCCTGTTACATATGTGTGTGACATTTTGTCATACGTGTCCAAGATTATATAGCTTGCGAGAGAATACATTTGCCCAGCTCTGTGGTTCAGGTTGCCCCGGGGAAGGTGAGCACGTGCATGCCTTGTCTGATGCCTCTTTAAGTTACCTTCAATTACACAACCGCCCCTTGGAGGCTGGTCCTCCACAGCTCAGTATATCTGAAACGGAAAGAACTCAAGGAAAAAATCAAGGATCAAAGTGCAATTTTAAAAGATTCTAGAGACAAAAGATTGAATGGAAGCATTGATTAAAGATGGAAAGAATACAGTCACTGCACTAGTGGACAGTCTACCTTTCAGGAGGTAGCATGTGAGCAAGAACAAGGTGCTGGTGAAGTTCAAGCTGCATTGAATGCATTAGCCAAAAACAAGGCTCTAGGAATTGACGGAATGCCCATTGAAGTGGTTCAGAAAGCTGAAGAAGCTCTGGAAGCACTCACTCGTCTATGTCAGGAAATTTGGAAGACAGATACTTGGCCAACGGCTGGAAGAGATCTATCTTTGTGCCCATTCCAAAGAAAGGTGGCCCAACAAAATGCTCACACCGTGAGATGATATCATTGATATCTCACACAAGTAAGATTTTATTCAAGATCATCTAACCATGGTTGCAACAGCCCATTGACAGGGAGCTGCCAGAGGTTCAGATGTGGAAAAGGACAGGGAACAAGGGATCTCATTGCTGATGGCAGATGGGCCTTGCTCAAAGAAGAGAACACCAGAAAGATGTTCACTTACGTTTCATGGACTATACAAAGGCATTTGACTGTACGGACCATAGTAAACTGTGGACAACCTTGAGAAAAAATGGGAATTCTGGAACATTTCATTGTGCTCATTTGGAATTTGTACATGGACCAAGAAGAGGCCGTTGTGCAAACAGAACAAGGGAATACTACATGGTTTAAATACAGAATAAGTGTGCATCGGGGTTGTATTCTGTCACCATACTTGTCATACTTACGCTATCTGCTGAGCCAATCCTCAGAGAAATTGGCTTCTATGAAGAAGAATGTGGCATCAGGATCGGAGGAAGCCTTATGCACAACCTGCGATATGCAGATGACGCAGCTTTGCTTGCTGAGAGCGAAGAAGATGTGAAGCACTTGCTGATGACGATCAAGGATTGCAGCCCTCAGTGTGGATGACAACTCAGTGTGAAGAAGACCGAAATCCGCACAACGGACCAATAGGCACCGTCGTGATCAATGGAGCAGAGGTTGAAGCTGTCTTACTTGGATCCACAATCAATGTTCAGGGAAGCAGCAGGCAAGAGATCGAAGGCATATTGCATTGGGTAAACTCGATACCCAAGCCCTCTTTAGAATATTGAGGAGTAAGGATGTGTCTTTGAGGACGGAGGACGAAGGTGCGGCGCGTGACCCAAGCCAGGGTACTCCCCGTTGCACCACATGCTGGTGAAAGTTGGACAGTGGCTCAAGAAGACCGTAGCTGCCTCCGAATCGTGGTGCTGGAGGAAAATACTGCAAGCACCATAGCTTGCCGAAAGGACAAACCGAGCTGTCTTGGAAGAAGTACGGCCAGAGTGCTCCTGAGAGGCAAGGATGGCAAGCCTTTGTCTTACGTACTTTGGTCAGATGTCAGGAGAGACCAGTCCCTGTAGAGCAGCGGTTCTCAACCTGTGGGTCGTGACCCCTTGGGGGGTCGAACGACCCTTTCGCAGGGGTCGCCCGATTCATCACAGTGGCAAAATGACAGTGATGAAGCAGCAATGAAAATAATGTTACGGTTGGGGGGTCACCACCACATGAGGAACTGCATGAAAGGATCGCAGCGTTAGGGAGCTTGAGAACCGCCGCTGTAGAGGGCATCATGTTTGGTGAAGAGGAGGGGCGGCGAAAAGATGAAGACCCTTGATGAGGTGGATTGACTCAGTGGCTGCACCCCTGGGCTCGGGCCCAGGAGCAATTGTGAGGACGGTGCAGGCCCAGGTGGTGTCTCGTTCTGTTGTGCCTGGGTCACGATGGGTTGAAGCCGACCGCCTGACACTGAACCACAGTTTTTAGTGAGCGTGTTTCCTAAGAGTTGTCAACAGGACAAGGACAAGATAACTATAGAGAGGCATCATCCGGGTGAGGGAGATCACCAGCCTGAGGGCATAATGGTGGCCAAGGGTTTGCTGAGATACAGGGCTTTAAGAAGGACATGGGAGGGCAAAGGAGACTGTCGCAAAAACAGGGTTGGTGGCGGGTCAACACATCCTAGTTCCCAGTGGAACTTCCCAAGTGGGATCGGGGGCCATGATGGGAACACATACCTTATGTAGGCCAGAGGAGCTGACTCTTGGCCCAGGGGTTTCCCTGAGGCAGTCAGGGCTGCTTGGAGGGGGGTCGATACTCCCAGAGGTTCAGAGCATTTCCCACCACAAGCTCCATTCTGCACCAAGCGCAGACTCAAGCCCAGGAGTGCACATCCTCCTGCCCCCTGAGAGGCTATTTGGAGCAGCGGTCAGCTTAAGCTTGGAGAGTCAGCTTAGAGCTCTGTGGGAAGGGGACCCAGAGGAGAGTCGAGAAGTGGGGTGTGGGCTCCACATTAGCTGTGGACTTCTTACCCAGTGCGGTAGGGAACAGACAGAGGCAGATGAACCAGAGCACAAGGCCAGGCCGGGCCCCGGTGCCAAGGTTTACGGAGCACATTAGCTCAAGTCCTTTCAATCCACTGTCCCTGATCCTTACTCAGCTCTGCCCCAATGGGCTCATTATTTTCAGATGAGGCCACCGAGCGCAGTCACAGCAGGAAAGCCACCTCCCGACCAGGGTGCCTGGGGCTGATAGTTGTGTCTAGTCATCGGAAGCCCTCTCCATTACACAGCGCTGCTTCAAAGGCCCTTCAGGGCTCAGGCACTTGACTGGGAATTGCCTTCGAAGCAGAGCTGCTTAACATTGTTGAGAAATGAAACAAAACCAAGACAGCTTGATTCTAAAATAATCTGTCCTTTTGCCAACTCTTAGGCCACAGGGGAGGCAGGCACAGCCCGGGGGAGCCAGAAGACAAGAGGGCCTGGCCTTGACCCTGTAAATGAGGCCAGAGAGGGTGGGAGCTGTCCAGCTGAGGGGCCCAGTCCAGTTGGAAGCCACCAAGCCAGCCGACTGAGCCTCACTTATCTCTCTAGCTCCCCATCAGGGGATCTCTTTATCTGCTGCCCAGTCTTTGAACCCAGCATCCAGCCGAGGGGAGTCTCCGTTAGCACCATTTGGCCTTGAAAAAGGTCTACTTCTTATCTCTGTTTTGTTCTGTGCTGGCTTCCTGGCACGCTATCAGGGGAGTCTTCGGTTTGCCTGCCTCCTGTTAGCTCCCTGCTGGGTCTCAGTGGCTCCCACCCTGAGCTTACTCTGCAGAGACCAGGGAGCTGGAGGGGGGCAGGGGGAGACTGGGCCTTGGCCTCTAAGACTAAGACCCTTCCTGCCTGGGCTCTCAGCAAGCTGCTAGAGTGGCTTGTGGCCCCCAGGAACGTACATCAAGGAGCAGGGCCCTCTGGGGCCCAGATTCAAGGAGTTCAGGAAGCAGCCACTTTCTTCCTTTTAAAAGCTAGGGAAATCAACATCGATACAATGATAAACTTAAAAAAAAATTATGACACAACATGCCCACAATAAAACGTACCATTTTGATATTCAGGAAAGGTACAATTCACTCACTTTCATATTGCAAAAGAAAGAAAGAAAAGCAACTTTCATGGATGCTCAAAGGAAAGGGTATTTTCATTCCTGGGAAGTAGTACGCCTTTAACCAGGGGGCCAACGCAGCTGCCCTGGGCCTCGGGGGGCCTCCCGTGACCTTGAGTACGTCAGAATTGAATGTGCTCTCTAGGGATCTTAATAGCTGAGTTGGGGGACGCAGACCTCCCCTCCTTTCCTTCAACTTGCCTCTGGGTAGACTCTACCCTCCAGCCTTTCAGTTAGCGGAGTGCATTAGCTGCACCAACCAGAGACTCCAGGAAGACTATAAAATCCGTATAAATAATTAATGGTTTAAATGATTCACACCTTCCACTCCCACGGAAGTATTATTATAATAGGACCCCAATCTGGGGACAGCGAGGCTCCTGCGCTTCCACAGGGCTGCCAAGTCCCCCCACACACACACACACACACCTAGTTGGTGTGTCGCCCCACCCTGTGGAAGTTGTTCCTCTTTCTCTTCATGGCGCCCTCCTATTCAGCCCTCCGCCTCAGCACAGGGACACACTATGGTACCTTGGGAGTGGGGCGCTAGAGAAACAAATCAGGAAGATGGAGGGGGGATGCTTGTTTGACTTCTACATCATGGTAGTGTTTCTTCTTTGGCTAGCCAGGGGTCAGATATGGCCGTGCAGTTTACTGGGTTGTTTTCTGGGAAGAATACGGGAAGTTAAAGTTCTGATTATTTTCTTTGGTTGTTGTCTTTGGTTCTTCCTGTTTGAAGTGTCAAAAATGAATGTGATTAGTGCATGTTTCTAGCTCAGGGGGCAAATTTCTCAGAGACCATGCTGCTTAATGAAAATGGCTGGCAGAAGGCCTCACCCTGGCTTGATGCAGCCAGAAGCCTAAGCCCATATTTAGTATTAATGGGATAGCTTAGATAAGGATTAAGAGAAGATAGATAAGAATTCAACTTGGCTTTTAAACATTGAGTTTAGGATATGGCTTTACTAGGTTTATACTGTTTTCTTATACCTATTTTTATTGATATAATCATTGATAGAAATGATTACTGGGTGCAAAATTATAATTTGTAATCCTACTTGCCTTCAGCCATTAAAAATTGGATCTTTAAATGGGTGTAATAGGAAACACCTGCAAAGAAGGCTCTGAAAAGATAAGCCCCACCCAGTGCATTGGAGTGCTAAGGACATGTGAATTTGAAGAGAGTTGCTTGGGGGGCTGTTGACAGACTGGGAAGGAAAAAAAAAATAGGAACTCTTTGGATTTCTGAATTTTGAATAGTGGTTTGTGCCTGAGGCTGGTAAAATGTGGAGCCATAAAGGAATTCTTCTCTCTAGGACTGATCATTAAACGGAACCTGTGGGCAGCCAGAAACGCCTGCTAGCTGAACAACTGGATCCACTCGTTGAGTGGAAATGAGAGAAATGCAGCAATAGAGACGGGTTGAGTCTGGCCACTAACACTCGTGGGGGCTAGGGTTCTTGAGAATTTGTGATGGGGCACATGGCCAAAAGGCAAGGTGTCCAGTGGGCACCCTGGTGAGGCTAAGTGACGTGGACCACATCGAGTTGACCAGACCCAAACAGATAGAGAGAGTATTTTTGAGCCTGTGAACTGGTGCATATTGATGCTGACTTTATGGACGGCCTGCCCTGATTTGACTTTGCTTATGGGTGTGGACTCACAAGGATTCATCGGGAATGAAGATTCTTCACATCAAAGATCATGCTTGACTCCTCAGAGCACTGGGCTGATGTAAGTAGGCATCAGAGAAACTGGATACCCATAATGGGGCAGATAAAGGCATGAAGTGACTGGCGTACAAACTTTCATAGGTGGGGGGATATACTCATAGGATGATGGGGTTAAAGTGTAGGTGCTCACTTAAATGCGACGGTTAGGCATAGAATATTTTTGTTTCGTTCACTTATATTATGTTTAAATGAGGACAGCACATTTTGAGTTGCATGTATTTTAATTTTATCCTATTAGGTACAGATATGATTTTATTATTGTTTTGTTTAAAAATTATATGTGGCTAAAGAGTTGTGTAAAAATGTCAAGTTTACAAGGGGTGGCCTGTCGCAGTTGCATAATCTCCTGTCAACTTGAGCAAAGGGGTACAGTCCAGCCTGTCAATCAGGTCATAGTCAATTATGCCTCTGTGTGGACATGGGCTTCTCCTGAGGATTCTAGGAAGTCCTGTCTTCCTCCCTGGAGGCAGGACACACTCTCTCTCTGCTTGACATCCCTGATGACAAGCCACATGAAGCTATGCTGATGGCAGCCAAAGCCCTGGAGCTGGAGGAACCATGTGGAGACCCACGCCAGTGCTGAGATGCTTCCACCACCACTGGATCCACAAGATTTTCCACTCAATGGCCTGTGATCTTCCTGCATTCAGCATCATTGCATGTAATGTGTGAGTTTGAAGAGGAATTTATAGACTTGTATCAGATATATGGGCTAATATTGGACTTATGGACTTGATCTGGACTGGGCTGGGATGTTTTCTTAATATACAATTACTCTTGGATAAAAAGTTCTCTCTTACATACATATGAGTGTCCCTGGATTTGCTTCTCTAGTCAACCTGCGCTGATACAGTATGGTGGGGCAGACACTGCGGTGTAGACTAGTGAAGTCCACAGGCCCAGGACAAACCCTGCTTTGTTTAGTGTCTGCCGCCACGGTCTTACATTTTGATGGGTTGGCCCATTCTGTGACCTATCCTGTCTCCTCAAGTCACCCTTGACCCTAAGCTGAGTGGAATACCCTCCAGGAGCCCTCCCTGACCCTAGACTTCCGTCCCTGTCATCCCTAGCCGCTTGACACCGGACATTTCCTCACCTTCTCTGTCTTCCCACTGGACTGGCTGAGGGCTGAGCTTAGCACAGAGCAGGGGCCCGGTCACTACGAGTTGACATGAACGGTCCGAGGAAGAAGGCCTGAGCCGTGTCCTAGGGCAAAACCACCGCAAGATCGTAATCGTGAGGAGAAGACAAGATTTCATAGGGCATCTGCGTCAGAGAGAAAAGAGGGCGGGGAAATGGACTGGCACGCCATCCAAGCTGCCCCTGGCAGAATCTGAAGAGCGTGCACCATTTGTCCTTCTTACACAGCGTTGGTGGTGGTTTTGTGCTCACCGCAGGTGAGACAAAACTAAGCAGTAATTTCTGCAGAGCCTTTGCCCAAGGTTTCAGGATGCAGACAGCCCGGAGGGGCCTTTTGAGACCACCAGGAGATGGTTCTCTCCTATTTGTATATCTTGGTCTGGATGGGGAGTTCCTTCTGTCTCTGTGTATCTTCTGTGTATGTCCCCTATTCTTTGTCTATGGTACCCCCCAATCCCCCGTCCAATGCCTGTGCTCCTCCTCCTCCATGTATCATTCCCCTAAGTAAACTGCTCCTCCCTGCCTCCTAGGATCGCCAAGGAGCAGGCTCAGGACTCCTGTCCTTTCCTGTCTCCTGGGACTCCCCTCTGCCAGCTTGCTGGTCAGAAAGTGACTGTGGGGGACTCGAGATGGCATCTGGACTCAATTTAAAGCTTGAGATGAAACCAGGGCTCCGTCGGGGGGTGGAGAGAGCTTGCTTTTAAGCACTTGCTCACCCAAATCCCCACGTAACTTTGGCCAGAGCCAGGACAATCCTTGCCCCCACCACCTCACTCTCCTGACCAGTCATCAAAGACCCAAACCAACTAGGACCAAAGCTAAATATAAATGTGTTTGACCCAGGACTTGAATCTGCAGGTGGTTAAAACACTAACTCAAAGGACCAACGTTCAAGCACACTAGTGGTTCCTCTGGAAAAAAACGTAGCAGCTTCCACAGAGTCTGGAAAAGACTACAGAGCAGTCCTCTTCTATCCTGTGGGTCACTGTGAATCCGAATCAATTCCACAGCAGTGGCTTGTCATGACCCCGGGTGATGCACGGTTGGCAGTTCGAAACCCCCAGCCTCTCTGGGGGCAGGGACACTGACAGTCTCAGACACATACAGGGGCTGCTGGGAGTGTGGTCTGGGAGCTTGGGTGGTGCCGTGGGTGAGGCACGGAGCTGCTACCCACAAGGTTGGGGTTTGGAACCCGATCCCACCTCAGACAGAACTGAAGGAGAACAGCTACCGAGTCTCAAAAGAGATAAGACAACACAAAGACACAGACACGCCATCCAGATGAGGGAGGCCAAGCCAGGATTCACAATTGGGAAGCACGGTCGGTATGGCATGGAGGGAGGGCAAGGAAACTGTCCCCAAAGCAGGATTGGTGACAGACGACGACATCACAGTGACATGGGGACAACAGAGCAGGGACACTGATGGTGGTGGTGGAGCCACAGCCAGCTAGCTGAGAGGAATGACTAAGAGGCAGAAGAAGGGCGAGCGTGATGGTGGGGCAGGAGGAAGGTAAAAGGAAACAGGAAAGCTCTAGGAAGCAAAGCTATGGATGGAGGTATTAACATAGGTGTGCACTTATGTAAATATATCCATGCATAAAAATAGAGATATTGGCCTACGTACCTATATTTATATGGAAATACATTGAGGAAGTGGATGGACTTTGGGCCTCTGCTCAAGCCCGCCCTCCTCAATAACACTTTGTTCTAACAACCGGGCAATCTGTGATGCTCACTCTCCCGACAAGATTGCTGAAGACAAAATAGGTGCATAAGCAAATGTGGTGAAGAAAGTGGATGGTGCCCAGCTATCAAAGATATAGCGTCTAGGGTCTGAAAGGTTTGAAGTTAAATAAGCGGCCATCTAGCAGAGTAGCAACAAGCCCACATGGAGGAATCACACCAGCCTGTGGGATCATGAGGTAGCACTGATGAAACACACAATAGTCCTCTGGTTCTTTGAGGCTTCCTCACCCCACCTCCACCCCCCACCCCACTGTCATGACCCCAGTGCTGCCTTTCACTTTGGACTAGACTGGAACATGTACACAGGTACAGATAAGAGCTCATGACACATGGAATCCAGGTCAGATAAACCTCTCAGGAACAGAAATGGGAGTAGTGATACCAGGAGAGTAAAGGGAAGGTGGTGAGATGAGGGGAGGGAGGGGGAGCCAACTGCAAGGATCCACGATGTATCACACACACACACACACACACACACACACACACACACAGGTAGGGGGATGAACAACAGAAACGTGAGTGAAGGGAGACAGCAGACGGTGTAAGATATGAAATAATTATAATTTATCAAGGGGTCACAAGGGTGGGGGAGGGGAGGGAAAAAAGAGGAGCTGATACCAAGGGGTCAAATAGAAATGAAATGTTTAGAAAAGGATGATGGCAACACATGTACAAATATACTTGATGCAAGTGATGTATGGAATGTTATAAAAGCCTGGAATAAAATAGTTTAAAAGAAGAAGAAGACAGGCTTACAGATTCGTCCAAGACCTTCCAGCCAAGGCAGCCAGGGTGACAGTGATGGGGTGTGCCTCATGCAGGTGGGACCCCTGCACTGTCCCCAATATGGTGACTTCTATCCGGGACACACCTAAGGGAGGGAGTGCCCCTTCCTGGGCTGGCCAGAGAGGGGTGGAAGCAACCCACTCTCCAGAACATTCTCCTGAGGGCAAGCCTGTCGACATGCTTGGTTCATGATCAGAAAGCACTCGCTGGAGGGTTCACCTACTTGAAGATTCAGCAGCCGGATGGTGGGCTGTCGCTGCCAACCACAGCCTTTTGCCAACCAGGGTGCTCAGAATGTAAGCTCGAATACAGAGCCAACCCTCAGGATAAATGCGTTTCTGTGCCGTCACCACCTGGGAAACCCGAGGAGGAGGTTCTGTTCTGCCAGAGAAAGTCGCTGTGCAGTAGAACACAGCAACCACGTGGGCCCCGAGCGGACGAACCAACTGGTGAGCTGCAGGCAGCCCGCACCCTGGATTTTACAGAAGCCAGGAAAGGAAGGGTGTCGCTTATACCAAAGAAAAAAAAACTCACTGTCCCCGAGTCCTGCTGGCTCATAGCTATCCAGTCTGTAGCACAGGGCAGAACTGCCCCTGTAGGTTTCTGGGACTGTAACTCTTTATAGAAGTAGAAAATCTCGACTTTCTCCTTCAGAGAAACTAGGGGCTTCAAACTGCTGGCCTTGTGGGTAGCAACCCAATGCGTAACCGCTACACCACCGGGGTTCCTTTGTAGCCTGTACCAGTTTTGCCAAATGCACCATAATAATCCCTTAGAGCCTTTCATACTCTCATTGATGCATCTATTCCAGCGGCGGATGTGGTCATGAGGAGGACTGGCATGGGTCTACTCTTACGTTTCCATGATGTTCCAATTCATCGTGGAATGTAGCAGAGTCCACGAAACATTCAGGATAAGGACGTCACCGGTGCCCACCTGGATCCCTTCACCTGACTGAGATCCCAAAGAAGCAGCCTATGGGCAGCCCCTCCTTGGGCAGTGGTTGGTTGGAGTGGACAACAAGCAAATCTGTTCTGTGCTCTGGGCCATCGTCACCTCTCCTTCGGGGACCCAACCTAACCCAGCCCATTACCATCAAGCAGATTCGAAATCAGAGCTACGCCCACTCTAGGACAGAGTAGAACTGCCCCACGGGGCTTCAAGGCTGTTGCCTTTATTGAAGCAGGTGACTCACATTCAGTTCCCAGCTGAGCATCTTACCACTGCGCCACCAGCGCAGCCGCATGGGGGGCCAAGGGCCCCTCAACTCTCTCCTTCTTCAGCTGAGTTCTCACCAGCAGGGTCTGAGGCCTGTAGCTACCAGGGTGAGGTCCAATGGACCAAAGATCCCAACACATACATTCCCTTAGGAAGATGGACCCAACCTCAGAAGGGAAGGCCCAGCTCTCCAGAGCGGGCACCCACAACCGAGTTGAAGGAACGAATGCTCGGCCTGGGGTACCCTCAGATTTTTAGACAAAACTCATAAGGTGTTTCGGCTCAGATGGCTAAAACTAAGCTAACCAGAGAAGAAAGGGGTCAAATTGGGGGTGGGGGTGGATGCGGGGGACATGAAAATAAGGCATTGCCATTCTCTAAATTCAAAAAGGAAGGTGCTGCTCAGGACCAAATTCCAAGCCATGAACACGTTACGACTGCCCGTCACCGACAGCTTGTGCTGTTGAGTTGTAAGCAAGGCTGCCGCCATTTACCTTTTGAGTCTGTCGTGTTTAGGGATCATAAATTTTGCTGACTGTTTTATATACTTGATTATCGTGTACTTCAGCTGCCTCCCAAAGGTTCAAAGAAGAGTTTGGGGTGTTAAATTTTATTTTAATTCAGCTGGCATTTGGCTTTGACATCGCCGGCTTTCCTGGTCGATGTATAAGATTGATTAGGGGTGGCCATCTGGAAAGCAGCGATCAAGAGAATTGCTGAGTGATTTTTATGTCCTCAGGCCCCTGGTGGTGCCGCTGTCAGGTCGGCATTAAGCTGCTAGCCACAAAGTCGGTGGCTCAAACCCAAGAGAACCTCCTCAGAGGAAGACGAGGCCATCTGCTGCCACGCACAGCCTCGGACACCCGATAGAGACAGGACGTCTGTGGAAATCAGGGTTTGTGAGTCCCTCGCGGTGACTGGGGGGATTAAGGGTGGAATGCTATGGGTTGAATTGTGGCCCCCTCCCCAAATACGTACGACCTTGACTTGGCTATGATTTCCAATAGTGTGTAATCGCCTTCCATTTTTGTGACCTGATGGAATTATATTCCACTTGATGATCTGTTGTCGATTCTGGCCTCACGTTGGAGTGAGTTGCCCATTATGTGAATGAAGCAGGATGAGGGTGGAATGGACGGTAAGTCGCCTCTTTACTAGGGGCTGCGACTAGAGTTGTCCTATTCCAGTCACCTGCCTTCACTGCCTTGCTTGAATTATCCGTTTTTTCCCCTCTTACAAGAAACGGAGGGAGAAATGAGCAGAGAAAGGGGGACCTGACTATACCCAAGGAAAAGCGACTGGGTAGACACGTCCCTTGGAGCGGAGGACCCTGTGCTTAAAACCTCCTAAACCCAGAGAGTGACAGCACTAGGGCTGGCGGGAGACCACGGCAGCAGAACTGGAAGGAGGAGGAGGCTCAGTGGGCCTCCTGACCCACAGAGCAAGAGAGATGAATGCCTTCATGTCAGAAACTTGTCACTGGATTGGGGTGCCTCCACATCTGGAATAGCCATGGCTGACTCCAAGGTTGTAAAGACCTGATAGCTGCCTCCATCATTCATAACGTTGCCCAAGCGGAGCAGAGATCAGGCCCAGGGGCCAAGCGCCAGACAGAAGCGTCAGAGAAGAGGCTGTTCTGATCAAAGAACTGTATCCTCGGTATTCCTGAACCTGAATTAGAACCTGTCACATATGCCCCATAGCTGTAGGTGTGGTCTGTGCATTCCACGTGGCCCTGCAATGAGCTCTCAAATCCAGCAGACAAGTAGAGTGTGCCAAGGAGAGATGGTTGGTTTCACTGCGGGTCTCCCAGCAACCAGCCTTGGGCTGTGGCTCATGGGGAGTCTCTCTCTGCTGGGTGAGGTCAGAGGAGGGCAGAAGCCACCCCCACACCATTTTCATACCTGGGCTAAGGGCCTAAAGGGGTGGAGGCTGGGAAGAGAGAAGGTAAAGTGGAGACCTCCTTTAGAAGTGAGGGTTGGGGGGCAGATCGCCCCCCACCCTAGCGTGTCCACCTTACTCCCAACACGCCCGGTAAAGGAACTGAAGACCACAGAGTTCTGCCCAGCTGACGCCTCGGCCTTGCTCCCCGAAGGCCCCTCTGGTGGGGATGCTGAGGAGTCCTGGGGTGGACTGGTAGGAGGGCTGGGCGGGGCACTTTGGGTGGCCAAGCAACCAGCCAATTCAGCTTGACAAGGTTCTGGATCTTGGTCCCTGGTGGGTTTCACGCACACACGCACGCACGCACGCGCACGCACACTCCTGCCTCCACAGCGCTCTCTCATGTGTGCATCGTGTCAGTGGGTGCAGGGTGCCCCTCCCTGCGGCCTGCCTGCACCCCGACCCCGCAAATAAAAACACCCATTGCTGTGCAGAGCATTCCGCCCGGTGGTGAGCCAAAGCACAGAGTAGAGCTGCCCGGTGGGGTCCCCACCCGGTAATCTTTGTGGGAAGCGGACGGCCAGCACCTGTGGGTTCAAACCCACCCCGCCACCACGTCAATTCCCACTCAGAGCCACCCATGGGGACAGTCACGCACGTGGGCTGCCAGGCAGGACATCTTTATGGGAGCCAAACCTTCACCTTTCTCCTGTGGTGACTTCAAAGCACTAACCTTTCAGTTAGCTGCTGAGCACTTAACCACTGCGCCACCAGGTCTCCTACCCCACCTCTCACGAGTGCCCCCTTGCAAATCCAAGGAGCTTGATTTGCATGGCATTTTGCCATGCTTGCCTGTGGCTCCCCCCTGCTTCAAGCCACAATCGGCCTGGGCTCCTCAGAGCTTCTCAGGGAAGGCAGGACGGGACCAGAGGGAGGTCAGCATGGTACCTCGGGTGGGGTGGAGCGCCGTAACTAGATCCCTGCACAACCCTGAGAATAAGCGCCTCATTAAACGTGATGATAGGTCGCCAGCTTAGGGATAAGAGCTGCTTGTCTCCCCCAAATGCCTGCCTCACGAGAAGCAGCGGGCCAGGCCACAGGAAAGGCAAGCATCCATCAAACACATATGGGAAAATCCAGAACCGAGCATGCTCAGACCCAGGCCACCTAGAGCCAAGTGGGAGGTCCACCTGGGCGCACAGAGTAGGCACCAGAGACATGACCTCACACAGGCGTGTTTAAACTCAGCCAATAAGGTCTGCCAATACTGTCAGCCACGCCTCTCCAGCCAGTGGGGATGGAGGGGATAAAGGACCCAGGCTGGGGGGAGGGGGGCAGGGCCGCTCTCTTTCAGGTGCCAGCTGCAACGGAGGGTGAGAGTCTCCCTCAGGGCATTGAGCTCTCTGGCCACATTCCTTGGCCTCTGGGGATTTCCTGTTCTTGGTTCCACCTGTGTGGTTTCCCGCTCCTGTTCCGGTGTTCTCTCCACCTGGCTTTTCCCTGCTCTCCTGAGGTGGCCATCTTCAGTCTTGCTGTCCCCTGGTCCTTGTATGCTTTCCAGAGATACTGTGTACTTCCTGAGACTGTTATACCTGGAACGGGACTTTCCCTCATTGGATTTACAAAGTGCATCTGCTGAATGATTTCTTTCATCATTGAGAAGCTAGACTCAAGATAAAGTACCCCCCAAACCTAACATTTACACCCTGGGCATCTCACTAGTTTCAGAGCTACGGGTGTTCTGACTGTTAGGGTCTAACATTTCAAGTCCCCAAAGCTGTGGGTCTTTGCATGGCCTGCGTGGCCAGGTCCATGTCCTCCTCATCCCTGCCCTGACGTCTGACACCACAGGATAAGGATTGGCCATCCCCACCCCCACCCCCACCCCCCAGAGGAACTGAAAGTCATTAGGGGTGAACCTCAGAGTGGCCTTTCTGCAGGGGGTATTAAGCAGGCCATGACTGGACTCAAATGTGGATGTGAAACCCTGGGCCCCACTATAACCGACTCAGGGGATTACCGGACCCTTTCAGAGAAGTCTGAAGGACATGCCAGGCTGTGACAGGGTGGCTACCCGCCCACTCTGAGAGGAATTAGCTGCACAGCCTGTTAGCCGAGCTGTCTTCCAGTTTCCTTGATATCACTTTACTGAGGTGGGGACCACAGGTTGAAGACTGACTATGAAAGTAGCATTGGATGTGCCCGATCAACCCGAGTCCTGCGTGTCTGAGAAACATCTAGAGCAGCCAAAGATGAGCATCGTAAAAGCTTTCATCTTATTTTCTTTGCAAGAGTGAATTTTGGTCCAATCAATCTGGCCCTTGAGAGAGTTTCTTTCCTTTTTTTTTTTAAATCATTTTATTGGGGGCTCATACAACTCTTATCACAATCCACACATACATCAATTGTGTAAAGCACATTTGTACATTCATTGCCCTCATCATTCTCAAAACATTTGCTCTCCACTTAAGCCCCTGGCATCAGCTCCTCATTTTTCCCTCCCTGCCCATGGATAGTTTCTAGTATCCCCTTCCCCCTGCCCCTTGTGGTGGTTTTATCAATATGTAGGGCTAAACTAACTGTTCTTGGGGTCTTTCTGTTCTAGCTATAATTAGGCTTTGCTTGGACCAGTAACCACATGAACAAATTGATATAAGTTCGGGATCTCAGGCTGGTAGGCTTCAACAGGATTTTAAATTCTTCTGAAAATGTGTAGGGACCCTCATGGAGTTTAGAAAGATCTTTCACAATGCTACATAATTCTGAGCATGGCTGAAGGGCAAGAATTACATGAAGGGGAGATTCAGCATCATTTCTGGGGCAATGTTTAACAGAAATTCAAGTAAGATTTATTTGCTTTTCTGTTGCGGCATTTGTGTTTGTTTGCTTTTTAGGGAAAGTTCATAAAAAGTGTTAGAGGAGAAAGAAGGCAAGAAAAAAAGTGTGAAGCGGTAGCTGCCAACAGGGCAGTAGAAGAGATCGGGGCTTAAATTTGACATTGTAATTCTTTATTCCGCTTAGTTAATTTAGAGACAGCATCCCACAGGGAAGCACATTTACTTTCTTGGTGTCATTTAGTGGCCTCAGTCATAATAAGCATCTCACTGGGATGGTTTAATCCAGCAGCCCTGGTTCTCTGCTTGTGCAGAAATTTTAACCTAGGGAGATCAAAAGAACCTCCGCATTGTCACTCTTTCCCCCTTCTCCAAACTATCTCAAGTGAGGTTATATCAGAGAGATAAGAACATGCCCAATAAGGGACCATGTAGTGAACAGGAATGGCTTCACATCTCATTTAGATACAGCATTCCTTGTTTTGTTTTTAGCAAAGCATTTATTTATTTTAAATCATTTTATTGGGGTCTCTTACAGATCTTTTTGGTGGGGTTTGAGAATTTAATCATGAAAATTTTTAAACATAAAATTATTATTACCATTATTGCACAGTTGTGTACATAATAATATTTCCCTCTGTTGCCTTCAATTCTTTTTTTAAATCATTTTATTGGGGGCTCCTGCAACTCTTATCACAATCCTTACATACATCCATTGTGTCAAGCACATTTGTACATTTGTTGCCCTCATCATTCTCAAAACATTTGCTTTCTACTTGAGCCCTTGGTATCAGCTCCTCATTTTCCCCCTCCCTCCCTGCTCCCCCCTCCCTCATGAACCCTTGATAATTTATAAATTATTATTATTTTGTCATGTCTTATACTGTCTGATGTCTCCCTTCATCCATTTTTCTCTTGTCCGTCCCCCAGGGAGGGGGGTTATATGTAGATCCTTGTAATCAGTTCCCCTTTCTACTCCACCCTCTCTCCACTGTCCCGGTATTACCACTTTCGTTACTGGTCCTGAAGGTTCACCTGTCCCTGTATTTCCAGTTCCTATCTTTACCAGTATACATGCTCTAGTCTAGCCAGATTTATAAAGTAGAATTGGGATCATGATATTCATGGGGGAGGAAGTATTTAAGAACTAGAGGAAAGTTGGTATGTTTCACCGTTGCTACACTGCACCCTGACTGGCTCGTCTCCTGCCCGCGACCCTTCTGTAAGGGGATGTCCAGTTGCCTACAGATGGGCTTTGGGTCTCCACTCCATACTCCCCCTCATTATAATGATATGCTTTTTTGTTCGTTGATGCCTGATACCTCATCCCATGGACACCTCGTGATAACACAGGATGGTGTGCTTCTTCTATGTAGGCAGCTAGATGGCCGCTTGTTTATCTTCAATCCTTGAAGACTCCAGATGCTATATCTTTTGATAGCCTGGCACCATCAGCTTTCTTAGCCACATTTACTTATGCACCCACTTTGTCTTCAGTGATCTTGTCAGGAAGGTAAGCATCATGGAAGTTTAATAGAACAAAGTGTTCTTGCATTGCAGGAGTACTTGAGTGGAGATCCAATGTCCATCTGCTACCTTAATACTAAACCTATAAATATATGCACATAGATCTATTTCCATGCATTCCTTGTTTTATGACAGTTATAACAAACATATTTTTCTTGTACAAATCAAAACAAATCTACATTAAACTTGAAGAGCTATAGACACAAAAGAACACACCTCAGATTCAAGAGGTTTTGTGGTAGTGACATAATCTGTTGTTGATTTGATACTTAGAGTGAAGGGGTGGCATTTAGCCTGTCAATCAGGTCACAGCTTGATGACCTCATTTGGAGGTGTTAAGGAGAAAAACAGCTCACTGGAGGTGGGACACACACACACTCCCTGCAAGACATTCCAGCTGACAAGACATATGGAGCTACCCTAATTCCCTGAGCTGGAGGAGCCATGTATAGAAACCCCTGCCAGCGCTGAGATGCTTACACCACCACTGGATCCACAAGACTTTCCACCCACTGGCCTGTGAGCTTCCTGCATTCAGCATCACTGCATGTGTTATGTGAGTCTGAAGAGGAATTCATAGGTTTGTATCAGACATAAGGGCTAATATCAGACTTATGGACTTGATCTGGACTGGCCTGGGATGTGTTCCTAATACTCAACTGCTCTTGTATATAAAGCTCTTTCTTGTACATATATGAGTGTCTATGAATTTGTTTCTCTAGTCTCCCCAGACTGACACGGGTTTGTTGTTTTTAAAACTGAAAGGGTTCTCAAGAATCCATGGAAGCGTATCGTCCCAAGTGACTCAGCCAGTGCTATGTCCATGTGCTCAGTGGCCCAGGAATCATGAAAAATAATGTGTGTGGAAATTCCATGTCTCATACCAGAAAAGTCAAAGAAGAACACCTCATCGTGTTTTAGGAATGGAAGAACAGGAGTTTCATTTACAGCGACCACAGCTCAAGCTAGGCATCAATAAGTAATATAGTACAAAGAACATCATTCAATAGAAAGAGCAAACTCATTGCCGTCAGGTGGATTCCACCTTGAGAGAACAGAATGTAACTGCCCCCGTGGGTTTCTGAGTCTGGAACGCTTCATAGTACACAGCCTCATCTTTCTCCCGAGGAGTGGCTGGTGGTTTTGAACTGCTGACCTTGCAGTTAGTTGGACGCCCAATGGGTAGCCCACTAACCACAGGGCTCCTCATTCAATAGAGACAGACCTATATACATAAACAAGTAAGAAAATGGAGGGGGTTAACTGTTGGTTATAGAGAAGATCGGCTTTGGCTTCAAGTCTTCTGAAATGTAAAGTCTGTCCATTTGGCTAGGAAGTGGCAGTTATCACTTAGGTTAGTGGTGCTGGCTGTTTGGAGTTGTATATGACTGTAGTCTGTTACACACGATTGTACTGATGGACACACTTTTTTTCCCCCATGGGGACAAATGTTTACATTTTGGCACATTGTTCACAAAGAGTTTGCATCCTAACCTTTGTGTTTCTAGGAATGCATGTTGGCCCCATGATTCTTATGCGTGTTGGATGCATGATTCTTATGCATGTTGGATGCATGATTCTTATGTGTGTTGGATGTATGATTCTTTTTTGGGGGATGTATGATTCTTATGCATGTTGGATGCATGATTCTAATGCCTGACACAAGTGCCTCCAGTTTAAAACTTTTCCATTTACAGGGGCCTAGATTCCATGGGGAGCCCTGGTGGCATAGTGCTTGTGCATCGGGCTGTTGACTGCAAGGTCAGCAGGTGGAGCCCACCTGCTGCTCTTAGAGGGGAAGATGAGGCTTTCTACTCTTCCTTGGAGAATGACAGTCTGGGAAATCCACAGGGACAGTTCTACCCTGTCCTGTTGGGTCTCCATGAGTCAGAATTGGCTCGATGGGAGGGAGTTGAGTTGTCTGAATTGAGATTACGTGGGGAAGGCAGAGTAAGTGATCAGCCTCCCTGGACAAACAAACAGTGGGATGGACTCCCAATCTTGGGCTTCACCAGCCTAGAACTAACTCCCTCAATGTCAGCTTAATTCATGTACAGTTGAGGTTCTCCAGGAACAACCTGTTGCCTCCTCGTTACTGGGTGGGAATAGGCAGGATCTGGAATAGCCATGGCTGACTCCAAGGTTGTAAAGACCTGATAGCTACCTCCATCATTCATCTTCCCTTGCAATGATTATGATGAAAACAGCAATCTTAAACAAACAAACAGCCTCACTGACTCACTGCCATCATATGCCAGGCCCTGTTTGAGACCTTATCTGATTTTATTTCATATTTTGAATGTTATCTAATTTAATCCTCTGAGGGAGTGTTATTATTGTCGCATACTTTGGACGTGGAATCAGGAGAAAGCAGGCCCCGGAAAGGACAAGGTGCCCTGTGAAGCAGAGGGGCAGCAAAAAGAAGAGGAAGGCTCCGAGCAGAGGGACCGACACAGGGGCCCCAACAACGGGCCCAAGGAGAAGAGCAGATGAGACTGGCACAGGGCTGGGTGCGCTGCATCTGTTCGACATGGGGCTGCTGTGAGCTGGCACCACCAACAACAGTATAAAAGCAACCCTTGAGGAATCACAAGGCTAAGTGACAGAGGCAAAGGCACAAGCAGCAAGTGGTACAACCAGGCTTTGAATTTAGTCGCCTGAGTTTAGGCCAGACCAGGCATTGGCAAACTTTTGAGACAGAAGAGCCAATTCTGTCCTCACAATGTAAAAATTATTCAAGAGCCATAAATATATATTTTTTACAAATAAGGACAATTTAAAGTAATATCATAAAAGAAACTATGATACTTTTAATTTCAGTTTCAATTTTATATCGGAGCCACTTGTACATACTGAGAGAGCTGCACAGGGCTTGAGAGGCACAGTTTGCCCACCACTGGGCTAGACCATATGTGCTGTAGGGCCTGGTTCTGGCTCTGCCACCACTGACTGGGTCCCTTGGGCCTCAATTTCTCTGTTTCCAAGGTGGTACGGGCCTCTGCATCTCTGATGGTCTTCGATGGCACCCCGCTGTGAGCCAGGGACTGGAGGCCAGGTTGCCGTTGGGGAATGGTGGCCTACGTTCAAGGTCAGAAGGAATGCCGTGTTACAGAAAGAGGTCATGAGCTGCATAGAGTTTGAGCTGAACACCTAAGGCCTGGGTCTTCAAACTCCCATCTAGTTCTGCTGCTACCTCACTGTGGGCCTTGGGGCTAGCTGCTTGCCCTCGCCGAGTCTGTGTCTTGGTCTACCACCTACCTGGTTCTCTATCTGGGTGATAAGTAGAGAGGTGTAAGTAGGGCCAAGCATGCTCAGGGTCTGAATGAAATGCAACTGGAAAGCCCTACGGATGTGGTGATCACAGCATATGACCAACATCACCATGGGAGAGTTGCCTAATTTGCATATATTTTTTCAAGTCTAAATCCAGATGGGTCGGGGTTTGAAGCCAGCAAGTGCACTACAGTCTGGCTGATCCTCCCTAGCCAACCCCAGTGGAGACATAAATAACCCCACTTCCAGGGGAACCAGTCACAGAGGAAGAGGACTCTGAGCTCTGGTCCCTCGGGGTTCCTTGATCTCAGTTCGGGGGCATTCTACCCCTCAGCGATCTGAAACGTAAAATAAAGGCAAGCCTCTGACACCAGGCGCTAGACATCACTCTGAAGAGACATGACACAGAACGGCTCTGGAGGCAGCTGCACCCCGGGCTGGGGAGAGGCATCCACATCAGCAAGGGCATGCGTGGACCCCCACAGGCATCTTTGGCTCTGTGCCTCCTGCCCCGAGGAATGCGTGTGGGTGGTCTGTGCGTTAGAAACATCTACTTAACTAGATTTCTGGTAAGATAGCAGACTAGGCAGATGCCCTCCACAGACGCTGTACAGCAAAAACAGGAAAGAGCCTATGAAACAGATACAATACGGAGTATAGCCCTAGAGACCTGTGCTTTCGAGGAAAAGATAAGAGAAGTGGACTGGATATCCAAAGTCAAACAAAGCCACAGACTAAAAACAGGGAGCCAGCTAGATTAATTTGTAATGAAGACAAGTACCAAGCAAATCGAAGGAATTGGGCAGATTCCGAACTTTCAAACGGAGAGGAAGTCGAATAGATTACAAGACAGAACCGGCTATTTTTAACTTGGGACGAAATTAACAAAGGACAGCGTCGCCTCAGGGGAAATGAAGAAACTCACCAAAATAGGAGAGATGAAAATCATAAAGATTTATTAAACACCGAAACAACAGCAGTAGAGAAAATGACAAGAAAACCCAGAAGCAAAATGAACTCAACACACCAAAAAACACCTGTGTGAAATAAAGAAACCAGTACACACATATACAAACACATTCATGCACACAGAGCAACGTGACAGCAACAAATTCATACCGCTCAATGAACACACTGAATGGCCACGGGTGAAATGCACCAATCCAAAGACAGTAGGAGAATGGGTAGAAAAACAACACCCATAGATACAAGAGACACACTTAGACACAAAGACAAAAATAGATTCAGAAAAAGGCAAAAGCAGACAAAAGATTGAAAATACTCTATCAAGCTAAAGGCGGAAACTGAGATTGAGTTACCCACCCTTAAGGATATTCAAAATATTCAAAAATTCCTTTTCCAGGGCCGGCTTATGGGATGGTTGCTATATTGTTTGATTTGTGGACTACAAGTGGTGGTCTGTTATGCAAACACCCGCACCCCTAATTCACAATGAAGTTATTTCCGACTGGGCAAGGCCAGTGAATGTAGTCAAAGTACTTTATTTCCCTGGAAGAAATTTGACCTCTGTTTTAGAGATTGAGTGAACATGACCCTGGATGATGTCCTGCTCAGAGAAGGAACAGCATCCAGCCATTGGGACAATCAACATTGAAATATTGGACTTCTGACTATAGTATTTGACATGGTTTCTCCTTGGAATAAGTCTCTCCAGGAAGTGCAGCAGCAGTGAGTGAGCTCACCTGTCGGACACTTTCTTTAAACTATCTGGAAGCTTTGAGCATGCCTAACGTCACTCAGCTTTGCCACCACAATCAGTTTGGGCCATCACCTACTTTAAAGCCCAGTTTGAGAAGTATAGAACTTTAGACATCTTCGAATTTTAGACAACCTTTTTTACAATGAAATGTCACCGAATTTGTGAAAACACACTCCTAACCTGACTTCTCCCAGCTAGCCGTCCTCCTCAAGTGAACAAGCCAGCTGAAAGCCCAGAGAAGGTTGTGTTTGTCTTGTTCTTGGTCCTGAGATCAAGCGCAAGGAAATGAACCCCCGTTACTGCAACCAAAGAGATTCAACATTTATTTTATCATAAAAGTCCAGCAGTGGGGAGCGGGGAGGGAGGGGGGAAAAAAAAGAGGACCTGATGCAAAGGGCTTAAGTGGAGAGCAAATGCTTTGAAAATGATGAGGGCAAAGAATGTACAGATGTGCTTTATACAATTGATGTATGAATATGTATGGATTGTGATAAGAGTTGTATGAGCCCCTAATGTTTTTTAAAAAAAGAAAACCAAAAAAATAAATAATACCCCCTTTTCAAAAAAAGTCCAGCAAATAAAACTATCTAAAAGATCACTGCAAAGAATCCAGTTACACATGAGACACATTTAAAATCTGGTTAAAACACCATTTTCACAACAGCAAGGAATAAAACTGATAAGCCCAAGAAGAAGAAGAAAAACATTAAAGGCAAACAAAAACGAGCAGTAACAGCAATATCAGTTTCTGATAAAATAGACGTGAAGGTGGCTACTTGTGCTTCCCATCCCGCTGGGTATGAAATGAACTCTCTGAGCAGCAGGGGAAGGGAGCTTCACTAACAGCAAAGCCAGGAGGGGAGCTTGTCCTCAGGACCCCGAGATTCCTGCGCACGAGCCTCCCGGATCCAGACAAGAGCTGTGACATCAGAGGGGTCAGGGCATTAAGCAGCACTTCGTGTTGGACTTCCCAGCCCGTGGGGCTGAGTGCTTTGGGACAAGAGGCTGGCTGGGGACGCCTCTGAGCACGTGCTGGGGTTATTGTTCCAATAACACGCTTACGCACTTCTAGTACAAGTACACTGCCTAGGGTGTGGGTTCTCACTGTGTGCAAACGGCCACGGAAGCCACAACTACTGGTCTCTCCCTAGAGCAACAGAGGGAGGAGCAGAGGCAAGAAGAGGAAGGAGATACAGAAAAGTGGCAAAGCGCTCCCGTAAATGACTGTCTCGTCTCTGAGTCTGAAAGAACCGGGTGCCGTTACTGACCAGTGCGTTGGAGAGTCCATAGAAGGATACAGATGGAAAGGATTGGAAACGCAGAACAGAATTTCAAGTTTTCACGAACGCTGGACTTTCTGGTGCCACAAAGGGTAGGCGAACCCCTGAAACCTATCGCCCTACGACTATCTTTTAACCTTAAATCAAAAATGCTCCAATGCCAGGTCTTCTTAAAATCAAATCACAGGTGAGCTTAACTAGTGAAAAATGCCTGCCTTGAGCATTATGATCTTTTCAGGTAGGTCTACGTGGGATCAACCTCACAACAACGACTCAGAAGACTAGAGAGGAAACTTGGGGGCCAATAAGTCTATGTTAATGGCCATCAAACAACTCGCACAAGGAGGGTGTGAATGGTTGTACAACTAGAAGAAAGTAGTCAATGTCGTTGAATTGTACATGTTACTGTTTAAGTATTAGTAAGTGTTGTGTTGTGTATGCTAGACTGTTAGTGTGGACTAGAGAAACAAATGCATAGGCGCAATTTATGTATGTGTATAATAAGAACTTTACATGAAAGAGCAATTGTATATTGAGAAACATCCCAGCCCAGTCCAAATCAAGTCCAATATTAGCCCATATGTCTAATACTAGTCCATACTCCTCCTTGGGGGATGGACAATAGAAAAGTGGGTGAAGGGAGGCATTGGACAGTGTAAGATATGACCAAATAATAATTTATAAATTATCAAGAGGTTCATGAGGGAGGGGGAAAAAATGAGGAGCTGATGCCAGGGGCTTAAGTGGAGAGCAAGTTTTGAGAATGATGAGGGCAATGAATGTACATGTGTTAGGGTTCTCTAGAGAGACAAAACCAGATTGCTAATAATTATACATATATATGTATATATATATACACACACAGATAGATATATAACACAAGAAATAAAGTTAAATTATAAAGCAGTACAAATGGTTCAGTGCAACACACTCCCATGAGACAGTTGTGAGACACTGGCAGTCCTTCAAGTCTTGAGGGCCATCAGGTAGTCCTCTGTAGAGAAATTCAGGCTATCCGGGAACAGGCAGCAAACAGCAAGGCAGATCACCAACAGTCAGTCAGGTAACCAACAGTCAGTCCCCAGCTCAAGAGATGTAAATTCCAATGGTGTGGCGAAGCAGGTCTTGAAGGAACCTCAAATTACAGTGACACAGTCCACGGGTTAGTTGTCCCACAGATAGTGTAGCTTGCAAATTGAGGCACAGAACAAGCAAGGCAGCCACACACTGGTCCGATGACCAAAGAGCGAGAGACAAGAAAGGTGAGGCTCACTGAGCCATTTATCTCTCTGCCCTTCAATTAATCCCACATGTGTTTATTGGCCAGGCTGGCACAATAAACTAACTACCTCAGTACAAAACAAATGTGCTTTACACAATTGATGTATGTATGGATTGTGATAAGAGTTGTATGAACCCCAAGAAAATGATTTTTTTTTAATTCCTCTTTAGACTCATGCAGCGATGCAATAATGTTGAATGAAGGAAGATCAGGTGGAAAGATTTATAGACTCAGTGGGGGTGGAAGCATCTCAGCGCTGATGTGGGTCTCCATGTGGCTCCTCCAGCTCCGGGGCTCTGGCTCCATCAATGTGTTTCCATGTGGCTTGTCAACAAGATGGATCTGGCCTCCAGGGAGCTGTTTATCTCTGTATCATCTCCAAATGAGGTCATCAAGCTGTGACCTGGTTGACAGGTTAAATCCCTCCCCTTTACTCTTAATAGTCTCAAATTGACACCACATTATGTAACTTCCACAACTGAGTTGACTAGAGAAACAAATCCAGAGACACTCATATATGTGTAAGAAAGAGTTTTATATCAAAGAGTAATTGTTTATTAAGAAAATACCTCAGTCCAGTCCAGATCAAGTCCACGAATTCCTCTTCAGGCTCATGCAGCACATGCAATGACGCCAAATGCAGGAAGATCACTGGTCGGTGGGTGAAAAGTCTTGTGGATCCAGTGGTGGTGGAAACATCTCAGCGCTGGTGTGGGTCTCCACTCCACGTGGTTCATCCTGCTCTCTGAGTGGGCTGCTCAACAGGAAGGTGAAGCACGGAGAGGAGCTGTCACAGGTCTCATAAAATCTCTGCGTGCCTTGTCAACAGGAAGACGAATGTAGAGAGAGAGTGGCCTTCCTCCAGGGAGAAAGAGAGGAAATTCCCAGAATCCTCATGTGTCAGGGGAGAGAGCCCCTAACAAATCATCGTGGGTCCAGTAGGCACAACTGTACAGTGATAATAAATGATAATACATGAAGTTTATAGTAAAGTCATAAAGAACATGAGAGATTGAAATGATGGAGTCAGACACATTTCACGAGAGCATGCTCATCTCAGCAGTGCTTGGTGGTTCATGTGGGAGACGGGTGGGCCACAGACAGCTGGAGAGAGAGACATTTATTGCTAAAGAAGGCTTATATCACTTTAGGAGGCATGATTACAGGTCACCACTCACGTCACAGGAAGGGGCTGTACAATAGGCATACAAGCAATAGGAGGGGAGTGTTCAATGGGCACAGGCGTAACAGGAAGGGGATGAGCTAGGGCTATACGCATGATAAGAAGGGGAGGAACTAGAGGTACACCTGTGACAAGAAGGGCGGACCCTAGATTCATGATGGCGGCCTAACCTTGGTCACCCTTGAGTGGGCCTGACCTCCCTGAGTTCTCCTACAAGGAAAAAATTTACTACTATCCTTATCAGAAGGGAGTGGGCCCTACTTGTTGTGGGATAAACAGACTGCTTGCTCTGGATGACTGATAACCCTTAGGGAGAATAACCCCTGACCTACTTCTGTTGACCTCCAAGTGTATAGTCATTCACCATGTGTAGCAAGCAGCTAAGTTTGGCATATATTTCGGGGGCGATGTCCCTGTTCTGGGAATCTGTTAAATCCAGGGGAAGATTGATGCTAAGACACATGCATGTCTCCAAGGAATCCTGGGCCTGCACATGCTGAAAGGAGATAAGAACCTTCTCCTGACTGTCAACCAATAGAGAGCGAACGCTTCACCATACAGCCAACACTGTGGATTCAGAATTTCACCCTCCTAAACCGAGAGAGAATAAATTCTCTATATTACAGCAATGCACTTATGGTATTGATGTGGTTAGCAGCACTATGTAGCTAAGACAACTACCATATTACCCAGCCATTCCACTCCCAGGGACATACCCAAAAGATGTGAAAGCAGAGATTCAATAATAGACTTGTACGTCGGTACTGATTGCAGCACTATTGTCAATGGCCAATAAGGTGGACACAATTTATCCATCAACCAATAATGGATAAAAAAGTTGTGATGTATGTATAAAATGGAATACTACTAAGCCAGTGAGAAAGTACACCTTGATACATGCTACAGTATGGATAGAATGTGAAGACATCATACTGAGTGAATTAAATCAATCACTAAAGGGCAATTGTGTGCATATGGCCTCACTGGTATAAAAAAATTAAGGAAATGTGTTGCGGCCAAAGTTTATTAGTGATTGATTATGATGAGTAGGAAGAGAGGGATTAATAATAATAATAATAATCAGACTTACTGTTTTCTTTGGCATTCCCTGAGTGGTGAAAGCAGTCAGCGCCCTTGACTGCTAATTCCAAAATTGTAGGCTCAAGTTGACATTGAGGTGCGAAGGCAAAAAGACCTAGTGATGTGTTTCTGATGAATCAGCATCGAAAATTCTATGGCGCCTTCTGATCAAAAGGAAGAAACCCACTCACACAGACACAAAAGAATTTCAAATTTCATGGGAGCCAGACTTTCCGGAGTCATGGAGGGTAGAGGGTGCCCCTGAAACAATACCCCGGAGAGAGTCTTTAAACCTTACCCAGACATGTTTCCTGAAGTCTTTATAAAAGTACTCCATCGTGCAGCTTAGCTCATAAAGAATGTGGTTCTTAAGTATTATTGTCGGGGTACAAGTCCCTGACAGTCAAACAGGTCCTTAGGAGCATCTCTGTGATTATAGAAAATGTTACAGACAGACAGAGGGCCACAGGGCTCCCCGTCCTTATGTCAGGATCAAGCGATAGAATATACTTTCCAATGGGTCTATATAATGGGGCTTACAGAGCTTTCAAAATACATACATGTCATACAGCGAACACATAACATAGGCGATATCATAATGAGCAGGCAATGAAGTAAGTCATCATCTTGACCTAGTGCTAGTTGACCTCAGAAGTCCCTGAATCCTCCCCAGGGGAGCAATCTGTGATCTGTAACAGCAAGAGACATCAGAAGCCTGTTTGCTGCTTTTTATGGTGGGTTCCGCTATAGAACCTGATTGCTCTTATCTACAGGTGACCTTCAGGCACAGGGAACAGCCAGATGCAGGAATGGTGCATCTTTTACAGCAACGCCTTTATGAAAGTTCCTTTATGGGGGATTGTTGGAGGGACTATACTCAGTCATGAGAATGCGTATTAAGATTTATTTCTATCTCATAATCATGCTGGTCTTCTCCCACCGGAGTCAGCTTTCCAGACCCATAATTGTGAGCATTAAGGATGCATCTGCATTGCATTCTCATCCAGTCCCTCAGTTTACCACACACTGTAGTCTTTGAAGATCTCTTTACGGGATCAAACTGACAGCAACTGAGAAGATTAGGATCCTTGGAGGGCACTGAGTTTACCTCCATGGTAGAGGAATCAGACAGAAAAGGAACATGGCTAAAAGAATGCAGTCCCTGTCGGTAAATTGTACATGTGGAAAATGTAGACTTGGTATGTGTTTGATTGCACATATTCTCAAGAACAAACACAAAAAAGTAGCCCTTGCTCACTGCCATTGAGTTGATGCTAGCTCATCGTGACCCTAGAGAACAGAAAACTGCCTCTGTGAGTTACCAAGACTACCGTATAGACTCGGGTAGAAACTGAGTTTTTCAGCACATTTTCATGCTGAAAAGCCCCCCCCCCCCTCCTCGACTTATACTCAAGTGAGGGTCCCACTTACCTGTTCTCAGGTGCAGTGCGGGTGTTTGCTGGTCTCTCCCGCTCATCAGTGGGTGCCTGCAGCCTTTGTGGGTGGTCCGATGACTGCTGATATCACCACTCTCCTTTTCTCCTGCACGCCGCCATCCTCTGTGTTGTCCGTGCCCTACTGGGCAAGAACCTGCCTGCTTCTGTGTGCTGGTACCTGGGGCGCACCGCATTGTTGACAGATGAATGTCGGCTGCTCTTCTTCTCCCGCTCTTCTACAGGACTGTGACCAATGACGTAGCCTTTACAGTTGTACCTGTGTTTGGTCACGCCCCCTTGTTCCACCCAAGCATTGCTGAACACAGTGCCGGTATATATCTGGTCTTGGATATACAGTATGCTTATTTACGGTACTTAGTCTGCTTTATTTTATTTTTTATTTTCTTATTAACCCCTATCTGGACCCAGTGTTGACGATGTTTGCATAGGGCAGCCTGTGTTAGGGCTCATAATATACATGTTGCGTTGTGTACACACTGTGTTACTGCATGCTTGCGCTAGCACTTCCCGTACATATGTGGTAACATTGTGCATGCAGCAACACAGTGCATGCACAACACAGCGTGTACATTACGAGCCCTAACACAGGCTGCTCTATGAAACAGTCATGTCATCATACTCTGGAATATCAGCCTGTGTTGGGCCTCAAACTATACAAGCTGTGTCGTGTGCACACAGTAAGGCAGCGTATGTAGTAATGCAGCACATGCAGGACCACAGCGTGTATATCATGAGCCCTAGCACAGGCTGCTCTATGCAAACACAGTCATGTCATCACATTCTGGAATAATATCATACCAAACTCTCCACACCCTGAATTATTGTCAGCTCCCTTGGTGATACTGCATGTTTGGAGTCTCGTGGTGTCTTTTGAGTGTGATTCTTTTGGGGGGGTATCTGTTTTTCATGGTGACATCTATCTGTCTTGCTGTATTTTATTTCCAAATGATTTTACATATATATATATATATATATATATATATATATATATATATATATATGTAGTTGCTTGGACAGCACCATTTTTACTGTAAATTGACCTCTTTTAAGAACTGTAACTAGGGATTATTTTGGGAGTTGGGCTTATGGTATATTTTGAGAATTCAATCACTGTGGTACAGCTTCTTTTCAAAGTTTTTTTTTTTTTACCTGATAAAAATGGATCCCAATACTTCTAATCCTGGACCCAAACAAAAACGTAGGTCATGAGAAACTGGTTTCAAACTCAAGTTGTGTCAAGAGCAGAAGAAAGCAATAACAGTATTGCAAGTAGGGAATTTTGTGCTGATGAAAAAACAAGTGAGGGAGTGGCGGGAAATGAAAGCTGACTTGGAAGATTCCAAAGGCAAAGAAAGCTCGACCTGGTTTAACAACTTCATATGGGGCCCTAGAGACTGAATTGCATTAATGGGTTATGGACTGTCGTCAAAATGGTTGCTGTGTAACACCTATGAGAATTCACTTACCTGCCCTTCAAATGGCTAAAGACGACAAATTAAAAGCACCAGGCATTGAACATTTTGTTGCGTCAGCAGGATGGTGTACCCGCTTCATGACTTGGGTTGCCCTATGTTTGTGGCAAAGAACAAAGATTCCACAGAAGTTGCCGACAAACCTTGATGAAAAAGTGCGTCATTCCATTAATTCATCATAAAACAAAGAAGAACCCATAACTATGATCTGGGAGATATTGGGAATATGGATGAAACACCTATGACCTTTGATCTTCCAAGCAACAGAACAGTGGCAAGTTTGGGAGGTAACACTACTATTTCACTCGGAACACAGAACTACTCAGAACTACTATTTCACTCAGGAAATGGGAAAAAAAAAACATTTCACAGTTGTTCTGTCAGGTTTATCTAATAGAACTAAACTGCAGCCTGCTATTATTTTTAAAAGAAAGACCTTGCCTACAAAGGTCAAATTCCCATCACAAATTATAGTATGTGCATATATTAAAGGCTGGATGGAGGAAGACGGAACAAAAATATGGCTGGAAGAAATTGGGAACGGACGACCAGGAGTAGTGTTAATGAAAAACCATCATTGCTAGTTTGGGATATGTTCTGAGCCCACACATCTAATGACATTTAAAAATTGGCAAAGCCTTCGCAAGTTACTTTGGCTGTTATTTCAAGTGGGCTTACATCTGTATTGCAGCCCTGTTGTAGTCTAGGTACTTTAGAAAAACAAATCCACAGAAACTCATGAATAAGAGAGAGTTTTATATAAAGAGTAAGTGTGCATCAAGAAAACATCCCAACCCAGTGCTGCCCATGCCCACAAGTTCAACATTAACCCATATGTCCGCCAACAATCCGCAGTCTTCCTTCATCTCACAAAACAGGCGCAATGATACCGACTGCAGGAGGAAAGCCCAGTCAGTGAATGTGTAAGCATCTCAGTGCTGGCAGGGTTCTCCACACGGCTGCTCCAGCACCCAGGGCTGCATCGGGGTAGGTCCATGCAGCTTCTCCTTGAGGATGTCTTGCAGGAAATGAGCCTGTAAGCTAAAGCAGGGAACTGGATAAGGCAGCTGCACCCTGATCCAACCATCACAAAGCAAGAGACCAGAAAACTCGAAAGGCGAGGCTCACTGAGCCATTTATCTCTCTGCCCTTCAATTAATCCCACATGTGTTTATCGACCAGGTTGGCACAATAAACTACCTCCAGCCCCTAAAGTTGCTTTTAAATGAACCTTTCAAAGACCACGTGTGAAAGATGTGCCTTGAATGGATGTCATCTGGTCAAGTCGGACTGATGAAAGTTGGAAATCTGACGAAGCCCGACAGAGAACTGGTAGCAAAGTGGGTTCGTGATGCATGGGAAGAGATTCCAGAGGACATGGTGCAACGTGCCTTCAAGAAATGTGACTTTAGTAATGCTGTGGAGTGAAGACAGTGCTTTGTATGAGAACGACAGCAGAGATGGCGGTGACTGCGAACTCAGTGATGACGGCAATGTCCATGCTGACAACCTCACACCAGCTAACGCTGAAGCCCTGTCTGGACATACGGATGAGGCGGAGGAATCCAATTTTGAAGGATATTAACTCTTGTGTTTCAGCTTGGTTGCTGATTGAGCTAAGGTTTTTGTACTTTTTAAGTCATTGTTGATACCATCTTGTTTTTGTTAACTCTCTTTTCCACTTACAGAGCGAGTTTACTATTTTTCTTTGAAATAAATAATCGAAAACATTTAACCTACTGATGCCTCAATTAATGTAATTTTATTGGCATCTATTTTTATTTTGAAATGTGCCAGTAGCTGCTGCATTTCCCACCCTAGTCTTACACTCGAGTCGATAAGTTTCCCCAGTTTTGGTGGTAAAATTAGGTGCCTCGGCTTATATTCGGGTCAGCTATTGCTCGAGTATCTATGGGAACTCTTAACAGGAATAGAAAGTCCTGTCTTTCTCCTGCTGAGCACCTGGTGGTTTCAAACTACTGACCTTGTGGATCACAGCCCAAGGTGTAACCACTCTGCTGCCAGAGCTCCTTTTAAGAGGTTATTTTTAAAGCCTAAGGAAAACGATTCCACTCTGACACACGTGAGGTCACCAGGAGAGACAGATGGAAGCTGACAATTACCATCGCGCTTTTGCTGAGCACCAATTCACCTCAGGTGCACATTACATACACACCTCATACAACGCCGCTCTCCGTCTCACTTGCATGTGTGTGCATTTCACTGAGCACATTGGTGACAGTGACATCGAGATGGCAGTGAGTTTGGGGAGGGGGGGTTGGGTATATGCATACACACATGCGTGCGCATCTCTTGCTAAACAACAGATGGAGAAACTAAAGCTCAACTAGGCTCTGAGACTTGCCCAAGATCACGCGGGACTACAGAGGACCTGATTCCGACTCGAATGGTCCTGGGTTGGAAGATCTGTGTCAAGCTGTGCCAGGAGAGATGTGGTTTCTCTCTGCTTTCTTCATTCAGTGCCGCTCATGATCCTCTTCGTGTTTACAGCCATGATGGCGGTCCCTCTCCAAATGGTTCCACCGCCATTAAAACGAACTCAATGCCCCTGAGCAAAATCTCTTCCTTCTTCACCCAAGGTAACCACAGGTCAAGTTTGCTTTCTTTATTAGTAGTTTTCATGACATAATGTTCCCATATCATACAGTTCCAGAGTTAAACCGCGTCTGAAAGGAGTTGTATATACATGATCACAATCAGTTCCCCCCTGCACACACACCCCCACTGATGGCTCCGCTGTTCCCCTCCTGCTCCCCCTGCCCGTTTCTCAATCACACAGGCCGCATCAGTGTGCTAGAAAGCCGTGTGCCTCTGACACACCAGCACAAACCTCAGGCCAAGACTCCAGGGCGGCTTCCTGGCAGGCCACCTGTGGGTTCCTGTGAGCGCTCACCTGGGCCAGTGAAGCCCACCCCCTTCTCCCTTCTGCACAGCAGAAGGCCTGCCACCTGGACAGAACTCAGGGACATACAGTGTGATTTTCCTCAGCAACCTGCAGGGTCCTCTTATCATTTGCCCACACGTTTGGCCCTCCTCCGGGCTGTCGCCCCCCCCCCCCCAGTGGCTGGCTCAGGCCACCTGAGAAATTCTACCCTTGAATCAATACTACCCTGGTTTAGGCTGGTGGGGGGCGGGGGGAGGATGTGAGAAGTGTCCACTCCAAATTCTCTCTTCAAAGAAGTCGAGGCCTGGGACATCTCGGTCACTCCCCTCAAAGAAACATACATTCTCAATAAGTGGAAGGGTTGGTTTGTTTGTGTGTTTTTTAAGTTTGAAAAACCCTGCTGCTCCAAATTGCTAAAACTGGGCCAATATTTGGCTTCCTTCCCGAGGACAAGTACCTGCCAGGTGAACGTTTACAGTTGCAGGTACTGCACGGACCAGCGGATGTCAGGCAAGGAACAGAGTGTTTGGAAATGTTAGCTCGCACTAGTTTGGGGTAGAAAGCTCCATGTCTGGTTTCTGTGGTCAGGGCAACGGTGGGGTGGGCGGTGACCAAGGTCATCACAAAGGGCCCAGGCTCAGAAGGCCCCACTCTTGGGTGAATGCCATGTGATTGAGTTATTACTCTGCCATCGATGTCTTGAACCTTGTCGTCATTTTATCTTTGAATCGGTGTCTTGAAAGGGGGGCAATGGGTCATAGACCAGGACCTTCAAGCCTTAGCTCGCAGTGAGTCTTGCCTCCTGCCACGCCCCCAGAGGGCTTCTTTGCTACTGGCCTTCACCTCCCTGCGTGAACTGCGGCCCTGCCACCACGGCCAGCGTGATCACGAGCTCACTGGGAAATGACGAGAGAGGTTGGCGGAAAAGGATGACTGGTTTCCTGTTTGCTTGATCGTCATCGGCTGGTCCCTTTCTGGTGTGCATTCCAATGAGACGCGAGCATCTTCCCGCCCATTCAGAAAGTCTGTCCACAAGCCTCTTCTCCCACCTCCTCGTCTGTCACTTGCCAATCATGTTCCTTCCAAGTTCTTGAGCAGCCAGCCACACAACTGGCCACAGCCTGTGAGTCAGTAAGCACTCACACATCTGGCAGCTCCTCCTTCCCAGCGGAGGGAACAGCTTGAAGTTCTACCACTGGGAGGATTTCCCTTCACCACTGGCCTTCAGGAAGGTCCACTCTCAAGGGGTGCCTGCATCTCGTGGGAGGGAAGGTAATATGACGGGAGCAGAGACCGTGGTCATTCGGGCCACTTCCTTCCACGTGCAATTTATCTGGGCTTTCAGGGCCTAGTGGAGCCCAATCTCGAATGTCCTCCCAACCAAACCAAACTCACCGCCATTCCTAGCAATTCTATAGGACAGGGTAGAATGGTCCCTGTGTTTCCTAGACTTTAGCTGTTAACAGAATAGAAAGCCTTCTCTTTCTCCTGAGGAGCAGGAGGTTTTGAACTGCTGACCTTTCGGATACCAGCCCCACTCGTAACCACTACACTACCAGGGTTCTAATGGAGTGCTACTGCGCACATCGGACTTCATAACCAAGTGGGTCAGACAGCACCCAACCCATGATGGGTTTTACGGTGACTGGCCGCCTGTGATTAAGTATTCAGCCTCTGTTAAGGCCCAGTAATGAGCCACAAGCTGTTTCTCGAAAGAAGAGCAGCTATCCGCAGGGGGTGGCAGGGCTTTGCTCCAAAATCCTAAGGGACCTGCCAAAGATGCCATCCCTGTCTGCCATGGACACTTCCAGCTCCATTAGAGCAGCCAAATCATGGGGTCCAATGGGGACAGCAGCTTAGAGAGTAGCCTGAACTTGCTCAGCACCTTTTCTTATTCTGGGTCCTACTTTGAAACCAGCAGCTTTTCAAGTCACTTGGTAAGTGGGCGGCAGAAGCACCCCTAAGCAAGGGCTATGTTGCCACCCAAATCCAAAGAGACCAACCAGACAGTATGCCTCCCTTTGAGTTGTAGCTGCAGTCATCTGCCTTTCACTCTATAAGTACCGTTTCCCCGAAAATAAGACAGTGTCTTATATTAATTTTTGCTCCCAAAGATGTGCTGGGTCTTATTTTCAGGGAATGTCTTATTTTTCCATGAAGAAGACTACGGTACACATTTATTGTTTAATTAAAAGAGACCTCGCATTTCCTGCCTGCTCCAGTTGTGCTGTGGCCAACAGTAAGCTGCGTGGCAACGCCCACCGCTATAGTCCAGAGTCCAGAGTTATGGTAGCTTCGGGGGGCTTATTTTCAGGGAGGTCTTATTTTCAGGGGGATGCCTTATATTTCAGTAAGAGGCAAAACTGTAAGTAGGTCATATTTCCGGGGGATGTCTTACTTTCGGGGAAACAGGGTAATATCATGGCATGCTTCACACCACTAGACTCAGACAGTTCACTGTGGTGGAAGATGTCTGAAGTTTTATTGGATTGGTTTTCCAACCTCTAGCACAGAAATGTCTCCCCGTTAGCCGAGTCATTGGTACTTCGTCCTTATATCCTGAGACCCCAAAGGTCATGTCCTTACCCTTGAGACTGAAGCCATTTCCATACTCCTTGTCTCTTCAGCTTCTGCCCCCTGGTTTGTTGGTCTCTATGAAAGGCCCACTCGGACTCAGTTCTGCTTGAAAAAGTGTTACCAAACTTTGGTGTACTGCTAAGTGCCAGAGGCAGTCCACTCCACAAAGGGCTAGCCTGACAGCCCTCAGACCCTCATCCTCCAGGAATCCGAGCCCCTAACTCTCCCCACAGGTCCCTCGACGCCGCCCCTGCCATCTTGTGTTGGTCTCCCGGTTGAGCTGCGGCTGTTTATCCAACCTTGTTTTTCACCATCGCTAGTGTTACAACTCTCTGTACCTCCTTCTGAGCCTGCGCTGGAACTGCTTTGCTGTCCACAATTCCACCCACGGTCTCTTCAGGGCAATCTGGACTTGCCTACAAGGCACCTTACCACTCTTCCAGCTTCTACCCACTCCCCAGTTCCAGAACCACCCTGACATTTTCAGGTCTCCTTGAGTAGCACCGCACTCTTCTGATACTGAAATCTGCTGTAATGATCGAGTGCTATGACGACAGAAATAGCCCGCGTGGGTGGCTTTGATGGACACTCAGGGTCTCCCACTGAGGAGGCTGGAAGTCCAGTCCAGAGCGCCAGCTCTGGAAGAAGGCTCTCTCTCTGGGTTGATTCTCGGGAGCGGTCCTTGGCTACTTTCCATTCTGGAGACCTACCATTCCTGGGCCATCTCCGTGTTCCTTGGTGCCTTCCTCTCCTGGGTCCAGGAGCTTCACAGTGCCGGGATCTCCACTCCGGTTCTTTCTGCCTTGGTGGCAGCAGGTCCCTCTCATCTCTAGTTCCTTCTCTCTCCTTGTCATGTCTGTAAGCCCAGGGAAAATCCCCCTGAGCAAATCAAGGCAGGCTGTGGTGGGCTCAAGCGCGCTGTTTCTCATCCTTAATCCTTTTACTGGCTTTATCACGTCAGCTCATACCAGGGGGATTATCACATGACTGCCCAAACACAGAGCGTGCGGTCTCAGGCAAGCAGACACATACTTGAAGGGGGACCCAATACAACACGCCACCACATACTGTGGGTGAGCAGTTCCCATGTAACTACTGGAGGCAGAGTGGTCAGCACCTTTAAGACCAGCCCGACATGAGAACCAATTTGGAAAATTCATCTTTTCCATTGTCCTTCTTTAGAACCCCTCTCCAAATGGAATGTCGCAGGCTGGATTGGTCTCTAGAGGTGGAGAGAGAACGTTCTCTGGAGGAAATGGCTCGTGTGACTTTTGGGAGGCTGGCTTAGTCACCGACCTGAAGGCTTCTTCGGACCTACGTGGTTGCTGGGGCTGCCCAACCCAAATCAACCCGTCAGAGGATGGTGGTCTGCTGATGCGGAGGCTGTGGGGAATCCCAGGAGTGGCAGGTCCCCTGGCAGGCTGCTAGCTCAAGTTCCAAAAAAAAATCAGGGGTGCAGACAAGGACAAGCCGAGTCAGAGCATCCGTACGTAGGAAGTGGCTTCCCAATGTTCATGGAACATGAGATGAAAAGAATTGATTTTTTTTTCCCCACAAATGTTTTGAAGCCCCTTCATATATTGGATACAGGACACAGCCCCAAGGAAACTCCCCTTTCCATTAAACGTGGAAGGGCGGGGACTGGAGTAGGGTGGGACTGAGGCACGCCCTCTCCTCAGCAAGACACACCTGAAGGATGCTGCCTCATTTAAATGTAAACTCTCAAAACCAAAGTCATTGCCTTCAAAGTTGATTTAGACTCCTAGCACCGCAATAGAGCAGAGTAAAACTGCTGCTGTGGATTTCCCAGAGACTGTCAGTCAATGTTTAAAAATGATTTTATCGTAAACAAGCAGCCATCTAGCTCAGAAGCAACAAAGCCCACATGGAAGAAGCATACCAGTCTGTGTGATCAGGAGGTGTTGAAGGGATCAGGTATCAGACATCATCAGAACAAAAAAATCTTACCATAGTGAATGAGGTGGGGAGTGCAGAGTGGAGACTCAAAGCCCATTTGTTGGCCACTGGAGATCCCCTCACAGAGGGGTATAGGGGAGGAGATGAGTCAGTCAGGGTGCAATGTAGCACCGATGAAAAATACAGCTTTCCTCCAGTTCCTAAATGCTTCCTTCCCCACTCCCTACCATGATCCGAATTCTACCTTACAGGACTGGATAGAGCAGAGGTTGTACACTGGTGCATATAGGAGCTGGAGGTACAGGGAATCCAGGGCAGATGATACCTTCAGGACCAGGAGTGTGAGGGGCGCTACTGGGAGGGTAGAGGGAGAGTGGGTTGGAAAGGGGGAACCGATTACAAGGATCTACATGTGACCTCCTCCCTGGGGGACGGACAACAGAGAAGGGGGTGAAGGGAGACGCCGGATAGGGCAAGATATGACAAAATAATAATTTATAAATTATCAGGGGCTCATGAGGGAGGGGAGGAAGGGGAGGGAGGGGAAAAAAAGAGGACCAGCAAATGCTTTGAGAGTGATTAGGGCAAAGAATATAGGGATGTGCTTTACACAATTGATGTATATATGGATTGTGATAAGAATTGTATGAGCCCCTAATAAAAATGTTTTTAAAAAAAGATCTTATCGGGGGCGGGCGGGGGGGGGGGGAGACTCCGGATAGGGAAAGACATGACAAAATAACAATCTGTGAATTATCAAGGGCTCATGAGGGAGGGGGGGAGCGGGGAGGGAGGGGGAAAAAAAAGAGGACCTGATGCAGAGGGCTTAAGTGGAGAGCAAATGCTTTGAGAGTGATTAGGGCAAAGAATGTACGGATGTGCTTTATACAATTGATATATGTATATGTGTGGATTGTGATAAGAGTTGTATGAGCCCCTAATAAAATGGAAAAAAAGAAAATGATTAGGGCAAAGAATGTACGGATGTGCTTTATACAATTGATGTTTGTATATGCATGGATTGTGGTAAGAGTTGTATGAGCCCCTAATAAATTGTTTTAAAAAATGGGGAAAAAAAGATTGTATCTGGGGTTCTTACAGCTCATCACATTCCACACAGCGATTGTCTCAAGCATATTTGTACATATGTTGCCATCATCATTTCCCAAACATTTTCTACTTGAGCCTTTGGTATAAGCTCCTCATTTTCCCCCTCTTCCCCACCCTCCCACCCTTGTGAATCTTTGATCAATTATATATTGCTATTATTATTTCAAATCTTACACAGTCCATTGTCTCCCTTCACCCACATCTTTTTTTTAATCATTTTATTCCAGGCTCTTATAGCTCTTATCACAATCCATACATCCACCCACTGGGTCAAACACTTTTGTACATATGTTGCCATCATAATTTTCAAAATATTTTCTTTCTACTTGAGCCCTTGGTATCAGCTCATTTTTTGCCACCTTCCCCCACCCTACCTCCCTCATGAACCCTTGATAATTTATAAATTATTATTTCATATCTTACACTGACTGATATCTCCCTTCACCCACTTTTCTGTTGTCTGTCCCCTTGGGAGGGGGTTATATGTAGATCATTGTGATTGGTTCCCGTTTTCATCCCCCATCTCTCTCTTCCCCTCCTTGTATCACTACTATCATTATTGGTCCTGAGGTTTATCTGTCCTGGATTCCGTTTTTCTTATCTGTATCTATGTACATGCTCTGGTCTAACCAGAGGTGTAAGATAGAATTGGGATCATGATAGTGGGTGAGGAAGAAGCATTAAAGAAGCAGAGGGAAGTCCTGTGTTTCATTGGTGCTATACTGTACCCTGACTGAAATAGCCCTTCCTTGTTACCCTTCTGAAAGGAGATATGCAGTCGACTATAGATGGGCTTTGGGTCTCCACTCCATGCTCCCCCTCATTCACAATATGATTTTTTGTTCAGGGTTTTTTATACCTGATACTTGATCCTATTGACACTACGTGATCACACAGGCTGGTGTGCTTCTTCCATGTGGGCTTTGTTGCTTCTCAGCTAGATGGCCACATGCATATTTATCTTCAAGCCTTTAAGATCCCAGATGCTATATCTTTTGATAGCCAGGCACCATCAGCTTTCTAAACTACATTTGCTTATAAATGCATTCTGTCTTCAGCGATAGTGTTGGGAAGGTGAGCATCACAGAATGCCAGGTTATTAGAACAAAATGTTCTTGGATTGAGGGAGTACATGAGTAGAAAACCAAGGACCCGCTGCTACCTTAATACTTAACATATAACTACAGCTATGTCCCTATCATCATATATAAATATATTTACATATGGACATGCCTGTATTTAGACTCTATAAATGCCCTTTGTCTCCTAGTGCTTTCTTCTATTTCCTTTTACTTTCAACCTTCATTCGGCTTTCATTAATTCCACTTGGCTACATTGCACTTGATCAAGCCCCACCAGGCATCCTACACCCTCCTCACCATCAATGATTTTAGATCACTTGTTGCTCCCTTGTCCCTGAGTTTGTTGGCTCCCCCTTCCTTTCCCCTACTTCTCCCACTGCTATCTACCCCCATACCAATCAATCAGTCCCATTGGTATCTCCACTGGATTGTTTATCACGCCTATCTTATCTAGATAAACATGCAAAAAAAATAAAACAAAATAAAACAGCACCTCAAAGGAAAGCCTATAAATAGCTCCAAGTATGTTTATTGATCTTTATGAATGTTTTTCAGTCCAGTCTGATGAGGTGCCATGCCTGCCTCCTCCCCCAACCCGCCCCCCCCCCCATTCCTCGGGGACTTCATTGCTTTGCTCTCCTTGTTGCTCTGTTGCACGCCCTTAGTGTTTCACCTCGGTGTGGCACCCACATGGCTGCTCTTCATCCCCAGAGACTGTAAATCTTTACAAGAGTAGAAAGAAAACCTCGTATTTTTCCAGCAGAGCAGCTGATGGTTTTCAACTAAGACTATTTACAAAACGTTAGAGGGTAATTTCATAATATTGCAAAGTGAAAGATAATTAGAACAGATCATAAAACAAGCACATAATACTGGATAGTACAGCTTAGCCAAGTGGAGACATGGAATATTAACTATCACAAGAAACCTATGTACAACTGTTGGGAGCCGATAGCCATTAAGACCCTGGCCTCAGACACGTAGCAGAAACTTGGCCGCTTTCTAACAGCAAGGCTTTGTTTCCTGCCCAACTTCGCTCAGTAGCATGAGCAGTTGCGATAACTGACCTTGTTGCCATTAGTCAAAGTACTGAGCACCCATTGAACTGCAGATATACCATGTTAGGAACATAGTGATAAGTTCACCCGGTAAGCCTTGAATTGCATGCGGACGTCACCACGGACGTCTTTGAGTACTGTTGCGCACCCTTTGTACCTTATTGGGAACATGTGGCTGATTGGTTGTTGTACAGTGTGCGGTTGTTACACAGTGTGCTTCATTGGAATATGTGCCTCCCACTTCCTTCTCTGTTGTGAATATATACCCAGAGTTTTGGCAAAATAAACGGTCTTGATCAGCACTTGTCTTGCCCCATGTCTCTGTGTCTTTTCTTCCATCCAGGTTCGTTGCCCCTCCGGGTCACCATGTGAGGGTCTCGCTGGACGAGACCCTGACATACAACCAGTGTGGCAAGTGCCATGGCACTATCTCAAACAACTGGGAATGGAAATTCCACACGAGCCAGCACTATCCCTGGGCACACACCTTAAAGGAGTAAGAGCCGTAACAGAGACAAGTGCATTCCTGTGTTCACCTCAGCACTAGTCAGAAGAGCAAGAAGTGGGGCACAGCCCAAACGCCCATCAATAGAAGAATGCATCATGAAACTTTAGTACGAATATGTGGGAGACAAAAGTTATCCCCCAGGATGTCCCCCCAAAATATATGCCACACCTGAAGCTCTTTGCAAACACATGGTCCCGGTCTGTCACTGTCAACTGCTTAAAGGTTAGCTGCCTGAAGGTTGTCAGTCACCTAAGGCAATCAGGCCCTACTGTGTGTCCCACCCTAAAGATAATGGATTGTTCCCCAAGGAGAACCCAAATACACCTAAGGTCAAGGCAACTCAGGGACGACCAAGGTTAGGTTGCCATCTTATCTCTAGAGCCGGCCTATCTTAGTAAGTGTGTGCCTTCCTTTCACATGTAGACCTGTTGTACAACCCCTTCCTGTTAGCATGTGGTTACCTGTAATCAGGGGAACCGGCACGCCCCTAGAGAGTCTTGGTTGGAGATCTATTCGATTTCTCTGCCTGGAGCTGGCTCCTGAAGTCATGATGGTCCCGAAGGTGAGCACGCTCATGCTTTGTCTTGTCTGATGTCTGTTTAGTTTTACCCCTCAATTATACAACCTACCCTTGGACCCCTTTGATTGTGGAGGCTGATACCCCACAGGAATACACAATGAGCTATTACACATTGCCAACAACACACTGATGGACCACGCAGCACCTCATGACATGGATGGACCCGGAACACCTCATGCTGAGTGAAGTCAGTCCATCCCCGAAGGACTGAAATTGGATGAGACCACTGATGCCAAGGGTGCAAACCAAGCCCAAGGCCTGCCTATCAAAGGAAACAGACTCTGGAGTCTGCCAAACTGGGAGGGACCAGAGCGGGGAGACAAAGCCACCGGCTAGAAGGCTGACAGGTCATGACTTAGGTGAGATGATGGACAGAGAGCCATGAGCGGAAGAGAAGTCAGGGTAGGGTCTGGGATAGAAATGGGGACAGGGTGGTGGTGGTGGTTGATAAGGGGATTGAATGGTTGAATACAGCACTGATGGTCTGAAAGGTAACCCCACACACCTGTAATTCACAATCGAGGAGAGAGTCACAAGAAGACCTTACTGTCGGCCCTACAGCTCAAGCAGAGTAACAGCGGCCAGGCAGTCCACCTTCATGGAGGCTCTTGGAGTACTGCCCAAGGTCCGGATGCCCAAAAGAAAAGTCAGCTCTGTTGAAAGGATGTTAAAGGAGGAGCCAGGAGGCCAACAGGTCATCAGCTAACTTTGCGCTGGCAAAAGGGAAAGTAGGCAACAGGAAAAGATAAATCTGATTTTTTTTTTTAATGCACGATCAAACTCTCAGGAACAGCAGTGGAAGTAGCAATATCATGAGGGTAGGGGAGAGTGGGGTGGGGGGGCAAGCGAGAGACAAGGCTGGGTACAGAGCCTACCCCCCAGAGGGACGAATAACAAAAATGTGGGTGAAGGGAGGCAATAGACAATGTAAGACACGAAATAATAACAATTATATATAATCAACCAAGGATTCCTGAGCATGGGAGAGTCGGGGAGGGAGGGGGAAAGTTGGAGCTGAAACCAAGGGCTCAAGTAGAAAGAAAATGTTTTGGAAATGTTGATGGCAACATTGTACTTGTGTGCTTAATATAGTTGAATGAGATTGTCATAAAAAGTCAATAAAATGATTAATAAAAAAATGAAATAGGGGAAAGAAGAGGAGCTTATACCACGGGCTCAAGTAGAAAATGTTTTGGAAATGATGATGGCAACATAGGAACAAATATGCTTGATACAATTGACATATGGAATATTTTAAGAGTTGTGACCCCAATAAAATGATTTATACATAAATGCTTTAGGTGCAAACAAGAGGGAAAGGGGGAGCAGAGGGAAACAGGCAGAAGTGGCCTGTGGGAAGTGGAGAAATTAAAACCCACTTAGAGAAAAAGGCACATCAGGTGAATGCTTGTTCCTAACAAGGGCCCTGTGACTCTCTTCTACAATCCAGAGGAACATTCTCAGCAACTCTCTTGTGAAGGCAAGTGTTTTAGTAGCCCCAGGTAGATTTTGAAGAAGGAGGAAATCCTACCTTATCTCAAATCCATATTTTTTCATGCAAATGCCTTCTTACTTAAGAGGTGAAACCCTTTGCCAGTGGTTTATTTTTTGGTACAAGCAGAAAATAGTAGGATGTTGAATGATGGGAGGCTTTGATTGTCTTATGTGTCCATGTAATGGGGGTGGGGTAGTTTGTCTATCCTATAATGCCTGCCTCGTGGCAATGTGGAGTCACGGTCATGCGTTCATATGACTTGAACAATCTAAGTCACTTCTATTTCCAAGTTGCTCTTTTAGAGTTTGTGTCTGGAGTGTAGATGAAGGTCAGCAGAGAAGGCTGTCAGTTTTGCTTTCAATGAGCAGACACCATTTGTTTCAACTCTTCATCATAATCTCCATGTGCTGTCATTCAGTCAGCTTGCTCTCCGAATTTCCCGTGTCCACATCCTTCTTTCCTAACCCTCTGGGCTCGGACCACCATGTGTCAGTCCAGGTCGACTAGAGAAACAAATCCAGAGACTCATATGTGGGCAAGAGAGAGTTTTAAGTTTGGGAGGCCTGGTAGGGCATGATCAAGGGCAATGTAACAAAGAGGAATTGCTGAAACCCTGGTGGGGACAGAGCATAAGTGTGGGACAGGAGGAAAGTCAAGGGAAATAGAGGAAAGAGATGGGAGGCAAAGGGCATTTGTAGAGGTCTATATAAAGACATGTACATATGCAAATATATTTATATATGAGGATGGGGAAATATATCTGTGCCTATATTTATAGGTTTAGTATTAAGGTAACAGAAGGACATTGGACCTCCATTCAAGTACTCCCTCAATGCAAGAATACTTTCTTCTATTACATTGGCATTCCATGATGCTCACCTTCCCGACACAACTGCTGAAGACAAATGTGTGAATAAGCAAATGTGGTGAAGAAAGTTGACGGTGCCTGGCTATCAAAAGATATAGCATCTGGGGTCTTAAAAGCTTGAAGGTAAACAAGTGGCCATCTAGCTCAGAAGCAACAAAGCCCACATGGAAGAAGCACAGCAGCCTGGGTAATCATGAGATGCCGAAGGGATCAGTTATTAGGCATCGAAGAACAAAAAATCATATCATTGTGTGCTCATCTCCATGATACAATTGCTGAAGACAAATGGGTGCATACGCAAATGTGGCGAAGAAAGCTGATGGTGCCTGGCTATCAAAAGGTATAGCATCCAGGTCTTAAAGGCTTGAAAGTAAACAAGGAGCCATCTAGCTCAGAAGCAACAAAGCCCACACCAGTCTGTGAGATCACGAGGCGTCAAAGGGATCAGGGATCAGGCAACATCAGAACAAAAAATCTTACCACAGTGAATTGGAGTAACCAAGCCCAGAAGTCTATTAGCCTATATGTCTGATACCAATCTATAAAGTCCTCTTCAGACTAATGAAACACATGCAATGATGCCGAATGCAAGACGATCACAGGCCAGTGGGTAGAAAGCCAGTCGCGTTGTAAGCATCTCAGCACTGACAGGGGTCTATGTGGCTTCTCCGGCGTCAGAGGTCTGGTTGCATCAGGGTAGATCCACATGGCTTCTGCAGCTCAGGGCACTAGAGTAGTTCCATGTGTCTTTGTCAGCTGCAATGTTTCCCAGGGTGTAGCTTAGAGACAGAGAGAGATCTCCTGCCTCCAACAAAGAAAATACCAGTTTCCCAGAATTCTCAGAAGGCCAGGCCCACACAGAGGCCTCCCTCATTGGCTATGATCCGATCGACAGGCCAGACTCTCCCTACACTCTTAATCCTCAAATTGACAAATGATTATATAACTACCACAGACCACACTTTCATATAACTCTATAACCATATGTAATTTTCAAACAATAATAAAATCATATCTGTACCCAACAGGATAAAACTAAAATATATATAATTCAATATGTGCCACCTTCATTTAAACATAACTTTCTATAAGTGAACAAAAATATCCTATGCCTAACAATTGCAGTTAAGTAACACCTACACCTTAATCCTATAATCCTGTCGGTGACTATATTCCCCCACCTATGAAAGTTTGTAAGCCAGCCGCTTCGTGCCTGTATCTCTCATTTGGGTATCCACTATCTGTACTGCCCACTTACATCAACCCAGTGCTCCCAGGAGACAATCATAATCTTTGACATGAAGAATCTTCATTCCAGTTGGAACCTTGTGAAGTCCGCATCCACAAGCAAAGTCAAATCAGGACAGGCCATCCCTCAAGTCTGCAGTGATAGGCACTGTCAGGGGAAGCCAGCCCCTAACACATCATTACGGGTCTGGTAGGCGCAATTGTACAGCGATAATAAGTGAGGATTATAGTAAAGTTATAGAGAGCATGAGAGATAGAAGGGAAATATAGAAATAAATGGAGTCAGACACGATTCATGGTAGCATGCTCACCCCTGCTTGGTGGTCCACGTGGAGGGAGAGAGCTCTTTAATGCTAGCCCAGGCTTTTTATATTCTCCAGGGACGTACAAGCTCCTAATTACAGGTGGGTACATATATCACAGGGAGGGGTTGTGCTATAGGTAATACCGTAATGAGAGGGGGTGGTCTAGGGACATGCATGCAATAGTAAGAGCAGGGATTGGGGGTATACATGTGATAAGATGGGCGGATAACTTAACTTTGGATGTCACAGAGTCCGTTTGGCCTGTTCCCTGACTCAGTTGATAGAGATCATCATTGGTAGTGTGAGAACGCTTGGTCTCAGGCCTCAGGGAGGATTAGCTTATTGTCCCCAGCAGCAGGGAGTGAGGCCTACCATATCCTAGAGGCCTACTCTGTAGTCTGGTGACTAACTGTCCTCGGGGAGGATGTCTGTAAGTGTCTGACTGCCCCCCACAAGTCCCCCTTTTATTTTATATATAAAATTCAAAAGCCACAAGGGAGATATGGTTATTTTCTATACATTAAAGACTGTCATGGCAAAACGTCATGATCCAATTAATATAGCTCAAAATTCAGACTTATAGCAAACATTTGAATCCAGGCACTGGGTAAAAAATCCCCTATGTCCATCTGCTATTGGAGGAAGATATGAGAGAGACTGGATACCACGGCGGGAAGAAATAGAGCCTAATAGGAATGTCTGCTTCTATAGTCAGAGCCGCAGGCCACCCAGCAACCAGCTGTGTGCTTGTAGGAGACCACCTCAGATCAGCACCATATGGGAGGGTAAAGTGAGGAGCAATGCCATGAGAATGTGATTAGGACTTACCTATAACTCACAAGGGTGGAGGTCCCCCCCTACCACTAGAAACCTAGCCTTCCAGGCTCCTTTGCGAGACAATGAAGGATTCGTCCTTGAACACTCTCTTCCTGTTCTCTGCTCCTCAGGTGTTTGCCTTATGCTCAAACTTCAAAAGTACCATAGAGGCCGTGTGATTCTCCTTCATACGCCTTAGCTTTCTGTAGAAGCAACACCTGGTAACCAGGACGAAAATTGTGATAATGAGCAGCACTGTTAGGCTGGAATCCAGGCTATGAGAAATACTTTGAACCCAAGCATGAGGGTCCAATCCTTCCATGCCCCTCACCAATTGCTTAATGATATCAGAGCCGGGAGATGCCTCAAGCCTGTCTTTGCATGTATAGAAAATATCCTTTTTATGCTGATCAACATCTAATGAAATGTTTCCCTTAAACCCTTGCAAATGTCTCCTAATCAAATCCCAATCGTGCAATGTCTTATTATAAGGCTAAGGGGTTATACAGAAGTCAGTTACATTCCAATCACAGTTCAGCATTAACTGATGTTGCAAGTCCATGATTTGATCTCCCAACCACTGGACAGTTAGCTGCAGCTCCACTACTTCCCCCCCACCCCCAGTTCATCGTCCACCTTTGCCTGAGTGGCCCAGAGCTGATGCAAGTCCACTTGCCACTTCTGCACGAAATGTTCAGTCTTGATGGACTCCTGTAGCGCTCCCCCAGCGATGGCAGCAGTGGTGGCAATGGCTATGAGTCCGATTATATCTGCGACCAGCATTCCCACGAATCGACGAGGTCTCCTCAGCATCTCCGACACCACTTGCATCAAGAAGGACGATTCCGGACTGCTCTCCCATCTGCGCTTCATCTCCACCGGGATCCATGCCCCCATCCTGCTCTTCAGGATGAGGATGCTGTCTTTTGGAAGGTTTACAAGCAGAGCACAGTTAATGCCAGTGAACAGTTTACAATTGTGGCCAGTGGCACTGCGGGCAGTTTCATTTATGAGGATGTTTCCTACAGCGAGCACATAAGGCAGCTTTACACACGAGACTATGCATCGAGTCTCATTTTTGGGGAACGTATAAGTATAGCCAGAATGACTGGTGCCAGTCAAGCTTCCTGGGTAGGCTTAGTGGCAAGTGGTAAGTTCCACAGGTCCCCCTGTTCAGGTCCTGTCACAGGCTTCAGTAACCTGGGGCGGGGAGGTGCGATGCCTCCTTCATGCCACGCCATCAGCTCTGCCCTGGTAGTGGCAAAGCCATCAGAGGTCTTTTGCCACTCACAATTACTTATATAATCACACGAGGTGGTATTGGATTCCTCTGAGCAATTAGTCAGAAACTTGCCGTGAGGGCCCCAATCAATAATAGTCACCGTGTCATTTCTTAGCATCTTTCCGTGTGGCCCCTGACATTTGAGCCATTTGAGTCTGTCAGCAACGACATGCCGGTAACTCATGTGTACAGGTTTCCATAGCTCCTCTTCCCTCCACAGTAGTGGAGTTTTCATATTCTGCAAATACCTTGACCAGAGACTGCCAGGCCTCTCCTTTGCCCTTTGGCTCCTCTCCTGTGCCCAGTTGGACATGTCGTGGTCTCCTTGGCCTCAGCTACCACGTGTGGGGGTGCAGTCCCACGAGGTCGCCCAGGTTCAGTGTCTGTAAAACCTGAAACTTCTGTCCTTTATAAAAACCCACTTGGATCACAAGCCAGGCTTCAGCACGAGTTTTTTCTTTTCAACAACACAAGCCCCAGCACTGAAAGAAGCACTTAAAAAAAATCATTTTACTGGGGGCTCGTATAACACTTATCACAAGCCATGCACCCATCCATCCTCTCAAACACACATGTTGCCATCATGGTTTTCAAAGCATTTTCTTTCTACTTGAGCCCTTGGTATCAGCTCCTCATCCCCCCCCCCCTCCGTCTGCCTCCCTAAAGGGGCACTTTTTATTGTCAGTGAGAAAGCAGTAAGTGACCACCCCACAGGACTGCGGAAGGGAGCCGAAAGAGCCCGGGCCTGGCCGTCTCCGGTGGGTGTCCCACTTCTTCTCGGGGTCGTCGGGCTCCCAGCGACTGGCCGGGAAAATATGCTCGGTTCCTCTGGTACCAGCCCCGCAGCACCCCCTTGCCTGCGTGCCACTGGTCCTTCTCCATCGCTCCGCAGCCCAGCCGCGGCCCACTCCTCCCTCCAGCCCTAGAGACGAAGAAGAAGCCTGCGAAGGTGTGAAAGTGCGGGGTGCGGAGGTCCTCGCCCGGGCTCGCAGCGCCTTCTGCAGGAACTGCAGCATGGGGCGTGGGCCTCCTTGGGCGGGACCACCCGCCGGTGCCCAAAGCCACCCCAAGGCTGAAGGTGACCTCGATCTCCTCGTGCTTGGTCTCCTCCTGCTTGGCTTCCCACTCCTGCCGCAGACCGGCTTCCTCCTCGTCCTGACCACCTCTCCCCGGTGTGATGCTCCTCCTCCTCCTCCTCCTCCTCCTCCTCCTCCTCCTCCTCGCTTCCTCCTCCTCCTCCTCCTCCTCCTCCTCGCTTTCTCCCCCACCCCCCATCGTGACCACCTCTCCCCTTTGGTTATCCTCCTCCTCCTCCTCCTCGTTTCCTCTTCCTCCTCCTCACTTCCTCCTCCTCCTCCTCCTCGCTTCCTCCTCCTCCTCGCTTCCTCCTCCTCCTCGCTTCCTCCTCCTCCTCGCTTCCTCCTCCTCCTCGCTTCCTCCTCCTCCTCGCTTCCTCCTCCTCCTCGCTTCCTCCTCCTCCTCGCTTCCTCCTCCTCCTCGCTTCCTCCTCCTCCTCGCTTCCTCCTCCTCCTCGCTTCCTCCTCCTCCTCGCTTCCTCCTCCTCCTCGCTTCCTCCTCCTCCTCGCTTCCTCCTCCTCCTCGCTTCCTCCTCCTCCTCGCTTCCTCCTCCTCCTCGCTTCCTCCTCCTCCTCGCTTCCTCCTCCTCCTCGCTTCCTCCTCCTCCTCGCTTCCTCCTCCTCCTCGCTTCCTCCTCCTCCTCGCTTCCTCCTCCTCCTCGCTTCCTCCTCCTCCTCGCTTCCTCCTCCTCCTCGCTTCCTCCTCCTCCTCGCTTCCTCCTCCTCCTCGCTTCCTCTTCCTCCTCGCTTCCTCCTCCTCCTCGCTTCCTCCTCCTCGCTTCCTCCTCCTCCTCGCTTCCTCCTCCTCCTCCTCCTCCTCCTCGCTTCCTCCTCCTCCTCCTCCTCGCTTTCTCCCCCACCCCCCATCGTGACCACCTCTCCCCTTTGGTTATCCTCCTCCTCGCCGCCTCCTCCGCCTCCTCCGCCTCCTCCGCCGCCTCCTCCTCCTCCTCCTCCTCGCCTCCTCCTCCTCCTCGCCTCCTCCTCCTCCTCGCCTCCTCCTCCTCGCCTCCTCTTCCTCCTCCTCACTTCCTCTTCCTCCTCCTCACTTCCTCCTCCTCCTCCTCGCTTCCTCCTCCTCCTCCTCCTCCTCGCTTTCTCCCCCACCCCCCATCGTGACCACCTCTCCCCTTTGGTTATCCTCCTCCTCCTCCTCGCCCCCTCCTCCTCCTCCTCCTCGCCCCCTCCTCCTCCTCCTCGCTTCCTCCTCCTCCTCCTCGCTTCCTCCTCCTCGCTTCTTCCTCCTCCTCCTCGCTTCTTCCTCTTCCTCCCCCAGCTTCCTCCTTGTTGTGACCACCTCTCCCCCATGGAGAGCTTCCATTCAGCCTCCTCCTCGCGCTCCTCCTTGGCCAGCTGCTTCTCCCGCTGCTTGGCCTCCATGGAGCTGAGGGACACCAGACTCACCGTGCTGGACTTGCCTTCTGCCTCCATGGCGCCCTAACGCGCCCGACATTTCAGGATGTCCTCCTCCGCGATGCGCCCTCTGCGCACACTGCGTCGCCTGCTTTTTCAGGAGGCCATGGACTGAACCATGGAGGCCACCAGGCCCTGAGGCTCGGCAGGAAAGGCGGAGACCCGAATCAGCGCTGGCGCCGGGAGTTCTTTGTTGTGTGAAGCCAAGAACCGGGGTATTTCCCACCAGAGGAATCTAATAGTACAGTACGTGTGGGGTGGATTGACATCATCTGGTGTCAATTTGAGGATGAAGAGTGGAGGCGTGGAATCTGGCCTGTCAATCCACAGATAGCCAATGAGGCCTCTGTGCGGGCATGGCCTTCCCCTGAGGATGCTGGGGAAACTGGTATTTCCTCCTGGGAGACTTTGCAGCTGACAAGACACACGGAACTACTACTGGCGCCACGTGGACCTACCCTGATGCAACCAGACCTCGGAAGCCGGAGAAGCCACACAGCCACCCCTGCTTACCACGCCCCTGGACCCAAAGACTTTCTACCCACTGGCCTGCGGATCCTCCTGCATTCGGCGTCACGTGCGGGTGATCAGACCAGCTATCCCGCATCAAGCTGGGTCCGAAATGAGGCGTGCGGATGATAGGAAAAGAAAGAGACATGTACAAAGTATGGGATCCGGAGGATGACAGTCTGATGGACTGAAGTCCCGAGTATATTCAAAGCTTGATTTGTATACTTTTCTTACATGGGATTGGTTACAATACAAACATCAAAGAACTTTAAAAACATTCCTAAACGCTTATCTATGCAAATGTTAGTTAACTAGTCACACTTTCCTAACCTTAGAACAATAAACGCACTAAGTTCTAAGACAATCCCATGGATATGCAAGATTCAAAAGAATCTTAAAAGAGATCGTAAATAACTGAGTTATCTCTCAATGCTTTCAGCAGCAAGGTCACAAATACCAGTGATTTTGCAATGCTTTTGTCTGCAAGACACAGGCACAGGGAATTAATTGGTCACCCATCAGTAAACACCTTGATCAGCGGATGCCTCCTACAGTCATGGCATGTGTTTCCTGAGCCTGAAGAGGACTTTATAGATGGGAATTGGACTTCTGGGCTTGCACTGGGTTGGGATGCTTTCTTACTCTCTCAGACTTACACACATATGAGTTTTGATGGATTCGTTTCTCTAGTCTACCCAGACTAACACAATGCATGATATTAAATTATCAATTAGCGAGAGCTAGCTTAGGGACAGGGGGCTGTCCCTCCCATGCCTGCAAAGGCCCCCATAGAGGAGATTGGAAAGAAATCAGGCGACCATTAGACACCTATGAAGCCCCCAAACTGAGCATGCTCTTACTCAGGCCCCCAGCCGGGTCGGAGGTACACCTGCGCAGGCCAAACTAGGCCCAGGCTCATGACCCCACCCAGGTGGGCTTAACTCAGCCAATGGTGTCAACCAATACCATCAGCCACACCTTTCCCCAGCCAGGGAGTGGGCTAGGAAAAAGGCAGGGAGTGTGTTCTTGGACACTCTCTTACCTTGCTCCTGGTCAGAGGCAGGTAGATGGGGAGGGTCTCCCTACTGCTCGTGGGAACAGCACACATCCACTCTGGGCCTCTCTGTGAACCCCTTTGAGACTGTAAAGCCTGAAACTTGTCCTGTCCTTCAAAAAACCCCACTGGGATTACCAAACGGGTTTCGGTGTGAATTCTTTCATCATGCGAAGCCAAGAACTGAGGTATTACTGACTCCAGAGTCTAACAGCCCTGGTGATGTGGTGGATTACGTATTGAGCTGCTAACTACATGGTCAGGGGTTCAAACCCACCAGCTGCTCAGCAGCCAAGAATGAGGCTGCCTAATCCTGGAAAGATTTGCAGTCTTGGAATCCCAGAAGTAGTTTTGGTCTGTCCTGTAGAGTCTCAACACATTGGATCAGTTCCATGGCACTGAGTTTTGGATTTTTTTGATGATGTAACAGCTTATCAACAATTAACTGAAGACATTGGTGTGCTTAAGGAAAATGTCTGCAATTTAAAGCTGGAAGGTCACTGGGATTTGGAAAAGAATTAGAGCTGCATGGTGTTTTAGATTTTTGGTGTATATATAAAGACTTGTGTACAGTGCAGGATTTGGGGTGGGGCGAAAGGCAGGGAAAGGGGATTTGGGGAGTAAAAAACAATGAAGGCGGCAGGGCAGAGGGAGCAGGAGAACTGATCTTGATTTCCCAGCTCAGTTTAAAGGGGATATGACCGTGGTGGAGGGAAGGCTCTATGAGACATATGGTGGGGATTGTACAACTGCCCTTGATGTGATTCAATGATTGAACAGTTCCATTGTATGATCTGTGAATTAAATGCCAATAAAACTGTTGGGCAAAGAGGGAAAGACTTGTGTAAAATTGTTCATAATTTTCATTTTATTTGTTAATTGCGCTCTACTGAGCCTTTAACCAATAAAATACCAATTATGAAAGGGAGGAGGAGTCTATAAAAGAATCTTGGTCAGAAGGAAGAAACTGGAAAATAATTTCAAATTCTGGAGCCACAGAAGGTAGATGAAGCCATGAATGGATTTCCCTGAAATAAAACAAAAATATCCAAACATCTTCTCTAAACCATACAATATACCCAAACAAACTCATTACATAGAGTCCATTCTGACTCCCAGTGACCCTGTGAAGAGTTTCTGGCCAATAAACACTTGGGATTAATTGAAGGGCAGAGGGATAAATGGCTCAGTGAGAACTTTCCAGTTCTCGGGCCTCTTGCTTTGTGATGGTCAGACCAGGGTGCAGCTGCCTTAGCCAGTTCCTGCTTTGGCTGGCAAGGCTCACTTTGTAGATCAGTGTGGGACATATGGGCTAACGTTGTACTTATGCGCTCGGATAGCACTGGGTTGAGATGCTTTTTTTTTTTTTTGAGGATTTTTTGTGTGTGTTTTTTTAATCGTTTTATTAGGGGCTCATACAGCTTATCACAATCCATACATACATCAATTGTGTAAAGCACATCTGCACATTCATAACCCTCATCATTCTCAAAACATTTGCTCTCCACTTAAAGCCTCTGGCATCAGGTCCTCATTTTCCCCCTCCCTCCGTGTTACCCCCTCCCTCATGAGCAAGGCCTTGATAATTTATCAATTATTTTGTCATATCTTGCCCTGACATCTCCCTTCACCCACTTTTCTGTTGTCCATTCACCCACTTTTCTGTTGTCCGTCCCCCAGGGAGGAGGTCACATGTAGATCCTTATAATTGGTTCCCCCTTTCCACCCCACCCTCTCAGTATCGCCACTCACACCACTGGTCCTAAAGGGATCATTCGCCCTGGATTTCCTATGTTTCCAGTTCCTATCTGTACCAGTGTACATCCTCTGGTCTAGCCAGACTTAAACAAGGTAGAATTCGGATCATGATAGTAAGGGAGTCTGCGGGGAGCATTTAGGATCTAGAGGAAAGTTATATATTTCATCGTTGCTACATCACACCTTGACTGGCTTGTCTCCGCCCCTAGACCCCTCTGCAAGGGGATCGCCAGTGGCTTACAAATGGGCTTTGGGTCTCCACTCTGCCCTTACCCTCCTCATTCACTATGGTAAGATTTTTTTGTTCTGATGATGCCTGATACCTTATCCTTCAACACCTCGTGATCGCACAGGCTGGTGTGCATCTTCCATATGGGCTTTATTGCTTCTGAGCTAGATGGCCACTTGTTTACCTTCAAGCCTTTAAGACTCCAGACACTATATCTTTTGATAGCCGGGCACCATCGGTTTTCTTCGCCACATTTGCTTATGCACCTATTTGTCTTCAGCAATCGTATCATGGAGGTGTGCACCCAATGATATGACTTTTTGTTCTTTGATGCCTGATAAGTGATCCCTGCGGAACCTCGTGATCACACAGGCTGGAGTGTTCTTCTATGTGGGCTTTGTTGCGTCTGAGCTAGATGGCTGCTTGTTTACCCTCAAGCTTTTAAGACCCCAGATGCTATAACTTTTGATAGTCGGGCACCATCAGCTTTCTTCACATTTGCTTATTCACCTGCTTTGTCTTCAGCAGTTGTGTGGGGAAGGTGAGCATCATAGAATGCCAATTTAATAGAACAAAGTATTCTTGCATTGAGGGAGTACTTGAGTGGAGGCCCAATGTCCTTCTCCTACCTTAATACTAAACCTATAAATATAGGCACATAGATCTATTTCCCCATCATTATATATAAATATATTTGCATATGTATGTCTTTATCTAGACCTCTATAAATGCCCTTTGCCTCCCATCTCTTTCCTCTATTTCCCTTGACTTTCCTCCTGTCCCACTATCATGCTGAGTCCCCATCAGGGTTTCAGTAATTCCTCTTGGTTACATTACTCTTGATCATGTCCTACCAGGCCTCCCACATACACCTCACCACCAATTTGGATCACTTGTTGTTCCCTTGTCCCTGGGTTTGTTAACAACGCTTCCTTTCCCCCCACCTCCCCCTATCCCATGTCCCCCCAGAACTATCAGTCCCGTTGTTTCTCCTCCAGCTTGTTCATCCAGCGTATCTTATTTAGACACACCTGCGGAGATAATAACATGCACGAAAACAAGACAGAGCAAAACAGAGCAACAATGTACAACAAAACAACAACAAATCACTGACAAAGAACAAAACAAAACATAACAAGAAAGAAAAGCTTGTAGTTAGTTCAAGGATCATTTGTTGACCTTTAAGAGTGTTTTCCAGTCCAGTCTGTTGGGGCACCAAGCCCTAGACCCAAAATCCACCTTCAGCTTTCCCTGGGGACCTTGCCGCTCCATTCCCTTGCTGTTCTGCTGCACTCCCCCAGTGTTTTGCCTCGGTGTGGCAGGATCAGATCGGGCGCAATTCCCACACTGTGTCTCTGGTGCTGTCTCCCGCAGGGCCATGGGTCAGTGAGGGGCATCATGTCTCATAGTGAGGCTGGCCATGTGGTCCTCTCTGTGGACTGGCTGCTCTAATTGGGAGCATCATCCTGAAGGCCTGGTGGGCCAGGATGTGCTCCACTCTCTCCTCCTCCCCCTTCATCTGCTTCCATGTGCTCCGATCAGATATGTTCCTCTCCCAGAACTGCAGATTCAATGCCGTCCTTTGAAATAAATTCTGGGGTGAAGGGCAGGTGTCCACTTAGTATTTGGGACTGGGGCCAGCACCCCAGACCTCTCCACTGGTTCCCTACTCCATGCTCGAATGTTACATTCACACCTTGGGGCACCTGGTTGAAGTCTGGTCCCTCTTTCCCTGTGGAGACATAAACAATGCCCTCCCCTTTGGTGGGTTAGTGCCTCATGCCCCCACTTCCCTTTTCTTCCTTATATTCAGCATTTTTTCCTTTTCCGCACCTCCTCTGGGATGCTTTCTTAATGTACATTTACCCTTTATATAAAACTCATATATATATATATGAGTTTCTATGGATTTGTTTCTCTAGTTTACCCAGACGAACACAGTTTCTGAGGCTTTAAATCTTTATGGGAGCAGACAGCCTCATCTTTCTCCCACAGAGCTGCTGGTGGGTTTGAACTGCAGACCTTGTGGATAGCAGTTCCATGCATACCCAACAGCACCATCAGGGCTCCTAAACCATACAATCATCAGCTTAATGAGTGCATAATGTCCGCCTTGAGCATTGTGCTCTAAAAAAACCCCTTATTTTCACGGGACCCAGTTGACAACTGGAAATATTAGGCAGGACGCCTGAGGTAGCGAGCGTGTGCTACGTGGAAAAGGAGGGCGAAATGATGCCACAATTTGACAAATGTCATTTGTGTCACTGAACTGTAGAGATGGCCAACTAGGTTTATGTACCACTGTGTATGTTCTCAACAACCATGGGGGCTGGGGAGGAGAGGGTCAAGAAAACAATTGTTTAAGTCAAATAAGAGAACAAGGAAGACAGTAAAAAGCCTCTCCCCTGCTTGTTGAGCAAAGGACTCTGCTGTTTTGCACTGAGCCCTGCCAATTATGTGGCAATCCTACATGCATGTTTGTGCTGGAGCCAGCTCCCACTGGCTCCCGGATCCTCCTTTGGGGCCATCTTGTCATGCTGGTAGCTTGAAATGGCCATGGGGAGAGCAGGGGCAGCAGGAAATGTCAGACGCTAAAACCAGGGTGGTTTCTTTTTTGCAAGCTGGTCGTTAAATCTTCACGGGCACTTCAGAGCCCTGGCTAAGTGCTGAGAAATGACCGCTTTTGTGTTCTCTTTTTGTTATCTAAACGACCCACGTTTCTAGGAGGGGCAGTAGGGAGCCACTTCTGGAAGAAAAGTGCTGGAAGACAATGATCACGTGCCAATCCAAACCATTCCCGGGGCATTGGGACGCACCCAGGAGCACACAGTCGGCCAGCGGCCAAGTTGACATTTGTACTCACAGTGTGTGCTTTCCCAAACAACAAGGGATCTTTGGAGCCAAATGTGTCCCTTGGCCCAACGCAGGGTGCTTTGGGGTTTTTTAGTCATTTTACTGGGGGCTTGTACAACTCTTATCACAATTCATACATCAATTGAATCGGGCATGTTTGGACATGTGTTGCCTTCATTCTTTTCTAGACATTTACTTTCTTTTTTTAATCATACACTCTTATCACAATCCATACATACATCAATTGTGTAAAGCACATCTGTGCATTCATTGCCCTCATCATTCTCAAAATATTTGCTCGCCGCCTAATCCCCTGACATCAGACATTTACTTTCTATTGAGCCCTTGAGTATGAGCTCTTTCTCCCCTCCCGCATAAGCCCCTGATAGATTATACATTGTTATTATTTTCACGTCTCACACTGACTGCTGTTTTGTTATTCTTCCCCTGACCCCAGTGCTGCTTCTCAATTCAGACTGGACCGGAATATGTACACAGGGATAGAAAGGGATGGGACAGACAGGAGTGGGAGTAGTGATACCAGAAGGGTAGGGGGAAGAGGGGGAGAGGAAGGGAGAAAGGGGGACCGATTGCAATGATCAACACATAACCTACTCAGGGTTTTGAGCTTTAGGGCAGAACTAGGAGAGAGCTGAGGGGAGACCCCCCCCCCCCCACACACACACACTCTGCAGCTTTCTCCTCTTCCAGAATCTTTACAGACTGAGGCAAAAGCCTGAGTGAAGGGGCACTCGGGACAGGGCATTCCAGCTAAACACACAGACAGCCACCACCGACTAGATGAGAGGCACAAATATTTACCAAGCCCGGGGGCCTCCCAGGTTGAGAACAAGTGAAAGGAACTTCTTCCTCTGGGGCGGGGGAACCCGGGGAAAGGGAAGGGCTCTTTGAAGGGTCTCCCCAGACCCCAGCCTCTTTCCTACATTTGTTATATAAGGCTATGGGCCAACTTGACGAGGCCACACTCTGAGTGGTTTGGCAAATGCGATCTGATCACCTTCTATTTTGTGATCTGATGTGAATAGCCGAAGAGCTGCAAGGGGCGTGTCCTTGGTTCTGTGGCCTGCGTCCACTATAAGCAGATGTTCTGGCAGAAAGTTCTTCCCTCTCTCTTGATCAGAATCCTCCTCCTCTGAGGTTCTCAGACTGTGAGCCAGCAGCCTACTGTCGGACCTGCCCGTTTTGAGTGCGCTTGTCCCTGCCACCATCGCGTTAGGAGAAGCCTCCAGCCGGACGCCCGATTCACACTTTCGGACTTGCCAGCCTCCACACTGCAAAGACCACCGCCTCCAAGTAAACCTCTCTACATATATGTTTATATACATACATGCTCGCTGGTTTGCGCCTCTAGAGAACCCAGCCAAAGGGAGCATGAAAGGCCCTGATGCCTTGGACTATGTAAAGCCTGGTGGCCATCTTAAGCCTGGGCCCAACTGAGAGGTGACCTTCATCTTGCAGATGAGGAAAACAGGCCCATAGAGGGAAAGGGCCATGCCCAAACCTGGCGGACCTAAGTGGGATGAGAAGCACTGGTGTGCAATGGCTGAGGGCTCAGCTGCTAGCCCAAGTCAGTGGTTCCAACCCACCAGCGGTACCGCTGGGGAAAAGGCCTGGCAACGTAGCCTCATAAAGGAATCGACAACGCCCTGCAGGTCACAGCCAATCAGAATCACTACAGCTTGACCACACATGTACCACCAAGGAAGTGGGAAGATCCAGGATTGAAGAGCCTGCCCCAGCACTGGGCGTTTAGACCTTGCATCTGGTCTACCAATCCCCCCCCTCCCCGCCCACCTCCTTCATTCACTCGCTGGGCCTCAGAGCCCTCCTCCGTGCCCAGCCTGGCCGCCTCCCCAGGGAGGAAGCATTTTCCCTAAAAGTCTGGTTGGAAACCCCAGGCAGCGGCCACCAATTGCGTCTGCTGGGGCTCCTGTTGGCATCGGCATGCCCCTCAGCTTGGGCTCCATCCAGACCTTTTGTCCTCCGGCCTGACTCTCCCCTGGTGATGGGCAGCCTGTCTGTGGCCTGAGCACTAAGTGGGTGCCCCTGTTCTCCCCTACTCCCCTGGCAACAGAGTGCTTCTGGAGCTGCAGGGGCACTGGGGCCCAGGCCTGGGTGTGGGGCTGGAGAGGGTCTGGGGCCAGGAGGGGCTGCGGTAGCACTGTCAGGCGGCCATTCCAGCCCCTAGGGTCTAGGCAGTCTGCTCTCCAACACGCCAATCAGCAGGCAACCTCTTTCCATACTAACCATTGGAATAGGAAACTTCCAGCGTCCCGGGCAATGCCAATCCCCGCCCCTCCTGCCCCAGCCCTGCCTTTGGAGGAGCCCAAACTGTGCCCCTAGATGACGTGTAGAATGAGAGACCAGACCCCCACAGCCCCTCTCCCCAGTGCGGGAACACACCCAGGGAGCGGTGTGGATTTGCCGGCGGCGGTGGAGAGGTCCAGAGGGTTCCATAGGAAGGCCCTTGCCCCATAGTTGAGGTGGGCTGGCGTCCGTGAGCGCAGGTGTCATTTCGTTTGAATGTTAGATTGAGCTGCTCTGAGGGGGTCTGGTACAATCACAGCAGCTTGAAACCACCAGGTGCTTTGCGGAGAAAGGCCAGGCTTTGGACTCCCTTCCCGGAAACCCCCAGGGGTCAGTTCTACCCTGTCCTATAGGGGCGCTGAGTGGGCGTCCGCTCGATGGCAGCAAGTTTGTCAGTTTTACTTTGGGGTTGCAACCTGGATGTTCTTCCTGGAGCTGCTGGGAAAGGGGGGGGCGCCAACTACAGACTAGCAAACCGCTTATGCCCCCCCCTCCATCCATCCGCCCGCCACCCGCTTCGTGGGCGCTTTGACCCCTTCAGAGCCTCTCCGACCTTGGTGCGGCCACTGCACCCCATCTTAGAACGACTTCTAATGGGAAACAGGACCCGCCTCGCGGGCCCCCGGTGACCCCACCCCCCGCCCAGCCCGGGCTCCAGGATCCCCGTGGGAAGGGGTGGGGCCACACCGGGGTCGGGCCGAGGATGCTCTGGCTCCGCCCGCGCTCCCAGGTAAACAAGAAGCCGGCTGCGCCCGGGGCGGCTCCGCAAGACCCGCCCGGAGTTACATCACGGTCCCGGGAGCCTCCCTGCCGGCGGCCAGGTCCCCGGCGGCCCCGCTGTGTCCGCCGAGCCGCGAGCCGGCGGGGCGCCCCCAGGGGCGGCAGGGCCTCCAGGCTTTCTCGGGGCCTTTATTAAACGCGAGGGCTCTGCGGGGCCGCGCAGGAGCTGCGTCTCAGCGCCCCGTCTGTCCTCGATCCTGGCCCTCCCCGCAGTGGGAAGGAGAAATGCGCCCAGCGTCCAGGGCGGTGCCGGCCAAGCGTGGTCTGGCTGTGGCTCAGAGCTGGGCTTTCTTCGTCAGCAGCTTAGTGGGTGCCCGCTTCTGTGGGCACCCCAGACCGCAGACTCGCCTGCAAGGCCTCTGGGAGGCCCAGCCTGCGGAGGCAGGACGACCCTTGCTGAATCCAAGCATCCCTTGCTCAGGGACCTCTGACCCCCCGGGGAAATGAAGAAATAGTGCTTGCTGCTTGCTGCTGGCGCTGCAGTTAGGTAGCACTGGGTTGACCCAGGGGCAGGACTTGTATTTTCCATCAGCAGCTTCCGTCCTGGACCCTGATGGGGTAGGCTTGGCACAGTTGGGAGTGAGCTCCCCACCTGGGGAGATATTCAAGCAGAGTCCGGGAGGAGGCACCGAGGGCCAGGATGGGCTCAGTTCTGGGCCTCCGAGGTTTGCTGATTCCAGCAGGCTCGTCTGGCTCTGTCACAGAAGCCATTGGCCAGGTGACATTCAGGTGACTATTGGGCACCTGAAATGTGACTCATCTGGATTAGGAGATGCATTAGTGTAAAGTGTGCGGAGGATTATGAAGATTTAAGCATGAGACAAAAGAATAAACCAGCTTAGGAGCGGTGCATGTTGATTACATGTGGAAGAGAGAGGATTCTGAATAAACGAGTGCATGGGTATATTATTGAACTTCATTTTACCAGCTTTTCTCTCGGGTAAGGCTAGAAAAGCCTCAATGACTTGCGGCTCATGCTATGTCTCTATTGGCCATCGCTGCTAAATGTCAGATAACCTGGTACCGGTGAGCCTGCGTTGGTCGGACAACATCGACATATCTCTTTTAACTGCACGCTCTGTGTCCAGTCCTGAGCAGCCTTGGAGGGCAGTGGTGGAGGAGGAGGCACCATGCCAGCCTCAGAGCGCTGCCAAACCCCACTTGGCTCCCATCTCAGCCTGGCCGGGTCCTCCTGCTGCCCCTCCTCCCACAGTGAGGCGAGCAGAAGGTGGGCAGAGGGTGCTGGGGCCTCCTGAGGCTCTGGGAACTTGGGGGAATTTACTCTATGTGGGCCAAGGGCCTAGAAGACGGCAGGGCCGGTGGCCAGGAACCGTAGCTGGCCATTGAGAGCTGTTCCCAGGGCCAGGACCACAGACCAGCCTTTCAGCTGCCCATTCCCTGGCCTCCACTTCTCGCCTGTTTGTGGAAGAGGCAGCAGCAGAACTCGCTGCCAGCACCCCCTGGCCATGAGCGGAACAGCCCGCCCGGACCTCCCATTCTCTGTGCTAACCACCCCACTGCACACACCCGACTTGTGGGCCCTGTTTGATTAAAAGACAAAAAGCAGACAATGGCTCAACAATATTGTGTATGGTTTAGGGTAACCATTCAGGGATATAGACCAGAGCCAGGTGGGCTGGGGTGGGCTGGGGTGGCAGGAACCCTCCAGACTCCCAACAAAATACCACGTTTCCTGCGGCTGGTATTTCTAATTCACAGCCCCGACCTGGCAAGTCAGAGGGATGGGCCTGGTTGGTATGACCCAAGTTTAACCCGTGTAGCTGATAGGAATGTGACAGCTTTACAGCCCTGTAAAGCTAACCAGACCTGCACATAGTTAAACAAGCTTATCTAACATTCCTTTTTCTTCCTACATGAACCGGCCACTCATCATCATAATTCCCAAACAGCCATGTCGCCCGTAGAGAGCGCTGGCCAGCGTGCTAGGAGCTTATCCATTTGGGCCCTATGGCAACCCTGCGAGGCAAGTACTGTTACTCCCCACCGTCCACGGACGAGGAAACTGAGCCCCACAGGGGTGAAGGGAAAGTGCTCAAAGTCACATGGCTGGAAAGTGGCCACTGGGGCCTGGCCACGTAATGACAGTCTGGCTTTAGTATCCAGCTCCGTGTGGCACACAGCTCTTGGCAGAAGACCGCAGCCACTGCACTGTAATTCCCCTTGACCGAGCCTCTTGCTAATCAGCCCGTGGGAACCCCACTGGGACCGTTCGATCGTATGTCAACTTGCACTTGTGGGTGGACGGTCCAACCTGTCAATCAGGTCACAGCCTGATGACTTCTGGGAACTGTGTGGCTGTTTTATGAGAGACACACTGGGGACCTCTCTGCCCCTTCGCCCTCCCTGCCTGTGGGACTCTGTCTGCCCCAGGGGACGGCGCCATGTGGCTCGCCGACCCGGGGAGGCAACCCTGGAGCTGTCAGCGCCTGCGGTGTTTCACCGACCTTGGCGCCATGTGTCTCGACTCCCACTGCCCTGGACCTCCCTGCGCCCCAATTCACCTTTCTGCATCATTGGCTTACAGCTACGCGAGTCCAAAGCGGGCTGGGGGCGGCCTGGGGCACAGGGGGGCGATCTTTCCACCTGGCTTTCGGTTCGGCAACGAGCAGGGTCAGTTGTCTATCAAAATGAGCACGTATGGAGGCGGGGTCCGGTGCACCTGTGCTGACAGACAAAGGTGCAGACAGTAGGGAGCTGAAGGGTGGAGAGAAGAGAGAATGTGGGCGCACTATAGAGCTGGAGCTGGCAGGGTGGGGGGACCTGGGAGCAGGCCGGCGAGCAGAGCAGAGCAGAGCTCTTGACTTGTCTTGGCTGCGGACATCGGACCCTCGGCCGATGGCAGCACGGTGACCAAACTGCCCACCCTGCCATCCCCTTCCAGCCCCAAACATCAGAGGGACAGTCTGAGGGAAGGGGTGGGGGCATTGATAGCATGGGTGGCTGTGTAACCCCACTCAAGGGGAGTGAACCTCAGAATTTTACGTGAAAGGAGGTGGATGGAGTGAGAGATGACTGTATAATAAACAAATAAATAAACAAGGGTTCGTGAGAATGGGGGCTAGGAGGGGGGTGCTAAAGGGGAGCTGATGCCAAGAAGTGCAAGAGAAAGTGTTTTGAAAGGGGTTGTAGTAGTAATTGTACAACACTGCTTGATGTGACGCAACTATCAAACATCATGACATCTGTACGAGCTCCCAATAAAATATTAATAAACCAAGAAGGTTCTGGCTCATATTGGGCCCGTGGGCTTGCATTGGCCTGGGCTGCACTCTCGCTTCAATATTACTTCTTTTTTTTTTTAATTAAAAAAATTTTTTTTCAATATTACTTCTTGAAATTAAAGTCCTGTGTATATCTGAGTGTCACTGGATTAATTTATCTGAACAAACCCAGCCGAACGCACCAGTGAGGTGTACTTCCTAGGGGGGATGGTCAGATTGGAAAGTAACTAAAGTCATGGGGAAGATGGGGGGGAAAAATCCCACCTTCTTTGTCCATCTATCCACGTGGGTGGGCAAAGGAGCCGCTGTAAGCACTGGGTGTAGCTGGTCAAAAGATCGGCTGCAAGATGAGCCGGTCAGGGTGCAGGACAGCACCGATGAAACACACACCTTTCCTCTAGCTCTTTGGTGCTTTCTTCATCCCACTATCATGACCTCAATTCTACCTTACAAATCAGATTAGACCAGAGCATGCTCACTGCTACAAACAAGAGCCCGCAACACAGGAATCCAGGATAGATAAACCCCTCAGGGTCAACAATGAGAGTAGAGATACCAGGAGGATAAGGGGTAGGGTAGGCAGGAAATGGGGGAATCAATCACAAGGATCAACTTATAACCCCCTCCCAGGGGGACAAACAACAGAAAAATGGGTGAGGGGCAACAGAGGACGATGTAAGATATGGAAAAAAATAATCTATAACTTATCAAGGGTTCGTGAGGGAGGGCAGGCAGGGGAGGGAGGCGGACGAATGGGAAGCTGATATCAGGGGCTCAAGTGGGAAGAGAATGCTTTGAAAATGATGATGGCGGCATATGTGCAAATGTGCTTGACACACTGGAGGAATGTATGGGTTGTGATAAGAGATGTAAGAGACCCCCACCCAAAGTATTAAAAACAAACAAACCAAAAAGAAAGTTCAGCTCAGCTGCAGGGTGATGCCTGAGTGCTCACGCTGTCTTCAGCCTCCTGGGCAGTTTCAGAAACGTAGAGATGTACTGGGGACTTCAAACGTGCGAAAGAGTTGCGGCCTGAGTTTGTTAGGGGTGATGGTGGTATCTGGTAAAGGCTATCAATAACGGTGCAACAAACGGAGTATAATCGATGGCACTGAATGATGTTTTGTTGTGTATATATATATTTTAAAACAATTTATTAGGGGCTCATACAATTCTTTTCACAGTTCATATATATACATACATCAATTGTATAAAGCACATCTGTACAGTCTTTGCCCTAATCATTTTTTTCTCTTTTCTTCTTTTACATTTTATTAGGGACTCATACAACTCTTACCACAATCCATACATATACATACATCAATTGTATAAAGCACATCCATACATTCCCTGCCCCAATCATTCTCAAGGCATTTGCTCTCCACTTAAGCCCCTTGCATCAGGTCCTCTTTTTTTTTCCCCTCCCTCCCCGCTCACCCCTCCCTCATGTGCCCTTGGTAATTTATACATAGTTATTTTGTCATATCTTGCCCTAACCGGAGTCTCCCTTCCCGCCCCCCCCTTCTCTGCCGTCCATCTCCCAGGGCGGAGGTCACATGTGGATCCTTGTTATCAGTTCCCCCTTTCCAACCCACTCACCCTCCACTCTCCCAGCATCGCCCCTCACACACCCTTGGTCCTGAAGGTATCGTCCACCCTGAATTCCCTGTGCCTCCAGCCCTCATATGCACCAGTGTACAACCTCTGCCCTATCCAGCTGTTGTGTATATTTTTGCCACAATTTGAAAAACAATCATTACATGAATAACAATGAATATAAGGAAGAAAATGCTCTAGAATTGGAGGTGGTGACAATTGCCCAATTCTTGTTGCTATGATTGAATTATTGAATTGTATGACATGTGGATGAAAGGCTATTAAAACTTAAAAAAAAAAAAAGCAGGGACTTTCACCATGAGCTTTTTGAAGCCCCCTTGTCTCTGGTGTGCAGAGGTGAGGGTGGAAGACAAAATAGCTAAGATTGAGTGTCAGCGCCAGGGATGGAGTGCCCAATAAGCTAGGTAAGTTCACTTGCTCTTACTTACCAATTGGTAAACCGTAGGAAAGTGCTATGGAGTTGGGAGAGACAGATGCCAGATCTAGAAGCAGATTCTTGGGTGTAGTGAGACTGCAATTGTTTGCTGCAGATGACTAAATAAGCACAAGTAAGCCTGTGCTTACCTTGTTGGGTAATCAGACACTGGGCAGAACAAACATTTCAGACAGGAAGGAGTGTGGCCAGACAGGTTGAAATGAACCAGACACTGCAGCCAATCACAGAGATGGCGTGCATGTCAGCTTACATTGTGTTGGCAAATCTGAAAGACAGTGAGAACTTGGGCTTTGGGTTCCACCTTACCCTTCTGGGCAGCAATACCTCTGTATTGTTACATTCTTTTCGCAGAGTTTAATGCCTTTCCAATGCGGGGAACAAAACAAAACCAGTCTCCGTCCCAGTGAGTCACAGCCATTTACATGCTGGGCCAATATGTACGGAGTGGTCGTTATATAATCGTTTGTAAATTTGACGAGTCAGAGTGTAGGGGTGGAGTCTAGGCTGTCAATCAGGAGATAGCCAATGAGGTCTCTGTGTGGGCATGGCCTTCCCAAGGATTCTGGGAATTCCGTATTTCCTCCTTGGAGGTGGGAGACATTTCTCTCTTGCTCACTTCCTACGAGATGTCCCTGAGGAGAAGCACATGGACCAACCCTGATGCAGCCAGAACCCTAGACCTGGAAAAGCCACATGGAGACCCCTGCCAGCGCTGAGATGCTTCCTACGCCACTGGATCCAACGACTTTCTACCCACTGGCCTGTGATCGTCCTGCATTCGGCATGTGTTTTGTGAGTCTGAAGAGGACTTTATAGATTGGTATCAGACTTCTGGGCTTAGACTGGACTGGGTTGGGATTCTTTCTTCATGTACAATTGCCCTTTATCTAAAACTCTTATACATGAGTCTCTCTGGATTTGTTTCTCGAGTCCACCCAGACTAACACATATGTTCTTAGAGCAAACATCTGGCCTAATGGCTCCTTCTTTCCTTAGTGAATGAGATCTTAACCTGCTTTTTGTCCTAGCTGGCTTCCTTAGTCGGTGTTTGAACGAACAGCGGCAGATCCCTTAACCTGTGTGTTCCAGGAACATGTGCACACGGGAAAGTTAGAGCGGTCATCATCAGGAACGATGGTTCAAGGGTTAAAATACATAGTATTTACGTCATCTTTTTAGATTTAAAAAATGATTTAAAACACTTATTAAAAATCCTTCTCCCATCGGCCTCTCAAGATGTCCACTGTGAAATGGCCAGCGTTTCTTGCGCTAGGGTGTCCTTCCTGTCCACCACCCCACCCTTGACCAGAGCCTAATAGCAAAGCTGCTTTGTGGCAGGCAGTGCCGAAGGGCTACGTGCCAGGGGTGCCAGCCAGGGGAGGAGTGGCCCGAGAGGCCTGGGCACCGGGCAAGGTGCCAGGTGGGAAGCAGAGCAGCATAAGCCTTCCTCCATCCTCTCAGTGACTGGGGGGCACTGGGCTCTTGCCAGTTGCAGCCTGGGCAACGCACAAACATGTAGGGCCAAGGAGGCATCTAGTGTCTGAATCAGGTGCCCTGTCTGCCCACGGAGGTATCTTTGGCCAACATGTGAACTAGCTGCGGCCCTCTGAGGAGTTTCTGCTGGAAGTAAAGATTTGAGACTCTGCAGGTGGCAGTCACTTGGGGTCCCAGGCCCAGAGGGGCCCCGGGTGGCACTCTCAACCCCCCTGACAGAGCCAGAGAGAAAGGCCCCTGGCCTGCCAGCCTGCATCTTGACTCCTAACTCAACCTCCTGCCTCTCTCTGTTGCCACCCTAGAGAACCTCTTTGCACCCAGTCTGGGGGACCTCAAAGACCCTGAGGGGAGCAGGGTACCTCAGTGGGGGCCTCAGAAATGCACTGTGGACAGCAGCGCACCTGATTGTGCTTATTACGGGTCTCATTCTTTTTTCACTGTAGAAGTGAAATGAAGCACACGGTCCCATCGGACATTCACCCACTCTCCCTTATTGTGCATTTACTGGTATAGACCAATACACTGGGGCTCAGATTTGCTTCTCACAACAGCCCTTTGGGTATTTTTATTCATAAATTACCCATGAGGGAAGAGAGGGGAAGATGAAGGAGTGGCTGGGACCCCTTTGGTCTATCCCGGCTGGCCCGGTTTGGTTTGGTTTATACCATGTGTCGTTTGGTAAGGGTAGGGTTATGACAGTCTAGGGCAGTGGTTCTCAACCTGTGGGCCACGACCCCTTTGGGGGGTTGAAAGACCCTTTCACAGGGGCCGCCTGATTCATAACAATAACAAAATGACAGTGATGAAGTGGCAACGAAAATAATGTTATGGTTGGAGGTCACCACCACATGAGGAACTATATGAAAGGGTCATGGCATTAAGAAGGTTGAGAACCACTGGTCTAGGTGAGCCTGTGGGCCTGAGACCCCCAGGAGCCGCGCCCCAGCAGCCCTAAAGCTGAATGCAAAAGGAAAGGCAGGCCAGCACGGGTCAAGGGTGAGGCGGCACAGTAGGAGCTGATGCCTGTCAAAGTTGGAATCTGGGTATGTAGTGGCTGCATTAGGGGGCAGCCGAGATGGGGAGGTCCCAGGTGAGGTGATGAAGCCACCTTGAGGGTGGGGGTGGACGCCACACCATCACTCCCACCACCATCTCCTCCTCCTCCTGCCTGAGAGGAGAAGGGAGGGAATCCAGCTGGAGCTGGCTGGGCCATCCCTGGGGACCGTCCAGAGGAGATGGCGATGCCAGTTCGTTTTCATCCAAGTCTCTTCCTTCCTCTGCGCCCAGTAAGGAAAGCACGCCACTCCTTTTGAGAGTGAGAAGACAGCCCAGCCAGGCTGCAGGGGGTGCCTGAGATCAGGAGCCACCAGGATGTGAGTTTGCCTTCCGAGTCAGGGGGATACATTGTGTCAAACAGCATGGGGGCCACAGCTGGCCTCCTCTGGCTTCCTGGGGCCAGGAGGCAGCTGTTGGATGTGCCTGAACGCCCCCAGCCTCCTCTTTCTTTACCAACCATCCCTCCCAGGCCACTCTACTGCTGGGCTCCGGCAAGTCATTTGTTCCAGCGGCCACATAGGCTTCACAGACGAGACACCCAACGTTATGGTTTATGAGAGAAGCTAGGAGCCCCCGGGGGTGTAATGGGGTATGTGTTGATCTGCTAACAACAAGGTCAGCGGTTCGAAACTACCAGTTCAGAGGGAGAAAGAGGATACTTTCTACACCTGTAAAGACACGCAGCCTTGTAAACTCACAGAGGCAATTCTGCACTGATGTATGGGGGGGAGGGGGGGTTATGAGGAAGAATTGACTTGAAGGCAGTGAGTTTAGCTTTGGCTATAGGGACATCATCAGGTGATCGCACGAAGTGATCAGTAAACAATACGGATGCAGTCCCTGGTCCACAGCAGAGCCTCTCTGGTCCTCAGTCTCTTAGCCAGGTGGCTCCCTGGCCTCTGTCTCCATCAGCCAGGAAGCCAATCAGCTGTCCTGCTTCGCAGACGCATTATCCTGGCACTGACTCTGTTCTATCTCCTGTCTCATTGCCTGGGTCTCTGGTCTCAGCCTGGCTCTGAGGCTCGGCCCGTGGTCTCTGTGCCGCAGTCGCCGGTCTTGGCCTCCGCCACTTCAGAGATCTCAAACATGCTCCACCGAGGGCTCTTCTTCCTTGACGGTGCTTGGGTTTCTCTGCGCCTCTGCTTCCTTCAGGGATGGCTTACTCTTCCTGGAGGTGGGTTTTGCCTGTCAGTAGACTGTACCATACACCCAGGAAACACAAGGTGGTGACTTGAGTCATCTCTCTACGGAGGTGAGACTCAGAATGCATCCCACCTGTCTCCTGTAACACAGGACTCCCTCCAAAACGGGATTATATCCACAGGCGTAGAGGCTAGAATTTATAATACAACACATAAGGGATTTTGGCTAGCAGGGCCATATTAATGGATCAATGAATTGACATATTTTAACCTCACTGTTATAAACCCCAAAGCAGTGGGAGCCAAGGACAGGGGTAGGGGCTATGAAGAGAGAACAGACAAGTAGTGGGTGACTGGACACCCCCACTGTGATAGGGGTTTTTGGTGCCAGCATAGCACCTATAAGAAGATAGGGAGCTCTTGCTTATCCATGTAGGAGTGTCTCTGGATTTGTTTCTCTAGTCATTCAGGACTAAGAGACCCACCTCAACATCCACCCTCGTCAACCAAATCAAACTCAGTGCTAGCAGTCAACTCCAACACAGAACAGGGCTGCAGGGCAGCGAAACTGCCCTCCAGTTTTCAAGGCTCCACGGTAAATCTTTGCAGAAGCTTCCAGTCATAGCTTCCTCCCTTGAGCTGCGCTGCAAATGGTGTTTGTAGAAGAAGGAATAGCAGACCGATGTGGAGGAGCGGAAGATGAAGCCTGTCTCAGATGTCCAGCTCTCCCAAGATGCTCAGTAGATTCCCTCACGGGTCTGGGTTCTGCTCCAGAAACTCATGGCAGCTTGGGGCAATGTCTTGCTCGGTGGTAGGGTACCGTCAGTTTCCAGATCTGGATGTCGGCAGAGGTGAGCCAAATGCAGAGTCCAGAGCCAGAAGCCCCATGTCCCAAGGTCACAGAAGGTCGGCTTTTATCAACGCTCCACCAGGAAACAGAGGACTGGCCTTAAAGGAGGTTTGTTTTTTATCTTTTAGCTGCCTCTACCCCCTAATGACACCAAGGATGGGAACTGAAGTCACACCCTCTGGTAGAATCTAAAGATGACCCCAGGGAGACAAAGGGTGTGGCTTGGTTCACACCCTCTACTAAAAACTCACTGCCAAGGAGTCCATGCAAATTCTCAGCCGAATTGTCTCTATGGGGTCCTGAGACTATTACTCTTTATGGGAGAAGAAAGCCTCATCTTTCTCCTGCAGAGCAGCTGGTGGTTTTGAACTGCTGACCTTGTGGTTACCAGCCACATAAGTAACCACGACTCCAGCAGGGCTCCTGTGCACTAGTATGGTAAGAGAAAGCCCTCCAAAATGAGATGGTAGTCACAGGCACAGGGTGCAGAATACTAATACATCACACAAGGAATTATGCCTCAAAGGGCCCTATGAATTGACTCCAATTCGGGGGCTGATAGATTCAAACCACTAACCCTTCAGTTAGCAGCCAAGTGTTTTAACTCCCTGCCCACAGGAAAGGATAGAGCTGCCCAGGTTTCCACTAAAATGGGATCCTAACCACACCCACAGAGAAACATTATCTCTGCAGATCTATTTAGATAAGATAGGCGGGATAAACAATCTGGAGGAGAAAGCAACAGGACCTACAGTTCTGGGAGGATATGAGAGAGGGGAAGGTGGGAGAAAGGAAGTGGTGTTAACAAACCCAGGGACAAGAGAACAAGTGAACCAAAATCGATGGCGTGGCATGTGTAGGAGGCCTGGTAGGGCTTGATCAAGGGCAATGTAACCGAGAGGAATTACTGAAACCCAAATGAAGGCTGAACATGATAGTGGGACAAGAGGAAAGTAAAAAGAAATATAGGAAAGAACTAGGATGCAAAGGGCATTTATAGAGGTCTAAATAAAGGCATGTACATATATAAATACATTTATATATGACAATGGGGAAACAGATCTATGTACAAATATTTACAGGTTTAGTATTAAGGTAGCAAATGTACATTGGGCCTCCACTCAAGTACTCCCTCAATGCAAGAACACTGTTCTATTAAACTGGCATTCCATGATGCTTACCTTCCAGACACTATCACTGAAGACAAAGTGGGTGCATAAGCAAATGTAGTGAAGAAAGCTGATGGTGCCCGGCTATCAAAATATATAGCATCTGGGGTCTTAAAGGCTTAAAGGTAAACAAGTGGCCATCTAGCTGAGAAGCAACAAAACCCACATGGAAGAAGCACACCAGCCTGTGTGATCATGAGGTATCGATAGGATCAGGTTTCAGGCATCAAAGAACAAAAAATTGTATCATTGTGAATGAGGGGGTGTGTGGAGTAGAGACCCAAAGCCCATGTGTAGGCAACTGGACATCACCTTTCAGAAGGGTGTCGGGGAGATGAGCCAGTCAGGGTGCAGTATAGCAACGCTGAAACACAACTTTCCTCTAGTTCTTTAATGCTTCCCCCCACCTCCCACTATCATGATCCCAATTCTACCTTACAAATCTGGCTAGACCAGAGGATGTACACAGATAAGAGCTGGAAACACAGGGAATCCAGGACAGATCGACCTCAGGACCAATACTGAGAGTAGCCATACTCGGAGGGTAAGGGAAAGGTGGAGGGAAAAGAGGGAACCCATCACAATGATCTACATATAACCCCCTCCCTGGAGGACAGACAACAGAAAAGTGGGTGAAGGGAGACATTGGTCAGTGTAAGACATGAAAAAATAATAATGTATAAATTATCAAGGGCTCATGAGGGAGGGGGCCTTTGGGTGCCTACTGGAGGGGGAAAAATGAGGAGCTGATACCAAGGGCTCAAGTAGAAAGAAAATGTTTTGAAAATGATCATGGCAACAAATGTACAAATGTGATTGACACAATGGATGGAAGTATGGATTGTGATAAGAGTTGTACGAGCCTCCAATAAAATGATTTTTTAATCAAGAAAACAAATAAAAAACATCAGTATTAAAAAAGAAAAATGAAAGTAATCATAATTCTATCAAAAAAAAAAAGGATGAACTGACTAAATGGGGGATTGTGGCTGGAAGGGCCTCGTGAACGGACCACATCTCAGTGAACAGTCCTGGGTTTGCCGGACTCCGACTCTGCTGCTGCCTGGCAGTCAGATCTGTCACTCACTTGCTTCAGGCTCCTTCTCTGGGTGTCACCAGGCCCGACTTCCATCGCTCAGGGGCTGGTCAGCTGCTAAAGGGGTCGTGGTGGTATATGGTTACCTGTTGGGCTGCTAACTGCAAGGTCGGTAGTTTGAAGGCACCAGCCATCCTAAAGAAGAAAGACGGGGGCCTTCTACTCCCATCAATAGTTACGGTCTTGGGAACCCACAGGGGCAGTTCTGCCCTGCCCTCTGGGGTCACCATGAGTCAGCCTTGACTGGATGACAGTGAGAAACAAGGCAGGTAATGATGCGATCCACACTCCACAGCCCTGGGTAGAGTCCCCAGACAGGGAGAGGTGGGAGCAGGGGAGGTGGTATGAGGGGATTGAAGGCGTCAGGTTTAAGTTTGGCTGGGAGGGGCAGCACACATCCTAGCGAGGGCTATGTTGGGGGGCGGGGGGGTCCTTCAGCTGTCCCAGGTCAGAGTCCCTAGCAGCCACACACATCCCAGGCTGCAGAGCCCAGACCAAGCCCCTCCATATCCGCAGGTCCCCCTCCTCCAGCATCATGGTACCTGTCTCAGGGCTGGCTTGTTCCCAGTTACGATCTTCACTTAGCTGTCTGGTTACGCTGGAGGCGGGCACTCATTCTCCCAATTGTATCCCTGTGTAGAGGGAGGAACTCTGCTCAGAACAGGAAGAGCAGAATTGGGATTTGAACCCGGAAGAACTGGGTTCCAGTCTTCAGGCCCAGCCCCTGAAGCCCATACTCAGGCTCAGGGAGGGCCCTTGAGCTGCTGACAGGGAGGCCTGTCACAACTTGGTACAGGCAGATGGATTCTCCCAGCCACTCCTGGGTGTGTGTGTGTGGGGGGGGGGGGGGTGGAGGGCAGCCTGGCAACTTGTCCCTGTACAGATGACAGCCAAGGAGGCCACAGCCCAGCAGAGCCTTTCCCCTCCCTCACGGGGGGGTGGGGTGTCTTCTAAGTCTCTGGTGCACAATAGAACGCAGAGAGGCACCGAGCTGGGACAAGGATTGGGAGTTGGGACTAGAATGGGCTGGGGTTGGCTTGGAGACAGGCTGGGATGGGTTCCACCCAGTCAAGAGCAGAGACAGACTCACGCTGCGCACAGCACAGGGAGTCACAGAACTGCGGGGGAAGACCGGGCTGATATGGCCGACGGATGACCTCACACAGCCAGCGCAGGAGCAGAGCGTCACCCTGTGTGGCGAGGAGAGCAGAGACTTCGCTCTGAACTGTCCCTCCTTCGGCTTTCCAGATAGGCTGGCTCCACACCGTGTCCACTGGCTTGAGAGCAGCCTGCCGTCCATGGAAAGTCCTAGCAGATGGGACCACAGCACTGAGCTCAGGGTCTCACTCACCCTTTGCCTCACTGCCTGACTCGGCTTGATTTTCCCGTATCTTGCCAGCAGGAAGGCAGGCGAGCTGGGTCTGCTGATTTGAAAGGAAGGCATGGACTTAAACCCTCCCCCAACCCGACAGTGTGGGGAGCCACAAACAAGTGCCTTAGTACGTATCCTCCACCCCACTTCAGCCCCGTGCATCTCCTCGGAGTGCTGCCTGCTTCTCAGAACTGGCGTGAGGAAGGGACATGGGTTCACTGAACACATGCTGAAGGCCTGCTTGAGGTCCCCCTACCACAAGCTGCAAGTTGGGGGTCTCAGTCTGGTTTAGGGCCTCGAGCACCTTTCTCCTCCAAGAAAGCAAGGCTTATCTAAAACAGGTTTACCCACAGGGAGTTTTAGGCACCAGGACAGGGAGGGAACCATCTGTAAGCAGTGGACTTTTCTAGATTGAGCTAGAAGCTGCCTGCCAGTCAGGTCCTATCTTAGCCAAGCCAGTAGAGGCCCTGGCCTCTCCTGCAGCTCGGTTCCTAATCTCTTGACTGACCATAACTGAGGTGAGCCCCAGGTCGGCTCTTACATTGAGTAGGGCTGACTTCCTACCTCCCTGGGTCCCCTGCACCTCACCCTGTACCCACCCGCCTGCATGACATGCATTCCCTGCTCCAAGCCTGAGCAGCACCCTGTGGGGTTCCCACACCCCTCCCCCTGGCCAGTGCTGCCCTCTATCTGGGGGTGGGGGCAAGAACTGGTTTCTCTTGCCTGCTCCCATCCTTCTGGTGGCCCAGTGCCCTGCCTGGCCCCCACCCCCACCCCCACCCGGCCTCTGTGCTCTTCCTTTGGAACCTGGGGGCTGTGACTATGATTGTCCCCATGTTTGGTCTGAGCTGGGGAAACTGAGCTCAGAATGGGAGGGGCCTAAAGACTCCGTCTGCCCTGACTACAGAGCCCCTCTGCTGTGTGGGGGACCCACCCACTCCCTGGGAGTACTTGTTACCACCTTCTTCCTGTCTCTGTCAGGTGGCCTTCTCGCTCTCTCACACACACACATACACACACACACACACACACACAACCCTCTTTCTCCCCAGCAGCCACCCCGCCAGGGTACCAGGCAGTCATCCCACGGAGGTTAGCTAGGGCTGGGGGTACTCTAGCCACTTCAAGGGGTATGCAAGTAACAGATCAAGTCTGGGGACTGGGGGGTCATCAGGGCCTGCCCAGCAGCTCCCTGACATCACTCTCTAAGCAAAGCCGACTGGGGACGGTGGATTTGTTGCTGTTGCAGAGGCCCAGCGATTGCTGGGGAGAGCCTTGCCCTGGTGGGGGCCAGGGGGCGTTGCGGGGAAGGGTGCTCTTCTGCCCCAAAGCCCCTGAAAGGGGGATTCTGCTCTGCTGTGGTCCTCCTGGGAGCCCGCATCAGGAAGGACAGCCAGGACGCATGGCCTGCCTGGACTTGTGCCGCTAGGGCCCAGAGGTCAGGGGCTCACCTGAAAGCCCTTCTCTGGGAGCCTATCAAAGGCAGCCAAGCCTGATGGGAGCTCATTACCGTGCTCACTGGCGCCTGAGTGAGCTACAGGGTCAGGCTGACCAGGGTGGGGTAGGAAAGGCGGGGGTGGCTTGATCGGTGCTGACCAGCCGCCTCCACATGCTCCCTGGTCTCATTCTAAGCCCGCTGACGGGGGTGGGGGGGGGTCGGGGGGGGGGACAGGATGCTCTGCTCTGGGAGCAGCTCAGGAGGGAGGGGCAGGGCCCCGTCCTGTTGGGGGTGCTCTGTGGGCAAAGGCGGCAGGGATGGGATGGGCTGGGTCCTTTGGGACTGGTCTGGGCTCACTCCCCTGGACTTTGAGCTGTTTCATCCCTCTACAAACATCTGCTGTGCGGGCTCCAAGCAGGTGGGCTTGCGCTCTGTGGCTGTTAGGGGCCTTACAGAGGAGAGGGCAGCCCGGGAAGTGATCCCATCTTGCTAGCTCCCTGCTCTGTCTCCACATTGCCCCCAGAAGAGCTCTCCAGGCCCTGGGCTGCTCCTTTGCCCCCGAGCCCTCCACCCGCATCCCAAACTTGCTGCCTTTGTCCTTGACCTCCTACGGAACCCCCAACCCTCAGACCCCTCATTCAGGAGGCCCAGGGCCTGGTAGGGTGGGTCATGGAGCACGGACACGGAGAGGGTTGCACAGGAGCGCATCCGTAGGAACCCACGCACGCATGCACGCGCACACAAGGCCTGCCCGCCCCCTCCGCCTTCCCGGGGCGCTCTGAGAAGTGAAAGATGAGTGAGCCCGGATTGCGGTGTAACAGGAAAAAGCATGGCACCCGCTGGATGCGCCCTGTCTCCAAGGGGCAGACATTGTTCTAGGAACGTCCCATACCGCTCCTCGTACCCTCCAAGATAGTTTTCCCTTTTTAAAACCAAGGCTCAGAGAGGCCAAGCAACTGGTGCAGGGTCACACAGCTCCTCAGTGGTCTAGGGACTGCAAACTCATCACTCCTGGGGTGTGGTGTGTGTGTGTGTGTGTGCGCGCGGTAGGGGGAGGGTTGTTATTTTTTCCTCTCCCTCTTCCCTCCCTCCCTGTGTGTTATCCTCTGACAGGTAAGTTTGCATCAGTACTAGGGCCCAGGGGTCCAATTAGGGGACCCCCACAAGGGACCTGACTGAGGCAATCCCTGCCCCAAGGGGGTCTCCATGAGCCAAAGTTTTAATTAGCCATCACTGCTCTTCCGGAAACTCTGACCTGCCCTGGGTCACATCACACCCCCACCCACCCTCACCCCCTGCGGAGTGGCCGGAGTGGGCTCCTGGCCAGAGAAACCAGGAGAGCCCGACCCCACCAGGGCTCCTTCAGTGGGTCACCTCAGCATGACTCCAGCTAATCCATTAATTGGATTAAGTCAAATAAACGACCCTGTGACTTAATCCACTAAATGGATTAACACAATTAAAGGAGTTCCTATTTGCCAAACATTTAAGTCACCCGGGAAAGGCACTCTGTCGATTTGTCTGGTGTTTGACACCTTCAAGGAGATGCCCACTCAGACTCATAGCCACCCGATGCCCCGCAGCACGGACAGATGGGTGGGACGGAGAGAGCACCGCTTGGTCCCAAGCCCTCCTCACAATTGTGTGAGCGTGTCCTTGCCGCTACGTCAGGCTGCAATGGAACCAGGGTTCCAGGCTGCAATGGAATCAGGCTGCAATGGAACCAGGGTCCTCAGATGATGAGGTCCGCAGCCGGGGTGGGGGCGTGGGCAAGGTGGAGACACGGGCTGTCCCTGGACATGAAGATGGATTGCCTGCCTGGGTCTGGGGCAAAGCTGCAGACCAGTGTGTGGGCCATGGCAATGGTAATGCCTCCTTGCCATGCCCTTGAGCATGGTGCCCAGACCTTGGGGCTTGGGGGACGTGAACAGGCCCTATGCACCGGGCACAGAGGCCAGATGCAGCTCAAACTACACACACACACACACACACACACACACACACACGACTGCCATGGAGTCAGTTCTGTCTCACGGGGCCCAGAAGACAGGGAAGAACCGTCCCTGTGGGGTTGCCAGACGGCAAATCTGCATGGGCGTAGTGAGCCTCATCTCTCTCCCGAGGAGTAGCTTGTGGTTTGGAACTGCCGACTTGCAGTTAGCAAGCCTGTGTGTCACCCCCAGCGCCACAAGGGGTCTTGTAATGGAGGCTCAGAGAAGCAGGCGTACCTCCGATCTATTTAGGGGGCAGAGCAGGATTTAAATCTATCGGTGTGAGGCTCCACAGCCTGGACACTGGGGTGTCTGAGAGGTGGTCCCCAAACTCAGGCTGCCGGGGGGGGGGCGCACCCCTAGCCCCCAGAGAGGAAGAGCGCCCTCCCTCAGGCTCCTGGAAGTCTGGGTGTTCTGTGTGTCCAGGCGCCTGAAGACGGCTTTCTCAGGGCAGGGTAGGGAGCCTCTCCAGGAGATGCGGGGGAGGGGGGTGTCTAAGGCTGTAGGACTGAGACACAGTCCCCACCCTTCCCAAGACTGCTGACCGTGACCCTGGCCTCCTTTGGCTTGGATGCTCACCTCCCGCAGCAGCCTGCAGCAGCCCTGCCAGCCCTGAGCCCAGCCAAGTCCTCCTTGGACGCCGTTGCCTAGTAACCAGCCCTAGTGATGAAACCGCAGCGGGCAGCCAACAAGGGGGACAGACCAGCCACCTGGCCAAGACCCTGCAGCCCCAGAAGGCTGTGATGGACAGTCCACCTGGCCTGCCCATGGTATGAGGGTGGGGGGTGCCCGCAGTGGGCAGGGAAGGGAGGAACTGAGCTGGCCATCCCCCAAGCCCTTTGAACTGGGAGCTGGGGGAGGGTAATTTCCAATGGAGACCCAAGGCCTGCAGGCGAGGAGAGAGGCAAGCAGGCAGGCGGGCAGGCAGGCAGGCAGTTAGGGCTGTGGGCATGGCGGCCGGCCAGGCCCAAACCACCATCCTGGAACCAGCTGTGACTGCACCGCTGCCTGTGGCACGGAGGGGGGTGGGGGATCCCTGGAGAGAGGCCCTGGATGGGGAGAGGGAAGGAGATGGTGGTTAGGGCAGCTGGCAGACATCCAGGCTCCGGGCAGGGGAGCAGCCTCATGCAACACTGAGGGAAAATACATCAGCCTCTCCCCTTGGGCAGAGTTCCCCCACTCCTCTCCCCACCCCGGGCCCAGGCAGGGGCCTCCACAGGGGCTGCAGGCAGTCTGAGGTCCTCAGGTGGCGACCCGCCAGGTGATTTTCCATTCTAGAGCTGTGGGTGGGGATGGGGTTGGGAGCAGGAGAGGCAGTGTTAGGGCCAAAAGAATGCCTGGTGTCGACAGACGGATGGACGGACGGGCCTTTGGGAGCCCTGGGCTTCAGGCCCACCTGCCTTGACACCTCAGGATACAGGACTGTCCATCTCTGGGGCTGGTTCCCCACGATAAATCGGGGGCTGGACACGAACAGCTGTTGCTCTGCGGTTTGGTGCCACGGTTTCGGAGAGGCAGAGTCCGGGAGAAGGGTGTGCCAGGCTCCTTTCAGGCACACATCTCTGGCCTGGCTGAGCTCTCCACCACCGTTATCTTCAGCCCCACAGCCAGCCTGGGTGCAGCCCCGTGCTGGGCACCAAGAGCCAGTCCCAGTGAGGGCCCTCCCCCAGTTACCGCACAGGGCGCTGAGGCTAGGACAGAGGGGTGCTCAGGAGGCTCGGACGAGATGGCCAAACCCAGCCGGAGGTCAGGGAGGTCAGGTCAGCCGGAGGTGGGTCTTAAAGGCCAACAGGAATCAGACAAGCAAAGACAGAGCCAGAGAAGCAGCCAGGCTGAAGATGATCCAAAGCAGGGGGTAGGGTACAGCAAAGAGCCCAGCCAGCTGGGGGATTGGGGGTGGGGGGAGAGGCCAGTAGTGGGGAGGGGGAGAGCACTCAGGCTTTGGAGGAGTGGGAAGCGGGAATCTGACGGCACGGCACGGGGAGACACTGGGACTCCGAGCTGGGAGATCCCATGTGGGCATCAGAGAGACCTCTCCGGAAGTAAGGAGAGGGTGTCCCCTACTGCTTATAGGGCCCAGCCAGGCTCTCAAATGGCTGGGCTCAAAGGCTAACTAGTAGAAGGGACAGGAAGTCCTGCCCGACCCCAGACCTAGCAGCCTGAGGCACACACCCCCCCACACTTATCACACTGGATCACATGGGCCGTGCTGGTCCCACTTATTAAGCACCTCCTGAAGCCAGCAGAAAGCCCGGGGCCCTCCATATTTGACCAGGAAAGCCAAGCGCCCCCTCCTACCCCGGCTGTGGGTTCATCAGAATGTGCCCCTCCCCTGCAGCTAGGGGACCAAGTTGCTAGGCCTGGGCTTTGTCTCGAAGCTCCGGCAGTGGGGGTGGGCCCCTCCTGAACCCCAGCTGAGGCGGCAGAGCCTCCCTAATCACCCTGCAGGGTCGTAGGCTATGTCTTCCCCAGGGGTTCCCACTGGTGGCTCCAGATTGCCTGCACTTTGGACAGTGGCCCACTTCCACCCTCATCCGATCCAGCCAGTACCCCTAAATACTCTAAGCCCCCACCCCCCAAACCCGAGGCTCTCCTTGCTAGGGTAGCAAAAGTTATCTGTGGTGGAGCCCTCTTTGGAAGGGTTTTGGGGTGTCCCATAATCTAGGGGGCTATCTGACATCCCAGCTCCTGTAGTTTGGCCTCTACGGGCAAGCCCCTTCCTCCTCAGCTGCCTTTGGTTACGGGGTGACTAGACAGGAGCCCGGAGGCTCCTGCAAGGTCAGCATTCCGAAGCCACCCGCTGAGAACCTTTTCTTCCCTACAAGAGTCAGTCTCAGAAACTCACAGGGTCAGTTCTACCCTGTCCTATAGGGTCACTATGAGACAGCATCGATTCCATGGAGAGAGGGGGGGGGGGGAGAGAGAGAGAGAGAGAGAGAGAGAGAGAGAGAGAGAGAGAGAGAGAGAGAGTCAGTTCTACTCTGTGCTATAGAATCGACTCAATAGTGGTGAGTGGAGAGTGTTTGTTTTATTTTTCGGGGGGAGTTGCTGAGTGGCTGTGATTGACAGCTCCACTCCATCACCCCCGTGGACTAATGAACTAACTGAGGTCAAGGGGGTTGCTTCAGGTTGCAAGCTCAGTAGGTCAAACCTCAGTTAGCGTGTTTTTCCAGCTCCTGCCTCACCAGGATGTTGTTGGATTTCCATGGGATGTTTATCAAGGGGCTGGCAGCGGGCCAGGCCTCCAGCAGGGACTCCCTGCCCCGCCCACCCAGGAGCAGGCCGAGCTCCGTGTGGGGGAAGGGTGCAGGGAGGGAGTCTTATGGAGATGCCGAGGCACTGCTCATCCCTGGATCTGAACGGATTCATGGCAGGCTGTGTGTCTTAGGGGGCGTCTCTGTTCCCCTGCCTGCCGGGGCCACTTCTGTCTCCTGGGGGAAGGGCACGCCTCTCGGGTTGGCAAATAGCAGGTGTTGCCTCATTAGACAGGGTTAGAATCAATAACCATGCCTGACCTTTGACCTGCCTTCCCAGGGAGTCCAGAGAGGCAATCAGTGTGTGGCCTCGGGGAGGAGGATGGGAGAAATGAAACAACCTCTGCCAGGCTTCTCTACCACTGATCCTGCCCATGAGCCACACTGTACACACCACGCACCCTCACTCCACCCACACCTGGCCTTTGTTTCCGCTGCCCCCTCTGTTGGCTGCCCTGCGCTCAGGGTGCTGCTAAGACCACGTGGGACTCCCCACTCTGAGCCCTGAATGAACACCCTTCCTTTGTCTTACTGATTAATGCGCAGTGCCCTCCCCGGGCTCGGTCTGAGACCCCGGGGGCTGGGTGGGGTAGAGAGGAAGCTGGGCTGCTGCTCAGCCTGGGAGACAGTGGACTGGCCTCTTCCAGGACACCACAGCCGATAGGACCGGGCAGTCCCTGTTTTGCAGATGAGGACAGTGAGGCTCAAGAGTGCCTTCCAAGTCTCCACACCTTCCTGCGTCCTTGTTGGGGAGGGAAGAGGGTGTCCAGGGTGTCTGCGCGGTGCTGGAAGGGCATGGACTAGACATGTGGGAATGAGGAAGGTCTCTTGGCTGTTCGCCACTTGCACTGCCTTCTCCATGAACTTACAGATGAAGCTTCAGGAAATGACATGCCTCTTCCCATCCGATTTCCAGGCTCGGCAAAGTTTGTGGGCCCATTCGTTTCCATTTTTTCTGTGAACTTTTTGAAGTTTGTACATATTGGATATAGGTATAAAGGAGCGTTTGTTGTGCAAACATTGATGTTGAATTGAAACACCCTTCCCCCCAATCCTTTCATCCCGTCAGATCCCCTCATGGGGATCGTTACATACCTGCCACCTGACATCACTGCATAACAGCCAAACCTCTGAGAATCATGGCCCAGCCAACTGTACGCAGGTTTTTGGAGGGACTCTACTTAAGCCATGACATGCCACCACCTGCAGCAGCAGGGCAGGGGTCAGCAGCGGGTGCTGGGCAGGAGGAAGAGAGACAAGGGCAGAGTTGGTGATGGGGTGAGGGTGCAGGAGGGCTACCTGTGACCTGAAGGGGCTATAGGCTTGCAGTCCCATGTATTAACCTGAGTTCTGATCCCAGCTCTTGAAGTTCTGTATCCCTCGTGAGAATGTTTTGTTTGTAACTTTTTTATTGGGAGGTCATACAGATACCATACCACTCCATAGTTCAATCACATCAAGCAAGCAGTGTTGTACACCTGCTACCACAATCCGTTTCCAAAGATTCTGTTTCTTCTTCAGCTCCTTGATCTCATCTCCCCCTTACCCACTCCGCTCCCCTGGGAAGATGCCCATGCTGAGACCAGGAGCCTGGCCTGGATCTGCTGCAGCCCTCTCTGTTTCTGCTCCCCAGAGCCCTGCAGACTCCATTTCTAAGGCCCTTCTAGCACTAAACCGGAGCACATCTGCAGCGATGCAGGCCCCAGACCACCGTGAAGCACCGTAAAGGTCGGCAATGCAAACCTACCCAGAAACATCTGGGAGGAAAGCCAAGCAGTTTGCTTCTGGAAGTCAGAGCCACAGAAACCTGAGCAAGTGCGGGTCCACTTGGCGGTTGCCATGAGTCCAAATAGGCTCTAAGGCGACTGGGCTCTATGGGATTCTTACCTGCAGTTCCCGCCCCTCCTCCTCTGCTGTAGCTGCTCCAGCTGTTTCCTGACCTCTGTAAGTATGGGACTTAGAGCCCTGTCCTCCTTCCTCAGGGAGCCGTGACTTTGGGGATCTGAGCAGGTGGGTACACTAGCTGGCTTGTGTGGTTTTGCCCCATGGACTTGCCCTGACCTTTGGCATGTCCGCCTGTCCCCAACCCTGGGGCAGCCTGGGGTCTGTTAGGGACCAGGTTTCTCCAGAGAAAAGAAAGCTCTCATCCCAAGTCAGATGGCTCAAAGGGACCCGGCAAGCCCACCTCTCCAGCACTACTCTCCTCCTTCCACAAAGTCACTCCTGGATGTGACTCTCTCACTCCCAGCTGTCTCCCAGGCTGCACATGCTCAGGCTCCATGGAGAGAGCAGCCTTGTCCCAAAGTTGGCCTGCCCACTGAGGCCACTTAGCAGACCTCCTAGCATGCCCATCTCTTCCCCCACGCCAGAGATGGCTTCTTTCAGTCGGCTTTTGCGATAGTTTATTGTGCCAGCCTGGCCCATAAACACAAATATGATGAATTGAAGGGCAGAGGGATAAATGGCTCGGTGAGCCTCGCCTTGCTTGTCTCTCGTGCTTTAATCATCAGACCTGCGTGCGGCTGCCTTGCTTGTTCTGTGCCTCAGTTTAAAGGGGTACACTACCTGTGGGATACCTAGCCTGTGGACTGTGTCGCTGTAAATTGAGGTCCCTTTAAGCCCGCACGATTGGAATGTTCGTCTCTGGAGCTGGGGACTGACAGTTGGTGACAGTTGGTGACCTGCCTTGCTGTTTGCTGCCTGGGTATATAAGCCCAGCTCTCTCTACAGAAAGGGACTGGCGACTCTCAAGACTTAAAGGACTGCTGGTGTCTCACTGCTTTATAATTTAACTGTTAATTTCTTGTATTATCTATCTGTACATAATTTAACGGTTCATTTCTTGTGTTATATATCTATCTTTATAAATATATTTATATATAATTACTAGCAATCTGGTTTTGTCTCTCTAGAGAACCCTGTCCAACACAGCTTTTGAGCCCTTAGAGGGACCCAGTTACAAGAGGCTCTGCCCTGCTTAACCACTGGCTGGTGGTTCAAACTCACCAGCTGCTCCGAGGGAGGAAAGTTGAGGCTGTCTGCTTCTGTACAAATTACAAAGCCTACGATGTAAGACATGGAAAAAATAATCTGTAACTTATCAAGGGTTCGTGAGGGAGGGCTGGCAGGGTGGGTAAGGGGAAAGAAATGGGGAGCTGATATCGGGCTCAAGTGGGAAAAGAATGCTTTGAAAATGATGGCGGCATATGTGCAAATGTGCTTGACACATTGGAGGAATGTAGGGATTGCGATAAGAGGTGTACGAGCCCCAATAAAAGTATTTTTTTAAAAACTTAAAAAAAAATTACAAAGGCTTGAGGCCTACCCAGGGCCATAATAGGTCAGAAGTGGCTCTATGGCAGTGGGTTTGTTTGGGGGTTCAAATAAATGGCAGTCAATGGAATGTCTTGAAATCTCGACAGTGAAATTACTGGCCAGCTTATAAAGGCAGCACCCACAGAAATCCACTTGGCTCATTTGTTAGGGGCTTAAGCAAGTGAGACGGAAGCAGCGAGTAAAATTCATGGGTTAATTGAAACGTCGAAAAGGGAACTATATTAAAGAATAACAAGATTAATCACAACACTCAGATCCGAGGTACAAGAATATATTCTGAAATCAATCACTACCGGGGCTTCCCGCGATGGGGAGGGGGAAGCGGGCAGGTCATCTAGCCGTCGGCAAAATGGAGTTACTTTGGTTCGCTTGGCCCCGGTTTCGGTTTTCCGCTAAATCAGTCAAAGCAATGGCTTTCTCCTATGCTCTCTAAGGCAGAGGGGGGAGCCTTGCACAACGATTACGCGCTGGGCTGCAAACTGAAATGCTGATGATTGCAACGTCTTCCGTGCCACCGTGTGAGAGCGGCGCATAGACATCGCACGGCCTAGAAAAGTGTCCTAGGCACTTCTACTCGGCCACCCGGGTCCCCAAGAGTCAACCCCCCCCCCCACTCCGCCGCACCTAACAGTAACAATACAACTCGCAGAATCGAAGGGAAAGAAGGCACCCACTGTGTGCCAGACACGTTAACACAACTTATTCTTAGCCTGGACGCCACGGCGGTGAAGGGGATAGACCATCCCGGCTTGACAAGGAAGCTGAAGCTCGGCGGGGTCAAGTGGCTGGCACGAGGTCACGTCGCCTGCAAGTGGCCTTGCCTGCAGGGCACCGCTGGCCGGAGCAGGGCGTGGGACTGGCCTGCAGGGCACCGGTGCACGGGGCGCCGCGGGAGCAGGCAGCGCGCAGCGCCCGGGCCCGGCCCCGGAGGGCAGGCCCCACGCAGGCCCGCTGCGCTGCACCCCGGGGCCCCAGGGCGCGCGGGCTCCCCGAGGCGCGGCCGCGCTCTGCCCCCACCCCGCGGCCGCCCCGCCCCGCCCCCGCCCCGCCCCCAGCCCGCCCCTCCCGGGACCGCAGACGGCGCCCGGCGGCGGCGCGAACGGCTGCGAGCAGGGTGGCTCCGGGCTTGGGTGCGCACGGCGACTTCCCGCCTCGGGCCGAGCGCCCGGGAGCCCCGGCCTGGGCGGCGCGGGAGGATGCGGCCGCGGGCGGCAGCGCCGGGGAGCTGGGCGCCCTGCAGGTAGAAGCCCGCCCGCCCAGCGGGCGCGGAAACTTGGGCCGAGTTTGCGGGCGGCGCGTGGGGACGGGGCGGGCGGCGCCGCCCCTGGGCGCCCCTACTGGCCGGCCCCGGAAGGGAGCGCGCCGGGCCTGGGCCGGGCACCCGCGGCTTGCCGCTGCCGCGGGGCGGGGGGCCCCCGGCGAGCCTGGCGGGGGCCGCGCCGCTGCGCCGACCTTCCCCGGGCTTCGAGGCTCGCGGGGCCCTGGCAGGGCCTCGGGGTTCCGGCGGGGCCTGGGCGCTTCCCGCGGCGGCTGCGCGGGCCGAGCCCCCAGGCCTCTCGCGGGGCCCGGCTCACGTGGACGGGCGGGGGGTCCCGGACGCGACGGCCCCGCGGCTTCTCCGCCACCGCTGGACTCACCGCTGGCCGCAGCCCAGGCCGGCGGGATCGCCCGCGGCTGCAGCGGCCCGGACTCTGCGGCCCTCCCCGCGCGCTCCGGGACCTCCCTCCGGGGCCGGGCGCGCGGGCCCGTGGGCCGGCACACGTGCAGCGGGGCCCGCAGGAGGGGCGCGAGCACTCGTGCGGAGTGCAGACGGGGGCTGCGCACGTACGTGCACGCACGGGTTTGCATGCGTGGCGGCGGCTCGTGTGTCAGCCTGCAGGCGTGCACGTGCGCCCCAGCGGCGCCGCGCGGGGCCTGTGGGCACCCGGAAGCCCGCTGCGTCGGAGCGGACGTCGGATCCATCCCACGTCGGACGGGGAGGTCGCCCGAAGTGAGGTCGGCCGTGGGCCCCAGTGGGGGCGAGCGGAGGCCGACCTCCCCAGGCCGGGCTGTAACTTCGCGAAAGACCCCGCATTTCCTGCAGCGGAGGGTAGAACCCCAAATCCTTTCCCACCCGTGCAGAGGCTTTTAGGGGTGGCAGTCCTAACGGAGCACAGAGGGGGCAGTGGGCTCTTCTGGACGCTGTCTGCAGTTGGCACCCGGCAGGGCAGTAGGTGACTAGGTCTGTCTGCTCGCTCTTGCCGTCCTTTGTCGTGTGTATATGCCCAGGAAAGGGAGAACCGAGCTACATCTTGGATTGGGAGAGGCCCGGTCTCCTGCCTGGAGGGAGATAAGGGCATCCCCATTGCCCCTCATAGCCTTCTGCTGTCCCCTAGAGCCCTTAGCCTTCCCACAAAGAATCCTGAGGGTCCCAAGTGACCTGGCCCTCTATTGACTGGCTCCCTAGGGAGGGTCTCAGGAAGTCTCCGGGGCAAAGGGCACGAGGAGGGGGGCGGGAGAGAAAGACTCCCTGGGCTGGCTCAGACCCCAGGGAGTTGGGGGTGCTGAGACTAGAGCCAGCATTTAATTAATCCAGCACTTAATTAATCCAGCTCTTGGATGCTCAACACCCTGAAAGCCATTCCACTTTATGCAAAGCCCCCTGGAATGGGTGGGGGCTGTACTCCTGGTTCCATGAGGCTGGCCTGCGGTGGCAGAATCTGGCCAGGAGATGGGACAGCTTTTTAAAAGAGACCTGTAGGGGCTGGGGAGGCTTTGGGGCCCCCTTTACTTTTGGCTACTCCTGTCCTCAAATTGTTCTGCTCTGATTCTGAGCCTGTGGCTGCCATTGGTCACCAGCTAGAAGGGAGGAGGAGGAGAGGGGCTAATGGTTGGTAGACCTGTAGCACCTGGGGGCTTAAGAGTCTGGAGGTGGCACAGGTGGAGGCAGACCCACAGTTGACCCCACTGGGCTTGGGTCCCCATCCTTGTTTGCATTGGGGTCTTTTCAGTGGAACTCAGATTTTCCTTTGAAGACGCTAGTTGCTGGCTCTGGTCCTCCCTCGATTCTCCATCTCCTTGTCCATCTTGTCCCCTGGTGCCACGGAATAGTCCACCTGCATCTCAGAGAGTGAACATCTGGGCTCTCCTGGATCCTGGGGATCTTTTTGCTGTCACCACAGCGCCATCTGCTGGACAGGCTTGACCCCCTCCTGCTGGGAGGTAACTGCCTTGTAGGCAGATGCCTCCCTCCTGGCCGCTGCCCTCTAGGGCGACTAAGCCTGATAGCTCAGCATTGGCTCTGAGCCTAGGGACCTCCACCACGTTGGTGGTTGTTATTGGCAGACTGCCGGGTCAAAGCGGGTCACAGGGTTTTGTGTATTGTAGACAGTGTTTGGATTCGATGTTGTGGCCGCAGTGGGCCCGGGCACCCACCGTGGTATCTTGAGAAGGGAGCCTGTAGTGAAGGGCAGGCACTGGGCTTCCTGTCCCGTGTTCCCGTCCCGTGTTTATGGCGGCTCTTCTATAAAAGTAGGGCGTGTGGCCAGACTGCACGCTGCAAAACCTGAAACCCCCACGGCGAGGGACTTTGGGTCCTGTGGAGGCCAACTGGACTCCGGGGGCTTCGGGGGCGTGGGTGTGGGTTGTGTGCTGTGTAGGTCTCCTGCCAAGAGGTTAAGCAAAGGGTTCTGCAGCCTCACAACAACAGCAGCAGCAAACCGCTGGCAGCCCTTTATTATGTACAATGCCTGCAAGCCTGCATTGGTAGTCTTCTTGGTGCATCTCCTGAGTGCCAGGTTCATGGGGGTGGCAGGAAACCAGCAGGAGCTGCAGCCCTCTCCTTGTTCAGACATTTCACTGACGCACCCGCCTCTCTCCCCCAGGTCAGCAGTACAATAGCAGGACCCCGGAGGCCCAGAAGCCTTTGCCGTGATGGCGGAGAAGCGGCCAATGGGGACCCTGGGCCCCATGGTGTATGGCAAGGTGCCCCGCCTAGAGGCTGGCTCGGGGCCTGGCCCCAGCCTGCCCCCTTCTGCTGGCATCCAGGACCCCTGTGGATACAAGGGTGCCTACTTTTCCTGCCCCATGGGAGGTGCTCCCAAGGCAGGATCTGAGCGGCTGGCATCATGGACCCCGTATCCACCCTTGTACCCCACCAGCGTGGCGGGACCCCCACTTCGGACAGACAGTCTGCTTTCCAATTGCCTGCTCTACCGACCACCAGGAGAGGGCACCGAGAAGGGGCAAGATGCCAATCCTATGGAGTTCCTGCCCTACAGCCCCAGGGCTCACTCCTACCCAGGCCCACCTCTGGCAGCCCCCAAACCCGTCTACCGGAGCCCTCTGTGTTATGGGCTCTCAACTTGCCTGAACGAAGGGGCAGCCAAGAGGCCGCTGGATGTGGACTGGACACTGGTGACGGGGTCCTTGCTGCCTCCTGCTGACCCACCCTGCTCTCTGGCCCCGGCTCCTGGCAAAGGGCAGCCTCTGGACAGTAGCTTCTTGCATGGGCTATCAGCCGGTCCATCTGGCAAAGACTCCTCCCTGGGCTTCTCTCCGTGCCAGGCCTTCCTGGAGAAGTATCGGACCATCCACAGTACAGGCTTCCTGCCAGCCCCTTACTCTGGAGACCACAAACAAGCAATGCCCGAGGGACCCTCAAATCCCTGGACTCCGTTGACCCAGCCTCTGGGGCCAGCCTGCCAGGATGCGGTACCCACCCACTACCCACTGCCTCATGCCCCACAGGCACTGCCTTGCCCACAAGCCTGCCGCCACCCGGAGAAGCAGGCTGGATATAACACCCTGCTCCCGCTGCAATCTCTGGGAGCCCACAAGGCCGCTGGGTACCCCCCTGGTGGGTTGGGCAGCTCCTACCTAAGGCAGCAGGCAGCCCAGACAGCCTATGTGCCCCCCGTGGGACTGGACACTTACCCTTACCCCTCTGCTCCCCTCCCAGCACCCTCGCCAGGTTTCAAGTCGGAGCCACCTCTTGCTCCACGATGCCCCCTGGACTTCCCGCCCCAGACACTGACCTTTCCTCATGCTCAAGACGACCCCTCTCTCTATGGAGCTTCCCCTGGGCTTGGAGGGACTCCACCCCCCCAAGGCAGTGTGCGGGCTGCACCCCCACCCCGGGCCTTCCATCGGGAATGCCAGTCTGTGCCTGCCAGCCAGCCACACCTCGAGCACTTGAGGGCCACTGGGAAAGCGGCGCGGGCAGTGGAGGAGAAGACGTGGCTGCCCAGCTGCAGGAAAGAGCGGCCCCGGCCCAGGCCAGAAGAGCACGTCTCGGCCCCCATTGTCATCCGAGACAGTCCAGTTCCCAGCACGCCGCCAGCACTACCCCTACCCGCCTGCACCCAGGAGCGTCAGCCCCGCCCCCAGAACAAGGGCCCATGTCCACCCGGCTCTCCACCCATGCCGGTGATTGACAACGTCTTCAGCCTGGCCCCCTACCGGGACTACCTGGATGTGCAGGCACCTGACCCCGAGCCGGACCAAGTCCAAGCCCCCCTCAAGAGCCATGACCGTGACTGTGCAGGGCCCCTGCCTGCCCAAGAGGCCCCCATGGGGACGTGCTGCTCCCTGAGGGAAGAGGTGGCGCTGGACTTGAGTGTGAAGAAGCCCGTGACGGAGAAGGTTCCTGGTCCCACAGTGCACACCAAGCCTGCAGGGGTGCCCGATGTGGAGGGCACCGCCCTGAATCTGCAGGGTGCTGGGGAGGACACGGTCTTGGCTGGGCCCATGGTGGACATGGTGCCAGATCTATCAGGCCTGAAAAGCCCAGTCATGGGCACCCCAGGGCTGCCAGGGACACCAATGAGCACCGAGGCCACACCAAGGGCCAACTTCCAAAGCTCTGTGGCCTTCATGTTCCGGAAGTTCAAGATCCTCCGGCCAGCACCCATGCCTGCAGCCGTGGTCCCCTCTGTGCCCACCTCGACCCCTGAGCCCGCACCCCCTGTACTCACCCCCACGTCTGTGCCCATTGGACTCAAGATTATCACTCAGCCTTTGCCTGTGGCCTGCTTAAACCTGGCACTTCCCAGCCCCCCAGCCTTGGCTGTGGCCTCTCCGGCCCCGGCTCCAGCTCCAGGTCTGGCTCTAGCTCCATCCCCTGCTCCGGCCCCGACTTCCACCCCGGCCCCGGAGGACCCCCCTGAGCAGCACTTTGCAGGGCTGCACACATCCTTGTGTGATGCCATCTCAGACTCCGTAGCTCATTCGCCGCCTGACAAGCTGCGTGAGTGGCTTGAAACCGCTGAGCCTTGGGGCCAGGCGGCCTGGCAGGACTGCCAGAGTGTGCAGGGCCTGCTGCGCAAGCTGCTGTGCCAGCTGCAGGGCTTCGTGCGCACGCACCAGTGCCCCTTCCCCCACGTGGTGCGGGCCGGCGCCATCTTCGTGCCCATCCACCTGGTGAAGGAGCGCCTCTTCCCACGGCTGCCCCCGGCCTCCGTGGACCACGTGCTGCAGGAGCACCGCGTGGAGCTGCGGCCCACCACGCTGTCGGAGGAGCGGGCGCTGCGGGAGAGCGCCCTGCAGGGCTGCACCTCACGCATGCTGAAGCTGCTGGCCCTGCGCCAGCTGCCGGACATCTACCTGGACCTGCTGGACCTGCAGTGGCGGGACTGCGCGCGCCGCCACCTGGGTGAGAATGGGGCAGTCTTTCCGACCACTGGGGGCTGAGCGCCTCAGGCCACAGGGAAGGAAGGGCAGGAGGCGCAGGACATCCTGCCGAGGATAGAGGGCTGGTCCTATGCGTGGCTGCTCAGTTCCTGGCCTGGCGGGGCCCTGGCAGGCCTTGGTTTCTATCTGCGCCCAGCCCAGCATCCCCTGGGAGGACGTTTGCATCTAATGTCACCCAGACATTTCCTAGATCCACCCCCAAGCTCCCCCTTCACCCACACCACCCTCTCACTTCCCACCCAGCTTCTAGTTCCTGACACCCACTGGGGCCCAGCTTCCTGTTCCAAACGCTCGCTGTGGCCGCCTGTGTTGGTGTCTGCAGCCTCCTAGACATGTGCTCCCAGGGCAGCGGCCTGTATAACCGGACACCACAGGAAGACATTGATCTCTCACGGTTCAGGGGCCCAGAATTCAGAGCACTGGCCAGGGGAGAAGGCGCGCCCTCGCGGTCAGCTGTTTGTCCTTCCTGTGTCCACCGCTGCCGTCGGTGTGGTTCCAGGCTCCTTGGCAGGCCTGCGCCCTCACAGGTCATGCATCTCCCCCAGCGTGCATGTGAGCTAGAGACTGCATCGCGCAGCCCTGGCTGCTGCTCCTGTGAACCCAGCCAGAGGTGCTGCGACTGACACCTACCCTGATCCCTTCCCTGGAAGGGCATCCCACGTCAGCCTCACAAAGAAAACCCTGCTCCCCACTCCTTCTCCAGAACACACGCACGCACACCTGCTCACACAGACCACAGAAACAAGCCTCCTGCCATGGAGTCCTTCGTGGCTCCCTGAGTCCTCCTCCAGGGCAGAGCGCGCTGTCCGTGTGGGCTCCCGAAGCGGAATGAGCCTACGGGAGTGGCTATTTTATAACAGGGCTGCCATCGTGTCTTCTCTCTGCCCTAAGGTGTCACACATCCATGCTGCTCTCTGGTTAGGGAAGGCCGACAGCAGAGCAGTTTCACATTCGACAAAGCAGTTTTATTAGCACGTAACTTACATGCCATACAACTCACTCGTTCAATCATCAAGGAGAATTGTACAATCATTACGTCAATTTTAGAATCCCCCCTGCCACCGCCGCTGACCCAGCCTGGTTAAATCGTCTTTAAAGTGGGTTGTGCAACCACAATCCATTCTGGTGCTCCCGCCCCCCTCCTGCCTTCATTGTTTACTCCTGAAATCCCCTCCCCCTCCCTACCACCCGCCCCCACCCCCGCATCCCTTATCAACCCTTGTATCCGTTCATGGCACGGTGCATCCACCCCTCCTGTGCGTCACTGACTGGGGAACCCACAGCCGCAGTCCACAACAGTCGCTGTCAGGTGGCAAAGATAAAGTAATAATAGGATTACAAACAATGAATAAGACTCCCATCAACATTCAAAGAGCCAGGGAAGACATTCCTGTCACAGAGCAAGTGAGAGAGACTCACACCCAGAACCAAGTCAGATCCAGTCTGTGGGGAAGCCAGCTGACCGAGGATGAAGTTTGATTCAACACAGTCAAGCTTCCACTAGACTGATTGCAGGCCTGTTGGAGACCCTTGCCTGTGGCGAGAGCTGCCAGGGGCTCCGTCCGAATAAGACACTCTGCAGATGGGTTTGCGGCTCCCACTGCCCTCCGTAGCCGTCTACAAGTTGGGTGTTCATTTAGCTATGACAGTTTTCCATGTGAGAATTTTGTAATTGTCATCTTTGGATGACACAAGCTGGTGTGCTGCTTCTGTGTGGACTTAGTTACCACCTCACTTAGATGGCTTCTTGTTTTGAATACAAGCCCTAAAGACCCCAGACACTATTCTGATTAATAGCCGGGCACCATCTGCTTTCGTCGCCACACTTGGCGCTAGCACCCCTGTCTTCAGTGATCATTTCATGAAGCAGGGCCATGTGATCAGAACTAAGTGTTCTTGGATTGGGGCTGGAGTTCATTTAAGTAGGGGTCCAGACTCTGTCCGTGGGGTTTGCAGGTCTCAGTTTACTTAGGGGATCGTAATATATCAAAATCACAACGCTGTCAGATCTCAACTGCATCAAGAGCAGCCATAAGCTAGCCAGCAGCCAACCAGCATGCATACAACCAGAAAGAAAGAAAAAGCAAACTACAAGCCGGAAATCAAAAACCCGTACAAACAAAGTTCAGCATTGTCAGTCCACCCCCCTGGGGGCTCAGTCGCTTGCACTATACTCATCAACCGTCCAGTGACCCGGCACCCCCAACACTGTCAGTGTCAGGAGGCTATGGGGGTGCAGTTCCTCCTTGAGCCACCAGTGTGATTTCTCACTCGACTGGGTGCTGTTGACCTTCAGTATGAGGATCCAGGCTGCACTCGGCCTTTCACGCACGTCTGAGTCAGCTCGTCTATTGCCACCCTTCAACGCACCATTGGGAATCCCGCTACCTCCCGCCTTCCCAGGGCTCAGCCTTGTCTTTGAATGGGCTTCTCTTAAGTCCTAGAGGCTCACGCCCATGGGCTGAGGCTGGGGGGTGGGGTGCTGAGCCTGCTTCCTTAACCAGGACTTCACAGTGGGCTTGGGGTTGTTTCTGTCCCATGGCTTCCCAAGCCCCCACCTCCACTGTCTCCTGGCCACCCCTGCTCCCCACACACCCTTCCTTTCTGCAGGAAGTGTTCCTAGTTCCTTCTCCATCCTGGTGACCTAGCCCTGGGCTCCTACCTGCCCAAGGCCCAGGACTGTAGGTACAGGGGGAACTTGGGCGCCAGCTGACCAGACCCCTGGCCACTTAGGAAGTTGGAACAGATGCCCCATTGGGGGCTGTAGAGACTACCGAAACTGGGGTGGGGGAGGTGGGGAGGGGGTCGGGCATCAGGAGGCCCAGCTCAGTCCTGTCCCTATCTGCACCTATGGGGAAGGACCGCCCAGTTAGGAGGTGGCTGGGGCACCTGCCTCAGGCTGCCCTCCCTGAGCTACAAGGGCTGATTTCAAGTTATCCCCACCTTTGTTTCTTACAGGTTCCTGTGCGCCCCCGGGCAGCCTCCCTTCAAAGTAGGTGTATTCTGGGCCAGGGACCCCCTCCCTTCTCTCTGTTGCTCCCTCTGGGCAGTGCTAGACAGACCCTGTCTGGGCTCTTAACTCCGTGACTCAGTTTCCCTGCTCTGTGCAGTGGGCCCTTGGCCCCAGCTGAAGGTCCTGGGAACTTCTGGGCAGCACAGATGGCTCGCACACTTGGCTGCCAGCCTGGGAGTGGGAGGTTTGCGCCCACCCGCAGCGCTTTGGCAGAGAGGCCTGGCGACCTGCTTCCTGGAATGCAGACAGCCCTGGAGGCCCATGGCGGGTACTCCCCTGCCCCCTCGCCCGTGCAGGATGGCCGAGAGTCAGTCGCCTGGTGTGAGTGGCTCCTGGCCTGTTGGGCCCCTTCCTTCCCTCTCCTCTCGGGACACGGGTTCTGGAAAGCCAGACCGGAGGGCACATGGGAGGACCGACCATGGTAACTGGCCCTGTCGGTAGCGTTCTGCCCTCGGGCAGACAGAACCAGAGTCTGGATGGCAGTGCGGGGTCTGCAGCCTGACTCTGTGTGCGTTTCCCAGGTCACTTTGACACGGAGGCTGCAGCTGTGCCCCCCTCAGGACTCCCTGTGGCCAGAGGAGAGCCGGACAGCCTCGCCCTGGCTCCAAAGTCGCCGGCCCCCAAGGCTAAGAAGCTGGGAAGGAAGCCACCAACCCCTGGTCTGGAGAAGGCAGAGGCCACTGTTGAAGGGTGGACCCACGGCGCCTCGCCCCCCCCAGCCGTCAGCACCAGCACGTCCAGCTCCACGCTGAAGTCCCGCTTCCGCAGCCTGCTGGAGACCGCCTGGCTCAACGGCCTGGCCCTGCCCACGTGGGGCCACAAGGTCCAGGGACCAGACCGGCTTTCCAATCACCCCCAGCTGTTGGGGGACCAGGGCCACCACACATAACATCGATTGCTGATGCTGTGCGGGCTACTGGCTGTCTAGGGGCCACTGCACTCCTCCCTCGGTCTGCCCAGCTCCCCAGGGTTTGTCCAGCCTGCTCTCACCCTGGAGCGCCCGTCTGGGCCGAGATTCACACGAGATCCTTGCTTCTGAGGAGAAGCTGTGAGCCCACGTCCCACCCGGCTCCTCTACCCCTTGCTGGGTGTGTGACTTGGGGGTGGGGTGTCCTTGTTCCTCATTTGGGCCCCAGGCTCACCCCCCTCCTCTTGTAAAATAGAACAACGCAACCTACCTCGCAGGCTTGTGGGGACGGCGCCTGACACACACCCAGCACCGTTCCGTCGCGGCTCCATCTCTGCCGGGCCTGGTGCAGGCAGGAGAGCAGAACCTCCGTAGAACACCTGTGTTCTAGGACTTAGTCTCTGAGAGCGGTACGTTGTCCAGCGTGTGAGGCACACCTGGAGTCATCTCCCAGGAAGGCTCCGGCTTACGGTCCCCAAGTTTGGGGTTGGATCTGACCCCCTGCCTGACCCTCCCTGTCCCCACACTTGGAGCCTGGGGTTGGCCTCCTTGCTTGGGGCCTCTGTTCCCAGGCCTGCCCTGAATCGATGGCACTGGAGGGGACTGGTTAAGTAACAACTCAGCCCTAGCGCTCTGAAGATGTGGACTGGGGCCATGTGTCCCCCTCCTCCCCTTCCCCACCCCCCTAGTGTCACTGCTCTTGTCAGGCCTGCTGTGGGCTCCCTTTTGGCTGGCTGAGCCCAAGGCTAGGTGGAGTTTGTGTAAGGCTTGGGCCCTGGAGGCAGGCCATTAAAACATTTTGGCTGTTTTTGAAGCCAGGGCCTGGTTCTGTTGTGAGTGTGGGCAGGGTCTTGAGCTGTGGGTCTCCTTGGGACCACCTGGATGTGGTGAGGGTCTCCAGGGAGTTTGTGCGGCTAGATCCGGGCATGCGGACCTTTCTCTTGCTGGCTGGCAATGTCTGGGCTCTGCTGAACCTCCTGGGAACCTCCAGTCCAGGGTGAAAGGCTGGTCACGAGACTCAAGGAGGAGGCCTGCCAAGGTCCGTGCCCTCCCCACACTGGTGACCCTGCCGCCTGATGACAACCCATACCACCCCTCACTGAGCTGGGAAGGTTGGCTCCTTCCCTTGGGCGTCACTCCCTCAGAAATTGGTCTTCAAGACTGAAAGTGACTTCCCACCTGGGCCAGGAGCCAGTCTGCTTTTGCTTGTCAGGCCTGCCTGGCCTCAGTCCTGGTCTCTGCGGGTCCTGCTGAGCCCTCCCTCGCCACCCACCCACACACTCGACTGCCGACCTGCACTGGGCCAGGATCGGGAGGCTCACCACTGCCACTACCACCCTCTACCTTGACCAGACAACCCAAGAGGGATTCTGGCCCATGGACCAGACAGGAAGAAGTCCCAGTCACTGTCAGGACTGCTGGGGCTGTGAAGCTTCGGGGGGTGGGGGAGCAGGACCCTGGTCTAGAGAGAGGGGTGGGGCCCCCTAGAGGCGATGCCCAGACTAGATTTGGGAAACAAGCTGAGTGTCATGTGAGGCCCGCGCAGAGGGCATGGCGCTTTGGTAACGGGAGTGCCCGGGTTCAGGACACAAAGAAGGAAAGTGGGGGGTAGGGCGAAGGGACTTGGAAATCTGCCTTCCATCTCTAAGCTCAACCTGAGGAGGCGGGCTGTGGCTGTGGGCTGCCTGTCCCGTCTGTCCCCCCAACACACCCACACCTGTGCCCCACTGCCTGCCCGGCATCCTCGCCCAAGATGACGGGACTTGGCCTGAGGCCTCCTGGCACCACGTCTCTGGGTCCACTAGTAGTCCAGAGGACCCGCAGTAACAAACCTGGTGGCTGCTGTGCCAGCCAGACCCAAATGGGAGGGAGCACCAGTTCCACCCTGAGATGCCAGTCTGAGTCCCCAAGCTCCTGCTGAGTGGGGGCAGAAGAGCGCTTCCCAGATCCCTGATTCCCAGGCAGCTCGAACGGCTCCACCGTGCTTCCCCACAGCCTGTTCCTGCCCTCCACACCAGTGGTGATGGTTAAAGTGCTGGGAAGGGAAGGCTGGGGGCTGAGTACCCCCTCGGGGTACCTGGAGGAGGGCTCCCCTCACCCTGCTTGGCTGGCTTCTCAGTCACCTGGTAGACGTGCCTTGGCCCTACCAGGCTTGCCTGCAGAGCCAGGGGTGCAGGAGTCACCTGGAGTAGCACGAAGCACCCAAGGATGCCCCTCGGTGTGTGGGGGTGGGGGTTCTTAGGTGCCATTAAGGCAGCTCTGACCCCCATCGGCCCTAGCGCTGCAGCATGAACCCCTGCCTGGTCCTGTACCCCCCCCCCCCCAGTGTTGTGTGAGCCCATTGCTGCAGCCACTGTGTCAGTCCATCGCCATCTTCACGGCCCCTCCACAAAGCATGATGGCCTTTGCCAGGTACTGGTCTGACACGTTCAAAGTTTACAGGACAGATTTCACTACCGTCCTTGCCTCTAAGGCATTCTGGCAGTGCTTCTGACACACGGGCTTGTCCGGGGGACTTTGAATATTCTCCCGCACAATTCAAATGCATCCGTGTGGGTGATTCTCTTAGGTTACAGGGGGAAACAGGTAGCATCTAGTTAGGGTTGTGAGCATCCCGGCGGTGGGTCACGATCTTTCCTCAGTTGGGACACTGCCCAGGTGGCCCTGCTGGGGCCCGGCAGCTCCATCTCACCCCAGGCTAATGGGGAGCTCAGGTGAGGCCCTGCCGAGTCGCTAGCCTTCTGCGAAGCATAGAAGGCTCAGGGGCCAACTGGTTTGCCCCTCAAATGGGAGCTGAGCTTGAGGGGCTGATTGAGCCTGGGAGGACACCGCTCTTGTGGCTGGGGGCATGGGGTGGCCCCAGAGAAGGGTGATGTCTGGGTGAGGTCTCAGCGGTCCTCCCCTGATGATCTTGCTTATTCTCACTAAGAATGTTGGGCTGCAGGGACCAGGTCTCCCCTACACTCCTTGGAGACTGGGAAATGGACCTGCTGTGCCTTGACTGACCCCACAGCTCCCCTGCTGGAGATGGGGGGGGGGTGTCTTCAGCCCCCAGCTCAGATGGCTGCCCTGTCAGACCCAGCCAAGTGGCCTTGGGTGCCAACACGGGGGGGGGGGTGTCACAAGCTCTCCAGCCTATGGGCTCTGGGGCTCACTTGCTGCTGCATTGTTCCCTGTGCCCTCACCCCTTGGTGGATGCCCCCATGACCTGGTGCCCTCTGATGAATCCCCGTCTGCTTCCAGAGAAGAGTAGATCTGGGCACAGGGGAGGGGCTGTGGAGTCTGTCCCATCATCCCTCCCTTAACTTGAGGCCCAGCACAGGCACTGGGGGTCACACCACTACCCACTGCCTCTGCAGGGACCCCAACCTTGCACGTGCCCCCATGCCCCAGTGCTCCTTCAGGGTTGGTGCGGTTATCTACAACATCACCCACAGACCTCGTGCGCCCGGCCCCAGCCTGCTCTGGTCACTCTGCCCCCACTGCCCCTGACTCATTCCTGCAGGGACCAGTTCCAGAGGTCCAGGAGAACCTGGACCCCCAGGAAGTGGCTGCCAAACCCCTGAGACCCTTGCAAGGACTTCCTGAACCCCCTCCTTCAGTCACTTGACCTGGCAAGAGGTCCTTTGCTTCTCTGCCCACCAGCCTCTGGGTGACCGACCCCCTGCAAGGGGTGTAGAGCCAGGTCAGACCCCTTTCCCAGCCCTGCCCGGAGCCCTAGGTTCCTCCAACCTGACCCCAGCTTGACGGCAGCTTCTCAAACCCTGCACACCGCCCAGACATTCCGCAGTCTGCAGGCTCTGCTTAGAGCCACGCAGCTCAGGGCCCAGGGGCTCCTGGCAGCCTCCTGTTTGTGGAAGCGTCCGCCAGGCCTTACGTAGCCAGTGGGCCCTGGGCCAACCCCTGACCTGGGTGGGCTGGGTTCCCCAGTGGACGGAGGCCCCCCTGCTCCGCCCCAGGACTCAACTCCCCTGTTTACAGGAAAACCTGGGCCTCCCTGTTCTGCCTTCCCTGCCACCCCTTGGCTTACCACTCCCTGACACTGCACGCACCTGAGTGCCAGCTTCCACAAGCCAAGTCTGCCCCCGCCCTGCCCACCGCCACCCTGGCAGCTCCTCCCAGGCCAGCAGCCGGCCAGTGTTGCGGGCACAGAAGGGCTGGTCCCTGGCAGGTCCTCTTGGTGTTGCCCCAAAGCTCCCTTACCTCACGGGGCCCTCGCAGGCACCCAGCTTCTGGTAGCCGGGTCCCTTCTAGCTGTGGTCTACTGGGCACTCACCTTCCAGCCTGATGCCATGGCTTGGGACGGCCTGTCCCATTGGGAGCCAGCTTAGTCTTAGGGTGCTTCTGGCTCTAAGCCCCCAGCAGCCTGGCTGCCAGCGTTCCCCCGCCCAGCCACATCCTCCATCAGAGGTGCCCTCAGTGCTGGGCTCCCTGCAGGGACCTCTTGGAAGCCACAGACTTCAGGGGGCCACAGCCCCCCCCCCCCATCCATGTGTTTGCCAGGGGACCCATGCCAAGGCCTCAGGTCAGCCAGGCCCCATGGCTCCTTGCTTTCTGGCTGGTGGCTCTTCCCCAGCCTGGACCCCTAAGGCCCTGGGTGGAAGTGTAAGGACTTTTCTCTCAAGCAAAGAAGCTGCTTAGCACCAGGCCCTGGCTCCTCAGGGTGAGCTGAGGGTAGGGGTGTCACCAAGGGTATCGTAGGCCTCAGCCAGTTGGGAGGCGTGCCAGCTGTCTGCACCCCTTCGGCAAATGCCCAATTGGGTGGGAGGGGCTGTGGACTTAAGAGGCTACAGGTCCCTCTCCCTCTGGGTGGCTGGGCTCCCAGCTCTGGCGTCTGGCCAACAAGGTCAGAGGGCTCTTACCAGAGGCAGGCCGGGTCCCACCCTTCCACAGATACGCTGCCTTCATCTTCCTGGCTGGCCAGCAGGCCCAGAATGCCAGGGATGTCTGAATCCCACCCAGCTGTGTTCCCTACACATGGAGTCTGGCTCCAGCCCTGACCTGGGACTTAGGTCCCTTAGAATTGGTGAGCTCATACTGCAGGGCAGGGACCACGTTGGAGGTTCCCAGTGTGGCCCTCGTGCTCCCAGGGATCCACCTCTGGGGGGCCCTGTCCCAGGGATCCACCTCAGGAGCCTCCCTTCTCCAAAGGAGGCCCTTGTCCCAGCTGCCCCTCCATAGGACTAGCTGCCTTCCCATGGACCTGAAGGCTCTTATCCGTGATCCCCTGGAAAAGCAGGTGCAGCTCCCAGCCTTCCCACGGCGCTGGGATCGCAAGGGTGTCCTTCCTGGTGGCCAGGGCAGGGGCAGAACTGGGAGGAGGGAGGCCTCCTCGACACCAAGGTCCATAGGACGTCTTTTCTGGTCCTTCCCTCTGAAAGCTCTGCTCAGACCTTTCCTCCGTAAGTCTCGCTGGCCCCAGAGCAGGAAGGCAGCTTGCCCAAGGTCACTCTGCAGGCAGGGACAGAGGGGGCCCGGGTTGTCCCTTGCCCAGTAAGCTAGAGCCTACCTTTCCCCTGCTCCACCCCCTGCCAGGTGGTGAGGTACCCAGACAATCTTATCCTGTGAGAGACTTCCATTTGAGGGATCCCCATCTGCTGAGGGATCCCCATTTGCTGAGGGACCAAGATCCAGCCTGAAAGGGGAAGAGGAGCCTGGGGTCCTGCACCCTGCCTGCCCTCAGCACCTTCCCCTCCGACTCGGGCTGTAGACCAGAGAGCAGTTTGGGGTAGAATAGGTGCCTTCTCTGCATGCCCCTTCTCTCCTGGAGTCCCGCACCCCTCGCCATCCCCCCACTATGCCCTGTACTTCCATCCCTCAACTTGCCATGCCTATTAATGTCCCCTTTGGCCACCTGTTCTCCCCGGAGTCCTGGACTGCTGCCCTGCCTACTTACAGGCCCTGGGCAGGGGTCGGGGGGAGCGGCTCCCAGCCTGCAGCCCCTCCTGGCCCCTGAGCCTGTGGTGGGACCCCTCAGCAGTCTACTCCAAGACACAGCCTCGCTGGATGTCCCCAGCACTGTCCCCTTTGGCCGTACCTCAGTCAGGTTGGGGGCTCTGCCGCAGGGCAGGCCTAGGAGCCTGGCTTACACGTCCCAGGATCTGCCCCAAGACAAGGAGGGTCACCAATGGTGGCTCATCTGCTTAAGTTCTTGGCTCCTATGGTTGGACCCTCCTTAGGCTCAGCCCTCCCCTGCCTCCTAGGTGCCCCACCCGGCCACCCCTTGGTCGGGCCAGTGTCCAGCTGCCCGTGGTTCTGAGCAGAAGCCCAAGTGCAGAGCCAGGCCAGGGCGAACTTCCCCGGGGTGGTGCACTGCTCAGAGTCAGGCCAGCCAGGCCTTGGACTGAGCTCCTCATGGTGGCTGGTGAGTGATGTCCTCGCCCACCCCTTCCGGGACCCGGCCTGGGCCCTCGCTAACCTTGGTCTGCCTCCGAGGAGCCCCCACCCCTGTTGCAGGCTCCTAGCTGAACCCGACCGTCTTGCCTCTCTGCTGGAGAATCTGCAACATGAGGTTGATGGAGCCCCCGGGGGATGGCGCGTCCCCTCTCCACCAGACCCACCTCAGAGACATGGCTGCTGTGGGGGCCTGAACTTGAGCTTAGAGCCACTGCACAGTGGCTCCCATCAGGCATTCTACTGCACCTGGGCAGGGGCCTGATGGGAGGGGGGGGCCTGCCCCTCCCTCCTGCTGGGAGGCAGGGAAGAAGGTCTGACAGAGCTGCTTCCTGCCGCCCTGATGGGAGGGTGCTTGGGGGCCAGGGCCCGTCCCCCCCACCACCACCAGCAGGCCCACCTGTGCAGCCTGGCCAAGGGGACTGAGTCCCTCCAACACCTGAAGTGCTAGCTCCAGTTGTCCACTGGGGCTCTTGGGGTGGGACAAGGGACTGTCCGATCACTTGGGTGACTGGCCACATGGGCTTCCTGGAATCCCTCACCTCCAGGAGCTCTGCCGTCAGACCCGGCCTGACCACCACCACCTGACATGCTGGGCTGGGCCTTACCTAGGCTGAGGCTGGGCAGGAGAAGGCTGGGTCTTGCAGTCCCTGTCCCCTCCCCTGATGTCTGTCAACCTGGGGCACTATCAACCCCCTCCTGCGGGTGCTGCTCTGCCTCTGAATTACTGTGTGGACATCAAAGTAATTTTTGTACTAATGTGTGGCAGCTTCTTGTCCCTCCACTCTGCCTTGTCCCCAAAGGGTCAGTGTGTCTCTTCCTTCAGACAACAAAAAGACCGTCTTTTGTGACAAAGCACTGTGGCAGGACCCCACATGTCCCCCACGACCCCTTGCCGCAGTGTAGGCTCTGTCTGCCCAGGGCTAGAGAGCCCATTTCTGTGGATGGGTGGGTGTGAGGGGGGCCCTGGTCTCTCCCTCCCATTTACTCTGTGCCCAACCCCCTGTGGGACTCTGGGTTCTCATCCCCCCTCCCCCACCCAGGAGATGGTAGCCAGTATCAGGGCAGAAGGGAGGCAGAGACTGGGGGAGCTCCTGATCTGGCCCTGAGTGTTCCCAAGTGAGTGGACACAGTAACGAGGGCTTCTGTAGCTTTTGCATCTCTGTTGTGGGCACAGGGTGCAGGGGCGAGGTGGGGGGAGCTTGGGGTTAAAGTTCAGGCTGTCTTCCTGGGGTGGTCAACAAGAAGTTTCTTCTTCCCACACCACCTCTGCGCCCGTCCTGAGTCTTTGCCGTGTGACTTCGGGCTAGTGCCTTGCCCTTCGGGGGTTCGAGGCCCCTGGGGAAGCGTTAGGGCCCTGGGTCCGCATCTTCGGAGTCTGTAGCAGGGCGGGGATGGGGGGGCTGAGGGGTCGGGGAAGAGGAGGAGAGGGGCAGTCGGGGCTGGGAACAAAGGAGAGGAAGCAAAGGGTCAGCGCTGGCATGCAGTGCACCTGGGAGAGCTGCTTCGCCCCCGCCCCCACCCGGCCAGAGGTCAGCAGTCAGGGAGAAGGAAGACCAAGTGGCAGGAGAGACACATGGTTTGGGTCCAGATGTCCCCACAGCCCTTCCAGGGGCTGGGCTGCACTGACTGGGTCCTGCCGCGTGGGGGAGCAGTGTTCTGCCTGTGCCCACCCCTCCAGCCACAGAGGGTCCTACATTCAGCCTGTCTCCTCCCCACTCACCAGCGCCACTTTTCGGGGGGTGGGGGGGGTGGTGCAGAGGAGGGACCGCTGAAAATGACTAGGGCCTGGGAGGCCTGTTAGGGGCACATCACCTCCCTCCCTCGGGGTCTGAGGTCAACTTCCTCAGGGAAATGTTGGCAAGAGGGCTTGGCTTCTGGGGAGCCACCCAAGAGTCAGTGACCCAGGGGTCCCAGAGGCTACCTGCACCTACCTGACTGGGGAGGCCCCAGGCTTCACTGAGCAGTGTCACGCTGGGTGTGTTGCATCCAGTGCCCCCTGAAGATGACCCCGAAGCAGGGCCTGCCCTTGAGCAACTGGGCCAAGAGAAGCAGGGCCACTGGGGTCAGGCCAAGCCCACTGACTGGAAACCCCCTCCCCCCCCCCCCCGCCCGAAAGATAGGGGTCCCTCAGCTTAAGCAAATCTGTTCTCTCTCACGCACATATGCACACACATGCTCCCTCCTTCCCTCCCTGATCCGCCCACCCAGGAAGGAGCCCTGGCCCAAGCGGACACTCACCAGGACAAGGACAAGTGTGGCGAGGAGGAGGCTCACTGCAATGAGAGCAATGGCATAGCTGGGGATGAGGGCGCCGGGCTGAGCGGAGGCTCCAGAGTTGGGGGTGCATGAACAGAGAGGAGCTGCAGGAGGGGGCAGGGCCAGAGCAGGGCCTTGAAGGGCAGTCAGCTGGGACAAGGGTCCAGGAAGGAGGGAGGGAGGAGAGAAGGCAGGCTCCAGGAGCAGCTGAAACACCCCCCCTCCCACCTCCCTGGCCAGTGGCGAGCCTGCGGGAGGCAGTGGTTGAAGGCGGGCAGGTGAGGGAAGCGGGCAGGGCACTGACCAAAGTCTGGGGTGACCATCTGGACCAGGAGACCCTCCGTCTCCCATAGGGTGTGCAGACCCTGGAACACACAGTCCTGCACCAGGGCCTCGGCCCGTGTGTCCCCGAAGAAGGTTGCGCCCACTCTGGCAGTCAGTGGGTCTGGCCTGACAGGAGGACCAGTGTGGGGTTGGGCAGCCTGCAGGTGCATGTGGAGGACATCCCCAGCTTCCTGTCCCAGTGACCACCCTCTGCCCCCTACCCCCCTGCCCACTTCAGTGCAGCCCTGTGGCCGGGTCACCCAGAGGCCCCGACAACTCACCGGAACTCCTGTACCACCACTTGGCTCAAGTTCTGCAGGTGCCTGAGGATGGTGGTCAGCTGGGGAGGTCGGAGGATAGAATAGAGGTGGTCACAGCACACCTGGCATTTGTCCCGGCCAACCTGAGCAAGGCACAAACCACCACCACCCCACCCCACCCCCTCACCCCTCTTGTCAGCTGGCTCCGAAGCTCCTGGGAGGCAGGGCTGGTTTTGTCCATCAGGGCCTGCGAGAAGGTTTGGTCCAGGATCTGCAGCCAGACCTCATACAGCACCAGCTGTGCCTTCTCCCCTAGGGGTATCGGGGGTGGTGGTGGGTGTCATTCTAGGCCCCACCTCCTGGGAGCCCAAGAATAGAAGCCCCCAAGCCCCAGCCCAGGGCTGCACTCCCCAGGTTCAAAATCAAGGGTCAGTAAGCGATATCGGCCAACCAAACCCAGCCACCACCTAACAGTGGGTTTGACTTCTTTAAATGGTTGAGAAACATCCCATAATAAAAGTAAAAATATATTTGAATGAGACATGCCACGTCTCTGATAGACAAATACCACTGTCTATAAAGTATTGCTGGAACACAGCTCAGCAGTTTACAGTGTTTAGGTCACAAAGGCAGAGCTGGGTAGTGGAGGCGGAGGCCCTCCGGCCTGCAAAACCAGAAGTGTCTCTTCTGGGCCTTGCTGAAAACCGACTGCTGAGCCCTGCTCTAAGGTGACGCCTGAAACAGCCCTTTGCCCTTGCTCGCTGAGAGCTGACCTCAGCACAGCAGGGGGCCCTGCTGCACCTTGACAAACATTTCCTTTGTCATTGACCCATTTCTTTTCCTTAACTCTGTACCAGGAACTGGTGAAGGTTCTAGATCCATTTTCCATCTCACTGATTACACCCCCACAATGAAGTGCCATCACTTTCTTGGTGGGGGGGGGGGTTCCTTTTCCCCTACCATGCTCTGTCAGAGAACTGGCCCTGGGTATCAGGTCACAGTGAGGACCCCTGGCGACTCAGTGGGTATCACTTATGCTGCGAGCTGCAAGGTCAGCAGTTTGAAACCACCAGCTTCCCCGCAGGAGAGAAAGGAGGCTTTCTGCTCCCATAAAGGTACACCACCTTGGAAATCCACAGACGGAGTTCTACCACCTTCTGCAGGTTGCTACGAGTCGACAAATGGTGAGTTTGGTTTGATTTAGAAAGATCTACAGCCTCAGAAACCCACAGGGACAGTTCTACTCGTTTAATTTGATGGCAGAGTTTGGCTTTGGTCTCTTTAAGAGGATGGGCAGGGCTCTATTATCTGAGGGTGTGTGGTCAGCCTGGTGTTCTGAAGGTGCCCATTCCCCAGGGGAGGGGACAGTGGTTCCAGCTTGGTGCCCCAAACTCTCCACTGGGAGCTTACCAGGGGGCAGCCTGACCCCTCAAGAGGCAGCAGGGTCCTGGCAGGACTGGAGCCACACTGAGTGGACCAGCACCTCCCAAGGTTCAGGCTATTCCAACATGCACAGCGGCCACCGGAGGGCAGTGGTTGGGCCCAGAAGGCTCCTAATGTGAGTTGAACTGATGTCCTCTGTGGATGGCACTCTCTGGCAGCCTGGTCCATCAGAACACAGTCGAACTTCCCCAGGGGTCTCCAAGGCTGTACAGCAATAGACTCAGACCTCCTCGTCTTTCTTAGGCAGAGTGGTTGTTGGGTTCGACCCACCTACCTACCGGTCAGGAGCTCAGTGCTTCACACTCTGTGTCACCAGGGCTCCTTTGAGATTACACAAGCCTATGTAATTCTTCCTGTTGGAAGGGACCAGGATCCCTAGCACTCAGGCCGTGGGGGTTGAGGGGAATGCTTTTGCCCCTGGCTTGGTAGAAGTGACCTTGACCCTCAGGGGAGGGTAACGGGTCAGCCTGCTCAGTACAGACAGGGCTGGTCCACCTTGTCTCTCCGAGGCTGGCTTCTCACCTCTCTTCTTTGCCTTCCCAGGACTCCCTAGCCCATCTCTCTGTGGGCCCAGCATGGGAGATGGAGTCCCACCCTGACTCCGAGAGACTTACCATTGACCAGGATGCTGGACTTCTGGAAGGTGGAGTCCAGCACGTTCTGGGCTAAGTGACTGGCCAGGCCGTGGGTGGAGACAGGGTCCTGGAACTTGTACTGGATGTCGACGTCCACCCACTGGTCTGCGTTACTATGTCAAGTACGGGGGAGAGCAGCAGGTCTCAGCGTCCAAGCCTGCACACCCGCAGGCCCGGGCTCCGCCCTGCTCCCTGGCTGCTAGGGCAGAGATTCATATGGGACCAAGCTCCCCACCCCCGACACACAATGGCTCCCGCCCAGCCATTCTCAACTGTGGGTCCTGACCCATTGCGGGGTCAAACGACCCTTTCACAGGGGTCACCCAATTCATCACAGTAGCAAAATGACAGTGATGAAGTAGCAATGAAAATAATTTGATGGTCGGGGGTCCCCACCACATGAGGAACTTTATGAAAGGGTCGCGACATGAGGAAGGTTGAGGACCACTGCGCCAGCGGAAGCCTGCCTCCCCTGTGACTCTCAGTCAGGGAGAGGGTGGCCCCCACTCTTCCCCAGAACCTGACTCACCTGAAGAGGAGCAGGGGGTCTTCCTGGGGGGGCACCTTACAGAATCTTGTCACCAAGGGCGTGACCTGTTGATAGTCCTGCAGGTCAGCGTGGGGGCTTGGGAGCCAGTTCTCCTGAGACTCAGCTTGGGGGAGGGGGACCCCCCACTCCCCGCAGGGTCGGGACTAAGGTCCATAAAGTGCAGCACCCACGGCTTAATACTTCAGGAGACCCTCACATCCAGGTGTCCCCACTGCACTTGCGTAGCCCTGAGAGTGAGCAGTTCCTTAGATGCTGGGCTCTGGGTGGGGAGTGGGCATTAGGAAGCCAGGCCCAGAATTCCCTGGGGTCTTTCCCCACAGACAAGCCCCTCTCCGAGCTCACTGCACGCACAGCACCGGTGGAGCAGAGTAGAACTGCCCTTCTGGGTCTCCAAGGCTGTAACCGTGATAGAAGCAGACAGCCTCATCTTTTGCCCCAGGAGCAGCTGGTGGATTTGAACCGCCAACTCTGGGGTTACTCACTCTCCACAGAAGGGTAGTGCATCACACCTAAAACTAGGCCCCGTGGGACAGGGCTGTGTTCCTTCTCCACTGTGTCAGGTCTGCGGACCACCCGTGGAATGCCACCCACCCTCACCGTAAACTCCGATGCCCTGCAGCCCAGGGAGGTAAGCGTCTCCGGTCCTGGAGAAGGACTGACTGCCACCTCACCTGTTGGAGGACCAGCTCTTCCAGCTGGACAAAGGGGGACGAACCAGGTACCAGGAGCTGGGTCAGGAAGGGCCTCATGATGGTGAACCGGATGCTGACCATCTCCAAGGCCAGGTCACTCAAGGTGGACCCTATAGACCAGGGTGGGAGTTTAGGAGACCCAGGTGCCATGCCAGCCACCACAGCCTGTTTGGGGGGCAGGTGGAGAGGCATCAGGGTCAGGGCTGGGGCCAGGCTGGATTTGGGACTCACCGTCAGAGGCCAGGCTATTCTCAGCCAGCACCAGCTTGCCTAGCATCTGCCTGGAAGCCTTCACCTTACGGTACAAAATCCAGAGGACTTGGCAGGCTGTGGGTCCCGGGGCATGGCCCCCGAACACGAGGGAAACATTCACAGCCACAGAACTGGGCCAGGGCACAGAGTCGGGCCTGCAGACAGAGCTGGGGCTGTGGGCAGAGCCGTGTCCCTGCCAGGGCCCTGCAGGACTGGGAAGCCGTGGATGGTGGGGCAAAGCCTGACTGCACCTGGACCCTCTGGCCTCAGCTGCCTCCCAGTCAGAAGGGGACAAGGACCCTTTCCAGGAGGACAGGACAGAGTGACAGAGAGCAAAGCAGGCTTTCCGTGAAAGCAAGTTCCCACGGACACTGCAAGTCAGCTCTAAGGGAGATCCTGAAGGCCCTGCCTAGCCAGGAAGCCAGCCTGAGAAGACAACCTCCTGGGCCGTATCACAAGGAGCAGGGCCTCCAGAGGAGGGGAGGTGATAGGCCAGAACAGTGAGCCTGCCTGAGGAGGAGGCAGCTCATTTTCCTGTGTCCTGTTCTCAAGCCCTATTTCCTGCTGTTTGCCCTCCCTTGCACCCCCCCCCCCCAGTGGGAGAGAGAAACTTCTGTTCATCTGTCCAGGCATCAGCACGGAAGTCTTAAAGGGAGAGCTTTCAGGAAGACAGTGGGTTCTCTGTCCCTGGGAGTGAGCACTCAGCCATCTCAATTCGTGCGTTTGGATGGGTTTATCTATGGGACTTAGGACCCACTGTGAGCTCACAGCTCAAGTGGAGCTGCGATGATTTGCATTGGCTCAGCTTTTGCGAGGACCTGCAGGGCTGCCCAGGCTTGACCCTGCCTGCAGGGCCTCAGCACCAGGAAGTGTCCACCCCAAGGGGGTTTAGCATGCCACTTGTGGGTCATTTACATGCTCCTGTCCCGGGAAGCACCCTGATGTTCTTGCTGCCTCTTCTTTCAGACAACGCCTGGCATTCCTGCCCCGGTCCATAGTTCGGCAGGGCTCTGAGACCCCGCAGCGCAGCCAGGGACCTGTGGACCACCTGTCTGTTGCCCTGCAGCTGCTCCTGGGAACGAGGGGGGCAAGGGGTAACGGGGCAAGGCAGGGCAGGGCTGGAAGAATGTCCTGATGGCAGTGGTTGGGAGGCAGGGGGCCAGCCCTGCATGGCATGGCGCTAAGCCCACTCACCTGCAGACCAGGACGCCCATGCGCTCAAAGCTGGGGAAGGCCTTGCGGTAGACAGGCTCCAGCTGGGGAGCAGTTAAGAGGGGGGGGCTGTGGTGACGGTACCAACCCTGGGTCTGGCTCTTCCTGCCCTCCCCTCTCCTCTCTGCATCCCACCACCTTCCCCATCCACCTTCCAATGTCTCTGGTCCTACCTGCCTGCCTCCACCCAGCCCAAGCCATTCACCACTAAGCAGTAGAGGAGCTTGCCAACCCGCCTCCATTCTGACCCAGGAAGCTGGTTCTCTGGGGGGGGGGGGTGCGGGGCCCCAGGGGCCGCCCATGAACCCTTTGTTCCGCCAGGGCCTCTTCTCTGGGGCCCGGGAATCATAGTCCTTGGGCTCCCATCTCTGAGGGGCAACTACTGGGTGGGTGCTCTGCCAGCTGCCCTCAGGGAGCTGATGGTGATAGGAGGGAGGGACTGGGCTCTGCCAGGCCGGCTCTCCCAGGAGGCAGCCTCCCAAAGGCAGGGAAGGGGCCTGTGGCCTGGGCTAAAGACCAGCACATGGTGACAGCACCTGGCAGGCCCAGGAAGGGAGAGGGATGGCCGCGGGTCAGCATTGTCCTGGGGCCCCTGTGTGGGTGGGCAAGGGTGCTTCACCTGCTCCCGAACCTGCTCCCTCAGCAGCTGGGACTCCGGGGAAGTGGGGCTCCAGAGTGCAGCCGAGAAGGCTCCTCTGGCAATTCTGAAGGTCACAGAGTGGAGCACCGGAAGGGGTGCAGGGGCCCACCGGGTAATAATGACCTGGCTGTGGTCTGGAGGGGCGGGAGCCTGGGTGGGGTCCACACCCCCAGAGCCTGGGGAGTGGGTGACTTGTAGGAAGTCAGAGGCAGGTAGGGGAGGGGGAAGTCTGGAGATGGGTCCCAGGGAGAGGGCAGCCACAGGGACGGTTCTGGGAGGGGACATTGGCCTTGGCTGGACTGTCCACCAAGGTGTAGCTGGCTTTGTGGCCATTGGGGAGGGCTTCGGACGACGGGGAAGGGGGAGGCTGGAGCTAGGGATCTGAGCGCCTGTGATGGCAGGTGGGAACGCAGAGGAAGAAGAGCCCAGAGAGACCCCCGTGACCATGACCGTAGGTAAGAGGGCCGCGGGGGCCGGGGCTGGTGTTGGCGATGTCGGTGGCCTCTGGAATGGTGACTGCGGTGACTGCGATGGGGAAGGTGAAGGGGACAGAAGCCAAGCCGAGTGTGAGGGGGGTGGCGGTGAGGACGAAAAGGGACTTGATGGCAGGGGTGCTCCCTGTGGCAGTGGAGGAGCCTGTGGGGTGTGTGCTGTTGAAAAGGCCCGGGCCCCGAGCCCAGGGGTGGAGGATGCTGGTTGGGACTCAGGGGACCTTCGGGAGGCAGGTGTGGTTGGTGCTGGAGGGGCTGCTCCGGATGTGACCCTGCTTGAGGCCACAGCCACAGCTAAGGGGACAGGCAGGCCCACAGGGAGGCCCCTGGATAAGACCAGTGGAGATGCCTCTAGGGGTCGGGCTACGGCCAAGGCTACCCTGGGGGACTCTGTTGACAGGACTTCCTTCTGGCCACCGCCTTGACCAACGGACACACCGGGGGCCGTAAAAGGCCAGCGGGGGTCTTTGTGAGCAGCAGGTAGGGCCAGAGGAGAAACCAAGACCACCAGGAAACCTGAAAACCAAGAGAGTCCAGAATGACTGGTCACCACAATGTTCCTCCCCATTGCCTGCCTCAGTTGGGGAGGCGGGCACCTGAGGAGACCCCAGCTCTGGTCCCAGATCTGCTCCCAAACCACTCAGCTGGCCCAGGCCAGTTACCTCTTCTCCCTGCAACCAGGGCAGCCCCGCCCTGCCTCCCAAGAAGGGGTGCTAGGAGAATACAGGGTCCTACTTTAGGGATCCCCTCCTCTGAGCCTGCTGCAGGGCTCTCAGCCCGGAGAGCTCATGGGGAGAATGCAACTCCCAGGCCTGGAGCTCTGGCCATCCGCTCCCAGAATGACCCCTCCTGATAGAAGGACAAAAAGCTGCTGGTTCCTCACCCTGGAACCCAGATCCCAGACACTTCTGAGAGCAGGGCAGCCGGTGTGTGTGTGTGTGTGTGTGTGTGTGTGTGTGTGTGTGTGTGTGTCCACCTCACACCAACTGCTGTGTGCCCCGAGCCCCATGGGGCTCTATGCCAGGCCCCCCTGAGTGAGGGACCCTAACGGAGAGTGGTGGCTGCCCTCACAGAGCCCCAGGCCGGCAGGCCAGAGGAAGAGCTCCCGGCCCTGCAGTAGACTGCCAGCCTGGGCTGGGCTAGGGCAGACTTGCACGAAGCCAACGAAGGTCACTAAGAAAAGAACTCCTCCCACCCCGAGATGAGCTGGTGGCTTCTGGGACAGGGTCCCCTTCCTTACCGGCCAGGAGACCCCCAGCAACCAGGAGCCATTGCTTGTCCATGCTGAAGCTGCCTGCTCAGATGTTCGAGGCAGAATTGGTGCCTGCTCACATGCCCCTTTGAGGAAGGGCTCCTATGGTTAAGGGTGTGGTCAGATGAATGCCTTCAGCTCCTCCCAGGGCTGCTCCTTCCAGGGCTGCTCCTCCTAGGGCTGCTCCTCCCCAGCTGCTCCTCCCAGGGCTGCTCCTCCCCAGCTGCTCCTCCCAGGGCGGCTCCTCCCCAGCTGCTCCTCCCCAGCTGCTCCTCCCCAGCTGCTCCTCCCAGGGCTGCTCCTCCCAGGGAGGCTCCTCCCCAGCAGCTCCTCCCCAGCTGCTCCTCCCAGGGCTGCTCCTCCCCAGCTGCTCCTCTCAGGGCTGCTCCTCCCCAGCTGCTCCTCCCAGGCTGCTCCTCCCCAGCAGCTCCTCCCCAGCTGCTCCTCCCCAGCTGCCTCTGCTCACCCCTCTGCCTCAGTAACTCAAGCAGAAGCCCTGGCTGTCCTGACTTGCCAAGTGACCTCCAGCCAAGCCAGACCTCTTGGGGTTCCAGACATTGTGAATGGGGATCCCGAGTGCCCGCCCCAAGGCTCTGGAGGTCACGGGCCTGAGAGCACCTTGAAGAAGAGTTCAAGGGCCTGTTTGGACTTCAGATGTAACACGGGCACCTTTCCTGGGGGAGGGGAGGTCTCAGTGGTTCTGATGGTCCAGGTGATAGGGGGTGGGAGCGAGGGAGATGACAAGGTAGTCATGAAGAGCTGTTACCATGGGGGAGGTGCTAACCATGGAGGAGTCTGTTTGGGTCCAGCTGGGGTGGGGCTTGGTGCGGGGGTGGGGTGGGAGGGGGGTGGAAGGAGGGTAGATCAACACCCACCTCTCTACCCCTGCTCTAAGGCCCTGCTGGTTTGGGGTTTGACTGGGGTTCAGAGGAGATCAGAGAAAACAACCATTCTCCCCACACCCGTTAACTGGGCTCTGTCTTACTGGGCTGGTGCCAGTGACCATGGCAGTGGGTAGATTTGGGGAGCTGACTAGAGCCTCCTCTTGGTGCTTGGGGTCACCAGCTACAGCCATCCCCTCCCATTCCTCTTTCCCCTCGCCCTTCTGAGCCCCTGCCCAGCCCCAACCTGATGCACACTCACGGGCTGTGACAGCGCTGAGCCGCTTCCAGCTCAGGGCTGGAAGGGTGGCAGCTGCGGCCTTCATTGGTGCTGTCATCTGAAGACTGGTGTTCAGGGCCCACACCCAGCTCCACCTGCCTTCTTCCAGGGCTCAGACACGGTGCCAGCGCATCCAAATCCTCTCCCTCCAAGAGTCCTCGTCTCGATGTGCCCTCTGGGAGAGCTCCTGGTGAGTGAAAAGTGGCAGGCCAGGGCGAAGACCCCTGTTCCGTGTGGTGAACCTGCCCGCCTCTGGTGACCACACTCGGCAGTTTCCCCCGCCCCGAGGCCCTCTGGGTAAAGAGGCTAAAGGTCCAAGCAGGGCCAGTGGGGTGAGGGAGTCTCCTGGCTTCTTCCATGGGCACCTACTGCCTGTCCCGGCTCCACCACCTCCATCTGTCCACAGGCCCTCCGAAGCCCCCACCCCAGACTCGCCTTCCCTCTTTGGGGCCGCTAGTCTGCGGTGTCCCTTGCCTGTACTCTCAGGTGCCGGCTCTTACCTGTTACTGCCAAGAGGCTTCTGGCTCCAGAGGTATCGCTGTTCCAGGAGGAAGGAGTGAGTGTGTGCTCCTCCTGCCCCACCCCGACCCAGCTTGGCAGTGGCAGGGGGGTGGGATGAGGCCTCCTCCAGCCTAGGCACCCTCCGGACAAGGAAATGGGAAAGATGACATTGCTCCTGCCTCGGGTTCCAGAGAGATTACCCACATCCCCCCTGTCTTAGCACATAGAGGCCTCATCTCTGCCCTCCCCCCTCTGCCCAGGGGACCCTCCAGGCCAGCTGACACTGGAGCCCAAGTTGGGGCAGGGCTGTGGCAAACTTAGATCCTGGGCTCCCTCATGCTGGTGCCATAAAGGGGGAGTCAGATTAAATCCCCAGCAAGTCCTATAAACCACACAGCGGCATTGGATTGTCTTGGTAATGCTTGGGTTTTATTCAGCACAATGAAGCCCGGTAAACAGATTCAGGGATGAAATTAAAGCATAAACCCTGGCTCGGCTCCCTCTCCTCACAGGCTGCCTGTGGAGATCCGCACACAGAAGGGGTCCACTAAGCCCCCACAGGGCGAAAGTCGCACTTGTAAAATCAAGAGGCAGTCCGCAGAAATGAGCTGAAAGGGTCTTGCTTGGCTGATCACTCCTGGGTAGATGTATCTTACAAGGAAGCTAAGTGCCCTGTTAGGAACGCCCTTGTCTCTGGGGTCTGTGGCTGGCCAGCGAATGCGGCCTGAGAAGGCCGGGGGAACTCACGGCCACCAGGAAGAGGCTTGAGCTGGGAGCCTTCAGGGAGAGGACGCTGCTCTTATGCCGCTTGGCCTGGGGAATTCTCGGTTACCAAGTGCAGGGACTGGCCAGGGGGAGAGCCTTCCGCGGGGATGTTGCTAATACACTGTGGCCCCAGACAAATCACCAGTCACCTAGAGCAGGGGAGAGCGGGACGCTGACCACCCCAAGGAGAGAGGGATGCACACTGGCCATGCTCTGCTGCTTATGATTCAGGCTTATCAGTGAGTCCCTTCTAACACATGCTCCTGGTTCTGCTGGTGGGTTCTGGGAGACCCCACCCCCACCCCCACCCCCACATACCCGTCCGGGGTGGTGTCTTGTTTTGCCTCAGTCTCTTTTCAGGCTCCCCGGTCTTGTTCTTTGTTATTGCTATGTTGCTAGCAGTCATGCCTCACCGTCAGGCAGAGGATTCTGGGAACAAGCACGGGGGGCCAGGAGGCGTGGCAGAGCCGAGTACAAGCTCACTGTGCCCATCAAAGCCCCTGTGACCAAGAGGAATTTTACAGAAGAAGCTCCCTCAGGAGCTGCAGGTCAGGGTCCGGCCTGGGTCCGGGCCCACGCCTCAGAGCGCGGTGGAAGCAGAGTCCGCGTCACTAGATGACCAGGCTCAGGACTCAGTCCCCGACAGGGTTGGTGCACAGCATGGGGGCTGATCTTCTGGGCCCTCACACAGCCTGTCCCTGCAATGGCTTCATCCCAATGCCTGGCACACACCGGGCAGGGGTTCTGGACCCGGGGCAGGAAGAAGCCAACAGAAAGGGGCTGGACAGAAGGACAGCCTTCAGGACAGCATGGAGGACAGGCTAGCACTACTCCCCTCACAGGCCAGCTCCAGCCACTCCATGGGGGCCCTTCCTGGACCTCCAAGCTGTGGCAGGGCCACTGTCCTCCTCTGAGCTGGCCGCGCATTCACTACAGGCTGGAGCACTGAGGATTCTGTGGCTTTCCTGGGTTAGAATGTTGCCCGGTGGGCGTTGGGGAGAGAGCCCTCCTGGGTACCCCGCCGAGCAGGGAGGGAGGCAGGCAGATGGTGTGTGGAAGAGCACGAGGCAGGTCCTCTCTGTTGGGCCCTGGAGAAGAACCAGGACCTCCCGGCCCCTTCCCCCGCTCCCCTCTGGTCTGTGTCCTGGGGGAAGATGGGGAGGCTACCCCGGGAGAGATCCTTGCCCCTGGGGAGCACCCTGAGGATCTTGAGGAGCAGGGTGAAAGCGGGTCCCCAGGGTGAATGGGCGAAGGGAAGAGGTGAGTCACCCCGCGCACCACCTGCAGACGTTCATTTGCCTGGACACACAGTGGGGGGCCGGAGGCTACTGATGTGGCTTCCAGTTCAGGGATGGGGAGCAAAGCTGAGGCCGCCCTCTCCTGCCCCCGCCCTGCCCCCACCAACCCCTCAGCCCAGGCTCTGTGGAGGGCATGGCATGGGGGCTCACAACACCACTGTTCCTGCGCCCGCCATCCCCACGTGACCCTTGGCAGTGCTTGCTAGCTCCCGGCCTTCGCCTCCCTCCCTACAGGCTACACAGGAGCACTGGTGCCTTGCTTTTCAGAAAAGGGATGGGGTGAGGGCTCAGGCCTGCCAGCAAAGGCAGAATTGGGGATTCACAGGAGGCCCAAGGAGCAGCAGATGGGAGAAGGCCCAGCCCCGGCACACTATTTGCCCAATTGAAAATTCTCCCTGTGCCATGAGAGGCCTGGGTTCCTGACCCCTGTGGGCTGCCCTCTGTCCTCACGAAGGCCATGGCCATGCACTGGCCTTGATGAAGGACTGGCCAGCCAGAGGGAGGAGACTAAACCCGTCCTGCCTCATGGGTTTCTGAGGACCTTGGGGTTCTAGGCAGAGAGAGGCCCCGGAGCTGAGGGGTCGAGGGGAGTCTGGGCATGCACTCTCAGAACAGCACGTAGAAAGTGCCCATGCCTCCGCCGCCAGCCCCCCTTCTTCTTCCTCCAGCTCTGTGTCTGGGTCTAACCTCCAGTTCTGTGGAGCATTTTGGGGTCACAGCCCTGCTTACTTCCCAACACCCAGAGTAACCCCATACCTCGAGGCAGGTGGACAGGATCCAGTCTGCAGGCTCCCGTCCGGAGCAAGGGAAGGTGGGTTTAAATGGAGCTAAGTGGAGCTGCCTGCTGATGAGGCCCTGGTGGTAAAGGGGGGCTCTGTGCCGCTAACCACAGTCCGAACCCACCATTCGCCATGTGCCACTAACCACAGTCCGAACCCACCATTCGCCATGTGCCACTAACCACAGTCCAAACCCACCATTCGCTCTTCGGGAGAAAGGGGAGGCTTCCTGCTCCTGACCTTGAAACTGTGGAAAGCCGCAAAAGATTGGTTCCTGCGTTATCAAAGGCAAAATGCTCACAGCAAAGTGCAAGTTTATTTCATGTGTTACAAGTTACATAAAATGTGTGGGCGAGTCGAGAGAATCAGTCATTTTCTTTGGGGCGGAAAGTTAGGTGTTAGCCTTGACCCAGGTGTGTTTGCCGCACCTGAGACCCCAGGAGCACTTGCTGGTGGCGCTGGTTCAGTAGGTTTCTGTGCACACCGGGTCGCGCCCGTTTCTTCTGGAGCCAGCAGCAGCCAAGCCCACGGTCCCCTTACTCACCCCTGGGGTCTCCCGACTATTCGGATGCTTAGAGACTTGGTCATCTTGTCTCTCGTGACCGTATGGCCTCGTGCCTCCAAATTGATTTGTGCTTTATCTGACGCTCTTTAAAAACATGCTTGACCAAGGTTTGGGAAAAATTTTTTTCCATATTCTTTTTTTTTCAATTTCATTTTATTAGGAGCTCATACAACTCTTATCACAATCCATGCATACATCAGTTGTGTAAAGCACATTTGTACATTCATTGCCCTCATCCTCAAAACATTTGCTTTCTACTTGAGCCCTTGGTATCAGTTCCTCATTTTTTACCCTCCCTCCCCGCTCCCTCCTTCCTCATGAACCTTTGATAATTTATAAATTATTATTATTTTGTCATATCTTACACTGTCCAATGTCTCCCTTCAACCACTTTTCTGTTGACTGTCCCCCTGGGATAGGGTTATATGTAGATCCTTGTAATCAGTTCCCCCTTTCTACCCCACCTTCCCTCCACCCTCCCGGTATCGCCACTCTCACCACTGGTCCTGAAGGGATCATTTGTCCTGGATTCCCTGTGCTTCTGGTTCCTATCTGCACCAGTGTAACATATTCTGGTCTAGCTGGGTTGTAAGGTAGAATTGGGATCATGATAGTTGGGGGGAGGAAGCATTTAGGAACTAGAGGAAAGTTGTATGTTTCACCATTGCTTTACTGTACCCTGATTGGCTCATCTCCTCCCCAAGATCCTTTTGCAAGGGGATATCCAGCTGCCTACAGAGGGACTTCGGGTTCCCAATCTGCACTTACCCTCATTACAATCATGTGTTTTTTTGTTCTGTGATATCTGATGCCTGATCCCTTCAGAACCTTGTGATCACACAGGCTGGTGTGCTTTCTTCCATGTGGGCTTTGTTGCTTCTCAGCTAGATGGCCGCTTGTTTACTTTCAAGCCTTTCAGATCCCAGACACTGTGTCTTTTGATAGCTGGGCACCATCAGCTTTCTTCACCACATTTGCTTATGCACCCATTTGTCTTCTGTAATCTTTCTGGGAAGGTGAGCATCATGGAATGCTAAATGTTACTTTATGTATTTGCTGGACATTAGACTGTCTTCTCTTTTTTAAGTATAAGACATTTTATTTATTAAGCATCTTTTGGTTTCTTATACATTCTTTTTAAAAAAAATAATTTTATTGGGGGCTCATACAATTCTTATCACAATCCATCCATTGTGTCAAGAACATATGTACCTTTGTTGCCATCATCATTCTCAAAACATTTGCCTTCTACTTGAGCCCTTAATATCTGCTGCTCATTTTCCCCCTCCCTCCCCACACCCCTCCACCCTGTGAACCCTTCATCATTCATATATTATTATTTTGTCATATATTACACTGTAAGATGTCTCCCCCTGCCCTCTTCTCTGCTGTCCCCCCTCCCCCAGGGAGGAGGCTATATGTAGATTCCTGTAATCTAAACTGTCTTCTTTTTTAATACATCATTTAATAAATCATTAATGAGGGCCCAGAAACTCATTCCCTTGAGGTGTTTGGATATGTCAAAGATGTTTCCATAACACTGCCCCCTGTTTGTTCTACTATACACAGGGATATATTCACAGGACATACAGACATGTATGTAGAAATAGAATTTGCAATAATTACATGTGCCTACCCATTAGATATGTTTTCATTTAGCACACTAACAGTTTGGCCACCTACATTCTTTAAAAAAAAATCATTGTATTGGGGGCTCTTAAAGCTCTTACTTTCCATACAGCAATTGTATCAAGCATGTGTGTCCATATGTTGCCATCCTCATTTCCTAAACACTTTCTTTCTACTTGAGTCCTTGGGATCAGCTCCTCTTTTTGCCCCTCCCTCCTTCCACCTACATTCTTGAAGGTCACCTACAACTATTGCCTCTCAAAAAAATGGGTGAAGGGGGAGGAGTGGGGAAGGAGGGGGAAAATGAGCAGCCGATATTAAGGTCTCAAGTGGAAGGCAAATGTTTTGAGAATGATGTCAACAAAGGTACACGTGTGCTTGACACAATGGATGTACGTATGGATAGTGATAAGAATTGTACAAGCCCCCAATATAATTATTTCTTTAAAAGCGGGTGAAGGGAAATGTTGGACAGTGTAAGATATGATAAAATATTAATAATCTATAAATTATCAAGGGTTTATGAGGGAGGGGGAGTGTGGAGAGAGGGGGAAATGAGGAGCTGATACTAAGGGCTCAAACAGAAAGCATATGTTTTGAGAATGATGATGGCAACAAATGTACAAATGTGCTTGACACATGGATGGATGGATGGTGATAAGAGTTGTACAAGCCCCCAATAAAATGATTAAAAAACAAACCAATAAAATTAACCTCAAGAAACAATTCTAATTATTTAATTATTTATTAATTAAATATCAATAATCAATAATAATATTTAATAATTAATTATTTAATTATTAATATAAATTAAAGTAGAAAAAAGTTTTACAGTCTCAGAAACCTATGTAAGGTAGCCATGAATTGGAATTTACTTGATGGAATTGGGTTTGTTTGTTCGTCCTAATAGTATTATTTCTTGGCTACCTTCAATATTACAGAGTGGACTAATACTCTTCATCATCATAACTGCTGAAGGGTTTAATAATATGTATTGTGGAAAGTTTATATAGTACCTTTAACAAGACTACTGTGGTGGTTAGACAATTTGATGTTAACTTGAAGTTGTATAAAAGTTTGAGGGTGGAATTCACCCTCTGAATCAGGTCACAAGGTCACAGCCTGATGCTGGCTCTAGGGTGTGTGTGTGTGTGTCCTTCTCATAAGGAGGAGCCTTGGAACTTCTCTCTCTCTCTCTCTCTCTCTCTCTCTCTCTCTCTCTCTCTCTCTCTCTCTCTCTCTCCCACCTTGCCTTCCTGCCTGCTGGGACTCTGCTATTGACCCAGAGAGCTGCCAGAGCCCACCGTGTTCCCACTGACCTTGGATCCACACCACTCTGTACTACTGACTTGTGACCTTCCTGCCTTCATCATTGCATGTGGTCGCGTGAGCTTCAATAGGCACTTATGGACTAGTTTTGGACTCCAATTGGGCTGGGCTGGGCTGCCTTCTTGATATATAATTACTTCTTTCTTTATATAAGCTCTTTCTTGCACATATATGAGTGTCGCTGATAGTTAACCCACCTTAACACAACTACCACCACTTTAGCTATGCATAGAGGCATATGTTTTAGAGATATTGAATATACAAAATAAAAATTTTTTTAAAAAGAGGACCTGATACCAAGGGCTCAATAGAAAGTAAATGTCTAGAAAATAATGATGGCAACCTACGTAACATGTGCTTGATATAATGGGTGGATCGATGGTTACAAGAGCTGTAAGAGCCCCCAGTAAAATCATCTTTCAATAGAATTTTTTTAAAAATTAGATTCACTTGACCTTCTGCTTTCTTGTTGTTAGATGCCATTGAGTCACTCCAAACTCATAGTGAGTGGCCCTGTGTGCACAAGAGAGAGCCACTGCCCGGCCCTGCGCCATCCTCGCAGTGGTCCCTCTGCCAGAGCCCCGGGTGGCAGGCACGGTGTCAGTCCATCTCCTTCACTGTTCTTCGACGTACCCATGTGATGTCCTTCCCCAGGGACCGGTCTCTCCTGATCACAGGGCCAAAGTATGTACAATGAAGTCTTGTCATCATTACCTCTAAGGAGCACTCTGGTCATACTTTTAAAAATATAAATAGAAGGATATTGACATGTACATATGTAAATATATATTTTATATTACATATATAAATATATTTATACATTAAATACATACGTACATATGTAATATATTTATATATTGGGATGGGGAAATATATATGTGCATATATTTATAAGTTTAGTATCAAGGTAGCAGAAGGACACTGGGCCTCCACTCAAGTACTCCCTCAATGCAAGAATACTTTGTTCTATTAAACTGGCATTCCATGATGCTCACCTTCCCGACACAACTGCTGAAGACAAAGCAGGTGAATAAGCAAATATGGTGAAGAAAGCATCTGGTTAGGAGGTTATATGTAGATCCTTGAAATCGGTTCCCCCTCTAGTATCAGCTCCCCTTTTTTCCCTCCCTCCCCAACCCTCCTACTCTTGTGACCCCTTGATAAATTATAAATTATTATTATTTTCATATCTTACACCATCTGCCATCTCCCTTCACCCACGTTTCTCTTGTTCGTCCCCCTCAAGGGGGGTATACATCTATCATTGCGATTGGTTCCCCCCTTTCTCCCCTTCTCCCCGCACCTTCCTCCTACCCTCACAGTATCACTACTCCCATAACTGTTTCTGAGAGATTTATCTGTCCTGGATTCTGTGAGTTGAGAGATCTTATCTGTACCAGTGTCCATGCTCTGGTCTAGCCAGATTTGTAAGGTAGAACTGGGCTCATGATAGTGGGGGCGGGGGATGGAAGCATTAAAGAACTAGAGGAATGTTGTATGTTTTGTCAATGCTATACTGCACCCTGGCTGGCTTATCCCTTCCTTGTGACCTTTATGGGAGGGGATGTCCAGTTGTCTACAGATGGGCTTTGGGCCTTCCCTCCAACCCCCCTCATTCGCATCAATATGATTGTTTGTTTGGGGTCATCTGATGCCTGATCCCATCGACACCTCATGATCACACAGGCTGGTGTGCTTCTTCCGTGTAGGCTTTGTTGCTTCCCTGCTAGATGGCCGCTTGTTTATCTTCAAGTTTGTTGCCGGTTGCAATAAGTGTACAAAGATATGCAAAACTGGCTTTTCTCGTGGTGTGGGTGTGGGGACAAGGGATTTGCGTGAGTACAGCCAATAATTCTACATTGCTGCTATTTGCAAGTTCAACCTGCCAAGCAGCCCAAAGGCCAGGAAAGGCTTGACCCGTCTGGCACAGAAGGGTATGACACTCAGTCATGGTGGTGGTGCCATCGTTGCCTGCTCCGATTGTTTGGAAAGGAAGAGGGATGAAACAAGCGCTGGGGACAGTAGGCATTCTAGAAGAGGGGCGGACTAGCCAGTGGAGGAGAGGACACTGGCAGGGTCCATTAGCTGCCCTCAATACTCTTCCCCATTCCTTATGACTAATCGTGTCCTTGATTGTCACCGGGGCATGTAATTGTCCGGGATACAGACTTTATGTCCCAGCCTCCTTTCCAGGGGGTTGTGCCCACGTTAGTGTAAGTCTCTTTCCAGTTAGTGTAAGTCTCAGCAGGGAGTTAGGTAACATGTCTCCCAAAAGGACGGTCGTTCCCCTCGCTTTGCGCCTTTCTGCTGAGTGGGACGTGCAGCTCAAGTAGCTCTCTGAAGCCAGGAGTTGGAGGCCCTGGCCTTCCCACCTTTAGAGGGAAATTCTGAAGGTTAATTTACACCGTTCCTCAGGGACTCCCATACCACACAGAGCACCCACAGTCATAACAGGCCAAGAGACACCTCCAGGTCAACCCCACCTTAGTGGGCTCTCTCTTCTCCCACTCTGGTCGCCCAGGAGTGCTGTGAGCACCCACCAAATCAGTTCCGCTTAGGGACCCAATCTATGTGCAAACAGCAGAAGGAGACTCGGCCCAATCCTGTGCTGTTCTCACAATGGTTCTTATGCCCGAGCCCCTTGATGCAGCCACTGTGCCCACCCGTCTCTCCCGACAATGTGCCCACCGTCCACGAGACCAAATCTCGCCATCCTTGCCTCTCAGGCACATTCTGGCTCTCCTTCCTCGTGGGATCCCCTCTTTCAAAAACTAGTCGAGTTCATCATTTGTGATACAGGCTTTGCTTTGGGGGGAATGGAAACTAACACAGTAGAGATGTGTCCCTTCGAGAGGAGCCCCTTTATGAGATTCTGGAACTTTCGGGCCCGATGACAGGAAGAACCCTTTGCTAGTAGTAAGTGAGATAATAAGAAACCCTGATCTGTGGTAGCATCGCACACTAAGATGTGCCACGGGAGGAAGGTGAGACACTGAGTGGCTCTTGAGCAGAGGCAGGACCTCTGTGGCATAGTGGGTTACATGTTGGGCTCCCAACCACAAGTTCCCCAGTTCAAAACCACAGCTGCTCCTTGTAGGACACATGAGCTTGCCTGCTGCCATAAAGATTTACGGCCTTGGAAACCCACAGAGGCAGATCCGCTGTGCCCTTACTGAAAAGGTACCATGAACCAGAATCAACGCAATGACTTTGAGTGAAGCCATCCCTCCACCTGTCTCCCCCACCCTCCGTCAATCCCAACTCAAAGTGACCCTGTAAGACAGAGACATCCTGGACATTTCCAAGTCTTTACTGGAGTAGAAAGTCTCATCTTTTCCCCCCGCTGGCTGGCAGCGGTTTCAAACTGGGGGCCTTGTAGTTGGCCCAAGGTGTATCCTGTCACTCCCATTGCCTGGAAGCTGACTCACAACAAACCTACAGACGCTAGGACTGCCCATCTTTCTCCCTCAGAGCTGGCTGCTGATTTCGAAATGCTGCCCTTTCGGATGGCAGCCCAATACAGAACCACTATGCCACCTGGGCTCCCACACGCCAGTGGGACCCCTTAAATACACCGTGGCTGAGGGCAAAACGACTCTCTTGGCTGGTCAATGCCAGCAAGAATTCAGGGAAAGCTGGATCAATGTGGAGACTTCAGCAATGAATTTAAGACTCTCACTGCAACCCTTTGTCCTTCGCAGACCCAGTCCGCATAAATTAAGCTCTAATGCCCAGAGGGTATGGTGATGTGTTTCTTTACGGGGGGGGGGGGGGGGTGACCCCTGCCGTGACAATCATAAAGATTTTTATTCCGGTATGTGCCCTTTACCCGAAGGGTATTACAATTGCCGGTGAAGTGTTCTTAAGTGTCTTTTTCTACAGCAGACATATGTTACATGTGGATACATCTGTACACGCGCACGCGTTGCTGAGTGGAGGGAATTAACCTGCAAACCAGCCCCGCCTCCTGTCCCTTAATCGGAGCAAAGTCATCGACTTCCGGTCGCGCTGACGGACCGACGTCTCCCCGGTCGGAGCGCGTCTTTCGAAGGCGGTGACTTCCGGGGTGCGCCCGCAGAGGCCGCGGGGAGCCGCTCGGCCCGCCCCCAGGCCCGCCCCGCCCCGCCCCCGGGTCACGTGACCGCCGGGTCAGCTGACCGAGTGGGCGCGCAGGGAGCTCCTGGCCGCGGACGGCGCGGCGCGATGGTGAGCTGGGGGCGTGGGAGTGGGGGGACGCAGGGCACGGTCCCCCAAAGCCCCACCTTGTCAGCGCCCGGGGAAGGGCGGGAGTGGGATGAGGATGTCCAGGGATCGAGGCGAGGGGTGCAAGGCTTTGGGGGGGCTGGTCATGCGGGAGGGCCGGGGGACCTTGTAGAGCGAAGCTCTGGCCAAACCCACCCACCCCGGACCCCACCGTGCACCCCAACAAGGCAGGCCGCCCGCTGGGAGTCCTCCGAGCCGCCTTGGCAGAAAGGCCCTCGGGTGGGTGGTAGTGGACACTGTCCTGGGGCTTGCGGGTGCCGCCCAGGCGCCCCCGTGTGACCCCAGGAAGACCTCCCAGGGGGGCAGACCTCGCAGCCATCAGCGGGCCTTGGGGAACCCGTGCTTGGAATCAGGCCTAGTCTTGCCCCTTCGCGCCTTCCAGAGCCAACCAAGCAGCATGGGTGTGCCAGCCGCTCATTCCTTCACTCAGCCTGTTTCTTTAGTGCCCAATGTATGCCATGGACCTCGGTGGTCTGCTTACCGCAAGGCCGGCTGTTCAAACCCACCAGCCACTTCGGGGAAGCAAGTTGAGGCTTTCTGCTCTTGGGAAGATTTATATCCTGGGAATCGAGCCAGGGGAGCAGACACCCGGGAGCCAGTGCTGGAGACTGAGCGAGGGCCAGGGCAATGGAGGGGGAGAGTCACGGGGTGGGGGTGGCATTGACCACTGAGGATGCAGCCGCTGCTGACAGAGCCAGAGTAGAATGTGGTGGGGATTGCACGGCTCTTTCTAGCAGACTTGAGCCGCTGAATTGTGTTGTGCGGGAAGCGTCTGTCAATAAAATGGCTTTTAAAAAACGCCGAAGCTGCCCCCTGAGCATGTGGGTTGAGGAGAGAGGGCAGAGGACAGAGCCTGGCGAAAGTAGGCGTTTTAAGATTTGGTGCAAGGAAGCAAGCAGGTGTGCCGGGCTCTGTGAATAGACTTCAGGGGCCCTCGAACTCAGTGCACATCATAAATCTGCATTCCCACGAACTTCGAACGACACCTTAAGCTCTCTTCCTTGCGTGGCAGTTTCTTTAAAGCCCAGGGGGTTACGCAGCGACTCTGACTTGGCCACCTTTGGAAGCACAGACACTTGGATAGCCCTTTAGTGCCGACTGGCAGGGCCTTGAAATGGTGAGGGCGAGGTTGCCAGCGTGGGCTGAGGGTACAAGTTGGCCAGTGGAGGGGAAGGAGAGGCTCATGGGAGTGGAGGGCTCAACTTGGGGCTGGAGCTGCCACTGTGGGCAGCCATCGGGTGGCCTGAGGTCACCGTCCAGGAACTAAGCGACCAGTGGTCCGGGGGAGCATTCTCTTCCGCAGCTTGGTGAGAGGAGGTAGTATGTGACCGGGGACTGGTGAGGCGTCCTGTGGGCGCCACCCCCAGCCTGACCACCCGCCTCACCCCCTTACAGAGGTTCCGCTTCTGTGGTGATCTGGACTGTCCCGACTGGGTCCTGGCAGAGATCAGCACGCTGGCCAAGATTGTTGAGTGCCCGGGGCTCTGCTGCCTGGGAGGGACGGGGCTCTGCGGGTGGGTGGTGGCAGGGTCCCTTGGGGTTCTCAGCCTGTGTCATCCTGGTCATGTGGCCAGCGCGCTCTGGGCACCCCTGGCCAGTCTGACTGCGTGGGGCCTTCTCTTCTAGTCCTCCGTGAAGCTGCGCCTGCTGTGTGGCCAGGTGCTGAGGGAGCTCCTGGGGCAGGGGATCGACGTGAGTACAGGACCTGCCCAGACTCTGCACCAGGCCCAGGGAGGCGGCGGTCCAGCCTTTTCTTTAGCCCCAGCCAGAGGGTCCAGGCTGGAGAGGGCAGGCAGGAGGGGAGGGCCTGGCTGGGAGGGCCGGGCCCCCTGAGATGCCCCTTTCCCCATAGTATGTGAAGATCCTGAAGCTCACCGCAGACACCAAGTTTGGTGAGTACCCTCTAAACCCACCGGCCTCGGGCTGGCTCCCAGCAGCCGTCCCTGACCGTGTGCCCAGGGAGAGCAGGGGATCGAGTTCCCAGGGCAGCAGCGGCAGCTGGAGCCACGTGACCCTGCCCTCTATGTCTCCTCAGAGTCGGGCGACGTCAAAGCCATGGTGGCCGTGCTGAGTTTCATCCTCTCCAGCGCGGCCAAGCACAACGTGGACAGCGAGTCCTTGTCCAGTGAACTGCAGCAGCTGGGGCTGCCCAAAGGTACGGGGACCTGGCGGGCAGCTGGACAGCCGGCTAGGCTGGGCAGCCCTGAGAAGGGCACCAAGCTGACTGGCCGGGGGCCTGAGAGCTGCCCACCGAGCAGCCCCAGGCTGGGCCTCAGGGGACCTCCGTTCGGCCTTTAGAGCACGCAGCCAGCCTGTGCCGTTGCTACGAGGAAAAGCAGAGCGCCCTGCAGGAGCACCTTCGGGCCTGCAGCCTTCGAGGTGAGTGGAGTGGGGGCCGAGGTCCATTTCAGAAGGTGCGTGCAGCTCTCCCCATGTCAGTCCTCAGGGGGCTGCAGCCCCAGCCCATGACCCACCTGAGCGCCTGTCCTCTGAGCCCCGAGCCCAGGTCGGGGTGGCAGCCCTGATGGTGAGAACGAGAAGCAGGCTCAGAGGGAGCAGAGCTTGGCAAAGGCCACCCAGCCCTGCAGGGCTCAGGGCTGCCCAGGACTCTGAGCGCCACCCCGCTGCGCCTTGCAGTGAACAGGCTGGCAGGCGTGTGCTGGCGGGTGGACTACACACTGAGCTCCAGCCTGCTGCGGTCCGTGGAAGAGCCCGTGGTGCACCTGCAGCTTCACGTGGCATCTGCCCCGGGGGCCGAGGCTCAGCCTGTCACCATGTCCCTATCAGCAGACAAGTTCCAGGTTCTCCTGGCAGGTGAGACTCATCTAGACCCGGAGCACTGAGAGCACCCCCCCCCCCCCCCCGCCCGTCCATCCACCCGGCCACCTGCTCACATGCCTCCCTCTTTCTCATCCCCGCAGAACTGAAGATGGGCCAGACACTGTTGAGTTCCTTGAGCTGAGGAGAAGCTTCCAGGACTACTGGGTCCATGTAGAACCGCTCTGGCCATGTGAAGTGCCCCCCCCCCACTCCTCTGTGGAGAGCGGCCCCAGGCCTAGGCCTCCTGAGCCCCTGGCTTCGGGCCCCCCCCACCAAGAGCTCAGCACTGGGAGCTCACAGCCCTCTCAGCATCGCCTTCCTTCCGCATCAGAGGCGCTCGTGGGCCATTTTCATAAGGCGGAAGAATAAACAGACATGCGAAGGACTGCGTGCGTCTGGCCTTGTGGGTTTCATGATCGTGACCAGGCGACACGTGAGTGTTGGCATCCCGGCTCAGCACTCATTTCTCAGCCACTGGTAAGGCGAACTGAACCCCCAAAAGAATGTGCTTGCCCATGGAGAGGAAGGCTTGGGCCCTAGCTCTGCACTCCCCATGCCGGCCTCAGGCTGGCAGCAAGCACCAGGGGCCCCACGTGCAGAAAGGAGAGCACTTTCCGCCATCTTTACAGAGGAAGGGGCCCGTGCCTGAGCCCACTCCCATGCCCCCCATGGATCAAGCTGGGTGCTGCTGGTTTTCAGAGGAACCCTAGCGACTCCCTGTGACAGGGCAGAACTGCCCCCTGGGGGTTCCTGGTTGTAAGCTGCATGGAGAGAGCTCAGGTGACACAGTGGGGTAATGGTTGGGCTGTGAGCCACAAGGTCAGCAGTTCGAAGCCACCAGCTGTTCTGCAGGAGGAAGAGGAAGCGTCCCAGTCCCATGAAAAGTCACTCAGAAACCAACAGGGGCAGCTCTTCTCTGTGACCGGGTCGCTGGGAGTGGGAATCGCCCGGATGGAAGTGAGTCTGTCTCTGTGTGCATGTCAGGGAGCAGAGGGCTGGGCCTGAGTCCTGCGGAGCAGCTGGGTCACCCGCCAGACACTTGACTCTTGTACCACCAGGGCTCCTCCTTGAGAACTAAGAGTCTTTTTTTTTAAAATAATATTTTACTGTATTTTGGGTGGATGTTTACCCAGTAAAATAAGTTCCTATTCAACATTTCCTATGTAAATGACTCTCACACTGGATCCGGTTTTATCAGTGTCCACGCTCACCCAGAACCACGTGTCAATGTAGCCTTTTTTATTTTTAGTAACATCTTATTGGGGGCTCTTACAAATCTTGTGACAGTCCATCATTCAGTTGTATCAAGCATGCATGTGTATCTGTTGCCATCAACATTTCCAAAACATTTTCTTTCTACTTGAGACCTTGGTCTCAGTTCCTCTCCCCCCCCACCTCCCATCCTCATCAATCCTTAATCAATTTTATATTGTTGTTGTTTTTTTGTGTCTTACACTGTTGTCTTTCTTCATCCACATTTCTGTTACTTTTTCCCCTCTCTTCCCCCGGAGGGTGCTTTATACCCAATCTTGTGATGGGTTCCATATGGTAGCACTTTTGCTTCACCCACCAAGCTATTTATTTTTCAATTATTACTGCTTTCATCATGAAACTTAAGTATTGTTCCAGTTGCATCTTTAAAAAAAATCATTTTATTGGGGCCTCTAACTCATAACATTCCAGCACCAAGTCATTAAAAATGGGCTCCAGGAAAGGCAGCTCTGCTCTATTTAGTGTGGTTCAGACTGCCCAGGAGTGGCCAAGACCAATGGGGCAAAAGCCGATTCCTGGCTCCGAGCAGGGAATGAGCCGGGGACGGCCCGCGCGAGGGCTCTCTCAGACAAGGATGTGTCTTGCCAAAAGGAGCCAGCTTGCTCCGCTGGTCAAAGAGATGGTTTAAGCATCAGAAAAAGAGTGGACCCAACCCCTGACTCATGCAACCAGTGAGTAGATGCACTTTTTGATGAGTGATTTTTATTACTTTATTTTGAAGAGTGATTTTTAATTGAGTCCTGGATAATCTGAGTATTGCGTTAAGAGACTGGGAGACACATAGATCCTTTTAAGAGCCTGGCTCTGACACTGCTCAGAATCGAACCCAGGACTATGCCTCTGTAATGGTCATGAAAGACACATTTCCCATTCCCGCCCCCCCCCCCAAAAAAAAGGTAGGAGGTGGGGTGGTGCCATCTAGATTAAAAATGATTAAAGAGATATCACCCTACAATAGAAACAGCCTTGAACAAACTTTGGAAGAAATTTGGTGACCACGGAGGAAATTTGTAGACAAGGTATTAGGTAGTATTTATTGTTAACTAGGCTTCAGGAGCCCTGGTGATGCAGTGGGCTGCACATTGGGGAGTTACTGCAAGGTCATCAGTACAAAGCTACCAGCCGATCCGTGGCACAAAGGAGGCTTTCTGCCCAGAAAGATGTACAGTTCCGGAAACCCACGGGCCACTCTTGGGTGACCTACGGAGCTCACACCGAGACAGAACTGACTCAATAGCAGGCCTGGTTCTCTTTGGAAGGATGGTAGACCCACTGTGGGTTGGTGGGCAATAGGAATGCCCACTGAACTGTTGATAGCACTTTAGGGATGAAGCGCCAGATCTGGCCAATTTAAAATACTTGGGCCACAGATGGAGATGGGGACAGATCATGTCGATGGGTCAAGCCCACTGCCTTCAGTACCCTGTCACACTCGCCCAAAGCCTCGCAAGCCATCAGACTGGACCTGGACAGCGCCTATCCTCTGTCCTCCGGAAGCCGCCCTGGGCCACACCGCAGCCACCCGGGTCTGGTCTTCGCCTGGGTCCTTCTGACTTCCGAGCCTGCTGCCTGCCTTCTGCCCTCAGTCATCTGGAGTCCGCTCTCCTCGGCCCTGGGCTCGTCTTGCGTGGCTGCATGTCCCACTTGACAGGCAATGATGTTTGGTGGTGCCACTTAGCCGCCCCCCCCCCCCAGGTCCCCAGGGCCCACGCATAGCAACACCTGCGCGCCCAGCTGCAGTTTCCTGCGGGGGGGGGGGTGGGGGACGGGGGTGACGCCCACCAGCCTCGGAGACAGCTGCAGCTCGGGACCCAGACTGACCCTCAGACGTGCCCAAGCCGGGCAGCGGGACGCCAGAACCTTGCTCCGTCTCTCAGCCAGGTGACTGACCCCACGCCTCCGCCGCCCATCTCCCTAGCTGCCTGGCCACTGCGCCCTCAGAACTACATTTCCCAGCAGCCCTGGGCAGGGACCGCAGCTCCCAGCACGCTCTGGGGCGAGGCCCCGCCCCTCGCATTAACCCCTTAGTGGCTGCAGCGCAGGTCGCGGGTGGTATGGTGGGCTCGGGCGGGTGCTGCAGAGTTGGGGGCCGGGAGGGGATTGGGGGAAGAAAGGAGCCAGGATTAACCGCGGCCAGAGTCGCGGCGAGGGAGAGGATGAGGCAGACATAGATCACCCACCTCTCGCAAAACTAGAAATTTAGACGTTCACTTTTTCCGGCAAAACAAACCTTTTTTGGCTGCCAGTCCCCGGGTGGAGCTGCGGTATGGGGGCGGGGCGATGAGGAAATCCATCCCGACCCAGTGACCCGGTGCACCGGACCCAAGCCGCCCTCGACCCCGGGACACTGAGGGTCGAGTCCCCTCCTTCTGCCAGGTGATAGGGGCCACGGGTAGGAAGTGGGCCGAGGCACTAAGGTGGGGGGGTAGGGTTCTGGCGTGGCCCTTGGCTCTGAACTCGGAACCGGCTCCAGCTGGCGCCCTCCCAGTCTCTTGGATTCCAGAGGTGTCCGGAGGCTCCTGCGCCCCCAGTCGTTGGCAGTCCCCGTGCGGCTGGGCGCCAGTTTCTCAGGTCCCTGCCCCGCGAGCAGGGTGGTGGAGCTACATTCACCGTGGGGTCAGCAGACGCAGGCACCGTTCTAGCGCCTGGCGCCCAGGGCATAGTTCACCCTTAGCAGGGAGGCAGGCAGTTCACAGCAAGGCTTTCCTGCTCAGTGGATGCAGCCTCATAAGGGACCCTACAGGACAGGGCAGAACATCCCCCATGAGTTCCTGAGACTGACTCTTTATGGGAGTAGAAAGCCCCTTGGTTCTCCCTCGGAACTGCTGGTGGTTTCGAACCGCTGGCCTTGTAGTTAGCAGCCCAATGCCTAATTGCTACACAACCAGACCCCCTAAGACAAATCCCAGGTGGCTCTAAATCCAAGGTAAGCCTGGGCTCCCCTGTGTGTGCTCCTGGATCTGCAGCGGTTGTTGTGCTTGGGTCATGGTTGACTATCCATTAGTGAAGGACAAATGAGGCCCTGCTCACTGGGTACCCCAATCCCCCCAGGGATTGTACCTTTGAAGAGGCTTTTGGGTTCTCTGACTGTGGGGTGGGAGGCAGCACCCGGTTCATACCTAGCAGCAGAAATTGTGATGTGATGTAGAAATGTAAACTTGTTGACTACAGGTGCATAAGCAAGCACTAGGAAGCCGGTAGGCAATCTGATAGTGGGTGTAGGGGAGAGCTCGGAGGGATGGTCCAGCCTGGAGGGACATGAGGACTAAGGTGGGGAGTAGTGGGGGAGTCAGGCAGTGCCTGGGGGAAGCCTGGGAGGAAACCGCTGGCTGGAGGTGAGCCTGCTAAGACTTGGGTTTGAGTCTAACATCTTCAGAGCGAGTGTTAAGAGGCCTGCTTCCTTCCCAGATGCAGCTCCACTGACAGGGCTTCCTCCACACTTCTGATGGGGGGCCCTGGGGTTGAGGTCAGGCCTATGCTATCTGTCCCCTCTGGCCCTCAGACTTCTACCTCCTGGGATTTGGGGGGGTGGTGGAATATACTGGGTCAGCCTGCTGTCTGCTTCCCCCACAGGGCTCAGCCACCCCTCCTACAGGATGCCCGAGGGCCCCGAGCTGCAGCTGGCCAGCCTCTTTGTGAACAAGACCTGCAAGGGACTGGTGTTTGGCGGGCAGGTGGAGAAGTCTGCTGTCAGCCGAAACGCCGAGGTGCCCTTTGAGAGCAGTGCCTACAGCATCTCGGCCACAGCCCGGGGCAAGGAGCTGCGGCTGACCCTGAGCCCTCTGCCGGGCGCCCAGCCTCCCCAGGAGCCATTGGCCCTGGTCTTCCGCTTCGGCATGTCCGGTTCCTTCCAGATGGCGCCCAGGGACGCGCTGCCGCGCCATGCCCATCTGCGCTTCCACACGGCCCCACCTGGCCCCCCACGTGCCCTCTGCTTTGTGGACATCCGCCGCTTCGGTCACTGGGACCTCGGGGGCGAGTGGCAGCCAGGCCGAGGGCCCTGCGTCATCCAGGAATATGAGCAGTTCAGGTAGGGCCAGCAGCAGGTGTGAGGCACAGTGTTCTGGGCTCCAGGCCGGGGGGAGTCCGGGTCTCCTCTGGGCCTCAATCCTCTCACCCGCAGACCAAGAACATGACCTGGGTCCTGGGGACAGCTAGCCGCTGAACGAACGCATACATACATAACCCCACAAGCAGACAGCTGGCTGTGGGGAGCAAGAGCATGGGCAGGCCCTGGAGACCAGGCCAGCGAGCCTCGTGTCCGAGCTGGGCCTTGGGCCCAGAGCCCCACACTGCTTCTTGAAGGGGCGCTCAGCCATCCGGAGGAAAGGGGGAAGGGGCTCACAACAGCTAAGTGAGGCGGAGCAGGAGGGACAGTTCCCAGAGCAGGGCACCAGGGGACTGGTTAACGGCGTGGTTTCTACATCAGGGTTTGTGGGGGCCCACATTCAGGCTAGGGCCCATGGCTGCGCCTGGGATACGATGCGGTCACATGCATGACAGACTCTGCCGTAGCCACTTCCTCCCACCTAGAGGAGACACGCAGGAGTGTTTCCGGCCAGGTGCTGGGGCACAGCTGTGAGCAGTGGCCTGGTCCCTGCTCTGCAGAGGGGGTGGGGACACAAGCAAACAAACAGGTGGGCGTCAGACCTGTCTAGGCACTCTGGGGGGCATGGTGAAGTGCCAGTCTGGAGGGGGGCGTCGCCAGTTCTCCCTTGCTGGGAGGTTGCACCTTCAGTTGGCCCTTAGAAGACAGTCTCACCTCATGAGGGGCCAGGGTGCCTCTGGGGGCCTCCTAGTCTCCCTGTTCAGCCTCAGGGAAGGTTCCGTCTAGAATTTGGGTTTCCCCGGGGGATCGTGCCAGCTGTCTCTGAAGACCCTCTCAGGGAGGTTCTGGCCCAGATGGAAATGGATGTTTGGGTGCTAAGGCAGGGGGCCCACTGCCCTCTCTGGAATGAGAGTCACCTCAGGCCAACCTTCCAGCGGAACCTTCACCCCCTGGTGAATGAAAACCCCAGATTAGTGTTCCCACAGGGCAGGCAGGCCAACTGAGACTCTAGCTACTGAAACAGCAGTATACCTAGGATGCGGCTGGGACTCAGTTCCCCCTTTCTTATAAGCAGAGCTGACCAGGCGTCCCTGGTCCTCTGCCATCTCTCATCACACTGCCCGCCCGAGTTGCAGCTGGAGTCAGTGGTGTGGCTTGCCTGCTCCTGCTGGCACGAGCACCGGGGAGAACCAGAGGCCAGAGCAGGGGTGGGTGTCCCCTCAGGGAGAACGTGCTACAGAACCTGGAGGACAAGGCCTTTGACCGGCCCATCTGCGAGGCCCTCCTGGACCAGAGGTTCTTCAATGGCATCGGCAACTACCTGCGGGCTGAGATCCTGCACCGGTCAGTGGGGTGGGCCTCGGGCACGGGCGAGGGTGTGCCCACAGCCCCCTGCTCAATGTGGCTCCGTTCCCTACCCTTCAGGCTGAAGATACCCCCCTTTGAGAAGGCCCGCACAGTGATGGAGGCCCTGAAGCAGCGAAGGCCGGTGGGTACAGCGAGGCCTGGACATACATGTGCTGGCCCAGGCGTGTCAGCACGCAGGCCGCCAGGGGAGGGGCCACGTTGGTGCCTCCAGCTTTGCTTTGCCATGACCACCTGTGACCTCAGGCCAGTGGGCGCTTCCTAGAAGCTGGGTGATTGCCCCTTTGGGGAGGGGTGTGTGGTGTGTGTGTGACAAAGTGCCCCTCAGGTTGTGGGTGAGCAGCTCTGCCCACGCTGAGAGCCTGCCCCTGCTTCAGAACCCAGAGCTGACACTGAGCAAGAAGATCAAGGACAAGCTGCAGAACCCGGACCTGCTGGAGTTGTGCCACTCTGTGCCCAAGGAAGTGGTCCAGTTGGGTGAGGCCTGGGCAGGGCAAGGATGGCCAACTGCCTTGGTCTGGGCGTACTGTGTGTGGGCATTGGTTGCCTTGCCTGGGCTCAGTTCCCTGCTGGGAAGCGGGTGGCTATAGTCTCGGTGGTTAAAAGTGGACGGGGTCGCCCCACTTTCCAGGTGCGGGCACCCTCCAAACGGCCCACCTCCAGGATGGGGATATCAGTCTCAAGTCACACAGCTGGGAGAGGGAGAGCCTCTGAGCCTGGCTCTGCCCATCAGCATGTAGCTGAGGCTTGGGCCAGGCTCTCCTGGCTCCCCTTCTTCCCAGGCTGTGAGTCTGCTCCCTGAGCTTCGCCTGGGTCCTCTGTCCCACAGGGGGCAAAGGCTACGGGGCGGAGAGCGGGGAGCAGGACTTTGCCGCCTTTCGAGCCTGGCTGCGATGCTACGGGGTTCCCGGCATGCGCTCCCTGCGGGACCGGCATGGCCGCACCATCTGGTTCCAGGTGGGGCCCCACTGCTCACAGTGGCAGACTGGCCCCAGGGAATCTGATGGGAGAAGGGTGGGGGGTAGAGACCTGGGGGCACAGCAGGGCGGGAGCTGGGGCCTCTCCCTGGAGGGGCTACTGAGAGGTTGAGTTCCCGCTGGTGGAGGGCAGAAGGCCTTGCCCCTTGCAGATGTCACGGGGCTGCCCTGTGAGGGTCCCCAGGGGAGGTGCAGGTCTGCCATCCAGCACTGCCCACAATGACTCCTGAATTCTCCTATTCCATATTAGGGGGACCCCGGACCCCTTGTGCCCAAAGGTAAGCTGCCCTTACGAGTGTACAGAGCTCAGAGTGGGGCACCCGCCAGGACCACCCTTCTCCATGCCTACCTGCATGCAGCCCTGGAGCGGGACGGGCAGAGGGGCTAGAGAAAGGGAGCTGGGGCCTTCCGTCTCTGACCAGCATGGGTGTCCTGCAGGGCGTAAGGCTCGTGCCAAGAAATCCAAGGAAACCCAGCCAGACGCTGAGAACGGAAAGGAGGTGTGCCCCTCGCCGGCCTGCTCCCCTGCACTCTCTCTGGCATGCTTGCTGACAAAGTGGAGGCGGGTGGCCCTTAACCAGTCTCAGAACTCCTTTCTGAGCCACCCGGGGACCTGTTTCCTCTACTCAGGACCCTCCACCTCCAAGCCAGACCCCTTCCAGGGCACGAAGAGCCCAGAGAACCCTTCCCAAGCAGTCTGCACCCCAGGACCTGAAAGCTCCCACAGCCCCCAAGAGGACGAAGAGGGCAGTCCAGCCAGCAGCCTCAGGTGGACTTCCTCAGCACTCACCTCTGGGAGGGAGGCTCCCCCCACCAGCGGGAGAGGATGGGATGGCAGTGGGAGGGGGGGTGTGCCCCAGCAGGGAGGGATGGCCTGAACTGCCCTTCTCATCCACCCACCCCTACCAGGCCCACGCCGCAGAGGCCGCAGTGTGCAGAGGACGAGGCCCAAGCCCGAGTCTGGAGAGCAGCAGGGCACCTCAGCTTCTTAGCAGGACCCCCCTTGCTTTGGCTCTCCCCTCCCTGCTACCTAGCCCTGGATCTGGCTAGGGCCTGTCCGGCTTCTTAGAAACTGGGCACTGCACAATGGTGATGTTTTTAACTCTACCCTCACTCTCCCCATTCTTAAAGCCTCTGTGAAAATGCGGTTTTTAAAGATAAATAAACTTCCAGGAACTTCTTGAGCTGCCTCCCTAGCCCTGACCATGGAGGCCACCTCCTTAACAGAGGGAACCTAACCCTGCTCCCTGGCTGCCCCTCCAATCCTGGACTCCTCAGTGTCCACACCCCTGACTAGTGGGCCTGGGCAGGACCCACCTTCCTGGCCTCTTCCCTGCTCCCAACACTGGTGCGGCACTGCCTCTCCTGGTCCTGTAACCCGTCGTCACTGCAGACCTGCAATCTCTCCCGGGGCTACAACCCCGAAACTGCCTTCCCAGCCACACCTTAGCCATGTCCCCACCCTTCACGCTAGGGCCAAGTCCTTCTCCTTCAAACTCCAGGACGGTCCAGGGCATGGGGCTGCCAGCAGGGCCGTGGCGGCAGGTTTATTGTAGGGGCACAGAGGGGTAGGTCTCCCTCCTGGGGCTCAGTCCGTGGGGGGCTGCAGCACCAGCAGCAGGGACTGCACTTGGAAGGGAGAAAAGGTGAGCTTCAGGCGGTTGTTGCTCAGGGGCAGGTGACCGGCTGGGTCTCGCTTCTCCAGGAGGTCGCAGCTGGAGAACAGGAGGGGCTATGAGGCCGCCCTTGCCCTCTCCAAGAGCCAGCCTCCAGCCCCCCTCCTTGGTCGGTGCCCCACTCACAGGACGGCCTCCTGAACTGGCAGCGACGTCTGCAGCCAGCAGTCCACGTGGCTGCCATGCGCCTCGTACAGCCTCAGCACCAGCGTGCGGCTCAGGGGCGTGGCCTCAGCCTGGGGTGGGTGGGGAAAAGGCTGTGATGGGCGGGGCCGAGGCGTGCGTGTACAGGCCCCGCCCCCTCCCCACCGCAGCCCCGCCCCGTGCCTGCTTGACGGTCTCCAGGATGACCGCTGGAGTGGACAGCGAGAAGGCGCTCCAGGGGCCCGCCGGGGCAGGTCCCGGGGCTGGCAGCGCCAGCAGGGGGAAGTTGAGGTTGTAGGCAGCTTGGATGACGCCCGCATCCTGGAAGGAGCCTGGGGTGCGACCAGAAAATGGGGGTCGGGCGGTGCGGCTGCTGGGGCTCCGAGGCCCGCCCGCATACACGGTCCCGCACTCACCCTTGTGCGGCATCAAGGCGTAGGTGAACTCGTGGCGTCCCATGTCAGCCGTGGCGTCGGGGGCTTTCGGGGCTCTCAAGCTGGGGCGGCGGGTGGGGGTGGGCACAGGTTGGAGCGGCTGGGGCGCGGGTGGGGAGCAGCCAGCCCGGGTGTCGGGGAGGGGCCCCCACTCACAGCGAGAGGCTGAGGATGTTGCCGCGCACCGAGGCGCCGTACTTGGAGTCGTTGAGCAGCGCCAGCCCGAAGCCGCACTCAGACAGGTCCATCCAGCGGTGGGCCCACACCTGGCGGGCAGAACCCCCCACCCACCCCCGTGCTGTCAAAGCCAGTGTCCTTCAGCCTCTCACTGTGGCCGGGCGAACGAGGAGGGCCCTCTCCCGGCATTCTGCTTCTGTGGAACGGGGATTGACCGGGCACACCCATCACAGAGCCCGAGTATTAAAAAGTCCGTGTGAGCCCTGTCGGTCCCTCCTCCTCCCCACCATCACCACCCACACAGTCCGGCCAGGCACACCTCAAAGCGAGCCCAGTCCCAGGAGGTGTTGTAGTGGGTGGGCCTCTGCAGGTGTCCAAACTGGATCTCATAGGTGGCCTGTGGGCTGCGCACACGGGCAGGGAACTCCACCTTCAGGAACTTGTGGGTCTCCTGCCAGTGCACCTGCAGGTGGGGGAGGGTGGGGACCTGTGAAGCCTGGTGCCCTCCACCTCCCACCAGTCACCTGAAGAACCTGCCCCCTGCCCAGCTGCTACCTCCGTGTGGAAGCGAACATAGGGGCACCCGATGTCCAGCACCACCTCCTGGCTGAGCCGGCTATGGGGGCTGAGCTGTAGCAGGAACCAGGCACTGCCCTGCAGGCCCCCCTCTGTGCCCACTGCCAGGGTCCCCGGCTGGCCCAGCACGGGCTTCCTGTGGGACATGGTGGGAGGTGCTGAGTCAGGGAGGGCTGGGAGTCCTGGTCGCCTGTGGGCCTCCACCCCTGCTTCCCAGCCCGCACCGTGTCTCCAGGTGGTAGTCCATGACGTCCCACGCATCCCAGTACAGGGGCACATCGTCAAAGAGCACAAACTGGTTCCCCACGGCACCCTCAGCGATGGCCTCCCTGGAAGGAAACAGGGACTGGCTTACCCCTGGCTGACCTGGCTCTACCTGAGCCAGGGGCAGAGCAGAGCGCTCCCTGATCAGCCTGCCCTCTATGCTTGGGGCCTAGCCGGGGGCCCACCGCTGTGGGCAGGGTTGTGGCCAGGAGATGGAGGCGGAGTCTGCCCAGCACTGGGAAGGGCAGGGAAGGCTGGTACCTACCTGCCAGAGGCTAGCAGGACCAGGGACGTCAGGCGGCCAGTTGGGTCCAGCCTCACTCGGATGATGCCGTTGTCCAGAGTCACGGAACCATCCGTCTTGATGGAAAAGGCGGAGACTGAGCCTGCAGGAGCTTCTCACAACCAGCCCAGCCCACCTTTCCTACAGGCTGGGGCTCAAAGGCCCATGTCACTGGGGAGCAGACAGGCCAGTCCCCACCTAATGGGGTCCAGCCGGGACTCACCTCCTGCACTACGACCACAGGCTGCTGGGGCAGCTGGGGCAGCAGGGGGTGCTCAGAAGTAGGAGTGGGAGCAGGAGCAAAGCCCATGCTGGGCACCGTCACCAGCGCTGGAGGGGAGACCGGGGTCAGTGCAGCCGCCTGGACCTTCCTGGATTCCCCACCTTCCTACCCCCTCCTACCTAGGCTGTGGGCCCCACCAGACCGGGGCAGGGCCAGCACTTCAGTTCGAGTCCAGGGCAGGGTGTTGACAAGGAGGAGGCCCTCGGGACCTGGCTCCCCGGCACACAGGGCTGCCGTGGCAGCGCTCAGCAGGCTGTTGCCCTGGGAGCGGATGTCTGCGGAGAGACTGGCTGGTCAGGGGCCAGGCTGTGGGTCTGGTATGATCTCCTAGCGTTCCCCCGACCCGCCCAGACTCACCTTGGTAGTGGCTCATGGCATCTTCCACCACCAGCTGGATGCAGCTTCCAGGCACCACGTCATGGAACTGGTTCAGCAGCAGGAGCCTGCAGAGGCGAGGGCAGGGGGGCAGCACAGAGGTCCAGGAAAGGTGGCCCGTGGGGCGGCTGGGCAGGGCAGGGCTGGGCGCACAGACCTCCAGAGGCGCCGCAGCTGCTTGGCAGGGTATGGGAAGTGTGTGCTGTGGGCCAGGGCCAGGCTGCTCAGCAGCTCCACGTCATGCAGGATCCTCTCGCACTCCCGATTCCCCTTCTTGACCTGGGAAAGCGGGGAGAGGCCAGTCTGGGGTCACCTCCCAATAGCCAACATGGCTTCCCGGAGCTTCCTGGAAAAAGCCTCTGGGGGTGAACTCAAGGCCCCTCAGCCCCGGCTCCTGAAGCCCAGGGTATACAAGCTTCTTCCCCAGCTCCATCTACACCCCATGTCCTCGCCTCCTGCTCTGAGCCCCTGACGACCATGGCCCACCCCGTGTCCAGCTGGCTGGGGCCTGCCCTGACCTGCGCGTGGGTGGTGTATGTGCCATTGTGCAGCTCCAAGAAGAGCTCCCCGACCCACGTGCACAGCTGGCCCGCGTCGCTCTCCAGCGCCGAGAAGAGCCGGTCCGGAGAAGACAGCTGTACTCTGAAGAGGCATGGGCCTGCTCTCCCTCAGCGCACACCCGCAACCCGGCCCCGCAGAGAGGAGCTCCCAGGTCTGGGCCCCTGGGTGGCAGGGGCTTTCTCCAGGGCTCATGCCCCTGCCCCCCCACCTTCAGCTTTGGCTCCCACGCCAACCCAGGTGGAAGTTTGGAGGCCCAGATGTGGGGCAGGACTTGGTCCCATGGGAGGGTTGTTATCGGTCTGTGAGCAGGACCCGAGGGGCAGCCCGTGCAAGCTGCTGGTCCAGGCTGACCTGGGAAGCCCGTCTGTGTTGCACAGGCGCTCCAAGCGGTCCACCATGGTCTGCGTGGGGCCACCACCCCCGTCCCCAAAGCCGAAGAGGAAGGCACTGTGGTTAGTCCGCCCCTTGTCCCGGTTGTTGCGCACTGTCTTTAGCACCTGGTCAGGTAGAGGCAGGCCAGTGTAGTCAGCCCAGGACGGACACAGCCCTCTTCAACCTGGTCACTGGCTGCCCCTTACCTCCTCCACACTGCCCTGCATCCCGTAGGAGTCGCCTGGTGGGAAGTGGGCCAGCACACGGGAGCCGTCCAGCCCCTCCCAAAAGAAGGTGTGGTGCTGCCCGGGCAGGGAGGACAGAGGCCAGGGTCAGAGCTGGCCCTTCCTGACTCCGTCCCGCCCCTGCCCATGGGGACCCAGGCCATGCCTGCGCACCGGGAAGGTGTTCACCAGGTTCCAGCTCAGCTTCTGCGTCAGGAAGCGCCTGATGCCACAGCCACGCATGATCTGGGGGAGCTGCGCTGAGTAGCCAAACGTGTCTGGCAGCCAGAACTGTGGGGAGAGGGGCTCTGGGGGACGGGAGCAGGGCTCGGGGACAGGGGGCGGGGGACAGCTTCCTTCAGCCCCTCTGCACGCCACTGCGCCCACACGCAGGCCTACCTCAGAGCACAGCTTCCCAAACTCCTGCAGAAAGAAGTTCTGGCCTTGTAGGAACTGCCTCACCATGGCTTCTCCGCTGGGCAGGTTCCCGTCCTGGCGGCACAGGTGAGAGAAGCAGATCCTTCCTGCCCCACTGTCTGTTCGCCCCGTCAGCAGATTTCCGTGCGGAACCCCCACCCCCTTGGTGCCCCGGACCCCAGGGGCTGCTGAGGGGAGAACAAGGAGCAGCACTCACCATCTCCACCCAGGTGCCCCCCACGGGCACAAACTGGCCCCGGCAGGCGCACTCCTGCAGCCGGGTGTACAGGCCAGGGTAGTGGCTCTTCACCCACTCGAGCTGCTGCGCCTGTGGGCCAGAGGGAGCCAGTGCTGGGGCAGGATGGGTGGCCTGCTCAGCCTCTGGGGGCCTCGAGAGGCTGAGAGTGAGGAGCGATCCGGGATCCGGGTCCCAGGCCGAGCCGGCTGACCTGGGAGCAAGCGAAGACGAAGGCGGGGTTCTGCTCCATGAGCTGCACCGCGGTCACCCAGCTGCGGGCACACTTCCGCACGGTCTCCTTGAAGGGCCAGAGCCAGGCTAGACAAGGGCAGGGTGGGGAGCACAGGAAGGCCCCGAGCTCTCAGAGTTCTAGCCTCACCCCTGTTCCTTCAGGCACCCAAGCCAGCCCTGGATCTGCTGTGCCAGGGTCTCATGCGCTGCACAGACTGGTGGCATCGTCCAGAGCTGTTACCTCAACCCCCTCCTATAATGGGAGATGAGGACGGGGATGGGGGTGCAGGGCTACCAGCTCAACATTACAGCTTAGGAAAGGGAGGCCCAGGCACCCCCAGAGAAGACCCTGTGAGGTCGCAGGAATGTAACCCCCACTGCCTGCATATTGATGAATTGTCCAGAGACCGGGGCAGCTGCACGGGCCAGTCATCCTGCGGTCTCTCTGGACCCCTCAGCCAGCCTCCTCCTGGCCTGGCCATGCCAGCCAACTCCCCGTCTTGGCAGAGAAAGCTCTTGGGCTCAGAATCAGCGCCATGGGGAGCTTGTTAAACATGTGCATTTCCCTTGACACTCAGATACATGCTCATTAGATCAAAACCGAACTCTTGATCCCCGCCGCACTGGAGATCGCCCCATCTCAATGAACCCCACAAGACTCCGCCTTTAAAAGGCTCTCTGGCATCACCCATCCTCCACCACCCACTGCGGCCGCCTGACTTCCCTTCAGATCTGCCTGGCAAGGGGTCTCATGAATGTCAGAGCTTGTTGCCAGTGTCCACAGCCCGAGGCCCTACCCGTATCAATGTGGCAGTGTCCGATGGCATGGATAGTGTGCTGGCTGTCACCTCCACGCTGCCCAAAGAACCTGGAGGCCAGGGCCTCGGCAGCTGGGAAGGTCTCGGGCCGGGCAGGGTCGCACATGTTCACCATCTGGTTGGCCGTGTGCAGGGCCTGGAAGCTGCGCTGATCGTCTTGCCCGAGGCCCTGTGGTGGGGTTCCACCTTTACTCCCCACTCCTACACCTTTGAGCTGCTGGGGCTTTGGAAATCAGGCCCCAGCTGATCTCCCTTCTGGGGGTTCTTAGCCTTTGCTCCCATTGGTCTCCCCTCTCCCGGCCCTGCTCTCTGCGCGTAGGGAAACCTTTCCACACTGGGACAGGCAGGAAGAACTTTCCAGTCTGGATTCTCAGAGTCCTAGAACGGGGCTCTAGGTGCTGGGGGTGGGGGTGAGGCCTGGTACCTTGGCGATCCCCAGCAGCAGCTCCAGGTCCAGCAGGAGCCTGTAGACGCCCCGGTGGAACACAGCCAGCTCCGCCTGCGTCAGCTCAAACATCTTCTCGGGGTCCGGGGCTGCAATCATGCTCCCCTTGCCGGCCCCCAGGAGCCCATTGCAGGCCACTTCCACATAGAGGGTGAGGCTACAAGGGTGAGAGGTGGCCTGAGGTGACAAGGGACCAGCCAAGACCCTGGGGGCTGCAGGAGAGCGAGCCGCTGACCGTTGGAGAAGGGCATGTGTGAGAGGCCAGAAGGTCAGTGGACCAACTGTGGTGGAAAGGCCAGACCAAACCCACGTCCTGCTGGGAGTCCCACCTTAGACGTCAGGGACAATCAATAGCCACGTTTCGAACTGCTGACCTGCCCTGCCCTGTTTAGCCTTTTGTTGACTTGGCACAGCAAAGTCTGGTAGCACAGCAGAGTGTCGTGGTTGGCACACACCACAGGAGAAAGGCGGGGGCAGCCTGGGAGACCTGGGCCAGTTCTCCTCGGTCCTGTAGGCTCACTGAGTCAGAGTCCACTGGCAGCGGTTCTTGTGGCCTTTGAAACTTCCTGTGTCCTCAAGGTGTGTTTGGACTACCCACCCAATGGACACTAGGGCTCAGACCCACCAGCCACTGCGGGCAGGCAGCGTAGGGTTTATGCTTGATGTGCTCAAGGGCACAGGCAGAAGCATGACTTCTTTAGTGAAGGTCCCCACCACACACACACACACCCCACACCCCCACGCCTCTCCTCAGGGTGCTGAGGCCCAAATGAAGCGCCCAGCATTCTCCTCCGTTCCACAGAGACGTGCGTGTCTCCTCCTGTCAGGGCCACGCTGTCTACCACCGTGCTCTCAGGGGCTAGGGGCACTCGACCATGCAATGACCATGAGGGCCTTTTGTGGTGTGGCCAGTTAATAAAGAATGACCCAGCCAGGATGGGAAGTATGAAGGAAACACCATTTCAACCAGTGAAATCCAGGCACGGAAGAAACCCCGCCAGGCTGGAGGCCGGTGTTCACGATGGCCATCCACTGTGGGTGGGATAAGGGGAGCGACTTTCTCTGCACTCTTCTGCATTGACCACAAGCAGGCAGACGACCTTTTCCTGGTGGGCCGGGTGCAAGAAGGTGGGGGCAGAGACTGGTAGGATTCAGCTGGGAGTGCTAGCTAATAGGATTGTGTGACTGTCACAAAACGAGCCACCTCGGAGGCCGGAAGGGGGATCACACTACGCATGAGCGACGAGCCAGCAGTGGAGTGCATGCTTTGGACACAAGATTCCGATGCACTGAGCCTCCTTGGTCCAGGAGACGGTGGGGACACCAGTGACAGAGCAGTGGGGTGGGGGCAGCGGCATTAGAACCAGGAGCAGGGGCAGCGCACTTCATGCCCAAGGAGCAGGGAAAGCCGAGTGCCTTTGGGCAGGATAGTGCCTTGCAGCAGCGTCGGGTGCCTCTAGGAACTAAATGGTGTGTGGAGGCGTAGCGGCTGGATTTGCTGACCCCTGGGCTAGAGCTGAGTGCCTCCAGGCTCAAGCTGATTGCTGCGTGGAGTGTCCTTTGGGCATGTATTGGCAGCCCTAAAAGAGCTGTCAACATTGCCCACACAGGGCAGAGCCAAAGGTCAGAGCAGGGCCCGCCTGCGGCACAGCAGAGGCTGTTGGGCCTGAGTGTCTGTCATCTGTGAATTTCTGTTGGCGAGCAGCGGGCACTGTGCACGCGAGGCCACAGCAAGGAACCCTCATGGGGAAGTAGAGTGAGGTGGGCGGGGCATTGGTGCTGCAGCTGCAGGGAGGGGAGTGTCTGACCTCGGCCTCCCAGGACTGGGCAAACTAGATGCGCTGGAGGGGTGAGCGAGTGGGGTCTCTGAGATCTGGCCCACAGGACACAGGGGATCACTCACCTCCGGGGGTCTCCTTCCCCAAGCTTGTCAGTCAGGACATAGCTGGTCTTCTCCCCCTCTTTGGTCAAACCCTGGTGGAGTGGAGGAGGGTCTTGGCATGAGATGCACCCTCAGTCCGAGGAGGCCAGTTCCTTCCACCCAGTTCCAGTTTTGGGTGTCTCCACCCTCAACCACCACCAGCACCACCACCAAGGAAGAGCCAAGACTGACAAATCAGGAAACAATTGAGTTGATGGCGGTGGGTTTGGGTAGCAGATGCCCTCTGTTGGCAGTCAATGCCACGCTGACCACATGACACCTGTTTGCACCAGTTTAAAAAAAACACACAAAAAATCTTCTGCTGTTTATGGAGGTCTAGACAAAGACATGTACATGCAAATATATATAGGAGGATGGGGAAATAGATCGATGTGTCTATATTTATAGGTTAAGTATTAAGGTGGCGGAAGGATCTTGGGCCTCTACTCAAGCACTCCCTCAATGCATGAATACCTTCTTTTATTAAATTGGAACTCTATGATGCTCACTCTCCCGACACAACGGCTGGAGCCAAAGTGGGTGAACAAGTACATGTGGTGAAGAAAGCTGATGGTGCCCGGCTATCAAAAGAGATAGTGACTGGGGTCTTAAAGGCTTGAAGATAAACAAGTGGCCATCTAGCTCAGAAGCAACAAAGTCCACATGGAAGAACACACCAGCTTGTGTGATCGAGTGGTCCCGAAGGGATCAGTTACCAGGCATCAAAGAACAAAAAATCATATCATTGACTGCACACCTCCATGATAGGATCGCTGAAGACAAACGGGTGCATAAGCAAATGTGGCGAAGAAAGCTGATGGTGCCCGGCTATCAAAAGAGATAGTGTCTGGGGTCTTAAAGGCTTGAAGGTGAACAAGCGGCCATCTAGCTCAGAAGCAAAAAAGCCCACATGGAAGAAGCACACCGGCCAGTGCGATCACAAGGTGCCAAAGGGACCAGGTATAAGGCATCATGCAAAAAAAAAAAAAAAGATATGTGTGTGTATACACACACACACACACACACACACACACACATATATATATACCATAGTGAATGAAGGGGGAAGTGCAGAGTGGAGACCCAAGGCCCAAGTGTCGGCCAATGGAGATCCCCTCACAGAGGGGTTCAGGAGAGGAGATGGGTTAATTAGGGTGTGAGGTAGTACCGATGAAGAACACAGCTTTCCCCCAGATCCTGGATGCTTCCTCCCCCCAACTACCATGATCCGAATTCTACCTTGCAGGGCTGGATAGGGCAGAGGCTGTACACTGGTACATATGAGGGCTGGAGGCACAGGGAATCCAGGGTGGATGATACCTTCAGGACCAAGGGTGTGAGGGGCGATGCTGGGAGAGTGGAGGGTGAGTGGGTTGGAAAGGGGGAACTGATTACAAGGATCCACATGTGACCTCCTCCCTGGGAGAGGGATGGCAGGGAAGGGGGGGAAGGGAGACTCCGGATAGGGCAAGATATGACAAAATAACGATGTATAAATTACCAAGGGCACATGAGGGAGGGGGAAACGGGGAGGGAGGGAGGGAAAAAAAAGAGGACCTGATGCAAAGGGCTTAAGTGGAGAGCAAATGCTTTGAGAATGTTTGGGGCAAAGAATGTATGGATGTGCTTTATACAATTGATGTATGTATATGTATGGATTGTGATAAGAGTTGTATGAGTCCCTAATAAAATGTAAAAAAAGAAAAGAGGAGAAAAAAAAAGATAATTATTAGGGCAAAGAATGTACAGGTGTGCTTTATACAATTGATGTATGTATATGTATGGACTGTGATAAAAGTTGTATGAGCCCCTAATAAATTGTTTTTTAAAAAAAGCCTCTGCTGATCTTATTGGGTGTCCTGGGTAGGGTCTAGATTCCAGTATGCGGCTCCCCAAGTGTCCGCACTCTTAGGTAAGGAGCTCAAAGGCAGCTGCATGAGTGCAGGGCCGGGCTTGCCTCACTCTCAAGACACCTGCTGGACGCGGAGGACTCTGCCTCCTTTCAGCACAAGAACCCAAGCCGTAAGCCTTAAGTGGTGAGAAAGTTAAGCTTGAAGGTTGGTCTAGCAGGGGATGGCAGCTGTATGGATCTGGGCAAGTCAACTGTCCTCATACACTTTTCCTTAATCCGTACATTGACTTAAAAAGACTGCCAGGTTCTCACGATTAAGCTACACATGGTTGGCAGTATGCACAAGGCGTAATGCTTCTATCTAGGGCAGTGGTTCTCAGCCTTCCTCACGCCGCGACCCTTTCATACCTCATCTTGTGGTACGCCCCCCCCCCCCAACCACAAAGTTATTTTCGTTGCTACTGTCATTTGGCTACTGCTAGGAAACCTCAAGCAAATCTCTGATAGGCAGGTTGTATTTTCATTGTTACAAATTGAGCATAAGGAAAGCATAGTGATGAGTCACAAAACCAACATGTCATTCTATGTTGTGAACTATTTATTTCTAGCGACAAATAAATGAACTGTTGTCTTGAAGCGTGGTGCAGCGTGGGTCAGTTTTCACGTGGGGTGCTTGTACGTGCACGTGCCTGCATGCAGGCAGGCCTGCCTGGAGATGCATAGAGGAACGGTGTCTGGGTTCCTAAGACCATCGGAAATATGTTTTCCGATGGTCTTAGGAGACTCCTGTGAAAGGGTCGTTTGACCCCCAAAGGGGTCGTGACCCACAGGTAGAAAACCGCTGATCTAGGGAATGGGGAGATTTAATTAAGGGAAAAGTCCAAAATCAAACTCACTGCCATTGGGCTGGTTTGGATTCACAGTAACTCTCTGGACAGGGTCGAGCCGCCTCTACGGGTTTGAGGCTGCAAATCTTTGCTCCACAAACCCCAACTCACTGCCATCAAGGGATTTCAACTCGTGGGGACCCTATAGGGCAGAGTAGAACTGCCCCTGTGGGTTTCTGAGGAGCGGAAAGCCTAGCCTTTCTTTCTCCGGTGGACCACCTGATGGTTTACACCTGCGGGCTTTGTGGTTAAAGCCCAGCTCGTCATCACTACGCTGGAGTTTCATATTTCTCCTGCAGAGCGGTTGGTGGGTTCGAACTGCCGAGCTTGCAGCTAGCAACTCAACGGTAACCCACTATGCCACCAGGGATCCTTACATTAAGAGGAAGTCTTAAAAGCTCACTTTATACCAGGCAGGGCTGTGTGAGAAACGTCTCTTATAAGCATGTATTCTAAAAAATAAAATTAAAATAGAAACAAAAAAACAAGTATGTATTTTAAACAAAAGGAAATGCAAATGCAAAAAAAAAGAAGAAGAAGAAAGCTTGTTAAAAGCTAGGAAGTACTATGGCTTGCAGAGTCCCCTGCTTGGCACCTAGGAGCGGCAGATAAACGGAGCTGCTGCAATGATGGATCAGCATTCTTGATGAACAATGGCAGTTAAGTCCGATTGGGAAGGTGGTCGACTTCATGCACTGCTGGTGTGGTAGGAATTAAATCGAGATCGTGGCCGCTCACTCAAGGGCGCTGTGGCAGAACCTGTCCTAGGGGTGCTCAAGCAGCAACTGCCCCAGCCCTGAAATTCGGACACTGCCCACCCAGCAGGCAGGGTCACTCAACTGTGGCTTCTCCAGAGACCGGGGCTAATAAAATGTGGTCCTAGCTGCTCTTAACACAGGGCTCCTCACCTGGACAGGTTCTCCATCACGCCACACCAGGCCTTCGCCATTACTTTCCCAGCGAAGGTGAACTTCCTGCCCCACCCATGCCTCTGGGATGGTCAGCTCCACCTGGAACCAACAGGTCCACCATCTACAAGAGAGCGCGCCAAGACAGGCTTAGAAGCCAAAGCTGTCTCCCCGTCAGGCTGACCCACTTCCTTCGACTTCTGATCTTCTTCAAGGACCTGCATTTTTAAAAGGACCCGGTGCTCTGGGCTCCGGTGCAATGGAGGAGGCAGGGACCTGCGATGGCTCTTTCTAAAGATGTCAGGCGGCCGAGAAGGAAGAAGGGGCTGTTTCCAGAAGAGGGTGCTGCCGTCTCCCGGTGAAGGGCTGGGGCCACAAGCAACGAATGGGGGCGAGTCCTCGTGCTTCCTTGGGGGAAGCAAGCCGCAAGCGGGGCCCTGCCCTGACATGCCCCCGTCCCGCCCACCCTCTGGGCATTACCCACGTGGGTCCGAAGCGCTCGCCGACCTGCGCCGGGCGGAAGTGCTGCTGGATGGCCTGCTGGTAGGGAAGTCGCTCGGGTGTCAGGAAGCAGGAGAGCGCGGCCACGGGGCGGCTGTCCCCGTAGAGCCTGTGCGAGAGGAGCCGGTGAGCGCGCGCGCGCTCGGAGCCGCCGCTTTCCGCCCGCGGGCCGGCCAGCAGTTGAGGCCTCGCGTCCTCGCCATCGGCCGATGCGAGCGCCCCAGGGCGGCCGCGGCACACCCTTCGCCCGCCTTCCGGGGCCGCGGCCCAGTGCCCAGCGGGCACTTTACCCCGCGGCCCCAGTTTGCGTTTCCTCCCCCCGGAAGGGGAGAAGGGGCGCACCTGCCGCGGAGGTTACAGTCGGTGAAATACAGCGGCGACACGAACTTCTCCACCCGCTCCAGCGTGGTGCGCCAGTGCTTCAGCGCCGGCGCCGCCATCGCCCGCCGCGCGCCCCCCGCCCCGGAAGGTCCCCGGCGCGGCCGGCCGCCCGCAGGAAAGGTTCCGGAGGCCGACGAGCGCCGTCCAGCCCGGGCGGCTTTTCTCGCGACACCAACGAACCCCGGAAGCCCAGCAGCTCCCAACTTTGAACTTGGGCGGAGAGGAGGCGGTGGCCGCAAGGTAAAGGCTCCGGCTTCGGGGTTAGTGGGTTGCTCGTTGGCGTTTAACACGGGAAGCTGGGCGTTCAGGCCCCCGACGGTGGGCCTGGGGCCCACCCAGCACTCTGGGGGAGCCTCGCTGCTCCAGCGGGCAAGGGGAACTTCTCCGCCCCCACCGCCCAACCGCAGCCCCGGGGCTGCCAGGGCCGAGTGCTCTCAAGCTAAGCAGACTTTGCAAATAATCTCGGCTTTCTCGATTGCACGTTGCTTTATTGCTCATCACCAGAAACTCTCGGTTTTTGACTTGAGAAGGCACATAGGTCACGGAGTTCGGGATCCCAATAAAAAGCTTTATACCAGCGCGCTGACAAACGCTGGGCAGTACAGTGGTCCACGGGCAGCTTTGATGTTCCTATGGGACTTGCCCGGAGTCCTGCTTACAACCATCAGGAAGACAAACATAGGCACACCACCAGCCCTGGCAATTTTCATGTAAACACCGACCAAACCAAGGGCACGTTTCCAATGCAAACCACTGGGAAGGTGACTCCAGTACAGAATACACAATGTTGCAGGCAACCAACTCTGCTCTAATACAGGCCCGCCCGGTGTAGAGCTTGGAGGCTCAGTCTGGTCGCAGGCTGCAGGAGGGCCCCTTTTGTATTGGTTACATTGGCAGGATGGGGTTCTCTTCCCTGGCCTTGTCACAAGGAGGCCCACTGGTAGGGGTTCTGGCCATGGCACCCCTGGGGAATCACTACTGGTGCGGTCTTGGCCAGCCCCTAACAACTTCCCAGGCCAACATAATTCTAGAAGGCTGAGAGGTGGGCAGGTGAGTCACTGCTGGGAAAATGTGAGACTAGCACTCCTGACTCCATCCCTGTGGGTGACCTCCCACCTGGCCAGGTCTTCTTGCCACCAGACACTCTGGGGTTAGCCTCCTGTCCGCGGTGGGAGCAGAGCGCTCAAGCCTGGAGCAAGCTGCAGCTTTTCAGATACATGACATGGGTGGTGGGGAGGCTTTGCTGGAGAAAGACGTGCACGCAGTCTGCTCCCAGAGTTACGGCTTTGGAAACCCCAGGGGGAAGGAGCGGGGCGGGCATCCTACTCTGTCCATAGGGTCAACTGAGCACTGGAATCAACTTGAAGGCAGTGGGTGTGGTTTGGGATTTTTTAATTAAAAAGCAAACAAAAACACAACACTGTTAGTGACTATACAACTCTGACTCAGGCAATGGTTGCTGGAGAAACGCCCACCAGGGCCCTGGGAAGGGCTCCAGCGGGTCTGTGTGGAGAGTCCAGGCCGACCACATTAGAAACCCTCAGCGCTCGTGTTAGATATCTGCCCGTCTAGATTTACGTAGTTAAAAATAGAGATCTCATTTGCAGTTCGCTAATGAAATGTATCAAATCTCCCATTATAGCACACACCTTTTACACACTTGTTTCAAATACTGGTTTGGTATTTAAGATGTTCACTCCTATTCTGTGATAAGAAAAAATATATAGAAATACAAATTATGTATAGCTCGACAACTTACCCAAATATAAAGGATTTCCCAACAGTTGAACAAAGGGACTGAGGGAGAGGAGTACTAAAATGAAGTATGCCATTTTAAAAATCTGGAATCTCTTGATTTGGGTGAGTCCAAGGAACTGTTAACTACTTAAAGCAAAAATCCTGCCTTGACCCTGGGCTGAGGCGTGGAAGCCCCAGATCCTTGCTTCCCAGTTGTTCTCTGGTGAGGACAAGGGACCTGGGCTGAGCATTCCTTAAGAACCAAGCTTTATTTATTTACATTAAAAAAAAAAAAAGTCGGGGTGAGAGGGACAAAGACAAATTTTACACAAAAGTACTACAACGGTAACTCCCTTTGGTAAAAAGTGTAATAAATGTCTTGTACATGTGTTCATAGGTACTAAATCTGAAGCCACATAGTACTATGGTACACAAGAAGCTAGAGCAGTTATGCTAGCACATCAAAGCATATTTCTTTTAATAAAAAAATCGACAGTATGTACAGTATTTACAAAAAAAAAGTTAAAAGTGTGTGCGTGCACACGCATGTCAGTGTGTAAAGCTGGTGCTGGCACTAGGGCAGACTAGTGGACAAGCAGGTACAAAACAGTTCCACGGGAGCGAAAAAAGGACGACTGATGGGAACTTGTTGAGGTTGAGAACCAGAGATAGAAGGGTGGGCAGCAAAGGATTCATTAGGAACCAAATCCACAAGATAATCAACCTCAAAGCCCAAAATGCAGGTCCCAGATAAAACCTAGTGGGGGAATCTACATTTGAGTGGCGGGGGTGGGATAATAAAAATCCAGTTTTGTTTTGTCTTTCCTATTGGGGGGAATGGGAAGGAGCAGTGACCATCAGTTACAGTCCATCTAAGCCTTAAGTCCTTCCCCAGTCTGTCTTGTAAATGCACTGCCGTCGGCTCCCTCACGGAAGGTCAGGCCACAGGAGACTGCAGTCTTCACTCTGCTGGTGTCTGCGAGCCAGCGGCGGGTCTCTGTGCTGGCTCAGTGCTAGCCTTTCCCTCCAGGGCAGGCAAGTGGCCCACACCCTTGGGAAAAGTTCCAAGTCCAGCGCTACGGTATCCATGTTCCTTATAGGCAGCCTACTGGGTACCAGGTTGCACCAGCCACACACGTCAGGCGGCCATGTCCCAGAGAGGCCCAGTGAGGCTTGAAAGGCATCTTCCTTGTTTCTCCAGCGTGCTTGAGGACACGGGCCCCACACACGCTCCCCCCTCAGGTTTCTGCTCTGGCTCCGCAGTTATGGGGTTTTGAACACTGTGCCGTATTTGACACGATACTTGTTGATGCTCACAAAATGCAGAGTCTCTGTGTCACACGTGGTGGTGCAGGGCACCAGGCCCTCCAGCCCTTCACCCATGAGCCACTTGCTGGTCTCAGCTGCCATTTCCCGGGGAACGTGCTCCTTGGTCCATTGATCTACCCAGGCCTGGAACCGCTGGTGGAGCCGCTTGCTTACCCGCTCATGGGACTGCAGAACAGAAGAAAGAAAAACTTGAGCAAGGAGCCCGGCACAAAGCCCCCTTTTCTGCTAAAGGAGCACAGGGCAGAGGTGGACTCGTCTCGGCTACCATGGGAGTGACAAGAGGCGGTGGAGGTGGCAGGGAAGAATTCGAGGAGATGGAAACTTATCAGCAAAGGGCAACTGAGAGGACACAAGAAGCCTCGGCTGGTGTTACTTCTGTCAGTACAACCAGCCACTTCTAGGTGGGAAAGTGCAGACTCGCAAACAAGAAAAACCGCACCAGCTGCTGCCATGCTGACTCCTGGGAGACCAAGGCTGTCAATCTTCAGTCACGTCCTTCTCACAGGAACTGCTGGTGCGGTCAGAATCATGGCCTTTGGGCTGGCAGCTAAGCACTTTAACCATGGCACCCCCAGGGCTCACTCAAGTGCATGTAAAAGGCATCACCACCCACTCTCCCTTTCCATGTTAGTGCTGCCCTCTGCCCAGCAGAATGCCAGGCCCGACAGATCGTCAATGGATATCGATGTTCCCACCGATACATCCAGTCCATATTGGTGTCCACATATACCAGGGGAGGGGACACAGAGATGATCCGGGTGAGGTTCCATTCCCCCAAAGGACATGAATCTGAAACCCCCGCACCCCACCATAGAGCAGATGCAGTCAACACCCTCAGAAGTACACTGCAAAGCCCACCCACCATCTCACTGAACATTGTGCAGTCCTCTCACACTTACCTGGTTCAGAAACCAGTGTCTGTTCCCGCAGCCTGGTAACCTCGTATCAGCAAATGCACACCCCCACACTACCCACTCACTAAAGCAAAACTGTAACAGACCTGGGCGTCATCTTCAGTGTCATTCTCCTAACCCTCACCCCAAACGCTGACAACTCAACTCTGCGTTAACCTAGCTGTATGTAACTGGCCACGGTTCCACGGCCACTGTGACAGTCCAGGGCACTCATCAAGAGCAGCGTTGTGAATGCACTCTGCTCTGCAACACGGCACCACCTCAAGCCCAAGCCCACTCTTCCAAGCCATCGTTGTCCACTGTGTACCTAACTCAAAGCCTAAACAAGCGCAGCCGGCATGGAGCCTCTGTCGCCTCTCCATCCTAACTGGTTTCCCCATTAACTGACTCCTGTTAATGACTCACCCATCAGCATTGCTCATTGATGACCCCCAAAAACCTATCCTGTGCACTCAAACAGCTGACAAAATGAATGTTGAGGTGGGATGTTAAGATGGTCAAGGCTGTGTGTGTCAACTTGGCTGGGCCATGATTCTCAGTGGTTAGGCAGCTATACTTCATAATGATAAAAACAATCCTAACTGCATAATTTCTGAACAACACTGTTCAGACACTTCCAGTCGCCCCACTTGATGTTTCTTTTGCCTGGAAAGCACCTCCGCCAGCTCTTCACAGCCTGACTTCTTGCCGTCTGTCATTCAGGCCTTCTCTCCTAAGCAATGTGGGCTCACATGCCAGTCACCCGAGGTCATTTCACCTGGGCAGTTTCCTTGCTTAGTGCTTCTTACATGACCCATTAGCTCTCTGTAGTATTTGTAGTCCCAGTGCCTGACACATGCCTGACACGCAACTGCCCCAGGAAGGGTTCACGAGTAAGATAAAATGCGAAGACAGGCCCAGTTCATGCACAGAAAACCACCAGTTACGACTAGAGATGTAAATTCTGGGAGTAGCTGTACCAGAAGGTGCCACCAGGTAAATTTACCTGCACTTTTTATGAAAGGAGAGAAACTCGGAGCGTTCTGGAGACACACAGAGAATCTCCGTTGGTGGGCCTCACCTGGTGTGCCCGGAGCAGGGCGGTCCTCCGATACATGTAGTCCTCAGACTTGATGACATACACCATCTTGTAGGAGTTGAGCTTGAACCTGCACTCCAGCTTATCCAGGCTGTCCACATTCTCCATGCTCTTCTTGCCGCTCCCTTCCTTCTCCTGCTGCTCTCGGCCACGCTGACACTTGCGAATGCGCCGCAGATTCCTGAAGAGCAGATGACAACTGGTCCAGCTGCAGACCCCATGACTCCCTTCCCATGACCACGCGCCTTCATAGTACATGCCACAATTTTAGTCAGACACACAGTCTCACGGTTTCCTCAATTAGAAACACATAAAAAGCAGACTTTCAGTCGGTCTTAATTCCTCAAATCCCATTTGCTGTGGAGAAGTCACCGTTAGCCCTTTGTCTATTTACGCATGCACTCAACAGCCGCAATTCTGTTTTGAGACGCCCACCTCCCCCTGAAAAATGGGATCGTCCTGTCCTGGTGCTTTGACACACATTCCCGGTAAAGCCACAAAACCTGGAATGAGCTAGCCCCCCAGACAAGCAGATGACTCAATAGAGAGAGCTGATAAGCCAAGTGTCATGTAACTGCCCACTCCTCAGCTGCACGCGATGCGATGGTCACGGTCGCTTGGCTCACTCACCTTGGGAGAAACACTGGTTTCTGTGCCAAATGCTCCCGGAGCTCAGGAGAGGTCGTATCAGAGTTCATGTAACGCTCCACATAGTCTGACCAGCGCTGGGGTTACAGACACAACATGGGGATAGGTGAGGTGGGAGAAAACAAACAGACAGACTCTGGCTTCTTCAGGGGGCCCAAACAAATCTTATGACTAAAATTCCATAATCTATTATTTCAAGAACACAAAATCCCTGTCTGTCATGGGTTAGTTCTTGCTTGGTATTAGCAGAGATGAACAATTTCATCACTAGATAGCAAGTCCTAAGGCTTCTCTTCTCAGAACCCCAAGGAGAAACTAATAAGCTTTCTTTCCCCACAGTGAGCTTCTATTTAAAAACAAAGTAGTACAGTGGCAAATATTTGACAATTACAATGTCTCTTTCACTTTAAAATCTGAATTTCTGGCCTAGCTTGAAGGCAGGGGTGGGGAGGGAGTCAGAGAGGAGGTAATCATCAGTCACTATATTCCCCCTAAGCAAGCCTTCCTCTCTATCCCCAACATCACATCTCCGGCCTGAACCTCATTTACATGACCCAACAGATCCAACTTTGAAAGCCACTTTACTCTGTCTACTCTGTGAGGTCAGTGATGCCTGGCTTCACCTAGGCCGATAAAAAAGGTGCCTTCGCCTTCCAGAAGATGGGGGCTGGGCCGGCTCTCAGGAAAAGACAGCTCCGCTCGGCCCCCGCGCTTTCTGAAACCTGCCTGCCCTACCTCTGCGTCCACAGGGTCATCCGAGTTCTCCTCTTCTGTGTCCAGAAGCTCAATAGCCAACTGAACCTTGTCTTGGCTCTGGATGAACATGAGCTGCAAATAAAAACCACTGTGTGTAAATAGAACAATATCTCCAAAGCTACAATCTAGTTTCTGGAGGGTTCTGCAGGGAGGCAAGACTGGAACGCATGTTTTTCTTTATTACAACTGAATTGATGAGGGGACACATTCCAGACCGTGAGAGGCCAGGGACAAAAAGCCCAAGTTCAACCCATCTCACAAGCAGCAAAACAAAACGTGAAGGCTCCCCGTCTCCCAGATGGGTAAAAATAAGCAACACCAGGAAGTCGTTTGTTCATCAGAAAGGGAACCAGGGCAGAGACGAGGGGCTTCATGAAAAGACAGACTTTCCCAGGGACTTGCAGAAGTCCCTCTCTATCCCCAGACCATGAAATGTCAATGCTCGCTCACTCTTCTCAAATGTCCTGCAAAGAGGCAATGAAGTCTATAGTCCATCAAAAGAGGTAAGCCATGACGATGTGGAAAACAGCAGCCATGCACAACCACTGTGGGTGCACCATGGCACAGACTACACATAGTAAACATGGCCGGGACAAGGACCTAAACATACACACACTGTTTGAGATTTACTGCAGTGCTGTCAATTGCACTTGAAACCAGAAATTCTAGGATGGCTAATGCTTGTGTGATCGATGAAATACGTGTTTAAAAGCAACACATGGGCAGAGGCAAAAGCAAGCCATATTTTACATAAAAGAACTCAGAATGATGATGACAATACATGACGCTCCCATTTCAGAACTGTGAGATTAGCAATGCTTTGCCCTACGGGCTTGTTGCTGATGAGGCAGCTGACAGGAGGGCAAGACGAGACTTTCTAAAGGAATGCTTATGCCAAACGAAGATGCCTGCATTTTATTTGCTATGCCAAGCATTGTAAAGACAAAAATCACTCAGGAGGCTCCGCTTTTCTCGTCCCTAAGCCTTTGTTGCTACCACTCTGTTCTGCTGAGCAGGTAGCAGTAGTCCTCCCTTGAGAACCCTTTAGCTAGCTTTACTCTTCAGTTACACTGTAACTCACTGTGGTGCCACTGCAAGTTCACTCAACGTAAAATGAAACACACAGTGAACTCCCATCAAGCACGTGAACATTTAAAACTGTGTCAAGGTTAGGAACCATCTTCTGGGTTGGAAATCCCTTGGTGACTGATGCTTGAAGGTCAGGTTTGAGGCTGATGTAGAAAACTCATTTCCAGTTTTCTGGTTCTAAATTAGGGAAAGGCACAGGTGATGGGCTCATCACTGAAGAACTTGCTGAGAACGCAGACCATTACGGCACATGGAACATGCCCAGAGAGGGAGTACTCAGCTTAGGGTTCTGCCCTGCCAACGACAATTCTTGCTCCGAGGCACCTGCCCATGTTCTTAAGATGTAAATACACACAGGCTCTGTTCATTGTGCCCATTTGTTACACCGCCGCAATCATGGGACACACACTTCTGTAGAGTTCCATTTCAGCCTTGTTACGAGGAATAATTTCTAGTGACTACAAATATGCCACCCGGTATTTACAAATATAGGCTGCCATCTATCCAGTTCCACGTTGGGTTGGACAGCTAGGTTGTTGCTATTTGCTTTTCTAATCTACTGGAAAGACCCCGAAGATTCAATAATATACACAGCATTAAACCAAAAGCCAAACCCACTACCGTCACACTACTTCAGAGGCACTGCTCCTTGCGTGCCCACAGATGGTCACCGCTTGCCCCGGGAGAGGCTGGTGGCTCCACATCAGCCACCCAGCTCGTAAGCCCCACTGCTCCTCCAGCATGCCTTTTAAAATGTTAAATAGCCATTAAAAAGTATTATAATATGAAATAATGTCTAGAGAAAAAAAGCAGCACACCAAAAAAAACATAAAATGAAGTTTTGTTAAAGGCAGGGACGGGAGAAAAAGTGGGTGGTCCATGGGGATCGTGACTTCCACCATGCTGAATTTTTGGCATTTCTTCAATGGGCTCATTAGGAACGAGTTCCAGAGGGGTCTTGCTGATCAAAGCAGCTGGTTTTTGACTCATGAGTGACCGGCCCACGTCTAACTACTTACACTGGTACCTGCGGTTCTCACCTTAAAGCAATTCTCATCAGACATGAGCTGCTCGGCCTTCCTCTGATATGTGGATTCTAGAAGGTTCCTTGAAGTCTGGGTGCTCAGCTGGCCTCCAGTGGCTCCGTTATTGTTCTCTGACAGGTAAAGGTCTGTCACCTGCACACAGATCTCATCACTCACAATGTGCTGCAGCTGAAGTAAGAGAAGGGACAGTCGTCAGTGAAGAACAACATATCGCAAGGAGCTGGCTCCAAAACGTCCATGGAAGCAGCCCACTAACTTTTATTTCCTTTTCCCATCAACTTTTTGGAGTCCTCTTCCTATTACTCAGTCACCCTTCCTTTGACTGTTCCAGTAACCCAGAATGGGGGCTGGAAATTCTACAGAATTACAAACCCAAAACAGCTATTTTACTTTCTTGGACAAAACCTATGTATGCCAAGATCTTCAACCCATATCACTAGTCCTTGAGTAAAACATCCACATCTAAAGACAAAAATGCAGCAGTAACTAAAGTTAATGTACTTATTTGAAGGAAAATCAGAAATGTTCACAAAGTCCCAATTATGTGCTGGGATGTAAGAATGCTGCTTTCACAGATTCTCATTGGATCCTCATGGCTACCTGGGTAGGAGGAACCCCCTCCCCAGTGGGGGGGGGGATCTTTAGAAAGCCCATCTTGTATGTGTTTGATGGCCTGAGGAAGAGAAGCTGGGCCTTAAAAGCCTCAGCTCTATTTTCACCTCAGGTACAAGGCTTGAAACTCATCAGATGTTCATGCCCATGGCCTTCTGCTGAAGGAGGGCAGTTGGTGGCAATCTTCAGGCTTCCCGACTCTTAGACCCAGTCCTCTTTCCATGCATCCATTTTACTTTAAGATTCTCATAACCACTAAGGCATCCAATTTTAGGCGGACACATTTCTTTTTGAAATGTAGTAACCATGACGACGACTTATTTTTAACATTAAAAAAATCTTACGACAAAGATCTTTATTTGTATATAACTGGACAGAGTGCAAGGTCAGAAGGGTAGGAAAAATGACCAGTACCCAGATGATTATGAAGTAATGATGAAAACCATGCTCACGAGGACTTGGTAACACGAGGAAAAGCTGGAGAGACCAGTGTCAGGAGTGAGAACACAGGGAAAGGTGTGTCCCATGTATGGTCTCTACCATGCAGAATGTCTTGATTCTTTCTGCTGAAATAGACTTGAACACCCCCCCCCCACCTGTGCCCTTGTCACTACTGGGTAACTAGGCCCTCCAGGAGCCTCTGGGAAGAGCAGCAGGAGGGGCACTACACACCCTGGGCTGAGGCGGCCACTCTCAAGCCTCAACACTAAGCTAATCAGATGACACACCAAACAAACACCTGGATGGAGGGGCCAGGGAAAGCCAGGGCTCCCACTGCCAGCCAAACCTGCAGGGAGCTGAAGAAGCCTCCAGGGCAGATGTGCAGAATGGTGAGTTAGAGGAAGAACCTTCTAGACCAGGCACAGGCAGTTTTTCAGTCTACGAGACTGTCTACTTTATTCCCCTCGTTTTATCAGGGGTTCATGCAACTCTTATCACAATCCATACAAACATCAATTGTGTAAAGCACATTTGTACATTCATTACCCTCATCATTCTCAAAACATTTGCTCTCCACTTAAGCCCTTGGTATCAGCTCATTCCCCCCCCCACCTTCTCCCCCCACTTTATTCTTAAGACAAACGAAATCCTTCTTCTTCAGGTAGCCTGAGAAAGGTCAGGGTCAGTATGGCTTGACCCTGAAATGTTTGTTTTTCCTCTAGGCTGCAATGAATGCTGAAAGGCCATCAAATGAAATGAGAATAATAGAAGCTATGCCTCCACAAAGGGCATTGATAGAGGTCTAAATACAGGCATGTACACATGTAAATATATTTATATGAGGATGGGGAAATAGATTTATGTATATTCATCTATAGGCTTAGTATTAAGGTAGCAGATGGACATTGGGCCTTCACTCAAGTACTCCCTCAATGCAAGAATACTTTGTTCTATTAAACTGGCATTCCATGACACTCGCTGAAGACAAAGCGGGTACATAAGCAAATGTGGTGAAGAAAGCTGATGGTGCCTGGCTACCAAAAGATAAAGCGTCTGGGGTCTTAAAGGCTTGAAGATAAACAAGCGGCCATCTAGCTCAGAAGCAACAAAGCCCACGTGGAAGAAGCACACCTGCCTGCGCCATCACGAGGCATTGACAGGATCATGTTTCAGGTATCAAAGAACAAAAAATCTTATCATTGTGAATGAGGGGGACTCAAAGCCCATTTGTAGGCAACTGGACATCCCCTTATTTAAGGGTCTCAGGGAGGAGACGAGCCAGTCAGGGTGCAGTGTAGCAATGATGAAACATACTACTTTCCTCTAGTTCCTAAATGCTTCTGCCTCCCCCCACCCCCAACACCTCCCATCAAGATCTGTCTACCTTACAAACCTGGTTAGACCAGAGGATGTATACTGGTACAAGTAAGATAGAAACTGGAAATAGGCAATCCAGGACAGATGATCCCTTCGGGACCAGTGGTGAGAGTGGCAATAACGGGAGGATAGAGGTAGAGTGGGGTAAATGATTACAGGGATCTACATATAACCTTCTCGCTGGGTGATGTACAACAGAAAAGTGGTTGAAGGGAGACGTTGGACAGTGTAAGTTAAGATATGACAAAATAACAAATTATCAAAGGTTCACAAGGGAGGGAGAAAAATGAGCTTACGTGGATAGCAAATGTTTGAGAATGATGAGGGTAATGAATGTACAAATGTGCTTTATATAATTTATATATGTATGGACTGTGATGAGTTGTATGAGCCGCCAATAAAATGATTTAAAAAAAAAAGAAGTTATGCCTCCAATGGAAGTCTGAGCATGAGCATGAGGTTTCAAAATACATTGCATTTGGTTTGGGGGAATATTTACCAATATTCATTAGAAGAAGAAAAAAGATGGGATGGAACATTTTTTAAAAATCATTTTATTAGGGGCTCATATAACTCTTATCACAATCCATACATACATCAACTGTGTAAAGCACATTTGTTTTTTCATTGCCCTCATCAGTCTCCAAACATTTGCTCTCCACTTAAGCCCCTGGCATCAGGTCCTCATTTCTTCCCCTCCCTCATGAACCCTTGATAATTTATAAATTATTTTGTCAAATCTTTCCCTGTCCAATGTCTCCCTTTCCAACCCACCCTCTCTCTACATTCCCAGTATCGCCACTCATACCCCTGGTCCTGAAGGGATTGTCTGCCCTGGATTCCGTATGTTTCTTGTTCCTATCTGTACCAGTGTACATCCTCTGGTCTAGCCAGACTTGCAAGGTAGAATTGGGATCATGATAGTGGAGGGGGCGGGAGGGGGAGGGGAAGGAAGCATTTAGGAACTAGAGGAAATTTGTATTTTTCATCGTTGCTACGTCACACCCAGTTCTGGCTCGTCTCCTCCCCGAGAACCCTCTGCAAGAGGATCTTCAGTGGCCTACAAATGGGCTTTGGGTCTCTACTCCGCACCTCCCCACCTCATTCACTATGGTAAGATTTTTTGTTCTGATGATGCCTCATACCTGATCCCTTTAACACCCCCGTGATCGCACAGGCTGATGAACTTCTTCCATGTGGGCCTTGATGCTTCTGAGCTAGATGGCTGCTTCTTTACCTTCAAGCCTTTAAGACCCCAAATGCTATATCTTTTGATAGCCGGGCACCATCAGTTTTCTTCGCCACATTTGCTTATGCACCCATTTGTCTTCAGCGATCGTATCATGGAGGTGAGCACACAATGATATGATTTTTTTGTTCTTTGATACCTGATCCCTTTGACACCTTGTGATCTCACAGGCTGGTGTGCTTCTTCCATGTGGGCTTTGTTGCTTCTAAGCTAGATGGTCACTTGTTTACCTTCAAGCCTTTAAGACCCCAGACGCTGTATCGTTTGATAGCCGGGCACCGTCAACTTTCTTCACATTTGCTTATTCACCCGCTTTGTCTTCAGCGGTTGTGTCGGGAAGATGAGCATCATAGAATGCCAATTTAATAGAAGAAAGTATTCCTGCATTGAGGGAGTACTTGAGTGGAGGCCCAATGTCCTCCTGCTACCTTAATACTAAACCTATAAATATAGGCACATAGATCTATTTCCCCATCCTCATAAATATATTTGCATACATACATGTTTTATGACTCAAATCCAGCCTTTATTTATTGCTTCAAATCCTACTATCAGGCTTACTAACCGTAAGCTAGGTTGATGAAGTTTTTAAAACGGTGTCACATGGAGGATGCTGGTGGTAGAAGCCTATTCCTCTTATAGCAGCAGGAGAACGCTAAGACCAGGTGACTTAGAGCTTTCATTTTAAATACGGTTAGGGATCTGCTAGCAGAAAACCCCCACAGCCATGGAGTCTATCCCAGCTCTCAGCGGCCCCTGGGGCAACGAGCCGCTCCCCTGGCTTCCAAGATTGACTGCTCATCGTTCTGGGGCAGAGCACCTCATCGTTCTCCCGGTGAATGGCCTGGTGAGTTAGAACTGTTGATGACCTCAGTTACCACCCCACTAGGGCTCTTTAGCAGGGATTAGACTCAAAAGTCATGACCATACCTGACTACATCCATCCAGTGGATTCTAGCAGACATATGCAGCAGACTCTTTAGAAAAGGTCTAAGAACTTGTTTGCATTTCAGGGGAAAAAAACTACCTGTGTGACAACTCCCCCCCGAAGATCCAATTATCTGCAGAGCTCTTCCCGCTCCGCAGTAGACACAGAGAGGGGTACTGGGCCAGGCACTCCTCCACACTGAAGGCAAAACCACAGGTACTCTGCAAAAGACTCGGCATGCCAGCCCAAGACGGCACGCTTTCCTTCCGGAGTGGCAGCGTGACCCTGAGAATGAGCCTTTGAGCTTTACATGCTCTTACTTTTGAGAACTAATATGCTGTCATCTCGGATCCCTTCAGGAGTTCAGAGCTACAGGCAAAGGAGTACCAATCTGTCTGCAACATGCTTTGATGCTAATGAATGACCTCACCTCTGTAAACAACAACATCTGCACAAACTCCCAGGGTACCAAAGGAACCTAACTCAGAGGACACTGCTGGGAGGTGAGAAGTAAAACCCTTCCTGTGAGATCTCCAATTACCAAATGAGAAAAGCACGTGGGATTGTCAACATCTGTGGCAGAACTGTTACACACGTGCCCCAGCAGCAACCGTGGGCCAGCTCATAGGCTTTTCCCCAACACAGTAAGAGCAGGCAGCTGGGGCCACAATCACGGCTCTTTATCTAAGCAGACAACAAAGGGGCAAAACACGGAGTCTGAGGTGGGTTCAGAACACTGTGAGAACGTACTACCACTAATAATATTAATACCAGCTCATTCTGGGGCTGAAATACTCTTCATTTTTTAACACAGGGAACCGGTTACCTCTTAAGCAGTCCCAATATTCACAACTCAACATTCACAGACATTTTGCATGAAAAAATGGCAATCTTGCCCTTTCTCTTTGTTGGCTCCAACTGTTTCCAGTTCCCCCAGCCCCGGCCTCTCTCCCCTCACCTGTCTGACAATGCTCTGGATCAGCTTGTCCATGGTAAAGGCAATGTAGGCGTGAATGGTGAACATTTCTCTCAACGAATCTTCATACTGTGAGGAGTCGATGTTGCCATCCAGCAGGCTCCGCACCATGTCCAGGAAAGCTGGGTAATAATCTTCTACCTCCACATCCACTGTGGAAGAGAGGGGCTAGGTGAAGCCTCACCCGACTTTAAAAAAGAGCGGGACGAGGGTAGGGTGAAACTCACAGCCAGCCTAGCGTCAGAGAACACACCCACTGGACATTCAAGCCATGTCCACTCCATCCGCCGCACACAGAGATGAACTCGGACAGATGGCTCTCTGACCGCCAGCTCTGCTCATCACAGGAGAGTGACACCGTGTCGGACGGACCGTGCTCATGGCCCCTCTCCTACAGCGTGGAAGGAGAGCACAGCCCTCTGGGAAGAAGGTTGCCCTTCAGAGTTGCTGGCTCCCCGTGCCTCCCGAGAGCTTGCCAGCTCAGTTATTTACTGCCGTGTCAAGTACAGATGAGAAGGGGCAGGTAGACACATTCTGACATGAGGAAACTTCTTGGAAAGAGAAAAAAACAGGTGGGCAAATTAAACCCTCTATCAGTAATAAAGTCATCTGCATTTGTCAAACTCCTGTTGAAAAATGGACCCCCCCCACCCAAATCAATATAAGAAAAATGGACCCCCAGCGTTGTACTTCACAAATGGCATGACATGATCTGTATCTGCCGCACATGCTCTTGACTCACCCCAACACGTTGTTAACAAGACACTTGGCACCTAGTGGTGACTGAACTGGTCTTTGGCTAACGTTTAAAACCCAAGACCCTTTATATAAAGTTCACAAGCAGGAAAAAGCAGGCAAACCCAATCTCTCTGTCTTGGAAATCCTAAGAGTGGTTGGTTACCCTTAGAGCCTTAGGAGCCCAGAGGGGCCATGGGAAGGGTGGGGCAACGGGGGGCCATGATGCTTCCTTTTTGAGCCCCAGTGCTGGTTATATAGGTGTGTTCACTAAGCTGTACAGATTCTAATTTGTATTCTTTTGTGTATACGTATCACATACTTTAGCAAAAAGGGTACTACAAAAAATACAGACAACTCTTCTTCATGGACCAACAAGTCAACCTATCTGCGTGTATGAAGTGTTGGTCCAAGAGAAAGGAGGAGTTCCGAGTCAAAGCCCCGTCCCCTGCAGCTGCAGTTATGGACTCATTAAAAACGGTCCAACGGGGCAGTTACCGTGCAAAATACACGGCTCCTTGACCGGGCCCACAGCACAGGCACAGGCCTCGGAAAGCCGGCAAACGACCTTGAGCCAGAATAGAGCACTGGGAGTCTGACCTGAACCGGAGGTGGATTTAAGACCAAACGATGGCCCATACTTGGAAACATACTCGCATGGCATTCTGGTCCCTTGTCGCCCGCCCCTGCAAACCGAACAGCTCCATCTTACAGTAGTCTCCACTGCGCGCTCCACGCAGAACTACGCTGTGTTGTAAACCAGGTTAAGCCAGTGGTCAAGTGAGGGTTAGGCTGTTACAATTATTTCCAACTTCTACCCAAGTAGATGAAATGTTCACACTGAGGCCCAGAAATAACACAAGTGAAAACTTGTCAAATTAATTTCCAGGGTTGTATAGGCAGCCAGCTAAGGCCCCCACTTTACACTGTCATTTGAATGCAGAGAAGTGCCACTGGGGAAACTGACAGCAACTGGTGTCTGCCTCCCCGGTGTTCACAGTGCTAAGCCCCATGACCGTGACTCACACACTATGCAAGGTGCTCTGCGTAGTTTCTGTAGCTCTGCCAACTCCCCTGCGCCTCCAAGTCTTTGCTCTAGGAGAGAGCAGCCCCAAGTCTAACTAGGCCCGACAGCCCGCAACCTCGGCACTCACTAGGTTCTTTGAGACGCAACTGGATAGCAGGGCTGTCACTCTTGTCTCGCCTGACCCCCGGCATGTCATGCTCCCATACTCTCTCACGGTTTTCTTCTTCAATTTGCCGTTCAGCTTGGGAACAAATCCGCATCAACCTCAAGCAGAGAATCTGGTGCAGTCGCATAAAAATATACCAGTTGTTATTGACATAGAAGAGGTTGTAGACTTCATCCATCCCTTTTAATTTCTGAGCTGCGGTGTTACTAAAAAGTAGCTTGGACTTAGGGGGGCTGCCCCCAACACCATTGTGCTTCTTAGCCACTCCGGTGGCTTCATCCACATCCATCTCTTCTTCTTCCTCCTCCTCTACATCGGAGAGATCCCCCCTTTGAGCAAAGAGCAGATCTGGAATGAAATGGTGCATGATTTGCTTGATTTTGTATTTGTCCTCCTTTTGAATACCCGTCTGCCTCTTCACATGGTGGATAATCAAAGCTGCAGCATCCTCCAAGATTTGTTTGTCTTCATAGACAAGCGAGAGGTGGGGACCGACGGGGACACCAGCATTCTCTTCCGTAGCCTGCTCTTGCCTCTGGCGGGAGACAGATACAGAAACACAGACACACACAGACACAAAGTGTATTACACAACATGTTTAGGGCAAACCAGACAGGTCTGAATGGCTACCCCAGGAGTACACTCTCCATGACCAGCCAGAATAGCTACTTTTTTTCCTATCAAAAACCAAGACCAGACCTTAGTAAATGTGGTGCCTTTTCTGTTAACACCATGGAAATGTGGGAGACATGATTTTACGTCTACAGGGTGCCCACACACTCGCAGGTTCTGGACTCTGATGGTTTATAGCACACAGTATAGTCCCACAACTTACTTGGCTAACCACCCTCTTTTTTAAAGGAAAAGCCCCGCACACTGGTATGATAGCCCAGGGGTAACTGTAGCCATCTGCTTTTGCAGCCCCTTCATTCACCCCAGCAACCCCAGGGGTACTGCTCATGCCAGAGAAACACTGGCTTAGAGGACTATGGAGACCGCCTTGTAAAATCCTGGATTAGTGTTTCATAAAGGACATCACATGAGGTCTAAGACAACTTGGAATACTTCTAAGGCTGAGCGTGTGGGGTGACAGATATTACAAAATGGAAAAGACAGAGGTGATTATATAAAGCTGTGGCAGTTTTCAGGGAGAGGGAGAGAGAGGTGTGTGTGTGTGTGTGTGTGTAATCCTGGAGAGAGAGCGAGAGGTGTGTGTGTGTGTGTGTGTGTGTGTGTGTGTGTGTGTGTAATCCTGGACTTCTGGGCATTCTCAATCGTTTCTATCCGTCCTCGAAGACTGCAAGCGCATAAAAAATTAGAGTCAGTTTAAGAAACTGATGTTAAGTTTATAAGTTGTGGGAAGCTGGAATAATATACACAAATATAAAGCATTGCTCATGGGAATTAAACTTGAGGCAGGTGTGACTTAAACCTTGATGTTAAATTAGACTGGTGAAGCAGCTCAGGTACACAGGAGATGGCAGGATTGGGTACAGACTAGGCTAAGACTGTTAAGCAAGAGTCAACAGATCTTGAAGAATCTCATTTTCATATGACCAAGCAAATTCCCCTAAATCAAAGCTATGCTGAACATACAGATGGCAGTGTTCTTTCTCAGAGAGGTAGACGCCCCAGCTCACCTCATCATAAATACTCTCGATCTCATTTAGTAAGCTCTTAGACCTCAGGACCTTGGTGTCGTTCTGTTTAAAGTTGATGCCCTGGTGGTCCAGAGACTTCAAGTAGTATTTCTCATTCTGCTCTCTCCACACTTTGTTAAAGCCTCTCTGAGCTTCCCGCCACTCTTCCTCCTTCATCTTCAACCTAGCAGGGCGAGGAGGGCAACAGACAACATCGTAGGCATTCAAACCGTTCAGAAGTAAGGAATATGGCAGGTTGACTTTACAAATATTTTCAAAGTCAGAAGAGAGATAAGGCCAGTCAAAAATATCAGTCACTTGGGATAAAGGTTATCAAAGCAATCTTTGTTACGTGAAGAAAAACATTCTAAAATTGACTGTGGTATTGATTGGTCGGTCAGCCCTTGTTGATGTGATTCAACTTCTGAATTGTATGATGTATGAATAAAGTGTCAATAAAACTGTTAAAAACAAAATTACTCAATCAGGACCTATGTGGGGAAATAATCGGTCCCAAAGCCAGAAATCTTACCTAGAACAGCTATTTCTCCAACAGCATTCCACAGACCTCTCTGAGATGCCAAGGAGCAGGCCGCCTTGGGAAGAGGGTTCTCAAAGTTCGACGCGTGTCTTTGGCGCTAAGAGCCTCTGAACACATGCACACACAAGCCCAAGAGCAGAGAGCCCACCCAACAACGCTCCTTTGAACATAACTTGAAAAAGCCCACTCCAGAGGAGATGGTTAGAGTGGAATAGAACACAGCACAACGGGACCAGCACCAGCAATGAAGGGCAGCCGCATCTCTAAAGCCAAACGTCACTGGCAACAGGAGTAGCAGCCTGTGCCAGCTGTAGAGATGAAGATGGGGAGGAACAAAATGTAAGCAACAAATACATTTCTGCCAGATTACAGGAGATCCAGGTCTAAGCAAGGGTTCACAGTGCAGTCAAGAGCACCATGGACTTAGAGGAGCCTGGAGTTCAGTCTGGTCTCTCACCTCCTTGACGCTTGGCCTTAGGGGAGTACAAAACGCCCCTCTACTCAGAAAAGGTAAGACAATCCTGGTAAAAGCGGTAGCACTGAAGTCTCTTCCTTTTGATGTGTTTCAGTTGTACAAGAGCAAAGATAAATTAAAACAAACTAAAATGTGAACAAGAGTGCTACCGGGCAAGGAACACGGGTGCTCCTTTCTTTCTATTCTTTTGTATTCGAAACCAGCCCTTAAAATACCTCGAAGCCTATGAAGTTGGCTTGTTACACATTCAGAAATGTCTATCTTCTTGGGTCATGGCTTACACCAGGCCTGATACTGTGGACCTGTATCTAAGACCTGTTTCTCAAGTGCTGGCTGCCCTGAAGCCACATAGCCCATTATCTCAAACAGCCAGGGGAGGTCTACTGAGAGGCGAGCACGCCTTCCTTCACAGGGCACGGAATCTGTCGACAAGTGTACATAAGCACAATGGACGTCTCCACTAAGGTACCTTTTAAGGACGATCGGGACGGCGATGGAGGGGTTCTTCCTCAGGCCGTCGATGATGTCAGCGGCTTTATCGGCATATATCCTCTGGAGCGCTTTTCGGTGGAGGACTTCTGACGTGCCACCAAGGGTGTTGTCCAAGCGGAATTTGGCTTGTTCTTCAGCAGACAAGCGGGAAAGTTTCTTCTGTATTGCTTCCAGAACCCGGATTGTGGCCAGGTTGGTCTCTAAAACGACATCAAGCTAAGGAGGAAGACAAGTGTGCTTAGTGTCTGAAGCAGAAAAGTGGTCAGTCAGGAGTGCAAGTTCCCTGGTCTTGATTCCTCGCTCTGCCTTCCCGTTTCCCTGACAGTCAACCAAGGGTAACGGTGCCACAAGGTTGTGCTCCAGGGCTACTGATCCGACTCACATACAGTTGTTAGCGCAATGGCTGGCACAAAGCAAACGCCCACTAAATGACAGATGGGTGGAATGATTACTCCTACCATAGCATGCTTTTGGCTAGGGCTGCAGGACCAGACAGGATCTATTAGCGGGCAACCTACTGTTTCTTTGAATTTTCCTGATTGTTGAGGTCTGTTTTAAATCCTAATAAAGCAATCTCAAAAAGACTACTCAAGAGAATAAATCAGTCTCATGGGCTAGTGTTTTCACGGTAAATCAGGATATTAAAATAACTCAATAATCTTGTTCAGTAGTATTAAGTACAGTGATTAACGGTCAAAAGAAATTCAATAAGAAAAATAAGCCCCATCGTAACTGTGGGGTAACCATTTGAATACTCCCTGAGCACCTGGCACTAATTTTCTGATATTTTTAAGGACACAACTGGCACGCTTTGAATCTAAAAATCTTCCCTAGCCTTAACCCTGATGGACCAGATTCTAAGGATACAGAAATGACATAGAGATCTACAGCGGAGTGTGACAGAGGTTCTCTAGCTTTGGGGCTATGTTTTGAAAGATGCACCTGCTGTTTTTTCTCCCTCCAGAGTTATGGACAAAAGATGGATTGAACTTGCTGCCTTCCTTGTGACTGGAGGGCCACTAGTTCTGGTAAAAAAATGATGTTGAAGTCTCCAACCGAAGCACTTAAGTGTGAGTCCCTTCTGAGCTCTCCTTTCCCCCTAGTAACGGATGAAGTGCAAGATGGCAGCACTCTGCAGGTCTGGGTAACGGAGCACGTTTTATGCAAAGAATGTGTCTACGGTTCTACCAGAGGGTGCACCCTCTATGGCCTGGTTTCCTGTGAGTACTGTCACGTGTGTGCACATATGATTTACCTGTGCACAGTATATGCTAAAGATCAGAGTCCTTCCTCAAACAGCAACGCACATGGAGAATAAAAATAAACACGTGGGGATAAAAAACGCAACTGTGTTTACAGCCACTGAAATGTAGGGGCTTTCTGTACTGGAGAATTACCCAAGCTATTCCAATAAAGGAAAACCCCATTCAACGTAGCCCACACCACAACCACAATCATGGATCAACCCCTACACATCCACACTCTCTCTCACCCTTACAGTCACAAGTAGTAAATACAGTTGTTGCCTCCCATTTGCAGGTATGCCAGCTGAGAATGGAGCTGCCAAGCTCTGCTCTTGAAAGCTATTAAATACAGGTAAAAAAAGAACAGCTTTCTTTGGCCTGAGCAAGCTCCCCATGGGAGTTAACATTTGTCATGATTTCATTTTCTACCAGCGGGTGCAACTTCTCAAACACCATGGCAGAGACAGCAACCTAGCAGCCAGCAGTTAAGTAACGCGTGGCTCATTCATTAGGAACTGCCACCAACTGAAGGCAAACTGGCAGAGGAATTAGTAGGAAGGGGAGGCGATGTCCTCTGCGCGGGCAGCTCAGCCAGTCTTGGGGGAGCCATCGGTGAATGGGGGGATTCTGAGCGACTGGACACAGGTGCTGCATCACTCAAGCTCTTCCCTCCCCGACAAATTTAACAGAAAGTCCTTCACCTAACATCCTTCCAAAGGGGCCAAGTCCACCCCAGAAACCTGAGTGTGACTCCAGTTTTCACAGAAGAGCTGGTTTGCTAACGGAAATATGTGCAAAGATAACATCCCACAGACCTAAAATAAAATAACTTAAACTTCAAGAAAAACCCCACACAAAAAAGAAAACCCCCACAGATATAACTCAATATGCCACATAAAGCTTGAACGCAAGAATATTTTAAAAACCATTAAAATTCAAAGGCTTATTATTCAGACACCAACCGACAATTTTGGTTGAAGGGCTCAAGTGGGCCAGGGAAATCACAGATTTACTAATACAGGTGACAGGCTTGTAGGGCGCCATGGTTCCCTTCCCAGGACAAGCTGACACCACCGGACACTATTGGAGCTCTCCAGCTTACCAAACCAGCCCTCAGGGAGACAACCAGGCTACCCCTTCACTGCAAAAATGCCAAACTCATGCCACCTAGCAGGGACCCTGTAGGAGAGGGAAGTGCCTCTGTGGGTGCACGAGACTGCAACTCTGTTCAGGAGTAGAAATGCCCGTCTTTCACGCTGCACCTCCTAGTGCCCTGAGCGTCTGAAGAGCAGCCGGTACCTCAAAGCGCTCATCTTCACATCGATAGATGTGCTCTTCATACTGTGTCTTCTTGGAGCTCACAAAGGTCGAGTCCTCAGACCAGGAAGGGAAGGAAACCCAGGTGTCATTTAAAACCTGTAGGGGGAGGAGGAGGAGAGTCTGAAAAGCATTCTCAATACATCGACTAAACTCTCTAGGAAAGAGAAATGCTACAAACATTACTCTGTAGCTAACACGAGGGGCTTTAAAAATGTTTGTGGAAAAATCATTAGCTTTTAACTCAATCGGCAATGAACACTTTTGAGTTCTCCTTTTATTAATTCTGTAGGTTTCACCTTTAGCAAGTACACACACACACACACACACACACACACACATGCTTATAAATAAAAGTGAGGCTTTCTTTTAAAAATCTTGATGTCGCTGAGCATGTAAATTCTACATCGACTGCTTGCACCCTTCTGGAGTAAGCCTGGGACTGAGGGCTGAGCCTTGCTTGGGGAAGCCTTACCTCTTTACAGAGAGGAGTCCGTCCTGTACACTTGGGTTGCTGGTAGCTCTTGGGCAAGGCTCGATAGCTGGAGCCCAGCCGTTTACAGGACGCATAATCTATCTCCATGGCGATGCCCTCGGTGGCTCGCTCCTTCGGGAAGGTTTCCAGATGTACAGACTCTTTATAGCCCAGAAAGTTTTTAAACCAATTAAACAACTCCGGAAATTTCCTGAAGAATCAAGCCGAAAATTCGTCAGCATGAGGCAGCTATCCTGAGAGATGACCCCCCCCTCCCCACAACGCCTGGTGATGGGTGAGAACTCTGTTACTAGGGGCACATTTCAGTCAGTTATCATCCCCCAAACCAGCTCGAAGCAGTGACTGTTCCATTCAGCACTCACGGCTATGTGGTGGTGCCCAAGAGGGCCAAGAACCAGCCATGCTTCTGATCAAGAACCCTGCCTCAGCATTCAGTTAATTCTTCCGTTGTGACAGAGTCAGATTCTAGAACCCCCAGGTAGATAGATCAGCAGCTCAGGAGACCACCTATCTAGCCATTCATCAAGAGGCATGTTAACCCTTTTCTGTGTTCTCATCTCTGGAGTTGGAATAGAAAACGTCCAGACCCTTTTAACACTTTTTTTATGAGCCACCAGACAAGACCCACATCAATCAAATCAACTTCTCATGTATACTCACAAACCAGATGATCATCTTGCCTCTAAAATTTGTATCCAGGCGAAGCCCCTCCCCCCTCCCCACGGCCATTCCATTTACCCTAGAAAGGGGGAGACGAGCTGGACTAGCTCTGCCCGAGAGATCACCTCCTGGTTAAAGATAACCAGACAGCGCAAGAAGTTCTCATAAGCTTCTGCGCTCCGAAGAGCCTTCCGGACCTAATGGAGACAACCGAAAAGAAAAAGAAAAGATCTAGTTACATGAAGGAATTAGGAGAGCCTACATTAAAAAAAGAGAGAGAAATTTGAACCCACATATTTGAGGAATCACTGTGATCATGATTGTGAAAAAACTCTCATTGCCATCAAGCTGATGCCGAGTCTCAGCAACCCTACAGGACAGGGGAGAACTGCCCCTGTGTGTTCCGAGACTGCGACTCTTTATGGGAGTGTGGAGTCCCGTCTTTATCCTGTGGATCAGATAGATGGTGGTTTCGAGTCATGGAGTTAGCAGCCCAACTTGAAACCACAATAGCACCTGTTTTGACAAAAGGAGTCATTTAAAAGAGAAAACTACTGAAAATATTTATGGCTCAAGTCGTAGCTTGGACTTGTCCCCGATAACCGGGGTGGGTGGCACACATATAAACGAGTGTGCTGGCTCTGGTGGAGCTGGGCAACGCTGAGGAGGGATCACCAGGTCCTTCTCATAGTCTCTGTAGCTTCACACAGGTTGAAACTTTCCATGACAATTTCATGGAAGTGGGAACTAGGAGTAAAGGAGACTTTTACTTAGCACATGCTTTCTTCTCCAGCCATAAGAGATACCCAAGCTTTTGTTTTCTCCTTTTTTGGGATGCCTCTCTTAAGAGATACTGACACCATGAATCTTGGTCAACAATGTTTCCAAGCTCTGGTAGGTCATCTTGAAAAATCAACTTTTAAAGCAAGCTATTCCTGTTCCCTGGTGATGTGGCTTTCCCTTCCTCCATTTTCCATTATTGAACATTTTAATATATTAAAAAAAATAAAGTGTCAGGGCACATAGACTAGCCTGGTTAGATGATCAATGTGGAGCTTTAGCTCCACAAATAGGTATTTAGTACTAAGATCCTCTGATGGGCGCTGCAGACGCCCACATCAACAACTCCTGCTCTAGGAGCTCAAGTACTTTTAATAACCATCCATTAATGGACACCATACGGGTTACAGCCATACATTTACTGCAGTGTTTTACACACACACATACACACACGCACACACAATCCTAAGTGTGACATTTCAGCAATATTTAAGCGGACAATTGAGTGCCCCTTCCTAATGCCCATATTGCCCTCCTCCTCTAGCCCCTAGAAACCATGAATAAACTTGTGTCTATGCATTTCATTATATTGGCATATGTTCTTTTAAAGATAAAAGATGTAATTTTTGTTCTACACATATTTTACATTTTTATTATCTTTATTGAGTCTATGTTCAAATATCCTCAGATCTACTAAACATCTTTTTAACACTAGTATATATGGTATTTATTCAGTTTATTAATATTTATTAAACATTTTATTGGAGGCTCTTACAGCTTATCACAATCCATACATTTACCCATATTGTCCAGCACATATGTACAATGATGTTGCCATCATCATTTTCACATTTTCTTTTTACTTGAGTCCTTGGTATCAGCTCATTTCCCCCTCCCCCCTCCCTCATGAATCCTTGATAATTTATAAATTATTATTTTTCTTCATGTCTTACACCGACTGCTGTCGCCCTTCCCTCACTTTTCTGTTGTTCGTTCCTCTGGGAGGGGGTTATTTATCGATCATTGTGATCAGTTTCCCCTTTCTCCCCCCACCTGGTATCCCTACTCTCATTATTGGTCCTGAGGGGTTTGTCTGTCCTGGATTCCCTGTGTTGAAAGCTCACAACTGTACCCATGTACATGCTCTGGTCTAGCCGGATTTATAAGGTAGAATTGAAGTCATGATAGTGGGGGGGCTACTAAACATCTTTTTAAAAAATCGGTTCTTAAAATTGGGATTCAAACAAGGTCTCCATGTTGCCATTGCCTTTTGTATCCTTAATTCCTCTTTAACTCTCACAGTGTTCCTCAATCCTCCTCCACTGTTCTAGCCTTGCGATGGCTGTGAGTTGGCGTTATCTATTTGCCTCAAGAGTCCTGGGGTCACAGTGATTACACGTTGGTCCCTGAAGAGACAGATGGGGCTTTCTACTCCTGTAAGCAGTTACAATTTCAGAAACTCAGAGGGGCAGTTCTGCGCATTCCTATAGGGTGGCTATGGGTTGGCATCAACTCAATGGTTTCGTTTTAGGCAGCCTTCAGCCTTCAGAAATGGTTCAAGTCAGAGCTACGGACTGTGCATATCTCCTCAGGATAGCTCAGAGTCCCACAGGGCCTACCTTTAGGACACAGAACAGTCAGAGATATGGAGTCATTTGCCCTTGTGCAAAAACCCAGAGGTACCCCCAAAAGGATAAATCCCCACCAGATCAAGCTGAGCCGACTCCTATTTCAGGAGAAGCCTATTGGCTGCCAGTTACCCTGATGACTTCAGTTATGCCACCCAACAGCCTTTGCCCTAGTTGCAATTCTGGCGCAAGTGATTCTAATCCACGTGATCAGAATCACTTGGAGAGCTGCGAACACACACAATTAAATCAGGACCCCACGAGCCTCGTCTGCATCCAATGCAAGCGACGCACCACAGCCATTAGAGTGCAAGTCCCTCTAAGTGTAAGCCCACCCTCCACTGGCTCAGAACCGGATATTCTGGACATTGACAATACAAAGTCACCTTTCCACACATCTTTCCAGAGGACGAGAACACACTTCGAAGCTTTCTTCCACTAAGCAAAAAATGCCCTATTTTGCTACAAACCAAGCCCTAAAACAAAACAACGGGGCCATTTCTCTAGTTTTGCTAATCATCGTAGCAGATTAAAAGAATTTACAATTAGAAAACTATGATATAAATTAGGGTATAGCAATAGACACTGCTCACCTTATCAAAAAATAAAGATTCAGTTCCCACGCCATGCTTGCTGCCATCTGCTACAGAGGAATCCTTCAGGTTGATCAATTTTGGTTTCTTCTACAAAAAAGAAAACAACACCAAAAGTTCGGAGATTGAAATTCACAACCATTTTATTTTCACCTGTATCCAGTGGGCCCACCAGTGACCACTGCTAATAATTCAGAAAGTCGCTAAATCAACTTCCAGACTTCTTCAGACCCTTGTCAGTTTGCCTGCCAGCTTCTTTCTCCACCAGGGAGAGGCTCGCCAGTCTACACTCCCCAAGTGCTCTCTCACCATGGGAAGTCTTTCAGAGTTAATACCCTGTCTTCCTTTCTCCAGGGGCCGATAGCAACTGGAACCTAACGCCACTGCTTCATTCCCCTAGTCTGTAAAAAGAGCTGGAGTCCCCTGCCTGGTGTGGATATAAGTCCATCTTTTATTATCAGTAATTCAATTTTTAAATTTCATGGGGAGAGGTGTCGAAGAACCACACAAAACCAGGGCTAACTCTGTAACAGAAGGAACCGTTTTCCGTCTTGTCCATTAACATCCGTTCAGAAAACTTACTCTCTCAGGCTACTCTTAAAAGAAATGAACAGACCAAGACTAACCCTGCCCAGCAATTTACTTGAGGAAAGCCACTTCTGGGAAGAAATGCACATGTACTGTGGGCAGGCACGACTTTACCTGTGTAACCTCAGAGTGCCCTCCTCTCCGAGGAGCCATGGCCTCGGCTTACACTGACTGAGCAGAGAGGAGGTGGGGCATTGTAGGAGCCCATCTAGTGCTTCCACCTGTGGGTAATCGAGGGTGGGCGAGCCCAATCTATATGCTGGGCTGGTCTCTACGACGAAGGTGAGCATATGTATTTAAAAAAAGAAAATGAGTATCAATTATTACCATGTCTAGTGTGATTTCAATAGAACCTAGTACACAGACACTGAAAAAGCAGGGTCTTTCAGTAGTGTCTACTACCTGTCAGTCTTTGTAAGCTTTCTGTGAGCAGATCAAGAGTTTGCTGTAAGAATCAACATGACAAGACAACTCACTAACAGGGGTTTAGGCCTATCCATGTTCTAGCCCAATGGCCTTGCCTTAGAGATTAAGATGACAGATGAGAGCTGGTAACACAACCAAGAACACTGGACAGAAGAGGCCTCTAGGTCTCATAAGACCACAGATCACTTCTGAAAAATCATCAAAACCCACGACTCTTTCTGGACATAAGAGCATCAAATCAGAAAAAGGAAATACTGGTTATGTCTTAAAAACTCTTGCAACAAACAAAGTAAAAAATGAGATGACAGCTAATAACAAAAAAGAAAATACAGAGGAAAACACTAAGAACTAAGGGGCACAGTCATCCAAGCCACAACTGGCGGTCTTAGGAGGCCTGCGCATGGAGGGTCAGGAGTCGGGCTGCAAAGCAAGGTCAGCCGTCTGAACCACCAGGTGTTCCCGCAGGAGAAAGACGAGCTCTTCTACTCCCAGGGTTCCAACCCAAACCCACCCCACGGCCACGGGGTTGACGCCGACGCACAGGGACCCTGTAGGATGGGGCAGAACGGCCCTTCTGAGTCTCTGAAATAAGAGTCGAAAGCCCCGTGTTCCTCCCACAAGCAGCTATAGTGTTTGAGAACTGCTGACCTTGCAGGTCGCACCCCAACTCAAACCCACTGTGCCACTAGGGCTCCACTCTGTAAAGGGTTAGGCTCAGAAACCCACAGGGGCAGTTCAGTCGGAATCGAAAATTCAGTGGCAGCGAGTGTGGTGTGGTTTTGGGGAACATTTGTTTACAGAGTCAGATACGAAGCTTGAAGTACACAAACTCGCCCAGGACACCCAGACCCCAACTGCCTGAATGCTGCGGTTAAGAGAATAACTGCCCCCACAGGCCAAACGAGCAAATGCTGCTAGTTTTCACCTTCACGGGAGGGGCTGTGCCTGTCCCAGAGTGCCGGCGGATCTGACAGCCATTCTGGCTGGGCCTCTGTGGCTTGTTGTTCAGTTGGGGCTTCTTCACAGTGCCTCCATGGTCATTTCTCACGGAATCCACCTTCTCAGCAGTTGTTTTGCTTAAGAGCTGATCAAGACACGTGAAAGAAATTAATGCTCTTATCAAAGCAAGTCATGTATGAAAAGTACCTTCCTGATTCCAGCTTCTTAAGACAAGACTAATGCTAAATAGTGTAGTTTTGTGTATATAAAAGAAGAAAAAAAAAAGAATTACCACCGAGCTGTTGGCATCTGGTAGGAACTGTCCAAACTCTGACAGCAAATCTTCCTGATTTTTAAAGAGCCGCGCCACTTGGGCGTACACCTCCTGCTCTGTCAACGCAGGGGTGTAGTTCCCCCCAGCTTCCTTGGCGTTTCGCTGCTCTTTCTGAATAAAAAAATTACAAGTGAGAAGAGGTCAGAGTGCTACTATTTTGAATGACTTCCTTTGTACACTTTCTGGGCTATCTAATAGGAGTTTTGTATGCTACTAGACTGCCCCTGTCTTAGCACCCGTTTTGACCAAGAAAGGAGAAAATGGTGGCTGACAACTCCTTTAAAAGTTGGATAGTAATTGTCCATGCCCAGGGACAACTCCCATGTGATAAAACACAAAGCACGAAGAGAAATTCTTCCTTTTACTGTTGATTAACTGCACAAGGCAAATTGTCCCTCTGACTTTCCAGATAAACAGCTTTCCCGTTACACGGCTGCTTGCTGCAGGGCACTTTCATTAGGCAAAGAAAATTGCCTTACACACTCTCACCGTACTCTCCGGCTGATTAATTTCCAGTAAGGATTAGTGAGCATCAACAATTGTTATTCAGGTTCTTCTCAAGCCAGGCGCCCCTGAGAGAGAGGGTAACCTGGTGAAGGGAGATGAAAGGGCAAACTCACTTACTTGATACGTGTGCAAAATCTCCAGAAACGCTTTGTAGATGTCGGGCTGCCCCTGGAACCTATTCTTGATCTTATTAACATAGTTGATGGCGTGATTAAACTCCACAGGCTGATTGTTCTGCAAGGATGGGGCTGTTCCCAACGAGATTGTCACTGGTGTGTGAGGCTGGACTGGCGGGGAACGTGGAGATGCATATGGTGGAAGTGGGGGCGTCTGCTGACTGGCTGGATTATGTGCTTGTAGTTGAGAAGGCTAAAACAAACAAAAGCATTATCAGGAACACAGATAAGAGAAACAACACACCTGGCTAACTTAGAGTCTTTACTACTGGCCAGGTCATTTTCACTCCATCGAAACCGTACTGGGAGTAAGAGGTGTGAAGAGCTCCCACATCCCACAACAATTCCAATTCAAAATATAACCTTAAAGCCAGAGATATTTCTAATTACAGGAAATAATTTTAATATGTGATTTTTTAAAAAAGTCCATTAGTTCACCAAATACAAACAGATAAGAACACATTTTACAGAGATCTTTAATATTCGTCAGAAAAGCTAGCACCCTCAATATTGGCTTAATTCCACATAAAAAGTCGTTGAGATCATTGCTACCCCAGTAGGACTTGCTTAGATGATGAAATGTTCTCTCTTTGCACTGTCCTGAGTGATAGCCACATGTGGCTACGGAGCTCTTGAAATGGGGCCACTGCAAATGCAAGAAGAGCTGAATAGATTTTACTTAATTGAATAGTCCTAAGTGGCGGGTGGCTACTTTATTGAGACAGTGCAGTTCTGAGCCAAGAACCTGTCACCACCATGTGCTCCTGCTCATCTTCATCTGATCCAGTCAGGTCAAGAGAGTGTAAGTGTTGAAGATAACGACCAGGTGGGCAAGGACTCTAATGTAACCATGATAAAATGGTCACTTCTGCCTAGGCTGTCAAAGTACTATTTCACAAAGTCACTAACTCTGTGGATACTCAAAGGAGTTCTTATAGACTGCTGTGTAGATTTGAAAGCGACTCATGAATTTCGACCCCCTTAGTGCTGAGCAGAATGGTGCTCCACAAGGTTTTCATGGCTGGGACTTCTCCAAAGCAGATAATGAGGCCCGTCCTTAGAGGTGCCTCCAGAGCTTCAAGTCACAAGCCCCTATGCTAGTAGTGATGTGCACCACCCAAGACCACCATAGCTGTTAAAAGATACCTGAATATTGGGTGTGTGAATGTGAACTACTTTAGTCGTGTTGATTTTTCTTTGATGACATCATCTAAGTATTGCATAATGGGGACACGTCAATGAAGTGATTTCTATGCTGAAATCCCCATGATGGAAAACTTTCTTGGTGCTCACCTTGCTGACTTTGGCAGGTGGAGGCTGAGGAGCAGGCTGGGCAGGAGCTGCGGTTGACTGTGCTGAAGGCTGGGACGGATGTTGGGGTGGTGGCTGAGGCTGAGGCTGTATGCCATGGGTGGGGATCTGATGAACCTGACCAGGAGTTGTGACATTCACCATGTCATTGGTTTGCACCTCAATTTTGTAGCCAGGGGGCAAAAAGGTATTGAAGCCCATGATCAGGTCCGGGTGGCCTTTGAACAGCTGGGACACCCGACTGATCACTCCTGGAGTGTCGATGCTGATTTAAGAGAGAAAAAAAAGACATGAAGAAGAAAAACGGTTCACTTTCTACTGGGCTTTCTAAACAAAATAATGGATAAAACAACTTGCACAATTAACAGCACATAAAACACTCTTTAAAAATTTGAACAGAATGTACATTTATGGTAATAGTTATCAAACAAATATCAAGACAGTAAATCTAAGCACAGTAAATTTGCCTGTACTTAAGCAAAATCAAGGCCTGGTGCACGGCGTGAGGCCTTCAGTGCTGCACGAGCTGCTCTCTTGCAACTGACAGAACTTCGGCGTCTCTCTTTTCAGTGTGACAAAGGGAAACAGCCGGCACCATTACCAATGCGACTTCCACGACACAGATGATGCGCAAAGCAAATTACCAACAGGAAGAAAACCAAGGTCTACTTCCTGTCATTTCAATCCATAAAGACAGAAAAACAAAGACATGGTCTTGAAAAGTAAGTCGACCACAATGGGGCATCCTTTATCTTCTAACAGAGGAAAACAAACTATATTCCTCCCCCAACAATCAACACTCCAAGCACAAAACTTGAATATCACACGTATGTCATTTACCTCTGAGATTTAAATTCCTTCATGATGTCAAGGAAGTCATTGTAGACCTGAGGCTGACTACCAAACTGCAGCTTCACCTGGTCAAGATAGGAGAGCGCGTCTTCCACCTGAGACAGACAGGGCGAAATGTCAGAGTTAGAGGGAAAATAACCCAGGAATCATTAAAGCAAAATCAGATTATTTAAAAATAAAACAATCTTTTATGTAAATGAAACAAATGTGTAGAAAAATGTGCACGGAGATGGTGACAAAGTAGCCACAGTCCTGGCTCCATAGAACTTCGTTGGCATCTAGTCAGGAATCACAACAGAGAGGCAGCATACCATACAGCAGCGTCAGTAGGTAAAGAGTGGGCAGGTGTTGAGTGTAGGGAAGGATGGCTTCCCCAGGAGAGGGTCTAGCCTGAGCTCTACGGATGAGCACAGGGGCGCCAATGTGACGCCTGTGAAGAGTCAGGGAAGCAGCATGGTGAAATGCCACACGGGACCTTTGGGAAATGGAAGCCAGCCAACTCGCAGTGAGGATTCAGCAGACACAGGTCACAGGACAGAGTAAAGGGCTCTCTCTCACTGAGTCTCCACAGGTATACTTGATGGATGATGACTGTCACATCTGTCTCCTATAGGTTGGCTAGTGGGTGTGAAGCACAGGCTGTCACCCAAGTGCTAAACTCCTGTCCTAGCAGGACTCCCCAAACTGAAGAAGTACTGGGCTCAATTGTAACCAAGGAATTCCACTTGGCCAGGAGTCCTTTGCACTGGCTACTGAAGTCTTTGTTTCGCTTTGCTTTAAATACAACCACAGCTATCATTTGTTATGTGGTCACATACTTAAAAGTTTGATACATATCTGACATGAGATGAGTCCTACTTTTGTGATACACAAGAGACCAGGTGCTGCTGCTGCTGGGAACGTGTTGGCCTACTGACCAAGCTTTCCAGATGGTCCTTGACATAACGATGACAAAGATTCACGGCTTTGCAAAATCTCCACTGAGTTGTTGGTGTGCGCTTTTATGACGACATACAAATAGGTGTGTAAATAGGCTACTGAATGTTTTCTCAAGAGCTGCCCTAGGCTCCTCGAGGCAATAGTTACATCAAGAGTATGTCATTGTTGCAATAGTACACAGCTGGTGCGAGGGGATACCCAACAATAACTGGGACCCCACCCTCCCAAATCTTTGTATTTGAATTATTTTTACAAAACACAACCTTGGCACCTTCCCACTTCCATTATACTTAATACAAATGTCAAATCTGTGATTCTATTCTTGGAAGCATTTTTTTCTTCACCTCTTCAACGTTGTCAAAATGCTGTCCTTTCATTTCCCTCTTCATTCAAGGAAACAAAAAGAAGTCCCACGAGCCAGGTGAGGTGAGTAAGATGCGTGGGGCAAGAGAGGGCATGAGGCATGCTGGGTTTTTTTTTTGCTAAAAAATTGGCTACTGATGGCTACATGAGCAGGTGCATCATCATGATAGCAAAACCAGTCCCCATCTGCCACAAATCAAGCCTTTTTTGTCGCACAGTGTTAACGCAATCTTTTCAGAATATCTAAGTAGAAAGCTTGATTAACAACAGCCTGACCTCGAGGAGTGAACACCAAGAATACTATGAACTGACATATTCGCCTGTTTGGGAAGTTGGTGGACATCAAGAACAAGGTTAGTTATCGATCAACAGTTCACCTTTTTTGAAACAAGAAAACCACTAGTACACTTGAGTTTTTCCCATAGTGCGTTGTGTTCAACATCACAACAGTCTCTGGGGCATTTTTCCCAAGCAAGAACTAAATTTTCAGTCACACACTGTTCTGGTAAATCAGCCATCACACACACACAAAAAAAAGGGTCAAGAGAAACCTTTACCAAAAAAAAATCACTGTGACCAGAGAGCACTTTCCCAGGTGACGGCCACTGGGTGCACTAACTCCAAGCAAATTGCTCGATGCTCACCTCACACACTAAGAAAGCTCCACTCAGCCCATAGACTTGCTCTATACACCGCCCCCCTGCCTTTGGTGGTTGATCTTTCCATACTTTAGAAATCAAATGGCCATTTCTAGTAGACATTTTCATTAACGGCCAAGTTGAGGGCACGGAAAACACGGGATTTGGAGCAGGAACAAAGACGTCAGAGATATTTAAGAAAAGAACCAACAACCACATGAGCACGGGGGGAGAAATCAATCGACATGATATATTGAAATACCAGTACTATATCAAGCCAAAAAAGCCTGAAGGAGAGAAGTGTATGTGATATGAGATGGCTTCAAACAGTTCCTGAAAATGTAGTCAAAAGATGAATGGCATTTCTCTCAACTTCTTGAAGCTCCCCTGATATGTGTATGTTTAGAAGAAAAAGGAAATGTGAATGTCAGTGAACCATCGTTTAAAAATTAGTTATAAAATAACACGACCTTTTAAAGAAAGAGCATGACCCCCGCATTATAAATGAGATGCCACATTTAAAAATCATGAGCAAATTCTTCCATTGCCTAAAGTACACCTCTCTATAAAAGTATGCGCAGAATCCAAGAACCACAACTTAACAACAACAAAAAACAAAAGCCCAAGCCTTACAAGCAGCTACTGAATAGCTACAGACATAAGGGTGGGGGCATCGAAGGAGAATCTTAGCCTTCGCCGCCGAATTTCCCTGGATCACTTTAACAGGCTCATTCAGATCTTGTTTGGAAGACCAACACAAACAACTATAAAGAGAATTTGCTAAATATGTGCCAAATATTTATGGTGCTGGCATTCAACAAATAACAAAATCACACCAAGCATCCCTCAAATCATTCAAATTTTCCTTGTCACCAATCTGCCAAACACAAAAGGGAAGTAGGGACAATTTGATGCTTAAAATAACCTAAGCATTCCCACTGAATACATCCTTATTATAGCGTATAGTAAATTGTTTACTGAAGTTGATGCAAATGCTTACAAAGCATTTTGACTGATTCAAATATGGCAGGTAATGTGGGAATACTGATCTAAATCTTATGGCAGCACAAGCAAGCATTTTACCTCTCCTCATTAGAAAGCACACACAAGTTACTGTGCTTAGGAATCACACTCAAGTGCTGATAACTGAAGGAACAAGCCAGAAACCCAAGCTCTCCCTGTGATCCTCACACTAGAGCCCCGCCTCTACAGCCATTGCTTGCTTCTCTGCCAGTTTCTATATAACAGAGTACAATCCGTATACTTATACCCAGGACTCCTGTGAGGAAACTAAGTAAAGAACATGTTGTGCTTTGATAAGGGCAATTAAAAAGGCCCCAAGAATATATTTCTATTTTAATAGCACATTTCAAAAACTATGTGCAACAATAAAGCATTAACTATTGAATACAGTATTACTATGGAATTAATCACATTAAAGAGTTTCAGGGCTTGGTAAAGTGCTAAGTCTAAACAGCAATAAATGTGGGCACACAACCATCACTCTACAGAGTATTAACATTTGAAAGAATGTATCTAGTAGCAGATGCACACAGCCTGTGTGATCACGAGGTGTCAAGGTGTCGAAGGGATCCAGGTATCAGGCATCAAAGAACAAAAAATCTTATCATTGGGTGCTCACCTCCCTGATACAATCACTGAAGACAAAAGATGCATAAGCAAATGTGGTGAAGAAAGCTGATGGTGCCCAGCTATCAAAAGATAGAGCGTCTGGGGGCCTTAAATGCTTGAAGATAAACAAGCGGCCATCTAGCTCAGAAGCAACAAAGCCCACATGGAAGCAGCACACCAGCCTGTGCGATCATGAGGTGTCGAAGGGATGAGGTATCAGGCTTCAAAGAAACAAAAATCATATAATTGTGAATGAGGGGGAGTGCAGAGTGGGGACCCAAAGCCCATCTGTAGGCCACTGGACGTCCCCTAACAAAAGGGTCTGGGGGAGGAGACGAGCCAGTCAGGGTGCAGTGTAGCAATGATGAAACATACAACTTTCCTCTAGTTCCTAAATACTTCCCCACCCTCCCACCCTCCACTATCATGATCCCAATTCTACCTTTCAAATCTGACTAGACCAGAGGATGTACACTGGATAGGAACTGGAAACGCAGGGAATCCAGGACAGATGATACCTTCAGGATGTGGTGAGAGTGGTGATACAGGGAAGGTAAAGTGGAAAGGGGGAACTGATTACAGGGATCTACATATAACCTCCTCCCTAGGGGACGGACAACAGTAAACTGGGTGAAGGGAGATGTCGGACAGTGTAAGATATGACAAAATAATAATTTATTATCAAGGGTTCATGAGGGAGGGGGGAGCAGGGAGGGAGGGGGCAAAAATGAGGACCTGATGCCAGGGGCTTAAGTGGAGAGCAAATGTTTTGAGAATGATGAGGGCAACGAATGCACAAATGTGCTTTACACGATTGATGCATGTATGGATTATGATGAGTTGTATGAGCCCCTAATAAAATGATTAAAAAAAGAATGCATCAGCAGAGCCCATACAAGGTATCCGGAAAACCATCTAGCAGTGTTTTAACGCTGAAATCTTTTGTACCCTCTTTAAAGATCTTGCTTGAGCTAATGGAGAGAAGAACAGGTTTGTAAATGTATAGTTTGGTACGCTATGTTGTCCATGAAGCTTTCTAACTTCCTCAGGCCAATATGGCCTAAGTTCCTGAGTGTTTCAGAAGGCTGGAATTATTTGCAACACACAATGCATCCTTCAAGAAGCTATCATGCTTCCCTACCTCCAAGCAACTCATGATAGAATCAGGCTAATGTGCCCAAATTAAGAGCTAGCATCTTATCTCTTTCTAGTGCAGACATCTGTATCTCATGTACTCAATTCCATGTTTTATAGAAACGTAAAATTAGCAAAACTGAAACCTGGAGTGCTTGCTGCAACTCACACCGTCTGAAGAGGATCGCTCAAGCAAGCAGCAGAGCAACAAGGCTAGCTGGGAACACAAGCTGCACTCTCCACACACACCTCACGGATGTCAAAACACACGCTCAGCAGAACAGATGAAAGCATTGCCACTTCATTTACAATTAGTTTCTCCAACTTTAAATAAAGAATATGTCTTACTAAGAATGGACCTGAAGATGTCAGCCAATTCCGCAAGTGATGTACAAGAATAAAGAGATCACACTGTAAGACATTGCCGGGCAGTAAGACCTAATTACTGTTCTGGCCCACCGCCCATCACATGTGTGCTCAATAAAACCTTGTGCTAAAAACTAAAGCGTTTAGAAGGAGGCACCCATGCTAATGGGCTTTAAGGTTTAGTTTCTAGGAAAATAGCTCCTCCCTTCTGATAATTTGAGTACTATGCAGCTAATACATTGCACGCACATTTCTAGACTCGGGTCCCAGAATTCGCCTATGGATCACACACTGGCACTAAGATGAGATGTTCAACGCTGTCAAGCCACCACAATGTTCCCAACTCGGATAAAAACAAAATGACAGGAAAAAAAGAGCTGAAGAGCACCTTGAGTCTTTGAAACTGTTGCTGCCCCTGCACGGGCGCCACTGGCGGGGTGGGGTGCGTGTGGCTCTGGACCACCTGGCCCCCGTGGGGCTGTGCAGTTGAGGGGTGGTGATGGCTGCTGTGAACCGCTGCAATGGCTGGCCCATGACCGCTGGAGCTCTGTGGTACAGCAGAAACCTAGGAAGACAGAACACAGGCAGGAAACATTAGGGTTTATACAGTCCCCCCCAGGTGTGTCATACACAGATAATTAGACAAAGTGCAAAACAGTACCCACAAAGAATGATGAAACAAATGGTCGCCCAGTCACATAACAGGATTCTCTGCAGCTAGTAAAAATTACTTAGATCAGACCTTCCTGCACTGTGAAGAGGCAGTCTCTCCTCTTGAAAGACTGGCTAAAGAAGCAGAGATGGCGCGCCGGGTCGAGGTGCCTGGGGGAGGAACCCCTCAGAAAAGGAGAACGGCTGCACAACTTCAGGAACATAAGCAGTGCCACTGAACGACACGGGCACCGACTGCAGAACTCCAATAGGCTGTGCTGCAACAACAGGATTTAAAACCCTGACACACCACGGCAAGAAAAAGTGGAAGAGTCTAGAACAGGGAAGCCTAGAGAGACAGAGAGATTAGTGGTTGCTGAGGGGCTTATGGATGGAGGGTTTCTTCCTGAAGTATTCTAGACTTGCCTGTGATGATGATAGCATCTCTGTGAATATACTAAAACATTGTTTTAATTATATACTTTGAATGTGTGAATTAAATGGCATATGAAGAACATCTCAATAAAGCTGTTTTAAAAGGGGAGAAAAAGACAAGCCCATAATTTTTGTTTGATTTGATGCAATTGCTGTCAGTATCTAAACACTCAATTCCTCATCAGACTAACAAAGTCTACAGACCAGCCCTCAATAGCACAGACATAGACGACGCTCTCTCACCGTGATCTAACTTTTAAATAAGGAGACTACGGGACACCAAACTTCCCTGTCTTGAGGTAAAGAGGTACCACAACTTGATGAATAAAGTTTCTTCACATTTCCATACATTTCCAAAGATTGCCCTGACAGAAAATACTGAAACCATAAATTCACAGAAAAAAGACTCAAAAGAAGTTAAAGAAAAACTATTTAGTTCCAAAAGCTCAACCCTCTGTCAAAGAAGGGTTGTTAGTCTGAGCTGCTGTAGTCTAACATGTGTATGCTGAATAGGTTTTAATACGACCTTATTGGAATCTGTCAGTATGGGGGCGGCTGGTTTTATGTGGGCACATTACAGATTTGACAACCCCATAGGGCAGGTAACAGACAGTTGTGAAAATAAAAACGATCACCAAGGGCAAACAAGTAGCCTTGCTTTGTCCTAAATCCTTAAAAGTCCAGACTAGCTCAGTTCTGATATGAGGCTCCAGCCCCATATAGTAAAACAAAACAAAACATATGAAAGAGTGATTCAGGATAAATACTGCCAATAAGGATTACACCAAGTTATATTCCTAGCATCAGCCATACTTTGTAAAAGCCACTACCAAGTTAACGGAAGACCTTCCCAGGCTCGTTGTTTAATTAAAAAAGAAAGATTTTGCTGGAACCTATCCCTCTATCTAAGGAGGCTTAGTGGGTTACATGTGAAGCAGCTAACCACAAGATCAGCAGTTTGAAACCACCAGCTACTCCACAGCAGAGTTATTCCATTTGAGCCCAACAGCCCATCCACAGGAGGAAGAGGAGGTGGTCTGCTTCCATTATGATTATAGCCTGGGGGGGGGGGGGCAGAGAAAAGAGCAGTTGAGACTCAAGTCAAAGAACTTGTTTTGGAAATGATGATGGCAACACATGTACAAATGTGCTGGATACAACTGTGGTATGGAACGTTGTAAGAGCCCCCAATAAAATGACATTTTTAGAAAAGACTACAGCCTTGGAAGTCTACGGGGCTGTCCTACTCCTGTAGTCATTATACATTGGAACAGACAGTGACAGGGACTGGGTGGTGGGGGTAGGAGAGGGGAGGTGGGCAACTATATTATGAAGGGGCTTCAAAAAGTTCACCAAAAAACTCCATTTTTTCCTCAAACACACCCCCAAGTATGTAGGCCTTAAAAACAACCAAAACAACCATGGTCGTCTATTACTTCCATACTGTGCAGCAGACATGTTCTCCATGAAAGCAAGACTCTGGAAAACCAAACAGGACAGCCAGAACCCATGAGACGTTAGCGTGTATAGACAGCCTTAGCTGTCTTTTGTTGTTATAAACGTGTCTTTGGCTCTCAGCCTTTAGCAATTCAGCTTTTTGCAGATGGATAACCTATTATCACTTAGATCCATCTGCTGAGCAGCCCTGTCCCTGACTGATGTGACTTTTCCCTCACCACGAACCAAAACTCAGTGCTCTGCAAACAATTACAAAAGGACAATGAACAAATGTCTTCCATTTCCACACAACAAACTGAGCAGATGAGATATGTGATCAGGACATGGGACAACAAGAATAAATGGCATGCTGTTGATAGGCCTATTGCTAGCCTAAGTCTGGGAACAAACTGGCATTGCCTACCCAAGTTGAGATGCCAGCACTCTGTGAGCCAGCAACCTCTCTGAGAGGCTCTCAAGTGCCCACCCACCTGCTGGCTGGTCTGCAAGAAGGGGCTGCTCCAGCATGTGACTCCCAGTGTCGAGGAGCACTCTGCTTAACTGAGTTGTCCTCTGCGGGCAAGGCTCCCACATAGGAGCAGCACCGTGGCGTGCGTGCGTAGAGGATCACAATGAGCACAACTACATGAGAAGCATGCACCCCATGTTCTCAGCAGCACCTCTGATCAGCAGGCTAGAAACTGCCCAACTGTCTCTCACCAGTGAGACGGATAAGCACCGTCCTCTGATTTGTACCAGAGTGAAAATGACTCATTTACAGCAACACTCAGTGAAAACAAAATGAGTCAAAGAGCATATACAACATTTACATGAAAGTTCAACAAACTCACGCTAACTAAACAATATTGTTTCAAGACACAAACAAAAGTAACATAAACTAAAAGAAACTAGATTGGCAGACACCACGCTCCATTAGCAGACCAGGAAGGAATGCAACGGACATGTCTACGGTTGTGGTGATAGTTCTTAACCTGTACAATGGGTTTCACAAGTGCACACTCTTACTTTTTACACCTACTCCATTTTTAAAATGTCAAATTCAACACTTGATTTAAAAATGCTTCACTGAAAAAAAAAAAAAAACTTCACTGGGTGAAGTCACCAGTCCTCCTCTACCTGCTTGTGGCTGAAGTTTACCTGATAGCTGGGTGTCACCGAGTACTGAATGCCCGTGGCAGACTGCATGGTGTCAGACACGGCTTCATATACGGGAGGGGCAGGGGCAAGCACCCGGTGCTGGTGAGGAAAAGCCTCCGTGCTGCCAGGGAGCCGACGCTGCTGGGCCGCATACACCGGTGACTCCTGGTCATCCAAACGCCGCTTCATTCTGCGCTCATGCTCAGGGATGCAATACAAAACCTGTGGGAACCAGAAGCAATGGCATCCGAATCAGTTTCCACTCCAGTATGGTGTATGCAATTTAGGGTCAGTCACCCAAGTACAATAAGCTTGACTCCCAGACTGACTTCTTAAATACAATCACTGGGTTGGTCAAGCATATAAACACACACGTCATATGTTGAAAAAAGCATACACACTAAATTTAAATAATAATTCTAGCAAATTTGATACTGCAGAGTTAAAAAATAACATACACAATCTTTTTTCTTTAGTCTCTTGTTTCTCACCAAATGCTACCCTTCCCAATAAAGACACATTCACGTCCTCACCACATCATCGGAAGGCTTCTTCCTAACTCCTCCCGAAACCTAGTCCTGTGAATCAGGTAGCCTTTTCCAGCAGGGAAATGGCATGGTGGAACTAGCCAGGAGTAAGCGGACCAAGGCCCTAGACTGGACGTCTAAGAAGCTGTGCACATTTCAGTACATTCCTCATCCCACGGGACTGTCCCTTTCCTCAAGCACAAAACAAGGATGATGAAGAGATACTTCCTTAGGATTCTCCTCCCAGCATGCTTTAATGCCAAGGGGGTTCCAGACTATCTTAGCCTGATGATCCCTCCTCTCCAGAAGCCTTTCCTTTCGGAAAGCACACACGGGCTGATATCACGGCAGACCTTTCCAATGCCAGTTCCACTAAGCACATTGTACCATCAGTAAGAAGGCTCCAGGTACCCAAGGACAAAAAGGAAGCAAAGCCTCACCATTTATGCACACACAAATCTATTAACTAAGATTTCTTTATGGTAAGAAGATTAAAAAATATATAGAGGGTGGGAGATCTAGCAAGCCAAGCTCACCTGACGTAAAGCTTTTTGGTAAATGAAAAATAGCTTTCACCTAGGTAATTTCTAAGCCCACAAATTCGGAAGGGGAAAATGTTTCTGAAGGCCTCCCAAAGCAGACTGCCTTACCATCTTCCTCAGCCTGCCGGCTGCTCTTATCCTCAGCCTAGAAACATGGTGTCTCGGGGCTTTTGACCCATCTCACAAACCTAAATGCATCAGATCCTGACACAGTAGCACAACTGGTTAATTTGTAGGTTGTTCATATTTTTTGTTGCTGTTCATTTTTAATTCAGTTTTGTAAAGCTCACCCTGTAAGTATGCTATCTTTACTGTCTGTGTTAACTTTAAATCAATGGCTATGTTTCCTAAGTTTGTGCGATGGAATGTTGAATTCAGTTCACTGGCGTTGAGAACACAGTGACGACAGCTGGCTAGTGGAAATCATTTGACATGTCTCCACTGGCTATGTTTTGGTAAAGCTTTTCTAGTCTGAAGTAGCAGTATTTTTAAACTTCTCAAATACAGGAAGGATGTGGAAATATAGTTTTCTACATTATTTGATACCTGAAGAGGCATCAGTCAACTGCCTATGACATTCAACACCACCGATTTGGGGATGAAGAATTGAGTCAAGATAGATGAAATGAAAAGTCATAAAGATATTTTGTTTGCTACTTCTATGTACACCATGATTTGGCTTGAGTTCTGATGGTCTGACACCTATAAGCTTAATACTCCAGATTAAACTATAATCAAAAACCAATTAAATAATCTATATATAGAAAATGAAATTCCTATCCGAATAGCATAGCATGAGACTATGGGAAAAACAAAAACATGAAGAATATCTATCGCGACCTGGATTCTAGTTCTTAACTCTCAGCTGTGTCACCTTGGTTTGGTTTCCCCACCGGCAAAACAAGGCTGGTCCAGACTGCTGCTACTGGGTGCACGGAGTTGGTTCGGCTCAGCACAATTCCATGTGAGTGGAACAACAGCATGGGCCCACACGGTTTCCCGCCCATGACTGAAACGTCACCAGGTCTCTCTGTGTGGAGCCACTCCACTGGTGTGAAGGACCGACTTTCTGGTTAGTGTCTGCGTGCTTACCCCTGTCACTAGGGATACAATATACTACAAATGAGAGGGCAAATCCACTGCCACTGGCTAGATTCTGACTGAGTCTCTACAGGATAGAGCGGACTGCACCACAGGGTTGGAGCCTGTAAATCTTTACCACGGTAGCCAGCTTCATCTTTTCCCTGCAGATGGCTAGTGGGTTAGCAGCCTAATGTTTAACCCATACGACCACTGGGGCGCCTACCTCCTTTAGACTGGCACGACTCCCAAGTGTTGGTTTATGGACCAGTCTATAAGAAAACGAGGAATAAGTAGAAAAGCAGTATTTTCTCTAGGCAAGGTGTTAAATACAATACTTTTCCTCCAACATCATGCCCTTTTCCCCCATTACCGTATATACTTGTGCATAAGCCGAGTTTTCCAGCAAATTTTTAATGCCCTTTTTGTGGTAAAATTAGGTGCCTTTTGGTTGATATTTGGGTCAGCTTATCCTTGAGTATATATGGTATATAAAGTATTTAATTTCAGCTGTTTCCGGTTTGCCTTTCAGACCTCATATCACTGAAGGTGTTTGGCATCTGGACTTTCTGTCAATTGCCTTTTACTTCTTTAGCAATCACCACGTGCTTTACAATTCTGTGTCCCTCGAGTTGATTGGGTCTTCACATCAAAATGGTAGCAGTGAGGGCATGTGACCTCCTCTAACTTCAGGAGAAAAGAATCCAGACCAACAGCCCAAGACTGCTTTCTACAAAGCAGAGGCCAAGCCTCCCTCCAACATTTTCACCAATGTTGATCCCAGTCATCCCTCCCATAGCACTCTACTATGCTGGGTTCGAAAAGTCCCAGAGAACTCAGAGATAAAACCCATAATAATTACAGGTTGATTAGGGAAGTAACAGTTAACACTGTGGATCAGGAACAACTCGAGATACAGTTCTTTATTCAGTACAGCTTCTCAGTAGTACCTACAGGCAGGCTTCTCCCTGACCCTTAGCTTCTCATTCTTTAGCCCAGGGCAGGCCCAGCCTCTGCCCTATTCAGGCAAGTTTACTTCCACCAATAAATGCGCAGAGGCACTCTGCCAGTAAGCCTTGGCTAAAGATGCTCTGCTCTCTGTTCTGCCAATAACACTCCTGCCTGAAGGAGTTCCAGTCTTCTCATGCCACAATCCAGGAAGTTCAGGGAATCATTTCCTGTTCTAATGCCTCCATTGTTCTCCTGCTGCTTCTTGCCATCTCCAGGCTCTGGGCTCTAGAAAGAACTTGGTGGTGGTACCCTAGATACACTCAGTGGTGGTACCCCAAACACTTCTGCTGCTGGGATGACCACGTGGGAGGAAAACTGACCGATCTCACTAGGTTTCCATATACCTAATTTGTGTGGTTCAATCCCCAATGGGGTTCCACGCACCTTATTTGCATGTTGCTTTTAGGTACCTCTGAATTGGGCCCAACTCAGTTACCCGATGTGTAACAGAAGGAATCATGTGGAGTCCTGCACCGTTTTCACAATCATGGCTATGTTTAAGCCCACTGATGAATGCTGTATCAGTTTATCTACATGAAGGCCTTCCTTTCTTTCCCTGACGCGCAAGTCTACACAGCATGTATCTCCTCCTCCAGGGACTGGTCCTTCCTGACCACATATCCAAAAAGTATGGGAGCAAGTCTTGCCATGCTTGCTTCTCCAAGAAATATCTCAACTGTGCTTCTTCCAAGATGGTGTCTATTCTTCTGGTAGTCTATAGCATATTTCATATTCTTAGATAACATAATTCAAAAGCTAGTTTTCCTCATTCACCCACCTCACTGGCCAGCTTTCACATGTATATGAGGCAACTGAAAATCCCAAGGCTTGTCAGACACACCTCAGTCCTCAAGGTAACATGTTTTTTAATACTCTAAAGAGGTCTTGTAAGTATTTCTCCAATGAGATGCATAATTTGACTTTCTGACTGCTGTTTCCATGCACACTGATTGTGGTCCATGTAAAAATGAAATTGTTGACAACTTCAATCTTCTCTGTTAACCATGTTCCTTATGGGTTTGGTTGTGAAGGGTTTTATTTTATGTTGAGGCTGTAGTCTTTGATCTTTATCAGAAGTGTGTTAATTCCTCTTTGCTTTTGGCATTAATCCCACTTAATCATTTGATAGGAGTTACAAGACCATGGCTGGAAAAGCCACAAAGGAACAATCCATTGCAATGACTTATCATGTCACTTTCTTAATTCAGGCCCTCATCACACCTCACCCTAGAGTGCTGTCAACATCCTCAGTCTCTCTGCCCCTCCAATGAAACCTTTTAAAACTATCTGCTGAAATGTAAATGATTCTACTTTCAATCTACACTGGTTTTCCATCACTTCCTTACTGATGGGCAAAGAATTTAACTTACCAATTAACTTGTCCCATTCCCTACCCTACTACCCAGATTTGTCAAGTGTCTTGCTGTGTTCCTAACCAAGTGACACATTTTCAAGGTAGATGAGCAGATCTAACAAATTACCCTCAAAAGCTATAAATGCAAAAGCAAAGAACAGCAAGTTAACGTAATAATTAGAAAGTCTGAGTGACAAGCTAGCTCTTCTATACAGTTTACAAACCTAACAGGCAAGGCGCTGTAATAACCTGCTTTATAAGGAGGAGCCCTGGTGGTGGTACGGTTACATGTTGGACTGTGAGCCACATCGTTGGCCGTTTGAAACCATCAGCAACTCTTCAGGAGAAAGATTGGGCTTTCTACTCTGGTAGACGGTTACTGTCTTGAAAACCCACAAGGGTCACTGTCAATCAGCATTGACTCAATGGAGCGAGTTTGGTTATAAAGGAGAACTAGAGATTGAGTAAACTGCCCAAGGCAAACTGGGATGAGTCTATAAATGTTGACACTACACCACAGGTTCCTAAACTTATTTCACCCCTACTGAACTCTCTTTTCAGGGAAAAAATAAAACAAATCACTTAGTACCTGTCCACCACCCCCATGGGGGGCTGGGGGGGAGCAATGAAAACCTTTGTGCCGTCAACCATTATCCAGGATACAATACAGGTATCTGTGCTTTTGCAGCCTCTTGGATCATTCCAGCGCTCTACATGGGCCGGGTATCACTCATTTTGGGAAACACCACTCTGGAGCCTCCGAAAATTCAAAATCAAGCTCTTTGCTACTAAGTCTATCAATGTGACTCTGCCTACACTAAACCATTTCACAATCAGAGAGGAGGGAAAAGATGGGGAAAATCTCATTACTTAAGACACATGTATTGAGCTACTTTAGTCTGCTTTAATCTCTCCATACTTAGCTTATTCATCCTTTCTTCAACCGCAATCTAAAATCACCTGAAATGCTTTGGCAGCATTCATTAGCAAAATGTTCAGTGAACTAATATGAAAGTGGTAGATGATCCTAGCTCTTGCTTTCTAAAAACTTAAAAACTATATGGGAAGATCCTCATTAGTGTCAAAGAAATGCAAGTGAATGAGAGTCACCCCAGAATAACTCATAAAAATTAAGACAATGGTGATAATTCAGTGTGAGTATTGGGAAACAACAATGGTGGAAGGTTAAATTGATAAGGCCTATTTGGTTTGCAATCATCTATTAATTTTTTGTATCTATTAAAATGTAAGCATGCATATGTAGCAATGCCACTGCAAGAGACCTATACCTGCTAAGTATATTATGGCAGCTAAGTACAAAAACGTTTTCAGTATTGACCAAAATGAAGCCCTGCTGGGGCAGTGTTAAACACCTGGCTTGCTAACCGGAAAGGGGGTCAATTCGAACGTACCAGCTGCTCTGGAAGGAAGGATGAGGCATCTGCTTTAGAGATTACAGCCTTGGAAACTCATCAGTGAAATTCTACCCTGTCCTACTGATAGCTAAATAACTCCAAACATCCTTATTACAGAAAACTATGTAGCAATCAAAAAGGCTAGCGTTCCTCAACTACACCAGATTAGTGCTCCAAGATGGGCTATTACATGAACAGAGTAAGCAACAGACTATACACAGGACATGTTTATATGTAAACACATCTACAAAGTACTCTTAAGACTTACACATCTTTTCATTGTACAAGAGTTAAGCCAAGCATTACTACTAAGGTTCCAGTTCATACATGCATGCCTTTATTCCAAACTCCAAAAGGTCAAACTCATTGCCTCTGACTCAGAGCAACGCTGTAGGATAGTGTGGGTTTCTGAGACAGTAAATCTTTATGGGAATAGAAAGCCTTGTCTTTCTTCTGTGGAGTGGCTGGTGGTTTTGAACTGTTGAGTTTTCCATTAGCATCCCAACTTGTAACTTCCATGCTACCAGGGTTCCATTTATTCTACACAAAACGTATTTAAACATGTCTTCCATCAGTGAATGGCACCTGTCTGAGTCTCAGTAGAGTACCTTAATCAACATAGTGGTTTTTGAGGGGGATCTATTGGGCCAGTTAATTAAAGCAGAAGTCAGTTTAGAAGGTTACAGCAATTGCATTTAGAATTCTACAAATAGTTTCTCAAGGTGCACGGGGAAAACATGGGCATATTATGAAGTGTTAAAAAAGCCGAAAACCACATTCATGAGAAAGGCCAAGAAAGGTGCTCTAAGGAATTACACTCCCCACCCCCACCCCCAATTAGGGCAATGCACTTGTGCATTCTTTGATGGTAGCAAGGGTTGTCCTAGAAAAACTTTGTTGGGAAATGTCACTCCATCCACCCTACATAATTCCTTTATTGGCTGTTTACGTTTCTTTTTGCTTCTACAACTCAAACAACACCCAAAGGAACAAGATTTGAGTCACTCAAGGATACGTGGAGTACCATTTTGCACTAACCCACACAGGGGAGGGTGCTGACTGTGTCCACACAGGGAAAGAGGACCCGACTTCAACCTGGTGCTCCAAGAACGCAACACACTGACATGAAGCAGGTAAAAGAGATCCCTGAGGGGCCGGCCCCATTACCAACTAAGTGGACAGCACCACCCTGCCCCTAGAAGAATTCACTTTAGAGGTCAGCAATGAAGCTATACAGCTCAAGGAGAGGGACTTGTCTGATTAAACAGAAGCCAACAAAGGGGAAAGGGGGAAAAAAATGTGAAGCACATCCTGGCTCACCAAGCCCTGAGGACAATGTTTCTGAAGCCCAGAGCAGCAATGCACAGAGAGGACCACAGGGCCAGTCCCACCACGGGACACAGCGTTCCTCACTGAGCCATGGCACCACGGGGGACAACACTAGAGACACACAAGGTGAACTGTGCCCGTCCTGAGCCCACTACACTGAAGCCAGCCACTAGGGGTGTGCAGAACAGCAGGGGAGCAGAGCAATAAAGTTCCCAGGGAATGCCAGGGATAGATGTGGGGCCAGGGCAGGGCACCCCATCAGACTCGACTGGAAAACACTCGTAAAGGACAACAAATAGACCTTGAACTATTTATAGGGTTTTGTTGTTGTAGCTATTGTTTTATTTTCTATGGTTGCTTCATTGTACTCGGTTTTGTGATGATGCATATTGTTGTCACTGCATGTCTACCTGGAAGGGATAGGTGAGATGAGATAAAACAAGCCAGAAAAGAGAACAACAGGATAGCAGTTCTGGGGACACATGAGAGAGGGGGAAGCAGGGGAAAGGACGTGGTGTTAACAAACCCAGGGACAAGGGAACAACAAGTGATCCAAAATCAGTGGCAAGGAGGGTGTAGGAGGTCTGGCAGGGCTGGATCAAGGGCAATGTAACCGAGAGGAATTCCTGAATCCCAAATAAAGGCTGAACATGATAGTGGGACAAGAGGAAAGTACAAAGAAAAAGAGGAAAGAACTAGGAGGCAAAGGGCATTTATAGAGAACTAAATACAGGCATATACAGACGTAAATATATTTATAGACAACAAGAAGAGATCTATGTACATGTTATTTATAAGTTTAATATTAAAGCAACAGACGGACAGTGGGCCCTACCCAAGTACTCCCTCAACACAAGAACACCTTGCTCTAACAGTTTCACAGGCTGAGATGCTCTCCTTCCTGGCATGATCACTGAAGACAACAGGTGCACAAGCAAATGTGGTGAAGGAAGTTGATGGTGTTTGGCTATCAAAAGATATAAGCAAGCAGCCATCTAACTGAGAAACAACAAAGCCCACATGGAAGAAGCACACCAGCCTGAGAGATCACCAGGCGTCGAAGGGATCAGGCATCAAAAGACCAAAATAATCATAGGATTGTGAATGACGGGGAGTGCAGAATGGGGACCCAGGAACCATCGGTGGGCAATTGGACATCCCATTGCAGAAGGGCCTCGGAGAGAAAACCAGCCAGTCAGGGTCCAGTATAGCAATGATGAAACATACAATTTTCCTCTACTGTTTGAATGCTTCCTCTCCCCCACTATCACGATCCCAATTCTATCTTACAAATCCAGCTGGACTGGAGGATGTACACTAGTACAGATAGGAACTAGAAACGGAGGGAATCCAGGACAGATCAACCCCTCAGGACCAGTGGTAAGAGTGGCAATACAGGGAGGGTAGAGGGAAGGTGAGGGAGAAAGGGGAACAGATTACAAGGATCTACATATAATCTCGGGGACAGCAGAGAAGTGGGTGAAGGGAGATGCTCGACAGTGTAAGATATGACAAAATAATAACTTATAAATTATCAAGGGTTCATGGGGGAGGGAGGGGAAATATGAGGAGCTGATACCAAGGGCTCAAGTAGAAAGCAAATGTTTTGAGAATGAGGAGGGAAACAAAATGTACAAAAGTGCTTGACACAATGGATGTATGTGTGGATTGTGATAAGAGTTGTATGAGACCCCAATAAAATGATTTAATTATAAAAAAAAGGCTGCCATTTTGACATAGGTTAAAAACTGGAAACACAGGGAATCCAGGACAGATGACCCCTTCAGGACCAGTAGTAAGTGTGGCGATGCCTGGAGGGTGAAGGGAATGTGGGTTGGAAAAGTGGAACCGATTACAAGAATCTATGTGTAACCTCTTCCCTGGGGGATGGACAGCAGAGAAGTGGGCGAGGGGAGATGTCGGACCAATGTAACATGACAAAATAATAATTTATGAATTATGAAGGGTTCATGAAGAGGGGGGAGTGGGGAGGGAGGGTAAATGAGGAGCCGATATTAAGGGCTCAAGTAGAAGGCAAATGTTTTGAGAATGATGATGGCAACAAATGTACAAATGTGCTTGACACAATGGATGGATGGATTGTGATAAGAATTGTACGAGCCCCAATAGAATGATTTTTTTTAAAGTTTCTATGATTCATAGCACTACTTTAAAAGTTACCCTTGTATATAGATTTTGCATTAAAAGAGAAAAAAAGCTGTAAACCAATACTAAACTCTAGTTAATGATATTCATGCTGAAAGGGCATAGGGGAAAACGCACTAATAGCTACAATATACTTTGAAATACATCAAGATATGCCTTTGAATGAATCGATGTAGGGATGGATAGATTTAACAAGTATTATACAATGCTAACTTTAATATTTACGTTGTATATATATAATTTTTAACAATTAAAATTTTTATTAATAAAATCTTGGAAGGAAATGTTAAAACTAACACATTTTGCTAGTACAAAAAGTACGATAAACTCAGGAAAGGACAGAAACATATTTGGGGAAGGTTATCGAAGTGCTGATTCAGTTATGTCTTGAGGGGGGAACCAGATGCATTAGAACACAGCAGCTACGACATGAAATTCAAATATTATAGTAATGGAAGAAGAGACAATAAACCATTTACAATCTACACCAATTCAGCCATCCCATAAATAATTCCTGAGGCCCCATTACGTGTTGGACAGGATTTCCTGCCTCAAATAACCAAGTCCTCCATACATGACAGCTAGCAGTTGATGTACCCGTCACAACAGTTCTGTCAAACAATGGAAACTGACACTCAGAGCAATTAAGTGACTTGCTCAAGGTCATGCATAGCTGGCGAAAGGCGCAGGCGGCTACTTGGGCCACATGACCCATCTGGAGTAGGGACACTGGGCAGACTACACTATCCCCCTCGGAGGGTACAGTGTACTTCCAGGTTCCAAAGTATTCAAAGGCCAAAATGATGGAACCACAGACTCAAACAGCAACTTTCAAGGCCTGCTTCAGCTACCACTATCGTCTCCCAACTGTTTCCGGTTCTCAGCTCACATTATTTTCAGAACACTCTGGCACCTGAGTAATACAAAGAAAAATGTTAAAAACTGATGAAGAGAAACCAAGAGGAGAAGACTACGTGGACAGAGGAGGATAGCAGGACACTAAAACGTCACCTGGTCAGGGAAAAGCCCCCAAATCACCGAGAAAAACCATCAGGATGCAGTGAAATGCTTTCTTCCCAAATGAAGGGAATAGAGCCAGGTGACTGGCATTGCAAGGGAATCCTTCTGTCAAATGCGAGAACTAGGGAGTGATTCTGACAAGTTAGACAAAACTAGGAGGCCAAAAGGTAGAAAACAGAAGACCTTCAACCTCAAACATCTTTAATCAGCGATCAAGATTTGGCCCTCTTGAATTCCATACATCTATGATTATTAAGATACAAGCAGAAAACCCCACTTTCAAGAATTTTATCTATTCACTAAGATTAAAATCTCTTAAATTGTTATAAAGGGAGAGAACAAAATCATCTTAGGCAATAAGTTCAAAGTAATCATATATATGGAAGACAAACCTCTGAGGGTGCCCTCTCTGGGAGGTTTTTAAGGACAACTACAGTAAGTAATGTCTTATTCTTTTAAAAATGAACTTCTTTAATACTTCTAGTTTTATAGTGATGTAATCTTGGAACAGTTTTTAAAGTTCATTTCTCTATATAATTTTTTAAAAATTATCTGAAGTTATCCTATCTTACAGGTAGGCCAGCATCACATGAAATACTCCTAGCCAGTTCACAGAGATGACTATTTCTGAAAATGAAGCGGGTCTCTACAGTAGCAAAGCAACGAATGAAAAACTCCGCCCAGAGCAACTACCCACAATAACAGAACAGTCTACTTCAAAACATGTCTAAAAACCCACCCAAGTTTCCATCTGCTATGAGGGGGGTTCAAAATGCTTGTGGAAGAATTTCATCATCTTTTAATTTCATTTTTCCACAAGCTGTTTGAAGCTCCCTGGCAGTTCAGAATCAATAAAACCACAAAACACAGTCAGTTCTGACTCACTGCGATGCTCTATATGGTTTCTGAGACTATACATCTTGATGGGATTCAAGTAGCCTCATCCTTTTCTTGAGGAACTGATGGTAGGTTTGAACTACTGATCTTGGTTAGCAGCCCAATGGTTATCCACACCACCAGCCGGGCTTCTTAGAATACATAAAAGAGGCATTTTATTACTTCAGCATTACTTAAGAATAGGAGCTCAACAACATGAACAACCCATCCTTCTCCAAAAAAACCCCACAAGACCAAATAACCAAGCTTGCTTGGAGAACACTGTTACATTCATCTAATGCAGTGGTTCTCAACGAGGGAGGTTTTTGTCCCTCTACTCAGGAGACATTTTTGGATGTCAAAAGTGGGGGAGAGAGGTGTTACTGGTGGTTATCTCAAGAACCCAAAAAGAACAAAAACACCTCAAATCAAGCTCACTGCCATCGAGTCAGTGCCGACTCATCGTGATCCCCTGTGGGTTTCCAAGACAGAAATTGCTTACACGAGTGACAACAAGCCCCGTCTTTCTCCTTGGGAGCAGTGAGTGGTTTCTGGCAGATCACAGTCCAACTACACTATACCAGGGCTCCTCCATCTCAAGGACAGAGGCGGAGAGTGCTGCCAAACCCCTGGCATTGCACTGGACAGGCGCCACCTAACACTAATGGGATTCAGACATAACCAACACGGTGATGTGCGTTAGGCGTTGAGCTGCCAACCGTACAGTCAGTAATTCAAACTCACCAGCTGCTACGAGGGAGAACAACAAGGCTGTCTTTGTCTGTTCCCATGAATCCGTAACGGTTGCTATGAGTTGGAATCAACTCGATGGCAGTGGGTTTGGGCTTCTGATTTTTGTGAGCTCCAATGGAATTAGGTCACACCTGGCAATTTTTAACATGGCAGCTAGCTCAGCATTGTCTTCTTAGTTGCTCAGAAGATACAGCTGCTTTCACTACAGCATGTAGTTCACCAAACCCTCAGCTTACCAGAAAAAGGAGTCCCATGGCTCTGTGAGGTAATGAATTGCTGGGCTGCTAACTGAAAGGTCAGCTCTTAGAACCTGCAGCGTGCTCAGAAGGAGAATGAGGCAGTTTGCCTCTGTAAAGATGGAGTCTTAGCAACTCTGTGAAACAGTTCTACCATGTCCTCGAGAGTCTCTAAGAGTCTTACATGACTCACTGGCAGTGGGACTGTAGGAAACCCACAGGAAAATTTACCATTATTTATCACTTGCATTAAAAACTTATTAGAAATTGTTATAAGGAAATAATCTTTGTGTTCTATGTGATACGAATACCCCCAAACATCATGTAAAAGGCAACATCATTTAAAATGCAACCAACTTTGCTCATCAACTTTCATATATGAACCTGGAACACAGCCATTCTTTAAATAGTAAGACAAGATTTCAGGCACACTTGTAACAAGGGTCTAGCTTATTTTCAATTCTTATTTTCAAATGTGATACTGTCAACAACTTTGAGGGACACTTATCTTCTCTGCTCTATAGCTGCAAGCATGATCATTTTTGGATTAATACCAACTACTATAATCACTATCTTATGAACTCTTACGTTTCTACAGCATTTCTTTCCCTACCACCATGTTTGCACCCACGTGTCCACTAACAAACCATATCGATTATATTTTGGTGCATAATTATCCTAAAAGGACGAGAGAATATTGCCATCCATCTTTTTCGCAAAACTCATTTTGTTTCTTACAGAAAAAACACTGCATTTTGAAATCTTTCTTATTAAATGATTCGTCCACTCCAACTCTTGATTTGGAGAAAATTTATCTAGGCTGTATCATCTGAAAATTCAGTCTAATGTGGCTTACAAAATCAATTTTACAGTCGCGGCCTAGGGTGCTGCTGCTGCCTGTCACATTGTCTTCATCTACTAGTCCCACTAACTGCGACAACGTGCCACGACAGGAAAGTGAACACTTCCAATTTCTCAGCTGTAGCCAATGAGAGCTCTAAAAAGAGTAATGGCCGTTGCCATATACCTATAGCCTTCATCCAAACGCCCATATAATGGTTGTTTTTTTCTTCATATAATGTTTAATATGGTCTCTCCAAACTTCTTTTGTACCATGTGCAGCAATGCTTCGGACAAAGAAAAAGCTTTATTCTCTATTAAAAATATTTTTCTTTTTGTTCTCTTTAAAACTTCCAATAAATACAAACAAACAAAAATACAAACCATGAAACGAAAAACTTAACAGTAGTAATAATGCTCAAAAAGAGACTAAATTTTAGGTCCAATGGATTTTACACAGTTAAGAGAACTGTTTTCTACCCCATCCTATGGTTATGGGCAAAAAATAGGAGGCTATTTAGTTCAACTCACAAAGTATCAATAATGGTCTCAATGTTGATTATCTGATTTAGATGATCATATGGGAGTCCTGGGAGGAACCAATGTTAAAATCTGGTCACCTTACTTTATAATCAATCACATGGCCTTTGGTTTCTAGATTATTTGTACCCCTTTTCTGTGTGTCCAGGATCAAAGAATCCACAGAACCCCTGGCCCTGGTGAGTGTGCGCTCCAATTCCACAGACCATAGAGCAGTGGCTCTCAACCTGCCTCAGGCCGCGACCCTTACATACAGAGTTCCTCATGTGGTGGTGCCCCCCAACCATCACATTACTTTTCTTGCTACTTCACAACTGTCATTTTGCTACTACTATGAATCATAAGTATCTGATATGCAGGATGCATTTTCATTGTCACAAATTGAATATAATTAAAGCATAGTTTTTAATCAGAAAAACAATATGTAATTATATATTAAATATTTATTTCTAATGACAAATCAATGAAATTTATTTCCTCTTGAAGCATGGTTATCAGTTCTTCACGCCGAGTACTTGAATGTGGGCGGCTCTGCATGTAGGCTACCCGCCAGGAGATGGATAGAGTGGTGGTGTCTAAGACCATCAGAAATATGGTTTGTCCGATGGTCTTAGGCGACCCCTGTGAAAGGGTTGCTCGACCCTCCAAAGGGGTAGCGACCCACAGGCTGAGAACCGCTGCCATAGAAAGTTGAGGCTTTTAACTTCAGCTTTCTACTACCTGTGGCGTTTTAACTCAGTGTCAGGCTCAGGCGGAATCCAAGTCTCCTGACTCCCAGGCTAAGAACTTGCAGGCTGTGTGTAATGTGCTGTGTCCCACGGTTATCTGGTGGTTCTCCCCCAAGTTTATTAGTTGGAAAATTCTCATGTTAATTCAAGATCAGATTAAGATCTTAAGGGAAATTATGGATTCTTTGAATGAAGCAAAAAAAAAATTTAAACAACTTTGAAAAGACCTAAGTGATCATTTACACTTAGGAGTCTTTTTCATAAACTTATCATATTCTAAGGGTTAAGAGTGTACGTGTACCTCTGTTACCTTCTAATAGATCTTTGCAGTAAAACATAACCAGGAAACCCGTGCCTTTCTTTCACTGCCGGCAGGGAAACACATGGTCCACAGCACTGGATACCACCACGTAGACTGGGGGGACACCAGTGAAGGAGGATGGGAACACATACGGAGGACAAACCCATTTGGAAAATATGTTAACGTGTGCCTTTACTGTAAAAACCGTCATGAACTTTTTTTTCATCAAAAACTTTTAAAGTGTTAATGAATGTTAAGAATTTGGAAGAGGCCAATCTAGTACACAAAGCTTTCCCCAGTTCAGTTGGCCATTTTCTTAGGGAAATGTAGATTTTAACCTTGGATTCACGGGAGTGAGCCCTTACGTGTAACAAAGAAAGGCTCTGGAGTACCTTAAAAGCATTTGTACAAATACAGTGATGATGATTTATAAATTATCAAGGGTTCATGAGGGAGGGGGAGTGGGGAGGGAGGGGGAAACGAGCTGTTATCAAGGTCTCTAGTAGAAAGCAAATGTTTTGAGAATGAGGGCAACAAATGTACAAATATGCTTGACACAATGGATGTATGTATGGATTGTGATAAAAGTTGTATGAGCCCCCAATAAAATGATTAAAAAAACACTGTACAAACTCTATGCAGAAACTGATTTATCAGTCAGGGACAGATATCAACTCAGTGTTCAGGTAATACACAACCTACCTACGACAATTTCTGGCATTCTAATTGGTTGTAGCGAACACAGGATCCACAGTGGCAAAAGTTAAAGCAGCCCAAACTACAGGGTGCTAGGCAGCTGGTGCAAGTGATGGCAGAGAACTGCACAGGCACAGAAAGATGTTCTTCATTGTGATTTGTTGCTGAGCGTCAACAACCTGGCACAGAACCGGGTAACAGAGCAGGGCTGCATTTATAAAACGCCTTTCTGTGTATGCGTGTATGCCACGGAGGCCAGGTGTTTGAAAGAACACTTACTAAGATGCCAATATTACAGTGTACCCCAAGGTAAGATTCTGAGGCATTCATCACAGTCTTCTTTTATGAATGATTTTACTTATACTAAATTTTTTAACCAAAAAATAAGTTTAGTTTCTAAAAAGTTCGTGTGGAAAAGCCCCAATTTCCCATAACCTTCATATGTGCATTTAGTGAAGAGTTAATTTGAGCGAACTTATTTTGAGAAGTTTCCTGGGAGGATAAGGTGAGAAAGTTGGCATGGTGGTGATGTGAGATCAGAGAGTACTTGACTGTCCCCTCAGTCTGAAGTTGCATCACAGGCTGAAACATGCTACCCCTCCAAGTCCCAGATCCCTGTAGGTGTGACATGTCTTCCTGCCTTTTCACATCACACGGTAGCCTTCACTTGCTGGGGATTAACTGTGACGGAGGGCACAACTTGATATTCCCCTCCATGAATCCATTCCACGATTTATGTTCCTTGAGAACTGGGACAATATTTTAGTCTGCTTTGTGTCCCTATGGGATACATAATAGTTACTCCATAAATATTAATTGGAGAAACAACTTGTATAAAGAGCGAGAGGTTCCAGGTGCAGGTCTTTGACAAAGATTCTTGAATTGGGATAATCAGAAGGCTTATTTGAGAAAACGAATACAAACTGGCTTTGGAAGTATGCCAAAAATCCACCAAACGGGGTGAAAGCAAAATTAACATACTTACTACCAGTATATGCTCCCATGCAGAAGTCACGTTTTAACTTTTAAAATAATTTTAACTAATCTCAAGGAGTATAGTGGCATTCTTAGAAAAAGGCACCAAATCTTCCTGAAAGTTGTGCTGTGCCAGTGACAAATGCATGGAAGAGACTCAAAGCAAAAGTGTAACACAAGCCTGATGAACTGTCACAGTCAAAGGGAATCAATGCCCCTTCTTGGACCTCAAAAATCATGGCAACAAAGGGAAAACCCTTTCACACTATCAAAAGAGTTTATTGCAGGTACACCCACAGAAGGCAAAGCATTCGTTGTAGGGATTTTAGAAAGGTAATACAGGGAAGGCATTTGGGGGTAGCCTCAAGTACAACCAGATCCGTGACACAAGATACATGAATGGTTGCACAAGTGCAACCACCGAAAATAGGTTGTCCCCCTAAATTAGCCGTGGAACCAAATAAAAACCTCTTATAAGAACTCTTTACCGGAGTAGAAATCCCTGTCTTTCTCCTGTGGAGCTGGTGGTCCGGCACTGCGGACTTTTTGGCTATGCTAACCAGTATCCCACAAGGGCTCCCTAAAATGCTGCTGGCTCCTCCTCCTCCTCCTCCTCACGTTTTTAACAGCAGAAAGAAGGTATACAAAGGAATACAAGTATTTGGAAACAGGAAGTGACGATCTTAAAGAGTACACCTTAAGTCTGACAGTCACAGTAACATGAATTTGGGACTGTAGATCCTTCACAAGCCAGCAGCAGACTTGATTGGTGAGGACTGGTGAAGGAAGGGTCCTGGTCATGACAGATAGTAAACACGAATAACATACAGATACAGAAGGAAAGGGAGGCCACTGGAGATCCCCTTGCAGAGGGGTCTAAGGGAGGAGACCAGCCAGTCAAGGTGCGATGTAGCAACAATGAAAAGCACAACTTTCCTCTAGTTCCTAAATGCTCCCCCGCCCCCTACTACCATGATCCCAATTCTAGCTTACAAATCTGGCTAGACCATAGGATGTACACTGGTACAGATAGGAACTGGAAGCACAGGGAATCCAGGACGCATGATACCTTCAGGACCAGTGGTGTGAGTGGTGATACTGGGAGGGTAGAGGGAGAGTGGGTTGGAAAGAGGGAACCGATTACAAGGATCTACATATGACCTCCTCCCTGGGGGACGGACAACAGAAAAGTGGGTGACGGGAGACATCGGACAGGGCAAGATATGACGAAATAATAATTTATAAATTATCAAGGGCTCATGAGGGAGGGGAAAAAATGAGGACCTGATGCCAGGGGCTTAAGTGGAGAGCACATGTTTTGAGAATGATGAGGGGAATGAATGTACAGATGAGCTTTACACAATTGATGTACGTATGGATTGTGGTGAGAGTTGTATGAGCCCTAATAAAACGATTTTAAAAAAAAGAAGGAAAGGGAGGAGGGAATGCAAGAGGAAAATTTAAAAAGCTTTAAAAAAAGTTTATCAGCTGGGAATTGCCACCAATAAACACTTAAGTACTTTAAAGCCACTTGGAACTAAACTTCAAAATGCCATTAGAATTCCGTCTGCAATGTTCCTTAACCATCACCTACGGCATCAACACTGTCCGGTGTGCTGAAGTTTAGAGCATTAAGACCCAAACAGGGCAGACTGTGTCCTGCTGGTGCAGTGCTCCCTGGAGAATGCTGGTGAGGACAAAAACCTCTGTGTACCTGGTTCTACCAGACAACAAATCCACTGGGCATGGTCTTTGAGGAAAGAGACCCACAAAATAGATTTCTGTTTTTAAAATGGAACAACAATTAGAACTCACATGGGGGGGTGTCAGGCAAAAGTTATTTTTTTCCAAAGTAAGAATATAATCAGTTTCAGAACCCCAATTCACAAGTTAGATGGGTTACATTATTCAACTGTTTTGCACAATGAAATGTAAAATATCTACAATTATGTACTTAAGCTGCAATTTAAAAAAAGGAAAAATCCTAAACTATTACTACTACTCACTTTTTTAAGTAGCAAGAAGGTATGGGAAAGAATAGCAGTTTTACAAAACATTAACTGACAATATTAATACACCAGAGTTTGACAGATCACAGTAGCACGTACGTCAAACCCATAGTGTCTCTAAATAGCTTCCAAAGAAGTAGGGAGTTCAGGTCTGCAAACTAGAGTGAACACAACTCAAACATTAGAGACCAGTTCACATTCCAATTCCAGTGCCCCGCCACCTATCCTAACAAACATTCCAAAGCCTTTCTGAAAGGACTCTGAGAGAGATCTCGCTTCATCTGGATCTACAATTCAGATAGCACCCTCCAGGTTCTCAATCAGTACCCCTCTTTCTCCACTCAACAGGTGAGTCATCCTTGGAATTCCTTACAGCACTGTGTATTTTTATGACACCCAACCCACACTGATTTGCTGTAAAATCATGTGATCACCTGCCTTTCCTTGTAAAAATGTAAACTTCTTGGGGACCAAAGACTCTTCTAGTGTCAGCCCAAAATCATTTAAGGTGGTCAATAAAGACTCAATTCATCTTCAGAATTGGCACCCCAATCTTTCCTCTTGAAGCTGCATAGATCCTTTACTGTTAGCTGCACCAAACTCAATAACCAAACTCACTGCCACAGAGTCAATTCCCGACTCAACATAACTCTGTGGAGCTGGGTAGGCCTGTCCTGGTGGGTTTCCAAGACTTAACTCTTTACAGTAAAGAGTCTCATTTTTCTCCCAAGAATTGGTGTGTGGTTTCGAACTGCTAAGCTTGCCACCAGGACTCCTTTCACTAGACTGAAAACAGTCAGTGTAGAGTTAAGAACATGGACTCTGGTCCCCTGACTGCCTGGACTGAGATCCTTGATTTGCTACACAGCATATGCCTTAACTTCTCTGTGCTGCTGTTTCCTCATCTGTAAAACGTGGATTTCATACCAACTCCGCCCAGAGGGGTGCTCATACAGGTTATATGGAATAATAAATGTACAGTGGGAGGCACAGTAAGAACCTAAATACAAGTTCATTACTCAAGGGGGGGAAGCAGGGTATAGCCTGAAAAAGCACTATTATTTCCCACAGAACATACAAAAAGTAAAGCTTAAACTCTTGCCTGGTGTGGAGTTTTCCAGAAGAATGAGACAGCGTTGAAAAGCACTCCTTAAAGCTGCCGAATGCTGTGGACATAACCTTCTAAATCCAACCTAAAATCACTGGCACTGAGATCCGCCCTGCACAGCTCTCCGGCCTTAGACCTTTTGGCACTCGCGGTATAAACAGGACCATGCTTTGTCAGAAGCTTACTACTTAGTAAAAAAGGAAAGGTTACTCCTGAAGTGAAGTATTATATTAAACCCTTCTTAATTAATTACATACATTTACAGGGTTTCTCATTGTAAGTGACACTAACCACGAGGTGGCTCCTGAAACAATCCACGGGGTCTGGAAAGCAGGCACCTATACCCTTTATCCTGGGTTATGAGATACAGTCAGTTTTTCATTTCCAGGGGGAAAGCTGAGTAATTTTTGGGGGGGGAGGGTTACTGCCAACTAAGTTTGGGAACCTATGGTATATAACGTTGACATCTGGAGAGACAAGAAACACTTATGAAATGCCTTAATATAGTATAATATAGAGATCCTTACTTGAAATGTTCAAGTCTCTAGGAGACTTCTGACCCCAGCTCTCCACTGGGACAGCACATGAGGAACTCTCCTCTGCTCATGGATACAGCAGGGTGCTGACCACACTTTCCTCTGTGTCAGAGTCCTTCGCTATGTCTGAGAGTTTACAGAAAGACCAAACAAACAAAAACAAAATCGGCCCAATTTTGCTGTCTCCAGCAATTCCATTACAATGGCCACTAACCAAACTAATATACTGCTGCTGCTTTTGCGATTTCCTTGGCTGAAAAGGCAAGGGACGTAACTTTACAAGTATAGCACAGGATGCCCAACGCTCAGGCCCACAGACAAGCCCCAGGACAATACAGGGATTACTCAGATATTCAGCGAGTTTATGTCAACAGCTCATCGGCCGCTCAAACTATTAGATGACTTCCTAAGCTTAGTAAGACATTTCTCTAGCAAGCCACCCAGTTTAATGTGGCTTGGCACTCATGATCCCGAATGTCCCATGCACAGCTCCCCAGAATGCCAGACTTAACTCCACCCTAGTGTCTAATTCAAAACAGAAGAACGCTCTCAGGTGGGATGCTCTAGATCGTTTAACAGAACTGCATAAAACCAGACAAGGAAAACTTTTCAAGAATGCCTAAAATTACTTAAATAGCAGCCTACTTCTCTGTGAAATCAAGCTCACACACAACTAGCTACACAATGAACACATTTTTAAAATGTAAGACATATGCGTATTATACTCGGCCTCTTGAGGTTTCTGAAAGGCCCCGTGTTTTATGAACGGTTCAGTTTTGTGAGCAGGATGGCTTAGCCAATCCTTCCTTTTTATAAATCTCGGTTAAGAGCTTCCACTCGTCTCCTCGCGGCTGGGTTTGAAGTCCTAAGGCACCTGAAACGTCGCCAAGTTTACACAGCACCCCAGTGACTCAAGGCCCGGCCCGAACAGCCACGGTACCTGAAAATCAAGGGAACTCCAGGCAAAGGTTGTCCCCGGCCACCTTCCCAGTCTCCGAGGGCACTCCGCCCCTCCCCTCTCCCGTCAGCGCCGTGGAAGCAAGGTCAGGAGCGCCAGCAGCAGCACCGCGCTCGGCCGCCAAGAATCTTCCCAAAGGTCTGTGGGCGCCTCGCGCCAATAGTTACAGCCACGAGGAGAGCGAAGAGTGGCGGCCACGTTCCGACTCCCATGGCTGCACGGTACCATCCACGCTGCATGGAGCCCAGCGGGGCCAACAGGCTCCGGCACCCGGCTCGCGTGCAGCGGTCCGACACCGCCACGGCTCCCAGGCAGCAGGGGCTCCTCCCACCCCACGGAGGGAGACACGGGGCGGGACGGACCCGGGCCCCGGACTGCCGGCTAGACGGACCGCGGCTTTCCCGGGCCCCGCCTCACTTGCTGAGGAGGCGGAAACCAGGGGAGAGGGGCGGCGAAGGGGAGTGGCAATGTCGCTAGGCTCGGCCCCCCTGGCCAACCGGATCCGAAGCTGAAGGACGCGGCTTCACGCCCCCTCCCTGCTGCACCCAGAAACCACACGCGGGAGACCCCCTGAGGCGCCCCCCCCACGCCAGCAGGCCCGGGCGCGGCCGCCCGCCCGAGGCCCCGCCCATCGCAGGCCGACCGGGAGGGGGGGGCCCGCCGCAAACAGCGCCGGGCGCGAGCCCCGCCCCGCCCCTTCCTCCACAATCGCACGCGCGCGCCGGCCCCGCCCCCGAGCGGCGGCGCGAGAGCCCGCCCCCTCCGCGCGCACCGGGACTACGCTCTCCTCCCCCTCCCGCACGGAGAGCTACCCCGCTCCGCCCCCCACCCCCCTCACACAGCCACACGCCTCCCGCCCGCCTTCTCTACGGGAAGCCGGGAGGTCAGCCCCCCTAAAAACACACACCCTCGAGTCCGGCGTTACCCGCCGCCCGGGATCCCCGCCCCGGCCCGGCGTGCTCTCACCGCAAAGCTGCCTCAGTCGCAAGTCACTGCGTGTCCCTCTCGGCGTGAACCTCGGGCTCAGCTAGGAGGCCCTGAGAACAGCAGTGGGCGCAGGCCCGCCGAAGCGGACTGGCAGCCCCCCTCTTCCCTAGCCAGGCGTCCACGGGCCCCGGTGCCCAGCCTGGGGAGGAGGGAGGGAGGGAGGGAGGGAGGGAAACTCCAAGGGGGAAAGGGGAGGGGGGGAAGATGGAGAAACCGTCTCCGCCGCCTCTACCGCCGCGGCCGCTTCTCTGTTACCCGGGAAATCCCGCCCACTCCCTAGTCCCGCCCCACAGAGGGAAGACTCTATTTCGTTCCACCATTGGATGCATAATCCGCCCGTCAAATAGTTCGCCAATAACTACTCTCCGTCTGCTGAATGCCCGCCCCTTCCCCCTCGGCTAGAGAGGGAGGGGGGAGCCGCTCACCTTCTCCACGCCCCTATTGGCGGGGAGCGTCCCTAACTCGACCCCGCCTATTGGAGAGGGATGGCTGAATCCCACCCTCAAGCCGCAACGCTATTGGAGGAAAAAGGGAGGCCCTTCATGTCTCATTGGAGGACACCATATGTCCCGCCCCATACGATCTCCCTCACAGGCCCTACAAGTCTGCTCCCGCCTCCGCCGGTCTTCGCAGAGGAAGGCGGCTACCCGGGCTCTCCCACCGCCCCAGTAAGGTAAGTAACCGAAGTGGGGTAAAATGTCCGTAAGTGAATAGGCCCCTCCTACCCCACTGCCGGGGCAGGCCCCGCCCTCAACCCTGGGATTCGACAGCTCGGCACGGGTTGGAGCAACCATTGGTCAAGAAGCCCGTCTAGAAAGGCACCGGCTCCGCCCTGCGCGGGGAGGCTGAACCTTAGCAGTCCTTTTGTGGAATGTTTACACTAGAGACAAGCTCAAAGAGTTCCACGGCCCGCGACGTGAGATGGCGCGGAGATCCCAGGCCCTGACATTTGAGGAAAGGCAACACATTACCACCCGGGACGCCCCCTTGCCGAAACACGAGAAAAAGAGCGCCTCACCCTTTAACACCCAGTTCTCTCTTTACACTATTATTTCCGCACGCTACCATCTAGAAAACACAAATTCGAGTGTATATCCGGGGCACAGCCGGCAGCTCCCTTCAGCCGGTACAAAAGCAAGGGTTGGAAACTTAAGACAGAAAACAGCGCGCTGGGTTGCCAGCCCGCCCGCCCCCGAGGACGCAGTCCTAGAAAGCTATAACCGAAAGAAAAGCAGTCTTAGCACAGTCGCCGCCCTTAGCAATCCTCCAGAAGGCGGAGCGTGGAGTAAGACCCTCGCGATCTCTGGGGTAGAACTGAAAAAAAAAGGAAAACACCAAACCGACCGTGGTAGAAATGAACCCCGGGTATATCTAACTGGGGGCAAACCAGTAAGAATTGTTTTCTTCTTCCTTGACTAATGAATGTTAATATCGCTTGCCCTTCTGCTGCGCATGGGTAATAATGCCGTGGAACACAGTGCTTTCGACAACTAGGTTGCTTTTACTTGTTCCCCAAATTGGGCGGAGGATTGACGTTGGCCCTGGGTTGGGGGGGCCCTCACACAGCTCCAGAAAAGGGGGCGGGACTGGAGACTTCCCGCTCACTCCAGCAAAAAGGCTGCACTCCACCGAGAGGAGCTCCGAAGTGGCAAACCACAGAGAATCTGCTCCTCGATCCCCCTACCCGGTCCCTCCTTCCGCAGCCCAGCAAAGGAGCTCTGGCAACAGGTGGGCCTGACTCCAAGGATGGCTCCAAGTCGCGAGGACCGTGGCAGCAAATTGTCAACTCCACGAGTAACCGACAGGTGGGAGCGGGAGCAGTCTCACTGGGCGCTTCGCTTTTGCCCTTGGACGGAGCTCTAAAACTGAGTGGGACAAAAGCGACCCCGGGGCCAAAACTGCCGGAGGTTAGGAAGAAACAGCATTTTGGTGGGATGCGCCAAGACGCCTTTAGTCCTGGGCTGTCCCCCTTCACAGGCTGGATGCCACCTGGAGCATGCCAAATCGCAGCCAAAACGCACTACCCCTGGCTGCCTCTGCTCTCAGGCTCCCAGGCCAATCGTAAAGACACTGCCAGCGTCTGTTGCGCTAACTAAAGCTGAAGACAATCTCCCGGAAGAGAATAACCAGGTAGCACTGTAATCTTCCAGCCGAGAAGGGCACTTCTCATCCTCAATTCCAGCAGAACCCCGCGAGTTACGCCCCCTAAATCCACTCTACATGGTTACTCATCTCCAAGTTGCACCCGGAAGGCTATCAGATGTCGATCCTTGGAAGGATCTTTGTGTGCCTTCTTCGCTCACCATTAAACTCCCCCACCCCCCGCCAAGGGCGCCGAGTTCTGGACTTCCGGGCGGGAGGGCAGTTCAATGGAGCGTGGCGGGCCCCATACAGTGCGAAGCGCGCACACGAGCGAAGGGAGGGGGCAGGGAAGAGAGGTTGACTTTTCTCCTCCCCGCTCGCCCCGCCATGGGCGGAGCTACCCAGTTCGCCAATCACAAATAGGGGCGGGACCTTACGCCACACGTAAATCGCTGGCATCCTTCCTCCGCCCTTCACGGAAAAAAAGAAAAAATCCTAGCAACTTAAAACTCCAGGCCGCCCTCCCGATAGGCGGAGCTCGAAAGAATGTCATCCAATTGACGACCAAAGTGGAGAGAGGAAAAAAAAGGCAGTCTCGCCCAGCCAATAGGAAACAAGAGAAGGCGGAGCCTCTGGAGGAGCCAGCGGTGGGCGGAGAGAGCGCTCCGCCCCTCAGCTACCCTCCCGGCGGGTTGCACAAGCCCCTGCCCCAGCATAGTAAACAGGCTGGGCCAATGAGTGGAGGCTCGGGTAGCTCCGGTCCTCCGCGGGCCCCGTCCCCTCCGCCGCCGCTGCTGGCGTCGCCTGCCTGACCCTCGCACTTGGCGCCGGTCCCCGCCTCCCCGCGGGCAGCCTGCCGGAGGCCGCCATGCGAATGACAGGCGCGCCCCCCGCGCCCCTCCCCGCCCGCTGATGCATTTCCTTTTCCCGATTCCGAGCGTGGAGTCTGTTTTCCCGGTTTCCGACCTTCACTGCCCCTTTTCAGGCCGCCCCTTCGTGCGCGCGCGAGCCCGCCCGCCCGCTCGACGCCGAGCGGCCCGCAGCGGCACCTCGCGGGAAGGGGGAGACCGGGCGCGGCGCGGCGGGGGAGGGGGAGGGAGCAGCCGGCCGGTGCCGCCGCCACCGCCGCCGCGGGAGGGGAAGGAGGCAGCTCCATGTTTGTAAAGGCATCAGCTGGGGCAGCGGGACGAAGCCGCCGAGTTTCTGGCGGCTTCCCACCCCTCCGGGCCAAGCTCCGCCACGGTTCACGGCCTGGCGGGCTCCGGCGCCCAACACCGGCCGCACCACCCCGCGGGGGCTGCTGCGGCCGAAGCGCGGGGACGCTCCGGCGGCCTCCCCCGCCCCCCGCCGCCCCTCCCGCCAGCCCGGCGTTGCCCCCGCCCCCAGAGTCCCTAACAACCGCGGGCCCTGGCGCCCGCGCCGCCTCCGGGCGCGCCCACCGCCCCCTCCGACAAGTTTGTGGACAGAAACAAAACCCCGGGGCGGCTGCAGCCGCCGGGCGGCGTGCTCGGCGGGGAGAGCTGCGGCCTCCGCCCGCTGGCTAACTCCAGCTCTCCACCAACTCCAGGCGCCACGAGCTCGGTGGGCCCGGCCAGCTGGCCGCGCTCCGGCCGCCGCCCCTCGCCGGTCTCGCGCGCCACAACCGGGGCCTGCTTCCAGTAGGTGTACGGAATCCCCTATTTTCTCTTTACAATGGGCTTGCTGGGGGCGGGGGTCTTTTTCCCCAAAGGGAGGGACATTCCAGGAGCAGGGAAATCTCCTGCCTACCCCTACCTCATTCCACCGCCGAAACCGACTACTCGGAGACATAAACTAGGCAGCATGGCCGGTGCCCCGGCGACCCCAGGCTGGGCCGGCCCCCTCGCGGCTTGGAAACACACATGCACGCGCGCGCACACACATACACACACACACACACACACGCAAGCGGGCGGCGCCAAGAGCTCTCCTTCCTGGCCTGCCCCTCGCCTCCCTCGGCCGCCGGCCTCGGAGCCTCCCCCCAGCAGAGCTCCGTCCCCGGGCTCGTGGCGCCTGCACCACGGCCGGCTGGCCGAAGCGAGCGGCTGGCGGAGTGGCCCCCAAACGCCCGAGATTGGGGGGACCAAATTAAAAGCAGCTGTTTAACATACCTTCCGAGCCAGGCGAGGAGTCCTGAATGGGGGGGAACGCCCCCCACGGGCCATTGGCTCCTCCGTACTCACGTCAGTCACCCTTGTCCCGCCTCTCCTCTTCGCTCCGCCTCTTCCCCTTCATTGCACGCCTCCTCCCTCCAAAAATATATATATATATAAATTAATTAAACGCGGCGAGAAGGAGGCGCGGCAGGGGCCGGGGCCTGTAACTCCTCAGCCCTGGAGTTAGGGACCCGCGGAGTGGAGAGAAACCTGAGAGTTGAGGATCCGCTGGCTGGACTCGGGAAGAAGGAGCAGGCTACGCGTCCCCAACTTCCTTCACACCGACACGCACACAATTGGGAGCTGGGCTGAGAGGCGGGAAAGGGCGCCGAGCGTTTGGCTGGGATAGCTGGCTGGCCGTGACCTAACCGCGTCCCTCCTGCCCGCTTTGTTAGGCGCCTGGAAAGGTGACATGTCCAAGACAGCAGGCCCTCGTCGGAGCACCGACATTCCATACCTCACCTGCGGCGGAGTGCTTGGACCGAGGCTGAGTGAGACCGTATAGAAAGCGCTAACTCGGCACAGGAACGTGTACGTAAATAGACATCTCTGTGTGCCCAGAGGAGGGAGCCGATGCCTGTCGTTTGGGCCCATCCAGTCTTTTCTGACCCATAAATGAAACACTGCCCAGCCCTGCGCCATCCCCACAATGGTTGCCTTGCCTGAGCCGGTCCCCAGAGCCTCTGTGTCCATGCAGCTGATTGAGGGCCTTCCTCTGGGGCTGCCCGTCCACTGTACCTAGCAGGGTGTCCTTCCTTAGGGACTGAGATTCCTTCTAGCAGAAGGCTAAGTGGGAAAGGTCTAATAGCGGCTGTGGCGTCCTGCAGGAGATCTCATGAGGCAACAGTGGAGGAGCACTGTCATTTACAGCAAGAGACAAAGGGGTGGGTACAAAGCACTGTTGGGACCTGCAAGTATACCTGGAGTTGCTCACGAACACCGCAGAGTTGTGAAGATGGGGCCAAAGAGAGGCAGGCTAGAATGTTGGCACCACTGGGTGTTTCTGACCAGAAGGGTCCAAGGACCATACTTAAGGCCCAGAACTCTGGGCTAAGATGCCGGGCCTCAAAGCCAGGATCTAGGCTGTAGTGGGAGAAGTGGACGGGTAGAGAGAGTCTAGAAAGGATTTCCCTTCTCCCTCTCCCTCTCCCAGTCACCTTCATCAAGTCTCCCCACCATCCAAAGCCCTGACTCAGATCCCTCTCTGCATAACTCCTAACCAAAAGGAGTTAAGCCTGGGGGAGGCAGCACCCTCTCCATATAGATGTTGGTGTTTCATAAAACTGAGCCTGGAAAGGAAGCCCAAACTGTGAATTGTTGACAGCCCTAGGCACACGTAGACAGAGGAAAACAGTGTGGATGAGGTGAGCCGTGCAGAATACGGTCTCGGAGGATACCCCAATAGTTAAGGTAAACTGTACTGAACACCTGACTAGCAAGAGATTTGTTTAAGACAGATGCCAGGGGAGCACGTGACTGTTCAGGATGAGCACTGAAAGAATGATAGTAACCAGGGGTCTGCTGTTGAAGGATGTGTTTCTGGAAGTCCGGTCATCTGAGTTCTAAGTCTCGCGCAGCTAGGCTAGTTAAGTGGCTAGTGACATAGCCTTAGGCAAGTCCCTTTCTCTCCCTGGACCCAGTTCTCGATTATGAAATACAGGGGAGGGAGGAGGGGAATGAAATAGAATAGTCTCTAAGGAGGTAAGCACTGGACTGCTGCTAATTGCAAGATCAGTAATTCAAATCAAGGGATGAAACCATCTGTTCCTGTAGAGATTTATAGCCTCGTGGAATCCAGACCCTTCCCTCTCTCAGGGCCCATGGACCTACCCATGTGTGAGAGAGAGAGGAATAAGTGCCAGTTTGGGAAGTACAGTGGGTCAACCCCAGGAGTCTCTGCCCTCGGGATCATCCAGGGAGGGAAGGATCATGAGTTAGGGCTGTGTTTAAGGAGAAGCCCAGGACCTGGCAGGGCCCTGGAAATCAAACTTCACCCTCAAGCTGGGGGATTCCCTACAGTGAGGACCAGAGACCCCCTGATAGAGTCCCAAGGGGCTCTGCCCTCACCGAAGGCATACCAATGTCTACCTGGTAGAGCAGAAAGAACAGTGACTTGGACGCTGAGCCCCCTGAACCCCATTCACTTCCTCATTCTCTGTAGGACAGCCCCCCTCTCTCATACATGAGAATGACACGACCACCCTTGCCCTGCTCTTCCTGGGCTGATGAGGTTCTAATACAATGCTAGGATGCACTTGAACACACCTGAAGTTCTGTGCTTCTGTGGAGGCCAAAGACCCAAGCCTTTGACTGTGAGCCTGTGCAGCAAGCATGATGCTGTGGATGAAATTACTTAAGAAGTGAGCGCTTGCAACTAGAACAGTCATTAACCCACATGCGTGCGAGGACACACGCAGGCACACCCACCCACACACAATCAGAACCAGGTTTCCTGATAATCCCAGCCCTAAAGGCACCAACTTTGAGGGGCTCCCTCCTCAAAACCCCCAAACGTCACTGCAGAGGCCTCCTGGATAGGGCCTAGTGACTTGTTTGCAGCGGGTACATTTGAAGCTTGCACTGCCAACCCCAGCCTCTTTGGGAAAGCAGGTATTTGAGTTGGTGACAGTGGCCTGAGAGTTGGGCCAGTCACCCTCTCTCCTTATCGGGGGGTACAGAGCAGGCACTGGACTGGACGGCGTGAGAGCTGTACTCAGAAAACATGAAGACCTGTGGCCACGCCAGGTTCTGGGTCCCAGGAGCCCTCGTGTGTGTGAAATGGCCCAGGCATTTTCTTAACCAAAGGAGGCATCTGAGGCTCCAAGCACTAGTTACTTTCCCAAGTCAAGCAGCCAAGAGCAGTCTGTTTTGGTCCAAAGAGTGTGCTTTGTTCCTACCTGCTATCTCTTTTATGTACTGGGACCCCACGTCAGCTCCAGGTTCTCTGGCTCCACATACCATACACAAACACCCTGGCAACTCTGAGAGCGGTGTGTCCCCAGATGCTTTGTTTTTTGGCTTACGTTTTTTTTTTTTTTACTCAAAGCAGCAAGATTTGTCTCCCAGTTTCATACCTCATACACTCATCACACCTTCTGACATCCACAATCTCAATCTTTATTCACAAGAAAGCTCCCAGTCAGTCCTCCAGGGTGTCTGTGGTGACCGTGAGCCCTGCAGAGCTTGCACTGCCATGGCAGGCTGACAGAGCCTCCGCCCAGCCTGTCAGGGACATTTGAGGCTTGACTTTAGGATCCGAGGCTGGCTACCCAACCCCTACCCAAAGTACCCCTAGGTTCCAGCAGGAAGGCTCCAGCACTGGACTGATCAGACTTCCAGTTGGGTTGCTTCTGGTGGCTCCATCTTTCTGCGGATCTGTCTACTAAAAATGCCTACCTTTGGTGGGTTTGGGGTGTTTTTGGGTAACCAACCCCGAGGTTGGCTGTTGACACCCACCAGCTGCTCCTGGGGAGACAGGTGAGGCGATTTCTTCCCATAACGGTTTATTTACAGCCTTGAAAATCCTGAATAAGGTGGCTCTGGGTAGAGACGGACCGGGTGGCAGTTGGGATGGGTACTAGCCTTTAGGTCCACATTCTCCGACCTTGGTTTTTGTTCCCTTTTCCCATCATCCTCCATCCCCCTTCACCTAGTCATTCAAATGCAAAGTCCCTGGCGTAAAGCCAGGAAGGAGCAAGCCTAAAGAACCAAACTGTCCGGGTGTAAAGTGTGCGAAGAAGAAAACACATTTTTTTCTGGCAACCAACTGGCTTAGCCAAGCCAAACCTCCAAAGTTGCCATCAAGCTGATTCAGATTCATAGCGACCTACAGGACAGAGTTGAACTGCCCCTGTGGGTTTCAGAGACTCTTAACTCATAAAGGAGCAAGCCAATGGGCTCAAACCCCTGACCCTTATTGAATGAAGAGGGAAGTGCAGATTGGAGACCCAAGGCTCAAGTGTCGGCCCATGGAGATCCCCTCATGGGTTTAGGAGAGGAGATGGGTCAGTCAGGGTGCAAGGTAGTACCGATGAAGAACACAGCTTTCCCCCAGATCCTGGATGCTTCCCCCAACTACCATGATCCGAATTCTACCTTGCAGGGCTGGATAGGGCAGAGGTTGTACACTGGTACATATGAGGGCTGGAGGCACAGGGAATCCAGGGTGGATGATACCTTCAGGACCAAGGGTGTGAGGGGCGATGCTGGGAGAGTGGAGGGTGAGTGGGTTGGAAAGGGGGAACCGATTACAGGGATCCACATGTGACCTCCTCCCTGGGAGAGGGACGGCAGGGAAGGGGGGGGGAGACTCCGGATAGGGCAAGAAATGACAAAATAACGATGTATAAATTACCAAGGGCACATGAGGGAGGGGGGAGCGGGGAAGGAGGGGATAAAAAAATAAAAGAGGACCTGATGCAAAGGGCTTAAGTGGAGAGCAAATGCTTTGAGAATGATTGGGGCAGGGAATGTATGGATATGCTTTATACAATTGATGTATGTATATGTATGGACTGTGATAAGAGTTGTATGAGTCCCTAATAAAATGTTTAAAAAGAAAACAAAAAAACCCTGACCTTGTGACTAGTAGCTCAATGCTTAACTCACGACTCCACCAGAGCTCCCTTTACCAACTGGCTTATGTGACATATACGGAATATTCTGATTTCTGGGTGGCCTTGGTTTGGAGCTTTCAAATGGTATGGTGACTGCCACTGTTTGCCTTGACGTACCTTCCTTCCTTCCACTAAGCAGTTTACCCCCTGGGCAGCTTCTAGCCCAAATCTGGAAAAGTGATACCATAATTGTCTATCCCCCAGACTACCCGACTTCATGCTTGTAAAGTGCTCCCTTTTCTCTTATCAGTTTTGGTGGTTTGTTTTTTAATCGGTGGGCTCCTTTGTTCAGATGAAATCTTCCTGAGGTCCTCATATGCTAAGAAAGTAAAATAGGTCCTGCTTTGGCGGAAGTGGGAGTAGTCAGGGCAGTGCAGTCTCTACTTCTCCTGCCCTCTTCCTCCCTCTGACAGCCCCTGCCCCTAGAAAACAACTCATTCTCACTGTCACCAAACTGATTCTGACTTACTATGACCCTATAGGACAGGGCAAACCTGCTTTGGCTGAGACGGTAACTAACTCTGGAAGTGAAAGGCCTTATGTTTCTCCCACGGAGCGGCTGGTGGTCTCGAACTACTGGCCTTGTGGTTAGCAGCCCAACACGTACCCCACACCACCACCAGGACTAGTAAACCCATATTTTCAAATCTGGTTCACTCATCTCAGCCATTCCCCACCTCTCAAGTCTGTGACAACCCAGCCTGGCCTTGTCCTAAGCTAACACTGCCTACGCATCCGTTCAGGGACTTTAAATCCTATCTCTTCAATGTACGTGGCTCCCAGAGGTCTCCGATCTTCTTGCCCTCTCCCTTGTCTGGTCCCACCCACTTTCAGTGCCCACTGTTAACATCTACACTAAGTCCCCAGTTGACATTTACAGTCCAGTATCTGCCCAGAACATCAGGCTCACATCGCAACTGGTTCCCGGGCACAGGTGGCCATGAAAGGTCAAGGGAATCAAAGAGACCCCACAAGATGAAATGGCTGGCCGCTACTCAGCTGCACATCTACCTGCTCAGCCTGAAGCCTTCAAATTAAACTGACTCAGCAAAGAAGCCAAGTTCTAAGACTGGGGAGGAGAAGAGAGTGAGCCTCGAGTGGAAGATGGGATGGTGTAGCTGCCGCCTTCTTCCTCTTCGGTTTCTTCTCTACTCTCTAAATTCCACTTTGTGTCCTACTCCCATAGCCATCACTGTCCTAACACCTATCACGAACATATTACCTGACGGTGTTGAAGAAGCTCCACTGCCTCCGTCCCCACCCAGTACTCCACTAGGATGCTGGAGCCACTGGTCTGGCTCTCGCCAGAAAATATCAGGTCTTCAAGACTGCATCACATCAGATTTAGCTTATAGCATAGCTTGCTAACAGCTGTGGTGAAGAGGCGGAGAAAGATCAAACACAGCAAGTCCGATGGTGGAATTTCGACTTGTGAAGAAGACCCCAGCCTTCCCTGTGGCCAGTCAAGGGCAGGGGTCCCCAGAATACTTGCTATGCACGGGTGTGGATGGTAAGCAGAGGGCACATACCTCCTGAGAGAAAGTCTGGGTCCCTTGCCGTCCTTTGCCCTTGTGGGAGCTTCAGGTCTGTCTCTAGGAATGTTAACCATAGCCTGGGTAGGGACCAAGGTTTAGATACACCTAAGACCCGTACTGGGAACTCTGGGACCTTGGCCAATTCATTGCTGGGCTCTAAGTCACTTCCACCACCCCAATTGGTGTAGCAAGGATGGCTTAGAGGTTGAAGGCCTACGGTTGGTCTTGAGGAAAGCAGAGCGATTCAACTTTCCATCCAAGCTGAGGACTTTTGGGGAAGAGGTTCCTGAGGGAACCTTGAAAGAGGAGACTTTTCCTTGAAGGAGGAAAGTAAGCTAAAAGCAGAGGCCGGAGAGCTCCTCTGTGTGCTGGCCAAACGCAGACCTGGGCCCTTAGCTGCAGAGCGCTTTCAGTAGGGTTATCTAGTGCAGCCCCTTCTGGGCCACAAGCCCACAGAAAAGCTGAGCCACTCTGGGAAGGCTATCCTAATTGGTCATGGTCTCCGATTTGGGAGAGGGGTATGTCTGGTGGGAAAGCTCTCAGGGACGAGAGCCACATACATCTCCTTCATGTCAAGAGGCCAAAATAACCCACTTCTCTTTATCTGCCACGCTGCCACTTAACCTACATACAACAGAGAAACGGCATGAAGGCTCGCCACGGTGGACCGCCTAGGCCGACACTGTGGGGCCACCCCCACCCCAGACATCCCAAGCTAGCTGACAGAGCTGAGGACCTGAAAGGAGCATGAACACGTGAGAGGAAAGTGGGGTTCTCCCCTGGGTTTGAAGAATTACCTACCCTAAAGCCAAAAAACAACAAAACCACTAGTACTCAAAGCAGAAGCAGGTGCCTGCTTCCAGCATACACTGCTCTTTACCCCTGTGAACGCTTTCACGATACCTTCCAGCATTTGATTGTTGCTCCGTTCACTAGGTCACCTACATGAGAGTCTTAAACACACACACCTGTCCGAGCAGATTTGGCACTCCTTCTCCACTGTCCCCCTCCTTGACCTCTTCAGACCCACCTCGGATTGGTCACTACTGAATGCCAATAATCTTCCCAATGGTGGAACCATGGCACTTGGGGTGAGCTATGGATCCCTGTAAGGGTCTAAGCATTCAGGTAGTTAACAGGGTGGGTCAGAGAGATAGACTTAACGGTTCCCAAACCTGGCTCCTCCTCAGCCCTACTGGGTGGGACCCAAGGGATAACAGTCTCACCGAGGAGCCGCTGCTGGGCAGGTCCAGTGTTGACCTTGCAGTTCACAGCCCAACGCATAACCCATTGTGTCCACCCCTTTGAATAAGTGACAGTTCCCGATTACTACCTCCTCCAGACCTCTTATTACTAAACTCCTTTCCTATGAGCCTTTAACCTCGGCTTCCCAGATTTCAGAGAATCCCCATTTACTGCTTAGGCTTCCCCCAAAGGAATGGAGCCTCACCGAGGGCAAGGACTGATGACTCACTCAAAAAATCATTGGCCAACCAGGAGATAAACCCTTACTAAAAAGCCATCTCGCTTAAGAGTTAAGAACATCTAACAGTCCAGCATTCTGTGATGCTCACCTTCCTGACACGATCACTGAAGACAAAACAGGTGCATAAGCAAATGTGAAGAAAGCTGATGGTGCCCGGCTATGAAAAGATATAGCATCTGGGGTCTTAAAAGCCTGAAGGTAAACAAGCAGCCATCTAACTCAGAAGCAATAAATCCCACATGGAAGAAGCACACCAGCCTGTGTGATCATGAGGTGTCGATGGGATCAGGTATCAGGCATCTAAGATCAAGAACAAAATCATACCCAATGTGAATTGGAGGTGAGAGCTGGGGAAAGCCATGGAGTGGAGAACCAAAGCCCATCTGTAGATAACTGGACATCCCCCACACAGAAGGGTCACAAGGAAGAGACTAGCCAGTCAGGATGCAGTATAGCACCGACGGAACACACAACTTTCCTCTAGTTCTTTGGTGCTTCCCCCCCCCCCCTTAACTATCATGACCTCAATTCTACCTTACAAATCTGATTAGACCGGTACATGCACACTGCTACAGATAAGAACCTGCAACACAGGGAATCCAGGATAGATAGACCCCTCAGGGCCAACAATGAGAATAAAGATACCAGGAGGGTTAGGGGAGGGTGGGGAGATTAAGGGGGAATCAATCACAAGGATCAACATATAACCCCCTCCCAGGGGGATGAACAACAGAAGAGTGAAGGGTGACAGAGGATGAAGTAAGATATGAAAATAATAATCTATAGCTTATCAAGGGTTCGTGGAGGGTGGAGGGAGGGAGAGGAAAAGCTGATGTGAAATCAAGGGCTCAAGAAGAAAGAAAATGCTTTGAAAATGATGATGGCAACATACATGCAAATGTGGCTGACACAATGGATGAATGTACGATTGTGATGAGATGTAAGAGCCCCCAACTAAGGTATTTCATAAAAATTTAGTGAATTCGAATTTTTTTTTTTAAAGTTAAGAACAGGTAGTCAGGTGGCTCAGATTCTTGTCTGTGGCAAATTACATTTCCTGTCCAGTGCCTCAGTTATTCCCTTCTGTCAGTCTCCCCCTTGAAGATGAAGAGTACCTACCGAGCACCTTGCACTGAGCCTGGACTTAGGTAAGTGCTTACTGTGAGCTCCAATCAGGGCTCTTGAGAACATTTCAGACAACTGTCCCACTGAGCAGGGCGCCACTGGCCAGCATGCCTAGTAGTTCTGGTGTGGGGAATGGTCTGCAGGGACCTATCTTCTGGTCTCATTCTGAGAGACACACCGTACTCTAGATCTTCCCAAGGCACCGAAGACCACTGTCCTCCTATGTTTGGAGTTTCCCGGGAATATGGAGACCCCTTCTGCTCAGAAGTACACTGCACACCCGAGGCCCCTACAACCAGGAGGTCCTGTCTGAGAGAACCAACGGTCAACCCCAAGCCTCCATTCTAGTCTATTGCATGCAACATAGGCTCAAGATCAATTACCCAAGCCAGAGGGCTGGAATCTAAGACCTGCTTAGACTCGGAAGGAAGCTAAAATAAGACTCTAGCCGACTAAGACAAAGCACGGTCTTAATCTTTGAGAGTCAACAGAAAGACCAAAGACTAGGTAAGCAGACCAACCTGAGCTCCCATTCCAGGGCCGCTGTATGGGGAAGGCAGCGTAGGGGCAGGTAAGAGAACGGGGAGAGGGCAGCATGCCTGGATTTGTAGGAGGTTTGCGAGGGGCAGTTGGAGAGAAAACAAAGAGCCTGATACCCAGGAAGTTCCCAACTTCTCCCAGAGCCAAGGCCATGGCTGACAAGGTGGGTGGCCCTCAGAACTGAAAATCTAGAGTGTTGAAGCCTCAGGTCCCTCCTTGATGCCCCCCCCACCCCACTCCCATCCCACCCAAACCACCTGTTGGACTCCCTCCTCACCTTCCCAGCCCCAAGATGCTTAATTGATGAAACTAAAAGGATTTGATCATGTTGGTATATTTATATGTAAATACAAAACTGTATCGCTGTAAGATATTGAATATGAACATTTACAATTATTTCTGAATCTGACTCAGTCCATTGATGTTAAATACAAAATGAAAATATTGTAAAAATAAGAATATACACATTCGAAGAGCTTATTACAGTATAAAATTATTGAGGTCTGATCAGCTGCCAACCTCATCTTCTGTGATGGGGGGTGGGGGCTGGGGGGAAAGAAGGCTCAGGGGTTCCTGGCTTTTTTCTTGGGAATGTGGTATGCTGCGACTCCATCCCGGCTGGGAGCAAGCAGGGTGGGCTGGATGGGCGGGGGCCAAAGTGATGATGGGGGACCTCCTCACTGAGCCAGGGTGTAAACTTTTCTTTGACACCGAATCACACCCCCACCCCCACCCCCACCCCCTGGTGCCAGCTCCAGCTCCAGGGCCTGGCAGGCTAGGCGGCAAGGAGAGATGGGATGATTTGCCTAAGAACAGGAACCCTCCACCAAAGGAAAAAGGGCCCCTGGCTCCAATTCTCAGAGCAGTTCTCGCTCGCTCGCTCGCTCTCTTGGCCTGGGCGCTCCAACCTTAACTGTCCGACTTCACTTCGTACCGGTTGATTTTAGCTCTGGCTGCTCAGTGAGTTCAGCCTTCCCTCCGGAGACTCGTCTCGGAGAGGCCAGTGAGGGTGCAGAGGGTCGGGAATCACAGTGAGGGTCGGTTCCCAGAATTGGCAACGTAAACAGGACAATCATCAGATCAGGGCAATCATACTGAACTCGGCCAGTGTCACCACAGCCAGTATGCTGGGCTCCTATGGGCAGCGTCCTAAAGGGAGATTAAAAACCAGCTACCCTTGAGTGGACCCCCGACTCCCGCCCTCCCCGCCCCGTTACACTTTGTGCCCGCCACAGGGTCTTCCATGGCTGCTCATTTCTCCAGCAGATCTCCAGGCCCCTCATCTAAGACACATCCGGGTGTACTTGAACCTCTGGCCTTTCGGTTAGCTAAGCCTGTGTGTGCCACCCAGGGACGTCAGGGAGAGAAGTCATTATTTAAGGACAGAGGCCTGGGACAGGAGCCTGAAGAGGGATGTCCATGTGTCCTCCTCCACCTCTCTGCCATCAACAGCAGCCGGGATCCCCACCCCCACCCCCGGCCCCAGCTACTCCAGGAGAAACAGTGGGGGCTAGAAGCAAGCAGGTCTTCACTGCACCGCGAAGCCCCACGAACGTCTACAAAGGACTCTCTGTGTGTATATGTATTTATAGAATACGACCATAGTATCACATACAATATGGAATATATACACACACATACATGTGGACCCATACACTAAGTGCACGCACACATACACACACACACACACATAAACACACACGCACACGCTCACAGAATTACAGCAAAGCCTGGGACACGCGCCCTAGGTATAAACGTGCTTGGCACTACTCGGGATGTTCTGTAGAATAGGTAACTTGGTCAAGCTCTCTTGTGGGGAGGGAGGCCTCTCACTGAACCTCCCTATCAAATGTGAGCAAAAGGGAAGGAGTGGGGGAGTGGAGACCTCAGGAAGGAGAAAGGCATTGGGGTGGGGGCGGGGAGGTTCCTTCCCCAGTGACCTGGGGGCCCCTGGCAAAAATAGATAGCCACATTTTGGTTTTAATAAGGCACAGTTCGATAGCAGGTGCTGGGAGTGAAGAACGCATTGCTGCTGGCCCTTCCTGGGGGCAATTTCCCCACGTCTATCTAGCCAGAGGGAAAGGGGGCCTTGTGTACAGGACGTGTGCTGGGAGACACGGGAAAGAGAGAGAGAGAGAAGTTGGTCCATGGTGTCAGCATAACTGATGGCAACCTGTCGGCTCAGCGGTGTCCAGGGGAGTTTATGGAAGGCTGGCCAGCAGGTGGGAGGCTCGTGAGACAGTTACTGACCCCCTCCAAGGCCAGTAGGTTGTGGCTGGAGGGCACCATGCCCTCCCGCTCAGCGAACTCCAGGACGGCCTTGTAGCAAAAATAGTACTGCTCGGGGGTCTGGATGCTGAACGCCCTCTGGGTGCGCATGCGGGACACGGTCTGGAACACGTTCAGGGTGCCCAGCTCCTCCAGCTGGGCCAAGCAGATGTCCAGGGAGCAGAAGGTACCTGAGGGAAGGAAGGACGGTTAGGAAGTGGTCATCCCTGTTTCACCTCTTTTCCCTTCCCTCCCCTCCCCTCCCCTCCCCTCGGCCAAACCAGCCTGAGAACCCAATCTTCGCCAACCGGATGAAGGGATTCAAAGGCAAGTTGCCTCCTGGCAAGGGACCAGCTGGCCTGAGGCCTAGAAAGGAGGCGGGAGGGCGACTTGGGCTTTGAGAAGCCAGAGGAAAGAGACACAGACTCTAGTCTCAGGACAAATGTGGGGGTGCAGGTGGCGAGGTAGGAAGGTGGCAAAGAAGAGCACCACCTCTTTCAATAGGAGGCAGACAGACAGCACACCCACCCCGGGGCCCTATTTGTCAGGCACTCCACAAGGTACCCACGGAGTCCGAGCACAAACCCAGCCTCCCCAGCTTTCTTTCAGTGGACTCTGCAATGGGCACAGTGCTCCCCTCCCTGGGGAGGGGTTCGGGAGGATGCCCATCTCCTAAAGGCAAAGGCTGCTAACTGGCAGCAGAGTAGAGCGCAGTGCAGGGCAGGCACCTCGGTGGGGAGCAGGGTCCAAATACTGAGGGCTCCGCAGCTGGGAAGGACAAAGCACTGATCATTAGTGGGCACGCGCGGGCACTGTTTTTTTGGCTGGTCCTTGACCACAGCCCACTCTGTGGCTGATGAGGTGATTCTGACTCCTTGCTCAGACCCTACAGGCCAGAGAAAAACGGCCCCTTTGGGTTTCTGAGAGGGTAAATCTCGAGGGGAGCAGACAGCCCCTCTTTCTCTCAAAGAATGGCTGGTGGGTTTGAACTGCCGACCTTGTGGTTATCAGTGCAGTGAGTGAGCCACTGTTTCAGATGAGGCCTCTGAGCTTTGTTGTACACATACGCACACACACCCCAACACCAACCTCCACCCCACCCCACCCCGTACTGCCTTGAATACACTGCTCAGGGGCTGCGTCAGGAGCATTACCTGTCCTGCCAATGCCCGCGCTGCAGTGGACCACGATGGGGGGCTCGGGGGAGTGCCCTTTGGAGCGTGCCCCTAGGCTGCTGATGGCCAACCTCTGCTGGTTCCTGACCACTCGCAAGAAGTCAATGAGGGAAGCTGCCGAAGAGGGGACGCCATAATCTGGCCAGCTCAGAAACTGGAAGTGGGTCACCTGGCGTTTCTGCCGGTCCTTGGAGGGGAACAGAGTTAATGAGCTCATTTCTGCCTACCTCCCCCCCTACGAAGCCTACCCACCATTCACTGTGGCTTTTCCAGATTGTACCCACCCTACCCACGCCCCTACTCCACTGGTACCAGCCTCAGCTTTTCTCCACAACTCCCTCCCACAAGCCCAAAGTGCCGCCTCCCCCCCGCCCCCTGCAAGCTCAGCTCTGACTCACTGCCGTGGGGTCCTGCCAACTCTAACCCGGCGAGGAAGGGGTTAAACACTGGAGAGGGCAGAATTATTAGACTAGGACCCAGACTTCTTACGTTCGAAGCTTTATTCCTAAGTAATGCCACAGTGATGTTGAGCCAACATGGCTAATTGGCTCCTGATCCTGTTCCCAGAAAAATGGAAGCAATTTATCATAATCTCCCTGGAATCCTGCCTGCTCCCCAGGGAGATTTCCCTTACAGTAGAAATGTCGCGCCCCCCCCCCCCCACCTTTGAACTTACCTCGGCGTTGTGAATTTCCAGGATGGTTTTCTTATAGTGATTCATGTTCTCCACTCCTAGGTTGGTCACTGTGAGGAAGCCACCGAACTGGATCCGAGCGTCTTTTTCTAGTGGCCAGTACTGCCCGCACTTCTTCCGGCCACCCTCCTCAAAGCTGAGGACACAAGGGGCAAAGTAAGCCTCCCATCCTCCTTCTCCCCACTATCACCTGCTGCGGGCCTGGCTGCAGTGCCAATCCCTCGCATTGCCTCTGGCTTATACCCCTGCTTCTTGGCTAAAAAAAGGGGGGGCAGGGGGTGGTGGGAGGAAGCCTCTTCTTCCCAAGCTGATGGATTTCAGCATGTGCTCTTTGAGCAGACAGTGAGTGCTTACTCTGCATGACCTGATGTCCCTCTCATATATGGGAGCAATGCTGAGCCGCTGAAGAAAAAGAGAAAGGTGGGAGGGGGTGCTTGGAGCATTCGGGCCTCTACCCCCGCCACTGTTCCGTCTCTACCTGCCTCCCCAAAAGACCCCTGGCTGACAGACAAGGGGAAAGGCACAGCTCTTGGGATGCCAGGGGAGATTTGGGTAGAGTCTGAAGGTCGACCTCACCACTGGCTCCAAAATACTCCCTTGTGGACCTTCACCCACTCCCTCCTGTCCACCATTGGGGCAGGGGGCAGACATATATACACATACATATATATACACACACATACATATATATACATATATATGTGTGTGTACACATGTACACAGTACCCTGGGGAAGGGAACCCAGCAAAGACTGTCACTTATTATTTTTTCCCTCCCCTCATCTGAAAGTTATGATTATTGAGATAAAGATGAAATAGGTCATTCCTGACTTTTTGGCAGATATAGAAGACCAAAAACTTTTAAAGATTTTAAAGAATTCCTTTCATCAAGTTTCCTTCCTGCCCCAACGACTGTGCTACATCTCTCCTTTCTGAAGTTCAGCCGCAAGTAGAAATGGGAATGAGCAGAGAGTGGCCAGAGAGGTGAGGAGAAGGAGGCGGAGGAGGAGGAGAAGGGGGTGGTAGCTCAGGAACATGGCCAACAGCTGCCCTCTGGAAACAGGGCCAGCTTCAGGGGAAGGAAGTGCCTCTATGTTCTCTAGTCCATCGTGCAGTGGCAAAGGCAAGACCTCAAACAGGTTCTAAGTGGCCAGCGGTCACCAGCGCCATGGATGGGCGCTTTGACGCGTTAGACCTTGCAATCTCCACCATCCCTGGCCAGGCTAACCTGAGCGGCTATGAGATAATTAAGACATGGGCACATTCTTTACTATGACTTCCCTAATCCTCCAGGTATCTCAGAAGGCGAAAACCAAGCTCCTCTCCTGAATCACCCCCGTGCGGGGGCAGGTTAGAGTGGGGAGCTGAGGCAGGGGTTGGGGGAGCACTTACCGGGTGGTCATGACAATCACCAGGACTTTCTGCTCCCACACCATAAGCCAGAAATCACGGTAGGTGTTCTCCAAAGGGCCTGGAAGGAAAGGAGAAGACAGGAGCTTGACCCTGGGGGGGGGGGGGGTTCTTCTCCCCTCCTGGGAGCTGCGTTTGCCCTCCTGGCTGCCCACTCAAACTCCAAAGCACAGACACTGGCTGCCTGCTCCAGTTACGCAGGACGGGCCTTGGCCCAGCAGCAGCAGCAGCAGCCAGGAGGCAGCAGCCAGGAGGCAGACCCTGCATCTTAACGAGAGAGCGGTCTGTCTGTACCTTCTCAGAGGCTTCTCCTCAGGCCTGCAGCCACCAGCACAGCCAGGCCAAGTGTACCTGTCTGTCATCATAGCTCTCATGCTCTCTGCTGGTCACTAGCCTGCAATTCCCCATCTCTGTCACCAAGCCCCAGGGAGGTTTCTGCCTTTGAAATGCTTTAGTTTTATCTCTCGGTCCCCTCCCCAGTATCATGGCCCCATCCAAGGCCTTTATCACCTTTTGGCTGCTTTATTGTAACACCATCTTAGTTGAACAACAACAACAAACCCAAAACCACCGCCTTAGTCTTACAATTCCAAAAAGGTCTCTTTCCCTCCTAGTCTAATCCTGGACACTTTAAGCCCAAACTCAGAAACTAAATTCACTGCCATTGGGCTGATTCTGCCTCAGAGCGACCCTGGAGGACAGGTGTAAACGCCCCTGGGCATTTCCAAAGTTGTAACTCTTTGCTGGAGGAGTCTCTTCTTTCTCCCTCCGAGCAGCAGGTGGTTTAGAACTACTGACCTTGAAGTTAGAAGCCCAATGGCCACCAGTCTCTGGATACCCCAACCAGTTTAACTGGAAACCATTTTTTCCCTGACTCATTAGAGTCGATTCCCGCATGCTCCCTTCTGTCTCCATGCCTTTGCTCAAGCCGTCTCCTCGCCTCTAAGGCGCTTCACGCTCTACCCATTTCCAAGCGCCACCGACCTAGTCCTTGTAGGGCCCTCGCACCACCACGCCCCCTGGGTGGCTCCCTCACCCGAGTTCTGGGTGGGGAGGGATGTGGGAGGGAACACACCTGGACCAGACAGTGGGACCATTTAATTGATTTGGTCGCATCATCATTTTACTTTGTGGGCAACCATCCGGGTCTCAGCAAGCAGGGTCCTGAGGGCAAGGGGCGGTGCGGCCTACCGCGCCCTTTATAGTTCAGAGGCTGCTCGGGCCGGGCACTCAATGGGGCCTTTGAAGATAGTTGCTTGCTGCCAACTGCCTTTGAGCCAAAAAGGCAAAACCAGGCCTGCTCCCATCCAGCCAATTCTGACTCGGGAGAAGTGCTCGGGGGCTTCCCTTGGCTGTCATCTGGACGGACGCTCAGGAGAGACAATCCTATGCTTTTCTCCCCTGCGCTCAAGGCAGTGGCACCAAGGGTCTATTTTGCCCGTGGATCGGGTTCTCCACTGGCTCCACGGCCATTTTTCGGAAAACCCTTCAGCAAGCACTTGCACCTGGTGTTGCTGGAGCGCTCCCTTTGCAGGAGTCTGAGCGGGTCGGGGCTGGGCAATGCGCTGCGCGTGCAACAAGAGGGCCCGTACATTACGCAGTGCTGTGGGCATGAGTGCAGCAGCTCAGAAAGGAGGCACATTGGGAGCGCTGTGTCTTCTGCTCTGTAAAGGTATTCCCCAGACACCAGTCCACGAGCGTGAGAATGTCTGGAAGGAGCCCACTTTGCTGATGAGTTGACACGTCCGAAGCTAACTGCGGACGGGCATCGAAAAAGGTCTAGGAGAAGCTCCAAAATGTTCGTGTTACCGCTGAGTCCTCAGGCGTGGCGATCTTAATCGTCAGCTTGTCACAATGACCATGTGGAAGCTTTGCTCAGGGGTCCTCAAACGTTTTAAACAGGGGGTCAGTTCACTGTCCCCCAGACCCGTTGGAGGGTCGGAGTATAGTTTTAAAAAAACAACTATGAACAATTCCTATGCACACTGCACATAGCTTATTTTGAAGTGAAAAACCCAAACGGGGCAAAAACACCTGGCAGGCCGGATAAATGTCCTCAGCGGGCCCCATGCGGCCCGCGGGCCGTAGTCTGCGACGACCGAAGGGTCTCACGCCCATGTGATGAGCATGCTTCCCACCCTCTTCTCCTTGAGCTGGGCAGAGGTCAAGTCGGGTGCACTTATGGACACTCCATCTGAAACCCACCTAGTACCCCAGCGTCAGATGTCGCCCAGACTGTCGGCGTCTGAGCACTGCCACCATGCCATGCTCCGTGACAGTCGAGGAGCCAGCAAAGACACCGCACCGTCCGTGCATGGAACGACAAAGGCATGGTGGGAGGGGAGGTGGAAGGGGAGAGGTGCAGAGAGGAAACCTTCTAGATTTTCCCTGGGATGACTCTGCCTCCTCCACCAAACATGGCGAGCGTCACTGGCCAAGGAGCGGTAAAGCTCCCTCACATGGAGGATACTAAGACATGCCCTCCCCCGACTTGTGAGTAGCAGTGTTGTGTGTCCTCTAAAAATCGTGCCATCAATAAACCCACAATTATGAGCACAGTGATGCCAAGAGGGGAAGGGGAAGGTGGGGGGAAAGGGAGACCCGATCACAATGACCTACATAGAACCCCCTCCCAGGGGGACGGACAACAGAGAAGCGGGTGAAGGGAGACAGTCGGTGGTCGGCGTAAGGCATGAAAAAAAAAATTGTAAATCCTCACGGGTTCATGAGGGAGGGGGAAATGAGCTGATGCCAGGGGCTCAAGTAGAAGACACTGTTTTAAAAATGACACTGGCAACATGTACAACTGTGCTGGATACAACGGAGAGATGTTTAGATTGTGTTAAAAGCTGTACGAGCCCCCAATGAAATGAGTCAGTCAAATCAATGATGCCGTCATCCAGCACAAGGAGCTGTAACCAGATGGCACGGGCCACCTTACCTTGTGTGCCAATGTAAGCATTCTTCCGCTTGTAGCCATCCATGAAACTGGCATTGATGTAATCTGTCTAATGATGGAAAGAGAGAGACAGACACCATTACAGACTTCGGATGAGAAATTAGGTCCTGGCAAATACAACCCAAGGTGTGGGCAGGCTTCTTGTCAAGCAGAAAATACGTGAAAAGAACAATTCGACATCGCCCTTCAGCCAACGGAATGTCCACAAGCAGAAGGGTAAGGCCTGAGCCTTTCCTCACACCATACATAAAGTTTATCTCCCAATAGACTGCATACCTAAACGTAAGTGCTAAATCTAAACCACTCTCAGAACAGGAGTAAATCTTTGTGACCATAGTTCTGGCAAAGTATACTTAAAAGCACAGGCCATACAAGAAACGTTAGATAGCTTGGACTCCATTAAAATGAACGCCGTGTGATTCAAAGAAGCGAAGACACACGGTCTTAGGTTTTCCTGTGTGTATTTTCAACAACAAAATTTTAAAAGTGAAGAAGTGCATAAATATACAAAATATTCATAAGTACATGGCATGCAAAATTGCTTTCATAAGGATTAAAAAACAAAAACTCACTCCCACAGAGTTGATGGCACCCAGGAAATCCCTACAGAACAGTTCTACTCTGTAACACAGGGGGTCACCACAGAGCATGAGCTGGATTCAACTCAAAAGCAAGGAACATCAACCTATCTGAGCTCTGATAAGGGACTTAGATCTAGAATATGCTAATTCCTGGTGTCAAAGCACTTGCCTGCTAACTGAAAGGTCAGTCATTCTGTAGGGAAAGATGTGGCAGTTAGCTTCCTTAAGATTTACAGCCACAGAAGCCCGATGGAACAGGTCTTATCCTATCCTACCGGGTCGCCAAAAGTTGAAATCAACATCATGAACAGTGGATTCTCTAGACCAGGCGTCCTCACACTAAGGCCCGCCGAGGTGTTTTGCCCCGTTTTTGTTTTTTACTTCAAAATAAGTTATGTGCAGTGTGCATAGAAACTTATTCATAGTTGTTGTTTTTTTTTAAATCTAGAGTCCAGCCCTCCAACGGGTCTGAGGGACAGTGAACTGGCTCCCTGTTTAAAAAGTTTGAGGGCGCCTGCCCTAGACTACACAAAACTCCAAAAACCAAGCTCACTGCCAACCAGTCGACTCTGACTCCTAGCAACTCTATCTGAGGGTTCTGAGGCTGTGAGTCTTTGAGGGAAACAGAGAGCCTCTCTATTCTCCCTAGGGGGGGTTGGGGGGTTTGAACCCTGGGCCCTGTATTCATCAATCCAGTGTTTATCTGAGAGCACCACCAAGGCTCCTTGGAATACATAAATAACTCATAACACTCAAGGAACAAAAAGGAGAAAGAACCTACTTTAAACATGGGCCAAGAGTCTAAAAACACAATCCTCCCAAGAAGATACCTAAATGACTGATAAGCCCATGAAAACCTGCTCAAAGTCATTAGCCACGGGGGAAATGTCAATCAAAACCGCAATTTGATGCCACTCCACGTTGCCTAGGAGGACTGCCCGCACCGGGACGGAGGACGGTGTTGGTTAAGGACGCAGAAAGACTGGAATCCATGAGAACACTAAGTAGACTATGACGTAGTGCAGCCACGTCGAAAAATACTCTGGCAGGTCTGGAAAGGCTGTCTACACGGCCCACTCCTACCCATGAAGGGGCTTCAAACACTCGTGGCATGTCTTGGTTGCTCACACTCAGCATCAGTGCTGCCGCCCGTCTGTCCTTCGGGGTTTGAATTCCACCCCGGCATTAACCATCAGGAGAGGCAGCGTTGGGAGGCTCTGACAAGCTTGTTTGACTTGAGGCTCCACATGCTTCATGGCTCGTAAACATCATGACCTGCAGACCCTGCAGCATCCGTGGACAGTCAGTCCAACTGCTACCACTGAACTGGCCGTGGCTCCGGCTCGGCTGCCCTGCCCTCCCTAGAAGCTCGGCTCATCTGAGCCCAGGGCCTCACCATCCCCTCCATGACTCGACTGAAAAGAGGCTCAGAGAGGCACAGGGATCATAGGATTTTTCCATGCACCTTTTTAAAGCACCAAGAGAACCGAAAACATACGTCCATATAAAAAATGATACATGTTGGGGGAGCGGGGAGGGAGGGAAAAAAAAAAAAGAGGACCTGATGCAAGGGGCTTAAGTGGAGAGCAAATGCCTTGAGAATGATTGGGGCAGGGAATGTATGGATGTGCTTTATACAATTGATGTATGTATATGTATGGATTGTGATAAGAGTTGTATGAGTCCCTAATAAAATGTAAAAAAAGAAAAGAGAAAAAAATGATTAGGGCAAAGACTGTACAGATGTGCTTTATACAATTGATGTGTGTATATGTATGAACGGTGATAAGAATTGTATGAGCCCCAATAAATTGTTAAAAAAATAAATAAATAAAATAAAGAACCAATAGCCTTCAAAAAAATGATACATGTGATAAGAGCTGTATGAGCCCCTAATAAAACGTTTAAAAAATGATACAGACTATTCCCTGCAGCGATAGTCATAATAGCAAAAATAAAAATGGCGGGGGGGGGGGGAGAGAAACATTCCAAATTATCTTTCAGCTGATAAATGGAAAAATAAATAAAGGTGGCATGCCCTACAACAGAATGTGGCTTGTCACGGATGAGGACTGACGACGTACTGGTACACGCTGCACCCAAGCGAACCCGGAAGACATCATGCTACATGAACAAAGCCGCCTACTCTAAGGGGTCTTTGTGCCCACAACAGGGCACTACGAGGATGAAGCTGGATGCATGGTTGCCTAAGGCTGCGGGGGGCGGGGAGTGGAAAAGAAAATGGGGAGCAACTGTAAAGACAACACAGGGTGTTTTGGGGGTTCTGAAAATGTTCTCAAGGTGTGGTGGTGGTTGAACATATTCAAACAGTACCTGGGTACGTTGTTATATTTTCATAAACCATATACACATACATATTTAATACCCACTTACATGACGCATCGAGACTAGGCAAATGCATAAAGACCAAAGCAGGAGGGAGGGCAAAGGAGAACTCAATGGTTAAGGGTGATGGTGTAACTTGGGAACAGGTAAGGGCAGTGGTTAAACACCCTGATCAGCATAATGAATGTCACTGAACTATAATGTGAAGATGGCTGAAAAAGCAACTGTTTTGTGACATATATATTTACCGAGAGAGACAAGAATAAAGAAAAGGCGTCCGCTAGAATGTGCAGCCCCGGGCAAGCTGAGCAAGAGCACACTGCTCATCCTGCCACATGCAGGAGGCACGGTGAGGCTGGAGAGGGGACAGGACCATCAGCAGGATGGGTTCAGCAGCGGCCCCATGACCACCTGGATTAATTCGAAGCAACATCCAGTCAGAGCCAAATGTACAGGCATCTCACTGATCAGCTGCTGGCTCCTCCCCTCGTCTCTCAAGGCCCCCTGTTTCAGCACCACATTTTATTAGCTCTACTCACAAGCTCTCTGCAAACATCCTGGAAGCCTGGCTGATCCGTTTTTAAAGGCCTGGCTCGCTCCCACTCAAGCGTCTTCATTGGAAGGTGCAGCAGAAAGGTACAAAGGTCATGGGGTTTGCCCCTGCACTTTTTAAAACACCCTCCTATGTGTCCACGAGAACCGATAACATATGTCCACACAAAAAATGGTACAGAAATGTTCCCTGCAGCGAGATCCATAATCGCCCAAAGCCTTTTTCTGCTAAGTCTGGGCACTGACATAGTGTACGCCCCAGATCTCTCCTAAGATCAGAATAGAGTACATAGGAAAGTACAGCAGGCTTACTGGCACATGCCAATCCACACTACTAATAAACATCACACACATGCTTGAATGGCAGTCTGTCCTACTGTGGTGGCTTGTGTGTTCCTGGGGTGCTGGGAATTGTGTCACTGGTATTTTGAATACCAAGCCGGGTCACCCAAAGGGAACAGGTTTCAGTGGAGTTTCCAGGCTCAGAATGGATTTCAAGGAAGGAACCGGCTGTCCACATCAGAGGAAGTCGCACCTGGACACCTCACACACAGGGTGAAAACGGTCAAGGAAGGAACCGGCTGTCCACATCGGAGGAAGTCGCACCTGGACACCTCACACACAGGGTGAAAACGGTCAGATAGAAGCAGAACATTTGTCAGAAGGAGGGTCAGAACACGGGCCTCTCAGGTCAGAAGACACTCAAAATACGACTGAGGAGAAGCTACGCTCTCAAAGTAGGGTCGACCATGGTGGCAGAAACGGAGTGAAGCCGATGGGCCTTTCATTTGCTGATGGGACACAATTCAAAATAAATTCAAAATAAAAACAAACCACTGAAAACTTCAATTTATAATCAAAACTTGAATCTAGGAAAACTGGAAGTAGACAAACATGAAATGGAACACAGAAAGATCAACACACTAGGCATTCGTGAGTGGAAACAGACGGGTATTGGCTACTTTTAATCAGAAAATCATACAGTTTATCATGCTGAGAAGGGCAACATCAAGAGGAATGGTACTGCATTCGTCATCCGGAAGGACATGTCAAGCTCGATCTTGAAGCACAATCAATGCTGTCTGTGAGAGAACTTATCCACATTCCAGGAAATCCAATCAATACAACCCTTATTCAAGTCTACGTACCACCTACGAAAGCGAGTGACGAAGCTATTGAAGAATTCTACCAATATTTTCCGTTAGAAATTAAGCAAACATGGAATCAAGATGCACTGATACTCATTGGCCCTCAACAGGAGGGAGTGACAGACACAGTGGCTGCATCGATGGCTCAAACACAGGACAATGGTGAAGGTGGCGCAGGACCGGGCAGTGCCGTGTTCTGTTGTTACATAGTTGGCATCAACCGGAACTTGGAAGTAGGGTTGCTAAGGGTGGGAACCAACCCGATGGGACCTACGAACAACATGCTATCCCCACCCCCCGCTGGGGGCACAGGAGGTTACGCACTGGAACAATGTGGATTGTTCAAACCCACGGTCGCTCGACGGGAGAAAGATGGGGCTGCCTGCTTTGTGAAGATTTACAGGCTGCAGAGCCCACAAGGATTACTCACTAGGAGACCACACTCAAAGTAAAGGTGGAATGGGGTGGAGGGGGGCACTAGACCGCCCCATCCCTGATGGCAACAAGAGCAACGGGACTTGCAGGGCACGCGCCTTTCAGCCACAAATGTGGAGGACCAAAAGAGTGTAAGTGTGTAAGTGTAAGTTGGGTAAGCGGGTCTGGCACATGGAAAGCTGAGAGAACTGGGGGCAGGACTAGTGGATTATAACAAGTCTTTCTCTCTATTTAACAGAGGTAGTCATCTACTCTGGGTTAGAATAACAACTAGAAATGGAACTATTTATGTATTTGTTTTTTTTAATCTTCTTGTCTTTTTTTCTTTCTGTGTCTACCTATTTAAGACAGGTGAGGTAGTTAAGGTTTATTGTGCCAACCTGGCCAATAAACACATATGGGATTATCTGAAGGGCGGAGAGAGAAATGACTCCGTGGCTTCGCCTTTTGAGTTCTCGTGTCTCTTGCTTTCTGATCGTCGGACCAGGGTGCAGCTGCCTTAGCCAGTTCCCTGCTTCAGCTGACCAGGCTCACTTCCTGCAAGACATCCCTGAGGAGAAGCCACATGGACGTACCCCTATGTGGCCCTGGGTGCTGGAGCAGCCATGTGGAGACCCCTGCCAGTGCTGAGATGCTTACACACTCACTGATTCAGCTTTCCTCCTGCAGTTGGCGTCATTGCAGGTGTTTTGAGACTGAGGAGGACTTTGCAGGTCGGTGTCAGACATAGACATATGGGCTAATGTTGGACTTATGGGCTCAGACAGTACTGGGTTGGGATGCTTTTTTTTGGGGGGGATGCTTTCTTGATGTACACTTACCCTTTATATAAAACTCTATCTTGATATAACCCTGGGTTAGCAATAAAGTTGAGAGGAAAAAAAAACTCTGTCTTATACATATGAGTTTCTGTGGATTTGTTTCCCTAGACTAACACAATACACAAGATAAGTAAGCCCAAGAAGACAGTGATAGACCCACGGCTCTAGGATGGGGGTTGGGGGTATGAGAGGGGAGGAGGTGGTGGGAAGGGAGGGGTGAGTCAACAACTACAGGGACAAGAGATTAGCACAGGTACTAAAATAGAAGAAGAGGGGGAAAAACCAAAAAACAGAAAAATAGAAGGGGAGGATGGTGTAGTGTTCCTGGTCTGTTGATCAATTGAAACGTATCCGAGAGGATTTACTTAGAGGTGAACGATGGGTAATTATGATGGTGGGGCAGGAGGGAAGAAAAAAAGGAGGAAGGAAGAAGAAGGTAAACATTGTATGTATAGGTATAAATATAGAAATGTATATGTAAATATATAAATATTCATGTATTTGACCATGTACATATATTTGTATGTAGATACAATAAGGAACCAGATGAATGTGGATCCTCAGTACAAGAACGGTTTGTTCTAATAATTTGGCACTGTATGATACTCAACATGAACGCTGAAGACAACGTGTGCACAAACAAATATTGTGAAGAAAGCTGATGGTGCCCGGCTATTAAAAGACATAGCATCTGGGGTCTTAAAGGTTTTAAACCAAGTGACCATCTAGCAGGGAAGCCACCAAGCCGACATGGAAGCAGCACACCAGCCTGTGTGATCATGAGGTATCGATGACAATAGATATCAGAAGTTCAGAAGACAAGCAATCAAATTGATGTGAAGGAGTATGGACAAAGTGGACACCGCTATAACATTCCAGGAGCAAATCTGTGAAAAATTCACAACCCTTACTGCCATTGAGTCAATTCTGACTCAGAGAGACCTTATAAGGACAGAGTAGAAGAATTCACCAGCAAGTCCAAGTTCACCTGCTGTGGATGGGTGTACGGGGGCCAATCTGACTTGAACCCAGCTCTCTGGCTCCATCCCTTGGTGTTCTTGTTGTTACGTGCCATCATCGGATGTACCACAGAATGCAACGCCTGGCCTTGTGAAGGCCTCAGTTATTGCTGGGATTGCGCCCACTGTGTTAGCCACTGCATCAATGGAGCGCATTAAGAGTCTTGCTCTTTTACACTTGGCCTCTACTTTGCCTTGCATGATGTCTGTCTCCAAGGTCTAGTCCCTACTGACTAATTACATCCCCCAAGTATTTGAGGACAAACTCTCACCACACTCTCGTCTACAGAACACTCTGGCTGGACTATGTCTTTCAAGACATGGCCTTCATTTATCATGTAAATAGAGTTTCTACGAATGTTTGGAGAAATGAGAAGGACAATAACTTTGGCAATGATCTTCAGATTAACTACAAACTGACAGGAATAGTTTCCTGGTATACTGAGATTTACTCATCCATTCCAAATATTTACTAATTACCTGATCTGTGTTAGGCACTGTTCTAGGTGTTAGAGATGGAAGAGCTAACAAAGCAATTAGAATCAGTGGTTTCTGACTCCAGAGCACCAACCCAACTATTACATAACCGCTCAAGAGGACACACTAGCTAGGACCATGTCTGTCATCTTGATGGAGTTTTCCTTAGCCAGTCAGACTCTCAGCCGATGCTCCTAGAGGAAAATCTGCCAGAGGCCTGAGTAGGTCGATGAATTTAATTTATGGGCTTGAAACAGTAGGGCCAAGAGACTGAAATCCAAAAAATTAAAAATTTAAAAAGAAAAAAGAGTGAGAGAATGAAACCAGGATCTTAAGAGTCTCAAATTCATGTACCATACATGTCCAAAATATAAGGCAAAAACACTTTCCAAAAGTTATCCTATTAAGAAGAGAGAAAATCTTTTTACAAGCCCCTAAAATGAAAAAATTGAAGAATTTTTTTAACCAACTTCTGCAGTCTGACATTGATCAAACATCAATAACCTGTTCATTGGTAATAGAACTATTTGTATAACAACATAAATGACTACTGTACATGTATGCTCACTGTATGGAGTATGCGGGAACCAAATGGACATCATCTGTGGAGAGAGTTGATGGAGAAGCTCACTATCATCAGTCAGCTAGAGGCCGACTGTGGTACAGGCAAACTTGCTCAAATCCGAGTTCAAGTTGAAGCTAAAGAAGAAAACTAAAAACACGTCTCTAAGAGCCAAATTACAACCTTGAAAACATCCCGCCTGAATTTCGAGACCACCTCAAGGATAGATCTGATGCACTAAACACTAATGATCGAAGACCAGACGAGCTGTGGGATGAAATCAAGGGCACCATACATGAAGAAATAAAAAAATCATTGAAAAGACAGGAAAGATCAAAATGGATGAGAAGCGACTCTTGAACTTGTTTTCAATGAAGAGTAGCTAAAGCTAAATGAATATATTTTTTAAAAAAACCACCAAGAAACCGCATTGAACAGATTTCAAAGGACAATTGGGGAAGACACAATAAAGCACGATAATTAAATGGATAAAGACCTAGAGTTAGAAAACCGCGCTACACGGTGAGCGTTTCTCAAGGTGGAAGAACTGAAAAAAACAGTCAAGCCTTGGGTTGCAGCGTTAAAGGACTCTCTGGGCACAAGCGTCACTGGACCAAGAGAATGGTTGGTGTTCCACCATTTCAGCAAGAAGCATAGGATGAAGCGCTGATGGTGGGGACGGAATATGTCTCCGTGGCACTGCAGGCACTGGCGACAAAGTCCAAGAACACCAAATGGCTGAAACATCGGAAATGCTCCTGCATCTATACCAAGGAATTCCAAAGACAGCTGCCTGGCCAAGCAACTGGGAGAGACCCATGGTTGGGCTCATTCCAGAGAGAACGTGCGGTAAGCCAATGGGAAACGGCAACTACTGAGCGGCATCATTAATATCACACGAAGTACAGGTTTGCTGACAGAAATTTAAAAAGCAAACTAACAGTTGCAGCACATCACGAGGGAACTGCCAGAAATTCGAGCTGGATCCAGAAGCGGACTCGGAACCAGGATGTGGTGGCTGACATCAGCTGGACCACGGCTGGAAGCAGACTCCCAGAAAGGTGTTCACCTGTGTTTTGTTGACAGTGCAAAGGCACGCATCTGTGGGGATCGTAACCAACCAGAGGCAACATTGTGAAGAATGAGAATTTCAAAGTGCTTACGTGTACTCGTGCAGAACCTGCACACGGGCCAAGAGCAATCCATCTGAACAGAACAAGGTATGAGTATCCCTCCTCTCCCCCAATGATTTACTCTGTAAGCTCAGCAAACGCTCCAAGAACACCGCGTCACGAGCCGAGAAATGGGGGGGAAATGAGGAGTGATACCAAGGGCTCAAGCAGAAAGCAAATGTTTTGAGAATGGTGATGGCAACAAATGTACAGATGTGCTTGACACAATGGATGGATGGATCGATTGTGATAAGAATTGTACGAGCCCCCAAGAAAATGATTTTTAAAAAAATCGGAGAAATGCTCATTAACTACCTGCCGTATGCAAATGACACAATCTTGCTTGCTGAAAGTGAAGAAGTCTTTAAGCACTTGCTGATGAAGATCCTGCCACCTTCGGCATAGATTATACTACAAAGACAATAGAAACCTTCACCACCGGCTCAATACGCAGCATCAAGGTGAATGGAGGAAAGAATGACCTGGCCAAGGATTTCATTTTACTGGGGTTCACAGTCATCACCCATGGAGAAGCAGTCAAACAATGCGATGCACTGGGCAAGTCTGCAGCAGAAGCCCTCCTGAGTGTTAAAAAGGGAAGGAAAGCATCACCTTCGGGACTAAGATATATCCCACACTCTCCAAAAGGCAAACAAACCAAAGCACACTGCCAGTGAGTCCATGGTGACTCGTAGTGCCCCTGCAGGACAGTGTAATAGCCGCCCATGTGGGTTTCCAGGTGGGTCAACTCGTTAGGGGAGTAGAAAGCCCCATCTTTCGCCCATGGAGCTTCCGGTGGCTTTGAACGGCTGACCTCGCAGACCTCGGCCCAACATGTGACCACTATGCCACCAAGGCTCTGTGCCTAACACAAACCGTGGTCTTTTCAGTTGCCTCACGCATGCAACAGATGGACAGTGAACCAGGGGAACTGGCTCTGGGACTCTAGAGTGAAAGGGAGACTCGTGGACCGTGGATTGAGCTCCTGCTGTATGCAAGACCTTGTGGAACATGGATTGAGCTCCTGCTGTATGCAAGACCCTGTGGAACGTGGATTGAGCTCCTGCTGTATGCAAGACCCTGTGGAACGTTGATTGAGCTCCTGCTGTATGCAAGACCCTGTGGAACGTGGATTGAGCTCCTGCTGTATGCAAGACCCTGTGGAACGTGGATTGAGCTCCTGCTGTATGCAAGACCCTGTGGAACGTTGATTGAGCTCCTGCTGTATGCAAGACCCTGCAATGGCAACATTGCACTTCCACTCCAGGACTGTGAGCGGCATGGTTAGGGGCTTGCCCACAGTCACCATGTAGACGAGAAGTCACGCGTCGGCTTCACTTTGGGACCGGGCACTGGCATGGACGGCGTTTCTCTGCCTACCTGAACGTGGCCGCTTCGTTTGGTCAGCTTCACTCGCGTTTGGTCCAGGCAGGGCACATCGCCGTAGCGGTTCTTCTCTAGGTTTCCCGGAGACCTGGAGGAAATGGAAGAGACAAGCTAGAGTCAAGCAAGAGCGGGGCCGTGTGGATTGTTCCCACCAGGTCTGCCAGGGCCAAGGTGGGTGGTGATGGTTTGTGGGGTGCCGTCACCCAGTCTGTCTATGTCCACAACAGTTACCATCTTCTGTAACAAGTATGTATTACTTTTATGACCGGAGAAAATAAGGAGACTTCCTGTCCAGAGGGGAAGTGGGGGATACCCTGCCCTCATTAAGTCCTACCCCCTACACTAAAAAACAAAACAAAACTGCCAATAAAATTCCCTACTACTAATTTCTCCTAAGGCATTAGAGGTAAATCCCTTAAGCTCCAGTTCAAATAGATGAGGGGACAAGTGTTAAACGCCACTCCATCCAGTAGCGTCGTGACAGTGGCAATAAAGGAACTAATCCGCATAACCGCAAAAGGACAAAGAAATTGAGAGCAGAGGCATTTTCTGAGAAAGATTTCCACCCGTTCTTGGCAAAGAGAATGTGGCGGGAAGGGTTTGGTCTCACTTGTACCCCAGGGGGTTACACTGACTCACTTCAGAACTCCCCCAAACAGAAAGGCAAGGTGAGGTGCAAGCCTGAGGACAGGGAGATTCCATGAAAATCTACAAGAGAAATAGTGAAAATCCCTACCCCTTCCCCCTGTTCTTCTCCCATGACACTTTTCCAGGCTGGGCCCCACCGGCGAAGAGACTGAAGAATTCTTTAGAGAAAGTCCACAGCCCCAAACAGATCCAGTCTCCCTGAGGGCACTGTGCCGACCAGGCTGGCGAGCTTGTCTGCTCAGCCCAGTTTAATCACATACATGCAAACAGAGCTTCCAAGTAGGTTTAAGGGCCTCATTCTGAACTGATAGCCAAGGATCTCCAGTTAATTAAAGAAAGCTCCCGACACAGAAGTTAGAGAGCAATTCAAATAAGGGGTGGGGAGGAGGGGGGACAGAAGAGAGCCAACAGAGATCACTTCTCAAAAGACTGGCGTTAATCTTGCTCTACTCAGTGAGGAGGGCAAGATACCAGAATATAAACAATAAGAACAATCTACTATGATGGATGAAATTGCTTCCCTTCACCCAAATGATGTGTCTGAGCCCTAATCCTTATTTACACCTGCGGGTGTAACCCCACTCGGAGACAGGGTTCGTGTTAATGGGGACCAGTAGGGTAAGTCTTGGACCCACTCACTTGTAAGCTACACAAGAGCGGGTTAGACAGAGTTGCTAGGTGCCACGGAGTCAGAACATGCCTGGTCCCGGACCCCTCACAACTGTCAGTCGCGCTGTTTGAGGCTGCCGGTGCGTCTCATGGAAGGTCTTCCTCTTTCGGCTGACCTCTGCTTTTTGAATCATGAAGCCCCTTCCCTTTCCAAGGACTGATCTCTGTTCGTTCCTGAAAACGTGTTGGGAATACGGGCGACCAAGCCTCCCAACGTTTGCTTCTATGGAGCATCCTGCCTGTATTTCTTCCCACACAGACTTGGGCGTCGGGTTTGTGCCTCTTGCCATCACGCGCCTCCTCCGCTCCTCATTCATGGCTCAGGGACACAGAGGAGGGAAAGACAGGCGGCCCGTGGCAGTCTCCGTGCAACCAGGAATGCCAGGCTTACGGAAGCGCAGGCGAGGACTCTTCTCCAGAGAAGACAGCCTTCCCTCTGGCTGGCACCCCGGAGCCTTGAGGAAGCCGGGGTTGAAGCCCCACGGTGCCAGCCAAAGGTCCGCAGTCAACCCCACCTGCCACTCACTCCCCAAGCATGTTTCCTCTCTCCTCTGGGGTGCTATTGGGGCTAGGAGTCAGGGGTGCTCCTCAGCCACCTACACTGTAGAAAATGAACTTGCTTGGCAATTGTGTGGTATTTCTGTGAAAGCAGGCCCAGGTATGACTACAGATGCTAAGACAAGATCAACAACCAAGAAAAGACTCCTTGAAATAAAAATCAAAACCTGAAAGAACCAACTCAATCAACTCCACGCCATCCTTCCCCGCAAACAACAACAAAACCCTGGTATCAGGGTGATCTGGACCCCTTGGCTGTACATCTTCACAGAAGCAAACCTCCACGGCTGTCTCCTGCGGAACCACCAGTGGATTTGAACCATCGAGCTTCCTGTTCATAATAGCCTAGCATTTCCACCACTACTCTACCAAAACCAAACCAAACTCACCGCCTCTGAGTCAATGCCGGCTTCGAGTGAGGCTCTGTGGGTTTCTGAGACTGTAACTGTTTACGGGAGTAGACAGCCCAGTCTTTGTCCCGGGGAGCTTCTGGTGGTTCTGAACTGCCAACCATGTAGATCGCACCCCAGCTCGCAACCACTGAGCCACCAAGGAAGGCCCTTCTACTCCACCAAAGCTGCTTATAACTTCAACAGAAGAGATGAAAGGTTGAGGAAATGCCCCAAAACATAACACAGGAATTCAAAGATAAACATTTTAAAAGAGAGAGAGGTTAATAAAACGCATGTCATTTCACAAGAGGAGTGAACAAACTATGACCTGGTCATCTATGTCTGTAAATAAAGTGTTCCTGAAACACAGCCCAGTCCACTTTCCTGCACATTGTCCGTGGCTCTTTTCACCATGGGAGTGAAGTCCATGCACGGAGACGGTAAGACCTGCACTGCGCACAACTTCGCCCTTCGTTTAGATTTAGTCTGTCGACCTCGGCACTAGGAGAGAGCAACCCGAGAGAGAAAACGGACAGAACGCAGAAAAGTCAAGTGTGGGCAAAGGAAAGGTTTCCCAATGTCGTAGCACTGAAATGAAACCTGCAGACTGACCAGGCCAGCAGCAAGCATCCGCACAGCGAATGGAAAGGGACACCCGCCCCCTCCCCCGCACGGATCATAGACAAAGGCATAAGGAAAACGGCAGCAGATTCCTCAGTAGCAGTGATGGTGCTTTGAAGGGCGCTGCCCCACAACTTCCATCTCCAACGTAGGATCTCATGCCCTAGCAACATAGCACACTGGTCGTGAAAGGAAAACGTGCAAGACGCAGGGCACGGCGTTCGACCCCCGAATGCGGGCACGTGAACCTGCAGAGTAAAAGCAGCCCCAGAACACTCCAGTTTACACCGGAATCAAAGACCAAAACGTTCTAGAAGCGAGGTCCTGCAACGGGGGCTCGATGGATGATCTGTGATCTAATTAATTACTTAGAAACCAATCATGAGACTGTAACAGAAATCCAATGAAGCATATGGAGGAACGCACGGATAGGCATGTAAATGACTAAACGCAAGTGAGAAGTATTAGTCAATGAGCTGCAGAAGAAACAAAACAGCATTGATAAGACTGTTAAAGGTATCTGAGCATTTCACAGGCTCCCACTTAGCTCTGCAGCAAAAAAGAAAATAACACTCGCTCGCAAAAATATAAAACGCTTCAAGTGCCATAAAGACTTGAGACCCAACTGTGTGGAAAAGATAGTCCAAAGGAAGGTGGCCACTTGGGATATGGGCGATCGTGATCAATAAATGGACAGACCAATACAAATGTTGCTAAGCGCTGTATTTAGAATTGTGGAAGAAAGAACAACAGAGTGGCAAACAGACGCCCGGAGAGTAGAACTAACGGACGCAGCAAGACTGCCAGCGAGAATACTAGCTGTTGCTCTAGTTGTTCCTTGATTTCTTTAAATAGCTGCATAGAGCACTGGTTCAAAGAAAAAAGCGGCCTGCTCCCCTCCCCCCGGCCGGGGGTGCAGGGCCGTAGCGGGGGGCCGGGAAGAGCTCCAGTCCCCCGGCCCTCGCCCTGGAGCCCCCCAGCGGCATGGAGCTCCAGGACCGGGTCCCCAGGGTTGACCCATATGGGTCTGGAAGGCCTGAAGACTTTGACTATGCATCTTAGGTGGCGTTTTTCCCACCTATCTGGTAATTCTCCCTAGAAGAGCCAAAAGATGGTCCAGACTTTTAATGGGAAGTCATCGTGTCCAGAAAGTATGAAAGGGGAGCGCTACATCGGGGAAGGGGTCCCGGTTGAGCACCGGGCACGCGTCTGCATGGGGGAAAGCGGAGCCCAGGCGCACGTGGAACAGAATCCCGGCTATTTTCCACCGACTTCTCCGGGGAGGGCGGAAAAGCAGCTTGGCGGAGGCCATCCCAACAGATATGAACAGGACCTTTCCTGACCATGTAAAATTCCGAAACACTGCCGATCCCTGTTTACAGAAGACCCTGGACCATGTGCTGTTGGCATAGGGGCACCACAGCCAGGGTGTGGGATACTGCCAGGGAGTGAACTTTATAGCAGGCCATCTGCTTCTCAGAACAAAGAATGAAGACGAATCCTTTGGGCTGCTAGACGCTCTTACTGGGAGGGCAGTACCTGACTACTGCAGCCCGGCACTGCTGGGCCTGAAGACGGAGCAGGAGGGGCTGGGTGAGCTCGTGAGGATGAAGGTGCCCGCGGTGGCCGGCCTGCTGGAGGGGCACGGGGTCCTGTGGCCCTTGGTGGCTTGTTCATCGACATCCCGCCCGTGGAGACCGTGCTTCTGGTCGGGGATTGCTTACGCAACAGAAGGCTCCAAAATTATCTGCCGGGTGGCCGTAACGCGAATGAAACCACCAGGCTTTTATTTTGGAAGCCACCAGCTTTGCATCCGTGTGTGATAAGTTTGAGCAGAGAACCAAAGGGCATTTTGTCACAGAATGTCACGCGTTTATGCAGAAAGTATTTTCAGAAGCCAGAATCCTATCCACGACAACTGTCGCCAAGCTTCGAGAGAGCTGGGAGCAAAGCTGCTCACTGAAGGAGGAGTCTGTGGTCTCCCCTGCCCAGTCCCCCATCTGCACCGACAAGTTGCACCTGATTAACTTTTTTTTAAGACTTGGTTTGGGTCATTCTTTTTTTTCTTTTTTAATCATTTTATCAGGGGTTCATACAACTCTTATCACAACCCATACATACATCAATTGTGTAAAGCACATTTGTACATTCACTGCCCTCATCATTCTCAAAACATTTGCTCTCCACTTAAGCCCCTGGCATCAGGTCCCTGCTTAACTTTTTGGCATTGTAAATACTGTCTACGCACTCTATCCGTGATCTCCCCACCCCAAGAGCGATCTCAAATCACGTTGTTCTAGGACTCTATGGAGTCATGATTTCTAAAGAAAAAAATATCTTTACCTAAGACAACAATAATAATATATAACACGCGGGGGGAGACGAAAGAAAGAAAAAGGCGCACAATACAAACCCCTCCGTGTATCCACATGGACATGTGAAAGTACACACAAAATGGACGAGCGGGCACCCCACATTGACACTTTCGGCTGCTTCCCGAACGGGGAGAACTGAGAATGTAGAGTAGCAAGGATTTCTAATGAATTATTTCTGCTATATTACTAAGAAGAAATGACTCAAGGCAAATAGGACAAACTATGATTAACTGTCGATGTCAATTCTGATCACCAGTGAATGCTGCTTTGTTGTTGTTACCCTAGGTACCTTGAAAACCTATGTCTAGATGAATTCTGACCACTGCAAACCAGCAGCAGGGCATCCTGCTGGATCAATTTGACCCCCACAGGCTCTATGATGGTGACGTGGGGTGGCAGGAGTCCTCCACATTCACACGGGGGAGGAGAGACCATCTTCAGTGTCAGCCTGAGGCTGATTCCTATGAAGCAGAGGTGGAACGTCCCTCCACGCTCTAACCTTTTGATCAAGTGTGACACCAGCCATCCCTTGCATGGGACTGTCTACTTCTCTCCTGGGTTTGCCACTTCAGTGCAGTGACCACCGAGCACCCACAGACCTTACTCACAGTGATGGGGTTTCCTAGAGGAAGATAGTTTACAGCTGGATCAGGAAGCATGCAAACAAGATCTACCTTCAGTGTAGGCCTCCTCTCAGCTCCCTGAGGACAGACGTCTCTTGGCCCCTTCAAGACAAGCTTTCCTTCTTGGCTCTTGGTCCCCATCTGGACCAGCCTCTGTCCTGCTTGGTCAAGTGTTACAAAGAGTTATTAGCTCTGCCAGTAAGTCCCCAGAGGTGCCCTTACCCTCTGCCAGCACGTCTCTTTCCCCAAGGTGCTCGGCTGTCTCAATCTGGGGGTTTGCACCCCTAGCTCTGCCAAGAGCCTGGAGGCAACTATATTTTGCCAGGAAGCTTTGGCCCAAAGGCCCCCAATGCTCTCGCTCCATGGGTCAGCACCCACACAGGGGTCCTGCATCAGTCTCCCGACTCCGATGCCACCACATTGTCTGCTGTTGCCTGTCCTCTAGCACTGTCTCTGGTGCTGAGTTCACGCTCTCAGTCTCGCTCCTGGGTTTAGGATGGTCTCAGTGCAGGCACCCGGGGTCCAAAGGACATGCTCCACTTCTGGCTCTTCTTTCTTGGTGGTAATGAGTTCCCCTCTCTGTGTCTGGGCTTGGCTCTCTCTTAAGCCAAACCAAGATGACAAAACTAAGTCCCTTGGCTGGGGTTCCATATACCTTATATGCACGGTCCCACCCCTGCAAGAATCCCAGGCAGTTTGCATTTACTTCCTATCTGCATGGTGCTACCCAATCACTGGGGTCGTTTCATGAACATGCATGGCTCAAAGAGCTGTGGGAAATAATTCACTGCACTGCGTAGGCCAAAAGGGAAAAGGAGGGTGGGGGGAGGAGATCAACCTAAACACTACACCTTCTACAAAGATCCATTCAAAATGGATCATGACTATTTAAATGTACAGCATGAGACTGTTTTTTAATAGCCGCAGAGCCTGAGGTAATTGTAGAAGCCCTCAGAGCTAGATCCAGAATGCCCATGACAAGTGGGCCACGCCAGGTGGGGGCCCAGCAGCCCTCCTTTCAAGGCTAAAAACCTCACTGCCAGCTCAAAGGGACTCTGATTTCCAAGGCTGCACCTCTTTAGGGAAGTAACCTACCTCGAGTGTGTTCGAGCAGCCAGCCTTCTGGTCCACAGCCAGATACTCAACCACTCCCCGGCAGGAACACAACTCAGATGTAAACAGGGGCCTTACATTGGTGAGAAAAGAAAAGTAGTCCCCCCTCTCAATAGATGCTGTATGGTTTTGTTTTGCATTCTCTCTGCTCAGTGGCTTCTTTCTCAATCACTCCTTCTTACTTTGTTCCCTTACTTATTTCCCAACTCACCCCTTTCCTGTTTTCTCCTTTAGCTCGGAGCCTCTCTCCCCGCGTCCTTCTTAGAGCACGCACAAATAAGCTGGACAGGGAAGAGACGCTCACTCCAACCGGGATTCCTAACACATTTAACACACGTCGGTGGATAGCACAGTCCGACAGTCCCAGGTTCAAACTCTCGCACTGGCTTCAAGTCCACTCGGACTCTTAGCGACCCTCGAGGGCAGAGCAGACCTGCCCCTGTGGGTCTCTGAGACGGGAACCCTTCATCTTTCTCCCGCTGAGCAGCTGATGGCTTCGAACTGCTGATCTTGTGGTTAGCAACCCAACGTGGAACCCACTACGCCACCAGGGCACTTAAGTCACAGGTCACACAAGGAAAAGGCGAGAAGAGAAATCATGTGTATACACTACAAAGGAGAATCTGGGCGGAGCTGGAACTCAAGCTTGGAACTAACCCACTGGGACAGCTTCCCTAACCATCCATCCCTTCTGATCACACAGAGTGCACTAGTTACAGAGAGCGTTAGGATTCGGCCAATGAAAACTTGCCAGCAACAAGGTAAGAGATGTGATCTCGGGTCCACTGCCAGCAAGAGGGATCGCAAACAGTTATGAACCCAGTTTATAAACTAGTCAGATGGGTGAGGAATAGGGCGAAATAGGAGCTGGGTCCAAAGTTAATCCCAAGAGGCAAACATTCTAGACGGCAACTCTTCAATCTCGCTGATGGTGGGGTATTTTAAAGGCACCAGGTTCCACAAACAGATCAACCTCAACAACATGCCCCTCTCCAGAGGTTGCGATACTACACTCTGATGCTCTCTACAGAGAGACAGACCAGCACTCATACCAAGGGCGGTGTGGCACTTACACAATCTCCTGTCAACTTGAGCAAAGGGGTGGAGTCTAGCCTGTCAGTCAGGTCACAGCTTGATGACCTCATCTGGAGGCGCGAAGGTGATAAATAACTCACTGGAGGGCAGATCCACTCTCTCTGCCTTCCCTTTCCTGCTGCTGAGACACTCAGAGAACTGGAGGAGACACGTGGAGACCCATGTCAGCGATGAGATGCTTCCACCGCCACTGGAGCCACAAGACCTTCCACCCACCGGCCTGTGATCTTCCTGCACTTGGCACCATTGCATGTGCTGCATGAGTCTAAAGAGGAATGTATGGACTAGTATCAGACATATGGGCTAATATCAGAGTTATGGACTTGATCTAGACGGGGCTGGGATGTTTTCTCAACATATAATTGCTCTTTTATATAAAGCTCTCTCTTATACACACGAGCGCCAATGAATTTGTTTCTCTAGTCAACCCAGACTAACACAGATAGAAATAGAGACCGGCCCATTGACAACACACCTTTAAAAAAAAAAAAAAAGAAAGTTACATTTCACAAAATATCCAAAATTGTGCCCATTCTTAGAGAGTTCCCTTGTTGGGGTCAAAGATCTTCAGACGTGTTACATGTTTTAGATGTTCACACAGAGGCCACCACAGGAGGTGTCGCTCCCTCACGGAGAGAGGCCGTCCTCTGAGTCCTCCTGAGCACCAGGCAGAGCCTCCTATAGAAAGTGGGACCGGGAAGGCCCGGCCGACAGTGTGAGCCAAACAATCCTGGTCACCGATCCTTAGCCCAAGTTTCTCTACTCACATGGAACAGTGGAAAGTGCCAGCAGGGTTCTCGCGGCGGATGTCTTCATACTCTTCATAGATGCCCCGTTTCTGCCTGGCGTTCACATACTCCACCAGCTCGTGGATGGTCATGGCGTGGGGACCTGGAACATGCACGGAGTCCCAGTCGAAGGCAGGTGGGAGGGAGAACAGGATGATCTCATCGAAGGGATCCGGGTGGCCGTTCACCTGGGGTAGGAACTGGAAGTTCCACCTGGCGAGGTCAATTTTGACGCACCCCCCCAGGCTTTCCGGAAGACACTCCCTGGGGAGGTGCTGGCTGACCTCGGATGTCTTCAACATCTGGATCTGGAAGGCCAGAAGGAACACGTGAACCCAGGGGAGGGAGGGAGGAGACACACAGCGACATAGAGAACAGCGGTGCTTGTGCTCCCTTTGGGGAGTGGGATGCAGCCCCTTGAAAGGAGAAGGGTGCCTGCAGAGCAGCAGACCACCTCCAATCATCGGTCTGAGGCTGGAGACGACGGGGTTGGTGTCGGTGTTAACTTTGCCTAGGCCAGGGGTCCTCAAACTTTTAAAATGGAGCCAGTTCACTGTCCCTCAGACCCGCTGGAGGGCCGGACGATAGTTTTTAAAAAAACTATGAGCAAATTCCTATGCACACTGCACATAGCTTATTTTGAAATAAACAACAAAACGGGGCAAAAACATCCGGCGGCCTGGATTCATATCCTCGGCGAGCCGCATGTGGCCCGTGGGCTGTAGTTTGAGATTCCCTGGCCTAGGCCCTGGTTCTCATTGGCGTGGCAGATAACATGTAATCACCTTGCCATTTAGTCTTGAGGGTATGGCCTGCAGCGTGAGTGTGTGTGTGTGTGTGTGTGTGTGTGTTCTCTCAAGGTTTACGTCCTCTCGATCCTGCAACCGACTTGTCTGACCGCCAGTTCTTGAGACCCGAGTCAACGGCCTGCCGTCTGACCAGCAGGACTGGGCACAGCAGCCCCCAGGCCTTTGCAAGCCAGCAGGCTTCACCTGATCGGTCCATCCTGGGTTTGCCCATCTCCGAAGCCTGACTACAGAGGTAGGACTGGCCAGCCTGCACAACTGCACGAGCCATTTCCTTGAAACAAATCTCTCTCGGTCCACGGGCTTTCCAGATGTTTGTGGGGAAAACGGAATGAAAAGATAAGAGGGATTTTTCCCCACAAACACGTGGAAGCCCCCCTCATTGTTTACAAATGTACGTCACAGGTTTTGCTCCCCTCGAGACCCTCGAGAGTCTAAGACCAAGCCCTTGGGATTTCCCAGGGGGTGGGAATGCTGGTCCTTTGTGTCTTTTGCTGTCACGTCTTCCTGGAACGTCCCCCTCTCCTCCGGGGGCTCTTTAAGGAGCAGCCTGGAGCGCCCCTCTCAGGGAAAGCCCTCCCTGACTGCCCAGTGCCACGCATCCTCCTGTGTGCTCCTGAACTACAACCTTCTCGGCACACATCAGCCTCTGCATTCCCTACCAACTGGTCCGTCCTGGGGCTCGGTGCCTGCGCCGTCGGAGTCAGTGTGGTTTGCAGTTATACGAAGGGGCTGCAGAAAGTTCATGGGAAAATCCCAATGATGTCTTAATTCCATTTTTGCATAAACTTTTCGAGAGCCCCTCCTACATGCATGTACAGGACCTCTAATCCAGGTTCAGGACGCGCCTGTGGGGTCCTCCCTACGAATTCTCCCAGGAGAGCTCTCCCGGCTGTGTGTCAATAGGTATCCACGTGGCTCCCACAGGACTCAGCACTGCAGGTTCCCTTCTGCACCTCAAAGCACCTCAGCACTATCCCCATCTCCCTCAAGCCCCTCCCACAAGAAGCTGCTGCTGCTATTTCGGAAGGGCAACTGCATTCTCTGACCCTGTCTGTGGACGTTTCATATGCACCCACAATCCTTCATCCCTGGAACGCCCGGGAGGCTAGGGCAGAATTCAGATCATGTTGAACAACATGTTCTGAAGGCGGGATGCCATGAGCTGCCCTAAGGGGGAAATCCAGGGAGGGTGGGGGGCGGGGTGAAAAAGAGCAGGCGAGACGGAGAAGAGCTCCCTTCATCAAGCCCGGCTGTCAGCGGGACTGACCGCTATTTCCAGGTGGACCACTGTGAAGGCCAGTTCAACAGATGCAGTCACAGGACATGTTTTCTGCCGTGTTAAGGGCCATCCCAAGAAGAGACAATGCTCAGATGCAGTCTCACGGCCTTCGGACGGGTTGTCAGAAGGGGCCGGCCCCGGAGAAGGGCATCATGGTTGTAAAGCCCAAGGTCAGCACGAAAAGGGGAAGGCTCGGTGAGATCGGGACACAGTGGCCACAGCAACGGGCTCACACAGGACGCTGCGCTGCGCCTGCTGCCGGACCCGGCACCCCTCAGTCCCCTGGGCGTGGGGCCGCTGAGTCAGAATGGCCTTCATGGCACCTAGCAACCACAAGTTGGCGAGGGGACACGCTACATCGGAACTATCCTGATGCAGGTGCTGTGGAGACCGAGGGTCGAGCCAAGCCTGTCCAGTTCCTAACTTCCAGTAGCTAGTAGGGGCGTGAGCGAGGGGGCCCATGCTGAGCTGACGTGACTCAGTGAATCCGCTCAAGGAGCAGAAAGTGCTCCAGGAAAGAGACTAGAGGGGGGCGAGGGGGGGGAGGTGGGATGGAGAAAATTAAGAGCTGAATTTCGACAGGAGAGATGGGGATGTATCTCTCCACCACTGAGGAAGAGGAAGCTCTTTGCCTTACTGTGGTAGCTACGAAATCTGTTGTCAATTCGAGAGGATTAGGAGTGAATGGGGAGGAGTCTAGCCTGCCAATCACTGTATAACCAATGAGGCCTCTATGTGGGCATGGCCTTCCCCTGAGGATTCTGGAAATTTCCTACAATTTCTCCTTGGAGGCAGGAGAACCTTGGAGACTCTACTGACAAGGCTCTCTCCCTGAGAGCCATTTCTGACGAGAAGCCACATGAAGCTACCCTAATGCAGCCAGAAACCTGGGAGCTGGGAAGCCACGTGGAGACCCATGTCAGGGCTGAGACGCTTACACCACCACCGGATCCATAAGACTTCTCACCCACTGGCCTGGGATCTTCCTGCATTCAGCGTCACTGCATGTGTTTCGTGAGTCTGAAGAGGTTTTTATAGATTGATATTGGACAAATGGGCTAACATCGGACTTATGGACTGGATCTGACTGGGCTGGGATGTTTTCTCAATGTTTAATTGCTCTTGTTGATAAACCTCTTCCTTATATACCTGAGTGCCTATGAATTTGTTTCTCTAGTTCACCCGGACTCACACACTTACCCTCTCCCGGACTTTATCCTTCAGCAAGAGGCTGATGATCGAATAGGGCACTCGGAACCAAATGGGCGCCCCCACGATCAGCACCTTCTTCAGACGGGCCGGGAATGCTCCCTGCGGAGAACACACAAGAGGATTTCAGGATACCTGGGAGGACCCAGGAGGGCCTGTGACAGTTCAGGCCCAAATTGTATGCTCTCTGCCCTCTTCCCGTTCGCACCCAGAAAAGGGGCCTTGTAGCCAAATTCCAGGCTTTACGTTAGGAGCTGGAGAAAAACTGTTTAAATAGAAATTTAGAAATTAGAAGCAGATTTGCTTTTACAAATAACGATGTTATTGTTCTCACCACCATGAGCTTTTATGGCTCAAAAGCTGCGCACACTCATCCTAGTCAAGTCTGGCTAACAGAAAAACTTTACATTTCCTAATATGCAACCAAGTCCATGAAGTCCTGGTGTCGTCGTGGGTTAAGCATCGGGCTACTCACCAAAAGCTCAGAGGTTCAAACTCTCTGCAGAAAGATGAGGCTGCCTGCACCCATGAAAATTCACCGTCTCAAGAGCCCTGAGAAGCAAGCCTGCTCTGCCGCTCACAGAGGGTCACTGTGAGTGGTAGCTGATGTGGCGGCAGTGGGCAACACAGCATGCAGGGACGCCAGCAGTGTAAAGGCTAACCAAAAAGGAACCTTCAGTACATACCCACCAAGCGGCCCACGGGATAAAGACCTGGCAGTCTGGTTCCATAAAGAGTCCAGCCTGGACAGCTTACGGGGCAGCTCTGCACTGCCCTACAGGGAGGTTGTGACAGACTACGGCAAAGATGCTGATCTGTTTGTTTACGTACTGAACAACATGGAGGAAGCACACCAGCCTGGGTGATCACCAGGTGTCGAAGGGATCAGGTACCAGGCATCAAAGAGCAAAAAATCAAATAATTGTGAATGAGGGGGAGTGCAGAGTGGGGATCCAAGGCCCATCTGTAGGCAAGTGGACATCCCCTTATGGAAGGGTCGCAGGGAGGAGATGAGCCAGACAGGGTACGATGTAGCAACGATGAAACATACAACTTACCTCTAGTTCCTAAATGCTTCCTCCCCCTCACTCCCCCACTATCATGATCCCAATTCTACCTTACAAATCTGGCTAGACCAGAGGATGTACACTGGTACAGAAAGGAACTGGAAACACAGGGAATCCAGGATGGATGATCCCTTCAGGACCAGTAGTGAGAGTGGCGATACCTGGAGGGTGGAGGGAGGCTGGGGTAGAAAGGGGACCCAATTACAGGGATCTACATATAACCTCCTCTCTGGGGAAAGGACAACAGAAAAGTGGGTGAAGGGAGACGTCGGACAGTGTAAGATATGACAAAATAATAGTTTATAAATTATGGTTTCATGAGGGAGTGGGAGAGCAGGGAGGGAGGGAGAAAAATGAGGAGCTGATGCCAGGGGCTTACATGGAGAGCAAATGTTTTGTGAATGATGAGGGTAACAAATGTACAAATGTGCTTTATACAATTGATGTATGTATGGATTGTGATAAGTGTTGTATGAGCCCCCAATAAAATGATTTAATAAATACTGAATACGACCAAATACTGGATTAATACGACCAAACATAAAATAATTCATTTTCATAACCTATCTTTCTCATGAAGGAGCCCTGGTAGCAAGTGGTTACACCGTGGGCTGATAGCCCTAAGTCAGCAGTTTGACACCACCACCCTTGCTGAAGGAGAAAGGTGAGGTGTTCTACTCCTGCAGAGTTCCAGTCTCGGGAACCCACAGGGGAGCTGTACCTTTTCTGACAGGGTCGCCATGAGTCAGAATCTCCTTGATGGCAGTGAGTTTGGGAGGGCTTTTTGTTTGTTTCATGGGGGGACCTTTCTCTTATTCTGATATCCATGTGTTTATACCCACTTATTTTTTCAACCATATCTCCATCTATGTGTTCTTTACACAGTGAATGAATCTCATCTAGGAGGCCCAAGGAGAAAGGGGGGACCAAAGTAGTGAGACACCCAGTCTGTGCCTGGCCTCACTTGCTGCCAATCTGTTGGTCAGCATCTCAGTCCTGCCCGTGGGCAGCGTGGCCATGCGTCCTGGGCATTCTGGGGAAAATCATTAACAAGGAATCCAAAAAGAAAAAGAACTGTAACCAAATACCTTCAACCTCATTCTAGCTGTGTGTGTGTACACTCACAAGAACCACTTTCAAAAGACCAGTTTCCCAATTTGGCATGCCACTCTCTGGTTACTTTGCAGTTCCACCAATTGTAAGGATCCACAAATAGTCCCTGTGGAGCAGGGGTTCTCAAGCTCCCTAATGCTGTGACCCTTTCATACACTTCCTCATGTGGTGGTGACCCCCCAGCCATAACGTTATTTTCACTGCTACTTCATGACTGTCATTTTGCTACTGTTATGAACCGGGCAACCCTGGTGAAAGCGTCATTAGACCTCCAAAGGGGTCACAACCCACAGGTTGAGAACCGCTATCATAGAGAATACATATATAGAGAGAAAAATTCTCCAAAGGTCTCTTTCATTTCTTCCCACAAAGATGTAACAATTTCTTTCCTGGCCTAAATAGCGGTCTAAGCCCCTTTACCTAACAGAAATAAAAACAATTCTACTTTTATAGAAAATACAAAATGATATAATTGAAAGTTAGAAATGAATGAAAGTATGAAATTTTATTATTGGGATTTTAATATGCAAGGAATTTTAATTTCAAAAGATAATGAAAAAGACTGGAAACTTTATTATAATCACGAAAAGTTCGATAAATCAGCGAAGACTGCTCAGTACACTGACTGCAGGGGCAGTCAAGCATTCCGTGACTCTGGATGGCTGTTCTTCCTCGTGTTCTTATACTGTGAAGTTACATTAAATTTGAAGAATCTATGAAGAAAATACAAGATGATCCATAGAAAGTGGAGCCCGATACATCTGCTTCTCAGTGCCCAGAGCTACAGATCCGCGCACACTCATGTCCACAGCTGTGCTGAGATGCTAAACAAGTGTGTCCCTCCCCGGGTGACGGGCGGCAGATAGCTCTAAAACTGTGCACACTCGGGGGACTTCTCGGGAAGCCCATTCCTAAGATGACTTTAAGTGGATAACGTTTATTTTCTGATAGTTCAAAATAGTACCTTAAAACGGAAAAGCCCATTTATGTACGAACATGGATTTGTGGCTAAGAAAAATAGTGTATCTGAAAGCAGACTATTCCATAACCCTCAAAATGGTGGTTTCGAAGCATTCTTACAACCGGGGAAAATATTTTGTTTCAATGAAACCACCTAAGATCGAAAGTCTAATGTGGATGTCATTGTAAGAAGCTAGGCACACACATCTACTTCTACAAAAAAAAAATGATCGCAAGGCATGATGTCGAAAGCGCAGTGTGGCTACAGTAATCTCTGCTAAAATTAACTTTAGGGCAAAAACAGTGTAAGAGACAAGGAGGGGCATTACATTTGAATAATGATTAAGGGGTCAACTCAACAAGAGACATAATTATAATATCTATGCACTCACTCAAGTTCCAAAATGCATAAAACTTGAGAACCAGAACCCTGCAATAATAATAGAAACTTTAATCCATCGCTTCCATTTAAGGGCAGAACTAGAAAGAAAGTCAACAACGATACAGAGGACCCAACAGCACCATCAACCAACTCAACATCGTGGACATCGGTGTCTACAGAACACGCCACCAGGACACAGCACAGTCTGATTATGTCCCAGCATACGCGACTCATTCTCCAGAACAGACCTCATATTGGGTCTGAGATAAACCAGTGTCAGGTCCATTGCCACGGAGTTAAGTATGACTCATCGTCCACCTGCGGACCCAGTGGAACTGCCCCACAGGGTTTCCAAGGCGGGAAAGACGGACAGCAGCAGGCGACCTCCTCCTTCCTCTGCAGAGGCTGGTGGATTTCATCCTTAGTCATTCTCAGACTACAGAGAGAGCATCAATAGACTCAAAACCATAACAATAAAACAAAGTAGCTTCTCAGATCATAACACTCAGAAATCAATCGCAAGAAGAACAGAGAGCAATGAACGTACAAATGTGCTTTACACAATTGATGTGTGTGTGGATTGTGATAAGAGTTGTATGAGCCCTAATAGAATGATTTTAAAAAAATAAAATAAAATAAGCAATGGAAAAAAAAGGAAATGATGATGTGGTTGATACAATTGATGTATGGATTGTTATAAAAGCTGTAAGAGCCCCCAATAAAATGATTTTAAAATTAAAAAACAAAACACACAGAAAATAATCAAATACAAATTAAACACCACCTTGCTTTAGAACCATTAGGTAATAGAATTTTTAAAATAAAATTTAAAATTCTTATACTCAAATGAGATTGGGAACACAACATACTAAAGCCTTTGGAACACAGCAAACAATTCTCAGAGCTAATTTAGAGCAATAAATACACATATCACCAAGCGGAAAGAGCCAAAAGTCAGTCAACACTTTTAACCCTAAATGCCAACAAACAGAAAAACAACAAAGGAGGAGAGGGAAGCTCACTGTCACCAGAAGAAAGGAAATCATCAAGATTAGATCAGAAATAAGTGATACAGAAAACAGAACAAAAACAATAGAAAGAGGCGATAAGATCCACGTGGGAAACCAGAAACTGGTTCTTTAAAAGGATTAATAAAATCAACAAACCACTAGCCAGCTTAACCAAGGAAAAGAGAGAAGCTATAAAGAACACAAATAAAAATATGAAGTGGATGGCATTAACCAGAACCAACTGAAATTAAAAGTGTGATAACAACACTACGAACAACAAAGAAAAGATTGAAGCTGTCGAGTGTTTCGATTTACTTGGATCCATGATTGATATGCACAGAATCAGCAGTCAAGAAATCAAACAGCACATTGCATTGCATTGATCTGCTGCCCAGAGCACTTAAAGTATTGAAGAGCAAGGATGTCACCTGGAAGACTCAGGTGCACCTGACCCACGTATTGTCGCTCATCTCATGTGCATGTGATGATTGGACAATGGGGAAGGACAGCGGAAGAGTCATTGATGCGTGTGAAGTATGGTTCCGTGAAGGCTACGGAAAGTACTGTAGGCTGCCAAAGAACCAACAAAGCTGTCTTGGAAGAATTATAGCCAGGATGCTCCACAGAAGCGCAGGTGGTGAGGCTACATCCCGTGCGCTTTGGACTCGCTATCAAGAGAGACCAGTTCCTAGAAACGAACATCAGGTTTGGGAGGATCAGTGAAAAGAAGAGCCTCAGTGGGATGCACCGGCACGCTGGCCGCAACCACGCGCCAAACAGAGCAAGAAGTTTGCAGGCGGTCCCAAACCAGGCAGGGTCTCCCCCTGCTGCACAGAAGGCTGACATGCTGTGCACTTGCTGACATGGTTGCACCTGTTACACACAAGGCTGACAAGAGTTGGGCCGGATGCGCCAGCACTGAACAACAACACGGAGAAACTTACTCCAACAAATCTGAAAACCTAGAAGAAATGGACAGATTTCTAGAAAGACACCACCTACCTAAACGGACAGACTGAAGTAGAACATTTGAATGCAGGAGAACAAAAGAACATCGTCGATACTTGTGCATGAGCCGAGCTTCTCGGTGCATTTTTAATGCCGTTTTTGTGGTAAAATTAGGTGCCTCGGCTGACATTCGGGTCAGCTTATCCTCGAGAATATACAGTAAACTTGAAGAGTCATTGAAAAAGCAAACACACGTACACAAAAAGAAAAAACAAACACAAAAACAGCTCACAGCATCAAAAGCCCTGGTCCCGACGGCTTCCCTGGAGACCACTACCCAACATTCAGAAAAGAAGCAGGACCAGTTCTACTCAGACGACTCCAGGCTGCAGAAACTCAAGAAACCAACTCACTGCCATCAAGTTCATTTCAAAACACAGAGAAAGGTGCAATACTTGCAAACTCGTTCTTTGAATCAAGCATAACTCTTGATACCAAAGCCAGGCAAAATCAACACTAAAAAAGCACGTTATAGACCAATATCCCTAGGGACTGACTATACATGCAAAACTACTCAACAAAATCCTGTTGTTAGGTACTGTCGTGCCCATTCTAGCTCAGAGCAACCCAAGCACAACACAACAAAAGGCCTCGTCCTGCCCTATCCTATCTCACAAAGAGTCTTCCCCTTTCTTGCCGGCCCTCTACTTTCCCAAGCATGTTGTGCAAACAGAACCCTAGCCATGCAACTCAATAAAATAGTACATTGGACCATGTGGGATAAATACCAGCTACGCAAGGGTGCCACAATATGTGAAAACCAGTCAACCCAATTCATCACATAAATGATCGATCAATCAGTGCAGAAAAGGCATTTGAGAACGTTCAAGCCCTTTCCTGACGAAAGTACTGAGCAAAATTGAACGGAAGAGAAGTTTCTCAGACAATTAAGGGCACAGACACAAACCCAACCACCAATGTTATTCCTGACAGAGTCACAGAACACCTTCCCCTGGAGAGCCTGAACCGGAGCACGATGCTCTTTATAACCACTCTTGTTCGACAGCGTACTGGAAGTCCCACCAGAACAATCAGAAAAGAAGGGGACATAAAAGACATTCGAATCGGTAAGGAAGGAAGAGACTCGTATGCCGTCTTGCAGAAGCTGCGTGCACAATCCCAGAGAGTCTGTAAGGAAGACGCGGAAACTAGTAGGACTCAGCAACGTGGCAGGATACAAGACAGACGCGCAAACGCCTGTGGATTCCGCTACACTAGACACTAGAACTATAAAAGGGAAATCAAGAAAACAATACCTTTACAATAGCCACCAAAAGGATTCCACAGTTAGGAATAAACCTAACCAGGTATGTAAAAGATCTATACAAAGAAAACTACAAAACAAAAAAAACAAAGAAAGAAAGAAAACTACAAAACACTACTGGAAGGAAACCTACATAAATGGAAGAACACACCGGGAACCTATCACTAGGATCTACACGTGACCTCCTCCCTGGGGGACGGACAACAGAAAAGAGGGTGAAGGGAGATGTCGGACAGGGCAAAATATGACAAAATAATAATTTATAAATTATCAAGGGCTCATGAGGGAGGGGGGAGCGGAGAGGGAGGGGAAAAATGAGTAGCTGATGCCAGGGGCTTAGGTGGAGAGCAAATGTTTTGAAAATGATGAGGGCAATGAATGTACAAATGTGCTTTACACAATTGATGTATGTATGGACTGTGATAAGAGTTGTATGAGCCCTAATAAAACGTTTAAAAAAGCAAACACACCATGGTCATGGACAGGAAGACTTAACACTGTAAAACGGTCAGTACTACCCAAAGCAACCTACAGATATAATACAATCCTGATCCAGATTCTCTCTCCATTCATTAAAGAGATAGAAAACCTAACCATGAACAGAGACCCAGACTAAGCAATGCACCACTGAAGACGAGCAAAGCAGGTGGTCTCTCACTTGCTGATCTTAGAAGCTCGATGCACAATGGCAGACAAAACAGAGTGATACTTGCACAATGATAGACACCTAGGGCAAAGACTGCTAAAGCCCTGGTGGCATAGTGGTTACATGTTGGGCTGCTAAGCACAAGATCAGCAGTTCGAAACCACCAGTCACTCCTTGGTGGAACGATGGGGCTTTCTACTCCCATAAGAAGTTACGGTTTCAGACACTCACAGAGGCAACTCTACCCTGTCCAATGAGGTCACTATGAGTCAGCATGGATTCCACAGCAGACAGCTGTCATTTTACTCATGTAGTTCTTATTCTAGAGAAGCAATCACATAGACAACCCAAATGACCTGATTATATAGTTGTTGCATTAAAACTAATCAGTATTAAAAGGGTAGGCCAAAATGTAAAGCGTTGTATTTAAGAGATGATAACTGCAAACTTGTGACGGTAAATGTGTTAGGCCAGGTTAACTAGCGAAACAAATCCAGAGACACTCATATGTGTGTAAGAGGGAGCTGTATAGCAATTGTATATTGAGAAAACATCCCAGCCCAGTCCAAATCAAGTCCAGAAGTCTGATATTAGCCCATATGTCCAATACTAGTCCATACATTCCTCTTCAGACTCACGTAGCACGTGCAATGACGCTGAATGCAGGAAGATCACAGGCCGGTGGGTGGAAAGTCTTGTGGGTCCAGTGGTGGTGGAAGCATCTCAGCGCTGGCTCCTCCAGCTCTCCGAGTGTCTCAACAGCAGGAAAGTGTACTAGAGTGTGGCCCACCTCCAGGTTGAAAGGGAGGAAGTTCCCAGAATCCTCATGAGAAGGCCACGCCCGCAAGGAGGCATCATCAGGCTGTGACCTGATGGACCGGCTAGGCTCCACTCCTACATGTATTTATCGAGTTGACATGAAATTATGTAACCACGACAGTAAATAAATACTTCTAAGAGCCGAACTCCAGAGTATTCCCAAGTGAAGTTCCTGGGGCACACGCTCAGCAACATCCAGACCGATGTTTTCCCAAATGCTGGCTGTGAGTCCGCCGTGGTCATAACTAACATTTAAAAAATATGACAGAGAAAAGCATCGATCAAAGTGGCTGTTTTCGTAAAGATAAAACATGGTTTGGAAAAGTTTTCTGTTTGTCATGCAGATGTACGCCTCCTCGGTGTCGGTTCTGAAATGCCCACCGCTTGGTGAACTCCCAGGTTCTCAGGGACGTTTAGTGTCAGTAAAACTCAGTGGGCAGCAAAATCTGGCCTGAAAAGTCAGAGGCTGTCTGATTTTATTTATGGGGGCTCGTACAACTCTTATCACAATCCATACATCCATCCATTGTGTCAAGCACATTTGTACATTTGTTGCCATCATCATTCTCAGAACATTTGCTTTCTACTTGAGCCCTTGGTATCAGCTCCTCATTTTTCCCCTCCTTCCCCCAGGGACCCCTGATAATTTATAAATTATTATTATTTTCTCATGTCTTACACTGAACAATGTCGCTCTTCACCCACTTTTCTGCTGTATGTAGATCACTGTGATCGGTTCCCCCTTTCTCCACCCACCTTCCCCTTCTGCTATCTCTACTCTCAATATTGGTCCTGAGGGCTTTATCTGTCCTGGCTTCCCTGTGTTTCCAGCTCTTATCTGTATCAGTGTACATGCTCGGGTCTAGCCGGATTTGTGAGGTAGACTTGAGATCATGATAGTGGGGGGGGTGGTATTAAAGAACTAGAGGAAAGTTGTATGTTTCACTGTTGCTACACTGCACCCTGACTGGCTCATCACCTCCCAAGGACCCATCCGTAAGGGGATGTCCAGTGGCCTACAGATGGGCTTGAGGTCTCCACTCAGCCCTCCCCTCATTCACAATGATATGATTTTTTGTTCTTTTGATACCTGATCCCTCCGACAGCTCGTGGTCACACAGGCTGGTGCGCTGCTTCCAAGTGGGCGCTGTTGTCAGAGGCGGTTCTAATCTTGATTTTTTCCTGCTCCTCAAGGGAAGGAAAAGCCACTGGATATGTTACAGCAGTACTGTATGCCGCCTCATAACAACGTGTGTACCGTAAGGCATCTGATGACGGCGCGGCGTACATACCCTCCTACTTTTTAAAAATATTTAAAAATCGCTCCTCGGCCTAAAAGTTCACAATCAAACCACCAACACCTCTGCGCACTAGGTCACAATGGAGAACACAGTTTTTACTAGATCTGATAACCACTCAAATGCTCTCAAACGTCCTGCCCTCAAGTCAATTCTGACGCATCGAACTCTGTCGGACAGAACAGAGCTGCTCCTTCGGTTTTCCAAGGCCGTTAATCTTCACAGGAGCAGAGAGCCTCATCTTTCTCCCGTGGAGCAGCTGGTGGGTTCAAACTGCTGACCCGGTGTGTCATAGCCCACGACACCACCAGAGCTCCTTTGTCCGACAGTCACTAGGACTCAATTTTTAATTCCAAGAGGGGAGGCACTTTTATGTTTCAAAAAGTTCCAGTGCATTTTTAAACGTTCTTTTTTTCCGCTTATTTTATGTTTTCCCAGTTTTAGGTCTATGGAAAAACTGAGCAGGAAGGATACAAGCATTCCTGGGGCGTCAATTGCAATGTATAGCAATGCTGCAAAAGAGGGTAGAATGGCCCCTAAAGGCCACAGACGGCCACAACCTCCTCCCACACGCGGGCCCATCTGTCTGTTCGGCCAGGCCTTCTTAGAGACAGACTCCCCAAGTACTCCCCCACCCTCCCCTCTCCACACAAACTCTCCTGTTACTCAGACCTTGCAGGAAACCAAAAAGCCACCACCACCCAGTAGACCCAGCTCACAGCCACCAGACATAGGGTTTCCGAGGCTGGGCATGTCTTTTAGAACCAGGCAGCCTCAGCTTCCCCGCCACGCTGCTGATGGTGAGCCATCCCATGCTTCCCGGACAGCGCCACCAGGAGTCGGGTACATTTATTTTGGTAGAATTCAACCTGTGGGTCCCAAGCCCTCTGGGGGTCGAACGACCCTTTCACAGAGGCCGCTGATTCAGAATAGTAGCAACATGACAGTGATGAAGTAGCGATGAACATGTTATGGCTGGAGGGGGTGTCACCACAACACGAGGAACTGCATTAGAGGGTCGCAGCAGTAAGGTTGACAACCACTGGGGCTATCAAGACACATTTATTAACCAGCGTCTGGAGCGTTTATTAGGGTTCCCTCTGGGTTGATTTCCACTTCAGTTTTAAGATCGCTCCTTAGTCTGAGGAAGCTGATTATGAGTCATCATTTACAAGTGACCTTTCAGCTGAGCAAAAAATCTGAAGCTTATGCCATTCCTGAGCCTTCTCCCACAGAACCAGGAGAAAGCAAAGCAAAAGTGTCCCAATCACCCAAGGAGAGTGGCGAGGGGCTGCCCATGACCTTACCTTCAGCAGGTTTAAGACTTTCTTGCCAAGGTCCAGCTCAAAGTTGGCGTAATTAGAACCAGCCATGTCGTAGATAAACACCAGTCCATTCCTCTGAGTTTCAAAGCTGCAAGCCAATCATTGATCGAAAACATTTATACGCAGGAAGATGGCTGAGGGAGGTGGAAAGCCTGGGGCAGTAAATACGTTAAGAGACACATCCTAGACCAAATTAACTACCCCATGAATACCAGGCTTTTACAAAACGGATGTCCCTGCTAGGCTATTGCTTTACCCAGACTTACCACATACTAAACTCCTCAGCTGGGAACGCTTCAGAGCAGCCAGAGACTTCTAAACGGAGAACAAAAACATATCCTCCTCCTTACCCGCCACCCCCCGCCCCACTTTTCTAAAATTGATGATCCAAACTACATTTTTCACAGCGCAACTCAAAGGCTTCCTCTTCTATAAGGGTCTCCCTGATAACTAATCAAACATACTACATCTCCTATGGCCTCAAAATCCAAACCCACTGCCATGAAGTCCATGCCGACTCACAACCCCTCCCTCAGACAGGGCACAACCGTGCCTAGAGCTGCTGAGACGAACTCTTTACGGGAGTATAAAGCCTTGTCTTCCTCCCGAGGAATGGTGGGTGGATTCGAACTGTTGGCCCTGAGGATCACAGCCACTACATAATCGTTATGGGCTCCGTTCAAGCTCTTCAAGTGCCATAAATGTTCCTACAGGTTTTTCTCGTGGTCGTTCACATACTCCGACTTTGTGTTATCATTTGAGTCTCCCCTAGAGGGCAGAACTCTGTGGTCACCGCCGTCCCCACCACTAATTACCCACAAGAGTCCCTAGCAAAGCCCTTGCAAAGAAGGTACACAATAAATGGCCAGTGACTTGAGATTCGATGGACTGGGTGCCCACACTAACATAATAGCTTATGCCTGGGCAAAACTGTCTAAAATAAGCTTTCCTCTAATGCGCTACGGGTAAAGTCATAGGACTTCAGTGGAAGAAGAAATCACATCCGCCAATGAGCTTTGGCAAACATCTTAATAAAACTGACTTAAGACGTGGTGAATCTAGTCCCAGATCCGAGTTGAGGGAATGTGAAATGACAAAATGTATTCATCCTCGGCCCTGCGTGCTTCTGATCAGCAGATACAGTGGTCAGGAGGGGTCATTTATTTTACTGGACCACTCGCAGTTGATGGGGCCAGTTTTCACTTCTGTGTTCCATCAGAAACTTGTTCTGACAAGCAATACATTCTTGAGCCCTGGGACCTCAACCCCCTTTCGCATCCTAACTTTCTGTCTCCATGACTGGGTGTCTTCTCCGCACAGTGGCAGAGCAGCGGCAGAGGCAGGAGGTCCCCTTCCAAGGCTCTCTCATCCTGACATGAACCCAACTTCTCCAGGGAACTTAGCTTCCAAGGGGCCCCGACACCTTACAGTCCATGCTCCACCTTGGGCTCCTTTGAGGTAACTCCAGAGACTCTGGTTCTCCAAGACCACAGATGCCGTTAAACAAACAGCACAGGCTATTCAGGTCTAGCGACGCTCCAATTCCCCACATGCTCATCCCAAACCAAGTCCAAATCATGATTTATGTTTCCCCGCTCAGACTGCCCGTGGATGGCGAGTCAGTGCCTTGGAAAAGAGCGTTTTTTAAAAAAAGATCCAGATTTGATAGTCCCAGGCTTAACACTGTTCATTCAGGGAGCACGTATGATATAAATACCAATGCAAAAGGTTTCTCCTGTTCTGGGCACAGACAGAAGGTTTTGCAATGACAGTTGATTTACTTCTCCCAAAAACAAACAAACAAAGTCATGGGCATCGTATCGATTCTAACTCATAGTGAACCGAAAGGGCAAACATGGTAGATCTGCCCCTGTGGGTTTCTGAGACTCTGCTCAGTTAGATTCTTCAGCTGGAAGCTCCAGGAGAGGCATTTATTTAAAACACGGTCCTCGTGCACAAAAAGACCCCTAGTGGCACAGCAGGTTACTTGTTGGACTGTTAGCCCTAAGGGCAGCAGTTCGAAACCACCAGCCGCTCCTCAAGAAAAAGTTATTCTCAGAAACCCAGGGGATGCTCCTGCCCTGTCCACTAGGGTCATGCTGAGAGGGAATCAACTGGACGGCAGGGAACGTGGTTTTGGCCTTTCGGCGCGCAAATTAAATCAAGGGGAGGGGCCATCAACACAACAAGGCTAATTGCAAATCACTGTTGATGTTGAACTGTGGGCCCTTGGAGGGTTAGGACACAGTTCTCTTTCCATCAGTGTATGTGAAATTGTCCATCATAAGCTGTCAGCCAGGGCTTTACCCTGGAGGAACTTACAATCCATTATTATTACACACATATGCGATACGCAACAGCACATGGCTGTGTGTATGTGTGTGTGTGTGATGATGGTTGGTATTGACGGCTGCTCTCAGGGTCAAAGTAAAGGGGTTTCACGGGTGACATGCTGGAGGGAAGCGAGAACGAGCGAGCATTGTTTGAAGGAGACGGCCCACACTCAGTCAGCTTTTATGCACTTTCAGGAAGACGGGGGGCGCGGAAGGTTTTTAAGACAGGGGCAGATAGAGGATGTTCTGAGAATGATGAGGGCAATGAGTGTGCAGATGTGCTTTACACAATTGATGTATGCATGGATTGTGATAATAGTTGTATGAGCCCCTAATAAAATGATTTTTTTTTTAAAAATTTTTTTTTAAAAGAAAGGGACGGATATCGTGAGAGCAACGTTTTAACTGTATTTTAACTGCGTGGTCCTCTGTGGGATCCAATAGTCAGACTGGAAGGAGAAGCGGTGGCCCCAGATGGCTCCCTCCTGCCGGGCCTACCTGAGAACACTGTCCCTGTCAGCATCCCAAGGAGGGAGGTCAAGAGCAGACCTTCAGGGAAGGGAGTCGTTCATTCATGCTCCTGCTAAAGAGCATTTGAAAGAAGCCATACTCTGGAAACTACGCTTGAGGAGCAGTGACCGGGAAGAAGAACCGAGAAAACAGCGCACTTCTGCTTGCGGAGCACAGGGCCACCGAGACCAGTTTCCGTCATCCTTATTGGACCGGACTCCCAGGGAGCTTCGACAGCAGAAGCGGAGCACTATGAACGTCGCGTAACCAACTGAGGTTTGTAATCTGTCTTGCTTGGCTGTTCTTGCCAGGTTTGGTTTGGTTCGGTAATGTTTCTCTGTATGCGACATCCAAATCTATCGGGACAGAAAAGGCTTGCAGGCTCCTTGAGGAACGTTGTGGCAGGGGAGGTGGGGGGAAAAGAGGAGCACATGAATGAATTAAACGCTCTGAAACTGGTTGTGGTGGTGAACGCACAACTCTTCTTGTGATTGAACTATTGAACAGCATGATCTGTGAATGACATGCCAATAAAACTGTTGGTGGGGGACAACAAAGAAACATAAACCAGGCAGGAGCGAGGGAACTTGGCAGAGAGCCTCACCTTAGACAGTCTCTCGCTACAGTCTACAAGATGGCCAGCGTGGGACACAGCTCTCTCTCCCTGTCTAGGGCGTCAGCCCTCACGACACTGCTTTGAGCCCAGAGAACTAGACAATAAAGTGAAAACCAGTAACAAACACGAGCCTAAAAGAAAGGGAGGCAGGGAGTAGCACGGTAGGGTCAAAGGAGCTCCCTGGTCAGGAGTCAAGAAACCAGGATCTTAGATGAAACCAGCAGGGCCAAGATGCGGAAACTGGTAAGAGGGGTATAACTTCTTAGGCCTTGGTTTCTGGGTTTATAGAACAGGAATGATCGAGTTTACATCAGAGCAGCGGTTCTCAACCCGGGGGGGCAAACGACCCTGTCACAGGGTCGCCCGATTCATAACAGTAGCAAAATGACAGTGATGAAATAACAATCAAAATAATGTTATGGCTGGGGGGGTCCCCACCACATGAGGAACTGTCTGATAGGGTCGCGGCATTGGGAAGGTTGAGAGCCACTGTCCTAAAGGTGATGAGCTGCTATCAGAAGCAATCTGACCCTATTATCTGCCCACCCTAAGTAAGGCCCACGCCCTGCTGAGAAGGATCAGAGATTGTTCCCTGGAGAAGAGCTCAAAGACACCTAAGGCCAAGCCAACTCAGACGACCAACGTTTGGCTGCCATCTTGATTCTAGAGCCCACCCATCTTGCTCACATGTGTGCCTTCAACCCACTGCTATTGCGTGTACAGCCCTAGCTCGCCCCTCATGTTATGTGTATGCCTCTTGTACAACCCCTTCCTGTTACCTATGTGCTTACGGTGGCCTGTGTACCCAAGATTATAGAAACTCTTAGATTACATTACTCTCTCTCTGCTCAGACCTGGCTCCTGAAGTTATGAGTAAGAGGTGGGCCCTTGCATGCTTTATCTGGTCTGATGTCTCTTTAAATTACCCCTCAATTACACAACTGCCCCTTAGACCCATTTGGTTGTGGGGAGGCTGGTCCCCCCCCCCCACACACAGACTATCGCCTCCCTATCTGGATGTGTAGTCTGCTTAAAAAACAAGGTCCTTCCTCACCTGTCCACAGCTCTGTCCAGCAAGTAAAACAGAGCCTGAAGCACCACGTGTTGTACCGACTTGTGGGGGTGGTGCAGCCTGGCAGTGAAGAGGGCAATGGAGGCTCCCATTGGGTCCCGAACATTCTAGAGCAAAGAAAACAAGACACATTTAGAAACCGCAGTCGTCGCTAAGGAAAAAGGCTTGATGGGTGAAGGAAAAGAGATGCTGAGACTACTTCCCTAACTTGCACCAGTTGCTCCTGAAAGCCAGGACGTTACAGCCTTGTGGACCATGCTCCTATGGTAGCAAGAAACCCAACCAACCCACGCTCTCTCTGGTCTCCAACGACAGAGAGTTCTAAGGATAATTCTGCATTGGCGATGTTGGTAAACTCTCAGGTGGAGGGCAAATGCAATGAATGGTAGGGAGAACCACGGAACAGGACCATGGCTTTCAGGTTCTGCCTGAGAAGAGACATCGCACACTTACCTGAAAGGTTGAAAACTCTTCTCTGGCGCACTGTCTACCCACACAAAGGCCTTGATAAACTTAACGGCCAATGAAACAACTTTTCTAAGTCTACCGTAAACTATCCTGTTTCCCCGAAAATAAGACAGTGTCTTAATTTAACTTTTGCTCCCCAAATGCCTTGAGAATGATTGGGGCAGGGAATGTATGGATGTGCTTTATACAATTGATGTATGTATATGTATGGACTGTGATAAGAATTGTATGAGCCCCAATAAATTGTTAAAAAAAAATTTTTTTTTGCTCCCAAAGATGTGCTCGGTCTTATTTTCAGGGGGATGTCTTATTTTTCCATGAAGAAGCATACGGTACACATTTATTGTTGAACAACAAAAAAGAAAATGTATTACCTGTATACTGTACGGTAGCAGTTGTCATCACAAACCAGCCTAACCAGACAAACTGTGAATCCTCCAGTGTCAAGAACTTCTTGTTCCTCCTGTCCCGCGCGACTCACTGTCTAATTGTGAGTCAGCCAGACTCCGTCAGGGCAGAGCGAGCAGCAGGCGGCAGCTTGTCCGTCGGCGTGGGCTCTCTGATTAAAAGAGACCTCGCACTTCCTGTCTGCTCCGGCTGCGCTGTGGCCAACAGTGAATTGCTTGGCGCCTGCCGCTCTGGTCCAGAGTCCAGAGTTACAGTGGTTTTGGGGGGGTCTTATTATCAGGGAGGTCTTATTTTAAAGGAGGTCTTATTTTCGGGGGTGCCTTATCGTTCAGCAAGAGCCAAACCTATAAGTGGGTCTTATTTTGAGGGGATGTCTTACTTTCGGGGAAACACGGTAGTTCTCCCTAAGGTCAATCATGACTAGAATCCTATTGGCCACCATGCACAGACAGCTGCTTCATGTCTATTCCAGACCTCTGGGAGGTTCGAGATCTTGGGTGAGATATCTAGGAACAACGCAGAGACCGCCGAAAGAGGAAATGATGGGATGTGACAACAGGATCTCTGTAAGACTCACCAAGACGGTGAACTTCCCACTGAGGATCTCAGAGCGGAGGGGCTCCTCGTGGGGTTTCAGCTTCACAATGCCTTCCTTCCTCCGCGTTTCCTGAAAACGAAGCGCAGCAAGATCAAGCGATGTGCACACACAGGTTGGCATCGTCACCAGCCCTCCGGGTTTCAGAAGTCAGCTAGTTGGATCATGAAGTCCATGGTCAAGGTCTGTCTACACTGGCTGAGTATGATCAGAATTCCTGCCCAAGGCCACCTTATCAGCCCCCTGGGTAGGGCATTTTCCTTGGCTCACTGGGAATCTCAGCGCAGCCAGGCAACCAGTCGGTACCTTGAGAGTGCTGGTCGGAGACACCGAACATGCAACTGAGCCCCAGCTGACTGAGCTTCGGGACACAGAATTTGTCCACAAGCATCCATGCTTACACCCTTGGAGGGCCAGCCGCTCTTTACTTAGGGACTACATGTCCTTTTGAACAGCAGCTAGGCCGCAGGAGAAAGAAGAGATGTAAATCTCTCACAAACATCACCATCGTGGGGGCCCTTAGGAGTAGCTGTCCTGCATCAACTCATGGGCAGAGGGTCTTCTCCAACGATCTAACCCAGCGGTTCTCAACCTTCCTCACGCTGCGACCCTTTCACACAGTTCCTCAGGTTGTGGGGACCCCCCAGCCCCAATCATAACATTATTTTCGTTGCTACTTCATCACTGTCATTTTGCGACTGTTATGAATCGGGTGACCCCTGTGAAAGGGTCGTTCCACCCCCCCAAAGGGGTCGTGACCCACAGGTTGAGAACCGCTGCTCTAAGTATTCCAAATAGTGATCTCTGTCCCTGAACGCAGCAGGAACACAGGAAGTGTGTGTTGAATGAATGTAGGGATATTGAATATGCTTACACACAAGGTAAGTTGTAGTACCGGACAAATATTTGTTATCCCCTCTTTTTTTGCTGAGGGGATTTCTGTGTCTCTTCAGAAAGATACGCACACCCCATTCTCATGTGCCACCCAGCATCACATCAAGGACACTACCAAGTGAGAAAGCACAGAGGGAGCCAAAGTCAAGACCTTCCCAAAAAACAAAGCTTTGAGATTGAACTAGTTGAGTCGTATGATGTATGAATTCTAGACCAAGGAAACTGGGGGTGGGGGGGGGGCGAATAAAATTAAGATGAAAAACCAGCCAACAAAGCAAGGTGCTGCTGCACAGGCAACTACATTTGCATCGAGGTAAAGAGTGACGAACCACGGCTCTCACACGCACAGCTGCTGCCCCCGCCAGGTCTAAAGCGCCCCTCCCAGAACCAAACTGCCCACTAAGCATTCATCTGAACAGCAGGTTTCTCAAAACCCCAGAATCCTGGAAACGAACCAGTGACATGAAAGAGGCATGTGGCTCGAGGCCAATGAGAGCCAGGATTCAAACTCCAGGAAAATAGGAACAATTTATCAGGCTCCCAAGATGATGTTAGGCAGCCTCGGGCCATCTCGTCTACACCCAGAACTCAGGGTGCCCGTCAGGAGCTGCTGGGCTCGGGCTCCGCGTGGGGTCTGGTCACCCCCCACAACTTACCCTGTAGGAGTGGAACAGCTCTATGGCGCGGGGCACGTCGAACTTCCTGGCCATGAGGAACTTGACGGCTACGTTCCAAGAGAGTGGGGAAACGTTGTACTGAACTGTCCACTTGTTGACCTCTTCAAGAAACTGCTTGGTGGCCTGCAGAAATATAACAACAATTCGTTAGTAAGAGGAAACCGTTTTCATGAACACGTATCCCATCCTGCCACCAATCATTATCTTGTGAGAATCTCTTTTGCTTTCTCCCATTCTTAAGAAAACCACAGCTGTGAGTCAGCGGAACACTGTCAACAGAAATCCACTGGCTTCGTACTGACTCTTCCCTCCCTCATCGGGGATGATGTGTCTTTGGGTTTTATCGGCTGAAGGCTTACTAACCTGGTTTCTCTACACGAGAAGTTGTTACCGCCATACAGAGGTCCTACCCCAGATTGCATAAAACACAATGAGCGAAATGTGCCCCCACGAGATGCACATTCCTGGCTCCAAAATGGGAAAATAGGCACGGGGTTGGTTGTTGTTCTTTCAAGGGGATGGGGGTGGTGTTGCTGGACCCCTGGAGCGTAACTGCAGAAGGCGCAGGGTGGCCAAGCTGCCGCTGTGGCCTCAGGCCAACTGGAAACACACCAAAACAATCAATTTGCTGGGGCAAATTCCAGAGCAAGATGAGGCTGCCTGCTCCTGTGAGGGTCTACACCGCAGGGCGCTGCGCTGCCCCGTCCCACCCGGTCTCTTGGAGTTGGAATGGACTCGAGGGCAGTACAACACATCAAAGGTCAACTCTTGTATGGCCTGGCGGCGCCCAGGGGGCCTGTTCCTGCTCATGTGGCCGCCATGTCACCCATGCCCCGCACCATCGCTGTCTCCTCTAGCCCATGGTTAGAGGAGCCGGGGGCACCGTGGCTGCGCTAGCAGGAAGGTGGGCAGTGCCTGGGGCTCTGCTCCCAGAAGGTGGCAGCCTAGCAAACCCTCGGCGGCCGTGCTGCTGCGACAGGCAGGGTGGCTGTGAGACAGGGTCCGCTGGACCGCCTGCTTGAGTTAGGGGGCAAAAGATGCTGCCAGTCAGTGCTGGAGGAGGGGTAAGAAATGAACGTTTTCATGATCTTGATTCCCACTGGCTGAGATGTCTGTTTCTGGAACTATTCCTACCTCCAGCTGAAATCACGTTCATGCATCTTCTCTTACCCTGTACACGCTTACGTTATGGCCAATTTCCGCTTAGGACACAATTAAATACAGTCCCCCTGCTTTCATACTCTTGATGGCTAAGGGGCTTCTGCGTGGCTCTGCTGTCCCTTCCCTTTCCGCCCAGGAACGCTTTCCAGCCATTGGTTCAAAACACAATCAACCTGACAAGAACTTGGAGTTTTAGCCAAACTCCTATGACCAATTCACCCACTCAAACCCAAACCCAACCCACTCCCTTGAGTGAATTCCAACTCACAGAGACCTGATAGGGCCAGAGAGAACCGCCTGTGAGTTTCCAAGATGGTAACTCTTGACGGGAGTAGACAATGGTCTTTTTCTGGCAAAGCAGCTGGTGGTTTTGAACTGCTGACCTTCAGGTAGCAGCTCAGTGTGTAACCACTAAGCCACCAGGGCTCCGCCCACAGTTAGGATGCTCTGAGTCATGTTTATTCGACACCTGCTGGTTGTTAAGCTGAAACCTGAGCCGGGAGTTCAGACACGAAATGAAGTTCCCATCAAAGAGCCAGGCCAACTTGCTGTGTGACCAGGGGCAAGATAGTTCGCTCCTCGGCTCTGATTTTTGTAATTGTAAAATAAAGGGATGGGGGGGAGGGGGGCAACAGCAATGACCTCTTTTAGAGTCTTGGCTACAGATCCTACTGCACGATCCTCCTCCCGTGTTCCGTGTGTGTTTCAGCAACTGGCACACTAGAATCCAGGTGGCTCAGAGCACCTGACTCACCTTCTAATTTCGAGGAAAGCAAAAGCTCCCTTGGTAACAGAGGGTTAATGAGGGCTGAGACCACACCTGAGCCCAAACTGAGGCCATGCAACCAATACCAAGGAACTCATCAGGCAAAGTGCAAGGAAATGGCCAAGAAAATAAGAGCCGGGGAGAAAAGCTTTCAGTCGATCACTCTGGCCAGCCCAGCGCTGAGCCCCAGAGAAGACAGCAGGGCAAACTTGGACTGCGCCACAGGCAAACACTGGGAGCCCTCTGCCTGCGGGGTGAGTGGGCAGCATCAGAATGAGTGAAGACGGAAGGAAAAGAGGAGCCGTGGGCACAGAAGGGTCCCGGCAACAAAGCCCGAGCTGGTTCGGAAGGCCTCCGGGAGGCTGCGTCGATGGTATTTGTGTTTTCTGAAATTCACAGGTAACCTCCTAGCCTTCCCTGGGCTCCTCGGAAACCGAGCGCAGGAGGAAACACTACCAGCAGCTTGCCCACAGCTTAGCAGGCAGACACCGTTTCCAGTAAAAATCGCGAACTGACAAATCCGTGTCTACGGGGTGGGTGTGTCCTGGGGTCACCAAGACAAAGTATAACTGCCCCCACCGGCTCCCAAGGGTGGCCTCTTCATGGAAGCAAATCTCCAGGGCTTTTATCCTGGGCAGCAGCCGGTGGGCTCAAACTGCCGACCTTTTGGTGAACAACCTACTGGCCAGGTGGGCTCCTTACCAGTGATGCATCATCGGCAGGAAGAGAGGGTCTATTGAACAGACCAGGAGGGGAGGTGAATGGGTCCCATAACCAACTGTTAAGATCATTTTTTAAGTTTTTTTTAATAAATCTTTTTATTGGGGCTCATATAACTCTTATCACAATCCATACATACATCAATTGAGCAAAGCACCCTTATACATTCGTTGCCCTCGTCATTCTCAAAATTCGCTTTCCACTTGCATTTTTTAAGTTTTTCATGAATCAACCATGCCCCAGAAGGAGACACTGGAGTCTCACTGGCCTTCATATTCAGGAGAAAAGCAGGGCTCTTTCTATCCCCCACAAAGAGCTCCCGCCTCAGAAGCCCACTGGGGCCGTTCTGTGCTGCCCTGTGGGTATGGGTTGCAGTGAGAAGGGACCGAGTCGATGGCAGTGAGTGCGGAGGTTGATTTTCTTTCCTACTAAACTTAGCTCCTCCGTGATTTTTGATGTCCCATCGTTCCCAAGAGCTGTTGCCTTGAGCTGACCTCTGTCTCCCTGCTGGTCAGGATGTTGTTTTTGGCTTTCAGCACGGGAACAATTCCTCCTGTTTAGCCTGACCAGGCCTTGCATGAAGAAAGTTCAGTGTACTGTAAACAATATGGTATTTACAGATACATGCACACACACACACACACACACATGCCACAAGCCCTGTTCAGCCTCAGATTCGCCCTCCTGAATTCCAACCTCTGCAAGGGGTCGGAAAGGGTGGCCTCGTCTCCACGGCCTTTCTCTGCACCGTTCGTCAGCTGTCGCCCTCTGCTGACACGTGCATGGAGCACAGCCCACTGAGGCAAGACTAACTTGTGGACCTGCTGGCTGCCGAAAAACGAGCCCACGCCACTCCAAGGAGGTAGCAAGCTATCAGTGTGTTTCCTGGTGAAGGACAGAATGGGCCCAAAGATGAGTCTCAGCCTGTCAGCAATTTCGGATCAAGGTTAGTGGCTGCTTAAGAGTAACCCCAAGTTGTTCATAGCTGGCAGCTCAGGAGCGGGCCCAGTTCCAGCTGCCTTGACATCCCTTGGGGAAAGCTCTGGACTGAGATACAGGAAAGCTAACACTGCCACAAACCACCCTCTTCAGCCAGCTTGCCGGGTGAGGACAGTCCAGAGGATCGCCGTAGTGACATCCTGCGCCCACCGCCGTGTGCCAGGGGGCAGGCACCAGAACCCGCAATAAAGTGGCAGAGAAAGATGCCCAGTAGGAGGGCCCCCCTGGGACACCGTTCATTTTGTTGTTGAAACCAGGGGACTGGAGAGACCCAGACCCAGGATGCAGCCTTCAGGTGAAATCAAACTCCCTGGGAGCAGCTGCGAGGGCTTTTTCGGGTCCCCCCCCCCACTTCTCTTGAGAGGTGGATGACAATTTGCAGGAGGGTACAATTTCCCGTTGAGCACTTCCAACATGGTGCTGCATTTCCTGGAACACGGACCACACCCTTTCCCCACGTGGCCGGTTCCCTCCCTCCTCTGGTCCCAACCCTTCTGGACTTTGTCCCTGGGTGGATGCTGCTCTTTGGATTTCAAATAACTGGCAGCTCTAAGGTGTGTGCACTACCATCATTGTTCCCCAGAGACCTAGCCCCATGCCAGGCAGAAAATCGAACCGAGGAGCAGCTACAATTGGGAGATGGCCGTTGGGCACGGTGCTAGCCAACCAATGGGTCGAGAGAAATGTGCTGGCCCTCCCCGATCCAGGGGGCGGGCTTTAAACCCTCTGCCCCAGGATGACCTGGGGGAGAGCAAAGGGCCAGAATGACCAGAAACCTGCTCTGGGGATAGCAGGAGACACCTTCCTCCTTACCTCTCGCTCACCCGCCTCCAGGAAACAGTTTGAGGGGTCTAGAAGAGTCCCAAAGAGCTCACCCCCCCCCCCACTGACCACGGAGGGGCACCTGGGCAAATCCTTGAACCTCTCTGAGCCTCCCTTTCCCTAACTACAAAGACAGGGATCCCCTGGGATAATGAGTGGGAAGGAGCCCACTGGCGACGGTCCCTGCCTCGGTGAGGTCTAAATGGATGGATGCCTTTCCTTTTGTTCCAGCCAGAACACCTCCTTCCACAGACAGAATTAGCATCCTGCGGCCTTCACGCTTTCCTCCTAGCCCGCACCGACCCAACCTCCCTAATCCATGGGCTCTGGACGCACACATCACATCAGAAGCTGCCAAGAGGTGCCCAGCGGCGAGAAGGGCGAGCTCCGGGAAGCACGGTCTTGCTTTTGTCCAACGTGAGGCTCCCTCGGCTTCAACAAATGTGCCACGTCCCCGCAGGCCCGGCGCGGATGCCCTCGCCCCCCCCCATGCCCGTGTTCCCCCGTTTCCATCGCTGGCAAGCGTGGCCTTCAAGTGGCTCCACATTCTCCAGGCCCCGATCAATCTGCTCGCCAGCAGTCCGGGCACGGCCACTCGGCCACTGTCCTGCCGGGCAGTGAGGACGCGCTTTCTGGTTGGATGTCCCACCAGACACCACATCCTCCCAGGAGCGTGGACACAAACCTCCTCGCTGTGAATGCCTACTTTCTGCTTTTACTTTAAACCGTGCGCGCCATGCCAGGAAAAGCACGGCCTATCCTGAACACGCGACCTTTGGAAGAGCTGCTCGGCTCTTTGAGGCGAGGCGCACCGTGCCGGAGAGACAGTCTTAGCGAAACTCCTCTGGTCCAATGTAGCGCCAGCAAGCCACCCAAGAGGGGGGTGCCTGCACAACCCATCATCCCACACAGCCATTTGTGTAATCTTAGCATCAAATTCCACAGGAAAATACTAACAACAACGCCAGCAAACACGCTCACTAGGGTGCAAGGGGAAGGGGCCCTGGTGGGGGCGTGGGTCACTTGCAGGGCTGCTAACTGCAAGGTCAGCAGTTCGAAACCACCAGCCACCCCACAGCGAACGAGGCGGCGTCCTACTCCCATAAAGAGTGACCGTCCCAGGCACCCACGGGGAAGTTCCACCCTGTCCTGCACATGAGTGGGACCCGCCTCAGTGATGGTGCATTTGGTGAGGAAGGGACAAGAAAACAGGCTGTAAATCGCAGACCTGCGACAAGTTGAATTAGCCAAACAGACCATCAAAATGGCTGGGGTCCCGCATCTGCTGCTCCCGTTCCGAGACTCAGACCCTCTGGCAACCGCCCTGCCGTGTAGTCAGCCCAGGGCCCGAAGCAAAGCTGCGCTGAGGGCATCCTGGGCCTACAAAGACGGGCTGGCGGCTCCCCGAAGATGAAGAGTCCGAGGCCTGCAGGGCAGCTCCATGAGGTCCCCTCTGGTCACGAGAAGTCGGAGCCCATGGCAGTAAGTTCGGTTTCTTTAACTTTGCCGGCGGGGCAGATCATCTAGAGCAGCGGTTCTCAACCTGTGGGTTGCGACCCCTTTGGGGAACGACCCTTTCACGGGGGTTGTCTTAGGAACCGAGACACCGCGCCTCTATCCGTCTCCAGACGGGTCCACCCACGTGCAGATAGGCCCACCTCCGAGTACCGGGCGTGAAGACTGTTACCCATGCTACACCATGCTTCAAGACAAAATTTTCATTGTCATTAGAAATCAATATTTCACAATCTAGGATGACATGTTGTTTTGTGATTCATCCCTAGGCTTTAATGATGTTCAATTGGTAACAATGAAAATACATCCTGCCTATCAGATATTTACATGACGATTCATCACAGGAGCGAAATGACAGTGATGATGTAGAAACGAAGGTAATGTTGTGTTCGGGGTCACCACCACATGAGAAGCTGCATGAAAGGGTCGCGGCCTGAGGAAGGTGAGAACCAGTGGTCTAGAGAGAAAGGCCCTCTCCTGAGCTGTTGACTAGGAGCAGACTGGAGGGAAAGCATTTAGCAGCAGAGCAGAAAGCTCAGCTCCCTGCGGGCAGGGACGGTGTCTATGTCAGTCCCCTACTTCCTCCGCAGCACTTAAGTAGGTCACCACCCACACACGTGGTCAGGTCCACAACGGAGCCGGAGTCCTTGGGTGCCACGACTGGCTAGGTGCCCGACTTCGAGCCCACCCAGAGGCTTTTTGAAGCGTGGGGTCTGCTTCTGCCATTCACAGCCTTGGTACACACCATGGCACACGGTTCTACGCACACGGGGATCACCATGCGTCCAACAGACTCAACGGTATGCCACCAACACAAAAGCCAGGTGCACGGCGTCGACTGACTCATCATGACGTCCACACACAGAAGGTACAGAACTGTGCTCTCTAGGACCCGCGCGGGCTCACTGCTCAGAAACAGCTCACCACTGTCTTCCGCCGAGTGATTGTGAGTGGACTGGAACTCACAGCCTTTTGGTCGGCAGGTAAATGCCTTAACTACCCGCACAGCCCTTTCAGGTAGTACAAAACAATCGAATCTTTCCGGAGGAAAGCCTGCATCTTGGCGGAAAAGGAATCTGCCAGGCAGAAAGCATAAAGGACCAAGGCTGAGACATGGAACAACCAGACTTGGAGGGGGGGACCGTGGAGCTGGAATATCTAGTAATGTGACAAAGAAGACCAGTGAAGATGAGGTGACCTGAAGGCTGATGGCTGTATGGCTGCGCTCCAGGTGTCGACAGAGATCTTGGAGTACAGGTGAGGCGACAAGCAACCTGGCTACAGGGGGGAGAGTAGACTGGGGGGAAAGCATTCACAGCAGGGAAGAAAGCGAAGTTCCCTGCAGGCGGGGACACTGTCTGCCTTACTCACTTCTGACCAGGACTAAAACTGGGAAGCAGGGGTTGGTGGCCCACATCTATGAGAGCAGCCTCTGAAATCCTTAGGAATGGCAGCCGTTGCCAGGTATGACGCCCAGAAGATGAGGCCCTCAGGTTGGAGGGCACTGAACATGGGACTTGGAAAGAGCTTCCGCCTCAAAGTCCAGTCGATCTTAATGACGGGAGTGGAGCAAAGCTTTGGGGACCTTCCATTTATTGACAGAGCTGGACGCGGAAAAGGAAGAAACAACTGCAAACATACAAAGTATGAATCTTGGAAACTAGAAGTCATCAAAAGTGAAGTGGAACGCGTAAAGATGGACACCCTAGGCACTGGCCAGCCGAAATGGACACCACCGGTCATGCTGCATCAGGCAATCCTATCGGGGTGACGAAATGACCCCAAACCTTTGCCTTTCGGATACACATATTTTATTGTCTTCTAGGGAAAAAAAAAAAGAAAAATATACATGAATTTCAAATTTAATTTTTAAATATTCATCTATTTATAAGTGCTTAAATGGCTGATCACGATGTTCTGCTATTAAGAACTTAATAAAAACAAAAAAGGGCAACAACTTAAAAATAACAAAATGTCTCATGGGCAAGCATAAGAATTTCTAGGCCCTCCCCACCCGTAAAAAAAGGAAGACATATTAAAACCAAATTTGTGGTCATTTCTAATTGTACATGGCTCCTGTTTTAGGAGGCAAACTCTGAACTATTCATTTATTTTTTTAGACTTAAAAAATGGAAAGGTAGTCATAATTCAGAAGGCTAGAAGTCCAAATTCAAGGCATGATTCTAGAGGGAGGTGCTTTCGGTCTATGTCAATTTCTAGTAGTGGACAGTCCGTGGGACTCGTTTCTTGTAAATTCAACTACCGCTGTCCTCCGAAGCACCTGTCTTCTCATCATGGGTGTCTCCTCTGTCTCTGCTGCTCTTTATTTCATATTCGGTTAGGTTTGGGACCCGCCCTGTTCTCCTATGACCTTATAAAGAAGAGAAAACTTCTTTCAGTCAGGATCAGAACTACAGATAGAAGTGCCGGGAAACAGATGTACAAATATGCTTGATACAACTGATGTATGGAATGTTAGAAGAGCTGTAAGAGCCTCCAATAAAATGATCTTTAAAAATTAAAAAAATAGTAGGGCCAGGACACCAATACATCTTCAGTGTGTATCCAATCCATTCAATACATAGTTCAATCCATAACAGGCCTCCAAAAATAGGTTAAAATTCTCCATCCCTATAAATATGATCCTGTTCGAGAAATAGGGTCTTTCTTTGCAAAAGCTATTGGCTAAGTTAGCGACCTCCTGCCAAAGTCAGGCAGATCTTACTCTCCTCTCAGTAGAAACCAACAAAACAGGATTGCAATTGAGTCGACTAGAACTGAGAGCAACCTCTTTTGTGCAGAGCAGAACTGTACCATTAAAAAATAAAATAATTCCCCTGAGAAAAGACCTGGGAGCCACGTCTAACTAACATCCTCCAGTTTCAGAAGCGGGGTGAAGCCATGGGCACACCAGTTCAAGGTGAGCTGTTTACAAAGCAGAGCTCAGAAATCCATTCGTCTTCCATCCTGCTCCACGGTTTGTGACAGCGCTCTGCTTCTCTGCGGGGTTCCAGAATCTTCTCTGCGGGGTTCCAGAATCTTCTCTGCGGGGTCACACAGCACTCGGAAAATACTGATCATTAAAGGTTGCTTTTTGTTTTGTTTTTAGGGACGTCAGCAGGGCATCCTAAGTCAGGATAAGGAAACATTGAGGATACTATCTTGGGTTCACAGCAGGGCCCGTCCTCAGCCTCTCTCTCACTCAGATCGTCCTCCGTGGGCCAGGAAGCCCGCCCACTGCTCCTCTGCTCAGTCTCAGGACCCTTGCCTGGGCCTCTGGTCTCCCTGCTGCCTCCGCCACTTCAGCCAAGGGTGGATCTCAAGTGGACACTCTCAGCGGGAGGGTCTTCTTTCCCAGGAATTGTCTCTGTACCTACTTCTGAGATGGCAGTGGAGTGGCAACTCGAGCCAGCCAATCCCTTCTGTTTCACACGCCCTATGTGCATGGTCCCTCCTGATCCTGTGGTAAGAGCCGTAGGAAGAACGCGGCTTCACCCCCCCCACACACACACACACCTCATGAGAGCACACGTGTATTTGTTGTGAATCATTGGTCAGACCACACAGTGGCCCGAAAGGACAGAGTGGACCTGCCCCACAGGGTGTCCTAGGCGGTCTTCGTCCCAGGATCACCTGGTCAGGTCTCTTCTGCCTCGGAGCCAATGGATTCAGCACCTGAGCACTTGACCATCTGCCAGCAGGCTCCTTAAAAACGAGCCTGCGTAACGCCAATTCACCAGGCAAAGAGCTGCTTTGTCATCTGTATTCCTAATCTACTCCTGCCACGGCTCTGTGTCCCCGGGCCACTCTGTTGGGTGACTAGAAACAGGGGCTGGGGGTGGCCCTCGCCATGCTTGGAGCCCCACCTTCACCTCCTTACAGGAGATTAGACGCCACAAAGACTAATTGGGCATGCCCCACATTCAAGCCCGGGTCAGGTGAGTGGTGCACCTGGGCGGCCCGAACGAGGCCCAGGTGGGCTTAATTCAGCCAATGGGGTCAACCAATACTTTGACCATGCCTCCCAACCAAAGGCCCCATGTACAGGGACCTTGGGACCACCCGGCCCTTTGTGGCCTCAGGCGGCCACGTGTGGGGGTGCAGTCCCACGAGGGTGCCCGTGTGCAGTGACTGTAAAAGCCGAAACTTCTTTCGTCCTTTTATAAAAACCCACGTGGATCACAAACCAGGCTTTGGAGTGAATTTTCTCTTGTGAAGCCAAGAACCGAGGTAGTAGTGCCCACCTGAGAAACCCAGCAAGTCTTGCCACCCACCAGAACGCACTGCCAACAGCGCTGACGCTCAGGAAGACAGTCGGATCAGGCACACTCCCACCTGCCCTGCTTCCTGTCACTGTTGCAGTGTTTACGGTGCACCTGAGCCAAGCGGGTTTCCACGCGTTCACTTTCCCTATTGCTTCTTTCGATTCCCCTGAGGGCCCCCCCCCCAAAAAAAAGGTTCAAGTCCGTTTCATCACTTTTATCCCTGATGCCTTTCTTTTTAAAAAGCCACAGGAACGACGGGGTTTTCTAGCATTTCAAAAATGTTCCTGATTCCAGAGCCGCTAGGTGGTGCAAATGGTTAAGTGTTGGACCACTAGTCTAAAGGTTGGAAGTTTGAATCCGCTCTGGGTCTCCTTGGAAGGTGGGCCCGGGGATGTACTTCCAGAGGGTCGCAGCCTTGAAAACCCCCTGGGGCAGCCCTCCTTGGACAGCAGGCAGAAGACTCACCTGAAGGGAGCTGACTTCCCTATAGATCACTTCAACAGGCCAGCAAGGCAGAAATGAAACATTTCTGATTCCTTACACAAGTCTCTATCAGTAATATTATATTTCCTCATAAATAAAACATGACATGCAATTCATAAATCAACCTACTCAAATGGGTGACCATTTCTCCCTTCCAGTGTTTCCCCAACCAGGTGTTCTCTGCCCATCTATGAACCACCTCTTCCGAGAGGAGGGTTCAGTAAGTGTAACTGGCTCAATCTGGCCAGCCGGATTCGGGAATCACAGCCACCTGCCTCCAACAGCATCCAGCCAGGAACAGCGGCAGTGGTTGTGCAATATGATGAACTAATGAATGTGACTGAACGATACATCTAAGAAATGTTAGTATGCTCATTTTAGGGGTCTTGTACATACTTACCTGCCCATGCATGTGCAGACGGACACGGGGACACACAGACACACCTGCACTTTAAAAGAAACGCCTGTCATTACACTCTCAGGTCGTTTTCTTCTGTCCTGGTATTCATGTATTGTTAAGGTGCCAAATGTCTTCCTTCTGCCCACAGAGAGACCACAGAAGTGGCTAAAGCAAAGCTCTACAAATCCCATCAAAAATGTTAAGCCGGATCTCCACAATGGGAGGGAGGCCTTGATGCCCAGCCTCCTGAAGAAACCAAATAGGGGTAGGTTTGAAAAGGGACCCAAGAAGGAAGCAAGTTTCCCTGAAAGGATTAACAACACACAGGGAACAAACAGGAAACCCAAAGTCTGGCCAACCAAGGGAAGAGTCCAAAGCTTCAGGCCCAACTCAAGGGCTAGGCTTAATTGAGCTATTAACATGAAAAGCGCCTCGGTGTTAACAACTTCCTACTAGCGGAAGGGAAGGGCAGGGTTTATCAGTGCTCCCGAACAAAATGAATGGCCTCCGGTACCTGACAGGCAGAAAATGTTCTATTGCTTTCAGAAGGCTTGCCTCCCTCCCCAACGTTCTCGTTCTCGTGCATGTGTGAGGGGGCACTAGTCTGCTCCAAGGTAATCCACTCCGCTCATTAAGGGTATGTCCCAGCCAGAAAGCACAAGGGCAGCGACCATTTGGAAGCAATTTGGCATGCACCAAAGATGACACTGTGCCTACGTCACACCCACCAGGCGTGGCAAGTCACGTGTAATTAACCACATACAGAAAGCGAGGCAGACAGAGCCAGAGCCAGCTGTTCGGGTTTGGAGCATCGAATCCAAGTCTTTGCAAGTCCTGTGTTCTTCCTGCTCCACCAGTCGCCTGGAGAAATACATCCTTCATGGGATCTGACCCTACATTGGGTGTGTGTTTTCCAGACACAAGATAACTGAGATGAGACCCAAGGGACTAATGAAGGCTGGGTGTCTCCAGGAAGAACAAGGCTGACCACCGGGGAGACAGGAGGGGGAGGGGAGAGACTATTGACCATGCTCCTTTGGGGGCCCCATGTAAGTTTGAACCTGTGACCACATGATTGTGTTTTTTTTAATGTACTGTTACTTTTCCTACAAACAAAATGGGAAGATTTCTGAGCATCATTACTTTCAGAGAGTATTTTAAACTATGTCGCCGAAGGAGCGACGACCTTCACTTGAAGGCAAAAGGGAATGAGCGATGTCTACGGAGGGGTCACCTGCTTGCTAGCTCATTGTTTCCTTGGAGAGCCCACAGACAAGGCTGAGTCCACTCAGAGCGACCACGTTAGGCTGCCATCTTGAATCTAGGGTCCGCCCATCTTGTCACATGTGTACCCCTAATCCCTCCCTTTCCTGTTGCATGTACACCCCCCTAGATCGTCCCCCTCCCATTGCTTGTATTGTCTATGGTACAGCCCCTTCCTGTTACATATGTGACTATGTTCAGTTGCTTGGGTTAGAAATACCTCGGCTCTTGGCTTCCCAAGAGAAAAGAATTCACACAGAAGCCTGGTTTGTGATCCAAGTGGGTTTTGTAAAGGATTTTAGGAGTTTCAGGTGGTAGACAGGCCCCCTCAGGGCACATCACGCCCGCACATGGAGACCTGCGGCCAGAGAACCCGCTGGAAAAGAGGGCGGTGGGCTCCGGAATGCAGCTTTTCAGGGTCCTCTGCTGGGAGGCGAGGTTGGTGATACTGGTTTACCCATCAGCTGAATTAAGCTCACCTGGCCCAGATTGGGGCCCACCCAGGTGTACTGGCTTCCAAAGACCTGAATGTGAGCCTGCCCTCTAGCGTTAAGCAGCCTCCAACTTCCTGTAAGGGGGGAGGGAGGTTTAGGCATTTAGAGGGACAGCCCCTAGTTCTACCTCTAGCTACCTAACAGTTACCGTAATCAGGGGGACTTGATGCCCCCTAAAGATCTATAAGCCTTGGTTAGAAATATAGTCTCCTCCTCCCACTCTCTGCTGAGATCATGGCCGTCCGTCCAGGAGGTGAGCTACCATGAAATATGTCTGACTCCTTTACATGATCTTCTACTTGTCCTGCCTTCTATGACTTTTCTGTGATGGGTTCGATTGCTCCTAAGGGACACCCCGTGGTTGTCAGAGGCTGACTTTCTCTCACAGAAAGGGAACAAGGGGCTCAGGTGTTACGAGTGGGGCTGCTAACCACAAGGTGAGCAGTTCAAAAGCACCAGCCGCCCTGAGGGCGAAGGAGGAGGCTTTCTACTCCTCTGACGACTGACTGTCTCGGATCCCGCAGGGGCACATCCGCTCTGTCCCAAAGGGGAAGGGCGGTGATGAGTCGGAAATGACTGGAGGGCAGTGAGGTGTGCGTGCTTGACAAACCGCTGGCCTCTGGCCTCGGCAGGAAGTGTGCCATGCTGGTTTTCCAGGAGCGTGTTTACTAAACACACGTTGGCGGCGCTGCTCTCGGGTTTAATGACGCTCTTTCTTAGTAGAGAGGAGGAGGGACTACCAGAGAGAGCGGAGGAAATCACTCCACAAGAAAACAGGAAGCAGACATCTCTAAACTGTCGCAGGATAACATTCACGTCAAGAGAGGCAGAGTAATATAACACAGAAGAACACTGGGGGAGGGGGGGTCCCAGAAATTCAAGGAAGAAACAGGAAGCTCCTCACCCAGGCCCAGTCATTCAAGTTCCCTGGGGAAAACCGTAGGCAGGAGCTGGTCCCTGGCTCAAGGCAATTTTGTCAAAGTTCCCTGTTCTAGCTGGTTAATAAAGGGCTGAAAACCACAAGACCAGGGAAAAAATCTGCAGTCTTTCTGGGGGTGAAGAAGAAAGAGGCAAACGCCAACAGCTCAACAACCCTGGCGTGCTTAGCTAGGGAACTCCAGGGGCCGTGGAAACCCCTTCCTCTCCGTCCCATCGATGGCCCAGACTTCAGGAAGCCTCTCGGAAGAATGACATTGGCTTTCCAGACCATGCTGAAAGGTGGTCCCCCACAACCGGGCTTACTCCTCTTCACACTTCGTCTGCCCGACACCCCCCTTCCTGATCCCCAAGGTTTGCGCTATGCCCCCGCCAGCTCTGGACCACACAACACTAGAAAAACTTACACTATACTGTTCGGGTCTCAAGGGTAGGTCTCGACCCGCCGCACTAGAGCCGCTACACTGTAAGCTTGAGGAAGGGCAGGGCCAAGTGCACGGCCAACACGGCACGGGTAGAGGAAGGAATGGTGGCAGGTCCACCGCTGCGCAGATAAAAGAGCGCTATTCCCAGGGCGCAGAAGTACATAAGCGTTTGTCCACACACTTGCCAATCTGACTAGCGGAGTGTAAAGTCAAAATGTAGAAGAGAGGAGAGAAAACCGCTGGGGAAGACTGCATTCTGCATTTTGGCCTGCTAACCACGAGGTCAGCAGTTCTAAACCACCTCAGGAGAAAGGTAAGGCTCTCCATTTCTGTAAAGTGGGGGTCTCAGACCCACTGGGGCAGTTATACTTGGTCCTATCGGATCGCCAGGAGTCAGAATCGCCTCCGTGACAGAGAGTTTGGACTTTGAGAGGTTGCCAATCCCTTAATGTCAGATGTTGAGACTGGAGATGCTCAGAACAAATTAGAAGTTTATCACGTGTATCACACGGACGATGAAGACCTGCTCTTTGCTCACAACAAGCTGCATCTAGGAGATTCGTGACGGCAGCGTGCCAGCGGACGGCAACTCTCACGCAAATCATGAGCAAAGAAATGCAATGGCAGCCCATTTCACTGCCTTTCCAAACAGTGTGCTATAGAGATTCATACATCCCCCTAGAGCAGCGGTTCTCACCCTCAGGGTCACGACCCCTCTGGGGGTTGAGGGACCCTTTCACAGGGGTCACCTAAGACCATGGGAAAACACACAGCCTATGTACATACTCACGGATAAGCTGTTTTCCAGCACATTTTGTATGCAGTTTTTGTGGTAAAATTAGGTGGCTGGGCTGATATTCCGGTCAGCTTATATTCGAGTATATATGGTAAATATTTCACAATATATAATCATATTGCTTTGTGATTGATCACTGTGCTTTAATTATGTTTAATTATGTCAGTTTGTAACAATGAAAATACAACCTGCAAGAAAAATTTTTTAATTAAAAAAAATGCATCCTGCGTATCAGCTACTTACATTACAATTTATAACTAGCAAAATTACAGTTTATGAAGTAGCAATGAAAATAATTTTATGGTGGGGGGATCACCACCACATGAGGAACTGTGTGAAAGGGTCGCGGCAGTAGGAAGGCTGAGAACCACTGCAGGAGAGAATGCCCGGATGAAGCCAAACGGAGCCATGGGCGTGGCACAGGTGGTAGGTACCCCTCTGCCTGCTGGAGGACCTGGACTTTCTTGACTCAAGATCCTCCAGTTGGGATGGTGATACGGATGCCACGGAGAGAGGGACCATCAGACACCTGGACATTTGCTGCCCATCATCTTTACCTGAAGAGAGAGACGAGGTCTTGGGCTAAAAGCATGAGAGAATGACTGCACAGGACCCAACCCGAGGGAGGAGAAAAGATGAAAAGCGGAGTCTCAAAGAGCCATCCCACAGCTAAGCATCCTCTGCAGGGGGATCCAGTAAAGGCAGCGAGTCTGAACGGAGGGGGCCAGGGGTGCTGGAGAAAACACTGGGATTTCCCCCAGCCACATGCCCTCAGACAAGTCAAAACTGCGCCCAACAGAGGGGGACAGAGGGTCACAATGGTTTGCTGACCCCGAAGGCAATAGGTAACCCCTGCTCCCTTGATGTAAATGACAATAGACCTCAATGACTGCTATATTTATTGAGTCTCCAGTTTTAACCACAAACCACGGAGCTTTCACTCCATTCTCAAATCCACTCCATGGCCCCAGGAAGTACTACTGCCCCCAGGTTACAGACAGGAAGGTGGGCCCTCTCTAACTGCTGAGTAACTTGCCTGGAAGCTGAACCAGCAGCCAGGTTTTCTGACTGTGCGGAGACCAAAGTTTCATCCACTTTGTTCCGGGCGTTGAAGATGCAGATTTAACAAGATTACAATCTCCAAGACTTTCCAGGGAAGACAGATGGTGGGATTGTAAAAGAGATCCTCAAAAGCAAAATTCTGACACGTCTGCAACTAATTATAAATTATGCCAACTAAAAAAATGTGTTCAATCTGAAGCGTGTTCACACACACACACACACACACACACGACACGTGAAAGATAACAGGCTAGTTCAGACCGGAGGAAGTTGCGGGCCAGAATGAGTCTATGCCTATTAGCTCAAATAACAAGAGCTCCGTGGGAACTGTCTAACCAACTCTACGTTTCCTCCATTTCTGGACCAAGCACAGTCTCCGTGGACAAGGGGAAAACCCAGTGGTCAAAATCGTTAAGCTCCCAAGTGCTCCTTGTCCAGCGCTGCAGACCCCACAGCCCGGAGGACTTCAGGGGAGCCGGACAGACGTGCGCCAGTGAGCTTCAGAGACAATGTCAAGGTCTAGGGTAAGACAGTGGGGGCCTGATTTCCCAGAGGGGACATCCACGGAGGCCTACAAAAGTCCCCAGTCCCTGAACACCTTGACATCAACTGATCTCTCTCGGACCTACACACACACCTGGCTGGAGCCATGGGGCCTCACCAAGGTGGGTCTGAGCTGTTAGGCGGGGGAGTCCTGCTCTCTAGAAGTGGCTCCCAAGAGAATACAAGTAGACAGAGAAGTGAGGGCTGGGACAGAAGTCTCCAGAGCGGCAGCCTGCCGTCACCTGGGTGACCTGGGTGTGGGTTAGGAAATGGAGACTCGGGCCTCATCACAAACCCGCTTCATCAGAATCTGTACTTCCAGCCAGGTCCCGGGAAGATTCTTGTGTGTGTTAACGTTTGAAAGGTGCAGACAGAACAAACTTCTGTTTTCGACCAGGCAGGGATGGCTTGGTGGAGGTTAAAACGTGCTTCTGCTGGATGACATGCGCCCAGCACAATGCCAAGCAGACGCCACGCCTACCTCATTCTCCCAAGAACCCCACACAGTGGGCGTCCAGGAGAAGGGCCAAAGGAGCCCTCAGATGCAATGGTTCAACACTCAGCCGCTATCGGAACGGTTGGTGGTTCAACTCCCCCGGTGGCCCCACGGCAGGAAAGCCCTGCCACAGCTCCCCCAGACTCCAGCCTAGAACCCCCTCCTCCCGATGGCACACGGGGTCCCGGGAGTCAGCACTGACTCAGTGGCATGTTACCACGATGGAAGACTTACAAAGCACCTGCTACATCTGTCACCGTGCTAAGGGCTCTGTACCCAGCATTTAATCTTCTTAACAACCTTTAATGGGAGGATTATCATTACCCACATTTTACATATGATGCACGTCTGGTCCCTAATCACACAGGACCGTGAGGTCTCGTGCTTAACCAAGCAGGCAGCACAGTGGGGCAGAGCACAGCCCTGACGGGGACAAACAGCCGCGCTCCAAGGGAGACAGCTAAAGAAACCACAAGCATCTGGGACGGGGGTCTCAAGACTTTAAACCAGTGGTTCTCAACCTTCCGGATGCCAGGCCCCTTTAATCCCGTTCCTCATGTGGTGGTGACCCACCAACCATAAAGTTATTTTCGTTGCTACTTCATCACTGTCATTTTGCTCCTGCTACGAATCGTCATGTAAAGATCTGATATGCAGGATGTATTTTCTTTTTTTTCCCCAATCATTTTATTGGGGGCTCGTACAACTCTTATGGCAATCCATACATACATCCATTGTATCAAGCACATTTGCACATTTGTTGCCATCATCATTCTCAAAACACTTGCCTTCTACTTGAGCCCTTGGTATCCGCTCCTCATTTTTCTTAAATCATTTTATTAGGGGCTCTTACAGCAGGATGTATTTTTACTGTTAGAAATTGACCATAATTAAAGCATAATGATTAATCACAAAACAATAAGTAATTATATAGTGTGAATATTTATGTGTTTTCCAGTGGTCTTAGGCGACCCCTGGGCAAGGGTTGTTCCCCAGAGGGGTCGCGACCCACAGGTTGAGAACGGCTGCTGTAGAAGAATGACCTGAGAGAAGGGGCCAGGTGGACTAATGTTTATTGAGGACAGACCGTGTGCTGGGTCATGAGTCGGGCCTGTCTGCCCGCCCCCCGCCCCCAGTCTTGTGTAAGTAATACGTTTATTGGCATACACTTTACATACCACACAACTTAATCATCCCAGCACATTAAGAAGAGGTGTGCAATCAATACCACAATCCATTTCAGAACATTTTCTGCGAAGACTCACGTAGTCAGCTGCCCATTTCCCCCCTTGTTCAACATTTTCAACAGGCTAGTCACAGGCATCGAAACTCACTTCCGTCAGGTTGTTTCTGACTCACAGCGACCCTGTAGGAGAGGACAGAACTGTCCCCATGGGTTTCCCAGACTGTCACTCTTCACGGGAGCAACGAGCCCTGTCATCTCCCCTCGGGGCAGCCGGTGGTTTCAAACTGCCAACCCTGGGGTAAGCTGCTCAGTGCGTAACCACTGCACTACCAGGCTCCTAGCTATGGCTGGGGCCTTTTGTGCAAAGGGGCTGTGGGCCCTGAGACGGACCTAATCGTGATTCCCAGACCAGGGCTGACTCTGTGATTTGTTCTGCCTCCATCCTTGGCCGTGTCGCCTCTCTATACATTATTTAGGTACAGGCACTGGGACAAGCTGGCACACAGAACGTGCCCTAGCTAGAGAACAAATGTGGGGGGCGGGGGGTGGAAGCCGATACGAAGGCCAGTGAGAAGAGCCAATGTGCTGGCACCAAGGTACACAAAAGCTACCGGCTGCGGAGCAGGACGGGCAAGGGTTTGGGTACCAGGTTCTAGGAGTTAACTGGACAATCACATTAACTCAAACAAACAAGTCTTCAGAAGGATGAATGCAAGGAAATCGGTTTTTGAAGCATCAGATGGTGCCTCACAGAAGCACACAAGGAAACCACTTAGGGATCTTAGCTGCCTTGAACGGACCGAGGCAACCAATGGCTACATGGGTCCGAAAGTCACCCCGGAAACAGGCTCCCAAACGAGGCACCCTGTTGACCTCCATGGGCAGGACAGTAATTCTCCAGATTGGGAACCCTGGCTGCACGGAGGACTCCTCCTTCCCCTTGACTGCCAGGCCGCTCACACAGGGCAGCTACTTTGCACTTGGCCCTCTCCCCAACCCCAAGGGCTTCATTCACTCTGGTCTCCTCTGGTTTGGCTGCCTGCTAAGAATCTGAGTTTGCACCTCAAGATATGCTGAATCAGAATCTACTTTTAAACAAGATGCCATAGATTCTGATTCAGGATATCTGGGCAGGAAAAGCAGAGTCAGCCAAGATGAACTGGTTCAAAAAGCTCTCTCTCTCTCTCTCTCTTTCTTTTTTTCTTCTTCTTCTTCTCCCTTTCTTCCCCCCCCCCCTCACCCCATACCATACACTCTGACTTCATATACAGCTTTGTGGGGCCCCGAGCCACACACGGACCCACGGACTAATCAAGAGGACTTGAAGCCAAAACTCAGGGCTTAGCATGTCAGCCCCACTGCTACCTCAGCCCAGGCCCTGTGTACCAAGTTCACCAACTGGTCCCTGCTTCCTTCCTGAAATTCAGCCATATCCTGGGCCCTGGGTCACTGAATCCCGAGTCCTGCTTACATCCTGAAGAAACTGGGACTCTGTAATGCGTCTCTTTAATCCACAGCTCCATGACACCCTCAAAGGAACGCAGCTGGCCAGGGGGACCACAATTAGGGAGTGGCGGTCATCTCAGAAACAGTGACTTCAACCATTTCGAATGCAGGGGAGACCCGCAGATCAATCCACACATGCTCACAAAACCACCTGTGCAGATCCCCTTATGGCACTGAGGCCACTGTCAACAGACACGGGATGGAGTCTGGAGACGCTGCCCCCAGCTCGGCTATCCCCTCCGCCGGGGTCCACCTTCCATCCCAGTGACAACTGGGCGTGGCTCGCTGGCAAGACCCCGAAGACCAAATCTAATGACTCCATGGTCTAGACCAGTGGTTCCCAACCTCCCTAATGCTGCGACCCTTTAATACATTCCTCAGTTGTGGTGACTCCCAGCCATGACATCATTGTCAATGCTCCTTCATCACTGTCGTGTTGCTACTGTTATGAATCAGGTGACCCCTGTGAAAGGGTTGTTCAACCCCCAAAGGGGTCGAGACCTACAGGTTGAGAACCGCTGGTCTAGATCCTCAGGGCAAGCGGCGTCCAGTGGAGTGACAGGAGGCGCCTTGTCAAAGCTGGGAGGTTTTCCTAGCGGATCAGAACAGCCTGAATGTCGTTTCACTGCACACACTCCCTCCCGGAAGCCGAGCGCCTCTCTGGGGGGTGTCACCTGCAGGGGACATCGGGTGTCCGGGGCCCTCTTTTAGCCACGCAGGCATCCTGGTTCCGCTCCTGCTTCTCAAGCGGATAGTGGCTCGGCCCTTTGCTCGGCTGAGGGAAGTCCCTGGGGACTGGGAGTCCTTGAGGACTGTGCTGTCCTGCTGGCCTCCGAGAGCCGCTTGGTTCTCATTCTGACTTCAGTGCTTGCTGGAACTTTGGTCCAGCTCGTCGGTCAACGACGGTCTTCCCTTCCTGAGTGGACCTGGAAGTCCTCGCTTCCGGAGGGTCCCCTCCGCCAACACAGCGGCGCCCTGGGGACGCTCTGGATCAGTAGGTCCAAAGGCGAGCCCAAGCCAGTGTCACAGAGAGGCTTGCGCACAGACGGCTTCTTGCCACCCAGAGTCTCGGATTGAGTAAGTCTGGTGGGACTCAAACGTTTGCATTTATAAGAAGACCTCAGAAGAGGCCGGTAATGCTGGGCTGGGAGAACCTCTGCTCTAAGGCAACAGTATATCAAGCCATTCTCAGAAGTGTCCTGGAGGGAGTGGACGGAAGACAATATTGACTACTGTGGCTTTCAGTGTACTGACCTTTGCCAAGAACTCCCTGTTCTGACGGCGCGAACCTCAATCGGCTCTCCTGGGCTAAGACAAGTCCCATGCTAAGAACTGACCACAGGTACCTTCTGTAACAGAGCAAAGGTCCGCGTGTAAGGGAGGCTAGGCCAAGACCAGCAGTCAGCGCAGGTGTGGGTGCCTCACCCGCTGCACTGCTAAGACCTGTTAAGTGCTTAAGCACTCATTAAGCCTTGCCAGGAGGATGCCGATCACGAGTCTTGAGGTGGGTTTCCTAATGTTAACAGTGCTCCGCAGACAGCCCGCCGACCATCACCTGTTCCATTTACTTTCCAGGTTCAAGTGCTTTGAGCAGTTCCGTTCAAAACACAAGTTTCTAGCTGCTTCTAACATTCACGCCCCGTCACCTCCAAGACTAGCCTGTCCCCAGGTTGACGGGGAGCGAGAAGGACGCCATTTCACACGCCTCGGACACAGGTGCTTGCAATGCCAGGCATATCACGAACAGCGCCCGCCTAACCTACCCTGCATACCCCGGGGCCTCGGAAGCTCGTGGGGAAATGCCATTGTCCTTTGGTTCTATTTTCCCATGAATTTTTGAGGCCCCCCGCCCAGTCGTCATAAATGCCTGGGTCGCTGCCTCATGCATATACTGCATTGTACTTTCGGTCTGAAAGCCTGACCGCATGTCACTGACGACGCGACTCGTAGGCGGCGGCATTCAGCCTCACACACCACACGTCTCGAGTGTCACGGTGTCGCCTGTTTAGCTTTCTTGCAGAAATACCACCACGAAGGGCATCAACACAGCAAAGCCAGTGCTAGCGACAGCAGGGGCGGGAGGCAAAGGAGAAGCAAAAGGCCATCAGCCAACAACAACTCGCTGCCATCGAGTCCGCGCTGACTCACAGTGACCCCTATGGGTCTCCGAGATGACAGCGGTTGACGCGAGGTGAAAGCCCAGTCTTTCTCCCGAGGAGAGGCTGGTGGTTTTGAACTGCCGACCCTGTGGCTCACAACCAGGAGCCACTACACCGCGAGGGTTCCTGGCATTAAACAACACAAAGGTGGGCTCGGCAGATGCCATTTTGCTCCCGATCCAGGCAAATCGCATTCGACATCCACTACTAAGACAATCCTCCTCGCCATCAAAAGATTCAGCTCCACTGGACGCTACAAAGCTGGCCAGAATTCCAAAGAGACCACTATCGGGAATGAGGCGATTCTAAGGACGTGGCCTGAGGACCAAAGGTCCGTGCAAATCCCTTTCAGCACTGACAACTGCCGCTGAGGTAGGAAGCATGTTTGAGAAGCGTGTCTGAGATGCTCAGCGAAAAGGCAACACTACGGTGTTCACATGACACAGCATGTTCTGTGTCACGGGCCTATGGTGAGCGGCAAGGGACGCACGGCTGTCTTTGAAGATCAACTCTGGTTCCACAAAGGCAGGGAGGAGTCCTACAACATTCTGGGACTTCCATGAACTTCCAGGTCTCGGTGCTAATTTCATAACCTCAATAAGCAGCAGCCGGCAGCTCCACCTCCGGGGGGAGACTGGTGGAGGGCTAAAACGAGGAACGTTAGCCCACACGTGGAAAAGGAAGCTTTTTTCGGGAGCCTGTGTATCCAAGACCTAGGTGAGCCAGCCTCTGAGACGGCTGTCAGTGTGGGTGGGTACAACCGAAAGCCACTGCACAGCATCCTTGCCTCTGCGAAGGCAATCGTCCGAAGCAAGATAATACTTGCTTTCCGGGCTGCTAAGGGAGAAATGACTTCTAGGCATTCTTTACGCCCGCCGCACGTGTGCGAAGGGGGGAGGCAGAGGGAGCAGAGCCTTGTCCTCCCACGTGTGCTTTTCTTCCGGTTCAAGACCTGCGTAGAGCAGCGGTTCTCAACCTGGGGGTCGGGACCCATTTGGGGGTTGAACAAGCCTTTCACAGGGGTCAGCCCGGTTCATCACAGGAGCAAAATGACAGTGATGAAGTAGTAACGAAAGTACTTTTACGGTTGGGGGGTGGTCACCAACTGGATGAGAGGGTCTTTGCATGAGGACGGCTGAGAACCACAGGACGCCCCGAGCCCGTGTCCGACCAGGCCCTGCAGCTGAGAACAAACGCTGCTGAAGGGATGCACTCACTGCATCTCTGCTTATGGGCTCGAAAGGGAGAGGCTCTCCCATCATGAATGGGACACAGCAAGGAGACGGACACAACGCCGGAGGGGCGGACGCTTGTTGGGAGGCCAAAGCAAAGCCCGTCCATGGTCATCGGTCCCAGGCAGCGCTCCATGACGCCCTGCGGCCCATCTACAATCCCCTCCATCGCTGGAAAAACCCTACCCAGGCTGTGGGAAAGAGCGGCTGGTGTCCTCCTGATGGCGCTGTCGCGAAGTTGTCTCACACCAGACTAGGCTGTGTTGGCAGCATCTGGGCACAGCGTTGGACACATGCTAAATGTGTTCAGCAAAGTTCTTTCTTTTTTTTAAATAGTTTTATTAGGGGCTCGTGCAACTCTTATCACAATCCATACGTGTCTCAATTGTGTCAAGCACATCTGTACATTCACTGCCCTCACCGTTCTCAAAACATTTGCTCTCCACTTAAGCCCTTGGCATCAGGCCCTCGTTTTTTTCCCTTCCTCCCAAGTTCTTTACTTTGAATGGTCACCGATTGCCCCTGTGGGGGTCCTGGGCCGGACATGTGGTAATGCACCCGCTGCTGATGGGGTCGGGTCTACTCAGAGGCCCCTCGGGAGAAGAGGCCTGGGGAGCCACCCTCAGCAACCAGCCTCAGAAAACTCCTGGGCGCAGGTCAACTCCGGTCCACACTGGGCGGCCAGGTGTTCAAGCCACCCGGGTGGGTTGGCGGGGGGGGGACGGTGGGGAGTGGGGGCTGCTTCTTGTTGGGTTGTGTAGTAGCTTATAACTCTGCTCCAAGAAATGGCGACATTCTTCAGAGAAAGTCAGGGTGCCTCCACCTTGGCACATGGACGTTTGGGGACAAAGCGCTCTCTCCTCAGTGCTGTGACATCTCGGGCCTCTGCTCAGGCCGGTGACATCCCTGTTCGGATAATGTCTCTAGACACTAGGGCCTGGGTGGGGAGGGCATCAAACCCCCCTGGTTGAGAACCACAAAGATAAACAACAGAATCAGATTTTATTTTATTTTTTTCACAAAGGCTGGCTTAAAAAAGATCCAGAAGATGAAACGCACTGCCTGCCGCCTTGTGCATTCCAAGGATGAGTCGTTTTTCAGGGCATCTGATGACCTTTTGAAGTCTCCTCTGAAAAAAAGCCACAAGACCAGTGTGCCTAGAGATCATCTATAACCTAAAAAGAAAACTGAAGGCATAAACCAATCCCGCAGAGTCAGTGCTAACTCCTAGAACACTAGGAGCGAGCTAACAAGACAGCAGCACGACGACCATCGCATGCAGACACGGACGCTTCCAAGTTTCCGCCTACCTTGACGTCTTCCATTTCATTGCTACATTATAACAGTCTTCATTTTTCTCCCAAGTGTTATCTAATCGGAGAGAGCCAACAAGAAAACCTGCTTCTTACAGCACAGAGGGCAAAATACAATTATACCACAAGAATACGGTTTATAACTACAAAGGATTTTACTTTACTTAAAATAGGTACATCTCCCAAAACTTCCTTTTAAAAAGCACGGGACAAAACTGACTTAGACTCACACATAAAATAGCCGGAGCCACAGCGGAAACTGGGATTCTTAAATCCTGCCTCCTCCTCGTTCCCACTCACAGAGACCCTGGGAACCGAGCACCACCCTGGGGCTTTCCAAGGCTGAACAGCTTTAAGTGAGTGGAAGGCCCGTCTTTCTCCAGAGAGGAGGCTCAGGAGTCTGAGAGGTCATTTAGGACTCACCACTGCAGCAGGGAGAGCTCGGAGGGACCAGCCCCAATCCCAACTACTACCTTGCGTGGACACCTGCCCCTCCCCACAGAAGGATTTATTTCAAAGGACGGCATTGAATCTGCAGCTCCGGGAGAGGGACCTATCTGATTGGAGCACAGGGGAGCAGATGAAGGGGGAGGAGGACAGAGTGGAGCACATCCTGGCCCACCAGGCCATGAGGACGATGTTCCCAATTAGAGCAGCCAGTCCACAGAGAGGACCACATGGCCAGCCCCACTATGAGACATGATGCCCCTCACTGACTCACAGTCCTATAGGGGACAACACCGGAGACACAGTGTGGGAATTGTGCCCGATCTGATCCCGCCACACGGAGACAAAACACTAAGGGGGTGCAACAGAACAGCAAGGGAACGGAGCAGTGAGGTCCCCCAGGGAATGCCGAAGGTGGACTTTGGGGCCAGGGTGTAGTGTCCCAACAGACTGGACTGGAAAACACTCCTAAAGGCCAACAAACAGTCCTTGAACTAACTACAAGCTTTTCTTTCTTGTTGTGTTTTTTTGTCATTGGTTTGTTGTTGTTTTGTTTTGTTTTCTTTTCTTACTTGGTTTTGCTCTGTCTTGTTTTTGTGCATGTTATTCTCTCCGGAGGTCTGTCTAAATAAGATAGGCTGGATGAACAATCTAGAGGAGAAAACAAAGGGACCTACAGTTCCGGGAGGACATGGGAGAGGGGGAGGGGAAGGGAAAGATAGTGGTGTTAACAAACCCAGGGACAAGGGAACAACAAGTGATCCAAACGGTGGTGAGGAGGGTGTAGGAGGTCTTGTAGTGTGTGATTAAGGTTAATGTAACCAAGAGGAATTACTGAAACCCAAATGAAGGCTGAGCATGATAGTGGGGCAAGACGAAAGTCAAAGGAAATAGAGGAAAGAGCTAGGAGGCAAAGGGCATTTATAGAGGTGTAAATAAAGGCATGTACATATATAAATAGATTTACATATGAGGATGTAGAAATAGATCTATGTGCCTATATTTATAGGTTTAGTATTAAAGTAGCAGAAGATATTGGGCCTCCACTCAAGTACTCCCTCAATGCAAGAATACTTTCTTCTATTAAATTGGCATTCTATGATGCTCATCTTCCCAACATGATCGCTGAAGACAAATGGGTGCATAAGCAAATGTGGTGAAGAAAGCTGATGGTGCCCGGCTATCAAAAGATATAGCATCTGGGGTCTTAAAAGCTTGAAGGTAAACGAGCGGCCATTTAGCTCAGAAGCAACAGAGCCCACATGGAAGAAGCCCACCAGCCTGAGGGAAATGGTGTGCTTCTTCTCAAACGCGGAAACGAAAGACAAGGTGCCCCTCATCGACTGTTGAGGAGTCCCAGTGTCACAGTGGGTTCTGGGTTGGGTTGTTAGCCTCAAGGTCAGCAGTTCGGAACCCACGGCCATTCTGGGGGAGAAAGTGAGACTTCCTACTCTTGTCACGAGTCAGTCTCAGAAACCCACAGGGGCAGTTCTACCCTGTCCTGTAGGGTCGCTACGAGTCAGAATCGGCTGGATGGCAGTGAGCCCATTCTGGAAACTCCTGCTTGGGGCTTGTCATTTTATAGCCACACCCTGGAGATAACCACTCTTAATAAACACTTCCCACGGTCTTGGTAGCTTTTCAGCCCTGCCCAATCCGCAGTCCCCACTTACATGTCATCTCTGCTAGCGTCTTCAGAAATCTTTTAAAGCCTCAGGCATGAACAGTGAGTGATCTCCAGCAGCGGGAAGTAAAGGCTAAACTGTATCTCTGAGCATCTCCCCCATCCCGAAGAAAGAGGAATAGAAATGAGGGGTTGGTCCAGTGGCTGGGAGGATCTGGGAGGTGCAAGTGGTTATGGGTTTGGTTCTTGGGTGCAACACAGCCGTTCCAATCCACCCGAGGAGTCTCAGAAGGCAGGCCTTGCAGTTCGAGTCTACAAAGGTCGCAGCCTGGGAACGTCTACTGCGCGCACTCTGCTCTCTGCGTGCGGAGCGGACAGGACTCAGAATCTGCCTCCTGGGGACAACTCACGACAACACGAGGAGGGGCAACCGGGGGCTTCTGCAGGGTGCAGCGTGGAGGGGGCAACATGGCACTACGTGGTTTGGAATAAGAAAACAGCTCTGAATGCCTGAGACATCAAGGCAGGGTGGTAAGACAGAACGTCTGAGATGACTGGACGTTCTCATATCTGAACACTTCACCTGAGTTCAAGGCTCTGCCTCTGAATCTTAGCACCGCCATGAGCCGACCCCTCGGATATTTAAAAACGGGGCTTAAGACTTAAACACAAACAGACAAACAACAACAGACCAAATAAAGAGAAGTACTTGACACAGCCGTCTGTTCTAAGACAATAAGGACCCAACTGGGAAAGAGGCTGGAAAGTACCGGCCCACAATGAGTTTTCCCTTTTACATCTCCGCAACAGTCCAGCCCAGGAGTCTCTGGGTGGGGTGGACCATTAAGTGCTTCACGAGGAGCCCAAAGGTCGGGGGTTCAAACCCCTCGGAGGTCGCTTCTGAAAGGCGACTCCCGGGGAAACTTACGGGGCAGTTCCACTCTGAAGCATGCGGTGGTGGGGCGGGGTCACGAAGGGCAGACCCAGGCGCCACCACAGCAGGTTCAAATGAGGGCAAGCCTGTTCTTGGGTAAAGAAGGGTCTAGCTAACTGTCCAGGTCACTGACGCACACTGGAGCTAGGAAACCACCAGGTCCCTCGGGACTCAAAGCGTCAGCTCAGACCGTCGATACGCTCGGAAACTTGACCAGACGAACAGGCTCACGTAACAGTGGGGTTTTCGCTCAAAGCTAGCAGCTGGTAATGGTGGAAACCGGCCGCGTTACACCTTTCTCCCCCCGCTCCCCCCTTCTGCCCTGGAAGACCTCCATTTAACATCGTGAATCATTTGGTCATTGACGCACGGTGACTTCCGGGGGGATGGTGACATTTAGCGCAGGACATGTGAGGCTGTGGGAAAAGGGAAGTTCTTGGCTCTGGGAAGCCAGACAAAAATCCCTGCCCTTGGGAAAAATGCCAGGGATCTCTGAAGTCGAATCCGGGGCGGTGAGGGCTTGGGCTTTACAAGATTCCATTTGAACAGCAACCTCAGCATGGAATGAGGTTTTCTGCTGTTGTGTTTTGTTTTTAAAGCCACACGGGAAAGCGACTCTAGGTAAGAGAACTAATCTGTCACGTTCTCAAGTCCACGCTGGGTGAGTACCTACAGACTACACACTGGTTTCCCCCTCCAAGAGACCGGTGTAAGTTAACTTGGTTCTAAAAATGTTCATTCTCAAAGAACAGGAACAGGATACTGGCTAATTTTACCAGCATTGGGCTCAGAGTTTTAATGCACGAGCTTATTAATAATCCCTCACAACCAGGCGATAAACTCCAGTCGATACTCTACAGAGAGAATGTGCTTCAGAGGCTGTAAAGAGAAATTTTATGGGATCTTTGGTACGATTAGGAAAATGAAATCTTTATTATTCTGTAGAAATTGTTTTCCTCTGTCAGAGCAGCACCAATAATAGCGATCACAATGATTTCTGAGGAGCCCTGGTGGTATAGGGGTGATGTGCTAGGCTGTTACTCACAAGGTCAGCAGTTCAAACCCACCAGGAGCTTCTCGGGTGAAAGGTGAGGCTGCCTGATCCCAGAAAGAGTTGGAATAATTTTGGGGTTTAAAACCAAACAGTAGTACCAAGACTTTAGAAAACCACACTAGCGTCCTATCCATCACTACCTGATATCCACACACAACCAAAGACCCTAAAAGGCTCACATAACTGAATAAGCTTGGGGTTTTCATTAAGAGACTGCACATCGTGACTTCTTTCAAGGACGAGGCTCTTGTGACAAACAGTGCCCCAAAGACCAAAGCAAACCCCCAGGAATCTCTCATGTCCCCTGAATCACCGAGATTTTGAACAGCAGAGAAAAATGCTCTGAAAGGTATTCTGTGGTCAAATTAGTTAAAAGTTAGCAAATTCAATAAAATTACCAATTTCAGGTCAATTTACACATGGGAGCACAGGCTTTGGAAAAGCACAACTAAGGATTAATAACATGAGAATGAAGTTTGATGCACACGTTTGATGTAGACGTTACCCTTCCATACTGCCAATGTTACAACCTTATTGGCCCATTAGGAAAGTCCTAAAAATAATAAAGAAAGAAAATTAAAAAAGTCCTTTTGGGCCTCTACTTAAATCTTACCTCAGCACAAGAAAGGTTTCTTCTAGTAATGTGGCACTGTATGACGCTCACCTTCCTGATACAATCACTGAAGACAAAATGGGTGCATAAACAAACATCGTGAAGAAAGCTAATGGTGCCCAGCTATTAAAGGATAAAGCATCTGGGTTCTTAAAAGGCTTGTAGTTACACAAGCCACCATCTAGCAGGGAAGCAACAAAGCCCACATGGAAGAAGCACAGCAGCCTGTGTGATCATGAAGGATTAACGAGAAGAGGTATCAGAAGTTCAAAAACAAACAACCAAATGGAGGGGAAGGGGCATGCATGGATGTAGTGGAGACCCCAAATCCACCTGTAAGACAATTGGACAGTCACTCTCTATGTGAGTCTGGGGACTTTAGAGAAACAAATCCATGCAAACTCATGGATAAGAGAGAGGTTTATATAATAAAGGTTAAGTGCACATCAAGAAAACATCCCAACCCAGTGCTGCCCAAGCCCACAAGTCCAACATTAACCCATTTGTCCGACACCAATCCACAAAGTCCTCCTCCATCTCACAACATATACACTATGATGCCAACTGCAGGAGGAAAGCTGAGTCAGTGAACATGTAAGCACCTCAGCACTGGCAGGGGTCTCCACGCAGCTGCTCCAGCACCCAGCGCTACATAGGGGTAAGCCCATGTGGCTTCTCCTCAGGGATGTCCTGCAGGAAGTGAGCCCCGCCTGCTAAAGCAGGGAAATGGCTAAGGCAGCTGCACCCTGGTCCAATCACCAAAAAGCAAGAGACCCGAGAACACGAAAGGCCAGGCTCACTGGGCCATTCATCCCTCCGCCCTTCAATTAATCCCACGTGTTTCTTGGCCAGGTTGGCACAATAAACTAACTCATTCACTCTCAGAAGGCCCACACAGCAGGCATGATAAGTGCACTGTGTGGTTTGGCACTGATGCATCACGTAACTATTCTGCAACTCTTTATATGTCATCCTCTTAAAATTATGGTTTCTATTTGCTTTACTCTCGTTGATCATGTGAGATTTGCCTATGTTTATTTGTACATTTAAGATTGCTTGGTACATGAAACTCAAGATGGATAACCTATCCGAAACGGTAACGGGAGCAATGGTTCCCTGGGGGTGTGGGAAGGAGACGGAAGCTGGGGAACTGATAACAATGATGATCGTATGAGCCCACTTGCTGGGACGGAACAACAACATTGTATGTGAAGGGACATGGCAAACACACACACACAGGAATTAGGGTTACTTGAAGGCATGATGGGGGAGGGGGAACATCACAAGCAGTTCAAGAAGAAAAGAAAATGTTTGAAACTGACTGGTAGCAATTGGACAACAACTGCTCCATGTGACTGAACTATGGAATGTTATGAGATCTATAAGAGCTCCCAAGAAAGTGATTTTTAAAAGTCTTTTATTGTTACCCACAAATAATCCAACACAATAAGTATATCGTTGACGCACTAAAAATGCCTTGTTTCTTACGCTGTGGAGAAATCATGTTTTTTTCGCACTTTGCTGCAGGGGAAATTTGTTTTGTTTTGTTTGGGTGTTTGGGGGTTTTTTTGCACAAGAGAAATAAAGAAAATTAAACTCAGATTGTGACCACACTTCAGAGTGGAAAGATGTTAATTCTATCACGAAGAATCCTATTTTTCTCCCAAGAGCAATTTCATCACCATCCCTTGAATCGATATGATACAATGTGTGTCTGCTGCCGGTACACAGTTCTGAGTTAAGTCTTTTTATTTCTCCCTCTTTCTGTAGCTTTCAAATCCTACTTTTAGAAACATCACCAAGAGTCGGCACATATGTCAACGCCAGGCCTCAGAGAAGTAACCATTGTGTACCTACACAGGTATCTGAGTAACCTGGCTGTTTCCGATACTCAAGGGTCGACTGGCAAAAATGGCAGAATGACCTAGACACAGATGGAAACCCGGCCAATTTCTTCAGTCTGCTCTTGTTTGCAAAATGAGGTTACTAGCACACCTTAGAATAGCCAGCCAACAGATCCCAAGTTCAGAAGGCTGAGGACAGGAGGGCTGGGAAGGAGGACGCAGAGGAGTACCTCAGGGGGGTTCATTAAGGAGCGGCGGTGAATGAGCTGAAATAAAACGTGTACGAATTGTTGGATGTAGATCCGATCATCCGGCCTATCACCTTTCAAAATAAAAAGCTTCGCTGCTGCTCTTTTAAAAGAACAATATCACAGAGACGCTCACCGATGCAGTGATTTTGCCAGGGCAGAGGGGTGCTGGGTGTGAGAGGAACTGGGAGAGCGAACAGTGAATTCAGAGGCGGGGAGGGAGCACTGAATCGGATGGAGATGACAAAAGTACGCACAAGGCGTTTCAACAGCTGCTTAATTGTGGAATTTTTATATTAAAAATATGAGTTTTATATTAAAAATGATTTTAAAAAAACAAGAGGAGTGAAAATAAACAAGAGGAGCAAATGTGAGAAGGATGGCAGGATTGTTACAACAAGAATAGGACAAGAAATTCCGATGGCTTCGGGGTTGTCTGTATGTGAAGTGCACGTTAGGATTGTCTGTATGTGAAGTACACGTGAGGATTGTCTATGGTGTGCACATGAGGATTCTCTGTATGTGAAGTGGACGTGAGGATTGTGTGTGGAGTGCATGTGAGGAGTGTCTGTTGGTGGAGTGCACGGGAGGATTCTCTGTATGTGAAGTGCACGTGAGGATTGTCTGTATGTGGATGCACGTGAGGATTGTCTGTATGTGAAGTGCACGTGAGGATTCTCTGTGGACTGGACGTGAGGATTGTCTGTATGTGAAGTGCACGTGAGGAGTGTCTGTATGTGGAGTGCACGTGAGGAGTGTCTGTATGTGGAGTGCACGTGAGGACTGTCTGTATGTGAAGTGCACGTGAGGATTCTCTGTATGTGGAGTGCACGTGAGCAGTGTCTGTATGTGAACTGCACGTGAGGACTGTCTGTATGTGCAGTGCACATGAGGACTCTCTGTATGTGCAGTGCACGTGAGGAGTATCTGTATGTGGAGTGCACGTGAGGAGTGTCTGTATGTGGAGTGCACGTGAGGACTGTCTGTGTGTGGAGTGCACGTGAGAAGTGTCTGTATGTGGAGTGCACGTGAGGACTGTATGTGAAGTGCATGTGAGGATTGTCTGTATGTGAAGTGTACGAGAGGATTGTATGTGAAGTGCACATGAGGATTGTATGTGGAGTGCACGTGAGGACTGTCTGTGTGTGGAGTGCACGTGAGGACTGTCTGTGCTGGAGTGCACGTGAGGATTCTCTGTATGTGGAGTGCACGTGAGGACTGTCTGTGTGTGGAGTGCACGTGAGGACTGTCTGTATGTGAAGTGCACGTGAGGACTGTCTGTATGTGAAGTGCACGTGAGGACTGTCTGTATGTGGAGTACACGTGAGGAGTGTCTGTATGTGGAGTGCACGTGAGTACTGTCTGTATGTGGAGTGCACGTGAGGACTGTCTGTGTGTGGAGTGCACGTGAAGACTGTCTGTATGTGGAGTGCAGGTGAGGACTGTCTATGTGTGGAGTGCACGTGAGAAGTGTCTGTATGTGGAGTGCACGTGAGGAGTGTCTGTGTGTGGAGTGCACGTGAGGACTGTCTGTATGTGGAGTGCACGTGAGGACTGTCTGTATGTGGAGTGCACGTGAGGACTGTCTGTACGTGGAATGAACGTGAGGACTGTCTGAGTGCACGTGAGGACTGTCTGTATGTGGAGTGCACATGAGGAGTGTCTGTATGTGGAGTGCACGTGAGGACTGTCTGTGTGTGGAGTGCACGTGAGGACTGTCTGTGTGTGGAGTGCACGTGAGGACTGTCTGTGTGGAGTGCACGTGAGGACTGTCTGTGTGTGGAGTGCACAAGGACTGTCTGTGTGTGGAGTGCACGTGAGGACTGTCTGTGTGTGGAGTGCACGTGAGGACTGTCTGTATGTGGAGTGCACGTGAGGAGTGTCTGTATGTGGAGTGCACGTGAGGACTGTCTGTGTGTGAAGTGCAAGTGAGGAGTGTCTGTATGTGAAGTGCACATGAGGAGTGTCTGTAGGTGGAGTGCACGTGAGGAGTGTCTGTGTGTGGAGTGCACGTGAGAAGTGTCTGTATGTGGAGTGCACGTGAGGACTGTCTATATGTGGAATGCACGTGAGGACTGTCTGTATGTGGATTGCACGTGAGGATGGTCTGTATGTGGAGTGCACGTGGGGACTGTCTGTATGTGAAATGCACGTGAGCATTGTCTGTATGTGTAGTGCACATGAGGACTGTCTGTGTGTGGAGTGCACGTGAGGATTGTCTGTATATGGAATGCACGTGAGGATTCTCTGTATGTGAAGTGCACGTGAGAATTGTCTGTCTGTATGTGAAGTGCACGTGAGGAATGTCTGTATGTAGAGTGCACGTGAGGAGAGTGTGTATGTGAAGTGGACGTGAGGATTGTCAGCATGTGAAGTGCACGAAAGGATTGTCTGTATGTGAAGTGCACGTGAGGATTGTCTGTATGTGAAGTGCACGAAAGAATTGTCTGTATGTGAACTGTACGTGAGGAGTGTCTGTATGTGGAGTGCACGTGAGGAGTGTCTTGTGTGGAGTGCACGTGAGGAGTGTCTGCATGTGGAGTGCACGTGAGGAGTGTCTGTATGTGAAGTGCACGTGAGGACTGTCTGTATGTGGAGTGCACGTGAGGACTGTCTGTGTGTGGAGTGCACGTGAGGATTGTCTGTATGTGCAGTGCACGTGAGGCTTGTCTGTATGTGAAGTGCATGTGAGGAGTGTCTGTATGTGAAGTGCACGTGAGGGGTGTCTGTATGTGGAGTGCACGTGAGGAGTGTCTGTGTGTGGAGTGCACGTGAGGAGTGTCTGTGTGTGGAGTGCACGTGAGGAGTGTCTGTATGTGGAGTGCACGTGAGGACTGTCTGTATGTGAAGTGCACGTGAGGATTCTCTGTATGTGGAGTGCACGTGAGCAGTGTCTGTATGTGAACTGCACGTGAGGACTGTCTGTATGTGCAGTGCACATGAGGACTCTCTGTATGTGCAGTGCACGTGAGGAGTATCTGTATGTGGAGTGCACGTGAGGAGTGTCTGTATGTGGAGTGCACGTGAGGACTGTCTGTGTGTGGAGTGCACGTGAGAAGTGTCTGTATGTGGAGTGCACGTGAGGACTGTATGTGAAGTGCATGTGAGGATTGTCTGTATGTGAAGTGTACGAGAGGATTGTATGTGAAGTGCACATGAGGATTGTATGTGGAGTGCACGTGAGGACTGTCTGTGTGTGGAGTGCACGTGAGGACTGTCTGTGCTGGAGTGCACGTGAGGATTCTCTGTATGTGGAGTGCACGTGAGGACTGTCTGTGTGTGGAGTGCACGTGAGGACTGTCTGTATGTGAAGTGCACGTGAGGACTGTCTGTATGTGAAGTGCACGTGAGGACTGTCTGTATGTGGAGTACACGTGAGGAGTGTCTGTATGTGGAGTGCACGTGAGTACTGTCTGTATGTGGAGTGCACGTGAGGACTGTCTGTGTGTGGAGTGCACGTGAAGACTGTCTGTATGTGGAGTGCAGGTGAGGACTGTCTATGTGTGGAGTGCACGTGAGAAGTGTCTGTATGTGGAGTGCACGTGAGGAGTGTCTGTGTGTGGAGTGCACGTGAGGACTGTCTGTATGTGGAGTGCACGTGAGGACTGTCTGTATGTGGAGTGCACGTGAGGACTGTCTGTACGTGGAATGAACGTGAGGACTGTCTGAGTGCACGTGAGGACTGTCTGTATGTGGAGTGCACATGAGGAGTGTCTGTATGTGGAGTGCACGTGAGGACTGTCTGTGTGTGGAGTGCACGTGAGGACTGTCTGTGTGTGGAGTGCACGTGAGGACTGTCTGTGTGGAGTGCACGTGAGGACTGTCTGTGTGTGGAGTGCACAAGGACTGTCTGTGTGTGGAGTGCACGTGAGGACTGTCTGTGTGTGGAGTGCACGTGAGGACTGTCTGTATGTGGAGTGCACGTGAGGAGTGTCTGTATGTGGAGTGCACGTGAGGACTGTCTGTGTGTGAAGTGCAAGTGAGGAGTGTCTGTATGTGAAGTGCACATGAGGAGTGTCTGTAGGTGGAGTGCACGTGAGGAGTGTCTGTGTGTGGAGTGCACGTGAGAAGTGTCTGTATGTGGAGTGCACGTGAGGACTGTCTATATGTGGAATGCACGTGAGGACTGTCTGTATGTGGATTGCACGTGAGGATGGTCTGTATGTGGAGTGCACGTGGGGACTGTCTGTATGTGAAATGCACGTGAGCATTGTCTGTATGTGTAGTGCACATGAGGACTGTCTGTGTGTGGAGTGCACGTGAGGATTGTCTGTATATGGAATGCACGTGAGGATTCTCTGTATGTGAAGTGCACGTGAGAATTGTCTGTCTGTATGTGAAGTGCACGTGAGGAATGTCTGTATGTAGAGTGCACGTGAGGAGAGTGTGTATGTGAAGTGGACGTGAGGATTGTCAGCATGTGAAGTGCACGAAAGGATTGTCTGTATGTGAAGTGCACGTGAGGATTGTCTGTATGTGAAGTGCACGAAAGAATTGTCTGTATGTGAACTGTACGTGAGGAGTGTCTGTATGTGGAGTGCACGTGAGGAGTGTCTTGTGTGGAGTGCACGTGAGGAGTGTCTGCATGTGGAGTGCACGTGAGGAGTGTCTGTATGTGAAGTGCACGTGAGGACTGTCTGTATGTGGAGTGCACGTGAGGACTGTCTGTGTGTGGAGTGCACGTGAGGATTGTCTGTATGTGCAGTGCACGTGAGGCTTGTCTGTATGTGAAGTGCATGTGAGGAGTGTCTGTATGTGAAGTGCACGTGAGGGGTGTCTGTATGTGGAGTGCACGTGAGGAGTGTCTGTGTGTGGAGTGCACGTGAGGAGTGTCTGTGTGTGGAGTGCACGTGAGGACTGTCTGTATGTGGAGTGCACATGAGGATTGTTTGTATGTGAAGTGCACGTGAGGATTGTCTGTATGTAAAGTGCACGTGGGGATTCTCTGTATGTGGAGTGCACGTGAGGAGTGTCTGTACGCGGAGTGCACGTGAGGACTGTCTTGTGTGAAGTGCACGTGGGAACTGTCTGTATTTGGAGTGCACATGAGGACTGTCTGTGTGTGAAGTGCACGTGAGTACTATCTGTATGTGAAGTGCACGTGAGGACTGTCTGTGTGTGGAGTGCACGTGAGGACTCTCTGTATGTGGAGTGCACGTGAGGACTGTCTGTATGTGGAGTGCACGTGAGGACTGTATGTGTGTGGAGTGCACGTGAGGAGTGTCTGTATGTGGAGTGCAGGTGAGGAGTGTCTGTATGTGGAGTGCACGTGAGGACTGTCTGTGTGTGGAGTGCACGTGAGGACTGTCTGTATGTGGAGTGCACGTGAGGAGTGTCTGTGTGTGCAGTGCACGTGAGGATTGTCTGCATGTGGAGTGCACGTGAGGACTGTCTGTATTTGGAGTGCACGTGAGGAGTGTCTGTATGTGGAGTGCACATGAGGATTGTCTGTGTGTGAAGTGCATGTGAGGACTGTCTGTATTTGGAGTGCACGTGAGGAGTGTCTGTATGTGAAGTGCATGTGAGTATTGTCTGTATATGGAGTGCACGTGAGGAGTGTCTGTATGTTGTGCACGTGAGGACTGTCTGTATGTGGAGTGCACGTGAGGATTCTTTGTATGTAGAGTGCACGTAAGGACTGTCTGTATGTGAAGTGCACGTGAGGTGTGTCTGTATGTGGAGTGCACGTGAGGAGTGTCTGTGTGTGGAGTGCACGTGAAGAGTGTCTGTGTGTGGAATGCACGTGAGGACTGTCTGTATGTGGAGTGCACATGAGGATTGTTTGTATGTGAAGTGACGTGGGGATTCTCTGTATGTGAAGTGCACGTGAGGATTGTCTGTCTGTATGTGAAGTGCACGTGACGATTGTCTGTATGTGGCGTGCACGTGAGGACTGTCTGTATGTGGAGTGCACCTGAGGAGTGTCTGTATGTGAAGTGCACGTGAGGAGTGTCTGTATGTGGAGTGCATGTGAGGAGTGTCTGTGTGTGGAGTGCACGTTAGGATTTTCTGTATGTGGAGTGCACGTGAGGAGTGTCTGTATGTGGAGTGCACGTGAGAAATGTCTGTATTTGGAGTGCACGTGAGGAGTGTCTGTATGTGGAGTGCACGTGAGGAGTGTCTGTATGTGGAGTGCACTTGAGGACTGTTTGTATGTGAAGTGCACGTGAGGACTGTCTGTATGTGGAGTGCACGTGAGGATGCTCTGTATGTGCAGTGCACATGAGGAGTGTCTGTATGTGGAGTGCACGTGAGGAATGTCTGTGTGTGGAGTGCACGTGGGTACTGTCTGTATTTGGAGTGCACGTGAGGAGTGTCTGTATGTGAAGTGCACGTGAGGATGTCTGTATGTGAAGTGCACGTGAGGACTGTCTGTATGTTGAGTGCACGTGAGAAGTGTCCGTGTGTGAAGTGCATGTGAGGATTGTCTGTATGTGGAGTGCACGTGAGGAGTGTCTGTGTGTGGAGTGCACGTGAGGATTTTCTGTATGTGGATTGCACGTGAGGAGTGTCTGTATGCAGAATGCACGTGAGGAATGTCTGTGTGTGGAGTGCACGTGGGGACAGTCTGTATTTGGAGTGCACGTGAGGAGTGTCTGTATGTGCAGTGCACATGAGGACTGTCTGTACGTGGAGTGCACGTGAGGAGTGTCTGTATGTGAAGTGCACGTTAGGAGTGTCTGTATGTGGAGTGCACGTGAGGACTGTCTGTATGTGGAGTGTACGTGAGGAGTGTCTTTATGTGAAGTGCACGTGAGGAGTGTCTGTGGGTGGAGTGCACATGAGGACTGTCTGTATGTGAAGTGCACGTAAGGAGTGTCTTTATTTGGAGTGCACGTGAGGAGTGTCTGTATGTGGAGTGCACGTGAGGAGTGTCTGTATGTGGAGTGCACGTGAGGACTGTTTGTATGTGAAGTGCACGTGAGAATTGTCTGTCTGTATGTGAAGCGCACGTGAGGATTCTCTGTATGTGGAGTGCACGTGAGGATTCTCTGTATGTGGAGTGCACGTGAGGAGTGTCTGTATGTGGAGTGCACGTGAGGAATGTCTGTGTGTGGAGTGCACGTGGGTACTGTCTGTATTTGGAGTGCACGTGAGGAGTATCTGTATGTGAAGTGCACGTGAGGATGTCTGTATGTGAAGTGCACGTGAGGACTGTCTGTATGTTGAGTGCACGTGAGAAGTGTCCGTGTGTGAAGTGCATGTGAGGATTGTCTGTATGTGGAGTGCACGTGAGGAGTGTCTGTGTGTGGAGTGCACGTGAGGATTTTCTGTATGTGGAGTGCACGTGAGGAGTGTCTGTATGCAGAATGCACGTGAGGAGTGTCTGTGTGTGGAGTGCACGTGGGGACAGTCTGTATTTGCAGTGCACGTGAAGAGTGTCTGTATTTGGAGTGCACGTGAGGAGTGTCTGTATGTGCAGTGCACGTGAGGACTGTCTGTACGTGGAGTGCACGTGAGGAGTGTCTGTATGTGAAGTGCACGTTAGGAGTGTCTGTATGTGGAGTGCACGTGAGGACTGTCTGTATGTGGAGTATACGTGAGGAGTGTCTGTATGTGAAGTGCACGTGAGGAGTGTCTGTGGGTGGAGTGCACGTTAGGAGTGCCTGTATTTGGAGTGCACGTGAGGAGTGTCTGTGGGTGGAGTGCACGTTAGGAGTGTCTGTATGTGGAGTGCACGTGAGGAGTGTCTGTATGTGGAGTGCACGTGAGGACTGTTTGTATGTGAAGTGCACGTGAGAATTGTCTGTCTGAATGTGAAGCGCACGTGAGGATTCTCTGTATGTGGAGTGCACGTGAGGACTCTCTGTATGTGGAGTGCACGTCAGGAGTGTCTGTATGTGGAGTGCACGTGAGGAATGTCTGTGTGTGGAGTGCACGTGAAGACTGTCTGTATGTTGAGTGCACGTGAGAAGTGCCTGTGTGTGAAGTGCATGTGAGGATTGTCTGTATGTGGGGTGCACGTGAGGAGTGTCTGTAATGTGAAGTGCATGTGAGGATTGTCTGTATGTGGAGTCCACGTGAAGAGTTTCTGTGTGTGGAGTGCACGTGAGGATTGTCTGAATGTGGAGTGCACGTGAGGATTGTCTGTATGTGAGGAGTGTCTGTATGTGGAGTGCACGTGAGGATTCTCTGTATGTGGAGTGCACGTGAGGAGTGTCTGTATGTGGAGTGCACGTGAGGAGTGTCTGTGTGTGGAGTGCACGTGAGGATTCTCTGTATGTGAAGTGCACGTGAGGAGTGTCTGTATGTGGAGTGCACGTGAGGAGTGTCTGTATGTGGAGTGCACGTGAGGACTGTCTGTGTGTGAAGTGCACGTGAGGAGTGTCTGTGTGTGGAGTGCACGTGAGGATTCTCTGTATGTGAAGTGCACATGAGGGGTGTCTGTAGGTGGAGTGCACGTGAGGAGTGTCTGTATGTGGAGTGCACGTGAGGACTGTCTGTATGTGGAGTGCACGTGAGGACTGTCTGTATGTGGAATGCACGTGAGGACTGTCTGTATGTGGATTGCACGTGAGGATGGTCTGTATGTGGAGTGCACATGGGGACTGTCTGTATGTGGAGTGCACGTGGGGACTGTCTGTATGTGAAATGCACGTGAGCATTGTCTGTATGTGTAGTGCACATGAGGACTGTCTGTGTGTGGAGTGCACGTGAGGACTGTCTGTATGTGGAGTGCACGTGAGGATTGTCTGTATATGGAATGCACGTGAGGATTCTCTGTATGTGAAGTGCACGTGAGAATTGTCTGTCTGTATGTGCAGTGCACGTGAGGACTGTCTGTGTGTGGAGTGCACGTGAGGATTGTCTGTATGTGCAGTGCACGTGAGGCTTGTCTGTATGTGAAGTGCATGTGAGGAGTGTCTGTATGTTAAGGGCACGTGAGGGGTGTCTGTATGTGGAGTGCACGTGAGGAGTGTCTGTGTGTGGAGTGCACATGAGGAGTGTCTGTGTGTGGAGTGCACGTGAGGACTGTCTGTATGTGGAGCGCACATGAGGATTGTTTGTATGTGAAGTGCACGTGAGGATTGTCTGTATGTGAAGTGCACGTGGGGATTCTCTGTATGTGGAGTGCACGTGAGGAGTGTCTGTACGCGGAGTGCACGTGAGGACTTTCTTGTGTGGAGTGCACGTGAGGACTGTCTGTATGTGGAGTGAACGTGAGGAGTGTCTGTGTGTGCAGTGCACGTGGGGACTGTCTGTATTTGGAGTGCACATGAGGACTGTCTGGGTGTGAAGTGCACGTGAGTACTATCTGTATGTGAAGTGCACGTGAGGACTGTCTGTATTTGGAGTGCACGTGAGGAGTGTCTGTATGTGGAGTGCAGGTGAGGAGTGTCTGTATGTGGAGTGCACGTGAGGACTGTCTGTGTGTGGAGTGCACGTGAGGACTGTCTGTATGTGGAGTGCACGTGAGGAGTGTCTGTGTGTGCAGTGCACGTGAGGATTGTCTGCATGTGGAGTGCACGTGAGGACTGTCTGTATTTGGAGTGCACGTGAGGAGTGTCTGTATGTGGAGTGCACATGAGGATTGTCTGTGTGTGAAGTGCATGTGAGGACTGTCTGTATTTGGAGTGCACGTGAGGAGTGTCTGTATGTGAAGTGCATGTGAGTATTGTCTGTATATGGAGTGCACGTGAGGAGTGTCTGTATGTTGTGCACGTGAGGACTGTCTGTATTTGGAGTGCACGTGAGGATTCTTTGTATGTAGAGTGCACGTAAGGACTGTCTGTATGTGAAGTGCACGTGAGGTGTGTCTGTATGTGGAGTGCACGTGAGGAGTGTCTGTGTGTGGAGTACACGTGAAGAGTGTCTGTGTGTGGAATGCACGTGAGGACTGTCTGTATGTGGAGTGCACATGAGGATTGTTTGTATGTGAAGTGACGTGGGGATTCTCTGTATGTGAAGTGCACGTGAGGATTGTCTGTCTGTATGTGAAGTGCACGTGACGATTGTCTGTATGTGGCGTGCACGTGAGGACTGTCTGTATGTGGAGTGCACCTGAGGAGTGTCTGTATGTGAAGTGCACGTGAGGAGTGTCTGTATGTGGAGTGCATGTGAGGAGTGTCTGTGTGTGGAGTGCACGTTAGGATTTTCTGTATGTGGAGTGCACGTGAGGAGTGTCTGTATGTGGAGTGCACGTGAGAAATGTCTGTATTTGGAGTGCACGTGAGGAGTGTCTGTATGTGGAGTGCACGTGAGGAGTGTCTGTATGTGGAGTGCACTTGAGGACTGTTTGTATGTGAAGTGCACGTGAGGACTGTCTGTATGTGGAGTGCACGTGAGGATGCTCTGTATGTGCAGTGCACATGAGGAGTGTCTGTATGTGGAGTGCACGTGAGGAATGTCTGTGTGTGGAGTGCACGTGGGTACTGTCTGTATTTGGAGTGCACGTGAGGAGTGTCTGTATGTGAAGTGCACGTGAGGATGTCTGTATGTGAAGTGCACGTGAGGACTGTCTGTATGTTGAGTGCACGTGAGAAGTGTCCGTGTGTGAAGTGCATGTGAGGATTGTCTGTATGTGGAGTGCACGTGAGGAGTGTCTGTGTGTGGAGTGCACGTGAGGATTTTCTGTATGTGGATTGCACGTGAGGAGTGTCTGTATGCAGAATGCACGTGAGGAATGTCTGTGTGTGGAGTGCACGTGGGGACAGTCTGTATTTGGAGTGCACGTGAGGAGTGTCTGTATGTGCAGTGCACGTGAGGACTGTCTGTACGTGGAGTGCACGTGAGGAGTGTCTGTATGTGAAGTGCACGTTAGGAGTGTCTGTATGTGGAGTGCACGTGAGGACTGTCTGTATGTGGAGTGTACGTGAGGAGTGTCTTTATGTGAAGTGCACGTGAGGAGTGTCTGTGGGTGGAGTGCACGTGAGGACTGTCTGTATGTGAAGTGCACGTAAGGAGTGTCTTTATTTGGAGTGCACGTGAGGAGTGTCTGTATGTGGAGTGCACGTGAGGAGTGTCTGTATGTGGAGTGCACGTGAGGACTGTTTGTATGTGAAGTGCACGTGAGAATTGTCTGTCTGTATGTGAAGCGCACGTGAGGATTCTCTGTATGTGGAGTGCACGTGAGGATTCTCTGTATGTGGAGTGCACGTGAGGAGTGTCTGTATGTGGAGTGCACGTGAGGAATGTCTGTGTGTGGAGTGCACGTGGGTACTGTCTGTATTTGGAGTGCACGTGAGGAGTATCTGTATGTGAAGTGCACGTGAGGATGTCTGTATGTGAAGTGCACGTGAGGACTGTCTGTATGTTGAGTGCACGTGAGAAGTGTCCGTGTGTGAAGTGCATGTGAGGATTGTCTGTATGTGGAGTGCACGTGAGGAGTGTCTGTGTGTGGAGTGCACGTGAGGATTTTCTGTATGTGGAGTGCACGTGAGGAGTGTCTGTATGCAGAATGCACGTGAGGAGTGTCTGTGTGTGGAGTGCACGTGGGGACAGTCTGTATTTGCAGTGCACGTGAAGAGTGTCTGTATTTGGAGTGCACGTGAGGAGTGTCTGTATGTGCAGTGCACGTGAGGACTGTCTGTACGTGGAGTGCACGTGAGGAGTGTCTGTATGTGAAGTGCACGTTAGGAGTGTCTGTATGTGGAGTGCACGTGAGGACTGTCTGTATGTGGAGTATACGTGAGGAGTGTCTGTATGTGAAGTGCACGTGAGGAGTGTCTGTGGGTGGAGTGCACGTTAGGAGTGCCTGTATTTGGAGTGCACGTGAGGAGTGTCTGTGGGTGGAGTGCACGTTAGGAGTGTCTGTATGTGGAGTGCACGTGAGGAGTGTCTGTATGTGGAGTGCACGTGAGGACTGTTTGTATGTGAAGTGCACGTGAGAATTGTCTGTCTGAATGTGAAGCGCACGTGAGGATTCTCTGTATGTGGAGTGCACGTGAGGACTCTCTGTATGTGGAGTGCACGTCAGGAGTGTCTGTATGTGGAGTGCACGTGAGGAATGTCTGTGTGTGGAGTGCACGTGAAGACTGTCTGTATGTTGAGTGCACGTGAGAAGTGCCTGTGTGTGAAGTGCATGTGAGGATTGTCTGTATGTGGGGTGCACGTGAGGAGTGTCTGTAATGTGAAGTGCATGTGAGGATTGTCTGTATGTGGAGTCCACGTGAAGAGTTTCTGTGTGTGGAGTGCACGTGAGGATTGTCTGAATGTGGAGTGCACGTGAGGATTGTCTGTATGTGAGGAGTGTCTGTATGTGGAGTGCACGTGAGGATTCTCTGTATGTGGAGTGCACGTGAGGAGTGTCTGTATGTGGAGTGCACGTGAGGAGTGTCTGTGTGTGGAGTGCACGTGAGGATTCTCTGTATGTGAAGTGCACGTGAGGAGTGTCTGTATGTGGAGTGCACGTGAGGAGTGTCTGTATGTGGAGTGCACGTGAGGACTGTCTGTGTGTGAAGTGCACGTGAGGAGTGTCTGTGTGTGGAGTGCACGTGAGGATTCTCTGTATGTGAAGTGCACATGAGGGGTGTCTGTAGGTGGAGTGCACGTGAGGAGTGTCTGTATGTGGAGTGCACGTGAGGACTGTCTGTATGTGGAGTGCACGTGAGGACTGTCTGTATGTGGAATGCACGTGAGGACTGTCTGTATGTGGATTGCACGTGAGGATGGTCTGTATGTGGAGTGCACATGGGGACTGTCTGTATGTGGAGTGCACGTGGGGACTGTCTGTATGTGAAATGCACGTGAGCATTGTCTGTATGTGTAGTGCACGTGAGGACTGTCTGTGTGTGGAGTGCACGTGAGGACTGTCTGTATGTGGAGTGCACGTGAGGATTGTCTGTATATGGAATGCACGTGAGGATTCTCTGTATGTGAAGTGCACGTGAGAATTGTCTGTCTGTATGTGCAGTGCACGTGAGGACTGTCTGTGTGTGGAGTGCACGTGAGGATTGTCTGTATGTGCAGTGCACGTGAGGCTTGTCTGTATGTGAAGTGCATGTGAGGAGTGTCTGTATGTTAAGGGCACGTGAGGGGTGTCTGTATGTGGAGTGCACGTGAGGAGTGTCTGTGTGTGGAGTGCACATGAGGAGTGTCTGTGTGTGGAGTGCACGTGAGGACTGTCTGTATGTGGAGCGCACATGAGGATTGTTTGTATGTGAAGTGCACGTGAGGATTGTCTGTATGTGAAGTGCACGTGGGGATTCTCTGTATGTGGAGTGCACGTGAGGAGTGTCTGTACGCGGAGTGCACGTGAGGACTTTCTTGTGTGGAGTGCACGTGAGGACTGTCTGTATGTGGAGTGAACGTGAGGAGTGTCTGTGTGTGCAGTGCACGTGGGGACTGTCTGTATTTGGAGTGCACATGAGGACTGTCTGGGTGTGAAGTGCACGTGAGTACTATCTGTATGTGAAGTGCACGTGAGGACTGTCTGTATTTGGAGTGCACGTGAGGAGTGTCTGTATGTGAAGTGCACGTGAGGATTGTCTGTGTGTGGAGTGCACGTGAGGACTCTCTGTATGTGGAGGGCACGTGAGGACTGTCTGTATGTGGAGTGCACGTGAGGACTGTCTGTGTGTGGAGTGCACGTGAGGAGTGTCTGTATGTGGAGTGCACGTGAGGACTGTCTGTGTGTGGAGTGCACGTGAGGACTGTCTGTATGTGGAGTGCACGTGAGGACTGTCTGTATGTGGAGTGCACGTGAGGACTGTCTGTGTGTGCAGTGCACGTGAGGATTGTCTGCATGTGGAGTGCACGTGAGGAGTGTCTGTATGTGGAGTGCACGTGAGGACTGTCTGTATGTGGAGTGCACGTGAGGACTGTCTGTATGTGGAGTGCACATGAGGATTGTCTGCGTGTGAAGTGCATGTGAGGACTGTCTGTATTAGGAGTGCACGTGAGGAGTGTCTGTATGTTGTGCACGTGTGGTGTGTCTGTATGTGGAGTGCACGTGAGGAGTGTCTGTGTGTGGAGTGCACGTGAGGAGTGTCTGTTTGTGGAGTGCACGTGAGGAGTGTCTGTGTGTGTGTAGTGCACGTGGGGACTGTCTGTATTTGGAGTGCACGTGAGGAGTGTCTGTATTTGGAGTGCACGTGAGGAGTGTCTGTATGCGGAGTGCACGTGAGGACTGTCTGTACGTGGAGTGCACGTGAGGAGTGTCTGTATGTGAAGTGCACGTTAGGAGTGTCTGTATGTGGAGTGCACGTGAGGACTGTCTGTATGTGGAGTGTACGTGAGGAGTGTCTGTATGTGAAGTGCACGTGAGGAGTGTCTGTGTGTGGAGTGCACGTGAGGACTATCTGTATTTGGAGTGCACGTGAGGATTGTCTGCATGTGGAGTGCACGTGAGGATTGTCTGTATGTGAGGAGTGTCTGTATGTGGAGTGCACCTGAGGATTGTCTGTGTGTGGAGTGCACGTGGGGACTGTCTGTATTTGGAGTGCACGTGAGGAGTGTCTGTATGTGGACTGCATGTGAGGAGTGTCTGTATGTGAAGTGGACGTGAGGATGTCTGTATGTGAAGTGCACGTGAGGACTGTCTGTATGTGGAGTGCATGTGAGGAGTGTCTTTTTGTGAAGTGCACGTGAGGAGTGTATGTAATGTGAAGTGCATGTGAGGATTGTATGTGGAGTGCACGTGAGAAGTTTCTGTGTGTGGAGTGCACGTGAGGATTGTCTGCATGTGGAGTGCACGTGAGGATTGTCTGTATGTGAGGAGTGTCTGTATGTGGAGTGCACGTGAGGACTGTCTGTATGTGGAGTGCACGTGAGGATTCTCTGTATGTGGAGTGCACGTGAGGATTGTCTGTATGTGAAGTGCACATGAGGAGTGTCTGTGTGTGGAGTGCATGTGGAGTGTCTGTGTGTTGAGTGCACGTGAGGAGTGTGTGTGTGGAGTGCACGTGAGGATTGTCTGTGTGTGTAGTGCACGTGAGGAGTGTCTGTGTGTGGAGTCCACGTGAGGAGTGTCTGTGTGTGGAGTGTACGTGAGGATTGTCTGCGTGTGGAGTGCACGTGAGGATTGTCTGTGTGTGGAGTGCACGTGAGGACTGTCTGTATGTGGAGTGCACGTGAGGACTGTCTGTATGTGGAGTGCATGTGAGGATTATCTGGTGTGGAGTGCACGTGAGGATTGTCTGTATGTGAAGTGCACGTGAGGATTGTCTGTATGTGAAGTGTACGTGAGGAGTGTCTGTATGTGAAGTTCACGTGAGGAGTGTCTGTGTGTGGACTGCACGTGGAGTGTCTGTGTGTTGAGTGCACGTGAGGACTATCTGTATTTGAGTGCACGTGAGGAGTGTCTGTATGTGAAGTGCACGTGAGGATTGTCTGTGTGTGGAGTGCACGTGAGGACTGTCTGTATGTGGAGTGCACGTGAGGACTGTCTGTATGTGGAGTGCACATGAGGACTGTCTGTGTGTGGAGTGCACGTGAGGAGTGTCTGTATGTGGAGTGCAGGTGAGGAGTGTCTGTATGTGGAGTGAACGTGAGGAGTGTCTGTGTGTGGAGTGCACGTGAGGACTGTCTGTATGTGGAGCGCACATGAGGATTGTTTGTATGTGAAGTGCACGTGAGGATTGTCTGTATGTGAAGTGCACGTGAGGAGTGTCTGTATGTGGAGTGCAGGTGAGGAGTGTCTGTATGTGGAGTGAACGTGAGGAGTGTCTGTGTGTGGAGTGCACGTGAGGACTGTCTGTATGTGGAGCGCACATGAGGATTGTTTGTATGTGAAGTGCACGTGAGGATTGTCTGTATGTGAAGTGCACGTGGGGATTCTCTGTATGTGGAGTGCACGTGAGGAGTGTCTGTACGCGGAGTGCACGTGAGGACTTTCTTGTGTGGAGTGCACGTGAGGACTGTCTGTATGTGGAGTGAACGTGAGGAGTGTCTGTGTGTGCAGTGCACGTGGGGACTGTCTGTATTTGGAGTGCACATGAGGACTGTCTGGGTGTGAAGTGCACGTGAGTACTATCTGTATGTGAAGTGCACGTGAGGACTGTCTGTATTTGGAGTGCACGTGAGGAGTGTCTGTATGTGAAGTGCACGTGAGGATTGTCTGTGTGTGGAGTGCACGTGAGGACTCTCTGTATGTGGAGGGCACGTGAGGACTGTCTGTATGTGGAGTGCACGTGAGGACTGTCTGTGTGTGGAGTGCACGTGAGGAGTGTCTGTATGTGGAGTGCACGTGAGGACTGTCTGTGTGTGGAGTGCACGTGAGGACTGTCTGTATGTGGAGTGCACGTGAGGACTGTCTGTATGTGGAGTGCACGTGAGGACTGTCTGTGTGTGCAGTGCACGTGAGGATTGTCTGCATGTGGAGTGCACGTGAGGAGTGTCTGTATGTGGAGTGCACGTGAGGAGTGTCTGTATGTGGAGTGCACGTGAGGACTGTCTGTATGTGGAGTGCACATGAGGATTGTCTGCGTGTGAAGTGCATGTGAGGACTGTCTGTATTAGGAGTGCACGTGAGGAGTGTCTGTATGTTGTGCACGTGTGGTGTGTCTGTATGTGGAGTGCACGTGAGGAGTGTCTGTGTGTGGAGTGCACGTGAGGAGTGTCTGTTTGTGGAGTGCACGTGAGGAGTGTCTGTGTGTGTGTAGTGCACGTGGGGACTGTCTGTATTTGGAGTGCACGTGAGGAGTGTCTGTATTTGGAGTGCACGTGAGGAGTGTCTGTATGCGGAGTGCACGTGAGGACTGTCTGTACGTGGAGTGCACGTGAGGAGTGTCTGTATGTGAAGTGCACGTTAGGAGTGTCTGTATGTGGAGTGCACGTGAGGACTGTCTGTATGTGGCGTGTACGTGAGGAGTGTCTGTATGTGAAGTGCACGTGAGGAGTGTCTGTGTGTGGAGTGCACGTGAGGACTATCTGTATTTGGAGTGCACGTGAGGATTGTCTGCATGTGGAGTGCACGTGAGGATTGTCTGTATGTGAGGAGTGTCTGTATGTGGAGTGCACCTGAGGATTGTCTGTGTGTGGAGTGCACGTGGGGACTGTCTGTATTTGGAGTGCACGTGAGGAGTGTCTGTATGTGGACTGCATGTGAGGAGTGTCTGTATGTGAAGTGGACGTGAGGATGTCTGTATGTGAAGTGCACGTGAGGACTGTCTGTATGTGGAGTGCATGTGAGGAGTGTCTTTTTGTGAAGTGCACGTGAGGAGTGTATGTAATGTGAAGTGCATGTGAGGATTGTATGTGGAGTGCACGTGAGAAGTTTCTGTGTGTGGAGTGCACGTGAGGATTGTCTGCATGTGGAGTGCACGTGAGGATTGTCTGTATGTGAGGAGTGTCTGTATGTGGAGTGCACGTGAGGACTGTCTGTATGTGGAGTGCACGTGAGGATTCTCTGTATGTGGAGTGCACGTGAGGATTGTCTGTATGTGAAGTGCACATGAGGAGTGTCTGTGTGTGGAGTGCATGTGGAGTGTCTGTGTGTTGAGTGCACGTGAGGAGTGTGTGTGTGGAGTGCACGTGAGGATTGTCTGTGTGTGTAGTGCACGTGAGGAGTGTCTGTGTGTGGAGTCCACGTGAGGAGTGTCTGTGTGTGGAGTGTACGTGAGGATTGTCTGTGTGTGGAGTGCACGTGAGGATTGTCTGTGTGTGGAGTGCACGTGAGGACTGTCTGTATGTGGAGTGCACGTGAGGACTGTCTGTATGTGGAGTGCATGTGAGGATTATCTGTATGTGGAGTGCACGTGAGGATTGTCTGTATGTGAAGTGCACGTGAGGATTGTCTGTATGTGAAGTGTACGTGAGGAGTGTCTGTATGTGAAGTTCACGTGAGGAGTGTCTGTGTGTGGACTGCACGTGGAGTGTCTGTGTGTTGAGTGCACGTGAGGACTATCTGTATTTGAGTGCACGTGAGGAGTGTCTGTATGTGAAGTGCACGTGAGGATTGTCTGTGTGTGGAGTGCACGTGAGGACTGTCTGTATGTGGAGTGCACGTGAGGACTGTCTGTATGTGGAGTGCACATGAGGACTGTCTGTGTGTGGAGTGCACGTGAGGAGTGTCTGTATGTGGAGTGCAGGTGAGGAGTGTCTGTATGTGGAGTGAACGTGAGGAGTGTCTGTGTGTGCAGTGCACGTGAGGATTGTCTGTATGTGAAGTGCACATGAGGATTGTCTGTGTGTGGAGTGCACGTGAGGACTCTCTGTATGTGGAGTGCACATGAGGACTGTCTGTATGTGGAGTGCACGTGAGAACTGTCTGTGTGTGGAGTGCACGTGAGGAGTGTCTGTATGTGGAATGCACGTGAGGAGTGTCTGTATGTGGAGTGCACGTGAGGAGTGTCTGTATGTGGAGTGCACGTGAGGAGTGTCTGTATATGGAGTGCACTTGAGGAGTGTCTGTATGTGGAGTGCACGTGAGGAGTGTCTGTATGTGAAGTGCACGTGAGGAGTTTCTGTATGTGAAGTGTACTGCACATGACTGTAGGCTGGAGCTCAGGAAATAGTTACTGTTATTCACTTATGGTTTAGGGCAGAGCCTTTGTTTTCTTTTTTTTGGGGGGGGGTACAACTCAATTGCTGGCTCTATAAATACTGAGAACTGAAAACTATACAGTCAAGAAACATCAAACTTGCGAATCAGGATTTGGCGCATCAGTTAAACACATGGGCCGACAGGAAATGAAACTCTGAAGTAATAATGATTACACCCCACCCCCCTTATAAAACATGTACAGAATTCAGTCTATCCACGGATGCGATGTCCTTAAAAATTAGGCTCTCAGAGAAAAGGAATAAGAGAAGCCAGAGAGGCTAAGTGAAAAGCAAGTGTTTAAGGTGTTCTACATACCACGGGAATTGTTAAGGAAAGAATTGACTGGCTGTAATAAAGTTCTCTGGCAGAATACGTAAGATAAAGATTGAGGAATTCAGCACGGTGTAAAAAAAAAAAATTAGGCCCTGGGAGAGCGGCAGTTGCACAAATTGCAGGCTGCACTCCTCCCCGTTCGCTCCCAGAAGGTCCAGGAAGTCCTAACCATGAGGCTGGGTGAGGCGCAGCATCCTCTCCCTTAGGGCAGTCCCGCCTACCCTTGAGGAGCCTGCAGCCTTGTACCCCACAGCGCCAGTGTGAACTCATAGCGTGGCAGGGTGCTGTGCCAGCGCCAGGACGCTGTCCGAGTCAGTAACCAGGGATCTAGGCTGCTTAGGGCGGGCAGGAAAGGCCTTCCAGGGGGCAGTGAGCTGAGAGCTGCAGGATGAACGGGAGCTCCTTCCAGACAGAGGGAGGGCTGAGGCATTCATTCTACACCATGAAGATCGACAGCCTGGGGCAGATGGAAGGCAGGCGTCAGAATGGACTGGAGGACAGTGAGTTGGTTTGTAGGCTGCAGACCCTATCAGAGCCCTGGTGGCCTAGTGGCTGTGCACAGGGCTGTAATCCGCAAGGTCAACAGTTCCAAACCACCAGACGGCAGCTCCTCGGGAGAAAGATGGGGGTTTCTACTCCTGTAAACAGGTAGTCTCAGAACCTCAAAGGGGGCAGTTCTACACTGTGCTCCGCGGTCACTATGCATGCGTCAGCACTGACTCGATGGCAGTCGTTGAGCGGATCATATTAACGCATTGTAACCTTGAACCCAAGAGCTATAAAAAAACACTCAACCTTTCCCTTTTGCCTTATTTCGGAGGCGGCTGGAAGGGCTAGCTGTGCTTTGCAAAGCTCTGAGCTGACGTGCAAGGGGCTGCTAGGAGAGCAGTTCTAGGACCCAAAGGTGCAGTGGGAACCACCTGCAGGAGTCAGCCATTCATCAGATCATCTGAGTTCAAGTCCATGTCTCAGAAGGTCCCGATAGTCATTAACATCTCCTACAGAGACCTAACCTCTGAGGTAACCAGGCGCAGATCCATCATGCTCACCAGAGAAAAGACAGTTGCCAAACTACACTGCAAAGCCAACTGTGACTTTAATTCAGAACAAGCCCCTTATCCTAGCATGGCCTACCTCACCCTACCCCCAGCCCCGCCTCCATCTCCAGCCAAGGAGTCCACAGACTCCGAAGCACAGAACTCCAGATAATTGCTCCGACAACTGTCGTAGAAGATCTTGGTCCTTTCTTGTTTCTAACTTCTCTTGAACCCCCTGCTGGGCATTGGTCATCTTCACACGTACAGTGTTTTCTGTTTTTCAAGCTTAGCCTATGCTCAGTATATATCTGATTGTTAATTTCTGCTCTAATAGGACATGTGTCAGACAGGATCCATTATTATTGAATTAAAGGCAAGGATTGAATTAAAAAAAAACACTGAACATCTTATGGATGCTTATTTTGAGGCCAGGCAGCAAGTGGAGGGGAAGAAGTAACCGAATGGGTGATTTGCAATTAGACTCTGGCTTCTTGAATAAGGGTTTCAGACTGGCATAACTGGACTGACAGAAGGAGGCGCCATTCAGGAGAGCTCTGCCCCAGAAAAGTCTCAAAAGCAGTTCACACTCGCCAAAGAGGGCTTACCCACATCTCACTTTGGCCAGAAACTGTGAACCCAGTCCCAGCCCTCCCCTCCCCCATGAAAGGAGCTCCCAAGATGCCTTTTCTTCCCAATGGCTTTACTGTGGTCTGGGTGAAAGTGTACAGACCGAGTGGGCCTCCACGCCATCTGAAGAGGCACACACAGTTTGTCCCCTGACATCGGTTGCAGTCCCTTCAATGGACCAGCAGGCTTCCTCTTCCTCCCTGGGCTCCCTGCTCTCATTTGCCTCATTCAGGAATCCTTCCTGTATTCTGAACTTGGTTTTTGAGCAAACACTGCCCTTTTATAGAAGCCCTAGTGGAGTAGTGGTTACACACATTGGGCTGCGATCCTCATGGTCAGCAGTTCGAAACCAGCAGCAGTTCTGAGGGAGAAAGACTGGGCTTCCTTCTCCAGTAAACAGTTACAGTCTTAGAATGCCATAGGGGTTCAGTATAAGTCCGCATGGACTTGGTGGCAGTGGGTCTGTTTGGGTTTGGCTGCCCTTTTGGTCTCAGATGGTTGATGGGGGCAGGCGGGAGGGGGAGTATGTGCCTTGGAGCATTCCTGTTCACTTTAGAGGCCTGTCTATTGTTTGGCGGAAAGGTGACCCCTGGAAGGGAGTCCAGGTTTGAAGGGTGTCCGTGGGCTACAGTCTTGGTAGCTCCACCAGTCTCTATGGGACCAGTAAGTTCAAGGGATAAATATTTAAGAATAAACATATATATATAGCTACTTCCCCAAGTCAGATTGAGTCCTAGAAGAACAAAGATTGTCCAACACTGAAGACAGTTCCAGGACGTGGCCAAAGTTCTGAACACAACTCCAAATGCGTCCCGAAACTGGTTTGAGCCACGGGACAGCATCCAGGCGCAAGGAGTGGGCCATCTCCCACTGTGACAGCCTTCAGGAGGCTGGCATGCTCTCCCTCCGGTTTGACTTACATATTTCCACAGAAATCTTCACAATAGAGAGTGCCCTGCCCTATCACTAACACATAAGAAGATCAGGCATCGCCATCACGAGGTCTACGCTGCTTCCATCTTTGCGTGTCAACATCTGGAAATGCCCACAGAATATATGGCATTTCGGAGACAACAAAACGAATGGGGTGGGGGGGAGGCCAGCATATTCCTTCTTGACCTAAATATATGAATATTTTACTCTTCCCACCCAGTCTTGTTTAATGCCTATTGCAGTCATTCCCCTGTGAAAAAATACGGTTTTTCCTGGCTAAGAAACACACCTGCCTGCATACACATGATCTACAGACTATAATCAAGTCAGTATCACTATCGATACTGTAATAATTTACAACATACTGCTGGTTTCCCAGTAGGATAAGCTGCTGCCTTTACATCAGAGAACCAGAAGCCCCACCTGGAAGCCAAGGGGGAAACGGTGAGATGTGTCCCTTTAGAGCCAACACTTCAGCACGCAAGTTTTCCCCGCACCCCAGCTGTCCTCTAGCACTGAGCCTGTTCCAGTCGCACCCAACTGTAGTTACCAGGAAGGTATCGCTTCTTGTATGTAACAGAATCCTTCTTTTTTTCTCCTGCTGATTTTATCTCAAGGCATCAAAAGACAAGACTGTGATCTGAGGCCACACATGACAAAAGCCATCCCCATAGAGGAGGGGCTTCTTTATTTAAGCCAGCCTGTAAGCCAGTATTAGTTTATAAAACTAGACTCCTTCCATACTAGAGTGAGTGGTGGCTGGCGTGGGCCTTGGAAACAAGGCCTGGGTAGCTTTCAACGTTCACCTTTTTAAAAAAAATTTTTCAGGTTTTCTTCTTTAAACAGAATCAGGCTATAACTATATTTGAGCATAAGCAGCCAGCTAAGCCTGGGTACAGGCAGTGCTCAGGACTACACACAAAAGCCTTCAAGGTTCCCAATCTCAGCAGCCTCTCCCATCTTGGGGGCAGCGCGTCTGTGGGGGAGGGAAAGTTGTAAGAGCACTGGCCTTTTCCCAAGTGCCCAAACCATTTCCTACTGGGGACTGAGGTCTATCTGCGCTTTCAGGGGCAATGGAGCTCAATGCGGCCTTCGGAAAGCTGGAGGCAATCAGCCAGGGTGGGGGAGGGAGGGAAGGGGGGGCGAGGGGATGCACTGGGGCGGCTGGATAGGGGTGCTGATGGGGGCAACGGAAGGAAGGCCTGGCGATCCAGGACCCAAGGCAGCCCTGCCTCAGCCCTGAGACGGGGGAAGGGGAGGGGGGGGTAATCGGAAAGTCCAAGGCAGCTCTGCACCCAGTGCCTAACTTGTACCCCCAAACTGAGCTTTCTCCTGCCCCTAAGAAACCACAAACCCTCCGGGCGAGCAGCCAACCCTGTATAGAAAGGGCCGGGCGCTCTGCAAGCACGGGGGTGGAGGAAGGGCGCAGGGGAAAGATGGACCCCCGCCCAGTTCGAAGAACTTTAATGCCCCCCCAAGGCAGTGGAGGGCAATATAAGGCCCCGTAGGCCTCGCAGACAAAAGGGTCCGGGGGCAGGGTGCGGGTCCCGCGGCGCCCCCCGGTCCCGGGCATGACGACACTGGGCGCGGCCCGGGGCGGGGAAGCCACCCCACGGGCCCGGGCGCAGGGCGCCGCCAGGACCGGGCCCCGGTGCAGCGCAAGCGCTGGGCCCGCGGGAGGCCGGTCCGGCCTAGGCCTCGGGGTCCGCCGCGGCCCTTACCTGCTCCTCCTCGGGGGTCAGCTCCGGCGCCATGTCCGGCCGGGGCGCGGTCGCGGGCTCCATCCCGCCCGCCGAGCGGGCCCGGGAGCGCGGGGAGCGCGGGGAGCCCGGGCCGGCGGCTCCGCTTCCGCGTGCGGCGCTCAGCAGCCCGCGGCCGGCTCGCGCATGGTGCGGCCGGCGGGGCCCGGGAGCGGCCCCGGGCGCTGGGCCTCCGTGCGCGGCGGAAATGCCTTGTGCGCGCCCCGCGCCTCCTCGGCCGCGCTCTCCCGGGAGCGGACGCGGGAGAGGGCGCCCGGGCGGCCGGCCGGCCCCGGAGCCGGGCAGCGCTGGGGAGGCCGCGGTGCCGAGCGCCTGCAGCAGCGGCCGAGCCTCCGGGCCGCGGACCCCAGTGACCGCCCCTCCGGGCCGCCCCTCGGGCTGGAGCCTGCGGAGCGGGGCGGGCGGGAGGAGGGGCGCGGGGAGGGAGGGAGCAGGGAGAACGCGCCCCCCTCCCGGCTCAGAGCCAGCGCCGCGGCCGCAGGGCCCGGTCCGCCCCGTGGAGAAGGAGCCGCGGCTCCTTCACCCGCAGCAGGGCCCGCGGGCGCGAGCCAGAGCCCGGGGCGCAGGCCCAGGACGGGGGGCCGCGCTGCGGGGTGGGCGCGGACGGGGGTCGTGGGTGCGGGCCCGGGCGGGGCCAGGGGCTGCGGCCTGCTGCAGGGGGCGGGGGGGAGGAGGGGGGACGGAGCGTGGGTGTTCTGAAAGGCGAACCCAAGCTGCGCGCAGGCGGAAGACAGTACTGCATATTTCAGTTTGAGAAAAAAATGATCCCGCGCCGCCGCCACCTGTGTGCCAGGGCTCACCGTCCGCCTCGGGACTCCATGCCACCCGAAGGGGGACAGTCCCTGGACAAAGAATGGAAGCGGCTAACTGCCCGGGGATTTGGGGGGGCGGGGGGCACGTCTCTCTCTGCCAGCTGTAGTCCATCATCCGTCTCTAGCTAATTTTAGACCCTCATAGAAACCACATCCGATGTCCAGCCTCCTTCAGGAATCACGCACCTTTGAAGGCCTTTGATTTTTCACTCCGGCAAGCACGGCGAAGAATGGGGGGTGCGGGAGGGGGAGGGGGAGTTCACGGAGTTCTACATACAGCGAGGACAGGGTTGAGCCTGGGATGGGTTTGCATTTTTCTATGCCAAAGGTAAAGAGCCCCAAAGGGAACCAGTGAGCAAGCACATGCCACAGCTGGTCCCCGGGGCTGATGCCATCAACACCACCATTGAAAATATCCTGTCCCTGGATCCATCCCGAGGAGAGAGCTGCGCCCAGGTCTTCAGACGACTGGGGTGCAGGGCTCTTGGCTCTCGCCGATGCTTATTCTGGTACTTTAAGTAATCTTCCACGTCTGTGGGTGTCTTGATTTCTTGCAGGGTTTTGTCAGTCACTTGGTAGAGATCTTCGGCGTCTCTGGCTATCTTTATTTCCCAAGTATTTCCTCTTTGGGGTGGTTATTGTACATGGTATTGCTTTCCTGATTTCCTGGCCACGGCTCTCTTTGTTGGTGTTAAAGGCATCCTACGGGTTTGTGCGTACTGTTCTTGCACCCTGCAGCTTGGCTGAATCTTTCCATGTTTCAACAACTTCCTTGCCAACTCTTTGGGATCTACGTCTTGGGTGAGACCATCTGCAATGAGGGTTTACCTCTTTGCAGATTTCGATGCTTTGAATTTCCCTTTCTTATCACTCATGGTGACCCGAGAGGCAGGGTAGGATAGGACTGCCCTTGGCTTTGAGACTCTCTTTATGGGAATGGAAAGCCTCATCTTTCTACTGAGCGGTGGCTAATGGTTTTGAACTGCTGACCTTGCAGTTAGCAGCCCAATAAGTAACCACTCCTCCACCAGGGCTTCCTTCCTGCCTTAGAGGCCAGCTAAGACTTCCAACACAAAATTGAATAGGAGTGGGGGTCAAAGGCATCCTTGTCCAGCTCCTATTCCACAAGGGAAATACTTTCAGCTTCTCTCCATTGAGAGTAATGTTGGCTGTTGATGTTGTTTATGTGCCCTTGAGTATGTTCGGCAATTTCCATTATGTTGAGCATTTTTATCAGGAGTGGGTGTTGGCCATTTCTTCATCATTTGATATGGTCACTTTCCACTTCTTTGTTTTATTTATGAGATGGATTACATCGATTGTCTAATGTTGAGCGCTTCGTGCATACTTGGTATGAGTCCTTCTTGGTCCATTTATTTCACACTAACAGAGAACCCTAAAAAGAAAATCAGGAGTACAATAGTATTTACAACACCCCCCCACCAAGAGAGTCAATACTTCAACTATAAGACACTCCGACAAGAAACCAAAACAGACCTACATAAATGAAAGAATATACCATGATCGTGGATAGAAAGACTACTATTGTAAATAAATGTTATTACTACCCAAAGTGATCTACAGATATAATACAGGCCCCATCCAGATCCCAACATCATTCTTTAAAGATATGGAAAAAGCCATCACCAACTTTACATGGAAAAAGTACCTGCCTAAAGAACATAGTGGGAAGCCTTTCATTCTCCAATCTCAGAACCTACGACACAGTTATGACCGTCAGATTAGCCCGATCCTGGCACAACGACAGACACATACACCAATGGAACAAGCCTGAGAACCAAGAAGTACATCCATCCACCTACAGACATCTGATCTTTGATAAAGGGCCGAAACACATAAATGAGGCCAAGATTTCTCTCCTTCATAGCGCTGGCTACCCATTTTCTACAGACTGAAACAGAGCCCACATCTCACACCATATCCAAAACCAGACTGAAGGTGGACCACAGATCTATTTTTTTAATTACTGATATTTAGATTTCTAGCCTGAAATCTAGAACTCTAAATATCATTAATAAAAAATAAGGACAAGTATAAGAGCCCTAATACATTGCATAGGAAGGGTGGTACAGTGATTCGGTGGCAGCGGTTCCAACGGGAGACAGATGGGCTTTCTACTCCCGTAAACAGGCACAGCCTCAGAAACTCACGGGAGGGTCACTACGAGTCAGAATTGACTTGGTGGCAGTGAATTTGAATTCGTTACATTTTAAAAAAAATTTTAAACATAATGAAAAACACAAATATCAAAATAGAAGACTGGGGCTTCCTGAAAATTAGATACTTCGATCCACCAAAAGAATTTAAAAAGAACCTACAGACTGGGGGCACAAAAACTGCCAATGACATAATAATCCTGGGAGTAATCTCTGAAATGTCTAGAAAACTTCAACAGCTCACCAAGCAAAAAGTAAACAGTTCCATTTGATGACTCTCAGGTGGCCAACAAACATAGCAAGAAATGCTCATGGGAATTAACCACATCAGAGATGCCAATCAAGACAATGAGATACCATCTTACCCCCAGAAAACAGAAGCCATGAAATGCTGCCAAGGGTGTGGAGAGACTGAAATCCGCACACGCTGCTGATGAGACTGCGCGCATGGTGCAACCACTGCGCAACGCGGCCCGTGGCTCCCTCAAACAGTTGGGAATAGAAAGAGCTTATGACCCAGTTATCATCTTCCTTGGTATGCACCCTCGAGAAATAAGAGCCATGATATGAATAGATATATGTGCACCCATGTTCCCTACAGCACTGCTTATGATAGCAAAAAGATGCAAACCATCTAAATGCCGTCAATGGATAAATATACCATCGATGTCTATTGGCACATATACACAAGGATGCCGCCTGAATAACAAACATATGGGTCTTATAAGCTCACGAACAGTCTCTCCATGTCTGAAGAAAAGAAGAGTGAAGAAAATTAAAATGTCTTGGGAGCAATAAATTAACAGATTAACAGACCATGTGAACCCTCATGGGTGTTATATCATCTCATGTCAACTTGATAAAAACGTGTAGGAGTGGAGTCTAGCCTGTCACTCAGGTCACAGCCTGATGCTGCCTCCTTGTGGGCGTGGCCTTCTCATGAGGATTCTGGGAACTTCCTTTCTCTCTCTGCCTTCATTTTCTTTCCTGTTGAAGAACCATACTCAGAGAGTTGGAGGAGCCACGTGGAGACACGCACCAGCATTGAGATCCTTCCACCGCCATTGGATCCACAAGTTTGCACCCACTGACCTGTGATCTTCCTGCGTGTTGCATCACTGTATGTGCTGTGTGCCTCTGAAGAGAGATTTCTGACCAGTACTGAACTTATGGGCTAATATCAGACTTATGGACTTAATCTGGACTGGGCTCGGATGCTTTCTTAATATACAATTACTCTTTGAACTAAAGCTCTTTCTTATACACCTATGAGTGGATGAGTGTCCCTGGATTTGTTTTTCTAGTCAAGCTGGGTTAACACAGCCCTAAAACCAAAAGAATCAGCTGGTCCCTAGCCACCACGGCACTAAAGAAAGGATCACATTAGACAGAATGGGAGGACAAGATGGAACAGAACTCAGAATCATAAAAGAGACCATAACTGTGCACAAAGGCGATGTTCCACACCCTACTTTGGTACTGCTCCACACCCCAAGACCAGAAGAACGAGCTGATGCCTGGCACCCTGCCAGCTACTCTGAAAAGGATCCGAGGGGAAAGTCCTGGACGGAGTGGGAGAAAATTGTGGAAGAAAATGAAAATCCTACATAATCAGGCTTACTGGTCAGATAGAGACTGGTGGGACCTGTAAGACTGTGGGTCCTTACTCTTCATTCAAGTCTACCCCTGACCTCAGCCCCACGGAGCAATGAACTGTTTCAGCTAAAAAGAGCAGCCTGTACCTGGGGACAAGTTGTACCTGGGGACAAGTTCAGAGCATCAGTAAAGGAGGAATGGACACAGGCAACAGAGGGGGGAAGTGGAATAAGGGATGATCCACTAAGGAGATTGCAATGACTGGGTTGAAACTAAATGCATATGAATTGATGACCATAAAATGGGTGTTCTGCTCTATGAACCTTCACCTGATTCAGAGCAAAAGAGAAAAAAGATATTCTTTAAAAAACAAAACAAAAGAAATAACAGCAACTTGTGACTTCGCCTTTCTTTTGCATCCATGCAGCAGAACTTTCCGTTGAACAGTTGAGTTGGAAATTCTTTAAGAGAAGAACCCACTGGTTCTTGAACTGATATTTTAACTTTTACCGTTTGTGCCCATCCATCGGGCTCCCAGGGAGTTCAGCACCCCAGGCAGGTGTTACAGGGGAAGCATCACAACCAGAAGTTCTTCCAGAAGAAGCCCATGCATTGAACAAGTGTCTTTATCTGCTAGACGGTGCCTCTGTCGCAGTATGAGAGTGGGACAACGACTGAGATGACTGTGGTCTCTTCCATATACAAGCGTATGGAGCGACCCTTGACCTTTAGCAAGGAGTGCGAAACAACCGCGGGCAACTAAGACCCAGAATCGTGTGTTAATAAATTTAGCTGCCATCTCTCTGGAGGAAAGAAACGGAGTCTGGATTCATACACTTAGTTATACATAGAAATGCTTCACAAGGACACAGCAGAACGCTCAGTGGGGTGTCTTCTGAGGGGAAATTGAGAGTCTGGGGTACAGGAGGAGACTTACCGTGATGTTATCTTATCTCTCTTATCTCCATTGTACATTTCCCCCCTCTATTGAAACATCCCTGCAGAAAAGTACAAATATAAAAATATATGGATCTTTTTTTTTAACTACATTTGACCTTCCTCTTTAAACCCTAAGGATCTTTTTTAAGATCAATATTTATATTTTATTTGGATGTATAATCATTATCCTTGGAAACAGCTGTTAAGAAATCAAAACGCATTTTTTTTCAAAACACATTTTATTGGGCACATCTTCAGCAAAGAACCTAAAGTGTTGAAATCTAGATTTCATTTTGAGACTAAAGGAAGCTTGGCTAAAGCCATTGTATTTTCTTTCTTTTTTAAAAAAAATTACTTTTATTAGGGGGCTCTTACATCTCTTATCACAATCCATACAGTCCTCCAATGTGTCAAGCACATTTGCACATATACCGCCATCATCATTTTCAAAGCATTCTCTTTCCAAAACTGTACGCATCTTGAAGTTTCCCGAGTGAACACACCCCTACACCAAGCACCTGGATCAATCTGTCAACGTCCTCCTCCTCCTCGGGAACCACCGTCCTGTCTGACACCTTGAAATCATTTTCCTAAGTGTGCAGCTGTAAATGTTTCCTGGGATGAATTCCTTTAAAAAAAAATCTTAGTAGCTGCAGGAGGAATAGGATCCGTGCTGCAGTTGACAGATGGCTCTGCTAAGCTGGCATAAGGAGTGGCAGAACCAAGGAGCACAGACTAGAGACGCTGGAGAAAGTCTGGAAGCACAATGAACACTTTTGTACACTTACTCGGCCCAGTGAGCTTCAGGACACCAGGGGCAAGGGATTTATCCAAGGCCGTACAGCTCACAGGGCTCGCAGTGAGCTAGAACTTGAACCCAGGCCTTCACCTCCCAGCCCAGGGAACGGGAAGGCGGGTGAATAGCGAGAGCGAGAGGGTGAGCCAGGAGAGAGCACTCAGCAGTGTTTTCAGAGGCACAGCTGTGTGGGGGCGTGGGGTGTGTAAGGGAGTTCACAGCCCTCACAGGACAACACTTGGAAGTTTCTGCGCAAAGACGTGGGTGACAAAACTAAGTTCAGGGCAGAGCTGGCTGGCTGAGCCCACCCGGAGAGAACCAGAGAACCAGGGAGCAGCCTGAGGTGTCCTTCAGGGCAGGTTCCAACCAATGAAACACACTGTGAGCCTGCTTGCTGGAATCTTTGAACTGTAGCATCCCTTGGAATAGAGACACTGTAAAGGCCCAGCAAGAGGAAGCAGAGCAAACTGCAGCAAACACACTCTGAAATAATAAATGGGCCTACAAAATTAATAATAATGTATGACTTATGAAGGGTTCATGAGGGAGTGGGGAATGGGGAGGGAGGAGGGAAGTGAAGAGCCGATATTAAGGGCTCAAGTAGAAGGCAAATGTTTTGAGAATGATGATGGCAACCAATGTACATACGTGCTTGAAACAATGGATATATGTATGGATTGTGATAAGAATTATATGTGCCCCCAATAAAATGATTTAAATTATTATTATTAATAATAATAAGTGGCCCTTTAATGTGGCCTTATCAAATGCCAAACAGGGTCCTAAAGGGCTTTCATTCACTGAATCGCACCAGAATCATTTTGAGGGAGCAGAAACCATGCTCGTAATTTCACCCAAAATAAATAAGATACGTAACTTCACATGCACGTACACAGACGCCTTTCATGTTTGAATGCTTTGGCTGCAGGGTCTGGGAAGAGAGGCTGGGGTAGAGTTGGGAGAGTAGAGAGTGTTGGACTAAGTTAGTTTTATTAAACTACCATTCCACACACAATTCACTCACATAAGGGAGTTAATACGATGACAAGCCATCCCTTACAAACAAAAATCTCACCTTACATGGTGTGACTGAAAACGGATTCATGCCACATGGTTTTTAATAGTTTAGGCATTTTCTGAATAGCAGCACATACATTTCCCTACTCAAGAGAGTTCCAACTTTATTGAGAAATTGTGTATTCATTTTCTTAATCATCTTTCTCACCATGGTTCAAAAATGACTTTCTATTTCTGGCTCTGAATCCCCAGCTGTGTGTGTATATGTACGTAGGTACACAGGCATGTTTTTGGAAGGAGGGATAGGAAGTAGGTGATGAATACACTGTAAGCAGACATAAGATGCCCTCAAATTAAACCCTCTGTATTTAAAAAAAACCCCACACAACTTGTTACCTCGGTAATATTGAATAGCATTTCAAGAGTTCCTTTGTGGGAAACAGAAAGATTTCTCCCAAGTTGTCTCCCTCAAATATATGGCAAACTTAGCTGCTTGCAAATGACTGTACACTTGGAGGTCATCAGGAGTAGATCAGGGGTCATTCTCCCTAAGAGCCATCAGCCTTCTAGAGCAAGCAGTCACCACTGTTTATCCCACACAAGTAGGGCCCACTCCCTTCTGATAAGGATAGTAGTTGTCTGTTTCCTTGTAGGAGACCCCAGAGAGGTCAAGCCCACCCAAGGGTGCCCAAGGTTAGGCCTCCATCATGAATCTAGGGTCCGCCCATCTTGTCGCATGTATGCCTCTAGGTCCTCCCCTTCCTATCATGTGTGCAGCCCTAGCTCATCCCCTTCCTGTCACGCTCATGCCTATCGTGCATTCCCTTCCTATGATGTGTGTGCCGACTGTACTACCCCTTCCTGTGCCGTTTAGTTACCTGTAATCACACCCCCCTAAGGAGATATAACCCTTGGTTAGCAATAAACGGGGTCCTCGAGCATCCTGCCGGGTCTCTGCTTGACCTTGCCTCGGCCCACGCTGTGCACGGACCTGGCTGATAAGATCATGGCCATCTAAGAGGTGAGCATGCTACTATGAAATGTGTCTGACTTATTTGACTCTCTTCTCTCTCTCATGCTCTCTCTGACTTTCTTACGATCTTTGTGAATCTCAACCGTACAATTGCGCCTATAGAACCCGTGATTAGTGGTGGGGGGCTGGCCCTTCCCCCGCATTCGTCTTCCCAACTGAAAAGGAGGGAATAAAAAGCAAAAAGACAGTGGGTAGGGGGGGCACAGAGCACTAACCCACCCAAGGGGAGGGTATTGTTTATATCTCCACAGGGAAAGAGGGGCAGACTTCAACCCGGTGCCCCAAGATGTGAATGCAACATACCTGCATGAAACAAGGAACCAATAGAAAGGTGTGAGGGGCCGGCCCCAATCCCAACAATATGGACAGTCCCCCTCTCCCCCCAGAATTCACTTCAGAAGACAGCACTGAAGCTATAGCTCAGGGAGAGGGGCATGTCTGATCAGGGCACACGGGAGCAAATGAAGGGGGAGGGAGAGAGAGTGGAGCACAGCCTGGCCCACCAAACCCTGAGGATGATATTCCCGCTCAGAGCAGCCAATGCACAGAGAGGACCATAGGGCGGGCCCCACTACAAAACGCGATGCCCCTCACTGATCCATAGTGCTATGAGGGACAACACTGAAGACAGTGCTGAAGAACTGTGCCCGATCTGACCCCACCACACCGAGGCAAAACACTAAGGGCGGGCAGCAGAACAGCAAGGGGAGCACAGCAAGGAAGTCCCCAGGGAATATGAAAAATAGACTGTGGGGCCAGGCCGTGGCACCCCATCAGACTCTACTGGAAAACACTCCCAAAGGTCAACAAACAGACCTTGAACTATTTGTAGGCTTTTCTTTCTATTGTCATTGGTTTTTGTTGTTGTTTGGTCTTGTTTTCTTTCGTTGCTTTGTTTTGCTCTGTCTTATTTTTGTTCATGTCTATCTGGATAAGATAGTCTGGATGCACAATCTGGAGGAGAAAACAAGGGGACCAATGGTTCTGAGGGGACATGGGAGAGGAAGAGGTGGGGGAAAGGAAGTGGGTGTTAACAAATCCAGGGAACAAATGATCTAAAAATTGATGGCGAGGAGGGTGTAGGAGGCCTGGTAGGGCTTGATCAATGGCAATGTAACTGAGAAGAATTACTGAAACCCAAATGAAGGTTGAACATGATAGTGGGACAAGAGGAAATTAAAAGGAAATAGAGCAAAGAACTAGGAGGCAAAGGGCATTTACAGAGGTCTAAATATGGGCATGTACCTATGTAGATATATTTATATATGATGATGGGGAAATAGATCTATGTACAAATATTGATAGGATTATTAAGGGAGCAGATGGACATTGGGTCTATACTCAAGCACTCCCTTAATGCAAAAACACTTTGTTCTATTAACCTGGCATTCCATGATGCTCACCTTCGTGACATGATCACTGAAGACAAAGCAGGTGCATAAGCAAATGTGGTGAAGAACGCTGATGGAACCCAGCTATCAAAGGATATAGCATCTGGGGTCTTAAGGGTTTGAAGATAAAGGCTTAAAGATAACCAAGTGACCGTTTAGCTGAGAAGCAACAAAGCCCAAGTGGATGAAGCAGACCAGCCTGTGTGATCATGGGGTGTCGACAGGATCAGGTATCAAACATCAAAGACCCAGAACAAAAAATTATATCATTGTGAATGAGGGGGAGTGCAGAGTGGAGACCCAAAGCCCATCTGTAGGCAACTGGACATCCCCTTACAGAAGGGTTTCAGGGAGGAGAAGAGCCAGTCAGCGTGCAGTATAGCACCAATGAAACATACAACTTTCCTCTAGTTTTTTAATGTTTCCTCCCCCCACACCACCACTATTATGACCCTAATTCTACCTAACAAATCCGGCTAGACCAGAGCACGTACACGGGTACAGATAAGAGCTGGAAACACAGGGAATCCAGGACAGATAAACCCCTCAGGACCAATATTGTGAGTAGTGATACCAGGAGGGGAACAAAAAGGTTAAGGGAGATAGGGGAACCGATCACAATGATCTATATGTAACCCCCTCTCAGGGGAATAGACAACAGAAAAATGGGTGAAAAGAGACACCAGTCAGTGTAAGACAAGAAAAAAGTAGTAATTTATAAATTATCAAAAGTTCATGAGGGAGGATGGGGGAGGGGCAAAATGAGAAGCTGATACCAAGGGTTTAAGTAGAAAGAAAATGTTTTGAGAATGATGATGGCAACAAATATATAAATGTGCTTAACATAATGGATGGATGTATGGATTGTGATAAGAGTTGTTGTACACGCCCCCAATAAAGTGATTTTAAAAAAAGAATGTAAAAAAAAAAAGAAGAATGTTTCATCTTTAACACTAACAAATAAATGACCACAGGATCAGCCTGCTCCGCTAAGCTGGGCCCGAGAGTTCTAACATATGTGCACACAAAGTTAAAGTCTTCCAAGGTCAATTTGGGAGTTTAGAACAGCTGGTATATATGCTATATAAATGGCCAAAGCATTTAGAAATTATTCTATAGGCGGTTGGTTATTCTAGTTGGGGGTGGACAATTAAGAACATAGAGTAACAAATGAGTTCACAACTGAAAAAAAATATAGAATTCCCATTTGCGGGACTCAAATGCCAAAAAAACGAAAAACAAAACAAAAACCGCTTCCAAGTCCAATTGGCCTAGTCACGGAGGTTAAAAACCAGATACTTGCGTCTCTTTCCCTGCGTACCAAACTTCACATGCACTCCCAAAGAGGATCATCATCAGAAAGTGGAAAATAACTGACGAACAGGGGGCCTTGGGGGCTGTTATGAGTTGTACTTTGTTTTTGCTTCTAAAGCACAAGTTTCAGGTCTCTGTCTAGAAAGCTAACCCTCTCCTTCCCCACCCCCTCCTTCCCCAGAAAAATCTGACTCACCCTTAAGCTCAAAAGTCACTTCCTGAGCGAGCCCTTCCTTGACGGCTCGCTCACTGTGCAGAAGTAGACTCCGAGCTGTGCTCACCGGGAGCGAGCTTTCATGTGCAGCAGAGGGTCACAGTTTGTCATTAGGTAACAGGCAGCCTTGGGTTGGGGACGCCCAACCGCACGTCTGATTCATGGACTGCTGGGACTTGCCCTGTCGTGTGAGGTCCATGCGCCTGCACTTTGACATGACAGGAATAACTTCTGCTCATGACAAACTCTTCTTCCAAAATCACCTGCACTTGCTTGGCTATTAAACCCATGAGAAGGCTTCGAGACTTTTCTCGCACAAACTCCCTACCATCCTGGAGGTTCCAACTCACAGGAGGGCCTGCAGGGCAGACAAGAGAGAACTCCTCCGGAGACTTTCCAAGGGTGGATCTTTAACGGGAGCAGACCGCCTCCCTCCTCTTTCGCCTGAGGAGCAGCTAGTGGTCTTGGTAGATCTCTCAGGGATAGCTATACCTCTGTCCTTGGCTCTGCGCGAGAAAGAATTCACACCCAAGCCTGGTTTGCGATCCAAGTGAGTTTTATGAGAGTTAGAAGTTTCAGGTTGACACAGGCACCCGCAGGGCCCCTCACCCTGTGCAGCCTCCCTAGAAGCTGCTTGGAAAGTCACGCGGTTGGCTCTGGACTCCTGCCTTTTCAATTATTCCTCAGGGAGGTGTGGTGGGCGACCCTGGTCGACCCTGATGGCTGAATTGAATTTACCTGCCCTACGTGGGCCAATCCAGGTACAGTGCCCACCCAGGTGTACCTCCCCTTCCTAGCCGGAAACCTGAACCTCTGAGCACGCACAGTGTACCACTCCTTCATGGCCAGTAGCTCCGACCTCTGAGCATGCGTACGCAATGCCCCAGTCCCTAAGCTAAACTACCTCACGTTTCCCCCTGAAGAGATATGGACCCAAATCTTTGGGGTACTGGATGACATCTCTAGTTACTTCCTGCTGACAAAAGGGGCGAAGTGGGGCTTTGGGTCCATACCCTTCCTACTCTGTTAGAAGGGGTTGTCCATTCAGGGCTAGGATGAATAAGGTCGAGGTGGTCCAGGAGATGGTGGTCCTGGAGCTGGCACACTTGGTTCAGAGGCCTTGGTAACCTGAGAACTTCTGGAAAACCAAACAAATGGACAAACAGATGAACAGTTTAGGTGAGACAAGGGTAAGATTATGAGGTGGCAGTGCCCTTGAAGTTAGGTAGTGTCACAGGAAATAAATAAAAATATTCGGATTATCAGGCATGAGTGTTTGTTCACTCTAAACACAGGAACAGGAGTACAGGGATTGGGCACTACTGGGTGCAGTGGGATCACTGCTTCATTTATGATCCTGAGGTCTTGGACAGCTGATAAGACCAATCTTTCTTCTTCTTTTTTTTAATCCAAGGGAGACCTGCACGCCGGTGCTCTAGGCCCCCTCAGGGGAATCCCATCTTTCTTTTAAACTGGTAATATGGGGGTGCTACAGGGGGAGTTACAGGGACCAAAAGCCCAAGTTGGAGGAACTTACTAATAAGGGGTTGTAACTCTTTGATGGCTTCAGGTTTCAAGGGATACTGTCGCTGATGGGGAAACTGGGTAGGATCTTTGAGGAAAATCTTTACAGCAGTAGCATACTTAGCTTTGCCGGGGATTCTTGTGTCCCAAACTTCAGGATTTATGACTTGTTCCCATGGTTCCTGTGGGGGAATCTGAGACTCCTCCACTGTGAGAAACAATTGGAAAGCTGTAGAGGGTTGAGGATGAGGCCCGATGACTATGCAGGTGTGTAGCTTAGACAGTATATCTCGGTCTAGGAGAAGAGCTGGACATTCAGGGATTACTAGGAAGCTATTAGAAAAATAGAAGTTATCCCATAGGCACCTGAGAGGTTCAGTAAAATGTTTCACTACAGGTTTTCCTTGACACTCCCAGGATGGAGCAAGTGCGGGTGCCAAGAGTCCAGGGAAGGAGATAAGGACAGAATAGGTGGCCCCAGTGTCTAAAGGAAAATTTACTGACCTACCTGCCACGTCGATGCTCACCCTAGGCTCTGGACCAGTAACAGCTATCTCTCGCTGCTGGGCCATCTGGACCAGGCACCTTCAATCCTCCTCCTCCGTTATCAGCTGCACGTTAGCCTGTGGGAGCCCCTCCTCCAGATTTTCGGCCTTAGGACAGAGGCCAGCCCAGTGACTGGTCTGCTTGCAATGGACACATGGCGTTCAAGGAGGCTGGTTAGGGCAGTTCCTAGCTCAATGAGCCGGTCACTGGCAAATGTAGCACTTGGTACCTGGTTTAAAGGTCTGAGACACCTGGGAGGCATTCGACAGGCGTCGGTTATCAAGTGCAGCCAATACCTGGGCATGCCTGATGTCCTTCCTTCTCTCCTTCTCCCGGGCTCGAGCCTCTCCTTCCTGCTCCCTATTGTAAAAGGTCGTGTTAGCACAAGCAACCATCTCCTCTAGGGTAGCTCCTTCAGGTTTCTGTACTAGTTTTGGAGCTTCTTGCGAATGTCCGGTGCAGCCTGTGTGAGAAACTTGTCCCTGAGTAAGACTTGTCCCTCATAAGATTCTATGTCTATGGCAGTATGATTATTCAGGGCCTCCTTTAGCCGCTCTACAAAGCTTACAGGAGACTCTGTAGGTCCCTGGTGAATCACTGTCATTTTAGCATAATTAATGGCCTTTTGCCTACCTGAATTCAGTCCATTCATGATGCACACCAGGAAATGTTCCTGTGCCCACTTGCCCTTAGGGTCACTATGGCTCCAAGCAGGGTCAGTTAAAGGTACAGCAGTTTCCCCTACAGGGTATTTTTCATTCATCACATGTAACTCCTCTGCAAACTTCCTAGCACCTTTGAGCACCCGCTCTTTCTCAAAATCCGTCATGGTCTGTCCCAGTATGACCATGACATCTTTCCAGGTTAGATCACAGGCTCAGATGAGGTGCTGGAAGTGTTCTATGTGCTGTTCGGGTTTGTTAGAGTAACTGCCCGAGTCACTTTTAATTTGCTTGAGTTCAATCAGAGTGAAAGGCTTGTAAATTGCCTGGGGACCAAATTCCCCTGCTGCCTCTACTACAGGTAGAATACTCTGGGCTGTTTCAGAGCTGGGGGGATAGCTGTCCCTAATTCCAGGCTCCCTTAGTGGGTGCTGGGTGCACTGGGACTGAAGGTCTCTCCTGCTCCTCAAAAGGAAAAATGCTCTAACATACGACATCTCCGCCCACTTCCCCATCGTTCCACAAAAAAATGTTCTACCTGGTTCAGGGTTGGAAGGGAAAGTGTCCCATTCTCTGGCCATGATTCTCCTTTCTCTAAAAGATACTGTAGCCAGATAGAGTTGCAAAGTGAAATCAGCTTCTGTTTGTCCAGCCCCTCCGGATCAAATCTATCCCAATTGGACAGGATACAACCAAGGAGGCAAATCCTGGTAAGTCCCATCTAGAAAACACAAAACAAGGAGGCTATTGAGAGCTTGAGGCCTCAAGGTCAATAACCCCAGCTTCAGCGAGCAAGTCTGGGGTGCCGGGAATCTGAGGCCTCAGGCAGGTGCCCTGCCCGAGGGAAGGGGTCAAAGACCAGTCGCTGCAGCAGACATTAGGTCAGAGCATTTTCTAGACAACAAGCTAGGAGGGCCACTGCTTGGTGTGGCCCTATGGCCTTCAAAGACACCTGCCAGCAGGAGCAGACTCTCAAATCTCTGAAGGGAGGGACATCTATCCGGCAGCTTGGAAAACCTTTAAGGAAATTGGAATTTCTGGCTGGAACATCATGGTGGCGGACCTGTATTAGAGCTGTCCCAACATGGTGCCTCCACTCAAGTACTCCCTCAATGCAAGAATACTTTGTTCTATTAAACTGGCATTCCATGATCCTTACCTTCTCGACACAATCGCTTAAGGTAAAACAAGTGAATAAGCAAATATGGTGAACAAAGCTGATGGTGCCTGGCTATCAAAAGATATAGCATTTGGGGTCTTAAAGGCTTGAAGGTAAACAAGTGGCCATCTAGCTCAGAAGCAACAAAGCACACATGGAAGAAGTACACCAGCCTGTGCGATCATGAGATGTCAAAGGGATCAGGTATCAAGTATCATCACAACAAAAAATCTTATCATAGTGAATGAAGTGGGGAGTGCGGAGTGCAGACCCAAGGCCCATTTGTAGGCCACTGGACATCCCTTACAGAAGGTTCTCGGGGAGGAGATGAGCCAGTCAGGATGTAATGTAGCAACGATGAAACATACTACTTTCCTCTAGTTCCTAAATGCTTTCTCTACACCCCCCCCTCCACTACCATGATCCCAATTCTACCTTACAAATCTGGCTAGACCAGAGGATGTACACTGGGACAGATAGGAATTGGAAACACAGGGAATCCAGGGTAGATGATCCCTTTAGTGTGAGTGGCAATACTGGGAGGGTAGAGGAGGGTGGGGTGGAAAGAGGGAACCGATTACTAGGATCTACATATAAACTCCTCCCTGGGGGATGGAAAACAGAAAAGTGGTTGAAGGGAGACGTCGGACAGGGCAAGATGTGACAAAATAATAATTTATAAATTATCAAGGGTTCATGAGGGAGGGGGCAGCATGGAGGGAGGGGTAAAAATGAGGAGCTGATGCCAGGGGCTTAGGTGGAGAGCAAATGTTTTGAGAATGATGAGGGCAATGAATGTACAAATGTGGTTTACACAATTGATGTATGTATGGATTGTGATAAGAGTTGTATGAGCCCCTAATAAAATGATTAAAAAAAAAAAAAAAGAGTTATGCCCAAGAGTGCCGGAGGCAGCATCACTGAAAGGCAGAAGTTAGCAGTTACTCAGGCCAGGCTTCCGAATGTCTAGGCCTGGACAACAGAAAACCAGCCAGTCACAAGGAACAAACCCATATCGGTAGAACACTAACACAGCTTGTTTGAAAAACCAGGAGAAAGCCAAAGGAAATGGAGGGGAAAAGGGAAACATTCTGCTCCTGGGAGGCGGGGCTAATTCCTGGGCCTAAGCAACCAGCTACCTAGGCACCGCCCCTTCACGTGTTTGGAGCGGTGGGCGCCATCCTGGTCAGTGTCATGTGCTCCATTGTCCCGCGCAGCCCAAACGGCAGACACCCAGTGCTGCCAGGGAATGGAGAGTCACGTTGTTGGGGTAATGGCAGCCACAGCTTGTGGCCTAGCCAAAAGCTAGCATGAGGCCAGTCACCAGAGCCAGAATTCTGCAGAAACCAACAGCCATGTCTAGCTGGCCGGATCACCCACTGAGACTCAAAAAGACTTTGGGAATCTTGATCCTCCCACCCTGCAGGCAACAGTGTCCCAGTCCCTTCCCAGAAATCCAGACTGGTGAAGGCATGCAAATTCATGGGAAGGCAGGCCCCGAAAGGCAGAGGTCAGATGCCGTACACCAGTAAGAATAGGTGAAAAGATGGACACAAAAGGATGGGGTTCAGGTAATACATTATGAGTGTCCCCATGAGTCGGTTCGGGGAGACTTCCGCCTCTACGGTGTTGCGGGAGGATTTCACCCCGGCTTCCTTTCCAGCTACCTGCCGTCTCCCAGGGGTGGTGAGGTGAAAAAGAGTCCAGAAGGTGCCCGAAACCCGTGAGATCAGGATGTGTGGGCCTGCTCCTGGAGCCGGCTTCCCTTAGATCTCCGAGTCACAGGGCTCCGAGCGCCTGCCTTTTTCAATTATTCCATGGGGACACATGGTGGACGACCCTGGTCAACCCCTTTGACCGAATTGAATTTACCTGGCCTAGGTGGGCCAATCCAGGTGCAGAGCTCACCCAGGTGTACCTCCCCTTCCTGGCCGGAAACCTGAACCTCTGCGCATGCATAATGGATGCCCCAGGCCCTGTGCTCGCTACCTACCAGTCTCTGTTCACCCACCTCTCTGTTATACGACCAGGGTTCCACTGGGCACTGTAGGGCGGCTAAATGCAAACCAAGATCTGCGCCTATTCCTACAGACCTACGGATTCTTAAAAGAGAGATCTCTATTACAAGCCAAGACGGCCTGCCCTGGTTTCCGCATTCCCCGGCTTCGAATCTGCCTGCCCTTCTAGACGGGGAACTCCAGAAAGACAGGAACCACATGGGCCATGCTGGCCCCTGTACCTCGTGTCTTAGATCCTGTAGCACATAAAACCACCAAGCTCTCAAGGAAGCTGCGTTGAGCCACTGACTCAAGGAAGACCTTCACTTAGACCCTCCATCTTCCTTCCTGCCTTTTTTTTATATTCGCTCCTGCCTAAGACTAAAGATGCTTCCAAAGCCGTGACGATGGTTCATAACCTTCTCCTCGAACACCCTCGCTTCTACAACCCCCAAACTTTTCTCAAGCCTTGTTCCAACCCATCTCCTGTCTGCGAAAGAGAGGTGTGTCGTGTCATAGACCTACGTGAGCTCTAAAAGAGCCTAAAAGAACATTTTTAACTCTTACTGCTACTTTCCGACAAGAGAAACAGAGTCACCCTGCTGCTTACCACCATTATCTAAGTGGTCTAAGACGTTTTCTTTCTAGTTTACACATGGGTCAAATCTGCCCTCCCGAGCATGGCCAAAGGTGAACTCGGTCAGAATGTGGAAAATCTGACCCCACGTAGATTACAGCTCCTTTGACGGTGCAGTGTTAACGACACAGGCTGCTGAGCTCAAGGTCAGTAGTTCCAACCCACCCGCCACTCCTTGGGAGGTGAGGCTCTCTGCTCCTGGAGAGATTGCTAATCTTGGAAACCTTACTGAGGGGGCCCCTGAATTGGCAGTGGAGTTCCAGTTTGGTTTGTGAGTCAGGATTCGTTCACAGGCAGTGGGTGGTGGTAAGGCTATTTAACCCTCTGTTCCTTATCTCTGCTTCTGCTTTTAAAAAATGTATAAGCAGCCTCACACAAACACAATTTCCTGATGACACCTACCCCCCCCCCCCCAAATAGCATGAAGGTGCAATGTTTGACTTGCTCAGACTTCACCAAGGGGACAACAGCCTGAGGGCAACTCACACCAGGTCAGGGTGCCTCTACCCTCCCTCAAGGTTCCTTATAAATCCAGACACCAGCTGTCCTCTCACCTGAGTTCCCTAACTCATTGCAAAGGCCATGCAGAATTCACAGACAATACTCAAGACTATGGGATTATTAGGGAAGTTTATAGATTACAATTCAGGATCAGAAATGGTTAGGGTACAGTTCTTTGGTTAGGACAGACTTTTTGCCCAGCCATGCCTCTCCCTGGTCCCTGGTCCCTCAGCCTCAAGGACCCTTGACCTCTGCCCTGCTCTGGCAGTGTTACAAAGGTCTTGTAGGGCTGGCAATAAAGGAGCAAAGGCCACACCACCCTGCTGTGAGCACAGCCCAAAACGCTCAACTTAACCTCCAAACTACAAATTCACTGCCACTGAGTTGACCCGACTCACAGTGACCCCATAGGGCGGAGTAGGACTGCTCCAGTGAGTTTCCCAGACTGGAAATCTTTGCAGGAGTAGAAAGATTTTCTCTCCTCTGGAGCAACTGGTGGTTTTGAACCGCTGACCTTGCAGTTAGGGGTCCAAAACATCGTCCATTACACCACCAGGGCTCCTGTCGCCAAGCGCCAAACTAGTTCCTCCGATAATGTGCCTACAGGCACCCTACACCACAAGGGAGCCTCCCACCCAGGGCACTCAGCTTGACCTGCCTGAGAGTCAGGAGGCCGAGGGCTCTGTCTCCAGCCCTGGTTCTTGTTCTGCTGCTCCTGTTTCGCTGCTTCTCTGACGTCGCAGCTTTCTGTCCCTGGATCCAGGAGGGTCAGTGCGCAGGGAGGGTCAATGTGCAGCAGTCTTGAGGTCCACATGACATATTCTATTCTTATCCCTTCCTTCTTGATGACAAATGTACTCCCTCCTCCCTGCTTGAGATGGCTCCTTTTATACCCAGCAGGACGGCAAGCTTGACTAATCCTCAGGTTAGCGTTCCAAGTTTAACACTCCTCATTCACCCTATTAAAAACCACTACTGGATGGATTATATGATTCTGTCAGCTTCTTCCTTCACCTTCTGTTCCCCACAGGGGCCCTGGGGGCATAGTAGTTAAGCTTTAGACTGCAAGCTGACGGTTAGCAGTTCGAATCCACCAGCCACTCAGAAGAAAGATATTTTCTATTCCCATAGTTACTCACAGGGGCAGTGCTACCCTGTCCTACAGGGTGACTCAGTCTACATCAACTCGCTGGCAGTGAGTTTGGTTTTGTGTTTTCTCTTACCCACACCCAACAAGGAGTGAAAACACCAAGCCAATCTGCAATGGTTCCACCTGTCGTTTGGTGGGAGCTACAGAGACAGTGATGGGAAAAGCCATCTGAGTAACTAAATCACTGTACCCCAACACCCCTACCTCTCACTCTCAGATCACACGTTAATGCTGCTCATTGTTCTACCTAATTTCTGCCCCTGGTCGCTATATCCTGAGCTTGCCCAACACTGAATTATAATGATTTGCATCCTGGTGTGTCTCTCCTAGTAGATCAGCGGTTCTCAACCTGTGGGTCAAGACCCCTTTGAGGGTCCAATGGCCCTTTAATAGGGGTCTCCCAATTCATAACAGCAGCAAAGTTACAGTGATGAAGTTGCTGTTATGGTTGGGGATCACCACCACATAAGGAACTCTATGAGAGGGTGGAGGCTTGAAGAAGGTTGAGAACCCCTGCCCTTGCCCATGCACTCCTTGAGGGCAGGGACTAAGTCTATTCGCATTTTCTCTTCAGAACATAGCACACTAAGTATATGCTGCATGTTTGCATGGTCCTTATCTGCCAAAGTCTAATGCGAATGTCAAATGGGGCTGGTTACCTTGGATACTTAGTTGCTTGTGAGAGAATCTTCAATAGAAGAGAAAGGTACCGAGTTACATTGTTCTCATTTACTTCGACTTTGTGTTAATTCCAAAGGCGCGCTGGTGGCGCTGACGGGTAAGCACTGGATTCAGCGTCCTAGGGTCAGCAGTTCAAACTTCCCAGTCAGTCTGAGGGAGGGACATGAGGCTGTGGGCTCCAGGGAAGATTTTACAAAGCTTCAGAAACTGTATCTAGGGTCGGTATGAGTCAGACTCCACTAGAGGGCAACGGGTTGGGTTAGGGCGGTAATGGGGAGGCCCTAGCAGAATGGACAAATCAAGTCCACAGAGAATACTTGAGCCCGTTCCAACTTGTGCTCTTACCAAAGCTGTTGCCACGGCTCTCCGTGAGAAGCAGAAGTGACAGCAGCACCCTCTCATCCTTGAGGTCCCCAGCCCTGCTGCAGAGAAAACCTGAAGGGCAAAAGCAGAGGAGGGAGGCGGCCAGGGCTTGGAGGCTTGCCAGGCCCCTGGGAGGGAGGGAGGAAGTTTGCTTCGAAATGCTAATTGGCGACGCCCTGGCAGAAGAGTTCACTAGGTTTCAGTAAGTGCCTCTTAGGAGGACAGACTGGCAGTTCCTTAACCCCTCATCTACTTCCCAGTTTCCCACGCTACCCTCTGGTCGCTTTTCTGCTGCTTTGAAATATACACAAAACCCCGACCTTTATATATTTGTATTCACTGTCTCTTAGAAGGCCTATGAGAAACAGATGGACACACACTACCTTAGGGGCCTGTGACCTTCAGATGTCCGCTACCTCAGGCTGCTCACAATCCACCCGTGTGGCTGCCAGCCCCCTGCCCCTCTGTCTTGGCATCGAGTGAGTCACAATCAAGACAAGGCCCAAGCTCAAACCTCTCAGCTCTGGGAGGGGGACAGAAAGACAGGCCAAGCGGGTCAGAATCAGACTCTCCTTCGGTGTGGACCAGGGGTCCCGATTCCAACTCATGGTGGCCCCACGTGGTGTCGGGGTAGACCTTGGCTCTATAGGGTTTTCTGTTTTTAAAAAAAGCTGGGTGAGCAACTGCGCGTGTGTGTAGCCAGTGGCAACACGAAGGCCCCTTCTCTGGTGTGAAAACAGCAGACTCCCAAGATAGGTTGAACTCAAAAAACCAAGTCACCCCATCAAAGAAAGCAGTCATCCAGGCTTGTGTGTACATCTCCTGCCCGATCAGAAAATATGAAACAAAAGACCACTTGCCTTAAACAAACAAACAGTACTCCAGGGCTCTTAGCCCTTTCTTCAGCAGACAGGTCTACAGTTAAGAAGCCCAGGTCTCTGCCCCCTCCAATGTTCCGTAGGGAAAGGGGGGTCGGCTGTTCCCTTGCAGGGTTCTTGAGCCTGGAAGACCACATAGCCACCTGCTAGCAGCCTTCTCCCTTGGGTCACTCCTTTGTGTAGGGAGTAGGGGGGCCCCACAGGCTGCATGCTCACCCTAGCTCCTCATGTCTTCATTCTTAGCGAAGCCCTTCCTGAGGCAGCAGGTGCCAGGCACTGGGAATCTCTAAAGAGGAGCAGGGAGCTTAGGACCTCGTGGAAGGAAAGGAGCTAATCTTGCCCAGAGAGGTCTGCCCTTTGGTCTGTGCCCTTCCTCCACTGAGAGGGAAACAGGGGAAGTCAATCACTGTGAGCCAATAGTCTAATCACTGGGATTGTGGGGGCAGGGGTGGAGGACTCCCCCAATGAGAAGAGCCATTCTGAGAGGACAAGTTCCAAGATGTCTCTGTGTTATCACTGGGGGACGAGTGGGTAAAGGCCTGTCAATCAGGTCACAGCTTGATGACCTCATTCCTGCTGACAAGCCACATGGAGCTATGCTGATGGAGTCAGAGCCTTGGAGCTGGAGGAGCCACATGGAGACCCACGCCAGCGCTGAGATGCTTCCACCGCCACTGGATCCACAAGACTTCCCACCCACTGGCCTGTGACCTTCCTGCACTTGGTGTCATTGCATGTGTTTCATGAGTCTGAAAAGGAATTTATAGATTAGCACCGGACAAATGGGCTAATATAGGACTTATGGACTTGATCTGGACTGGGCTGTTTCCTCAATAGAAATAAAATAAGCTCTTTCTTATACACGAGTGTCTATGCATTTGTTTCTCTACGCCACTCGGACTGAGCCTTTCCTTGTGAAATAGTTTCAGGCTGACCGCAGGTCACCATTCCACTCTGTCATCACACCCACTGCGCTGCAGGTCCTTGGCTGCAATCCCACACCGGACGCACATCTCAATCTCACTCCCTCCGCCCTAGGCTTCCTCCCGGGTCCACTCTTCGTCTTTCCTAACCCTTCCCAACTCTGTCTCTGGCCGGCTGCTGCCCGGATCACAGACGGTTAAGGATTTTAAGGTGCACATACTTCTCTGGTGCCATTGCTCCCGAGAGACCTGCTTCTGGGCTGAAAAACGGAATCACGGAGGTGTGATGAGATCCTGCCCGGAGGGCGGCTATGGGCCATGATCTCGGGGTCTAACTGATAAGCCTGCTCCTTTTTGTGTGATTTTGAGTTTTGTCCTGCTTTCCCCTCCCACTCAGTCCAGGACCTCCTTCCAGAGCACTTGGCAGTGGCTCTGGAAGTGCTCTTTGGGATGCGGGGTCCTGGAGGCTGATGCCTTCATGGTCCATCAATGTCCTGAACTAACCGTTCCCACGGGCCTTCACTCTTCTCTCCCTTCCACAGGGAGAAGCCAAGAAAGGGGGAGACCAAGATTGACCTCAAACAGGTGTCCCCTCTCGAACAGAATTTTCCATTCACCAGTAAAAGACGTCTACGTTAGGAGGGTGAGCATGTGTGTACGTGCACGCCCGCATGGAGGTCAGGGGTCGTTTAGAAAGGATGTACTCATGTACAGGGGGATGGAGAATGGGGGGGGGCGGGGGAGGCAAGGTATGCTCCCAGGCTGGAGATGTGCCCTGCAGCCAGAGGAACTTCCTGTGCCTGATATCCATCCAACCTCCAATCTAGGGCCCTCACTAACCAGTGCCAGGGTCAGATTTGCATTTCTAAAGGAATGTGACAGAAATGCCTGGTAAGCTAGGCTGGAGATGGGCAGTTCTCAGAGAGAGGAGGGCCTCAGGTGCCGAAGGAACTGGAGAAGGGAGGGGTTTAAAAGACCCGATAGGACTCATTCTCTGGGAAAGCTGAGAGACGGACAGCATTGATCAGTCTTTACCAAGGACGGGGATCTCAGGAGGAATGGGACCGAGGCAGGTTGACAGGGAAGGACTTCAGTTTGGGGCATGCTAATTTGAGGTGACTGAGACGACTGATAATGTATATACAGACACACATGTACACACACACACAGTCTAGAGCTTTCACCAAACCAGACTCACTGCCATCAGGTCCACCCCAATTCACAGCGACCCTGTGACAGGGCAGGGCTATCCTGTGGGTTTCTGAGATGGTAATTCTGCACTGGAGTAGAAAGCCCTTTATCCAGCGGAGCAGCTGGTGGTTTCGAACTGCTGACCTTGTGGTTAGCAGCCCAATACATAGCCCCTATGCTACCAGGGCCCCTCAGTCTAGAGCTTACGGCTGGGCAGGAATAGCAGGGAAGGCATCGGCACACACATGGCAGCTAGCCAGTCAGGTCAGGAGAAGGTGGAAGGGTCCCCTAGGTTTGTCAAACAGAAGGTCACTGGTCCCCCGATGGGGACTCTTGAAGTCAGGTTTTCATCGGGCCCAAGACACGCAATGTGCAGAAACGATGAACGCACAAACCACGTGGCTCCGTTTAGGCAAGCTCTTCCATGCAGGGCACTGATGACATCTCTGAGCGAACGCTCACATGGCCATGCCTTCTTAGCCGCCACCCACCGGGTGCTCAAGTACGGGCTTTTCTAGGTGCCTGGCAGCAGAGATGAACACGTGCTATGTGGACTCACAGTTGGGCCTTGTTTGCTTGCAGCAAGCTGGCCCTCCAGCCAAGACAAATCTCGGCCACACTGGGCTATGGTATCAGTTAGGCTTCTTTGGTTCCAAGCCCAGAAACAAGCTCTAGGCTAATTTAAGCAAGATGGAATTTACTGGATGTTCACAGGTTTCCTAGCAAGAACAGGAAACAACCCCCTGCCCTCCGCCCCCGCAGGCAAAATAAATGGATTCCAACTTTGCTCCTCTGCCCAAGGCGCACATTCTTGGTGGCAAGCACGTGATCAGCCCAGCTTGAGTCATAGGCCCGACCTCTGGTTAAGAGAGGGAGGTTCCGCCAGGTTGTCCTACCCAACCCGCTTGCCCAGGGACGAGATGGTGCCCAAAAAAGGAAACCAGGCGCTGTTCAGAAGCATGGTCCAAAAAAGTCCCTGCAATACGCTATCACAGTCAAACAGGACACAGCCATGTCTCCGACAGGTGGTTTTACAATTCAGGGTAATAGGACCGGAAGACACATCACTGGCCAATGATCAGTAACACTGACGCCTCCATTCCAAATAGAAGGGTGCTTTGCACCCATCCATACCACACCCTCCAAGCTACAATTCCGCCCTATCAAGTAGTGCTTCGGTGGCCAGTTTGGCAGATACGCTTTTTGACTCCTGTGTCTGTTCAGTCCTCAGGAGCATCCTTTGGGGGAAGCAGTCCTAGACCCTGACTGGCCTGCAGTTGCTAGGATACAACCCATCTCCCCCTGCACAGGCCCCAAGATGATGCAGTTGTCTGGTGAGAGCACAGGCCAGACATTCAGAGGACTGTCGCATAGAGCCTGAGCGTCTAGGCAGCCTCCAGCAGGCTCCATGGCAAAGGGAACACGGTGTTCTTACTGCAGTTGACCTAAATTCAGGAAATAGCTTATTGATGTCGGCACAGGCTCGAGTCTGTGGCCAACAGATCATCGGTGGTGGGTGGGTCGGGTTTCTTAACCTTCTCTGGTCTCCCTTCCATTTTACAGAGTCCGCTTGAGTGACTCTCCAAGGGCTGGACACCGAGACTAGCTCCACTGGATGTACTGGATTTGTGTAATCAGGCTCCACTTCACCACTGCTCCTGTGCTGATCTGTTCCTGGAACTAATCAACACAGAGACAGCAATGTGTCTTAGACAAACTCTGGCTTGGATCCCTGTTTGTCCACAGGACACCCGGGCTGCTGGAACACGGTGGTGAAGGCCTTTTGTCCGAGGGGCACAACCTTGAGAGGTAGGAAGTAGTGTTGGGAGCAGCGTGAGGTGGGGGAAAATGGAGTTTCCCCGAACACCCGGAGCAGAAAATAACTTAGGTTCCCTTTCAGATGCCGACTCCAAGCCTCACATCTGAATGAAAGGCCACCAGCTCAAAGCTCCTCCCTGGCTCCCTGCCACGGTCTAAGATACACCTAACACCCCAGCCCTTCCCCATCAAGACCCTCCCCCCTCTCTTCAGCCTCAACAACTCTGAGGACTCTATCCTCAAGCCCCCAACAGGCCTTCACAGTTCATTCTGGTTCAACACCCTGCTGAGCTGAATCCCCTTTCCAGGCCACGCACCACTAAAGTCAGAATCTACATTTCCAAATCCCTGGGCGGGTCTTGGAGGGCAGAGCCGCCCTGTGGGTTTCCGAGACTGACTCTATGGGAGTAGAGTCTTCATTCAGATGTTCTGCCATGGAGCGGCTGGTGGTTGTGAACGGCTGACCTTTGCGGTGAGCAACCCAACTTGCAACCACTACACCGTCAAGACTCCTTCTGGATTCCCCCTGGAAAGTCTTAATTTGTAGACCAGTGGGTGATTACGTATATCTAAAAATCACCCGGGGATCTTGTTAACTGTAGATGGTGAGTTAATATCTCTGCTGGGGAAGTCTCAGCTTTCAAAGGGTCAAGCTGGAATGAACTGGCTCAGAGTGCTGGCCCCCTGCACTGGAACTGGGGTGGGGGCAGCTGCAGACCCTCCGCCCCTGGTGCCCAAGTCCTCCCCTTTTTGTCTGCCAAGCACTGTGCCCTCCCCTGGGAAGCATCCTCTCTGCCCCCAGGGCTCTGTGCATGTGTTTGTGCTGCAGCAGCGGTCCCCTCGCCTGCCATCTTGATGTGCCCACAGGCTGGCAGGTCAGGGAGTGTCTTGCTGGACTGTGAACTGGCCAAGGGCGTGCACCTAGTCCTGCTATCTTCATGAGTCCCTCTGTTGACCCACTCTCCGTCCCAGGAAGGTGCTCTGCCACCGTCTGCTGAATGAGGGAACAAATTCCATTTGTATCAATCTCCGGCAATGTCTAAACCAGAGAAGCATCAGCTTTGCCTTCTCAGAAACCAGAACCCAAACCACACCTCAGGCTGTTTGGTGGATTCTGACTCACAGAATCTGACCCTCCCCCTACAGGACACAGTACCGCTGCCTCACAGGGCTCCCAAGGCCCACTGCCACTCTGCCTCCCACAGGGCAGGTAATGGGTTTGAATTGCCAACCTTTTCGGTTAGCCAAGAACACTGGGCTGGCAGTCTTCTTAGAAGAGGGACCGTCTTCAAATACCCAGAAGAGCAGTTCCTGCGCACACCTTTCAGAAAGTGCCGGTTAGGGAACTCCGCAGAAGGGGGAATGGGCCCAGTGGGAGGAGCAGGGTTAGGCAGGCTGGGGGCAGGGGGTGTGTGGTTGTCAGAAGTTCACAAAACACAACTTCATGCTGCAGAACTGTGTATATTTACACAGGGGATCTGGGGAGCGTGAAGCTACTCAACCTGATCTGCACAGCCTGCTGGGAAGCAATCCGCTACCCGTGTGAGCGGAATTTCTGATGGGAGGAGGGGGCTGTCAGCTGGCTTACAGCTGGAGTGCCTTTGGAAAAGTCACCCTAAAACAAAGTCACCGGCTCGGGTCACCAACTGTCCTCCCTCCCAGCTTCCTTCTGGGGTCGGGCACTGTTCCGTGACTCCCAAGGGTGACTGCCCTCTCTAGTTGTCCATGCGGCTCCCAGGGTGCTCCGGGCTCTGGGGAGGGCTCCTCGGCCCGCTGGGGGTGGACAGGTGCTCCAGCTCGTAGTGTCCGTTCGCGGAGGAGGCCTGGCGTGCGAGTTTCTCCTGCAAGTCCGTCTGGCTCCTCTTGTGTTGGATGATCTGCTGGAGCTGGTGCCCCGCGTACTCCGGCTTGGTGGTCAGCGGGCCAGCGGGCACAGCTACGCCGAGAACATCGGACACCATGTAGGGGCGCAGCCAGCCCACCAGGGGGGTGCTGCCCGGGCTGTAGTGGGTCTGCTTGTGGTAGAAGAGGAGCCCGTCCACCTAACAAGCGGGAAGTCAAGGTTAACACCGCGAGGGGAGTCCACACACACAAAACAGCGCTTGTGGCCCGGCACCCTTTCCTTGGGGCCCTGGCGGAAGAAAGTCTCCCTCGCCCGCAAATGGAATCTGTTCACAGGGCTCGCTGCATCAGGGACTGCTGCATTCACCTCGCATCCACCGGGAAGGGTGTCTGAGGTGGGACTGCAGGGGCCTCCCTAGAGATACACGGTGAGTGGGAGGCAGATTTGGAACCTGGAAGGCAGGTCTGCCGTGGCCGGATGCCAGGCCCTTTTTGCCCCTACTCCTGTGACCTCTGTGGGACAATGCAAGGAGGGGGGCAGGCCCTCAGGGGTGCCACGAGGCGGAGCGCAGGGCCAACAGGCCGCGCAGAGAAACCCAGTTTCCGAGTCCCTGAGGCTGCCGCACCTGCCTCTAGCCTGTCTGCGGCAGGCTGTTCTGGGAAGCTCGGCTTTCCTCAACGGGAAGGCCTCCTACAGCCACATGTTTGCTTTTTTGTGACTCAGTGACTCACCTCTTTAAAAGCCCTTGTTGGCCGCTGAGGCAGGAGGGTCATAAATAAAGACGGTGTTCTCACCACCTTCTTAATTGACTTCCAGAAATGAAGAGGCTCCGCCTCTGTCTGCCGCGCCCTCGGTGGGAAGCGGACAGTCCCTTAACCCACTGCTCTCCGGTGCCGGCAGACAGGTTGATGAGGCTGCTTTGTGAGCCCGGGGAGGGCACAGAGGATGTGGGGCTTTCGCTGCTAAACCTCAGAAGGCCTGAGCCCATCTCGGGGCTCCGCACGCAGGGCAGGAAGGCTCAGGGGCCTGGGCACAGAGGCCCACTTTGTAAGCAAGCGGGGCAATCAAGAGCCTGGGTGTTACTTGTAACCGGAAGAGGCACATGAGGAGGGCCTGGCAGTGGAAGTCTCTGGGTCTCAGTTTCTCCACTTGTAAAAGGAAGAAGTTGGGTGACCGAAGGGCCTTTCCAGCTCTGGCTGATATTCTGACTTGGCCCCGAGCCTAAGGGCACAGCGTGGGAGAGGACACCGGTGCTGGACCTGGCAGGCGGCAGCAGACGCTGATGGGCAGCAGGCACATCCCTGCCCAGGCCGCGGTGCCTCCGTGACCAACTCCAGTGAGTTTCCCTGAATGCCCCCGCCGATGATCTCATTACCTCAAAAGGGAAGTCCATGGTCAGCACCTTGCACAGGCTCTCGGGGGTGCACGGGAAGTTCTTGAGCCCCACAAATTTAAACTGCAACATACAGAGAAAGGCAGCAGTCAGCACACATTACGAATGGCTCCAGGAATTGAACGTCTTTCCCAAAGAGCAGGCTTGTAGCCATCGTAGAGGAGTCTCGCTAAACTCTTTCAGGAAAAGTTTAACGTGAAATTTTATTTACTATAATTTAAATGGTACTGAATCACTTAGTAGAAATGCACGGTCATTTCTAGTTGAGCTCAAGCGTTTTGGCATGGCTGCTCGAACACTGGGTTCACGATGCACACATTTTACATTTCGAGAACACAAACCTGGGGTACGAGGGTTGTTACGCAGTCAATGAGACCGTGAGAGAGGGCTTCAAAGAGTCTGCTCTCTTTTCTGTTTTCCCACGAACTTCCTGAAGCCCCCTTAAACCAGGCACACCACGGAGAACAGCGTTTTACAGAGAGCAGCTGCCCAGGTGTGCTTCCTCAATTCATTTGTCCTTCCAGGGCGTAATTGATAGCACTTAACAGACCGCCCGCATCCATATAGACTCTAGTAATTGGTTGTCCACTTGCCTTTAAAAATTGTGTAAGCTCTCCAAAGCCAACATCAGTCTGCTGGGCTCAGCTGAAAAAATGTCCTGAAACCAGCACCCCACTCTCAATCACTGAGCGCAGAGCCAGACGCCTTGGCTATCGTCCTGGGCGATGGGACCTTCTCGGGCCTGTATTTTCTTCTGACTAGAGGGGGGCCCTCCCAGGTCTGACCCGAAAGCAGGGTTCTCAAAGTACGGTCTAGACTCTAGAGACCACCACCGCCGGCAGTGCCCGCGAATGCGCATTCACTGCCCTCAAGTCGGTTCGACTCATGCCGCCCCTGTAGACGGGGCAGAACTGCCCCCGTGGGGTGCTGAGACGGCAACTCTTCGTGGGAGAACCAAGTCTCATTTTCCTCCTGCGCACCGAGAAGCTGGTGGTTTTGAACTCCTGACCTGGGGGTTAGCCTACCAACGCATAACGACTAAGGCAGCAGAAATGCAACAATTGCAGACCCACCTCAGACTTAAGGGTGAAACCCCTGAGCCTAGGTTTTCACATTCCTGAGTGATGCTGATGCAGGCTTGAGAGCCGCTGTCCTAGAACTCTAAATAGCATTTAATTTGTAAAATTTTACATTTAGATTGTGCTTGTTGGGAATATACATAGCAAACCACACGCCAATGGCAACAGTGTCTACACGCACCATTTAGTAACGCTGATGAAGTTCTCTGAGTTGTACAATTCTCACCCCGCTCGGAGTGGCTTCTCCTCTAGCAGTATAAACTTCCTGCCTCCTCTTCCAAGCCGCTGTTGTCAGTTTGATCCGACACAGAGAGTTCTGAATGGAGACTATCGCCCAAGACGACTATTGGCTACTAGGTTAACTAAACTGCGCTTGGTTTTAAGAAGACTTCAGGGGCTATTCTTGGCTTTAGGTTTAAATGTTATCTCTGGGCAATGGTTTTTAGGGACTCATCCCACCTTCGTGGCTCTAGGAAGTCTGGGGTCCACGAGAATTTGAGAATCTATTCTGCAGCCCCTCCCCTTTTGATGAGGACTTTTCTATGGCATCTTTGATCACAATGCTCAGTCGCAGTATCCGGGCACCATCTAGTTCTTCTGGTCTCCTGGAGAAGGAGGCAGTTCTTCAGAGGTACGTTTCTATTCTTCCTCTTATTCCGACTTCTCCTTCCTCAAGTGTTCCAGGCGAGGAGTTCAATTGCTGCGCCTTTCAAGGCTGATAAACCAGCTGCTTCTAAGACCCCAACAGTGAACTCGGAGCCACAGCAGAAACACCACACTTGCTTAATTGGGCCAATTAATGGGCTGTCCTGCGAAGCTGTTAGGTAGCAGGATGGGGGATTCTTCCTCTCCGAGCCTAGGGGCCCTTACAGGAAGTTGGAAGCCAATAAAGGCTGGAGGGCATGCTCCAAATTCAGGACCCTAGCGAGGGGTGGGTACACTTAGGTGGGCGGCACACCTGGGTTTAATTCAGTCAATGGGTCAACAAGTACGCTGACCATGTCTCCCAGTACAAGGCCCCAAAAGGCTGAAACTTTGAGACCACCAGCCTCTTTTGCCAGCTGCTCCTCTGGCCCCTCGAGCTGGGCTGTGGGGTGTCGGTGTCTCTCTCTCTCTCTCACGTTCCGTTTACTTTAGCACCTGAAACTGCTTCCAGCCTTCATAAAAACCCACTTGGATCACAAACCAGGCTTCCGCGTGAATTCTTTTTCGTGCGAAGCCAAGGACCCACGTATTTCTCACCCGAGAAACCTAACAAAACCACAGCCCCAATCCTACACACCGAGAAGCCAAATCCCAGTAGGATTTTTGGTTGCACATAATTAGCCAGTGAAGAGCTACTATGTTGTTGCTGTCTACTCAAGGGGACTTCAGAAAGTTGATGGAAAACTTTCATGATCTTTTTTTATTGTTTTATTAGGGGCTCGTACAACTCTTATCACAATCCATACATACATCACTTGTGAAACGCACATCTGTACATTCGTTGCCCTCATCATTCTCAAAACATTTGCTCTCCGCTTCCACGATCTGTTCATTCAGTTCTCCCACAACCTTCTGGAAGCCCCTGCAACACAACCTTTGCGAGTCCGGCCTGTCCCAGGTGTACCGCTGACTGACATCAGCGTTAGCTACCTTCCTGCCGCCCAGCGCCGCAGGTACATTTTGTTCTCTGTACTCCAACGCTGGCCTTGCTTTGTCTTCTTAGACAGTCAGGCAATATTTGCCCCTCTGTGACTGGCCGATTTCATTGAGCATCATGTCTTCCAGCTCAAACCAGATTCTAAACAGTATTGTGAATAGAAGCAATTACTGTTTTGTACCAGCCAGCATTTACCTGGCTGCCTACAATGACTTTTATATGCGTGAATCATTTGGGTCTCGTAAGCAGCCGGTGGAGCCGGTACTATTAACACCGTTTTACAGCTGGAGAAATTTAAGGCGAAATGAGGTTACTGATTGACTAATCCTCAACATCAGATCTGGATGACAATTAGGGTCACATTCTTCCCAGAATGCCAAACTGTCCCCTACCAACACACACACACACATACACACACACACACACACACCACACACACCCCACCACCACACACACACACACAGACACACACTCACACCACACACACACCACACACACACACACACACCACCACCACCACCACCACCCCCAGAATGCCAAGCTGTCCCCTACCAAAACACACACACACACATACACACACACCACCACCACCACCCCCTTCAGAATGCTTCTATTTAGATAACAGACTGTTCCACTGCGGCCCCATAACGAGCGCTAACATGGTAACTTCCGGTCTTACGGGATTGAGCTTCGTCTTTTCTCCCAGGCCGCCTTCTTCGGGTAACTTGGAATGCATCCAGTAGAACCGGAAATCGGTCTGTCCCAGGGGAGGGAGGAGGAGGAGGAGCTGTTAGTCATCTCAAACTCAAATATAAAGATGCGCGTTCTAAATGGGGACAGGTTCACTACGGCCCCAGCCCTTCCTGTCCCCGTTCCCTTACGAACTGCCACAAAGACAGGGGGAGTATTGGTAGGAGAGCCATCGTTTATGGCTGCAGGCCACCGTGTGACGCTCTGTGCTCAGAGGACTGCATGACCGCGGGCCCACTTACAAACTGCGCTCGCTGATTGCAAGGCCAGCAGTTGGAAGCCACCAGCTGTTCAGCAGGCTAGAGAGGCGGCTTTGTACCCCTGTACAGATTTACAGCCTGGGGCACGCCCAGGGCCAGTCGTGTGAGTCGGAGCGGCTGGCCCGGAGTTGGTTTGCTTCTTCCAGTAACCACTGGTTTCTCTGAGTTGCTTTTAAGGTCTTTCTTTTTTAAAAAACAATTATTTTAGTTTTGCAAACATTTTGCGTATATAGTCTTCAAAGTATAAAAACACACAGGTGGCTTTCATTACCAAGTTCATGTACAAGGATAAACTCAGTCAGTGGAACGAGAAAGGTTGGCTTCGTGCATTCTGGGCTTTACGCGCGGCTCTGCACTGGGGCAACACTTTGCTTGGAGGGTCTCGGCTCCAACGGCTCGAGGGAGAACACAATGCTAGCACTCACAGCTCCAGTTGTTCCAAGGGATGCAAGCCGACACTCAGCGCAAAGAGCTCAGCGATGCTAACCTTGCCCGTTCCCATCTGCAGAACCTGCGCCTGAAAATCCTGAAGTCCCACTATGCGCCTGATCTGAAAACTCCATCCAGGGAAGAGCCCTGTACGGAAGTTGCACTGAGGGATCCCAGGATTCTCACTGGTGAGCCTGCAACCGCACCGGCATGAGGCTCGTTAATGTATAAGCCCCAGGCCAACCCCAGCACCGCTGAGTTAGTAGGCCAGAGAACCTGCATTTCTAACCACCTCCTGATGCTTCTGCATCCAGGGCCCACCTGTGAAAAATGAGAGCACCTGGGAGTAAAACCGCCACTGTGACTGGACACCAGGGGTCCTGGGGGGGGTGAGGTGTAGAGGTGGTGGCGGCTGCTAAGAAAATTGGAGGTTCAAACCCGCCAGGAGCTCCACAAGAGAAAGATGAGGCTGGTCTGCTCCATAAGACTTAGCTTCTCAGGAACCCTGTCGCCGTGAGTCAGAGTGGACTTGCTAGCTGTGGGTGTGGATTTGGCCTCAATGAACCAAGGCTGCCAGCCCTGCTAGTGGAGACGGAGGCTCACCTGCAAAGTCTCCTCGCAGACCTGGCCCCTCAGGGAGCTGAGGCTGTGTGAGGTGCCCAGGAGGCCCTGCCACTTCCAGAGCTAGGACATGGCTGGTGAAGGAGTGGAGGACTCAGGAGATACCTGCGGGTGCTTGGCTTTCCGCTTTCCCTTTCCTGCGCCCGCCAGCCCAGGTGGCTCCCCGCGCCTCAGCCCACCATCTTCCCTGCTAGCAAGCCCTTCATATCCAGCTACAAGCTGATAGCAGCTGCCACTTCTGCCCAGTCCCAACCTACCCTCTGCTCGGTTTCTCTTTCTTCCCTCCAGGAATTGCTAAACTTCCTTATCCTTTCTAACTTCAAAAAAAAAAAAAAAAACAGAGCGAGAGGATTTCAACGCGCTCCAAGCCTGAGAGCAAGGAGCATCAGACAGTGTCTGTGATGCACCGCATCCTGGGCGCACCAGAAAGCTGGTCTTGACGGAGGCCCACGTGCTGGGCCACTTTCCCGACGGGAACAGACCAGCGTGGAGCAGCCGGGCTTACCTGGCAGTCATAAACAGGGTGTCCCCGCCAGCACATCACGTCCAGAACGTAGTAGGTCTGGTTCACCTCACTGTAAATGCAGTCCAGAATGGTGTAGTCTGGAGAGACAGAGCCAAGTGTCAGTCCAGGGTCCCCTGCCCACGATGACCCGGGGAACGCCACGATAGTGCACTAATCCTCTCGCACGGGGCCCCACTGGGCTGAGGACGGTGCAGAGGGCAAAGGGGGTTCAGAGCTGGTGGAGCCGACCCCTCTCAGTGATCTAGCACTCCGATGCTTGTTTACAACGACTGTGCTCCTACGGCAGGCACGGCGCTGTTTCGGAGCATGCCGACTCTCCATCATCGCCATCTTGGAGGTGGTGACCGTACTAGCATAGGACTAAGGTGGGCCCAGAGGGAGGAACCAAGGGCTGAGCTGCCCAGCATCCTCAGGGAGCAGCATGCACTCAGGAAGGGGGGACAGGGGCAACCGAACGCGCTCCGTGGGTGAGCCGGTTGGAGCCACCAGGAAGCAGCATGAGCAAAGGCCAAGGTGGAATGGGGGAGGGGCGGGGACAGAGGGTGGTGGCCCAAGGGCCACTGTGCAGGGTTTCAAGGCCAAGAGGTCAGGCTGCGCTCAGTGTGGGGAATACCACGAACCACCCTGGGTGCCGAGCAGGAGGGGGAGACCAGGTTCCGGCCAGCCCCGTTCTTCCACTTCCTCACCCAGGCCTCTCCGTGGGCCAGTCAGTTCCCCTCCATGACCTTCACGGGGCTCAGGGGGCGGGGCTCAGGGGAGGCCACGTAGAGGAAGAGGAAGAAGGTGGCAGGAAGCCCCCCCCCCCACACACACACCGTGGCAACTGCCTGCACCATCCCACCCGGCGTGCACTGTCTGCGGGCCTGTCACCAAGGAACTGCCCCTGCGGCCGGGTAACGCGGGAACGCGGCCCTCACTCAGGAAGCCTTGCCCACCAGAGGGGCCCTGGTGGGAGGGCGGTCACATGCTGGGCTGCGATCCACATGGCCTGCAACCACTGGCAGCTCCTCTGGAGAAAGACGGGCCTTCTACTCTGTAAGCAGTTGGTCTCAGGAACCCACAGGGGTCTTGAGCCAGCAAGGATGGCGTGCCAGTGAGTTTGGTTTGGCTCTTTGGGATCTTGCCTGCCAGCCTCAGAGCTGCGTCTTCCTACAAGTGAGGAGGCCTGTGGGGGCGGGGGTGAGGTTGGGGCTACCAGGGAGGGTCCCGTGGCCGGGACAGCGTCTAAGGTAGGCAGTGACAAAGGCGTGCTCTCAGAGGGAGTCTTTAAAATGACGCAACGCACAGCTGACAGAGGGCTTTGCTGCTCAGAGTGCTTCCTCCGGAGACCTCCCCGCAGGTACCTTTGGCTGTGGCTGAGTTCCGCCTGTTGCCTCCTGGCAGAAGGGACGGGAACCTGTTGACACAGTACCCGCTCTTGGTGTAGGCGCTGGTCGAACCCTGTGTGCAGAGGAAGCCGCTGAGGTCTCCTGCCCCTTCCGCCCTCCCTCTCCTTCAGGGTGTCCCTGCCCCAACGTGCCCCTCAGCAAACCCCTCCTGTAGGAAGCAAAGAGCCCATGGCCGCTGCAGGCACAGTGTGGGGGCAGATGGGAAGTCCTCCCGCGAGTCTCTGGGCGAGCACAGAACCAGAGACCCCATCCGGGCAGAGGCAGTGCACGGGGCAGGCGTGCTGGTCCAGGGAGGGGGCAGCGACTCACCCTGGAGGCCACAATGAGGGCTCTTTTTCCTACAGGGCACACGACCAGAATCCACTCCTGGCCCAGGTCTGTGGGGACGTCGATCAGCCACTCGGAGAGCATCAACTGGGGAGAGAAAGCTGGTGCTGGAGGAGCGTGTTGTTCTTATGACCCTGCGGCCACATCCTGCGCCTGCAGCCCTGCCCCTCCCCAATCAAGTCACTTCCCACCCAGGGCAGCCCCAGACAGGGCTTCTCTTGAGGGAGGTGGTGGGTGTGAACCCCCCAACTCTGGGTTGGCAATGCAATGCTGCCCCCACAGCTTTCCCGTCCCGCCCCAGACCACGCTCCCTGCCGTCTAGTCGGCCCCACAGGGCAGGGTGGAACTGTCCCTGGGACTTCCCAAGACTGTGGGAAGAGAAAGTCTCGTCTTTCTCCCTCTGATGAGCTAGCTGGTAGTTTGGAACTGTTGACCTTGAGGTGCCCAGCCCAGCCAGTAACCATTCGACCACCAGGCCTCCTCAAATCCTGCACAGGTGCCAAGCACTCACATCCAAAAAGACCGTGGGGCTCTGCCCCATTAGCTCAGGAGTGGAGCTGGTTTCCTGGCCCCTGAAGGGATGGAGACCAGGCGCCGTGAACCTCAGCTCTTCCCCCCACTTCCCAGAGCTGCAGATCCACACCTTTCTGTATGTGCTCACTGCCCGGATTGGGCTGGTGACAGTACCCATGTCCTGTCCCTCCGCCACCCACGCACCTACTGCCAGCAAAGCTGCTGGGTCCCACGTGGCATCCGCTCTGATGAGTATGGTCTCCCAGACCCCCACCCTGCCTGCCCTCGGGGTGGGGGTGGGGCTGCCAGTCACAGCTTCTGCCTTGGCACACACATCCTGCTGGCCCCAGGACAAAGGGCTATTCGGACTCACTGCCGGGTCAATGCCGACTCACAACGATCCTATGGGACAGGGGAGAACCGTGCCTGCGGTATTCCGAGCCTGTAACTCTTACAGGGAGTATAAAACCTTGTTTTTCTCCCACGGACGCTGACCTTGCAGTCAGCAGCCCGACATGTGACCCCACATCCGAACGATGCCCTGTGGGTCCTGTCTGAGGCCCCTTGGGGTGAAGCTCATGGCCTCTTACGACTTCACCGCTCACTTCCTCTGAGGATGCCCCAGCCTTGCTCCTTCTTGGCCAGGCATTCTGACTCCTTTTCCTCCAGACCTTGGCAGGGGTTTTCCCAAAGTTCATGAAATGTATCCCATTATCTTTCCACCCCACTCTTCCACGGACCTTCTGAAGTTTACTTGGTGTCTGGTTCTCATCTCAGCACCATAAACCCAGCCTTCCCCGAGGGCAGCTCGTTGGCTGCCGATGCCCAGGACTCCCCCTCCAGGGAAAGTCGCCCTTTCTTAACACTACCAGAAGCACCCCCTTTCTGTGGCTAACGCTTAACGACCCCCCAGTTACATAAGGATTGAAAACCTGTGTGCTGCACACAACATCCTCAAGGGAAAAGTCCCACGGACTCGGAGAAACTATCCCTACAGCAGGCATCTTGACAACGGAGTCTTCCACCTCGGCCATCAAAAGCCAGATTTAAAGACCTGCAACAGCCGTTGGTGGAAGATGGAGAAAGAAATTTTGGAACACACACACACACACACACAAAGGGGACATGACGTCCCGTCACAGAGTAACCCCGGGACTTGGAAATATGGGATAAATGGAGCTGGAAGCCATCGCAACAGGCGTGGACAGTCAGTCGAGCACAAAAGGCCAACCCCGGGAGACCTGTCAACTGCGCGCATGTGCGCAAGGAAAGAATCAAGTACACAGAGCAGGGAGGTTTGCGCAGCACAAGCAGCACCGTTGGTGGTTCCCGCGTGGAGGAGACAGACGGGAGGACATCAAAGAAGGCACAGGTTCTCGGATTTATCCGGCCTCCCCTTTTTTCAGAAAAACAATTATTCAGCACGTCTTGGCAATTAAAACTATAACCCACACAAAAGGTTTCCATGTCTCTATGGAGGATAAAGTGTAGGTATCTGCTTGTACAATTCCCCCGGGGGCGTGCAGTTTCACCACTTTGGGAAACGCGGTGGGGGGGGGGGGGCAGACGGGAGCTAGAGGGGGAGGGGGAAGACTATGCCCAGCAGGAGGGAGATGGACGAGGAAAGCCATCGGGAGTGACCGCAACTTGAATGTGAAAACGAGCTGATCTCTCAAACTGCTGCCTAATTCCCAATAAAAGTCTCCAGTAAATACACAAGGAAAAGCAGGCAGAGACTTGAGGGCATTTCTTAAAGGCCTCAGATGGCCTGTACGTGCTCCACACGCCTCTTGACGCCCTTGCTCGCCTTCCCTCACTGCCTGGGGCTGATTCCCTGAAGGGCAGGGTAGAAAATCGTGGAACGTCCCATCCTCCTCCCAAGGAGCAGCTGGGTTTGGAACTGCTGACCTCACGCCCTGCGGCCCAGTGTGTACCCACTGCACGGCCAGGGCTCCCCTGCAAAGCCCTAGGGAATTGACAATCAAGCCCCCAGTGAGTTACCACGAGCATTCCAGAAAGAAAGGCTAGCCGCCAAGACCTCGGTGCTGCTGCTGAGAGAGAAAAATGGGGCGCGGAGAAGCAGACTGGTGGTTTCTCTACAGGTTGAACATGACTCAGCAGTTCCACTCGGAGGGAGACACCCAAGAGAAACGCGCGTGTGTGTCCACACAAGATTCACACCAGAACGCCCACCAGCATCGTTCAGCAGAACGCAAAGGCCAGCCCGCAAACGGAAAACTAAGCGAGACACGGGGTCCCCCAGGCCCAGGGCGGCGTACTTGGCGAGACAAAGGAGGGCGCGCAGTGCGGCCTCACGGATGGATCTTGGAAAATCAAGCGAAGTAAAGCAAAACTGCTCCATTTTCATGAAATGCCGGAGTAAATCAACCCGGGAGACGGAGGGCAATGAGCTGTTACCAGGGGCCAAGTGGAGGAAGGGGTGGGAAATGAGTGCTCGTGGGCACAGAGCTTTTTTGGGGGGATGATGAAACGTTCCCGAATGTGGAGCAGTCCTGGTGGTGCCGTGGTTACTTGTTCAAAACCACCAGCTGCTCCACGGGAGAAAGATGAGGCTCCATACTCCCTTACAGAGTGACCGTCTCGGAAGCCCACGGGGCCAGTTCTGCCCTGTCCCGATGGGTCGCTGAGGTGGAATCAACCAAACGGCAGTGAGGTTACCGTAAGAAGCGCTCGATCGTATGCCGTGCGAATTATAGCTCAAACTAGTACAAGTAGCTAACGGGGGCGGGGCGGGAGGGGGATTCAAGGAGTTGGCGGATGGTAACTGGGTGAAGGGGAGGGCGATAATTCAGTAAGAGAGAAGTCAGCCAAACACTGATGGAGGCAGGGAAGAGCCCAAGAGGAATGCAGGAGCTAAAGGCAACTGAGGGAACTGAGTTAGCCACAGAATCCTACAGATGCTCCGATGCTGGGGGACACCCCTACCCGCCCAGGCCCAACAGGCTGGGAAGGAAGGAGAGAGGGAGAGGGAGAGGGAGAGGGAGAGGGAGAGGGAGAGAGAGAGAGAGAGGGAGAGGGAGAGGGAGAGGGAGAGGGAGAGAGAGAGAGAGAGGGAGAGAGAGAGAGAGAGAGAGAGTGTGTGTGTGTGTGTGTGTGTGTGTGAGAGAGAGAGAGAGAGAGAGAGAGAGAGAGACACAGAAGATAGCTGTTGAGTATATTTACCTCTCGGGAGAAAGTGGCTTTCTATACACCTCTAAAGAGTTACAGGGAGCCCCGTGGTGTAGTGATTACTTGTTGGGCTAGAAGCTACATGGTGGGCAGTTCAAAACCACCAGCAGCTCCGCGGGAGAGGACAGGGCTTTCTGCCCTCATAAATAAAATATAGGAAATCCACCGGGGTTGCGAAGAGTCAGCACTGACTCAATGGCCGTGAATTTTAGAGTGAGGAAGCGTTATATTCGGGAAATCCACAGGGGCACTTCTACCCTGTCCTAAAGAGCTGCCATGAGTCGGGATCGACGCAGGGGCAGTGAGTTTGGTTATTGTTTACATCTGCTGCTGCACATATACTCATGAATGAGGAGGACCACACGGGGCACAACGTGACGAAAACTTCTTAGACATAACCAAGCACCTTTAAGGAGAGACTCACTGAGCCCGGAGGCTCAGGACAGGGGCTCGGAACACTCTGGTGAGCTGGCATAACATAGTGCCCAAGGACAACAGTGGGCATCCTGGTTTGGTCAGTAGTAAATCAAGGTTTGAAAACTTACGAGCAGCCATCTAAGGTGTAAATGAAGGGTGAGGAAAATTAAACAAGCAGGGGAGCAATTCACCTCACGGGCTCTGGGCCACTGAAACCTCCGTGTCTGCGCCCGAGGCCGGCAGAAGTGAAGGGTGCCCAGCTCCCACCGCTCGGAAAGGAATCACAGTGGAACAAAGTTCAAAATCATCCAGAAAAAGCAGGCTTTAAAAAACAGGCAAACAAAAGCAGGCTTCTTGGTCAGACTGAGATGGACCGTTGGTCACCCTTCAGGTCTGGCAATGAACTCACCCCAGGGGCTCAGCTGTCAGCCGAGAAACAGACAGTTCCCCAAGGAAGCAGTACCACCAGGGAGGGGCACGCACCTGAGAACAAGCAACCGTTCGAGGTGCCAGGGGCGGCATTTGCCCAAGGACAAAGTGCAGGAGCAGGAGGCGGTGGGATGGAAACGGGAAGCACAGGCAGGAAGTGGGATGGGTGATATGTCACTGTGGGCACTGCAGTCAACGACATGAGACAAAACGTGTATAGGTTGTTGAGTGGAAAACGGATCTGCTCTGGACACCTTCGCCCAATGCACAATAAAGAGTCGGTGAGAAGACGTCATTTTCTTTTCCTGGAAGTTTTTTGAAGACTCTCATTCTGTGGGACATTGATTATGGGTTCCAGACCAGGAATTTAAGGTATATTATCTCTTATTTGGCCCTTCAACAATAGAGAGACACGTACTACCGGAAGATTGGTTCTATTATAACCTCTCACTGTAGGGATGAGAAACCAGAGACTTAGAGCAGGTAATCAACTTGCTCCAGGTCAACACAGAGCCTGGCTTTGAGCTTAAAGTCTACGCAGCACTTCTACCGCCTCTCCTACCCAATCCACAGCTGCACTGCGCACTCGCGACCTGAGCACCCCACATCCTTCTCCTCCTCTCTGGGCTCCGGCTCAGCCTTGCCCGGCTGCCAGAGCTGCGCTCCTGGCACAACTCTGCCTGCCAACGTCCTCCCCAACCTTCAAGGCTGCCTCTTCCTTCACGAACCACTTCTGATTCCACACTCCTGCCCCTCGCCAGCCAGAGGGAATCGCAATTCCTAACAGTGCCAACCATGCGACACTCATTTGCCTACAGCTTCCCCCACAGAGACTAGTTCAGAGCTTGCTGAACACAACTGACGTGCGCCTTGTCACAGAAGCTGTTCCTGGTGGTGTATGTGGGGCAGAGAGAGGAAATGAGGCATGTGCACACCCAGGGGTCATATTCTAAAGGGAAGAGGAGAGGAGAGGAGAGGGGAGGGGAGGGGAGGGGAGGGGAGGGGAGGGGAGGGGAGAGGAGAGGAGAGGAGAGGAGAGGAGAGGAGAGGAGAGGAGAGGAGAGGAGAGGAGAGGAGAGACACACCCCAGGGCTGTCTTGGCAGTTCCCAGTCGAGGTCCCTGCCTCAGCCTCTTTCTGTCCACACGGGCCTCAGTGGCTCTCAGTGCACAACAAAGGGCGGGCAGACAGGCTGCGCCAATCATCCCTGGAACACTCACTTGATTGGCATAGCGCTTTGGTAGTTTCTTGCCAAGGTCGACGTCCATTTCTTCATCATCTTTCTTCTCTTCCTCCTCCTCCTCACTCTCCATCCCTGCCCAGTCATCTTCAGCCAGCCTTCTGGCATGGTTCACAAAGTCCAGGCGCTTGCTGGAGAAAGAACGGGGACACCGACCGGTCTTTATGCTTGCACAAAGACCCCAGCCCAGCCCACACCACTCCATGTGAGAGGGTTCATTTTAAAGGTTCCCTTAGGTCAGTGGTTCTCAAACGCTGGGTCGAGACCCCTTTGGAGGGGTTGAAAACCCTTTCACAGGGTTTGCCTATGACCATCGGAAAACACATTTCCAATGGTCTTAGGAACTAAGACACCGCTCCTCTCTCCGCCTCCAGGTGGGTCCACCTACATGCAGAAACGCCCACATACAAGTACCCGGCGTGGAGACTGTTACCCATGCTGCACCATGCTTCAAGACAAAATTTCACTTATTTGTCATTAGAAATAAGTGTTTCACAATATATGACATATTGTTTTGTGATTACTCACTAAGCTTTAATTATGTTCAATTTGTAACAATGAAAATACATCCTGCCTATCATGACGATTCGTAACAGTAGCAAAATTGCAGTGATGAAGTAGCAATGAAGATAATGCTATGTTGTGTGTTGGGGGGGATCACCGCACATGAGGCACTGTCTGAAAGGGTCGCGGCACTGGGAAGGTTGAGGACCACTGTTAGGTAGTCAGAACAGGGACCAGGGTGTCCACTGGGCAAGCTCCAAAATTTGAGCTTCCAGTCAGAAAGGGGTGGTACGCCTAGGTGGGCGGTACACCTGGATTGGCCATCTAGGCCAGGTGAATTTAATTCAGCCAATGGGGTCAAAGAGCACTGTCATCAGCCTTGCTTCTCAACAGGGTGCGGGGTGGGAGATGGGGCCTGGAAAGCCAGGAACTCAGAGGACCATCCCCTCCCCTCCCCTCGGCTAGGCTGGACCTCAGTGTGCACTGCTGTGCCAGGGCTCGCTGGCTCTGGCTCGTGTTCAGTGCTACTAGCCTTGAGGAAAAACCCACTTGGATTACAAACCAGGCTTCGGGTGAACTCTTCCTCGCACAAAGCCAATGACGGAGGTATTTCTATCCCTGACATTATTGAGACCCCTCCCAGCCCCGTGTTTGGGAGCAGTCGGCGGGGGATTCTGGCGGGAGGAGGAGGTGGCGGGGCTGGGCTGCCTCCTTCCAGCCCTTGATGGAGAAGCCCACCGTGGTGTCCGCCCAGCTGCCCTGAGTCCCCTCTGAATGGACCAAGTACCGGGTTTCAGTCCAAGGCCTGCCATCTCCCACCCCCTCACCATCACCCGGCCCACAGGGAGATGCCACTTCCCTGCCTGGCAGCGGCGCTCTGTGCAGGGCCTGGGGATGGGCCGCTTCTGGAGTGCTCCACGCTCTCCACTTCAATCGGCTTTCTGAGCAGCAGCCGGTCAGACCTTTGCAGGTTTACCGCCCAACTTTCAAAAGAGGCCTAGCCAGTTTGTGATTGTGTTATCTTTCCCTTACTCGCTTCCCTTTGCCTTGTGCTGCGGCTTGTTCTGTCTCTTTTAACTAGCTACGCTCGGGCGTCTGGGAAATCGAGACGGAGGAAAGGAAAGTCTGTAGCTTGGCACCTCCGGGAATCGAGCTGTGGCAGCCTTTCGGGACCCCAGGAAGCCCCCGGGCCGCACTGAGGTGAGAGTTCGGCCAAAGGAGGCAGCGAGCCCTGGACCGTGGGGTTCTTCTCAAACACACGCATGTGCACGCATGGCCACACGGAAGCGGGAGTGCCAGCACCGAGAAGGCTGGTTGCTCACACCTGTGCGGGGAGAGGCATGTCCAGGTTGTTCCCCACACAGGGTTTGGAATTACAAGAGAAGGGGGCTGGGCAGATGTCCCTCTGTACAGGGCAGGGTACCTGGCACTGTCCACTCTCCACCCCATACAGCACCTGGCGCAAGAAAAGGGGACAGTCTGCTGGCACGCAGCCACCCGACGAGTGTGACCCTGAGCCCACAGGCAGACTGCCCCGCCTGGGGGTGCACACGAACGACCCAGCTTTCAGTGAGCAGTCCCACACCTGACCCGATAGTTCCTACGGCTGTTTTATGAACTAAGGTAGCGCTTATGAACTTATAAGAAGCCCTGTGAAACACTCGTAAAACAGTGTTTAATATGCTGCTATTAAACACACACATTGTGTACACAGAAATATGCATAACTCTCTGCCATCGACTCATAGTGACCTTTAGGACAGGGAAGAATTGGTCCTGCGGGTTTCTGAAACTATCACTCTTTTTAAAAAAATTTTAATGTTATGTATTTATTTATTTTAAAAATACTTTCATTGGGGGCTCTTAACATCTCTTACCACACTCCATACATTCATCTAGTGTGTCAAGCACATTTGCCCATAGGCTGCCATCATCATTTTCAAAGCATTGTCTTCCCACTTGAGCCCCTGATAGCAGCTCCCCAAAACTGTAGCTCTTTATGGTAGTAGAAAGCCTTAGTTTTCTCCCTTGGAGCGGCTGGTGGTTTTTGAACTGTGGACCTTTCGGATCACAGCCCAGCGCATAAACCACTTTGCCCCCGGGGCCCCCACACAACCACACACACTTGTTTATCCAGGCTTAGACCGTCCTTCAGAAGGATAAACGAGGACAGAATTGGGAGGCGACTTTTCACCATATTCCCTTTTACATATTTTGAATGTGTTCCCCATTGCAAAACAGCTCATTACAATGAAAGAGAGAGAGAGAGAGAGAGAACAACAAGGCCTGCTCTGGGAATGTAATCTGCAGGCAATCCCAGAGGCCATCGGGAGCCATCCCTGCTAAACACATCCAGGGATGTGGCATCGGGCAAAGACACAGAGGGAAAGTGTGCCGTGTGCATAGTTTCCCTAAGCCCCAATCCCTTGATTCGCTACACAGAAAAGGGCCAGGCTGCACAAAGACTTCCGCACAGCCCCATCTCAGACTCTCCTATCCTGCTCTCTGGGCGTTGTGTTCACCTTGGCATTGAGAATTAAGTGCCTGGAAGACATTTCCTCCGAATCCCGGAGGAGCTGTTTGTTATGAACTCCCAAGGGCTCCGTAGAAGCACTTGGCCCGAAGGAGGAGGGGAAGACCACACCAATGCCAGGATTCAGAGCCCAGGAGAAGCCCACATCCGCAGTGCAGGGAATGTGGGGGTGTGAAAGTGGGGGTGTGGCTTCCACGAGGCTAATTGCCAAGCCCCACACTGCTGCCAGGAAAGGAAAGGAAAAAGAAAAGTTGAACCAAATAATTGAGCTTCTGGTAGCAGATGTCGGTCTCTCTCTGCTTCCTCATCTGTTCCGGCACTCTGGGCATACCAACCTCACAGGCAGGCAAACCAACCTACAAAAGACCTCCGGAGACATACCAGGAGCCTCCTGAAAAGGGCCCTGCTCCCAGCTCCGAGAAAGAGGCCTCACTTACGATTTCTGCAGTTCCAGTAACCTACGGCGCCGCTCACCCTGCTCCAAGGAACTGCACTTGGACTTGTACTGGGCCAGGCGGGGGTGTGGGGCTGCAGTGCTGTTCAAATCTTGGGACACAGAGAAGCTGCTCGCCAGGGCTTGACTCAGCTCTTCCATCGTTCCTAGAAGAGAGAAAAACAAAGGTTCAATCAATTTCGATCGCCTCTGTGTACAGGCAGTTGCGATGGAACATGACAGCTCCACTTCTTAGAAATGCCACTTAATCAAGACACAATTTGTTCCAAGGGAAAAGAGGAAGTTAAGGGGCACAAGGAGCTGCAAATGAGCAATACCGGTATCTCATACCCTGCAGATACCCGGGGGATGATCCTTTTGATAGGTCCCGTGAACATCAGCCAGGAACAAAGTCACCCTGAGGTGGAATCCAACTTTTGCCCTTCCTTGCATCACCGTGACCCCTGCCCTCAGTGCCTTCTGAATCACGTAGACACTCAGAAACCCACCCAGCATCGAATCTTCCCTGAGGGGGCCTGGAATCAAGAACTTCTGCATGCCAGTTTTATCTAATAGTTATTTATTTCTCATTTCAGTCAGCGCTATCAGGAAACTGAAGCCAGCCCCAGGAGAAATATCGCTTCTCAGACCCCCGAGGAAGGGAAAAGAAACCAAAGATTTTTTAAAATTTAATTTTAATCATCATTTTGTTGAGGGCTCTTATAACTAACAATCCATACATCCATTGAGAAGCCAAAGATTGTACCATGGGCAGTTAGTTCCTCATTTTGGAGTTTTGATGGGTGGGTGGGGGGTTACTTTGGGGGGGATGGTAGGGCATGGAGAGAGAGATGGCAGGGCTACCTGGTGGTGCAGTGGTTACGAGTTGGGCTGTGAACCGAGGAGGCAGCCGCTCCTTGGGAGAAAGACAGGGCTTTACACTCCTGTACAGTGACAGTCCAGAAACTCAAACGGGCAGTGCTACCTTGTCCTTCCTGTACCATCTGTCGGCCATGAGCTGACCTGATGCCAGGAGTCTTGTTTGCTTTTAAGTGGGGTCAGTTGGAAAAGAGTGAGCGTGTGGAAGGCCTGAGCAGTGAAAGAATGGAGATGGGGTACAGCCAACAGTGGGATCACACTTCATTCACACACCAGGAATGAGGGGGCAGAGAAGCTCACTCCAGCGTGAAACGTGTGCCTCCAAATGTAGTTTTAAAAATGGGAATACCGGAGAGAAACCCGCCTCCATACTCAAGATCCAGCATAAACCAGAAGACCGGCCACGACTTAAACTCCTTCCCAGGTGATGTCCCAATACTCCGGAGCACCAGGCCACACAGGTTCCTCCCAGACCCTCGGGAGGGAGTGACTTCACAGTGCAAATCGAAGTCAGATCTTTCATTCCTGATTTGCAGCATGGGATTTTTTTTTTAATTTGAAGAGACATTTTCAACTGTAAGAATAACATTCTCGGGGTGAACTGGAGGTGGAAACTGTTAAGCAACTGGGATGGCCAGGTGATGGGTCTATTAGAATACTTTCATCATGAAAAAAGAAAGTGTTTTGTCAGCAAGGAGCCCTGGTGGAGCTGTGGGGCTCATAATGATTTAGTCTTGGAAGCCAGAAAGAGCCTTTCTGCTCAGTCCTAGGGGGACAGTCCAGATGAGTAGGAATCCTCCCCTATAGCAGCGGCTTGGGGTATTTGGCAGGGCTTACTCAAATAGCGACCAAACCCACAGTGCATTTGTGAGCCTCGGTGGACCAGCCAGTTAGGATGTGCCCGGTCAGCAATGGGAGGCCACCAGCGGTAAGGAGTTTGAGGAGCCCTAGAGGGGCAGTGGGAGAATGATGTGGCAGCCTCTCAAGATGTACAGACTTGGCAGGCAGCTTGGGGGCAGTTTTGTGTTAAGCATGCCCTATCTGCATGCGGGGTCCCTCTGTTACACCCCCACATACCCCTTACCACCGACGTCCTGGACACCGGGGTGTTCCCTGTAACTTGGGGGCTGTTCTTCTAAGCTAAGCCCTGCTCCTGAAACAGAATCCTTGGATGATGCTGTCTGCTGGGGTCTGACCCTACCTCTAGGTATGTATACCTATCCACCTGCAGTCACCCCTCCAATTACCAAATATCCCGCCGGCCCCCGGCCTCTCCCCCGTGCTCCAGATTCCCCATGTCCGCCACCTGACTCCTCTTGGTCCAGTACCTCCCAAGTCCCCCACCCACCAAAGGCCGGCCCTAAGGACTCACTAACTGCTCCACTCGGCGGTCCTCCCCGCCTCGGCCCTGCGCTGCCATGCCCTAGGAAACCCGGTATCTAGACCTCGCATCTCTGCCCCACAGATGTCCTGCGGAGTCCACCCTGGGCAGCCAGGTGGGCCAGTGCCCCGGAAGGCAGGCCCCGGCCTGGCTCTGCCCCTCCCTGATGCCCTGGGAGGCCAGGCGTGCGGGTACAGCCGGGGGCGATCACCGCGGACGCTCATCGGGGATGCCTCCGGGGCCAAGGGGCCGGGGCTCGAACTCACCGGTCCCAAAGCGATCCTTCCACGCGCCACCGCCGACGCCGACGCCGGGGCCGGGGCCGACCAATCACCGGCCTTGAAAAAGCAAGCCCGCCCCTAGACGCGCCGCGTCACCAGGGCCAACAGCCTCGCGCCCGGCGTTTCTGGCTCCGCCCACCGCCGGCGTCGGCCCCTGCGCCGCGGCCGCTACCGGCCGGACGCGTCCATTCGGCCTGGCGGGGGGGGGAGCTGCGGCTGCGCGGGACTATCCCGGGCGCCTCCCGAGGCCAGGCGACTTGGCACAGCCGAGGCCGCCGCGCTTGGGTCCGAGCGCCGAGGAGGTTCCTGTCTCCAATCTGAGGATCCCTCCCTCGTGGCTGCGCGTTCCAGGCCCCCCGCGTCCGGCCGCGCCCCCCGGATCCGCCCACTCTTTAGGGTGCCCCTGCCGTTTGCTTGCTGGCTCCTCCCACCCACGCGGCCGGGCCACGCCTACCTCTCCCGGCCACGGAGGAAGAGCGGCCTCACAGCGACCCCTGTGGGTACCCGTCACCGTGTCCGGGAGCAGAGAGCCCAGACTTACACCCCACCTACCTTGCAACACCTGAGACACGCCGGTTCCGGGCGGTGGGGAGGTTTTTCTTGTGGGCGTGGCAATGGAAGGTCCAGCTTTTAGAAGTGGGCGTGGCACTCAGTAGCCCTTCCGTGAAACAGACCCCATGAAGCCTGGGGTGAAAGGATGGCGAATTGGTGCAGACAGGTAGTGGGCGGGAGGCGGGAGGATCTAACCAGGATGCAGCCTGTGCGGGGGCACGACTGGGGAAATGAAAAAAATAAACACCATTTACCAAAACCAAATTCACCACCAGTGAGTGGTTTCTGATTCACAGCCACCCAATAGGACACAGTAGACCCGCTCCTGTGGGCTTCTGAGACTGTAAACCCACAGAAGCAGAAACCCCCCGTTTTTCACCTGTTTAGACACGGTGGATTTGAACTGCTGAACTTGCAGTTAATAGCCGGATGTGCAATCCACTATACCTCCAGGACCTTTTAAAAGTTTTATTGACACATAATCCACATATCATACAACGCAATAGTTCAATCAGCTCATGAAGAGTTACACAGTTATTACTGTCTGGTAAAAGCATGGACATCCTTCCCCCAGACTGAGTTTCCCCGAAACGGGCTAGCTCTGGGAACAACTGTACCCTCTAAAAGCACAGCCCGCCCATTTCATTGTTTCTAGAACCAGAACAGACTGACCTTGTACAATGAGCAGTCACATGCACCCCACTGAGCAAAACCGCACCTTACATCAACTCTCCAGAAGCTTCAAGGGTGGGGGTATAAAAAACCCCTCAAGCGCTCCCCTGGAGCGCTTCACTTTACTGTGGGCTGTTGAATCCATCCGCTTGTCCCCAATAAAGCCTGCTTTTTAATCAGTCCTCCGCGAGTATGGTCCATCTTTTCTCGTTTTGTGCCTCAGTTTACCTAACAATTACCACAATCGGTTTAGAATATTTTCCTCTTTCTCGTACTCATTGTCACTAGCTTCTCATTTCTCCCCTGCTATGCCCACAAGAAACCATGAATCCAGTTACTATAGATTTGCCTATCCTGGGTTTCATATATAGAAAAACATGCCACAGCAACAACAACAAAGTAAAACAGAGAAAGACTTCAATAGAAACCATTAAAAACCAGAACAAGTTTCGAATGGCTCAAAAGGAAGATCAAATAATGAAGTGTTACATGTTAGCTTAACTTCGCCTCTGCAACAATGCACTTTCCAAAGGGATGTGCAGGCAGCAAGACCATGCACAACCCTGCTCTGTGGTCAGAGGGGACTCACCAGAGGCTTCGTCCACCGGCCTTTCCCCTTCTCTTTTTTTGTTTCAAAGCTGCTACAACTTTTTGTTTTTTATACTGAAAAAGTTTCTATTTAGCATCAGCCAGCTGAACTCACTTTAGATGATTCCAATTTTGTTGGCAACATCTGAAGTGTCATAGTCAAGAGCCAGTCGAACATATGCCTTCTTCTCACCTTTGGGCCTGATCAAGGGTTGACCTTGGCTATGTCAATGTCATAGAGCTTCTTCACAGCCTGTTTGATCTGGTGTTTGTTGGCCTTGACATCCACAATGAACACAAGTGTGTTGTTCTCTTCGATCTTCTTCATGGCAGACTCTGTGGTCAAGGGGAACTTGATGATGGCCTAATGATCCAGCTTAATTCTCCTGGGGGCGCTCTTCCGGGTATATGGGCTGCCTTCTTAGTCTCAAGGTCTTGGGCCGCCAGAAGGTGGGTGATGTGCTGATCTTTTTTTTGTGGCTGTGGACTCCTTTCAGCACGGCGCTCTTGGCTTTTAAAGCCTTTGCTTTGGCTTTGGTTTTGGGTGGGGCAGGAGCATCCTTCTTCCTAGCCATTTTCATGAACAGGCTTTAAGTCAGTCCAAAGGGAGGTCAAATGATAAGCTATCACAGTTTAATCTAACTGTATTAGCATAATTGACTTCATACTGCTCTTTGTCTGATAACAAGGCTATTCATTTTTCTCCGCCAAGGTCAGAGGGCATTCACCTGGGACCCCAGGATTTTTTCTGGGCGCAGATGGAGAGCCAGACCTGGCAGTATCGCATTTCATCTTCCAAGCACACAAAGAACAGGGAAACTAACACTCAGAGAAGTATCTTGGCCAAAGCCACAAATTGTCTGAAGGTAGATATTTGAATTTGCAGAACTTATAGAGAAACTAGATAGGACAGAAATGAAACACCCAAACTTAGCACATTTTTAGTCCCAGGGAAATTGAAAATATGGACGTGTGTATTTTATATATGAGGAAAGTACAAAAAATATAGCTACAAAGTCACAGAGTACATTCAACAAAATATCAAAGTGCAAACGATTGTGTTAGGATTCTGGAGGGGTTGTAGACCTTGGTCCTTCCCAACACTGAAAGGATTTCATGAGGCAGAAGCCCTTTTGTAAGTCCAAGTGACTTATGAGGAAAAGGGAAGTTTCAGGTAGTCACAGGAAACCCCAAAAGAGCGCCCTGAGAGAGATGCCTGAAAGGGAGCTCGGCCCCTGGGCCTGGCCAGCCCATGTGTACCCCCTTCCCAGGTAGGGAGGAGTCCGTGACAGGCTCTTATCTCCTCTGCTGGGGAGGCATGATTGAAGGTATTGGCTGAGTTTAAGTGCACCTGGGTGATGTCATGTGGCTAGGTCTAGTCTGTTCACCCAGGTGGACCTTGCACCTGGGCCTGGGGGGGGGGGGAATTGGCCCCCGCTCCCGTTTGTGTCTGAGCATGCTCAGTTTAGATCTTTCCATAGGTGTCTAATTAATACACCTGACAACTTTCCAAACCCTTTGCTGTGGCGCGATTTGGACACCTGGGAAGACACCCCCCCTGCCCCTTAGTCCCTATCCTGGCCACCTAACATTTGCTTCTCCATAGAGCCTCCATCGAGGTCTATACACTTCAGAAGATATGCTTCCGTCTCTCTAATTCTTCCCCCAAAGAACTGTGTGTTCTTTCATTTACATCGTGTGCCAAAAGGGCCTTTTGGTCGTCCTCACTCTCCCTCAAAAGCTCATGCGGACTCATAGCGAATCTACAGGACAGGGTCAAACGGGCCCTGTGGGTTGCCAAGACTAACGTTCTACTGGAGTAGAAAGCCTCATTTTCCTCCCCAGGAGGCCGCTGGTGGTTTTGAACTGCTGCCCTTGCAGTGAGTAACCCAACACATTACCACGATGCCATCAGGGATCCTTCGGTCATTCTCAAGAGACTCTTAATCATGTTCTTTTAAAATAATTTTTGAATTTGGGGAATGGCAAGAAACCTGAAGGAATAAGATCGGGGTTTACGATGGAAGGGGTAGGGTAAAGTTTCCAAAATAAATTCTTGTGGGGCAGCCCTTGCTCCCGTGAAGAATGAGCCGGTGCATAGTTGGCGTGATCCTCAGATCAAATTTCCTAACCTCTTTCTCTCCAAGGCATTTTCATTTTGCTTAAAACTTCTTCATAATGAGCTCATCGTGTCTTCTTTTAAAAATCATTTTATTGGGGTCTTGTACAGCTCTTATCACAATCTATATTTACATTCATTGTCTCAAGCACATTTGTATTTGTTTCCATCATCATTTTCAAAACATTTTCTTTCTACTTGAGCCCTTGGTATCAATTTATTTTTTCACTCTCCCCCACCCTCTCCCTCATGAACCCTTGATAATTTATAAATTGTTATTTTGTTCATGTCTTACACTGACCACTGTCTCCCTTCACCCACTATTCTGTTGTCTGTCCCCCTGGGCGGGGGGAGGGAGTGGTTATATGTTGACCATTGTGATCGGTTCTCCGTTTCTCTCCCCACCTTACCCTTACCCTCCTGGTATCGCTACTTCCATTATTGGTCGAGGGGAACATTTGTGTCTTTTTTTTTTTTTACACACTCCCATTTGTGTCTTAAAAAAAAATCTATCTGGGGAGGGAGGGGGGGGGAAAGAGGACCTGATGCAAGGGGCTTAAGTGGAGAGCAAATGCCTTGAGAATGATTGGGGCAGGGAATGTATGGATGTGCTTTATACAATTGATGTATGTATATGTATGGATTGTGGTAAGAGTTGTTTGAGTCCCTAATAAAATGTAAAAGAAGAAAAGAGAAAAAAATGATTAGGGCAAAGAATGTACAGATGTGCTTTATACAATTGATGTATGTATATGTATGAACTGTGAAAAGAATTGTATCAGCCCCAATAAATTGTTAAAAAAAAAAAAAGAAAAAAAAATCTATCATGACTACCTCTTGGAATTTCTAAAATGTAGTTGCCACAACCTGAGCTGACCCCTCTGCCTTGAATTTAACTGGCCCGGCAGATGCCCAGGAACTCTGGTGGCACCGTGTATCAGTCATGTGTTGGGCTGCTAACTGCAGCTGAGGGGTTCGAAGCTGTAAGCGGCTCCATGCAAGAAACAGGAGACTTTCTGGCCCCATACAGAGTTACAGTCTCAGAAACTCACAGGGGCAATTCTTCCCTGCCCTAAGGGCCAGGAATCTACTCAATGAACTGCAATCTACTGAGTGGTAGTGAGATAGTTTATTGTGCCAGCCTGGCCAATAAACACAAGTGGGATTTATTGAAGGGCAGAGAGATAAATGGCTCGGTGAGCCTCACCTTTCTTGTCTCTTGCTCTTTGATCATCGGACCAGTGTGCAGCTGCCTTGCTTGTTCAGTGCCTCAATTTTCAAGCTACACTGCCTGTGGGACACCTAACCTGTGGACTGTGTTCGCTGTAATTTGAGGTCCCTTTAAGACTTGCCTCGCCAGAGAATTGGAATATACATCTCTGGAGTTGGGGACTGACTGTTGGTGACCTGGCTGACAGTTGCTGTTTGCTGCCTGTGCTGGGATAGCCTAGCTCTCTCTCTCTCTACAGAGGACTACCTGGCGGCCCTCAAGACTTGAAGGACTGCCAGTGTCTCACAACTCTCTCACGGGAGTGAGTTGCACTGAGCCATTTGCACTGCTTTATAATTTAACTGTTCATTTCTTGTATTATATATCTATCTATCTGTATATAATTTAACAGTTCATTTCTTGTGTTATCTGTCTATCTTTATAAATATATATATAATTATAAGCAATCTGGTTTTATCACTCTAGAGAACCCTGTCTAACACAGGTAGTGAATTTGGTTTTGAGTTTGGGGAGCAGATCCCCCAGGAAGCCACTCTTTTGATTGGATCCTTTTTAAAAAAATCATTTTATTGGGGGCTCACACAACTCTTATCACAGTCCATACATCTGTCCATTGTGTCAAGCACATTTGCACATTTGTTGTCCTCATTATTCTCAAAACATGTTTTCCCCTCCCTCCCTACTCCCCGCTCCTTCATGAACTCTTGATAATTTATAAATTATGATTATTTTGTCATGTCTTACACTGTCCGATGTCTCCTTTCCTCCACTTTCTGTTGTCAGTCTCCCAGGGAGGAGGTTATATGTAGATCCTTGTAACCCTTTCCCTTCTCTACCCCACCTGCCCTCCACCCTCCTGGTATTGCCACTCTCACCACTGGTCTTGAAGGGATCATGTGTCCTGGATTCCCTGTGTTTCCAGTTCCTATCTGTTCCAATGTACATACTCTGGTCTAGCCAGATTTGTAAGGTAGAATTGGGGTCATGATAATGGGGGGTTGGGGGAGGAAGCAATTAATAACTAGAGGGAAGTTGTATGTTTCATCATTGCTACACTGCACTCTGACTGGCTCGTCACCTCCCTGAGACCCACCCCTCTGGAAGGGGATATCCAGTTGCCTACAAATGGGCCTTGGGTCCCCAATCTGCACTCTCCCTCATTCGCAATGATATGATTTTTTGTTCTGATGATGCCTGGTAACTGATCCCTTTGGTACCTTGTGATCACACAGGATGGTTTGCTGCTTCCATGTGGGCTTTGTTGCTTCTGGGCTAGATGGCTGCTTGTTTACCTTCAAACCTTTAAGACCCCAGACACTATATCTTTTGATAGCTGGGCACCATCAGCTTTCTTCACCACATTTGCTTGTGCACCTGCTTTGTCTTCAGTGATCATGTTGGGAAGGTGAGCATGATGGAATGCCCGGTTAATAGAACAAAGTGTTCTTGCACGGAAGGAGTACTTGATTGGAGGCCTAATGTCCATCTGCTACCTTAATACTAAACCTATAAAGATGTGCACATAGATCTATTTCCCCATCATCATATATAAATATATTTACATGTGTACATGCCTATATTTAGATCTCTACAAATTCACTTTGCCTCCTAGTTCTTTCCTCTGTTTCCTTTTACTTTCCTTTTGTCCCACTATCATGTTCAGCCTTCATTGGGGTTTCAGTAATTCCTCTCGGTTACATTGCCCTTGACCAAGCCCTACCAGGCCTCCTACACCCTCCTTACCACTGATTTTGGATCACTTGTTGTTCCCGTGTTCCTGGGTTTGTTAACACCACTTCTTTCCCTCACCTCCTCCGCTCCCATGTCCCCCAGAGATTGTTTTCTCCTCCAGATTGTTTATCCAGCCTATTTTATCTAGAGAGATAATAACAGGCACAAAAACAAGACAGAGCAAAAAAAAGTGACAAAAGAAAAAACAACGACAACCAAAAAAATGACCAAAAAAAAAAGAGAGAAAAGGCTATAAGTTGTTCAAGGTCTGTATGTTGACCTTTAGGAGTGTTTTCCAATTGAGTCTGATGGGGTCCCACCCTCTGGCACCAAAGTCTATTTTTGGTATTCCCTCAGGAATTCCTTGCTCTGCTCCCCTTGCTGGTCTGTTCCACACCCTTAATGTTTTGCCTTGGTGTGGTGGGATCAGATCGGGTGCAATTCCGACACTGTGTCTCCAGTGTTGTCCCCTGTAGGGTTATGAGTCAGTGAGGGATGTTGTGTCTCAATATGGGGCTGACCCCATGGTCCTCTCTGTGCATTGACTGCTCTGAGCAGGGATATTGTCCTCGAGGTTTGGTGGGCCAAGATGTGCTCTACTCTCTCTTCCTCCCCCTTCATTTGCTCCCGTGAGCTCTGATCAGACATGTCCCTCTCCCTGTGTTGTAACTTCAGTGCTGTCCTCTGATGTAAATTCTTCCTGGGGGAGGGGCGGCTGTCCAAGTGGTTGGGATTGGGGTAAACTGGGCTTTATAGATTGGTATGGGACATAGGGGCTAATGTCAGACTTATGGGCTTGATCTGGACTGGACTGGGATGTGTTCTCAATATTCATTTGCTCTTGTACAGAAAGCTCTTTCCTATGCACAGATGAGTGTCTATGAATTTATTTCTCTAGCCCACCCAGAGTAACACGCGGGGTAATTTATTTAGTGCAGCCACGAACAAAAGCTCAGGTTCGCCTGGTTTATGAAGGTGTCCCAGAACCACCACGCTCCACGACAGCCATCAGAGTCATATGTGGTGGTTATGTGGTGGTTAGGCTGCACAGAAAAGAGCAAAGGTCCTGAATGTTAGCTTGAGGAAACTCAATCCAAACTCACTGCCATTGAGGCGATTCAGACTGTGACCCTACAGCATGGGGTAGGTGGCCCTGTGGGTGTCTAAGACGGTCACTTTTTACAGGAGTAGAAAGCCTCATCTTTCTCCTAAGGAGCAGCTAGTGGTTTCAAACTAGTGACCTTGAGGATCACAGCCCATTGAGTAAACCAGTACACCACCTGGTTCCTTTAGATCGAGAAAGGTTCCAAATTCATGAGCGGAGGTCCAGGAGAAAGGTTCCCGCCTCTCACTCTCACTCAGCAAAATCACTTCTGATAACTTCTCTCTCTCACACACATACCCCAAAATTGACTCTCCCACTAGTACTCCTTGCCACCTCACTTCACAAAATTGGCAACATACATGTAATCATTTTATCGGGGGCTTGTACAACTCTAATCACAATCCACCGATTGTGTCAAGCACATTTGTACATCTGTTGCTATCATCATTCTCAAAACATTTTCTTTCTATTAAGCCCGTGGTACCAGCTTCTTATTTCTTCCCCTCCGTCCCTCCCTCGCAAACTCCATAATTTATACATTATTATTTTTTTTTCATGTCTTACACTGACCAATGACTCCCTTCCCCCACTTTTCTGTTGTCCATCCCCCTGGGAGGGGGTTATAGGTAGATCACTGCGATTGGTTCCCCTTTTCTCCCCCCACCTTTCCCTGCCCCTCCTGGTGTGGCCACTCTCAATGTTGGTCCTGAGGGGCTTATCTGTCCTGGATTCCCTGTGTGTCCACCAGCTTTTATCTGTGCCTGGGTACACTCTCTGGTCTAGCCAGACTTGTAAGGTAGAATTGGGGTCATGATTGTGGGGCATGGGGGAGGAAGCATTAAAGAACTAGAGGAAAGTTGTATGTTTCATTGTTGGTACACTGTACCCTGATTGGCTCATCTCCTCCCTGCACCCCTTCTGTAAGGGGATGTCTAGTTGCCTACAGATGGGCTTTGGATCTCCCAAACTTCCGCATTCCCCCTCATTCACAATGATATGATTTATCGTTCTTTGATGCCTGCTACCTGATCCCTTTGACACCTCATGATCACACAGGCTGGTGTGCTGCTTCCATGTGGGCTTTGCTGCTTCTCAAGCCTTTAAGACCCCAGATGATATATCTTTTTTTTTTTCCAGATGATATATCTTTTGATAGCTGAGCACCAACGGGTTTCTTCACCACATTTGCTTATGCACCACTTTGTCTTCAGTGATCATGTCGGGAAGGTGAGCATCGTGGAATGCCAGGTTAATAGAACAAAGTGTTCTTGCATTGAGGGAGTACTTGAGTAGAGGCCCAAGTCCATCTTCTACCTTAATACTAAACCAATAAATAAATGCACATAGATCGAATTCCCCTTCCTCATATATAAATATATTTACATATGTACATGTCTGTATTTAGATCTCTATAAATGCCCTTTATCTTCTAGTTCTTTCCTCTTGTCTCACTATCATGTTCAGCCTTCATATGGGTTTCAGTAATTCCTCTCAGTTATTTGGCCTTGATCAAGCCCTAACAGGCCTCTTACACCCTCTTTGCCATTGATTTTAGATCACTTGTTGTTCCCTTGTCCCTGAGTTTATTAACACCTACTTCCTTTCCCCCGCCTCTGCCTTTGCATGTCACCCACAAACTGTTGGTCCAGTTGTTTTCTCCTCCAGATTGTTTATCCTGCCTATCTTATCTAGTTGGACCTGCAGACATAATAATATGCACAAAAACAAAGCAGAGAAAAACAAAGCAACACAAGAAAACAAAACAGCAACAAAAACAATAACAAATCAATGACAAAGATAAAAGCTTATAAAAAAATTCAAGGTCTGTTTGTTGACCTTTAGGAGTGTTTTCCCATGGAGTCTGATGGGGTGCCAAGCCCTGGCCCCACAGCCTATTTTTGGTATTCCCAGGGACTTTCTTGCTCTGTTCCCCTGGCTGTTCTGTTGCACCCACTTAGTGTTTTCCCTCAGTGTGGTGGGGTCACATCGGGCACAATTCCTGCACTGTGTCTCTAGTGCTGTCCCCTCGTGGGCTATAGGTCAGTGAGGGACGCCATGTCTCATAGTGGGGCCGGCCATATGGTCCTCTCTGTGCATTGGCTGCTCTGAGCAGGAATATCATCCTCAGGGCTTGGTGGGCCAGGGTGTGCTCCACTCTCTCTCCCTCCGTGAGCACTCACATGCTTTATCTTGTCTGATGTCTCTTTTAATTTTACCTCTCGATTACACAACCGCCCCTTGGACCCATTCGATTGTGGGGCCACAGTTTCTGAGGCGGCAACTCTCTACAGGAGCAGACAGCCTCATGTTTCTCCTGAGGCGTGGCTTGTGGATTTGAATGACCCACCTTGGAGACATCCAACAGGATCACTTAGGGCTCCTTAATGCCTTTAAATCAATTCACTTTAAAAAAGGGAGAGGGAGAAGCTAAGGTTATAGTAGAAGCCATCCATCCAAGGCCTTGATTGTCTTTACAATTCAGGCGACCATGTGTTTTCCCTTGTGGATGCACGGAGTAAGTAACCCGTGTATGTAAAAGCATCCCAGAGTCTTCCACGTTAATAGGGAAATACAACATAATGTGAAACAACACAATGCTGTCAAACTCTAGAGACAAACAAAAGACACTTGAATCGGGAGACTTCTTCACAAAACTCAGAAATTAGCAAGCGTTGGAAAACTCAGAGGGAAGAGAGAAGGGCAACTTTCACATTCTTGACGTTATTTAAGGAGGGACATTTGCCGACTGCCTGAACTCTGATGACCTAGCAACGGGGAGCTTGAAGGCAGGAAGATGCTGGCGACTTACAGCAGAGGGGCTGGGTTTCCTCTGTCAGTCTGTCACAGGGCACTGTACCCTAAGGACAGCCATTTCCTATGAAGCTGGAAACCCGCCCCTCCCCTCCGCCTGGCCTGGGAAAGAAAGTTGGGGTAACCAGCACCTGTTACAACTCCCTTTTCTGTGTCTCGCCAGGAGCTTGCCCCTTTGAGGCATAAAACCCCTTGTAGAAGAGCTGTTAGGTAGCTTAGTCTAGGGGATTGGGAAGTCCATTGACGCATGCCCAGGAGAGCCAGCAAAGGACAAAGCTGGATTTTCCCGCCGGTGGGCGCGGATGGGCGTTACATCTGGAGCAGCCCACCTGGGCAGGTGATTGCAATTCAGCCAATGGGATCGACCTGGGGTCATTCACCACGCCCTCCCCGCCCCCCCAACCCTTAAGAAGGCAGGAACCAAGAGGGAGAGGGGCTTGCTTGGCTGGTCTGGTCATCTTCGTGGGAGGAGAGAGATCCTTGCGTGACCCTGAATAGCCTCTGCCAGGCTGCATGGTCAGAGGAATCCTATGGGTGCAGCGTAAAACCTGAAGCTTCTTTTAACTCTCATTAAATTCACTTGGATCACGAGCCCGGCTTCGGCATGAAATCTTTCTCGTGAGGAGCCAAGGACCGAAGTTGAAATCTAGCCGGGAGAGAGAGACCTTACAGAGTGTGTAGGGGTGTAAGTGGGCCAGGCCATAGATGACACTCTGAACACCGGCATATTAAAGAAACTCTGTCCTTCTGGATAAATAGCGTTAAAACTTCTCATTCATCGTGTCACAACCAGCTTGTGTGAACAAGCTTGTGTGTCTGGAAAGGTGCTCTGGTGGTGCTGTGGCTCAGGCATCCTCGGCTGACCTGGAGGTTTGGTCCCATCAGCGGCTCCTTGGAAGAAGGAGGGAGACTCAGTCTCACAGCACTAGACCGTCCATTGGACCGACCTCCTAAGGTCAAACTGTAAAAGCTTATCATTTGATCTCCCTCTAGACCCATTTTAAAGCTGTTTCTATTTTTATTTAAGTGAAGGGGAAAAACAGGTGGTTCAAGCTCTGGGGCATTCCCCCTGCCCTTGGGCCAGGGCATCCATTGCCTTGCTAATGTGCAGAATGCGCTGGGGCTGGACCGAGGAAGGCTGTAGCACCCTGCCCTTTGATCTCCCTTATGATCCATTTAAGTTTGCGCTGGTTTTTCATATTTGCTGCTTTCTCTTTGACTGAGGTTTTTCTATTTTACTTTGTTATTCTTGTTAGACTTGTGTTTGTTTGTTTGTTCTTTACTGTTTTCTGCATATGGGATCCAGGAAGGTAACTACAGAGACAGTAGCTAGGTGAATGGCTCCGTGGGGGCATGGCGGGGAGGTTGCGGGAAATGGGGAGCTAGTAACGATGAACACAAGGTTGAAGAAAAGAAACATTCTAAAACAGACCGTGGTGATGATCGTACTGAACTACTGAATTGTATGAGATGTGGATTATATGCCAATAAAACTCTAGGGGAACATGTTTCTTTAACAGTCTTAGAAAGCCAAAGGAGCGGTTCCACACGATCCTGTAGGATTGCCATGAAACAGACTATACTTGAGGGCAGGGCTTGGTTATTTGCCTGAAGGAATTACTGATGAAGATGGATGACTACGGCCTTCAGTAAGGATTACACTTCAGAATAAAGAAAACAACAATCCTTCCTGTTGCACCAATAAGCAACAGCACAATAAATGGAGAAAGAATTGAAATTGTCAAGGATTTCAATTGACTTGGATCCAAAGTCAACACCGGTGGTGGCAGTAGCAGTCAGGATAATCAATACACATTGGTGATGCCATTCCCCATACTAATTCTTCTTTTCTTTTAACCCTAAACCTAACAACCTTAACCCTAACAGTAACAACCCCAACAACGCTAACCCTGACAACCCTAACCCTAACAGTAACAACCCCAACAACGCCAACCCTGACAACCCTAACCCTAACAGTAACAACCCCAACAACGCCAACCCTGACAACCCTAACCCTAACAGTAACAACCCCAACAACGCCAACCCTGACAACCCTAACCCTAACAGTAACAACCCCAACAACGCCAACCCTGACAACCCTAACCCTAACAGTAACAACCCCAACAACGCCAACCCTGACAACCCTAACCCTAACAGTAACAACCCCAACAACGCCAACCCTGACAACCCTAACCCTAACAGTAACAACCCCAACAACGCTAACCCTGACAACCCTAACCCTAACCACACCAACCCTCTGATTGTTCTTTTCTCTGTGGCATCATAAGGAGCCTCCGTGGCGTGATTGGCTGGTCACACATTGAGCTGCTAACCACAGGGTCATCAGTTCAAACCAACCGGCCGTTCTTCAGGAGAAAGATGAGACTTTCTGCTCCCACAGTCTCAGAAACCCAAAGGGCAGTTCTACCCTGTCCTATAAGGTCACTATTAATAGGAATTGGCTTGATGGCATTGAGTTTTTTTGTTTTTGTTTTTTGAGAGATCCTGCAATACTTAGTACCTTGGGTGGGAAATTGGTCGACTTTGCCATTGGTGTCTGCTCTCCCCAGCCTGGTTGCGGCTAGACCTTCACTTTTAAGAGGGCTTTTGCTATAGCTCCCAGCAGAATTATGTGCGAGTCAGTGCTTTCTCTCCGAAAGCCTCATGGCTCTTTATGGCTCTTTCCTTGGCGCTGGTCATTGCAATGTTTATGAACCTTGCTCTTGACTATAGCGCGATAGGCCTCCAGCCAGAGGCTGCCCTCCCCAGTCATCCTTCTGGGCTGCATTCATTTCAGCGGCGCAGAGCAAGGCTGCAAAGCAAGCTCAGAGTTGGCCGAAAGTGCCTCCGTCACAGCAGCAAGACAGGGGATTGCTTGAGCGTGTGGAAATGTCAGGTAGCTCTAGCGCAGGGATGGAGATGTCCATTAACGCATGCCTAGAGAGCCAAGCACGGGAACAAGGAGCGGCACTGCACATGCTCAGAGGCTCAGGTTTCCTGCAGGTGGGTATGGGTGGGCGCTAAACCTGGATTGACCCACCTGGGCCAGGTGAATTCAATTCAGTCAATGGGGTCGATCAGGGGTCGTCCACCACGCCCCCCCGCCCCCCGTGGAATCCTTGAAAAGGCAGGAGCCCAGAGTCTGGGGGTGGGGGGGAGGGACAGAGAACTTTGTCTGCGTGATACTGAGCAGCCTCCGCCAGGCTGCATGGTCAGGAGGAATCCTATAGGTGCCGTGTAAACCTGAAACTTCTCATAAAACTCACTTGGATCATGAACCAGGCTTCGGCGTGAATTCTTTCTCACGCGCAGAGCCAAGGACCGAGGTACAACTCCATCTCCAGAGAGATCTAACAGAAACCCCTCTGGTCCACTCCTTCAACTCTTGTTCATCAAGCTCTATCACCAGTCTAGGCCAAAAGACCAGTGGCCGTGCAAAGCGTGGTCCACACAGGTGGCAATCACCATCCCCTTGGCCTAGTGGTGGTTGCAGTGCTTGCTTGGCATGTCAGGGCACCACGGCCTTTCTGGTAAGGACACAGTGATTGTTGGACCATCCGGAGCGAGACAATGGAGTCAGGGTTGTGCTTACGTTGCATGAAGTCTGTAAGCCTTTCCTCAGCAATGCGGACCTCGGAGTTGTCTCTAGAACAAGGGTCCTCAACCTTCCTAATGCAGAGACCCTTTAATACAATTCCTCCTGGAAACACAGGGACTCCAGGATGGATGATCCCTTCAGGACCAGTGGTGAGAGTGGCGATACTGGGAGGGGGGAGGGTGCGATACTAACACTGAGGGAAATAAAACTGGGACTTATTCCCTGACTGGGAAGGAGGGAATCTGGAAGACTAGCTAGCATTCCATGGCTGGAAGACCGCCACTCTGGTAGTTGAGATATGGTCCGAGTACATGTTCCTGCGGTTGTCTATCGTTTCCACAGTTTTTCCCCTTCAAGCTGTGCTGCCTGAAAGTGAGCACATGGTGGATTAATTCTCCCTATAGAAGCAGGCATTCCTATTTGGATCCATTTCTTCCTGCCGTGGCATCCAGCCCTTCTCATACCCTCTTCCAATAGCAGATGGACATAGGGGGACTTGACCCCCAGTGCCTGAATTCAAATGCTTACTATAAGCCTGAATTTTTGGCTATATTAATTGGATCATAAAGTTTTGCCTTGATAACCATAACCATGTACTCACTACGGCTCTTTTGAATTTTATATATATAACAAAAGGGGGATTTGTAGGAAACAGAAGGATTTCTCCCAAGTTGTCTCCCCCAAATATATGCCAAACTTAGCTGCTTGCGAATGACTACACACTTGGAGGGCATCAGAAGTAGGTCAGGGTTATTCTCCCTAAGGGTTATCTTGTCACATGTATGCCTCTAGTTCCTCCCTTCCCTATCACATGCACAGCCCTAGCTCATCCCCTTCCTGTTACACCTGTGCCCATCACATATCCCCTTCCTATGATGTGTATGCCTATTGTACTGCCCCTTTCTGTGACGTGTGGTGACCTGTAATCATGCCCCCCTAAGGAGATATAACCCTTGGTTAGCAATAAAGTGGGGGCTCTCTCCTGCTCTCATGGCTGGGCTCTCCCCACAAGGACCACCAAGCGGGGTTGAGGTGAACATTGATACCATGAATTGTGTCTGACTCCATTACTTCTATCTCTCATGCTCTCTATGACTTTACTGTAATCCTTACTTATTATCGCTGTACGATTGCACCTACCGGACCTGTGATGATTTGTTGAGGACCGTCCTCTCCCCACAGTGGAGGGAGGGTGGAGAAGAGAGGGGGAACCAATTACAAGGATCTACATATACCTCCTCCCTGGGGGACAGACAACAGAAAAGTGGGTGAAGGGAGACGTCAGACAGTGTAAGATATGACAAAATAATGATTTAAAAATTATCAAAGGTTCATGAGTCAGGGGAGCGGGGAGGGAGGGGGAAAAATGAGGCACTGATACCGCCAGGGGCTTACATGGAAAGCAAATGTTTTGAGAATGATGAGGGTAACGAATGTACAAATGTGCTTTGTACAATTGATGTATGTATGAATTGTGATAATTGTATGACTCCCACCAATAAAATGATTTTAAAAATACAGTTCCTCATGTTGTGGTGATCCCCAAACAAAATTATGTTTGTTGCTACTTCATAACTAATTTTGCTACTGTTATGAGTCATAATGTAAATATCTGATATGCAGGATGTATGTTCATTGTTATAAATTGCATATAATTAAAGCATAGTGATGAATCACAAAATAATATGTAATTATATATTGTGAAATATTTATTTCTAATTACAAATAAATGAAACTTGGTCATGGAGCATGGTATAGCATGGGTAACAGTCTACACGCCGGGCACTTGTATGTGGGCATATCTGCATGTGGGCAGACCTGCCTGGAGACAGAGGAGTGGTGTTTTGGTTCCTAAGACTTATCAGAAATATATTTTCTGATGGTCTTAAGCAACCCTTGTGAAAGGATCATTCAAACCCCAAAGGGGTTGTGACCCACAAGTTGAGAACCGCTGCTCTAGAATCTCTGGATACTGCAACTACATGTTCCGAGTTTTGTTTTGCTTTTTCCCAATAATTTTATTGATAGATAATTCATATCATATATTTCCATAGTTCAGTCATATTTAAAAATAGTGTACATACCTCACCACAATAAGCTCTAGAGCATCCTTCCCCTCCTGAATTCATTATCTGTTCCCTAGTTCTCAAACTCCCCTCCTATCCCTGAGAAGTTACTGTATGATTTATTATCATGATACATCTGCCCCTTCTGTGCTTCATAAACTGAGAAGCCTACCAAAAATCGAATACATGTTACGAAAAGAAGAAGAGACAAAAGACCACTGGCAAGATTAAAATAAGCCAGAGGAAGCACCTCTGTCAAGAAATAAGCAACAACTACTTAAACCTGGAACAAACGCAGAGTGGGTCAAGAGAGAGGTCAGCAGACGATGCATCTTCTCCTGTACTCCAGCTTGCCATCATCCCTGTCTGTCAGCTGTGGTCAGAGGATCTGGGACTCCCACTGTCATCCATAGCCTTCTGAAAACTGGGCGTTCACAATTTAAGCTCTGATATTTCCATCGTTTTGGGATTTTGTAATTTGTCATCTTTGGATCCCACAGGTTTGGTGTCCTTCTTCCATGTGGGCTTAGTCACCGCCTCGCTTAGATGGCTGCTTGTCTGAAGACAAACCTTTAAGACCCCAGACACAGCTCTTTTTCATAGTCAGCACCATCTGCATAAGGCCATTCAACTGGTAGCCTCATGAATTTACCCAATGGCATAGAATCTAACATACTGTTGGGAAAAGGAGCTTAAACAAGTGCAATGCAGGTCCAAACTGAAATCCAGGAGTTGTTGCTTTGTACAGATTGAGTTCTTAAAGGATTGAGCTCTGGTGACATTGACCATGGGGGGGGGGGTCAAGGCTAGGGGAACCTCGCCTTTCAGATTCATACCTGTCACATGAAAGCAAGGAGGGCCTCGAAACAGTAAACACATGGTGGCTTAGGTTGTCTTTCCCTGGATGCCAGCAAAGCCCGGGATCCTACCTCAGGTTCAAGGATGGCTGCCATTTGTTTCTTCTCACACCAGGGCGTGTCAGTCTCAAGGTCAAGAGCTAGAGGTGCGTTTGAGGTTCAGCCCAGTTCATTCCGTGGCATTTCCACGTGGCACATGCTCAGTGTTGTGAGACAAAACCCAGGCTGGTAACTTAGGTCATGAGGACTAGCAGAGATAACATTGTTGTACATGAACCGGACAAGGACAACTCAGTCTCTGGTAAGAAGCCAAATAGTCTATTAAAGGGGGACAGAAGAGAGAAAAAAGAACCCCTGAAGAGAGGGAGGATGGCTGGTCCCGATCGCTCACAGACTTGGGTTTTTGTAGGGTGGGGTAAACAATGGGGGCTTTTCAGCTGTGCGAGCAAGAACAGAAGCAGACTTTGCAGTTAGCCTTGACATTTTAAAGCTTTTTTTTCTTCGAGATAGATGTGTGGCCTTATCTTGCAGCTGCTGTTTTCTGGCAAATGTTTGCTTGACCTTAACCTCAGGGGAATTTCCATAGCTTGATACAAAATGGAGACTGCTATAAGATAGTTCTATTCAGGCTAACTGTCACAACGCTTCCAGGGGATTCATGGAACTATATCCCATCCTCATCCTCTAGGAACTCAGCCCTGCGAGCTGAGGGTGATACAGAAGCAGGAGTACTGAAATCTCACCGACTCCGGGACATACGCCAGGAGCGGTACAATTGTACTGGGTTTTCTCTCACAGGGCTGGCGACCTTTAGAGCTTCCTGGTTCAACTTTCAAGATTCAGAGAGTCCCTCCTTAATTTCCTCCCCATTCCCATCTCCGGTGTCTCCATTTCCCAGACTGGGCTGGTGGTAGTGGTGGGGAAGATGCCCCAGTGTGCCTGCTTTGAAAAAGCCCTGTGGTGAGTCTGAGTCACCGGAAGGCAGCCAGGCAGCATGCCACCAGGTCAGAGCAGCAAGTACCATCCACAAGGCAGCTCTAAGAACTCAGCCGGGGAGGAGTCAAGACAGGCCTCCTGGAGGAGGTGTGCTTGGGGGAACCAGCCCCTTTATGACCCAGGATGGGGAGCAGAGAGGCCAAAGACAGGGGAAGGAGCCTGGCTTGGGAGGGAAGACTAGCACTGAGACTAGGTACCCCAGAAAAAAATCAGACAGAATGAGTTGTGTGCCCACAGAGTTCAGATCCTGGCTCAGCTGCCCTTGAGAAGCAGCAGGTCTGCATTGTGCACTGGCGAGGGCTAGAACCTGGGCCTCTCCAATGCTGCTTCCCAAGACCAGGACTTAATTCCAGACTGGTTCCAGTAGTCTAAGGAATTTATGGTCCTGAGGCACAGTGAGGGTGTGGCATTAAAGACGGCAAAGGGCACTGTGAGAACCTGTTCATCTTGCCCAGGCCATTGTACACGAAGAAGCTGAGGGTCGGCTGAGTTCTCAGAGCCCCTCTGAAAAGCCATCGCTGGAGGGGAGGAAGTTGATGGTTTGCACCGCTGACTGCAAAGTTGACAGCCTGAAATGTAACCAACCACTGCCGCCTAATTCCCAATAGTGATAAATCATTAAACAAGAACTTCCCCGTTGAGTCGACTCCAATTCCTGGCGACCCCATGGCGCTCCACGGCGGTCTTCATGACTGGTTTCTCAGAAGGGGATCACCAGGCCTTTCTTCCAAGGCACTTCAGGGTAGATGTGAACATCCAGCCTTTCAGTTTGCAGTCACTTGCGTTAACTGCTTGTAAAACCCATTTAGCACCTACTAATCCCTCTCTCAACCTAGACAGCCAATCTGAGAGTCAACAGTTCCGTGGCCGCAACTGTAGACAGGTAAAACTGAATCGCATTGTTCCGGCTTCCTTGGTCTCCACTGCAACAATGTTTCCTTTCTAGTGGAGGTTACAGGTGGGGGAAAGAACATGGCAAGGCGCTGTCGTTGACTCCACCCTGGCTGCAGATGGCAGTGAACCTAGGGCCTGAAAGCAGCACCCACGAGGATGCTTGAGAGACAGGCTGGAGAGGACAGTGACTCCGCCACCATCGAGAGGCCAGCCCCTGAGCCGGTCAGCTAGAGAGTGGCATTAGGATGCCAAGTGGAAAATGCCTAATCCTCATGGAGGGCATGCTTCAAAATGCTGGCCGTCCACAACTGCCAGGGTCCCCTGCAAACAAGGAGAACCTAGATGGCCAGGGGCAAGAGGAGCCCAGGGAGACGTCAAGGAACGCCACAGGGTTTCCTGACGGGGCTCCGAGCCGGGAAAACACGAAGGAAATCAGACGACAGCCTGGTCTTCAGTCAGTGAGCAGGGGTCACTGTTGGCTCATTTGTTGTGACAAATGGGCCACACCGATGTGACCCATGAACAGCAGGGAATCTGGGTATAATGTGTGGGACCGCTGCAGTTCCTCTCAATGAGTCTGGAAATCTCAACTCTTCCAAAGTAAAAGGTTGATTTAACACAAATATTTTTAATTAAACACACACACACACACACACACACGAAAATGCTTGCTTTCTATTTTATCTTTATTATTATTATTATTATTAGGGGCTCATACAACTCTTATCACAGTCCATAGATATACATACATCAATTGTATAAAGCACATCTGTACATTCTTTGCCCTAATCATTTTCGAAGCATTTGCTCTCTCTCAATCTATTTTATCTTATTATTTTTACCATGATGTGACCTTTGGGGGGCAGGAAAGGGGCAATGGAGAGCGGATAGCATTGAGGGCTGTATCGCTCCACTCGATGGGACTGAATTGTATGTGAATGGATATATTGGATTGTGTAAGAGATGTCAATAAAACTATTATTAAAAAAATGGTGTTGGCGACTCCTCCTGCCCAGACACTGTGGACCGTGGGACTTCACCCAGCCTGCATTTTTCTTCCCAATAAAGTCTGTTTGCTCAAAAAAAATGATATTACTTTCCAAGTACCTCCTTGTTAGATGTCTGTTTTTCCTATTTTCTTTTTCCCCCCCCACTGTTAGCTCCATGTGTAGGCCCCAGAAGAAAGTGGGTTCTTCCTGGGGAGGGACACGGGCTTTCTTATCTATCCTCAGGCAATGCTCAGACACTCCACAGGTTTTTCCTATTTTCATGAAAGCAATGCGACTCGTTTGTCTTCAAGGGCCGATGTCCGCTATGGGACGTATCTTTTATCTCACGCGGTGCTTACCAGGTGGCCAAGGAGGGGACATACGTAATAGCACTGCTCTGCCGTCAGTGGCTCTATTCCATAATCCCACAATTATAGAACAACTCCAATTCACTTCAGTCCAGGCATTCGATGAAGCATCTGTTTTATAAGCAGCAGCTTATTAAAAAAAAAAGCTGGTTCCTAGGAGGTTAAATGTGTCTTCAATGTGTAGCCTGCCAAACTGACTGCTACCGCTCCACCATCTCCCCCACCCCACCTACTGCAACGTCCCACAGAATTCAGGAACCACCCTTAGGTGATGCGCTTTGTTAAGGAAGCAAGAGTTCACAATTCAGGATCAGAATCCACTTGGCAGTGACAGGGACAACTCCGGGCACAAGCTTCCAAACAGGACAGCTGCTTCTTGGTCTGCTGCCAGTGGGCGTTGGTTGGACCTTGCTGCTGCCTCCCTCTGTGGACCAGGAAGCTCACTATAGCAGCCTTGGCTGGCCTCCTGGCTTTCCCCACTCTGGCCTGACCAGCTCTCATGGCCCTGGGTCCTACAGCATCTTCTCTTTCCCTCTGAGTCGCTCCCTAAAACCTGTGTCAGGGGAACCAACTAGATAGCAGGCTCCTTATCAATGTCAAGGTGTGCGTGCACATCCCCACCTAGCAAGAACACATACTAATCAATTCCCTACAAAGGTTCCATGGGCCCTATTTGTACAGGCCCACCCACAAAAAGGTTCCAGGCACCTTATTTGCATCATAAGAATGGTCCAATCCCTGCTTCGGCCACAAGCACCTAATTTGCATATCTTCACCCAATCGTTTTGTACGAGTGAGCAGACCACGGCTAGCAAGGCCACATCATAGTAATTCACGACCCAGCAGGCATCAATGTGATTTGTCTTACCTACTCTCTCGACCGTTCATGTGACTCTGAGAGATGAATGTCCTCTTGAATAGCTTCCTTTGAAAATAAATCAAGTAGAAAGAAAAAGGAGATGATTTAAAGGAAACCATGAAGAAAGTTACAGCACAAGCAGTCAGTGCTGTGATCATGGTTGAGGTCCGTACAGAATCTGGTGTCAACTTGAGACTATTAAGAGTGAAGAGGTGGAGCTTAGCCTGTCAATCAGGCCACAGCTTGATGACCTCATTTGGAGGTGCTACAGAGAGAAATAGCTCACTGGAGGCTGGACCCACTCTCTCTGCTACACCTTCCTGTTGACAAGTCACATGGAGCTAACTGATGGAGCCAGAGCCCTGGAGCTGGAGGAGCCTTGCAGAGACCCATGTCAGCGCTGAGATGCTTCCACCACCACTGGATCCACAAGGCTTTCCACCCACTGGTGTGTGATCTTCCTGTATTCAGCATCATCATAAAGCTGCGTGAGTCTGAAGAGGAATTCACAGACTAGTATTGACATATGGGGTCATATTGGACGTACAGGCTTGGTCTGGACTGGGATGTTTTCTCAATGTACCTCTGCTCATTGACATAAAGCTCTCTTACACACGTAGGAGCGTCACTGGATTTGTTTCCCTCATCCACCCACACTATCACGAGGGTTAAGGGTGACTGGACCTTGGGAAGTACTCATGAGGCCTGCCGAGGCTAAGCCTTCTGTAAGTCTGGGTGCGAGAAAGGGTCCCTTAGTTCCTTAAGTGCTGCCATAAAAGAATCACCCCAAGTAAGTGGCTTTAATGAGCAAACATTTCATTGTCTCTGTTTAGGAGGCTAGAAGTAAACATTCAGGACAGCAGCTCCAAGGGAAGGTGTTCTTTACCTGCTCTGGAAGATAAGCCATGCCTGCGCTTCTGTTCCCTGGTTCCTGGGTGTGGTAGTCACATCATCTGGTGTCTCTTTGGGACTTGAGAGGATTAAGAGTGAAGGGGTGGAGTCTGGTCTGTCAATCAGATCATAACCAACCAGGCCTGTGTGGGCATGGCCTTCTGAGAATTCTGGGAACTCCTGGATTTCCTCCTTGGAGGTGGGAGAGTCTCTCTCCGCTCATTCCCTTGGAGACTCTCTACTGACAAGACACATGGCACTACGCCCTGGGAGCTGGAGAAGCCACTGGGCCTACCCTGATGCAACCAGACCTCTGGAGCCAGGGAAGCCACGTAGAGATCCCTGCCAGCGCTAAGATGCTTTTGCTGCCACTGTATCCACAAGACTTCCAACCCAGTGGCCTGTGATCTTCCTGCATTCGGCATCCTTGCATGTATTTTGTGAGTCTGAAGAGGACTTTATAGATTGGTCTCAGATAAATGGGCTAATATTGGACATATGGACTTGATCTGGACTGGGCTAGGGTGTTTTCTCAATATTCAATTGTTCTTGTATATAAGCCTCTTTCTTATATACATGAGTCTCTACGAATTTGTTTCTCTAGTCTACCCAGTCTAACACACTGGGTGATTCCCTGTGGGGGGCTTGCTGGCTTCTGTATCTGATCTGCTGCTATCTCAAAATCGGTTGGCTGAAAATGCGCCCTAAAGATGTGGCCTTGTTACCAAAATAAAAACTATTCACAGATTACAGCCTCAGGTATCGGGGCTAGGAATCACGATACACATTGGAGGGAAACAATTCAGCCTTAACAGAGGGGTGGGGTCAGAGGTCATCATCAGAGGCACCCAGCCCCCTCTCTTCTCTTTCAGGGCAGAGACCTAGCCTTCTCTGTGCTCCCAATCTCGCGTGGCAATGTAGTGATTAGGGTGCAATCTGTAATTAAGGAGGCATCCACTCTGAAAAGTCAAACTCACTGGTCGTCCTTCTTGCAGATCTGTCTGCCTCTCTGATCCCCCGTCACAGTGTGTGGCTCCGCTTGGGATACAGCAGCCTTTTCTGCGCGCCCGCTGGCCGTCGGGGAGCCTGTGGGCCTGGCCTGGCCTCGCTGCAGGCTGCGGTGTTGCTCATGGAGAAGGTGGCCCCGCTCTGAGGCACCCCGGTCTGGGACTATACCTAGATGAACTACCGGCCCGGGGCCTGGTCGTGCTAGGTTTTCCGTGCAACTGTTAGATTCCTCGGGTGGGAAATGCCTCCGCCTTGGCTTTACAGGTGAAAGAATTCACCCCGAAACCTAGTTTTTGATCCAAGTGGGTTTTTTATAAAGGAGAGAAGACCTCTCAGGCGTGGCAGTTACCGAACACAAGTACCTGCGTGGCACTGCACACCCACGATGCGGAGGGGGAGGGGCAGGGACAGGGACAGGGAGGGCGGGAAGAACCGCAGACCAGAAGGCAGAAGCAGGAAAAGAGGGCGGTGGTCTCCAGGTTCCAGCCTTTAGGACCTTTGGCTGGGAGACCTGCTCAATGGTACTGGTTGACCCCATTGGCTGAATTAAGCACACCAGGCCTAGTTTGGGGTCCACCCAGGTGTTCTGGTCCAGGGGCCTGAATTGGCACATACCTTTTAGCCTGCAGTGGCTTCCAACCTCCTGTAGGGGCCCCCAGGCCTGGAGAGAAACACGCAGGTACAGCACCGACTCCCAACCATCCACGTAGAGGCTGATTTATCCTTCCCTGGCAGAGCATCTGGTAGGTTTGAACTCCCAGTCTTGTGGTTAGCGGCCTAGGCTATCACCCTCTCCTCACTCACTCTCATGTGCCTTGCCTTAGTGCCAGCCCTGCAGGCGTTTGAAGGCGTTCTTAAGGGCCTACTGAATCCAGGCCTCATCCTAGCGGCCCGGGTGAGGGCACAGCTAGGTTCCCCGAACCTTGGAGAGTCATATTAAAATGCGGTGCCTGTTAACTAACTGCAGGAGCCCAGGTGGCATAGTGGGTTATGTATTAGGCTGCTACAGTAAGGTCCAAACCTGGGAGAAAGAAGCATTAGTCTGGGAAAGCCACAGGGTCTGATCTGTCCTGTCTTATGGGGTCACCATGAGTCAGAATTGACTCGATGGCAGCAAGTTTGGTTTTTGTTTTTATGAACTAACTGCTGCTGAAGGATGAGACAAGTGCACGAGAGCCAAGTGACCACAGTTGCCCCAACCATGATGTCTCCATCAACAGCTGGCCAGCCCACCCCTGGACTTAGGAGAGCACCCAGTCAGGGCCAGTAGGCCATCGATCCAACGCACATTGGAGCACAGAGCCTCAGGGAGCCCAGCAGACACCTGACATGCCCAGCTGACGTGCAACATCACAAGCTAAATATATTCTTCTCGTTTCAGCTTGGGGGGTTGGGGGGGTTAGTTACACAATACTGAGACAATAGGTTGTGGATACAGACACTGGCCAGATTAGAGATCCAGGTGAGTGGGCAGACGGAGCTATCTTTCCCTTGCTGAGGCCCCAGCTCCCTGCCTGCCTTCTGCTGGCTGCTGCCCGGTTTGCTCAGCTCCAGGCCCACTTGGCTGTGATCACAGAGGTGTTTACCTTACCATAGCTCACCTGCAAAATCCACGCAGGGCGAGGGAGGCAGCTGGCCCAGGAGGACTGGCTTCCTGGGACTTGCTTTCGCCACAGGGCTCCCAGGTCTGATGGGCTGGGCTGGAGCCACCAGCTAATTCTGCAGACCCAGCCTGTCATTCACATCTCCTTAGACAAGGGGGCCTTGCTCTGGGGTCCCCTTAACGTCATCAGAGGGCTGTGCTACACCTGCCTGAGCAACTGGAGAGAGGAAGGCTTGCCTGTCACGTCCCCTGCCTCAGTCCCCACAGCCCACGCCCCACTTGTCCTTTTGCTAGAGACTGAGCCTGGGACAGCGAGTGGTGTGTACAAGGGATCTGTCAAGGGGTTGTCTTCAGGAAAAGCCGGGGGGGGGGGTAGAAGGAGAGAAAAGAGGAAAGGACAAAGTCCAGACTCCAGTGAAGCCATTAAGGCTTGGTCTGATCTTCAGGACGATTATCCTGCCGTGAGGCAAGGGGTTCAGCCTTTCAGATAAAAGCACACATTTCCTTCGCTAGTCTCCAGGATGGCAATTGAGGCTGGGACCAGCTGGACCTTTCTGGTCTTGACAGGGCTCCATGAGGTTCGAAGAGACCGCTCTGCCAAGGGGGTTGGCACGCCCTCTGCTGGATTGCCTCAGCTCTGGCCTACCTGTCTCTTACCTGCTAGCAGTCACCCAGCCCTATTCTCACGGAGATGGCTGGGTTTTGAGAGACTGGGGGCTCTTAAGGCAGTTACTTTTGTCTCACTGTAACCATCAAAGCAGACCACCAGCCCAGATTCAAGCTTATATTGGTCAATCAGTGGCTGGGGTGTGTGGTGGGGAAAGTGGCGGCCAAGGTAAAAATTTCCTGGGTAAGGTGACTCAGGTCGGCTGAGAAGCAAGGTAGCCAACATGAGGGCAGCTGGGAGATGGGGGCCCTGGCCAGATAAAGGGCATGTGGGTGTGGGGCACCAACAGCATTCACTACAGCCTTCCAAAGTGACCTCAAATCCAGTCACTTCCTTGCAGCCCCATGGCCACTCCTCTGGTCTACGCCACCATCCTCTCATGTGGAAGACTCCAAAAGTCTTCTTGCTCCCCACACGTCCATGCTGGTCCACATCTAATTCAGCCCCCCCTGAAGACCAGTTGGTTGCACCCCACAATGAGAATAAAATCTTAAAACCTTGCCCCGCCTGTGAATCCTGGGGCACGGTTGGCTGTTACTTCCCTGGAGCTGTTTGTCCCCAGACACACCGGCTGTGTCTTGAGAGTGCACACATCTTTCCCACCTCGACCTTGGCACTTGCTGCTTTCACTGCCATCTGCTGGATTCACGATTCTCTTTTCAGGCCTTACCTTCCTTTCTCCACGAGGCATTCCCTGACTCCTGAGTCTGTCTAGACGATCTTCCTCGGTGGCTTCAGATGTCACTTCCTGTGCTCCTACCGCTCTGAGTGTACCAAGCACAGGCCCTCAGCTAGCCCCCCGGAACCACGTCTGCTGTCCACTGCCACGTGCTCAGCACCAGCACGTGTGCACTGAGCACCAGGTGAGTGCTGAGCCAGGAACCCTGCAAGTCACGAGAGTCTGCCATGATCTCGAGGACCATGGACTTGGAGAAGCAGTCCTACCCCAGCCCCAGATGTGTTCTATAATGGGCATGCATAGGATGCTAAGTTACAGACAAGGGAACCTGCATAGGAGGTGGCAGCGTGGGCTGACCACGGAATGCCACAACGACAAAGCTCAGGGAAAATGGCCAGGCTGGGAGGGGGGCCCCGAGGGATGAGATGGGAAAGGCGGGCTCTTGGAGGCACCACAATGCCAGGCAGAGGAAGGAGGGCTCTATCATCTTACAAAACCTTAGTTTGACCAACACTTTTGGGGACCTTTCTGGGTCAAAACATGCTGCCCAGTATCTTTGGCTAATGTCTGATCTTCACGTCATGAGTATAACTCCGTCTCCAAGCTGAGCCAGCACACTGCTGCGTGGGGAGGGAGCTTGCTTGAGGCCAAACCGTTCATAAAAGGTGGAGCTGATGCACTGAGTCAACAGCCGGAAACAGCTCTCTCCCACATCCCAGGTTAGAATACCATCTATAATCTGGAACAGGCTGATGTGAGTGTTAAGGGCACGTTTTCAAACTTCAACAACTTCTGGGCTCCTGTCAAAGGATCGGCCCTTCTCATCATGGAATGTGGGGTGAACAGAGCAGGCTCATTCCGAGTGGGAAACGGCATAGAAAACAGCAGAGGGCATCAGACTGTCTCATAGAGCATGTTCCAGTTTTACAAACATGTACCATATATACTCGAGGATAAGCTGACCCAAATATCAGCCAAGGCACCAAATTTCACCACAAAAACTGTGGGCAACAGAAAGATTTCTCCCTAAATATGTTAGACTTAGGACACTGCTTGCAGCTAATGATAAATGATTCTCAAGCTACCTCCCTGAAGGCAGTCAGTTGCCAGACCACTGAAAGGCTCCTGCTCCCTGCTCTTAAGGACAATGGGCTACTTCTCCCTAAAGGCTTGGACCATTAGCTTGGTTCCTGTAGGTGGGGTTTATACCCTACTGCTATAGTTTATTGTGCCAGCCTGGCCGATAAACACAAGTAGGATTAACTGAAGGGCAGAGGGATAAATGGCTTGCTTGTTCTGTGCCTCAGTTTAAAGGGTTACACTACCTGTGGGATGCCTAGCCTTTGGACTGTGTCACTGTAAGGTGAGGTCCCTTCAAGCCCACACGATTGGAATGTTCATCTCTGGAGCTGGGACTGACAGTTGATAACAGTTGGGGACCTGCCGTGCTGTTTGCTGCCTGGATATATATAGCCCAGCTCTCTCTACAGAAGGGGACTGGCAACTAGCAGTTCTCAAGCCTTAAAGGACTGCTAGTGTCTCACTGCTTTATCATTTAACTGTTAATTTCTTGTATTATCTATCTGTATACAATTTAACAGTTCATTTCTTGAATTATATATCTATCTTTATAAATATATTTATATATAATTACTAGCAATCTGGTTTGTCTCTCTAGAGAACCCTGTCCAACACACCTACTGATAATGGTTTCTGTGGAGAGCCAGAGAACAGATCACACTGGCTCAGTGACATCCAAAGTTAGGCTGCCATCCTGAATCTAAGATCCGCCCATCTTGTCACATGTGTGCCCCCAATCCCTCCCCTTCCTATTGTGTGTATATCCCTAGACTGTCCCCCTCTCGTTGCTTATAACCTATAGTGCAGCCCCTCCTGTGATGTATGTCTCTACCTGTAATTAGTGGGCTTGCACTCCCCCAAAAGGTAGATAGGCCTGGGTTAGCAACATAGAGCTCTCTCAGGCTCCCCTCTTGGCCTCTCGTGGGTTCCCCCTCTCCTCTCCCCTCTTCCCTCCTTGCTCTCCTGTCCCCTTTCCCCTTGTCCTCCTTCCCCTCCCTCTCCCCACGTGGACCACCAAGTGGGGCTGAGGTGAGCATGCAACCATGAAATGTGTCTGACTCCATTATTTCTCTCTCTTCTCTCTCGCATGCTATGACTTTACTATAAACTTCACTTATTATCGCTGTACTATTGTGCCTACTGGACCTGTGATGATGTGCTGGGGGCTGGCTTCCCCTGGCAAAAAACTGCATTAAAAATGTGCTGAAAACTCGGCTTATACACAAGTGTATAAGTAATCCTTCCAACAAGTTAGCCTAAGCTACGACAGCCCCCAAGGCGCCCCAGGCTAAAGAAAGTGGACTTTTTGGCTTCCCTGGATTTGGGGAGATGAGTCTCAGCTCACGGGCTCTCTGTCCAGCCTTCTTTCTGAGGCAGCCAGTGTGGCCGTAATCCGTCCCTCTTCAATGAGACCTCTGCAGTCGCTCTTGATTACGGACCCTGCTTTAGAAAAGTAAACGTTTTTTGTCTGAAACTTGTCACAGGTATAGGCTTCATGGAGGTAAAGAATGCACAATTTTACCTTCATGTATGAAATCACTTTTATCGAAAAACTGTGAGACGTTGAAATATATCAAGAGAAAGATGCCAATCACCAGTAATACTCCCGCTACAGAGATGAGTATTTACTCGTGTCCCCTCCCCTTTACATCTGCCTTTAGGAAAACAGCATACGATTGGTATCGGTTTGTATTTTGGTGGCGAGTCCTAAGTAGCTTGCCACAATTATTTCTAATGGTTTCACAAGTGTTTCATTATAAAAATAACTAGTTCCCCTTGGGGGGGAGGGGAAACACATTTCCAACCCCCGCATCATCAGCCCCGAGGAAAGTCCCTGTAGCAAGCTTTTGCAATTTACTTCTGCTAATTATTCCAAGTGGGGCTTCTAGGTCAGAGGGTGTAGCAGGCATGTTGTTTTTAGGGTTCTTTGTGTGGTAAAACTGCTCTCCGAGGGTTTGTCTCAATTTGCACTTCTCAGGAGGCCTGGTGGCAGAGTGGTTACAAGGCTGACTGCTCACTGCTGCACAGTCAGCAGCTGGAAACCCCCCCCCCCACACACACACACATACACACTCCGAGGGAAGGAGCGGACTCTCCACTCCTGAGAGAGCACTTGGGTCTCACAAATCCCTGGGGCCAGTTCCACCTTGTCCTGGAGGGCCGGAGTTGGCGTGCATGCAATGGCAGTGGGAGTGAGTCACTGTGTGTGCTTGCAGACGTGCTTTTTATTTGTATGGTTTTAAATCTTTCAGGCTTAACTCCGTGTTACACACACACACACGCATACGCCCACAGGAAAGGGAGGGGGGCACGGTCAGAAAGGAGGCGCTTACCATCATCCAATTCCAAGCACTTTGTAGGAAAAAATTTCATCTTTCCTACAATTGAAAAAAACCCCAGTACATTAACCCATTTTTCTGATCAAGAAAATGGAGACACAGAGAGGCTAAATAAAATAAGTAATGTTTCATGGTTGCTTAGGCACAGGAGCCTAAGCAGACTAAGCAGTCTAATTCCAGGGCCTGTCTTCTGAATGCCTGAACAAAAAAAAAACGTTCTTTAAAAAAATCCTTAGAGTCACAAGTTTCTGGTAAAAGCTCTGACAAGCTACTATTAACAGGGCAGGGGAAACTTCTAAACTTCTTGTATTTGATGGCTAATGTGCAACCCGCAAGGGAACTTTGAAATGAGAGAATTGCGGACTTTGACAGGTTCATACCCCAATTCTCAATTCACTAATCTGAAAGGTGCAGGTGGAATGTGGGGTGTGTGTGGGGGAGCCAGTGTTCAGGGAATAACATCCCCTATCTTTCAGGGTGTTGTTGGGGACAGTAATTGGCAGCCTTCCTCCCTAACTCCCTGAAGCCTCCCCCACTGATCTTGTCACCGCCCTTCAGCCTGCCTGTCTCTGGGCCTGGCAACTCCAGTTCAGGGACTTGAAGCCCTGACCCCTCTCAAAGGCTGCCTGTGCTGACAGTCTGCAGAGGAGCATGATCCCAGCTCCACCACGCATTAGCTCTGCAATCATGGGCACCTTGACCGGTCTCTGTGGGGAATAATTGGACTCCCATTTCACAGGGGTTGGTGAATGGCATAAATCAATGCACATGATGCAGTTAAAGCCACGCTCATGCTCATTCCCAGCGTCCCCCTCCCTTCCTCGTGTCTTTAGTGAACGCTGCTTCCCACCTGAGCAGGTCCATGTCAATGGGAAGCCATCAGTCTCAAACCCAAACCACCAACCGACTGTCACTGATCTGATTCAGAGTCACAGCAATACTACAGGTAGGAGAACTGCTCCGTTGGGTTTCAGATACTGTTGTGTGGGCATCAGTTCTCCTCTTGCCCCCAAGGAGCAGTTGATGGGGGTTTCAGCCCACCCACCTTGCTGTTGGCAGCCCAGCACTGAACCCACTGGGCCACCAGGGACCCTGCCATGGGCCTCAAGTCTTTTTGAACCCACCAGCCACTCCGAGAAAGACGTGGCTTTCTTCTCCTTGAATGATTTGCGGCCTTGGAAAGCACCGGGGCAGTTCCACTCAGAGCATCCTGTCCCGTCACTCTAAGTTGGAATTGTTTTTGCTGGCAATTGAGGTTTTTGCCTCCTCCCCTCTCCCCCCCCCACCTCAGTTGCCTCCCCATCCCCCCCGCCCCCTTTTCTACTGCTCCTAAGAACATCAATATCTTCAGGAACCCTTTGGCCACATCTAACCACTAGATGGCCCACGTACAGGATGATGATTTCCTTCAGAGAGCAAATGCATCAGCCCTCTACTGTGGTATTTCCTGGGGCTGGAATATCAACCGGACGTCTTGTGACTTCCCTGCCAAAACATGCATTCCAGGAAGGGATTGGTAAACTGTCAGGTCTGCTGGGCTCTGAGCAGCGTCTGCTGGTCAAGCCTCACCCACAGGGCAGGTCCATTCTGATTCGCTTCTCTGGGTTCCCCAGCAAGCTAAGGAGACCCACATCTGAGGAGGCTCAAAGAAGTTTGTGGGAAAACAGGGTGGAAAAGATCACAGATAATGGCAATTTAATCATGGGGGAAAGGAGAAATCAGTTTTTCCACCACCTTTTTCAAGCCCCTGCTTATAAGGCCTATGGAAAAAACCAGACAAGACAGGGGAGAAAAGGGAGAAGGATTGGGGGTGGGTGGGAAAGAGGGAACCAATCCCAACATAACATTTCCACCCAGAGGGGGGATCAACAACAGAAAACGTGGGTGAATGGAGACAGCAGTGCAAAATATGAAAATAACAATTATTTATAATTTATCAAGGGGTCAGGAGGGTGGAGGGGTTGTGGGGAAGGAGGATGGGAAAAAATGAGCTGATACCAAGGGCTCAGGTAGAAGACAATGCTTTGAAAATGATGACGGCAACATATGCAAACATATTTGATGCAATTGATGTATGGATTGTTATAGGAGCTGTAAGAGCCCCAACAAAATGATTAAGAAATAAAATGTTCTAAAAAAAATCAAACAAACACAAACACTTAACAAAGCAATTGGGCCCTTTATTGGCATTAGAAAAGCGGTTCACTTAAACAAGGGCTTAACATTTAACTTTTACCGTTTGTGAAAACTTGGGAGACCAAACTCTCTCACGCGGGTAGACTGAGCAATAACGGGGCGCAAGAGTTAAATAAATAAACTGAACCAAACAGTCCTGCCACCAGACAAACAGGGGCCCTTGGAATGGGGTGGGCAGGTGAGTGACGTTCGTGCTTTCCTGATCACTTTTCGGTCGCAAGAAATGAATTCCCCAGAGCGGCACGACTCCACTCCCCGCCTCTCCTAAGGCAGTGTCTGTTACTGTCGGTAGTCCACGTTCTTGGAAAAAACGTCCTGGGAAACACGGGCCTACCTCGCAAGCCCCAGCTGTGCCATGGCCTGCCACCACGGAGCCCCGTTCCAAGAATGGAGCGACCGGCGGCCGCGCTTACACGGTCCCGCGCGCGCCAGTCCCGCTAGGCTTCCAAGTCGAAGTCATCACGCTCCTCATTGTACTCCAGCACGTGCCGCTTGATCTTGGACGAGTCCACCCAGGTGACGAAGTCCTCCATGCTGCGCGTGACGAGGAAGGCGGGGTCCGTGACCACGTCCGGCCCGATGCGCACGTGGCCCTGCTCCACGAAGGCCACGGCGGCCTGGAGGTGCTGCGCCATGCGCAGCTTGAGCAGGACGGTGGGGAGGCGGCGGCGGCAGAAGGAGGAGGCCGTGACGAAGTCGCAGAGCTCGAGCGAGCCGCGCGTGGGCACCAGGCCCATGGCGTACAGCTTCTCGAGCAGCGCGGCCGAGGAGCGCGCGCGAAACGGGTCGTTCTCGGGCAGGTCGCGCAGGCGCCGCGCTAATTCGCGCACGGCCCGGCTCAGCTGGTTGTAGCGCGTGTAGTCTTCGCGCCGTTGGAGCCGGTAGCGCCTCAGCACACGCAGCTCGTGCAAGTTGTGGTCAGTCACCTCCCAGTTCAGAAAGTCCACCTGCTTCAGCAGCTTCTGCTCGTGGAATTTGAGCTTCCGAACCATGATGGCGGCGGCAAGGGGAGCGGCGAAGCCCGGAGCTCAGAGGCACGTCTCGGCAGCAGCGCGACTTCCGCCTCCGCGCGCGCAGTCTGGGCCGCCCTGGGGACCCTGGACCAATAAACCAACTCCGAAGAGACACGCCCCCATTTCTCATTGGTTGAAACTGGGCCACACCCCTACGTCTGTATCTCGCGTTTTTTCACGTCTTCTCGTTCTTCTAGGGGGCGTGTACGAGGATTGGAAGAGGCAGGGGCGGAGCCTGCGGCGAGGCCGGCGCCCCTCCTCCCACCAGGATTTAGTTCCTCGCGTTGCGCTCTTGGGGAGCAGTCGTTGCTGGGAGGGAGCGCTGCTTGGTTGGGTTCCCTCGCCAGCGTCCGGTTCTTAGCCCGGCCAGCGGAGTTTAGTGGCACAAATTAAGTGCTGACTCCCAGGACGCTTCATAGACACCCCACTGGACAGCCACTTGGGAATCTTTATGGTTCCCCTTGTTAGATCACCTGTCTCAGGTGAGTCTTAAAACCCATCAAGGTTGAGAAACTGCAAGTCCTTTAGGCTGCACTCAAAACGAAGTCGCCTGACGAATGGCTGTCTTGTCACCTAGTATTAAGTTAAATGTAATGCTCTCTTTTTAAAAATCATTTTATTGGGGGCTCGTACAACTCTTATCACAATCCATACATACATCCATTGTGTCAAGCACATGCGTACATTTGTTGCCATCATCATTTTCAAACATTTGCCTTCCACTTGAGCCCTTGGTATCAGCTCCTCATTTTCCCCCTCTCCCTCCCTCATGAACCCTTCACAATTCACAAATTATTATTTTGTCATGTTACACTGTCTGACATCTCCCCCTCTTCCCCTCTTCTCTGCTGTCTATCCCCCAGGGAGAAAGCTATATGTAGATTCTTGTAATCTTGTTCCCCTTTTCCACCCCACATTCCCTCCACCTTCCAGGCATCGCCACTCTCACCACTGGTCCTGAAGAGATCATCGTCCTGGATTCCCTGTGTTTCCAGTTCCTATCTGTACCAGTGTACATCCTCTGGTCTAGCCAGATTTGTAAGGTAGAATTGGGATCATGATAGTTGGGGGAGGAAGCATTGAAGAACTAGAGGAAAGTTGTATGTTTCATCGTTGCTATCCTGCACAAATGTAATGCTCTTGAACTAACACAATGCGTTGTCTGGGACCCGTGTGGGACTCTTTTTAAAAAAAAATTTTGCTCAGGTCTTTTTGACATCCTGGTGCATGGCGCCCTGGTAGTAGAGCTGCCATCCTCATGGTCAGCAGTTCAAAACCACTAGCCGGAGAAAGACTGAGCTTTCTACTCCCTCTAGTTACTATGAGTCAGCATTGACTAAATGGCAGTGAAAGTTTTTTGTTTTTGTTTGAGAGTGGAGATGCCACCTAGATTTTTCTTTTGATTACTGTTCTATTTTAGACTCTTAAAAATATTTTAAAATACGTTTTCTATATGGAACATAATACATACATCAGTTATAAGATATACTGCATGTTCATGAATCCAACAGCTAGTTTAAGAAAATGTCACCCAAACTATTCCCGCCCTGTCTCCTCCGCAGGCAAATGTATCTCCTCCCCCATTGTTTTATTAGTCACGTTTTTTAAAGTCACATTTTTGTTTAAAAAGAAAAATCGTTTTACCACTGTATCTGTATTCCCAAGAGGAGCCATGGTGGGATGCTGGACTACATGCTGGGCTGCCAACTGCATGTGAGCCCTTGAGTCCCATCAGTCGCATTCCTGAATAATAATAAGAATCATAAATAACCATGAGAACTCAGGCCATGGAGTGATGCGATCTCATCATGACCCTCTAGGTCAGGGCAGAACTGCCCCTCTGAGTTGCCGAGACGGTCATGGTTTACAGGAGTAGAAAGGCCGTCTTTCTCCCAGAGTGGCTGCTGGTTTCGAACTGCAGACCTTGAGACAGCAGCCCAATAGAGTAAACATGATGTTACCAGGGCTCTTTGTATTCCTGAATATGCATCTCCAAACGCACCCTATAGGACATCGTGGAGCTGCCCCTGTGGGCTTCTGAGACTAGCTCTTTTATGGAAGTAGAAAGCCTCACCTTCCAATCAACAACGGCGACCTGACTCTGTAACCCACTTCCACCAGGGTTCCTGATACTCCAGAACCCTCGTCTTCGAGATGTAGCCTATGGGCCATCAGGGAGCTTGCTCAAAACGCAGGAGCGCAGGCCCTATACCTGACCTACAGAATCAGAATTCAGATTTTAACAAGCACCTCAGATCATTAGGACAGGTCTGTTCCCTCTCTCTGCCCATTCCCTATTTTCAAAGTTCCCTTGATTCCACTTTGCTTTTACAAAACACTTCCAATAGTGCCTGTTTCCCATAGCAGATGGAAACCCCCATTTGGGGGGAGAAGGTGAAAAGTCAGACTAGCATCCAGCCTTTGAAAGCTTGGCATTACCAAGACCTTCCTGAGCCCGACACTCGGCATCTCAGCCTCAGTCCGCTGTAGCCTGGACGGTGTGTGAACACCTCATGTCTGAGTCCTTTTAGGTGCTATGTGTGCGTTGCTATGATACGATAGGTGATTTTGTGTGTGTGTGTCGGGGGCGGGGGGGGTTGTCTCAAAATGCTCAAAACGGTTTTCCATTTAACGAATGCTTCTTCCCTACACACCATTTGGGGCGAAGGGTTTCACGGAAATGTTCTACTTTCAGGTAGCAGCAGGAAGCTGCAGGTTGCCAGGTGCTGCGTGGAAGAGCTCAGCAGTGCAGCAGATGATGTTTCCTCTAGACACCTGCTGCTTACCCGCCGTCAGTGCTCTCATGGAAGCAGCAGCCAAGAGAGCAAAAGGCACGCGACCTCTTTAGCGTATTGAAAAGCAAGGAGGACCCAAGCCAGGGTGCGTTCCGCTTGGAGAGGTTCCTATTTAAGCACCACTTGTCTCCTCCAAGTGTCTCCAGTCTGTATCCTGGAGTGGAGTTTCTGAGTTGTAAAGTACGCACAGGTTCAATCTTATTGCTGCTGTTGTGCGCTAAGAGCCCATTCCCACTCAGAGTGGCCGTGACCCTATAGGATGCAAATGGGCGTGGTTGATGGATGAGGTAAGATATGAAAACAATAATCATTTATCAAGGGGTCACAAGGGTGGGTGGGTGAGGGAGGGAGGGGGGAAATGAGGAATTGATACCAAGGGCTCAAGTAGAACGAAAATGTTTTGAAACTGATGCCGGCAACATAGATACAAATGTGCTTAATAGGACTGATATAAGGAGTCTTATGAGAGCTGAAAGATCCCCCAATAAAATGATTTTTTTAAAAAGAATGTGCTGGATAAACTGGACTTATACACAAGGATATACGGTAAATATATATACATTTCTTATACATACATGTGTGTCACTGGATTTGCCTTTCTAGTCAACCTGGCCTAACACACCCACTCATAGTGACCCTGTAGGACAGGGCAGAATGGCCCCTGTGGGTTTCCAAGAGTGCCACTCTTTGCCAGCATAAAAACCTATCTTTCTCCTTCAGAAAGGTTGGAGGTTTTGAACTGCTGACCCTGCAGATCCCAGCCCGACACAGAACCTCTAAGCCACCAGGGCTCCATAGACGGTGAAAGGGGGTCAAAAGCTAAGGCATGGAAAAAGCATGGAAAAAGCAAGGAAATGAATTCTCCCTGAGAACCTCCAGTGGAAACATATCCCTGCTAGGGCCTTGATTGTAGCCCAGAACTGTGTTGTCCTAAAGTTGTGTTATTTTAAGCTACAAAATCTTTGGTAATGTTACAGGAGTAACCAGACACTAACGTCAATGGTTTTCTTTTTACAAATTGATTTTCATATTTTACTAATGTTTATATATTACGAATTGATCTTTGCAGTTTTTAGATATTAATCCTGAATCAGTTCTATGAGTAGATGTTGCACACATCTTCTGCCAATTAGCACTTCATTCACACCCTGTGATGGGTAGGTTTATTGTGCCAACCTGGCTAATAGGAACATGTGGGATGAATCAGGTCACAGTTTGATTGGAGGGCAAAGAGATAAATGGCTTGGCAAGGCCCGCCCCTCTTTCTCTTGCTCTCTGGTGATCCAACCAGCTTGAGACTGCTTTCGCTTGTTCTCTGCCTCAACTTGTGAGCTACACAACCTGTGGAAGAGGCCAACCATGGATCTTGTAGCTAGGGCTTGAGGTTCCTTCGAGACCTGCTTCGCCACGCTACTGATGTGTAATCGCTTGAGCTTGAGGTTGGTGCATCCTGTCATCTTGCATTGCTTGAGTTTCATATCCCTCCCCCCCTGCCTCGCTAAGCTCCTGAGCTTCTGACTATTGGTGACCCGCCCTGCTGTTTGCTGCTTGTGGGCAGACTGCCTGCATCGCCCAAGGGAAGAATCAAGTCAGTCAATCAAGTCAGTCGTCTGCTTCCTTAACCTTGGACCCAGCAGCTCTCACGAGTTGAAGGGCTTCCAGTATATTAACTCTTTCATGGATGTGAATTGAACTGAGCCCTCTGGACTGCTGTGTGGACTAATCAGCTGTTACATTCCTTCGTGCTGTATAACTCTATCTATCTGTCTATCTATAAAATCATAAGTGTCCTGGTTTTGTTTCTCTAGAAAACCCTGCCTAACACACACCCATCACAATTCACTCTCCTTTTTCCATCCTGAGCCCTCGCTCTGTGCCTGCAGCAGGTTTCTTGGCTAACTTCCTTTTCTTCAGCTTCTCCAACAGAGTTTAAGCTGAGGTTCAGGTTCATGGCGTCAAATGGATGCAATTCACAACTCTGAAATCCAAAGTCCAGGCCTTTTGAGGCTAACCTGAAAGCCACTCTCCAGCGGCTCACTTGCCGTGAATTTTAATGCATCATCTCACTCACTCTGCCAGGACTCCTATACAGGATGAAAATCTATTCTGTCTCCATCCTCGCGTTATAGCTGAGGAAATAAAAAACCCGCTGCCACAGAATCATTTCCCACTCAGAGCAACCATCTAGGACAGTGTAGACCGCCCCTTTGGGTTTCCAAGAGTGTGAAACTGGATGGGACCAGGCAGCCTCACCGTTATCAGTCAGAGCAAGAGGCAGGTCCCAAGCATAACTTATACCCCCAAGCTTATTGCCATTGAATCAACACTGAGGAAAGTGAGGTTCAGAACCAGAAAGGAAACCCAAGGCAGTGGTCTCATTGATTCCGACTCCTGACAACCCTATTGGACAGAGTGGAACCGTCCCATGGGGTGGGGTGTCCAAGGCTCTAAATCTTTATGAAGCAGACTCTCTGTGGAAGAGCGGCTGGTGGCTTCAAACTGCCAAGGGTTCAGTTAGCACCTGAGCACTTAAACACTGTGCCACCTGGGCTTCTCCAGAGAGGTTAATAATTCGCCTAAGGCCATATCACTGGTAAGTGTGACCGCTGATAAGGGTAATGAGTGCCTGATTCAGAGCTTAAGGCCATGGTTCTCAACCTGTGGGTCGCGACCCCTTTGCGGGTCAAACAACCCTTTCACAGGGGTTGTCCAATTCAGAACAGTAGCAAAATGACAGTGATGAAGTAGCAATGAAAACAATGTGATGGTTGGGCATGGGGGGTCACCACAACTTGAGGAACTGCATGAAAGGGCGGCCTTAGGAGGATTGAGAACCACTGGCTTAAGGTCTTCACCCTTTTAAAAAAAAAAAAAACCTTGAATTTCCTATTTTAAATAAAGCAAACACTGAAACCCAGTGCCCTCAAGTCCATTCTGGCTCCTGTTCTTGTCAGGTGCCATCAGTCGGCTCTCACCCACAGTGACCGGGGGACCACAGGAGCACTGCACGGTCCTGCGCCATCCTCACAATCGTCCCTGTGCCGCGCCCGTCCATCCATCCATGCAGCCACCTTGTCAACCCCTCTCATCCATGATCTCCTTCCTTTTCACCAACCTCCCACTTTGCCAAGCACATCCTTCTCCAGGAACTGGTCTCTCCTGACAACATGTCCAAAGGATGTGTTAGGAAGTCTTGCCATCCTCGCCTCGAAGGAGCACTCTGGCCTGGCTTCTAATACAGATCACTCTTAGCAGTTCTTGGTACTTTATATTCTTCTCCAGCACCACAATTCCATGCGTCAATTCTACACTCTTCCTTAGTCCATGTCCAACTTTCTTTTTTTAAAATCATTTTATTGGGGGCTCATACAACTCTTATCACAATCCATCCATACATCAATTGTGTAAAGCATATTTGTACATTCTTTGCCCTCATCATTCTTAAAACATTTGCTCTCCACTTAAGCCCCTGGTATCAGCTCCTCATTTCCCCCTCCCTCCCCGCTCCCCTCTCCCTCATGAACCCTTGATAATTTAGAAATTATTGTGTTATCATATCTTACACTATCCAATGTTTCCCTTCACCCATTTTTCTGTTGTCCTTCCCTCAGGGAGGAGGTTATATGTAGATCCCTGTAATCGGTTCTCCCTTTCCAACCCACCTTCCCTCCACCCTCCTGGCATACCACTCTCACCACTGGTCCTGAAGGGATCATCTGCCCTGGATTCCCTGTGTTTCAAGTTCCTGTCTGTACCAGTGTACATCCTCTGGTCTAGCCAGATTTGTAAGGTAGAAATGGGAACATGATAGTGGGCGGGGAGGAAGCATTTAGGAACTAGAGGAAAGTTGTATGTTTCATCATTGCTACTCTGCACCCTGACTGGCTAATCTCCCGGAGACCTTTCCCTAAGGGGATGTCCAGTTGCCTACAGATGGGCTTTGGGTTCCCACTCCTCAGTCCCCCTCATTCACAATGATACAACTTTTTGTTCTTTGATGCCTAATACCTGATCCCTTTGACACCTCATGATCACACCGGCTGTTGTGCTTCTTCCATGTGGGCTTTGTTGCTTCTGAGCTAGATGGCTGCTTGTTTACCTTCAAGCTTTTAAGACCCCAAATGCTATATCTTTTGATAGCCGGGCACCATCAGCTTTCTTCACCACATTTGCTTATGCACCCATTTGTCTTCAGCAATTGTGTCAGCAAAGTGAGGATCATGGAATGCCAGTTTAATAGAACAAAGTGTTCTTGCACTGAGGGAGTACTTGAGTGGAGGTCTAATGTCCATCTGCTACCTTAATATACCTGCCCCAACACATCATAACGGGTCCGGTAGGTACAATTGTACAGTGATAATAAGTAAAAATTATAGTATAGGCATAGAGAGCATGAGAGATAAAAGAGAGATTGAAACAATGGAGTCAGACACATTTCATATAGCCTCACTTGGTGGTCCTAGTGGAGAGAGAGAGAGAGAGAGATTTAACGCTACCCAAAGCTTTTATATTCTCTGGGAACATCAAGCCCCTTAATTACAGGTGAAGACATACGTCACAGGAAGGGGTTGTGCTATAGGTAATACAGTAATGGGAGGGGGTGGTCTAGGGGTATCCACACAATAGTAAGAGGAGGGATTGGGGGTATGCATGTGACAAGATGGGCGGATCCTAGATTCAGGATGGAGGCCTAACTTTGGATGTCACTGAGCCAGTTTGACCTGGTGCCTGGCACCATTATCAGTAGGGTGTGAACTCTACTTATAGGAACCAAATCAATGACTGCAGGCCTCTGGAGAGAAGTAGCCTATTGTCCCTAACAGCAGGGAGTGGGGCCTCTAATTGCCTTCAGGGAGGATGTCTGTAAGCATCTGACTTCCCCCCATAGGCTACCAAAAATCCCCGAATGTTTGGCATGTCTTTAGGGGAGACAAAGCTGGGGAAAAGTCTCTATAATCCCACACTATTTCCCCATCCTCATACATAAATATATTTACATATGTACATGCCTTTATTTAGACCTCTATAAATGCCCTTTGCCTCCTAGCTCTTTCCTCTATTTCCTTTTACTTTCCTCTTGTCCCACTATCCTGCTCAGCCTCCATTTAGGTTTCAGTAATTCCTCTCAGTTACATTACTCTTGGTTATGCCCTACCAGGCCTCCTATACCCTCTTACCATTGATTTGGATCACTTGTTGTTCCCTTGTCCCTGGGTTTGTTAACACCACTTCCTTTCCCCTCACGCCCCCTCTCCCATATCCCCGCAGAACTGTCCATCCCGTTGTTTTCTCCTCCAGATTGTTCATCCAGCCCAATTTATTTAGACAGACCTTCAGAGATATTAACATGCACAAAAACATGACAGAGCAAAACCAAGCAACAAAAGAAAACAAAACAACAGCAACAAACAGCAATGACAAAAGCAAAACAAAACACAACAATAACAAAAAAGAAAAGCTTGTAGTTAGTTCAAGGACTGTTTGTTGGCCTTTAGGGATGTTTTCTGGTCGAGTCTGATGGGGTGCCATGCCCTGGCCTCAAAATCCTTGATATCACATCCATTTTTGGTATTCCCTGGGGACTTCGTTGCTCTGTTCCCCTTGCTGTTCTGTTCCATGCCCTTCGTCTTTTGCCTTGGTGTGGTGGGATCAGATCGGGCGGAATTCCCACACTGTCTCTCCAGTGCTGTCCCCTGTAGGGCTATGGGTCAGTGAGGGATGTTGTGTCTCATAGTGTGGCCAGCCATATGGTCTTCTCTGTGCATTGGCTGCTCTGAGCATGAATATCATCCTCAAAGCTTGGTGGACCAGGATGTGCTCCACTCTCTTCCTCCCCTTTCATTTGTTCCTGTGTGCTCTGGTCAGACATGTCTCTCTCTCTGAGCTGCAGCTTCAGTGTTATCCTCTGAAGTAAATTCTTCTGGGGGGAGGGACAGGTGTCCATGTACTTGGGATTGGAGCCAACCCCTCAGACTTCTCCAATGGTTCCTTACTCCATGTTGGCATGTTGCATTCACATCTCGGAGCACTGGGTTAAAGTCTGGTCCCTCTTTCTCTGTGGAGATTTAAATACTACCTTTCCCTTTGGTGGGTTAGTGCCCTGTTCCCTTGCTACCCATTTTTTTCTTTCTTTTCCTCCCCCTCTCTCCTTTTTAGTTGGCTACCATATGTATCCCTGGATTTGGTCTGGCCCCTGCCATACTACCTGGTCCTCACCCAGGAATGTTTGTATACAGTAGCTTTTACCATATGCCCCTTTTGCATTTTTTTTCTTATCTTACCTCAATGGACTCATGTTGCACTTTCACACGCATGTGATACAATGGAAAGCACCATGCCTTGGGTCTGGTGCTCAGAGCCCTCAGAGTCACATCCCTGCTTTTCATTACTCTAAAGAGGTCTCGTGCAGAAGACTTACCTAATGCCATGTGTCTTTTGATCTCTGACTGCTGCTTCCACGAGAGTTGATTGTGGATCCAAGGAAGACAAAATCCTTGACAACTTCAACCTTTACTGTACTTAATATGATCTTCCCATTGGTCCAGCTGTGAGGAGTTGTTATCCATCCTCAATCTTCCTCACCAAGTATTTCAAGTCTGCCTCCCTTTGAGCAAGCAAAGTTGTGTGACCTGCATCCTGCAGGTTGTTAATTGATGTCTTCCGGTCCTGATGCTGCACTCTTCTTCATATAAGCCACCGCCTCCGATGATTTGCTCAGCGTAAATATTGAACAAGTACGGTGAGAGGATACACCCCTGACACACACCTTCCCTGATTTTAAACCCTGCAACATTCCCTTGCTCTGTTTGCACAACTGCCTCTGGATCCACGTACAAGTTCTAAATGAGCCCAGTGAAGTGTTCCGGAATTCCCATTCTTCTCAAGCTTGTCCACAGTTTACTATAGTCCACACGGTCGAATGCCTTTGCCTGGTCAATGAAACACAAGTGAACATCTTCCTAGTATTCTCTGCTTTGAGCCAAGATCCATCTGACATCATCAATGTATCCCTTGTTCCGTGTCCTCTTCTGAGTCAGACTTGAACTTCTGGCAGTTCCTTGTCAATGTACTGCTGCAACTGTTGTTGGATGATTTTAAGCAGGATTTTACTTGTATGTGATATCAATGCTATACTTCTATAGTTTGAGCATTCTGTTGGGTCACCTTTCTCTGCAATGAATACAAATATGGATCTCTTCCAGTCAGTTGGCCAAGTAGCTGTCTTTCAAATTTCCTGGCCTAGACAAGTGAGTGCTTCCAGTGCTGCTTCAGCTTTCCGAAACATTTCAGTGGGTCTTCCGTCCATCCCTGGAATTTTGTTTTTGGCCAATGCTATCAGTGCAGCTTGAACGTCTTTCGGCACCACTGGTTCTTGCTCACCTGCTTCCTCCTGCAACGGCGGCCTGTTGAGGACTTCTTTTTGGCGCAGAGACTCTGTGTGTGCTTTCCATCGTCTCTTGATCCTTCCTGCTTCATCCAACATTTCGCCTATAGAATCTTTCAAGCTTGCAATTCAAGGCTTGAGTTTTTTCTTGAGCTCTTTCAGTTTCAGATCTGCTGAGTGTATTTCTACCTTTTGGTTCTCTAATTATAGGTCCTTGCACATTTCATGATAATATTCGGCTTTGTCTTCCCCAGCTGCCCTTTGGAATTTTCTATTCAGCTCCTTGACTTCATCCTTTCTTCATTTGCTTTAGCTGCTCTATGATTAAGAGAAAATTTTAGAGTCTCTTCTTTTTAAAATACAGCTATTGTAATATAGCTAATTTAGTAAATAGTCATTGAAATGATCGAAGGCACAGAAACAAAGGAGCAACACAGAGTTAGTACTGGCAGGAGGTAGTGACCATGCCTAAGGACAATCAATTCAATGAAAAGGGGGTGTGTTGGAGGCAGTGATCTATATATAGGCAGCTATTGGAACAATATCACATGGAAATCAGAAGCAAATCAAAGCCATGATTTGAGGATTTTAACTCTGGCATCAAAAAGTTTATAACGCAAAGTTAGGAGCAGAAACACAAGAGGTTAATCTTGAGCACATATAACAAGCTATATAATATGGGAGAAGGTATTTGAAGAAATATTACCAGACACGTTGAGGAAAATGCCATGAATTTCAGACCATTAATTATCCTGCTTCACTATTATTAGATATTATCACCGATTCCAGAAATTTAAAATAGGCCATGCACGTGAGGTTCAGAAATGAAACATTGAGGGGTATAGAAGCAGGGAGAGTGCCAAAAGTCATAGGAGCCCAGGAGCATGGTTTTCAATGGCATGTGCAAGCCTTTCTGCACAACTGAATCCACAGATGAAAACACCTGGCACCGGCATTGGGATTGTGCTGGTCTGTCGAGGAGCTCCTGTGGGCGTCCTTGTTCCTCAGGCTGTGGACGAGAGGATTCTGCATGGGGGGGACCACAGAACACACCACCGAGGCTACTGCTCCACTCCTTAGGGCTTCCCACGGGTGCCTGAGCAGACACCTGGAGGTGGGACACTGCGAACTGCAGTGGTCCGCAAAGGCAGGAGAGTTTCCATTGGTGATAAACTTAACCAAGGCCCAGTGCCCTCTCCAGGCAGGGAGTTCTTCTGACAAGATCCATGCCCAGTCTCTTCTTGCCGTCGGATAGTGTGCTGGAAGTGCTACCTTGGAAGGATCAGAGGCGTGGTTAGTCTCTCCTCCATCAGGGCGTGCATCAGCATAGATACCCGTAAGAAGCTGGACTTTACAGAACAAGAAGCTTTTACCAAAGGACTTGGCGGACTGGAGCAGGTCCTCCATGAAGACACAGATGCCTGCACTCATGGGGCAGCTTCATTGCATTAACAAGAGGAAATAAGGATAAGCAGCAGCTCAATGTCCATTTATTTATCTGATAAGGAGCGCAATCATTTGGCTCTGGTTGTGGACACGGCATCCTTCTTCCATGATGACCAGAACCAGGAGGAGCCAGAGTCTCTTCGGACATCCACTTTGATCTTTTGTTTCTGTGACGTTGCTTTCCTCCTGAGTGATGGTCTTGATGCCTCCCACAGCTCATCAGGTCTGCCATCATTAGCTGTGTTACTCTGGGTGGACGAGAGAAACAAATTCATAGACACACTCAGATGTGTCTAAGAGGCTTATATACAAGAGAAGTTGACCATTGAGAAAACATCCCAGCCCAGTCCAGATCCAGTCCATAAGTCCAGTATTAGCCCGTATATCTGAGACCAATCTAAAAAGTCCTCTCCAGACTCACAAAACACATGCAGGAATGCCGAATGCTGGAGGATCACAGGCCAGTGGGTTGGAAGTCTTGTGGATCCAGTGGCAGCAGAAGCATCTCAGCACCAGCAGGGGTCTCCACGTGGCTTCCCTGGCTCCAGAGGTCTGGTTGTATCAGGGTAGGCCCAGTGGCTTCTCCAGCTCCCAGGGCGTAGTGTCATGTGTCTTGTCAGTGGAGAGTCTCCAAGGGAGTGAGCTGAGAGAGAGTGAGTCTCCCGCCTCCAAGGAGGAAATCCAGGAGTTCCCAGAATTCTCAGAAGGCCATGCCCACACAGAGGCCTTGTTGGTTATGATCTGATTGACAGACTAGACTCCACCCCTTCACTCTTAATCCTCTCAAGTCCCAAATTGACACCAGATTATGTACCTACCACATCAGTGTTCAATGCGTCAAACATGTTGAGATTGTCTTGAAATTTGGGTGGGATAGACTCAAGGTCATATTTTGACTCTGGTAGATTTGTTTTTTCTTCAGCTTCATCCTGAACTTACAGGTGACCAGTTCATGGTTTGTTCCACAGTTGGCCCAGCTCTGGTTTTAGCTGCTGATAGTGAGCTTCTTCATCGATTCTACTTACTCACTCACTCTCTCACTGCCACAGAGCCAGTGTGGACTCAGAGTGACCCCCTGTGGGTTTCTGAAACTGTAACTGTGTACAGGAGAAGAAAGCCCAGTCTTTCTCCTATGAAGCTGCTGGTGGTTTTGAACTGCTGACCATTCTGATCACAGCCCACTGCACTACCAGGACTCCTACAGATGTAGTCAACTTGATTTCTGTGTATTCCATCTGGGGAAGTCCATGTGTAGAGTGTGACTCATAGCGACCCTCTAAAGACCTAAAAGTGCATATGTGCAAAAGAAAAAACCTTTTACTCCAACCCATTCTTTCTCTTTTTCCCCACAACGGTTTTATTGGCACATAGTTTACACATCATACAATTCAATCATTCAGTCTTATCAAGGAGAGTTGTACAATTACCATCACATGGATTTTAGAAAATCCCCCCACCATGGTGAAGTCACCTTTAAAGTGAGGTGTGCAACCACAGTCAGTTCTAGTGCTCCCTCCCTCCTCCTGCCTTCATTGTTTATTCCTGAAATCTCTTTCCCTCCCTAACCCCACCCCACCCCTGCATCCCCTATCAACCCTTGTATCAGTTATTTATCACTATGCATCCACTTCTCCCGTCTCTTTTTCCTTTTATGTATTAAAAATAATCAGATTAAAAAAAAAAAGAAACCATTTTAGCTGGGTAAATATTTCCAGAGTATATGCTATGTGATATTCTATTCTAGGTACTGGGGATCCATCAGAGAACAAAACAGACAAACAGCCCTGCTTTGTGAAGCTTAATTCCAGTGAGGGGAGGGAGACAGACAATAAATATAACACATGATTAAATTTTATGTTCTATTGAGCATATATATGATACATATATGTCAACTATATGTTAGCAGATGGTATGTGTTATGGAGCAACATTGAGCCAAAAAAATGAGGAGGGTCTGGGGTGGGGGTGGGGGGGGGATGGAATACAATTTGAAATAATGTGTGTTAGGGTAGGGCTGATTGAGAAGGCGATATTTTATAGGGGCTTAGCCAAGTAGATTTCTGTCAAAATGCCTACGGCAAGAATGTGCCTAGGGCAGAATAAGCCAGTAGGAAAGGCTGGGATCCAAGGGAGACAGCATCACATTAAGCCTTGGCTGTAGTTAGGTGTCCTGGAATCCGTTCCAACTCAGAGCGACCCTATTTCTGTCCAGCAGAAAGAAACGGGCCACCCTCACAATTGTTCTTATGGTTAAGCCATTGTGGCAGACCCCGCGGCAATCCATCTTGTTGAGGGTCTTTTTTTTTTTCCCCCACTGCCCCTCTGCTTTCCCAAACATGATGTCTTTCTCCAGGGACTGGTCCCTCTGGACATGTCCAAAGTACAAGAGCCACAAAGTCTTAGCGATTCTGAGAAGGATTTCTGTTGAGGCGGGGTCACTGCAGGGGTTTGTTTGTCTCAGTTGTCGGTGAAGATAAACTTTAAAAAACTTGCGCCCACGTAACATTTTCCACGTGTACAGTTGAAGACATTGGTTGCAGTGTTTAGATTGCCACTCATTCTTGCCACGATTGCTCATCTGGTTTCGCTACCACCAGCTCAGACCTTCACTCCCCTAAACTTGCCTGTGTTTTGTATTTAGTGTCGGGCAGTGAACTACCAGGTCAGCCGTTTGAACCCACGAGCCACCAGCCACGGTGGGAGAATGATCAGGCTTTTCGGCTCCTTTAAAGATTCATAGACGTGGAAGCGCACAGGGCCAGTTCCACTTTCTGTCCTATGGGGTTGCTATGAGTCAGAACTGACTTGGTGGCAGTGAGTTTGTGTGTTTTTGAGTTGTCTATTTCATCTCAGATAGGTCATCCTTTTATACAGCACATTGCTTAAGACAAGCATTCTTTGCCAGTTAGCTAAACTGTTGTTTAGTTTAACGAGGACTAGAAAATACTTTCATTTCAAGACTGAAAGATGATCTCAGAACCACAGATTTGGGTTTTTCCCAGTCCCAGTGGGTCACGTAGTCTAGCTTAAGAATTTCAAATTCGGTGCTGCATTTTTCCTCTTTGGGATCAGAATTCATCTACTGGGTCCTTGGTCACAATGTTCAGTAGTGGGAGCCGGGCAACCCAGCTGTTCTGGTCTCAGGCAATGAAGGCCGCGGCTCGTGGAGGCGGTTAGACCAGCAGGGCAGAGCTCTGAGTCAAAGGTCGATACACTTTGACTCATGTTTTACAAGCATGACTCTGACAGCTGCGTGGCTAAGACTCTTAGCAGGGCAGAAGTGGAAGGAGAGAGATCACTGGGATGATGGTGTGTGAAGCAGGTGAGAAAACCCGATCAGTAGAGAATATGCTGAGGAGTAAGGGAGACATGGAGAGCGTGGGCCTAGGAGAATCACTAGCCACTGTCACCAGAGATGGAGATGGCTTCCGGTTTGTAGGGGGAAGGGGTGGAGGTTCAACTTTGGCTGTTAGGTTGGCGATGTCTCTAAAACACGCAAAGAGGGGCTCTCTGCACGACGCCATGGCGGTTGGCAAGAACAGCGCCTTACCAAAGGTGGCAAAAAAGGAGCTCAGAAGAAAGTGGTTGATCCGTTTCCTAAGAAAGACTGGTCTGATGTGAAAGCACCCGCTATGTTCAACATAAGGAATATTGGGAAAACACTAGTCACCAGGACTCAAGGAACCACAATTGCATCTGATGGCCTCCAGGGTCGAGTTTTTGAAGCGAGCCTTGCTGATCTACAGAATGACGAGGTTGCCTTTAGGAAAGTTAAGTTAATGACCGAGGATGTTCAGGGCAAAAACTGCCTGACCAACTTCCACGGCATGCACCTGACACGGGACAAGATGTGCTCCATGGTCAAGAAGTGGCAGACCATGACTGAAGCTCATGTTGATGTCAAGGCGACCGATGGGTATCTACTTCGTCTGTTCTGTGTTGGTTTTACTAAAAAATGCAATGATCACATTCGGAAGACCTCTATGCTTATCACCAGCAGGTCCGCCAAATCCGAAAGAAAATGATGGAAATCATGACCCGAGAGGTGCAGACGAATGACTTGAAAGAAGTGGTCAATAAATTGATTCCAGACAGCATTGGGAAAGACATAGAAAAGGCTTGCCAGTCTATTTATCCTCTCCATGATGTGTTTGTCAGAAAAGTAAAGATGCTGAAAAAACCCAAGTTTGAATTGGGAAAACTCATGGAGCTTCATGGTGAAGGTGGCAGTTCTGGAAAAACTACTGGAGATGAGACAGGTGCAGAAGTGGAGCGAGCTGATGGCTATGAGCCAACAGTTCAAGAATCTGTTTAAAATTCAGACTTAATGTTAACAAATAAAAGATCTTATTGTGATAAAAAAAAAAAACGCAAAGAGAAAAACACATGATCATGGCGTTTCAGAGAGGAGACTAAATTGGGTCTTATCAGCGTAGAGTTGATGTGGGAAGCGATGAGCCTGGGCAAAATGTTAGAACTGGTATGTGTTATGGAGCAACATTGAGCCAAAAAATAAGGAGGGTGGAGAGAAGAGACAAGGGGACCGCTGGGAAGTGGCTCTCCCGTGGTCACTTTACACTGGAGAGAAGAATGGGGAAGCAGGAAAGCCAGGAGTGTGTAGTCTTTCAGATGTCAGGTGCAGAAAGCGTATTCGAGAGGAAGGAGTGATCCGGTGGATCACTACTGAGAGGCTCCCTAAGAGGAGGACTGCAAAGGGGGCCCTGGGACCCCGGACCTCCCAGGTTACTGGTGGCCTTGCCAAGCATGGCGGAGGATACCTTGCTAGAGGGCTTTAGGGAGGACTCCAATGAGAGACACTTCGTTTATGTAGCTACTCGGTGGGGGGGGGGGCCTTGCTGCAGGGAAATGGGGGTGGTAGCAGGTGGAAGAAATAGTGAAGAAGGATATACGAGGGGGTACCATCCCCCCAAAAACCCGGAATTGTGCTGGACGGAGCATTCCTAGAGGGACATCAAGCAACTCTCTCCGAGTCAGTGCACCCCGTGGTGGTGTCGCATGGGAAGGTTCTCTCTGGTCACAGTGAATTCTTTTGGAAAAGCAGTTTCATTCAAAGCTCTCTTTTTTGGGGGGATGGCTGTTTTAAGAGAACAGTGTGCAGCGTGTGGCTGTGAAATCTTGTTTCCTGCGTAGGAAAAATGCCGCAGAAACTGTTGTGACGTTGAACATGGCTTACAAGGACAGCGCTACGGGGCAAACTCAAGTGTGCGCGTGGTTTTCTTGTTTCAAAAAAGGTGAAATGTCAATTGATGACAAACCTTGTTCTGGACGTCCATCAAATTCCGGAAAAGATGACACATCTACTTATAATGTATTTGGAGTTTGTTCCACCAGGTCAGAGTGTTAATCAACCTTTGTGCATAGACGTTCTGAAAAGATTGTATAACAACGTGTGACAGAAAAAGGCCTGATTTGGGCAGACGGGGGACTGGTTTTGCCACTACAACAATGTACCTGCTCATGTAGTGAGTTAGTTAGTTTATTTTGCCAACCTGGCCGATAAACACAAGTGGGGTTAATTGAAGGGCAGAGGGATAAATGGCTCGGTGAGCCTCGCTTTTCGAGTTCTTGGGTCTCTTGCTTTCTGATGGTCGGACCAGGGTGTAGCTGCCTTAGCCAGTTCCCTGCTTCAGCAGGCAAGGCTCACTTCCTGCAAGACATCCCTGAGGAGAAGCCACATGGACCTACCCCGATGCAGCCCTGGGTGCTGGAGCAGCCGCATGGAGACTCCTGCCAGCTGAGATGTTTACACATTCACGGACTCCGCTTTCCTCCTGCAGTTGGCCTCATTGCCTCTGTTTTGTGAGATGGAGGAGGACTTTGTGGATTGGTGTTGGACAGATGGGTTAATGGGTTAATGTTGGACTTGTGGGCTTGGGCAGCACTGGGTTGGGATGTTTTCTTGATGCGCACTTAACCTTTATATAAAACTCTCTCTTGTACATGAGTTTCTGCGGATTTGTTTCTCTAAAGTACCCAGACTAACACATGTAGCCATCTCAGTGCACCAGTTTTTGGCAAAACACAGCATATCTCTCTTGCCCCAAGCACCTGCCTCACCTGACCTCACTCCATGTGACTTCTTTTTGTTTCTGCAAATGAAGAGGGACGTGAAAGGACTGCGATTTGATGACATAGAGGAGGTGAAGGAAAAATGAGGGAGGTGCTGTCAGCCATCCAAACAGCTGAATTTGAAAAATGTTTCCAAGAATCGAATAGCAGATTTGACAAATGTATTAAGTGTCATGGAGAGTATTTTGAAGGGGATAAGGTTGTTTTATAAAAGACAACAACATGTCAACACTGACCAATGATTACACGGAAGGTCAATGGGTTAAATGTACCAGGCAGGAGAAAGAGAGTGGCACAATGGATACAATGGACGCATATATGGATTGTGATAAAGAGTTGTATGAGCCCCTAATAAAATGATTTAAAAAAAAATAAAAGACAACAACAACATAGCTTTGAAAAAAATTCTATTGGGGGGTGGGGTATCCTCTCATATACAACTTCTAAAGATAAGGGTTGATTCTTTCCTCAATACTCACATCTCCTCGGTCATCAATCCAGTCTATGCTCCCTCTAAATCCTCTCCCCCGATCTCCACTTCTCACGGACCTGCAGCACCATGCGGGCATCACTAGTGTGCTAGGGTCTGCCTGGAAGCCACAGGGACAGGCTTCATTTCCTGACTGGGGTGATGGGCGCTTACGTAGGCATCTGAATCACTTAGGTTCCTAGGACCAGCTGACGATGATGCACTTCACTGGGATGCTTTGAAGTGAGTTTAATAACAAGACTCTTTGCAAAAGAATGGACGGTGTGTGTGGAAACTAACCACCAAGATTGGGGCAGTTTCCTGGGACTAGTCACCCTGGGGGTTCTGCTATATAGGCCTGAAAAGGGTCCTGAGAAGGGAGAGAGTGGGAGATCGCAGGCTCTAGACATCTCTGTGAGACTGGAGGGAATTAGACATGAGGGTGGCCCCTGACAACCAAACCCACCGGAAGAGACAGGATAGGAAAGTAAACCATGAGATGGTTGGTGTTATAGTTACATAAGTCTGTTGTCAATTTGAGACTCAAGGGTGAAGGGGTGGAGTTTAGCCTGTCAATCAGGTCACAGCTTGATGACCTCATCTGGAGCAGCTCAGGAGATAAATAGCTCGCTGGAAGGGGGGCATTCACTCACTCCCTGGGAAGCATTCCTGCAGACAAGACACATGGAGCTATGCTAGAGCCCTGGAGCTGAGATGCCACCGCCACTGGATCCACAAGACTTCCCGCCCACTGGCCTATGATTTCCCTGCATTTGGCGACATCGCATGTGCTTCATGACTCTGAAAAGGACTTTATAGATTGGTATTGGACATATGGGTTAATATCGGACTTATGGACTTGATCTGGACCGGGTTGGGATGTTTACTCAATATTCGATTGCTCTTGTATATAAAGTTCTTTCTTGTACACATATGATTGTCAATGAATTTGTTTCTCTAGTCTACCCAGACTGACACAGTGGGTCTTTCAATCTGTGACTGACGTGTTTGGAGACCAACTATCTAGTTGGGGGTTGGGGTGGTTGAGGGAGCAGAAGTCTCCTCAATTGTATTCAGCCAGCTGATAAAGGGGAAAGTGTCTCTCACTCAGCAAGCACTAAGGAAAACATTGTTGTGACTAAACCCAGCTGGGAGACAGGAGAAATGAGCAGATAAGATCGGATCAGGCCCAGGCCTTGGAGACTCTGGGCTGTACTGGGTCCTTAGGATCAAGACCGCGCCTAGACAACATCTCAAGCTTCCTGGGCTGAGAACGTGTCCCTTCCCTCCTGGATGTTACAAGTTCCCTGGGCAAACTTCTTGGTAAGGGATTTCCCAAGGAGGAGCCCAAACTGCCATGGACTCTTTGACACAGAAATGGAAGTTTGCCCGAAGACAGTTGGGTTTCTCTAGGCAGATGAATACCCGGGCCTCATGTATCAAGGCGCGGTAGGTTAAGTAAGGATTGGATGGTTAGCAATAGGTCAGCAGTTGGAACTTCCCAGCCACGTCTCAGGTGAAAGAAGAGGCAAGATGTACAGTCCTGGGAACCCTGTGGGGGCAGTTGTTCTCTCTTATTGGGTTCTGAGTTAGGCTTGCCTCGATGGTACCATCCTTCATTCTGGTCACATGCCAACCCTGCGGGGGCGTTGACTCTCCTCACTGTGCCAAAGGCACCGGGGTTTGGAGCTGGAGCTCTGAGATCCACACCATTCAAAACAGACACAGGTGCTGTCTAGCGCCATCCCTGCAGCAGGCTAATTTGCCACACTGCCAAGAATGAAAGGGAGGAGGAGGGGGCTGCAGTCAGTGGGGTGGGGGTGGGGGGTGGATGACAAGGATGAAGGGGACAGAGCCTGGAGAAGGAGACTGAAACCTTGGTCTCCCCTTGGGCTCCTCTTCCTTGAGGTAGTGCCCTCCTCTCTCTTCTGCCCAGATGGGGTAAGTGCCCTTCCAAGGACTTATGCCTGGCTGGCATCTGTCTTGCCATGGCAGCTCTGAACCCCCTTAGTCTTCCAGGGGGCTTGGCACCTAGTAGGTGCTCAGTGAGTGTGATTGGATGAATGAGACTAAGACTTCATGAATGAATTAAAAACAGGTGTGTGGAGTGGGTCAACTGTAAGCCCCCCTTCCACTCAAGGACAGGCAACCTGCTGACTGCCCTGTAATTCCAAGTGTCCAGTGCAGTGCTTGGCAGGGTCAGTGCCCAGAATCTTCTGTATGAGCTGACGGGCCAGATCCGGGCTGGCCTCCTCCTGGACTCTGACCAGGCCCACCCTTCTCTCCGTGTGTCTGGTCAGGACAGAACACCCAGTACTCGCTCTTGTACAAGCAGCGGCAGAGCCCTGCCTGGGCTCGTTGTGTCCTGGCAGAGACCAGGTCTTGGCGTTTCCCAGGAGGGAGTTAGAGAGGGGCTCAGACTGCCTGGGGGCATCTAGCAGCAGGGATCCCAGCTCAGACACAGGCTGCTAGTGATGATCCTGCAAGCCCTGGCTGAGGGCGCCCACGAGGGGGGGGGGGGAACAATGCTTGAGTTGCGCCACCGCCAGGCTTCCCTGGAGAGGGAAGGGGGGCCATCCTGAGCCTGCTCCCCCTTCCTCCCCAAGCCCTAGCTCTGGGTGAAACTCCCTCCTGCCTCGAGTTCGGGAAACTTTCGGAGTTTTCCTCTCCCTTCGTCACCTGCGGCGAGAGGTGTCTCCCGCGCGAGGGGACCGTCCTGGAGGCTCGCGGCGCCCCTATTTCCCGGGTAGTCTCCTCCTTCTCGGGCTGCCCGGGCTCGTGAAGGGCGGAGTCGGCGGTCCGCCCGGCCCGGCGCTCAGTGCAGAGGAATTCTCCCAATTCCGAGCCTGCTCTCCTCCTCCTTTTCCTCCTCCTCCTCCTCCTCCCTCTGGGCGCCCGCGCCTCCCCCTCGGCTAGTCCCTCCTCCCCGGGACGCCTCCTCCGGAATCAGCTCCCTGCTTTTTTGTTTTGGAGCTGGGGGCTGCGAGTGCGCGCGGAGAAGGCGAGCTGGCCGTGCAGCCCGCTGCCCCCCGCCCCTCCCGGCCGGTCCCCGCAGGGCGGAACGGGACGACCGGCGGCCACCGACGGCGGCCATCTGCTCCCGGAGCCGACTCGCCTGGAACTCCTGTTGAGTGTGTGTGCGCGCGCGGGCCCCAGGGGCCGGGGAGCTGTAGGGGCGCGCGCCCCGGGACTGCGTCCCCTCCGACCAGGGTCCTCGGGCTCGGATCGGGGTCAGCGACAGGCTCCGAAACTGCTGAAGAACTAAGCGGACAAGAGTCCACCCAGCGAGTGGCCCCAAGTGGCTTCGCCGGAGTGGGGGCTGGCCTCTTAGCGGGTGGGGAGAGGGCGTACCCCCCCCACGCCCCAGGCCCGCCTCGGGCCGGTGGGCAGGGGCCGGAGGGGCCGGCTTGTTGTGTAAGGCGCAGTCCTTGTTGTCCCGGCCTGCCTCCTGGGGAAGCCGGACACATCCACCCTTGGACAGGATTCAGGAGGCCGGGCGGCCTTTCCCCTTACCCCTCTTGGATTTTCCGGATGTTTGAAAGCCCAGTAGCCCAGGAGGAGGCAGGAGGCAGGAGCTGATCTGCGGAGGAATGCGAGAGCCTCCCAGGCTCCAGCGGTGACAGGGTCTGGAAGCCGGGTGACTCCGAGCTCTGAGCTCTCTGCCTGCGTTTCAGGAACTTCGCACCAGTGGAAAGTCTTGCACTGCGAGGGCTAGTTTCTGGAGTTACTGGACTTTTTATCTGGGAGTGGGAAGAGGGAGAACCACCCCCCTCTGCTATACCCCCTTTGTCAGGGGCCTTTAAGGAGCAGGAAGGAAGGGGTGTCCCTGAGCCCTCCTTGCTCACAGTTCGGGGACAGGGACTCTGTCCTGAAGAGAGGGAGGCTGGGCAGCATCCATGGGTGCTGAGACCCCACCTTAGGCTGGGGCTGAGGACCAGAGCTGCCAAGACAGGCTGGTGTGCTGTTGGAGGCTTCTCCTCCCTCTGGGACCACCCTGGGTTGGGGGGAAACCCTCTCCCTCATTTCTACCACCAGGCCCAGCCATGGCCCTCAAAGGCCGCGCACTCTATGACTTTCACAGCGAGAACAAGGAGGAGATTAGCATCCAGCAGAACGAGGACCTGGTCATCTTCAGCGAGGTCTCACTGGACGGCTGGCTGCAGGGTCAGAATAGCCACGGGGAGACGGGGCTCTTCCCAGCCTCCTATGTGGAGATCCTGCGACCCACCACAGCTGGGCCCAAGGACACCCACTCCTCAGGCAGCCTCTCCGACTCCCTGGGCACCCAGGTGAGCCTCTACGCCAGCTCCAATGTGGCCTGCGCAGTCAGGAGTGGCCAGGGCAGCAGCTCCCTCTCCCACCAGGGCAGCTTCGAGGAGGACGATGATGACGACTGGGACGACTGGGATGACGGCTCCACGGTGGTGGACGAGCCGCAGGCTGGTGCGTTGGGCACCAATGGGCACCCCCCGCTCAACCTCTCCTACCCAGGTGCCTACCCCAGCCAGCACATGGCCTTCCGGCCCAAGCCCCCCCTGGAGCGGCAGGATAGCTTGGCATTGGCCAAGCGAGGCAGCGTGATGGGGCGCAACCTCAATCGGTTCTCCTGCTTCGTCCGCTCTGGCGTGGAGGCCTTTATCCTGGGCGACGTCCCCATGATGACCAAGGTCATTGAGACATATGCCATTGAAATGGGGCCTCTTGGCCCCCAGTGGAAGGCCAGCCCCCACCCCTTTGCCTGCACGGTTGAGGACCCCACCAAACAGACCAAATTCAAGGGCATCAAAAGCTACATCTCGTACAAGCTCACCCCCAGCCACGTGGGCTCCCCTGTCTACCGGCGCTACAAACACTTCGATTGGCTCTACAACCGCCTGCTGCACAAGTTCACGGTCATCTCGGTGCCCCACCTGCCCGAGAAGCAGGCCACTGGCCGCTTTGAGGAGGACTTCATCGAGAAGCGGAAGCGGCGGCTCATCCTCTGGATGGACCACATGACCAGCCACCCGGTGCTCTCCCAGTACGAGGGCTTCCAACATTTCCTCAGCTGCCTGGACAACAGGCAGTGGAAGATGGGCAAGCGCCGGGCCGAGAGGGATGAGATGGTGGGAGCCAGCTTCCTATTGACCTTCCAGATCCCCACCGAGCACCAGGACCTGCAGGATGTGGAGGACCGTGTGGACACCTTCAAGGCCTTCAGCAAGAAGATGGACGACAGTGTCCTGCAGCTCAGCACCGTGGCGTCTGAGCTGGTGCGGAAGCACGTGGGGGGCTTCCGCAAGGAATTCCAGAAGTTGGGCAGCGCCTTCCTGGCCATCAGCCACTCCTTCCGGATGGACCCTCCCTTCGGCTCCGAGGCCCTCAACAGCGCCATCTCTCACACGGGCCGGACCTACGAGGCCGTGGGCGAGATGTTCGCCGAGCAGCCCAAGAATGACCTATTTCAGATGCTGGACATGCTCTCTCTCTACCAGGGCCTGCTCTCCAACTTCCCGGACATCATCCACCTGCAGAAAGGTAAGACCCGGCACAGGCAGGAGACTCTGCTGGGCCCCAGGGCCCCTGCGGTGTCCCAGGCAGGAAAGACCAGCTCATCTCCTCTGCTTTATTCACTCAACAAATGTCTTGAGCACCTACTGTGTGCCTAGTGGGTACAAGGAGGTTGAGTTAGACGGGTGGAGCTCACTATTTCCGCCCTTGTGGACTCTTGGTTCATTCATCCATTTCACTACCAGGCCTCGAGCCTCTTCAAGGAATCTGCTAACACAGGATGGATCAGGTCCCAGGCCTCATCTCAGGGGAGCCCCCGGGTTCATGGTGACACACACAGATCCTGATAACAGGAACACAGAGTGGCTGCCAGCCCCCGCCCGCCTGTCCCTCCCCCATTTGTAGTGTCAGAGCCTATTTCCATCCCCCACCTATCTCCAGAGCACCCTGTCTGTGCGTGCATGCGTGCGTGCGTGCACTTGTGCTTTCCTGCAGGAGGGTTCCTGCCTTGGTTTGCAGACCAAGAAAGAATCTGGTGTCCAGGGAAGGGTGTTTGTAGCCCAAGCTGAGCCTGTCCCTTCCTCCCTCTACCTCCCCAAGGACACGTCTGTGTTGGCTCATTCCCAAGCCCAGTTTTTGGTTCTTGTGTCCCTCCTCTGCAAGGGGTGGGGGGCAGGGTGGGCCCCTGCCTGTGACCGCTGGGGCTGTCGAGGAGCTGCCAGGGAAATGACTCATCGGAGGTCAAACAGGGGCACTGGGCTGGGTCAAGGGAGTGGAACCAGGGGGCCAGGACACTGCCCACAAAACCGCATCCCACTCTGCCAGTGGAAGCCTGCTTCTGCACCTCTCCAGCCTCCCGCCCCCCACCCCCTGCCCAAGAAGTGAGTCAGGGGCGCGCTGGGCCTGGCAGGTGGCTGAGCATGGGGACAGTATCCAGGGCAGATGTCAGGAGAGAGGTGTGGCCCTCCCTGGGGCTGTAGGGTAACTGGAATAATGCCTGCTGGGTGTGGGCCCCCACTCCCTGGACCCCAAGTCCTGAGGTCAGACCTGGCTTTGGTGGATAGTTTCATTCTGGGTGGGACCGGAGGCAGGGCTCTTGGGCAAATGTGTCCCCCCACCCTCAGCACCCAGGAGAGTCTGGGGCAGTGGTTCTCAAGCTTCCTAATGCTGTGACCCTTTAATACAGTTCCTTATGTGGTGGTGACCCCCTCGACTATAAAATTATTTTCGTTGCTACTTCCTGTCATTTTGCTACTGTTATGAATCGGGCGACCCCTGTGAAAGGGTTGTTCGACCCTCAAAGGAGTCACGACCCACAGGTTGAGAACCGCTGGTTTGGGGCAAGTCAGCCTGCCCTCCCACTCCTGCCTCCTCTTCCTCCTTCCTCTGCCCCACTTTCTACCACCCACCTTCACCTCCTCCTCCTTCTCCTCCTCCCTTCTCCCCTCAGCTCCAGGAGACACAGCCCAGTTTGGCTCTGTCCCATTTGTTCGGAGTTCCTAGGAAGTGTCTCCCCCAACCACTCTGCCCCAACCTTAGTTTCCAGTGGAAATTAGCTTAGCGCAGGGGGCCCAGGGAGGGGAAGGGGCTGGCTCCTGGGGAGGGTCTGGCCAGGGCTAGAGTGATGGCAGAGAGCTGGCTCTGAGCTTCAGGGAAAGGCTGGGACAGGAGAGAAGTCAGGGGTTGGTGGGGGTGGGGTGGGGGGTGGCACTGGGGCAGGTGTGTCCTGGGGCGGAAGTGGAGCCACGTGTATCGCCCGCACTGGGCTGGCAAAGCTGGTTCAACCAGCTCCCTGGAAGGCCTGCTCCGGTGTGGGCAGTGAGAGGCAGGGGCTTTCCACAGCTTCCCCAAGCGGAGGTCCCAGGTGCCAGGACTCCCAGGCTCACACTGAAGGAAGCCCACCTGGCCTTTGGGACCTGGGGCAGGGAGACCCAGCTGAGAGAAGCCATTTGGGGGCCTACGAGTGAGGGAGGGAGGGGTCACCAGCCCTCTGGGGTGCGATGCACTCAGCCACAGGCAGAGAGAGCCTGACCTACCTTCCCTCACCCCCTCCTTATCAGGCCAAGCCCTCTGGGGTTTTGCATGTTGCACCCCAAGGCTTGTGACCTGGGGTAAGTGGAGACCCCCCACAGCCTGTCCGGGGTCCCATATTGGCTTGGTGGGTGGAACCCTTCTCCGGAGGAAGGAGCAGTGTCGGTAACCCCTGGGTTCCAGGAGTCTGGGAAGAGACCCAGGCAGGGAGTTGGGCTACTAGGATTGGGGTAGAGAAGGCTTCTGAGGGGACCTGTTTCTCCCCTCAGTCACTCTATTAGTAACATAGGATACAGTGGCTACTTGGGGTGAGAAGGCCAACCAATTGGGACCCCGCCTACCGGCCCAGCCCGTGAAGCTCAGTTGGTGGGGTGGGGGGACGGGGGTCTCTGGAGCCATGTAATTAACTGTGTATACGGGGCAGTTTTGAGTATAGGGGAGCCCCGGTAATTATCTGAGGGCAACAAGGGGAACTAGGTCTGTCCAGGCAAGCCGGGACTTGTGGTCCCTGGTGGGAGAGGCAGCAAGGGCAGGGCTCAGGTTTGGGCTCCAACCTAGGTCTCTTCCCAATTCAGGGAGATCCTGGGGTGGGGGAGCAGCCCTTTCTCAGGTGCACTGGGGTGTGCGGACCCAAGGAGCTGGAGCTGGAGTCCAGGGGTGCCTGACCTCACAGCCCAGCCTGCTTCCACTGAGCCAGGCAGTAGGCATAGGCTCCCCAAGAAGAGATGGGCCAGGAGAAGGAGGAGGGACCACGGGGCATCCCTGGAGGGGCTGGGAAGCCCAAAGGCTGGTGGCCAAGGAAAGGGGACAGACAAGGGGCATAAGACCTTGCCTAGGTCAGGTGGGTACAGCCAACCTGTCCCCTCCGTATCTGAGCTCATCTAATCCCCATTCCTTCCCCTTCCACACACCAAAAAAAAAAAAAAAAGAATACAGTACTCTCACTGTGAGCCCCCTCAGCTGGCCTGTGCTGCCAGCCACGGACAGTGGCGCAGTGTGTACACAGTGCCCCACGCCATCCTGAGCTCTCATTCCATGCCAGTCATGCTCTTCAGCACTTTCTACATCATCGCGGACTTACACTGTTCTAGAACAACCGCCCTGCCTCTGCTATGGTTCCGTCGCACGGTGACCCCTGTAGGACAAACGACAGCTGCTTCATGAGCTTTCCCAAGCTGCAAACCTTTCCGGAAGGAGAAGGGCCTCTCTTGTCTCCCTCAGCGCAGCTGGTGTGTTCGAACTGCCAACCTTTTGGTGAGCCAGCCCATCTCTTTCCCCGCTGTGCCACCAGGACTCCTTTCAAATGCAGCCTTAGGGCAGGTGGTCTGACCCCCAGCGGACCCAGGTGGAGACGCTGAGGCAGTCCACCGCCCTGGTGGTGAGCCATTGTCAGCAGCATGGGCCCGTTGGACAGCTGAGAGTTGAGACGCAGGCAGAGCAGAGCGGTGGTTTGCAGAAGGTGACAAGCTGGGGCTGTCTCCTAGGAACCACCAACTTTGCTCGGGTGCGGACTATACCTGCCGGAGGTGGGGATCAGGTAAACTGAGGGGATATGCCTGGGGCCCTGGGCCTGGGCATCCAGTTGTCTGTCCCTGCTCCTGGGTCCCGAGACCTGCAGCCCAGGAGTCTGTTCTCCTGCTCAGACTCCATCCTAAAAGGCAAGTAGAGGGGAGGCTGTACAGGTCTGAGCTCTGGGGTTCCCCCTTCCCTGACCTTTAGCCCAAAGGGTAGGGCACATCAGCTGCGCTGGGCCCCGGGATGGGGTGGGCTGTGTGGCCTTCTCTTCACCCCCAGGCCGCATGCAGGAGAAACCATTGATGGCAGGTCCACCCCACCCCTCCCACCCCACTGCTCCCAGACTTTGTCAGGCAGGTGGAATCCAGGCCAGTCCCGGGTCCCCTTTCAGGTCGGTCCCTCTTGGTGAAACTCAACCCCAGCTCCTTTGTCATGCTGCTTTCCACCCTGCTCCTTCTGGTCCTTCCTGCCCCCTCCTCCCCCCTGGGGACTTTTGTGAATGTTTCAGTCCATTGTGTGAGGCCTGAAGGAGGGGCTCCTTTACAGCAAATGTGGGGCCCCTCTCCCAGTAGTGGGATTCTTCTGGGCCAGGTAGCCCCTACTGGTGGGGCAAGATGAAGGTTGGAAGCCTCTAGGCAACCCCCTGCCTCACCCCCCCCCCAGGGCCCCATTTTCCTTGGAATTGTGGGGTGGGATGGAGATAGGGCTTTGACAATGGTCTTTGAGATTTTATCCCAGGCCTTAGGCACTGGACTTGGGGTGATTCCCCTCTTCTGCTCCCAGGAATGGGCAGTGGGGATGGACAGGGTCAAGGAGGTGGTCCAGCGGAGGCAGAGGGAGGATGGAGTCCATTTGGGGCTGGGGGCTGCAGGGTGCTTTGGGGTCTGTGTGAGCAGCCTCCAAGCCTCCAGAGGTCCTTGAAAGTGGGAGTGTTGGCTCCTCAGCCTTGCACCTGCCAGTTGCCATGGGAGCTGCCACGGGGAGGGTGTCCGTGGGACCCTTTTGGGGGAGACAAGGCCCTCTCACCAGAGCCCTGGCAGGGTGGGAGAGTGGCGCCCTGGAGCTGAGCCTTGGAGGATTGAATTTACCACTGGTGAGAACCGTGAGGTACAGAGAGCCCGTGCCCTTCCCACAGTGCACCTGCTGGGGCGGGGGGTGGGGCGGTAGGGAGGAGATGAGGCTCATTGTGCAAGTGAGGAGCTGTCATCTTGGGGATGGCCTTTCCGTAGTGTCATAGGAGAGTGGGGCCGATGTTACCTCAAATGACCTCCCTCATCTGTCAGGACCGTGCAGACAACTGGGCAAGCACATGCTTTCGGAATACTCCATCCCGACCGCCTGTGGGGGAAGAGCCAGGATCAGATGGTCCCTCACGCCTCCTTCTTATCTCTCCCACCCCTGGCAGGGCCCACAATGGCTGGCCCCTGAACTACCCACTCGGCCCAGCTGTGCTGGCTAGATTCCAGGTAGCCACACCAGGGCATCTGTTTACATCTGGGAGGAGGCGGCCGCTGGCTAAGACTGAGTCCCAGCGTGTAGAAGCTGGGGCCTGGCACCCTGAAAGCACTCCATCAACGCATCTCAGACAACTTGAGTAAGGGTGACAAGGCCCCCACGAGAGCCCTTCTTCGGGGACATGGGGACAAGCATGGGGATGAGGGGTCCAGTAGGCACTTTTGAAGCGCTTGGAGGTCCACCCATCGGCCAGTCCCTTCTCACCGCCTCAGTGACTGAGAGTCCATCCTCCCAACTCCCATCCTCACCCCAGGGGTAAGTCCCAGCCCGGGCAGACTTCACCCCTTCCCAGCACCTGCCCTGGCCAACTGCAGGCCAGCATTGCTTCAGGTGATTCTGACTCAGACCTGCCTCCCAGGGTTCCCAAGGATGTCACCCTACCAGAATCAGACTGCCTCCATTAGGCTTTCTTTTTTTTAAAAAAAAAATCATTTTATTGGGGGCTCGTAAAATTCTTATCACAATCTATATATCCATCCACTGTGACAAGCACATCTGTACATATGTTGTCATCCTCATTCTCAAAACATTTGCTTTCTACTTGAGCCCTTGGTATCAGCTCCTCATTCCCCCCTCCCTGCCTCCTCTTCCTCATGAACCCTTGACAATTTATAAATTGTTATTTTGTCATGTCTTACTACACTGTCTCACGTCTCCCATCACCCAGTTTTCTGTTGTCTGTCCCGCAGGGAGGGGATTATATGAAGATCCTTATAATCGGTTCCCCCTTTTTACCCCACCTTCCTTCCACTCTCCCAGTATCACCATTGTCACCACTGGTCCTGAGGGGTTCATCTGTCCTGGATTCCCTGTTTCCAGTTCCTGCCTGTACCAGTGTACACCTGTGGTCTAGCCAGATTTGTAAGGTAGAATTGGGATCATGATAGTGGGGAAGGGGATGCATTTAGGAACTAGAGGAAAGTTGTATGTTTTCATCATTGCTACACTGACTGGCTTGTCTCCTCCCTGAGACCCTTCCATAAGGGGATGTCCAATTGCCTACAGATGGGCTTTGGGTCCCCACTCCCCTTCATTCACAATGATATGATTTTTTTGTTCTTTGCTGCCTGATACCTGATCCCATGGACACTAGGGCTCTTTGTTAAAAGAATTCGTCAAGTATCTTTAATCTAGAACTTCACTTTGCTCTCTAGTTGCCGGTTGATGCGGTTGGATTCTTCTCCCCAGGCTCCCCCTGCTTTTCCGCCCTCTGGTCCCTGGTGTGGGATCTGAGGATGGAGCTCTGCCTGAAGCACTGGGGAGGCCCCCCCATGCCCTGCACCCCTTTCCATTCTCCAGAAGTGGCACTTGATCAGGGCCTTGAATTATGAATAGGATAGGGAGCCAGCAGGCAGAGGTACGGCGGGAGGAAAGAGCAGCTGAGTTTGATGAGCGGAGAGTCACCTGACACAGGATCAGAGCAGGAGCTTCTACGCTGGCTTCCCGAGGGTCTCACGTGCCGGCAATGAGAATGACCTTGTTCTGCAGGCAGTCGAGCGCCGAGGCCCATTGGGAGCGCGTCTGGAGCCCTGTGCGCCTTTGCATGCTGGGAGCACGTGTCTGCCTGAAGGCATGGAGGCCCACGGGACCATAGCAGCAGGGCATCGAGGAGCAGGCTGGGACCTGCTCAGCCCATGTGGATCAGGCTCTGCTGTGGGCTGCACAGACAGAATGGGGCTCAAGCCCTGTCCTCTCTGAGATCACAGCCTAGGAGGCAGGCAGTCACAGAACCCTGGGGTCCAAGGAGCCCGAGAGTGTGCCGAGCAGGCTTCCTGGGGGAGGCGTGCTGTCTGAGCTGATCATGAAAGACGATGAGGCCTGGGGGCCACAGGGACAGCCTGGGCCTGGAAATAAGGACATCTAGCAGAGATGACCGCATGGGGGCGCTAAGGATGGTACAGGTTTGGAGGCAGGAGGGTGCCTTTACTGTAGGATGTACTGGCGGAGAGGGCTTGGGGATGCACTGCAGAGAGAACCCGTGATTTGCACCATCAGGATCCAAGTTGAGCAGAGAGTGCTGTCTGCCTCTTGGGGGGGGCGGTTCAGGGTGGGCGTAGGGGGCGAACAGAAGAGACCCGAGCCCCTAACCCACCTTGTCCTCCACTCTGCCCGTGCCAGGCGCCTTCTCCAAGGTGAAGGAGAGCCAACGCATGAGCGACGAGGGCCGCCTGGCGCAGGAGGAGACCGATGGCGTCCGCAGGCGCTGCCGCGTGGTGGGCTTCGCCCTGCAGGCAGAGATGAACCACTTCCACCAGCGCCGTGAGCTCGACTTCAAGCACATGATGCAGGACTTCCTGCGCCAGCAGATCATCTTCTACCAGAGGGTGGGCCAGCAGCTGGAGAGGACGCTGCGCATGTATGACCACCTCTGACCCCAGGCCGCTGGCCCCACCCGCCCTGGGCCTGGTCACTACAGCAGCCTGCTCGCCCCACCTCTGCACCAGCAGTGTCTGGGCAGCCGGGGTGGGCCAGGTTGGCAGCCGGCCTCTCCGCCCCAGAATGGGCTTTGGAGGAGTTGTGGACACTCCCGGGGGACCCCCTTGGGCCTCAGAGGTGGGGGCACAGCAGGCGGGGGAAGGGGACCAGGAAGCCTCCAGGTCAAGACCTGGCTGCTGGCCAGTCACTTAGGGCCAGGGCCTCGCGTCAAGCCCAGCCCTCTCTGTCAGTCATCCCATGGACTTCCTTTTAGGAGGGCCAGCTACGGGAACGAGGCAGGGTGACCGCGGTGAAGTTAGGGGCTCCTGGAAGCTCGTTAGGGAAGCTGTCAGGGAAGACACCGACACCCCCACCCCCACCCCCAGAGTCCTTGACATTGGAGCAGGGTCTTGAAGAACCACAAGGAAACGGACAGAAGGACATTTGAGGAAGAGGAACCCCGTGGGCAAGGGATGAGGCTCAAAAGCATCTCCCACTTTGTCCCCTAACCTTGCTTTTCCCAAACAAGTCTGGTGCCTTCCCAGTGGGGGTTCCAGCCCTCCAGGCAGAGGGAGGGGCCTTCTTTACTCACAGTGTCCCCCTCCCTTGTTCCCCTGAGCCATCCCATGACCCCTCCCAAGGGCCCCACAGGCTGAGCTGCCTCTTCCCGTGGTTAGGGGGTCTGCGCAGCCCTGGAATAACGCCTCACACTTCAGAGCAGGCCCTGGCCTCCGCAGGCACTCAGGGGCCCCAGCCCCCGCCCCATCTTCTCTGGCTGCCTGTTCCACAGCGAGGCACCTAGGGGGGCACTGGGAACAAGCACTGCCTGCCCCCTCCTCTCCCCAAGGCTCCTGGGTCCACCTGCTCACGGCTTGCTCGGCTGTGACATGTCCCTCTGCTCCCAGGGTCAGGCTGCCTGGTATCCTCCAACCGATGTTTACATCCTCAGGGGCTGCTGCCTCCCCCACCCCTGAGGCCAAGCTGTGGTCAGCAGCAGGATGGGGGTGGGCAGCTGCCCCGCCCCCCAGGAGGTAGTGGCTGGCTCCTGGCTCCGGCTGCTGCTGCTGCTTGAATCTTTTTTTTTCCCCTTGATAAACCTTTTACAATTAAAATGACAACTTCATGACGTCTTCTGTATGGTGATTATGGGGGCGAGGGGAAAGATAGAAACCTAAGGGGTTAGATTCTAAGGAGGAGCCGGGCAGAAACCCCATGGTTGGAGGGAGCACCGAGGAAATGAGGCTGGGAAGCTGAAGTTTCTGGGTACTAGTCTCTCTTTACTCAGATGTGGGTAGCCCTCACGGGGGCCTTGGTCCTCTTGACATGGGGGGAGGACAGTGTGCTTCCAGACCTGGAGAGGCCGGTCCTGGTTTTGCCCTGGTCCAGGGAGGAGAGGGGCCAGTGTAGGGATGGTGTCCTCTGAGCAGTCCTGAGTGCCCAGCCTAGCTGTGGTTCCCAGGTTAGGGAGGCGGAGGACCCCACCCTCCATCCCAGCTGCACTCCCAAGGGTGCAGAGAGTCACTACTGGCTTCTGGCGAGCTCTGTGGGTGTTCAAGGCTGTATTGGCCAGAGGAGGAAGCCCAGTCTTTCGCCCGAGGGGCAGCTGGTGGTGGTTTTGAACTGCTGACCATGCGAGTTGTAGCCCAAGGCATAACCACTACCCTACCAGGGCTCCCTGAATGTGCCCAGTTGAGTGAAACAGGAGATCCTGCGTCGGGAAAAGAAGATTCATAAAGAACACCGTGGTTCTTGTCCAAGGCCGAGGCAGACTTGGTGGTGGGAGGCAGAGAAGGCTTTGGCTAGACCCAGGGGCAGAGGGCATTGAGGGGGAGGGAGGAGGGGAAGGGCAGGCAGGACTCCACATGCAGGGCAAAGTATTCTCCAAGGACCGTCTGCAATGGGTGTCCCTGGGTCAAAATTAGGTCAGATTTGGGACTTTTTCTGGGAAATCCCCACCCCCCTCCTGCCTTTATTTTTCCAGCCCGTACAGGGAACCAACTTCCTGCTTTGAAGGGTTTCTCCGCTCTGACCTCCATGTGGCCTTCTGTTTCCAGCCTTGGACCTCAGGGGGGACTGAGTCCCTGAGGTCAGCCTGAGCAGGCGTCTCGGGAATGCGCTTCCTAACCACAGGGCTGGAAAGCCCCCCCAGGTCCTCCATTAATGCTTCCTGGCCTTGGATATGTTCCTACTGCCTGCCTTCAGCAGGGCCCTCCCATCCTCAGGCGCTGAGTCAGGCTGACTGAGTACTTGTGAAGGCCTTGGACCTAGGAAGGACATTAGAAACTGGGTCTCTAATGGGTCTGCTCTATCGGTGGTCCTGAGGTCTGCAGGGCTGGGGTGTGTGTGTCCATGCATGCTTGTAGGTGTGGTAAGATGTCATGGTGTCTGTCTTTGTGTACATTAGGGAGTTGGGGACATGGGCATTGAGCTGGGCCGGTGGGGGATGCATCCTGGTGGTAGCAGGACCTGCCGGCTGGCCTCGGTCACATGCCAGGCAGATGCTCTGGCTCGAGCCGGTCCCAGCTGCCTCCAGTTCTCGCACTCACTTTGCTCCAGGCGGGTGGGGAACAAGGCCTCTCTCTCTGCCCTGGGCAGTTACCAGGACCTGACAGTGGGGGTAGGGCTCCCCCTGGCCCCTCTTCTTGCCTAGTCTAGGTGGGCAGGCAGGGGTGGTAGCCGGGAAGGGGGTGGTGGCAGCCTCAGAGCCTGCCTCCTGTCCCCTCATGGACTTAAAGGGTTGTGAACTACTGTGCCAGGTTGGCCCCCCACCCAGGACTGCCCGCTCCGTCCCCTCACCCCGCACACCAACATCCTTTTCCTCCCCTGCCCAAGGTCTTGGGCACACCACTGCAGCACTGCAGGCACCCAGGCCACCCCTGTGCCCAGACCATTGTCCTTCCAGTCATGTGTGTCACGCACACGGCCCATCTACATGTGTGTTGTCATCTGCTCCCACCACAAAGTCAAACAGCCTCTCTGCCATCGATTTGATGCTGACTCATAGTGACCCTGTCTGTATATAGGACAGGGGAGAACCTGCCCCTCCGGGTGTCTGAGACTGACTGTTTTGGGAGTAGAAAGCCCTGTCTTTCTCCCAGGGGGCGGCTAGTGGTATCGAACTGCTAACCTTGCGATTCGTAGCCTGACTTGTGACCACTAGGTCACCAGGGCTCCTTTGAAGTCCTAGGAGCACACAGAAGAGGTGTCTCACTGTACAAATGCACTTTACATAATTGATGTATGCATGGATTGTGATGAGTTGTATGAGCCCCTAATAAAATGATTTAAAAAAATAAAAAAGAGGTATCTCACGAAGGCGCCTGAGCCACAGGGCCACCGCCTCCTGGGCCCCAAGTCAGAAGCCCAGCTCAGCCGAGGGTTTGGAGGAGACCTTAGAGGAGCAAGTCACCCGAGGAGGATTGTTTCTGAGGGCAAGTGGAGTTAGTCACAAACCCCAAACCCAGGTCGATGCCCCTGGAGATCTGGGGGTGCAACCCAGTGCTTGGGGGAGACCCAACAGTTCCACCCTCACTTCCTAGACTTGGGGCCACGCAGCATTACCTAGCCAGCTGGGAGGTTCTCCGGTCTGTCAGCGTGGCCTGGGCTGGTCCTGTAAAGGCCCCTGGCTGAACCTACCCGCCAAGCCAGGCATCTTCCAGCTCGCTGCAGGGTCCAGGGCTGGGGCTGCAGCGCCCACTCTAGGGAGCAGGAGCCAGGATGCAGTGGGCAGGGCCAGGGCCTGGGCCTGGGCGGGAGCCACATTCCTGCATTTCTCCCCAAGCTTGTGAGGACTGAGCCAGCCCCGCCTGCCCCGCTGACTCAGGCCGGGGAGCCAGCTCCCCTCATCCCCAGCCTGCTTCCTCACCAGTGCAGTCCTGCCCTGTTCTCCACTGGTTGGGCCAGAGGAGCCCGGATGGGGGAGGCAGGGATCCAACCCCACTTCCTCTGGCCAGAGCTTCGAGGTCGGGACAGATGACTCAGGAAGCAAGGTAAGCACAGGCTTGCTTGTGCTTATTTATTATCTGCAGCGAACAGTTCCTCACACAGGTACTCCCTGCCTGTCAGGGAGTGTAAGTTGGAAAAGAGGCTTTGGTTCTGTAGGAAGGAGCTGTGGGGTTGGGGCAGAGACAGATGCCAGCCCAGGAGAGTCTCTTGGAGGCGAGAAAACAGGAACTCGTTCGCTACAGATGGATCGGCCCAAGCAAGCCTAGGCTTACCTTGCTTGCTGGGTAGTCTGACAACTGCTCAGAGTGCCGACCTTGAAACCCAACTTGGGAGTTCAACGAACTGTCTTGTTTTGTTGGTCAGTTTCAGCTGCTGAGAAGGCAGGGCCTAGTGGGACTCTTGTGGGATATTAAGGCAGCACATCCTGAGCCCCAGGGAGGGGCTGGGGTCGCCTAAGGTTGTGAAGTGCAGCCTAGGCAGGCCTGCGTGCAAAGCCCCCTCTCCCGCGTGTTCTTCCTTGTGCTGAGCTGTCGGGGAATCCCGGGATCCCGTGTATGACAGAAGGAAACACTGCCCGGCCCCGTGCCCACCTCACAGTCTGTCCTGAGTTCAGCCCATGGTGGCCACCGCTGTCTGTCTGCGCACGGAAGGTTCTTCCCCGTTTTCTCCCACCTGCTCCTTTACCCAGCCTGCCGGCCTTCCCGGGGCCGTGGTCCCTCCTGATAACACGTCCCAAGTCTGAGATCGAGTATTACCACCCTCCCTCCCGAGCAGGGTTCTGGCTGTATTTCTTCTAACACCTGTCTCTGGTTTTCCGGCAGTCCGGGTGTTTTTAAGAGTTGTCCCAGTGCCTCAGTCCCCCAGTCTTCCTTACTTGTTGCCCAGCTTGTTCCTGCCGAGGAAGCAATTGAAATAAATCAAGCGGCCTTTCGTTCTCTGGGTGAAGTCTTGGCTTTTCAGCACCTTGAAGGCGCCCGTGCAGCGACTCTGCTCTGCTGCAGTGCTGATGGGAACGTCTGGGGCACTGATTGTCCATGCATGCCACGTGAGATTCTTGGCATCAATGTTCTCTGCCGCGATCACGATGTTCATCGTCCCGTTGTGGAGATTTTGTTTTCTGTATAGTGTAATGCATTCCGACAGCTGCATGACCTTCATCGGGAAGTGCTCGAAGGTCCCGTCACCTTCAGCAAGGTTGTGTCAGCTGCGTGTGGCAGGCTGGTAATGACCCTTCCTCGGATCCCCGCCCCAGGTTCTTGCAATTCAGTTCCTTGGGTGATTGGCTCAGCACACAGGTTGAGTCAGATGGGGAAAGGATACAATCCTCCCACCTCTCCTGATCCCAGACCCTGCAGCCTCCCTTGGCTCGATTCAAACGGCTGCCTTGCGGTCCACGAACCGGAGCACAACGGGGTGTTCTGGTATTCTTGAATTTAGTCAGTGTCATGCGTCATTTGGACGAGGGACTAAGGCCAACTCAAGGGTAATTAACAACCCCAACTATGGTCTGCCTGGGCAGGAGAGTGGGCACAGAGACCAGCCACCGAATCCTGGGGAGCACCAACCACTGTCAGCTGAGGAAGAGTCAAGAGGGGGGTGAGCAGGTGTTAGGGGAGCTGGGAGGGGTCCAGGAGAGGGTGGGCAAGGGCATTCCAAAGATCATGATACAGGTTGGCATTTCAAGGGGCTTCCTTCCGTCATGGTTTCCACGGACAGTCCTCGATTCACTCTCCCTGTTCACTGGAGAGGCTGCTTAGGCCTGGCATCTTGCTCTTGTCCCAGGCCTCTCTGTGCCCCCATCGCACCACTCCAGTCCATCGACCGCTCACATTGGCCTTCCCTCAAGTTCAACTTCATTTGAAGAGTGACCTCTAGCACTTGGGGTGCAATAGCTTCTCTCTGGGGCACGGGGGGGACAACAAACGAATACATTTAACGCATTAGATACTAACGATTAATCAGATACTAATCAGACAAGCTGTGGGATCATCATAAACGAAGAAAGTAAAATGTCATCAACAAAACAGACAAGAAGCGACCGAACCAGATGTCAGAAGAGACCCTGAACTTGCTCTTGAACTTAGAGTAGCAGAAGCAACCAGCAGACATGGGGGAGGAGCAGACTTGAACAGAAGCTTTCAAAGGGCAGCTTGAGAAGACCAAGTATTCTCATGAACCCTGGGAAGACCTGGGGTTAGAAAACCCAAAGGGAAGTGTGCATTGGGTGTGGTAGTTATATAACCTTTTGTCATTTTGATAGGACTAAGAGTGAAGGGGTGGAGTCTAGCCTGTTAATCAGGTGATAGCCAATGAGGCCTCTGTGTGGGCCTGGCCTTCTCTTGAGGATTCTGGGAACTCTGGTATTTCCTCCTGGGAGGTGGGAGACTCTCTCTGCTCACTCCCTTGGAGACTCTCTACTGACAAGGCTCAGTCCCCGTGAGACATTTCTTAGGAGAAGCCACATGAAGCCACCCTGAGGCAGTCAGAGTTTTGGAGCTGAAGGAACCACGTGGAGACCCCTGCCAGTGCTGAGATGCTTCTACCGCTACTGGCTCCACAAGACTTTCCCCCCTACTGGTCTGTAATCTTTCCATATTCGGTGTCATTGCGTGTGTTTTATGAGTCTGGAGAGGAGGTCATGGATTGGTATCAGACATATGGGCTAATATCAGACTTATGGACTTGATCTGGCCTGGGCTGGGATGTTTTCTCAATATTCAGTTGCTCTTGTATATAAAGCTATTTCTTCTTTTTATTTTAAAAGCTCTTTCTTATACACATATGAATGTGTCTATGAATTTGTTTCCCTAGTCTACCCAGCTTAATACACTTGGCATTTAAACCGAGAGAACGAAATTTTAAAAATCAAGTATTGAGTTGTAATATCGGCAGTATTTTACGGGCAAAAGTCGAGAAGCATCCAAAGAAAATGGAAGGAATACTGTACCCCAAAGAATTCATCGACATTCACACAGTAGAAAGAACATCATCCTGAAAATGGAACACAGCGGGTGCTGTGGAGGATGTGGGGGAATGGAAACCTCCTTCACAGCTGGTGGGAATGTAGAATGGCCCAGCCACGGTGGAAAACAGTTTGGCAGTTCCTCAAGAAGTTAAACAGAATTTCCATAGACTCCAGTAGCTCCTCTCCCACATCCGTGTCCAAAAGAGATGGAAGCGGAGCCTCAAACAGATACATGCACGGTCACATTCACTGCAGCACAGTTCACAACAGCCTAGAAGTAAGAACTCCAGTGCCCATCAGCAGACGGATGTCTGAACAGCGTGTGGCACATGTGAGTGCAATTTGGCTACCAGGGGCTAGGACGTTCCGAACCCATGCTACCACCTGAGGGCATTTGAAAACATTGAGCCGAGTGAAATACGGCAGGAACAAATGGACAAATATTCTACGACCTTGCTTACACGAAGGATGCAGAATAGCCAACCGCATAGCCCATGGTTGGTGCGTGGTCGTGGGGGGTGGGGTGGGGGAGAAGGGGATGGGAGTTGATGCTGGAGTTCTGTGACATAAGACTTTTGGAAAACTAGTCGTCATGGCAGCGCAACCTGGAGAATGCAATTAATGCACGTGTTCATTCTTTTTTAAAAATCATTTTACAATTCTTATCACAATCCGTACATCCATCCATTGTGTCAAGAACATATATACATTTGTTGCCATCATCATTCTCAAAACATTTGCCTTCTACTTGAGCCCTTAATATCTGCTACTCATGTCCCCCCTCCCTCCCTACTCCCCCTTACCTCATGAACCCTTCATTATTCATAAATTATTATTATTTTGTCATATACGACACTGTCCCATGTCTCTCCCCCCCACTGCCTTCTTCTCTGCTGCCCCTCCCCCAGGGAGGAGGCTATACGTAGATTCTTGTAATCAGTTCCCCCTTTCTACCCCACATTCATTCCACCCTCCAGGCATCGCCACTCTCACCACTGGTCCTGAAGAAGTCATCTGTCCTGGATTCCCCATATTTCCAATTGCTCTCTGTGCCTATGTACATCCTCTGGTCTAGCCAGATTTGTAAGGTAGAATTGGGATCATGATAGTGGGGGGGGAAGCATTTAAGAACTAGAGGAAAGTTATATGTTTCATCGTTGCTACCCTGCACCCTGCCTGGTTCATCTCCTCCCCACAACCCTTCAGTAAGGGGTGTCTGGCTGTCTACCAATGGGCGTTGAGTCTCCACTATACACTCACCCACATTTTCAATGATATGATTTTTTGTTCCTTGATGCTTGATAGCTGATCCCTTCGACAGCTCATGGTCACACAGGCTGGTGTGTTTCTTCCATGTGGGCTTTGTTGCTTCTGAGCTAGATGGCCGCTTGCTTATCTTCGAGCCTTTAAGACCCCAGATGCTATATTTTTTGATAGCTAGGCAGCATGTGTTCATTCTAAGGTACGCATGGATTATTCAGGAACCTCCAACTTGTTCTGCGTTCTCCCCTGCTCCCTGAAAGCCTAGTTGGGGAGTCCAAGTAATCTCTTCAAAACACTTCAATGAATTCACGCCCTTCCCCTATTTCCAACCTCTAAGACTCCCTACCTTACTTAGGTGAGATCCGCAACTCTTACCACCACCCACAGAGCCTAAGAGGTCAGGTACTTGGTAACCTCTTTGAGCTTGAGCTCAGCCTTTATACCATCACTCAGCCTCTGCTGAGCCCTGCATCTTATTTCCATATCCACTGCCTTCCAGTCAGCTCCAGGACGCCCCGCCCACTCTCTCAGGTGGGAATACTTCCCTAGAGAATGGTCTATTTGAAAGGTGTCTGTCTCCAGTCCGTCTCCCCCCATCCCCCACCATAGAAAGCTATGTTCAGAGGGCTGGTATTTGTCTCGCTGGCTGCTGGATCCATGCCCAGTGCTGCGTCTGGTTCAGGGCGGGGGCTCTGGGTGTCTGCAGATCTTTGGGGAGGGTGTGTGTGCACGGTTCGGTTTGCAACGTCGATGTGCCAATGTTGCGCGTCCGCATGTATGTGGGTGCATGGTTCAGCGCGGCGTCCTGTGTAAGAATGTGTGTCACCACGGCAGCTGGGTGGCGCCATGCATGCCTCCTCGCTGATGTCATGGCTCACACCCCCAGGACCAGTGACTGCTCCCATCTTTCTGAGCAAGCCAAGGGGTGTGCCCTCATCCCTTCTTGGCACACTGTGCACGGCCTGGGGACCCCTTCCTGCTCGTCCCTCGCTGTCCCAGTCGGTGGAGCAGGCAGCCTCCCTGGCACTGAGATTCAGCATCAGCTGGATGGGGTGTGGGTATACATGTAGGGGGGCACTGATGTCCCAGGGTCACCGGAGGGGAGGGTCATTTCGCAGTTATGGTCATTCGGGGTTCCAGTCCAGAGGCCCAGCAGCCCCTACTCCTACCCCACTTCTGCCCCTTATAGTGTTGGCCCTGGGAGGTGGGCAGTGGCTGAGGCAACCCCCTAGTCGGCACCATGCCCACCGCAGTCGGTACCATGCCCACTCCCTGGTCTTCACAGGGGCTTCATAGCTGTCCCTTCATAGCTGTATCTCCCTGGCTTTGCCCCATCTTCAAGCCCCTCCCAGGTTTCCCTGCCGGCCAGCCCTCTCCCCAGGGGCAGGGGTGGGGTGAGGGGTGGGGGAGGCAGGTTCCAGGGCGCCCCTCTCTCTTGGCTCCTCTTGACCAGACTCCCTCTAAGGATGCCCAGCTGTTCCCAGCTTCCCTTCCAGCCTCAGGGGATGGAGGGGAGGTCAGGGGAGGGTGACCCTCTCCTGCCCAGGCCTGAATGTGACCCTTGCTATGCACTGCATTTTCCCACCAGGGCCCTGCCAAGGAAAGTACCCAACATCCCTCTTTTTTCCAGATGGGGAATGCGCTCATTTGAGTCCAGCACCTACTATGCGCCAGGCCTTATGACAAGTGTGACAAGATTCCACAATCAGTAATCAGCTGCCATCTGTCAGTCCCCAGTGCTGGGCAATTTCCTAGTAATAACCACCCATAAAAGACCATTAATGATAATGGTCAGGGTTTATTGGGCATTTCCTCCCCAGATGGGCAGTGTGCGGTTGCAGGAGTTTGCCAGGACACCAATCCTCAGAAAAGGAGCTGGTTTGACAGGTAGTAACTGAGACAAAGCCTGGCTGGGGATGCTGGCTGGGGATGGGAGCTGGGGACAGGTACGGCTCTAGGCAGAAAGTAGGCATTGAGTCCCTGGGACCTGGCTTCAAAGGCTCTGGGGTTGCCTGTCCCATCCCACATTTGAACAGGTGGGTAGATTTAGACAGGTTCTCTGGGCACAGATACCACCTCTGCTTTCCTCCCTCAGCCTCTATGTTCTCTCTCCAGACTCTGAAGGTCTCGGGGCAGGGCAGGAGGTAGAAGGGCGGAGGTCCCGGCGTCTAGAACCTTCTTGGGCTCCTGGGCTCTTGCCGTAGCAGTCTGCCAGGGGCCCTGCCCACAAGCAACCTTTCAGCAGGTAGAAGGGCCCCTCTGAGTCAGCCGTCCACCAGGAAGGCCCAAGGCTCTACCAACCTCGCCTGTCTACCTACCTGCCTGTCTGCCCCAAAGCCCGTTAGGCATCCTTTAGCCCAGGCCCCACCCTCCTTGACAAGACCCAACATGGATACCTGCCACCCTCTCCCCTGGCCAGCACATCTGGGTTCCGGGCCCACCCCCACTTGGCCTCTCTGGGGGCCTGGATCCTTGGCATCTGGAGGGTTTGGGGTCTGCCCTGTCCTGGGGTGACTGTGTGGGAGACTCACCCTTCCCTTCTCTAGCCTAACGTTGGGACTCTGGGTCGCCTGATTGAATGCAGAGTCCCTTGGGTGGGGTAGAAGTTTGGGCTCTGCTCCCTGCCCCTGAGGGTTGAGCTCAGACACCAGTGGAGCCTGGAGGCCCCAGGGTGCCCTCTGCAGGGCTGTCCCTCAGGTGTGATTTGGTGCAAGGGTTGTGCCTGGAGAGTTCTGGGTAGGCAGACTCAAGGGAACCACGGGTGAGAATGAGGAAGAGGGACGTGAGCTCTAAAGAGGCAGAGGGACAGATAGAGCCAAGTCGGCCTCCCAGCAGGGACATGGCAGGCAGGGCAGCAGATGGAAGACCAGGGTGGGAGCCCAGGAGAGGGGTCTCCATGGGAAAAGTGGGCAGAGGCTCCCGGCTGGAGGCCATCTCCGTGGGTGAGGAAGGCCGAGGTTGATTGAGTATCAGGGTGTGACCCAGCACAGGGTCCTGCAGCAGCCCTGGACGCAAGGAAACAGAGGCTGGGAGCCAGAGCTCACTGCTTCCCAGTGGGCGAGCAAAAGTGACGGTTAGTGTGGCGGCCCCCAGCCAGCCTGCCTTGCTCCTCACCCTCTGTTCTGGGAGATCCTTCCTGCCGCCTCCCTGATGGGGTGACTTGTTCCTACCCTTCTCCCCGTCTGTGGGGGAGGCATCTCCCATGATGCGGGCACTGACTGGTGACCTTGGCCAGACACCTCTCTGTACTCCTCCCTCCAATGACTGTAAGTGTAGATGGGAGTAGAAAGCTGTCTTCCTCCCAAGGAGTTGCTGGTGGTTTCCAACTTGCGGACCTTGTCGATCCCCACCCAACACAGAGCCACTAACCCCAGCAGGGCCATCTGAGTGCTGCACGTTGGAGGGGGCAGGGAAAGAAGAGCCAACTGGGTTGCCAAAGGCAGGGTGTTAGGGGCCTTTGGGAGGGAAATGGAGCAGATCCCTGGTTGCACAGTGGGTTAAGTGCTGGAAAGCTAACTGACCGCTTGGCAGCCGCTCTGAAGGAAAAAGAGGAGTCAGTCTGCTTCCACAGAGACCAGCAGCCTCAGAGCCCCCAGCGCAGTACTGCTGGGTCGTGAAGGGTCCTTATGGGCTCACTGGGGCCAGTTTGGGAGGTAGGGGTGGGAGTGGGCTCTTGCTGCAGCCCGCCCACCCCATCAGGCCTGGCTGCCATTTTTCCTTCCTCCGTTTCCTTCTCTGGTCCCCATTTGAGGCCTGTGGGGTAGGTGGGCCAGCATAAACCTCAGCAGAACCCTGACCCAGGAGGCTGAGGGCTGGCGAGCGGGCTAGACAGTGTGCTGGGTGGAGAGACCCTGCAGCAGGCTCCCGAGTCTCACCTCCTCCCAGCCACAGACTCTTGGCTCGGTCCCCGGCCTCTCTGCGTGTGTTTTCCCAATTGGAGCTGGAAGGGGTGACGTCGGGCGGCACTTTGGGGGCTTTACTGGGTGGGCTCACCCCTGGGGGGGCCCTTGCTGTGAGGCAGGAGTCAGATGCCAGCAGGTCTGGGGTGGGGTCAGCAAGTCTGCCTCCTTAAAGAGCCCCCCCCAAGTGTCACTATGGCAGCTGCCGGCCCACAGACCTCGCAAGGGCCTTGAGCCATCGAATGTCGACCTGAGAAATGAGACCACTTGAGCTTGTTGTGACCTCACAGGGCATCAGAAGGCCGCCTTGGGTTTGTCCCAAACTCTGGGCTGACCATGGTCACGGGTAGACGAGTCCTGAGGAGGGGATTGGGAAGAGCGTGGAACAGACAAGTGTCATCTTAGCTACTGGTCAACCTTGTCATCGAACCAAGTTTCTGTCTTTTGAGGCTCTTACGATATGGGGAGTCTGCAGGGACATGGCACAGTCACTTAGGCACCCATGTCCTTGGTGAGGACAGTAGCTGTCAGTTAAGCCAGTCTCTTTTCTGCCAGGGCCATTTGGATGTTTACAGCTCTGGTCAAACATTTCATTAACCTGACCCTAATGTGATGGCTGCAGAAGCCCAGGTGGGGTGCTCTGCTCTGTATGGTCGGCGGTTTGAAACCACCATCAGCCCCGCCGCAGACAGACTGGGCGTCTGTACTTCCTTCAACAGTGAGTCTCGGAAGCCCACAGGGGGTCACGATGAGCCAGCACAGACTGGACTCGATGGTTTTGAATGCTGAAACACTGCCTCTCTCTGGTGAGACCTGCAATGTTGGTTATTGCTGAGGATTTTCGGGGCGTTTTTTTACGGCCTGGGGGCCGGCCACTCTCCACCGGAGTTAATACCAGAACGCACAGAAGTGTAGCCAGGGGCACGTGGCGCCCACCCGCTAGCCTCAGTCGCTGCCCGGCTGCCCATTCCAAGCGAAGGCCCAGCACTCCCCCAGGAGGGCAGCAAGCAGGCAGAGCAGCCGGCCCTGCCCCGCGGGACCTCCTCCCCGCCAGGCTAGTGCCACTGTGGCAAAGGCCCACGTCGTGGCTACTCTGCGGTTCTTCAGAAAGGCTGGGTGGGTCCCCATCTGCATCTCCGGCGACGTTTTGGGCTCAAAATGCCATGGCATTAAGTAGGGAGGGTCTGGAGCAGGGAAGGGGTGGTGGCGAGAGAGGTCCAATGGGCCCCACCCACCAATCGGAGCTCCCTGCTGCGCGCCTGCTAGGAACCGGCGACCCAGGCGAGGAATGCTGGGGCGCTGCCCAAGTGCGGCCACCCCTTTCCAGGGCCCGGAGGGCGCGCCCGCAGCCCTGGCGTTCCTATTGGTCAGGAGGAGGAGGGCGGGACCGCGTCTTTGACTTCCTATTGGAGGGGACTAGCCCCAGCTCTGGAGGTTCTGTGGTTGTCCCAACGGCCCCATGGACAGGGCCAGCTTCCAGGAGGAGTGTGCCCCGCGCCCCCCAAACCAGACCTGTGTAACCCAGTTAACTCAATTCCGACTCACAGGCTGCCACACGGGAGTCCCAAGGCTGTAATCTCAGCTGGCGGGGCCGGAGACTGACCATTTGGTTAGTCTGGTGGTCAGCCAAGGGATGGGAAGAGGGGCTCACGGAGCAGGTCCTCAGTCCCTTTTCTACTTCCTAAAGGGCTAAGCCATTCCTAGTAGCTGGCAGGGCTTCCGATCCAGGGGCCTAGGTATCCGGACCCCCTGGCAGCCCTCCCCCTACCAACAACCCCGCGTGGACCCACTTCCCAGTGTCCTACTCTTTCTGGTTGATGCCCGGTTGGTTCCTTTGCTGGGCAGGGGATCTTGGCTCTTGGTTAATGTGGGCAGCTCCCGGGAGCATGAGAGGGTCACAGATGAAAAGCACTGGCCCCCAGTGTGTATGTAGGATGCCTGAGGGGGTTGTGGGCATGAGCTCAGCACAGTGTGTGTGTGTGTGTGTGTGTGTGTGTGTGTGTGTGTGTGTAAGAGGGCCGGTGGGCTCCAAGGTCTTGAGCACATATGTGTACACTCGGGTCTTAGGAGCCCTGGAACAGAGGAAGGGGTGACAAGTTATTTAGTTATTTTCTCAAGTGGATGAGTATTCCCTTCAGCCTCGGGGGAGAAAGGGGGGATGTGCATCTGAAAGCTTTAAGGGATTGGCATAGAGGGGGTTCCCCGCTGGGTGTGCCTGGGACAGGCCCTCTCCCAGGTCTGGACAGAGCTGCTGCTGGCCCGTGCCTTGGTGCCAGCCCACTGGCCAGCACAGACTGGAGGACCCGGGGCCGTGCTGACCGGTGCCAGCACACTGGGGGCAGGGCAGGCTGTGTGCACCGAGAGGGTGTCGTCAGGCCTCTGGGGAAAACTAGGGATGAGGCCAGATCCGGCCTGGCAGGTCCTTCTCCCTCATCTCAGCTGTCTTCCCGGGAAAACTGGTCCCTTCTGGGTGGGGCCTGGCCCCAGGTAGCAGGCTCTGAGGACCTAGCCTCTGGCTGCTCTTCTGGGAGGCAGGGCAGGGTGCAGGGTGCAGGGTGGGGCCGTGTCCCCGTGTGACAAAGCAGGAGATAAGGCCTTGTAGAGAGGAGGGCCAGGGTTTTGAGCCCTGGCTCTGGAGCTACTTCTGAGGGCTAGGACAGAGCCCTGGAAGCCTTCAGGGCCCTTGGACAGTCCCCTTGAGGGTATGGGGAAGAGGGGCTTCCCCTCTGAGATTTTGGCTCTCCCCTCAGCCCTGGGGAACCCTGTCCACTGTGGTGTGCCGGGGTCTGGGCTGCTGGCCCCAAACCTTCCGAGTGGAGTGAAGGGATCTGAGAGGCTGGTTGAGACAGGGACATCATGAGGAGGGGTGGCCCAGGGGCAGGGCAGGTGGGGACAGTGGTCCAGGAACAGGGCAGTGGAGAGGAATCTTTTGTCCTCCTTCCTGACCCAAATGGCACAGGTGTTGAGTCCTGGGCAGAGGAAGCTATGGCTCCAGCAGCGTATCAGCTACCAAAGGCTGACTGGGGCTTTCCACTCTCACCCAGCTGTGCTGAGGCCCGAGCCCCCACCCTGAGCCTGGCATATCTTGTGCTTCTTCCTCAAGACTTCTCTCTCAAGGCCTGAGCACCCCAAAAAGGTAAAGGGCCAGAGGGTGAGGTCTCCTAGGAAGCTCAGTCACTGAAGCTTCCCCAGACACTGTGGGCTCATCGCCCATCTGAAGGCATCTGCTGGACCCCAGACCACGTTTGTGGGACACTGGCTCCTCAGAACCCTCGCCACCACTGCCGCCAGCTCTGCCTTTAAGAAAGGACATCCATCTGTTGGTCCACCTGCTGAAAGGGGTGTGGGGGCAACACAAGTGTTGTCAGGTGACCTCTGGGGACAGTTTCCCGGCTGTTGTCTTTTGGAAGGCTCCCCCCACCCCCTACCCCTACCCCCGGGTGGCTTTGAACCACCAACTAATCTTGTGCTCAGCAGATGAGTGCTTCACTGATGTGCCACTAGGGCTCCTTCCAGCAGAAACAGTCCAGGCGAAAGGGGCCCGAGGGCGCACGCTGGGCTGCTAGCCACAAGGTCACCAGTTTGAAACCATCCGCCCCTCCGAGGGCGAAAGCTCAGGCTTCTTATCCTGGTCAAGAGTTGCAGCCTGGGAAATCCACAGTGGCGGTTCTGCTCTGTCCTGTAAGGCCGCCGCAGTTGGGACAGAGCGATGGCAGTGAGTTTTGTGTGTGTGTGTGTGTGTGTGTGTGTGTGTGTGTGTGTGTGTGTGAGAAAGCCTCCTTCAGGGAGTCAATGGGAGGGTCTGAGGCACTCACTGCAGGGTGGGGACTTCCCTGCCCCAGCCCCCCCACTTTGCCCCTCTGATAACCTGAAAGGGGTGGGTGGACCTATCTGTGGAGGCCAAACCTCTGGATGGGATGTGTCGAGCTGGGTGGTGCTGGTAAGTCAGGTGGGACACACAGCACCCCAACCGCCCGGTCCTGGGCCACCCGTTGTCCTTCTGTTTGAGCCCCTGGGTGCAGCCACGTGTCCCTCCGCCTCGTCGAGGGCCTTCCTCTTTCTGCTGCACCCCCACTTTCCCAAGCTGATGCCTCCTCCAGGGACTGGCCTCTCCTGACCACACGCCCAAGGCAGCGAGCTCCACACACCACTCAGCTTTATTGTCTTCAGGCCAGGGAGGCGGGCAGTGGGGAGTTTGGTTTGCCCTACAAAGACGGGTCCCCCTACCGACCCTGGCCGCCCATGGAGGCCAGGTGGCACCGCTGCCGCAAGGATGGCACAAACTGAACAGCACTGTGATCAGAGGCCAAAGCACCGTTTATCCAGGCCCTGTGGGGCCAGTATCCCTGATGCCTGTCCTCCACGCCCAGCCTCGGGGAGCACAGAGGCGGCAGTGCCCACCCTCGGTCTGTCAAGGTCCGGCCTCAGAGCCTGGCCATCCCATGGCTCTCGAGCTCCATCGTCCGTCCCAGCCCACTCAGCACCTTATAAAATAGCTTGTTTGCAATCTCCCTTAAATAAAGCCATCCCAGCACAACACCCCCCCAAAAAATATATTATCCTACGGCTAATGCCTTCTGGGGAGCAGAAGCTTGCTCTCTGACCTGCTCTCTGGCCGTCTGCTCCAGGGACTCCCCTCCCCCAACAATCAATCAGGGGAACCAGTTTTTCCACAACCTTCAGGCAGAGGCCAGGGGAGGTCTGGGCCAGGGCAGAAAAGCCAGGAGTCCCCCAAATGACCCCTTCCCTCCTTTAGGCACTTTCTCCTTGCCCTCCTGGAAACTTGGAGGTGCTCCCCTGCTCCCCAAGACCCCAGCCTTGATCTGGCAGCCTGAAAACTCCAAGGCAGGGGTCATCCCAGACTGCCTCCTGCCTTGAACCCCAGAGTTCTCCACACACAGGCGGGCTGGGGGAGACCCCCGCTCTTCCCTCCATCCAGGACCCCTGGACTGCCCGCACCCCCACCCCCACCAGTGTCCTCCACATCTAGCAGCTCGGGGTCAATCTCTCTGCCGGGAGCCAGGAAGCAGCGGGGCCCGGGAACGCTCGTCCCCGTCCTGGTCAGCGTCACACCCAGTACTGGCCGTTTTTGAGGGCGGGATTGGGTGTCCGGCAGAACTGCAGCAGCTCTGGGTCGGGCTGGCCGCCCGGTGGGGGACCCTGGCCAGGGACGGCGGTCAGCGGGATGGCCTGACCGGACTCCACCTTGCGGAAAGTCTCAGTGTCCCCGGCCAGGCCATTTCGGGGCTTGGCAGCCAGGATCTGGACGTCGTGCTTGCCCGTCTTGTTGCGTTTGCGGAGGTAGAAGAGCAGGGGCAGAATGAGGGCCAGGAGCAGCAGGACCAGGCACACCGGGATGATGACGCTGAACATGTTGGCCTCCAGGAAGCCCAGGAAGCCTCCCCTGGACACGGTGGGGATGGGGCTGGCCGCTGCCGGGTCTGGTGCCAGGGTCGGGCCGCTGCTCTCAGGCATCTCTGCTTCTGTCCGTGCAGCCTCGGGCAGACTGAGCAGGGCCACGCCGTAGGACCGGGCTGCGTTGTAAGGCTCCGTGGTAAAGTCCAGTGAGGCCACCGCTGGTGGGACTCCCTGTGCCCACACCTCCAGAGTGAGACTGTCGCCTGCGGGGCCGGGCGGCCTGCCCACCTCCAGCCCCAGCCTGCCAGCCTCCAGGTCCTGCTGCGTGAACTGTTCCACCAGCTGGCCGCTCCGGGGCTCCGTCCTGGCCCGGGGCAGGCGGACCACACGGCCGTGTTGGGGGCCTGCCAGGAGCCGGAAGCGGGGCACGCTGCCTGTGAGTTTGGCCAGCTCGCCCGCATCCAGGATGGCAGGGTCCAGGCGCAGGGTAGCTCCCTGGGGCCACGGCCCGCCCTCCCAGACATGCAGCAGAGCCCTGACGGTGACATTGACAGTGGCCGAGGCGTTGGCACCCCGGGCTAGTGCCAGGATGCTGAAGCAGTCTTGAGCAGAGGAGAGGTTGGTAAAAGCAAAGACCACCTGACCCTGGTCCACCTGGAGCTGGCTGAAGGCAGAGGCGGGCTGCCCGTCCACCAGGAGGTGCCCGTACTGGGGGCCTTGGGTGAGGCGGTAGGCTGCTTCGGGCTCCTCCCGATCGGAGACCACCCGGAGCTGCTGCCAGCTCAGCGAGGCCCGGCCTGCGGCTTGGGGCACCTCCAGGGGCGCCTGCAGCTGCACCTCCACGTCGGACGGCAAGATGTCCACGGCCAGGGACATGGCCAGGGGCGGGCTGGCCCCGTCGGACACGCTCAGCTGGAAGATGCCAGCCACGCTGCTCCCATTGGCCACTAAGGCCAGCCGGCCGGCATCCACATCAGCCTGGGTGAAGTGGGTCACGGGACCTGCGCCTCCGCCCTCCAGGGTCAGGAAGCCATTGTGGGGTGTCCGCAGCACCTCGTACTCGATCTCCCCCGGGGCCGAATCTGGGTCCACCACGCTCAGCTGTGCCCGGGAGATAGGGGCCCAGGACCCTCGGGTGAGCCGGAGTGGGGTGGAGGCCTGGGGCTGAGGGGGCCGCTCGTTCACGTCATGCACCGTGATGATAAAGACCTCAGAGGTTTGTGGCCCTGCCACCGAGGCCCCCGCCGGCCCCTGGAGGTGGGCACGGAAGCGGAAGCTGTCCTGCTGGGAGCCCCCTCCGCCGTGGGCGTATGCCAGCTGCCCCTGGGCCAGCTGGGACTGCAGGAAGTGGGGCTGCCCGGCATGAAGGGGTTCCCCGGACACCAGCAGCTGGCCGCGGGTGGGGAACTGTGTGACCCGGAAGAGCACATCATGCTCACGGCGCTGGGGCAGCGGCGTGCTGGCCAGCAGGTTGGAGGCATCCAGGTGGGTCACCGTGATCTCAGCCCGCTGTCCCTCAGGGACCCAGAGACCTGGCAGTAGGACATAAGCTGTGAGTGTCCAGTCTGCCAGGGCTGGACCGTGGACCCCAAGGCAGGGTTGTGGCCTGCTCTCTGGAGACCAGGCAATCCCAGGGTGGGACTTCAGGGGCACCTCTCAGGCCCAGGTCCCAGGAGCATAGGTCTGTGGCCCCTAGACAGCTCACCCACCCTCCCTATAACCTCCCAGGTCCTGGGGGTTGGACACAGGAGGTTCCCCCAGCAGATGCCCCCTACCCAGCCTGGTTGGTTCACCCCACTGGTCACCTTTGTTCCTCCAGAGGCGACTGGGGCGCTGGGGGCAGGCAGCCTCGAAGGACACGGTCACAGAAAGGGTGGCGGCCAAGTCGGAGGCAGGAGGCGAGGACAGCAGGAGCTCCAGGGTGTCACGGACCTCCCAGAAGGGCTCGGCAGGCATCTCGTGTTCATAAAGAATGTGCCCAGCAGACACCTGGGGGAGACACCTGTGTTGGGGCAAGAGGCAGGCCCAGCCTGTGGTGCCTACACCCAGGCTGGCATAGACTGGGCCCCTGGGGCCTCTCTGGCTGACCCTCTGGGCCCAGCCTCGGGGCTCTCTCAGCTGTGTCTGGCTCCACTCTCCCTCACTGTCAACTAGGTTCCCACTGGTCAGCTGCCGGAGTTCAAATCCTGTCTCTGGCACCTTGGGCAGGTCAGCTCGTCTTGGTGAGGCTCGAGGCTTCTGTCTAAAGCCAGGCACTTCTGCCCTTACTGGCTCTCACCCTCTTGCGGGCTGGTCTCCCTTCTCTCTCAGGGCCTCGGAGTGCCCTCTGATGGACTGTCCCAGAAGTTCTCCTTTGGCCGTCAGTTCTGGCCCACCCATGTATATACCACGTAGACCATGCATCCCCATCTCCCTAGCTCTCTTCTCTCCTGCAGTCAAACTCTGTCCACAGGGCTGCCTCAAACACATTCCATCCGGGTCACTGCCCCTTCTCGACCCCCCACCGAGAGCACACCTTCCTCCCAGATCCTCCAGGCTCTCCCAGCTTCCTCTGGCTCACCAAAGTTGTGTCATCACTTGCCCCTTGCCCGGCAGGTTCTCTTCTACCCGTGCCCCCCCACCCCCATGGTCTCCCCCAGTTTCAGGGCTCCAGTGCCAGCTCCACCAGGGCCCCCTTCTCTGTAGCCCCAGGCCAACTGTGTTCTCCAGAATCCAGAATCTTCTCCCAAGCTCTGTGTGGATCTGGCAGCTGCTCAAACTCAACCTGCGCCAATGCCCCCCTCCCCTCCCCCACCCAGCTCCCCGCTCCACCACCTCCCTCACTTTGGATGATGCCACGCCAGGCCCGTGGGCTCCTTCTTGGCTCTCCTGGCACGCCGCGCTCTGTCTTCCTGCCCCAGAGTAGCCCCTCTCACTAGTTTGCTCCTCCCGCAGGTCCCACAAGGAGCCTTTCAGAATGTGAGGGGGCAGAGGGCATTCTGTAGCTTCACCTTGGACCACAGACCCCCTCTGGAGCCTGACATCTTGCTGCCTCCTAGTGCCTACTGCTGCTGGCACATGTGTGACTGACCCCGAGGGAGGGGCAGCTGTCATCTCATCAGGAGGTGTGCTTCCTCCCCTATTTATCAAAGGCCATCTTCTTGACACATCTCAGCTTTCACTCCCCCCCCCACAATTAGGAGACAGGGAACTGTGGGACTTGCCTAATAAGGAGAGTGGGGGGCTGACTGGGGTCTCTGAGGGTCAGGAGCAGCAGGGGGCTGGTGAACAGGAAGGGGAGTGGTACCAGCTAAAGGAAGCATAGGGCCCGGGGTGGTGGGCAGGCTGGGGTGGGGGAAGCAGGCTGGGGTGGGAGGAGCAGGCTGGGGTGGGGGTGGCAGGCTGGGGTGGGGGGAGCAGGCTGGGGTGGGGGGGCAGGCTGGGGTGGGGGTGGCAGGCTGGGGTGCGGGGAGCAGGCTGGGGTGGGGGGAGTAGGCTGGGGTGGGGGTGGCAGGCTGGGGTGGGGGAAGCAAGCTGGGGTGGGGGTGGCAGGCTGGGGTGGGGGGAGCAGGCTGGGGTGGGGGGTCGTGGTGCCCAGCACAGCTGATTGCCCAGGAGAGATCACGGTTTTATGTGCAATCTCCCAAATGTTCCGAGCGTAAATGCACCAAGCAGCCAGATCAGCCCCGCCTGGGAGCAGACGTGGCTGTTGGCCCAGGCTAAGGGTAGGGAGGGAGGTAGTCAAGATTCCTGGGAGTGGGCTGGAGGGCTCGATCCTGGGGCACAGGCCCTTCTGCAGAAGGGGGCGCTGGGGATGGTGAGGTCACACAGGCAAGGTGGGAGGGGTCTGACCCCAAACTCTGGGAGTAGGCAGTCCCCCTCCATGGACGCTATCTCACCCTGGCAGTTGGAGGGCAGCTTTGGCTTTGCCCCTAAGGAGCCCAGTGCTTGGAATCGTTTCCTCATCTCTCTGAGCCTCAGTTTCCATAACTGTACATGGGCCTCTGCCCCCTGGCAGGCTCAGCGCTCAGTGCTGTGGGACAAAGGCGTTGCCAACACGCCCAGTGCCTGCTTTCTCGGGAGGGAGGGGCACAGGGGGCTATGATGGGTCTGCCAAGCAGGCTCTTCTCAGCTGCCCTGCTGGCTCGGCCAGCCTGGACCCCTAGTGGCCAATCGACCTACTCCTTCATATTGCTGGGGCATGGGGAAGCTCCAGGTGACTGTGGGGCACTCTCCCCAGTGCCCGGGCACAGAGCGGGGCTCTTACCTCAGCCTGTGTGAAGTTCACCAGGGCTGCCCCGGTGCTGGACTGCTGGGTGTGCAGCAGCCGACCCAGCCGGGGGCCCCTCACCACGCGGTAGAGCAGATGCCGGGGGTCCGTGCCTTCGCTGGAGCTGGCTCTCAGAATGTGGTTGCTAAGGGGCTGGGTGAACCCTGAGGGAGATGAAGGGGGCCTGTCAGCCTTTGCCGGAGCCCCGGCTCGGGCTCAGCCTGGGACGGCCGAAGTTGCGTGACCCTGGTATGCTATCTGACCGCTCTACCCCCAGGAGTGCCCAGCAGACCCACCTGGGCAGATGGTCAGCGTCCGGCTGCCCTCCAGGGAGAGGAGAAGCGGCTTGCGGGCCACCACACGGAAGAAGTGTCCAGGGGATGTGTGCACGCCATCCGAGAGGCTGAAGTGGAAGCCTCCGTCCAGGGCTCCTGAGGACAGACCTGGAGCTGAGTCTTGTGGGCCCCACCCAGCCCCCACCCATGAGGGGGCCCTTTCCCAACACCCACCTGTGTGTGTGAACAGCACCAGGGCGCTGTCCAGCTGGGCCTGCGTGAAGCTGCGGACCTCGGTGTCCCGGGCCTCCAGCAACACCACTCGCCCGTTGCGGGGAGGCTCAATGTTGTAGACCAGGTCCTCAGGCTCTGAGTCTCTGTCTGTGGCCCTGAGGGCTTCCGGGGGGATGGGCGCAGTGGCCCCCTCCCATATCTGGGGACACAGGCCTGTGAAGGTGCTGCCCCTCCATGCTCCCGCCCCCTCCCCACCCAGGCCCTCCCTGGGACCACAGCCAGGGTTCCAACACTTCTCCTGAGCCCTGTTCACCTTTCTTGTTGCCCAGGGCCCCCAGCACCCTCCTGACTATCGGCCCTGGTCTGATCTGTGCCTCAAGGCCAGCCCAGGTCCCCCACCTCTGCAAGCCCGCATCTCTCCGCCTCACCAAGCTCTCCGACCTCAGCCCTGCACCCCGCGCCGCTGGCTGGGCCCTCTCTTCCTGGTAGGGCTGCTCTTGCCTTGCCTCAGAGGCAGGTTCTCCCAGCAGCGAGGAAGGTGAGGGGGCACCCAGGGCTGAGAATGGCTGGGTTCCTGAGGGCCTGGGTGGGGGTGGGCCGGAGAGGGGATACAGGGGCTGAAACACTGCTGGCTTGATGGCCCAGGTGTCTGGCTGTCCAGGGCCCTAGGTAGGTAGGGCAGGGGTGCCGTGTACAGCCTGGTCCTCCCCACAAGCAGGGAGTACCCAGTTTCTCCTCTGCCCACAGGGCAGGGTCCTGCTGCACCGGCAACTGGAGGCCAGTGCAGGAGGAAAACACAAGACACACTCACTGCCGTCGAGTCCCTGCCGACTCAGAGCGACCCTACGGGACAGGGCCCAGCTGCCCTGTGGGTTTCTGAGACTGTCACTCTTTCTACCAGGCTTGGCTGGGGGCTTCTGAAGGCTGACATTGCAGTTAGCAGCCCCTCGGGTGCCCACTCCATTGCCAGGGTGCCTCCAGTGTTGGGGAGAGGCTCCCATATCCAAAAAGTAGGCCCCGTGGGATTCATGGGCTCCCTAGGCGCACCCCTGCCAGCCTCTGGAAGACTGCAGGCTGAGCTTTGGAAGGAGAGGCCACGATGTATGGGTGGGGCTTCCGTGCCCGGCCCGGCACCAATCATGGGTGGCCAGCACCACCTGGTGGCCAGTTGCTGCACAGCTACAGCCCCAAGGAAGCCCTGCCTCTGCCCACCCACCACTTACCAATACCCACACATCTATACCACCAGAGGCCCCAGTCAGCCCGCTTTTGAAACTCCCCACCCCCAAGGCCGGCACGTGCAGTCCTGTCCACCCAGCACTGTTTCGGTGCGGATGAGGTCAAGCTTTTGTGATCTGGAGAAGTTCTATCATCTCGCTGGGCCTCAGCGTTTCCCTCTGCTGAGTGTGGGCACAGTTGCCCTGCCATGGGGTCTAAGACGGAGACCCCAGAACCCAGCTGTCGCCTTCATTTACTTAATACCCCCTCCACCCTGAGCTCACCCTCAGGGCTGGAAGAGGCTTCCTCCTGGAGTTTGATCCTGAGCCCCAGAAAAGGCCGCCTGTTCTGTGCAAGCCCAAGGGACAGCAGGGCCCCAGCGTGGTCATTCCCAGGCTGCTCACTGTCCTCCTAAGTGCCCAGGAATGAGACTGCTCACCTGTGTCCCTGTCCACAGCATTAGCTCATCTCACCTCCCAGCCACACAGCGAAGCACCTGACAGGATGCCCATTTTGCACAGGACACGGAGGCTCAGAGTGGGGCAATGGCCTGCTCAGAAGGACAGACCCTGGTCTACTCGCTGACAGGTGGGGGGCAGCCCCGGGAACGCTCTCACCTGGAGGCCTGTGTTGGTGGTGAGGATGGGGGGCTGGTCGTTGACGGGCATGACCGTGATGGTGAAGGCCACGGGCTGGCTCTGGCGGTCTATCTCTGAGGCATTGGCCACCAGGACGAAGGTGTCCATCCGGGTCTCGCTCCCATCATGCACATAGCGGATCAGCTGCTGCTCCACCTACAGGGAGACGTGTGTGTGTGTGTGTGTGTGCGCGCGCGCGCGTGCTGGGCTGCAGGTCCACGGGCACCGGCTCTCATTCAGCCCCACACCTGCACGCCCCTCCAGAGCATCGCTGTCTGCAGGGGGAATGGGAGTCATGCTGTCTGGGTTCCTGAGTGAGGGGAGGCCCTGGGGCTGCCCCCCACAGCCTGCCCCAGAGCTGTACTGCACACCTGGGCCCTCTGGGCTCCCATACCTCTCTCCAGGAGAAGGCCGGGAGGCTCTGCTCTTGAGGTCCGTCCTCCCTCTGCAGGGCCCCGTGCTGGGGCGGCTCCAGCACCTGCAGGACCACGCCGGACAGCGAGGGGAAGTAGGGCCCGGAGACGCGCAGCAGCGGCGGGGCCAGGGTGCGGGTGCCCCCCTCAGGGACACTGAAGTTCTGTGTCTCCAGAGGGATGGCGGTGGGCAGCACCTCCAGCTCCATGAGGACACCCTCCAAGGGCGTGCCCAGGCCTGAGGCCACGTCCAGGGTGAAGGCATCCCTCCAGGCATCGGGGCGGGAGTGCAGGTACAGCACCTGGCCTGCATCCACTGCCTCCTGGGAGAAGCTCTGCACAGGGTCCAGGCTGGGCGGCTGGTCCTCAGAGGCTCCTTGGGACACCATTACCAAGTAGCCCGCGCTGGGCGGGGTCTTCACGGAGAACACAATGTCTGCGGCAGGCACGTCCTCCTGGGCGGCCTGGTCAACACAAGGTCACGGGGACAGGACTCAGGTCAGAGGAGGAGGCTGGCTTGACCCAGAGCTCAGAACAGGCCCACTGTCCACATGTCTCACTGCCCCAGGGAAGTATGAAAGGCACACTCCCCTGCACACATGCACGCACACACACCACCCAGACACACAGCTGATCAGAGGGGGCATGCGTACATGATACACACATGTACACATCACACACACACTGCCCTTAAAGCTTGACCCCCAAACTGCCTCCTCTGGGGGGCGCTTGCTGGCGGCCCACACGTGTCACCTGTTTTCCCAGAAGCCCTTTGGGGGTAGCTAAGCCCCTCCCACAGCCAGCTTCCCAGGGACCACGCTCCACTTTGGAGAGCCTGTGATTTTGGGGCCGGCAGTGTGCTTTTTTGGCCAGCGTGCAACATGCGTGCACACACACAACCCCCAGGCAGACAGTACAACCTATGAACTCCTCAGCGGTCTTCGCACATGCTACACACGCAGGTGTACACTCAGAACAAGCACGCACATTTGTCACAGGCCAGCCAGTCAGACCCTAAAGCACACACATCTAGATCCAGGTGTGAGGCCCTGTAGGCCAGCTGCTGCCCTCACCTGCAGCTGGTCGTGCCTGATCTCAGCGGCTTCTCCCTGGAAGACGTAGACCTTCTTGTGCTTGACCAGGTGCAGCGGGGGCAGTGGGCCCTCTAGGGCGATGGTCACCTGCAGGCTGGCATCTGTGCGCACGGAGCCCGCCTCCACAGAGAGGGCCAGAGTGTCTCGGGTGCTGAGGCTGCCATTGTGGTGGTAGACGACGGTCCCGTCCAGCAGGTCCTGCTGGGAGAAGGCCGAGGCCGGCTGGCCAGCCTGGAGCAGCTGCCCCCAGCGTGGGCCGGAGGTGACCTGGTAGCGGATTTCGTCCCCAGTGCGGATGTCCAGGTTGGTGTCCAGGTGGAGCACGGCCGTGTCGATGGTGCCCTGGCCCCCCTGGGGGACCACGAGGCCAGAGCCATTGGCCACACGGAGGTAGGGCTCCGAGGCCTGCACCTCGAGCAGGGCGGTGGCCTGGTGCTGTCCGTCGGACACCTGCAGCTGGATCCAGCCGCGGTCGGCGCCCGAGTGCACGAACAGGACCCGCCTCTTGCGGAGATCCTCCTGGGTGAAGCGGTAGATGGGCCGTGAGGGTTCGTCCACTGCCACGATGCTGCCGAAGAGGAGGTCTTTGCGGGTCAGCACCAGCTGGGCGTCGGCTGAGCCCGAGTCCGAGTCGCTGAAGGCCACATCGTCGGTGGTAAGCAGCCGCTGCCCGCCCCGAGCCACGTGGAAGACGTGGCTGACAGTCTGCACAGGGGCGTGGTCATTCACGGGCTGGATGGCCACTCGGAAGACGCCCCGGACCTCCTCCCAGGCCGTGCCCCCGCTGCCCTCGCCCTGGCGGGTGGCCACAAACGGGATGTCATCTTCGGTGGTCTCGGAGTCGTCATGCTGGTAGACCAGCTGGCCACGCAGCAGGTCCTCGTTGGTGAAGGACATCACCGTGGCGTCCTGGTCCTGCGTGTCCCGCCACACCAGCCTCCCGTGGCGGGGCCGCTCCATGACCTCGTAGAGGTAGCTGGCGCTGTTGAGGGTCTTCACGAAGAGGTGGTCGGCAGAGATGACGGCTTCGCCGCCCTCGGGCACCGAGAGCAGGACGTTGGTGAGGACAGGGGCGCTGGGGTCCCCGCCGATGTGGATGGGGAAGGTGTAGAGGGGGGAGAAGTGTGGTGGGGCCGTGACACGGAAATGGAAGGCGTCCTCCACGGCCTCCGAGGCCCGAGCGGTGGCCCCATAGGTCACCCGCCCAGCCTGCAGGTCATCCTGGGTGAAGCCCTGCCCGGCGGACAGCCGGGTGCCCTGCAGCCGGAGGTTCCCCTTCGTGGGGGCCTGCACCACCTCGTAGTGGAAGGAGGCTTGGCTCGGGCCTGCGCCCTCCACAGTGGCTTCCAGGTGGGCTGTGGTCAGGGCCTCCTGCCGGCCGTTTTGAGTGTGCAAGGGCTCCAGCTGCAGCAGCCAGATGTCGGCCCTCTGCACGCTCACTGGGAAGGACAGGTTGCTCAGCATCTCCCGGCCCACCTGCACCTCCAGGGCCAGGTCCTCCACCGTGTCCTCCGCGCGGCGGTCAGGGTCGGTGCTCAGGTACCGCACACGGCCCTGCTCCACGTCGTGCTGGTGGAAGGCCTGCGTGGCCCGCCACTCTGCGCCCTCCATCCCACCAGCCCCCTGCTTCTGCAGCTCCCCGAAACGCAGGCCTCCGGTGAGCCGGAACAGCACGCTGACGTCCTGCCCCACCGCGTTGGTCTCCACCGACAGGTTGGTGGGCAGGATGGGTGCCGCTGAGCCCTGTGCCAGGCGGAGCCCTGTATTGTGGAGGAGCCGGATGGCCGGCTGGACGGCCACCACTTTCAGTGTGGCCGGGGGACTGGCTTGCAACCCGTCGCTGACCCGGAACGTCAGGTCCTGTGCGGGGCCGCCGCGGTGGATGTAGACCAGGCTGCCCGCCTCCAGCTCACGGCAGGAGAACTCGGTGGCCGGTTGCCCGGGCTGATCCCGGCGCTCCACGGGGAGGCCGGAGGGACTGCCCAGCAGCTGGAAGGTGAGGCCCTCACAGGCCGAGTCCGGGTCATAGGCCTGGAAGACCTCGGGCCCCAGAGGCTTCTGCGTGTGCTCCAGGATCACCATGAGGCTGCCGTGCGGGAAGACGAGGCGCGGAGGGTCGTTGACGGGGTTGACCTGGATGGGCAGGATGTAGGTCTGGCCGCGCCGCAGGCAGGAGGGCACCGGCCCCCGCGCGGTCACGGACACCTCGAGCACCAGCTGGTCGGTCGGCTCCTCGGCTCCGTCGTGCACGAAGCGGGCCTTGCGGTTGACCACGTCCAGCAGGGTGAACATCTTCCGCGCCTGGGCGCCCGGGATGTCCAGCTCCAGCTCCCCGTGGCGCGCCCCTTGGAGCACGCTGAACAAAACCTGCGATTTGCGCAGCTCCGCCTCGCTCAGGTCCAGGGTGGGCTGCACGTGCCGCCACTCGAGCCAGGCAGCGCCGCCCTCGGCCACCACCAGCGGGCTGATGGTCAGCAGGCGGGTGAAATTGGCATAGAGGGGCGGAAGCCCCGCCTCGGGGGTGCAGGGCTCGGGCAGCTCCAGGGCGGGCCAGGCCTCGGGGGCCAAGGTGGAGAAGGCTTCGTAGGGGCCGTAGGCTTCCTCCTCATACTCCTCCTCCTCCGGCCTGCAGCCCGCCGCCATGTGGCGCGTCAGCAGAGCATCCCGGAGCCCGTGCCGCTGGCCGTCGACACTGAGGTCCTCCATGCAGCCCAGCAGGGAGGCGTTGGCCGCGCCTGGGGCCAGGCCCAGCCGGTGCTCCTGGAGGTGGCGAGAGGCCTCCGCGTCCAGGCCCCCGAGGAGGAGGCTGCCATGGGGCTCCAGGTAGCTGGGGACCCCTCGGTTGGAGGTGCGGGTAGGGTACTGGTCCACGGAGATCTCCAGCCGATGAGTGTCCACGTGGACGCTGATCTCGTGGGGCAGTCCGTCAGCCACGGGCACACTGTTGTGGAGCAGGACGGTGCCCTGGCCTTTCTCCACCATGGCCCGCAGGTGGCCCTCAAAGACATCGATGTAGATGAAGTCCCCATGCTGGCCACCCGCCTGGAAGGCCAGGGGCGCCTGGCGGCTTCTTGTGGTGAGCGTAAACTCCAGGCTACCCTCCTCTCGAATGCCCCAGGCAGGGAAGGCGGCCAGAGAGTGGGGCCCGGAGAAGCCCAGGGCCACGTCATCCCCCGCAGAAAACTCCTCTGCACAGCCCTCCGGCACATCTGGGGTCAGCGGCCGGAGGAGGCTTCGGCCATTGAGGGTGGCTCCATGGAGGCAGCCCCTCAGGGGGCGGCTGGCTCCCCTTAGGTAGGTCAGGCTGAGGCTCCCAGCACCCCCTAAGAAGAGCCCGTAGGGAACCTCCAGGGGGGCTCCCGGGGCGGGGCCCGAGGCATTCAGGTGACCATCCACTGAGAGCACGGCCCAGCTGTCCGTCACCACGAGTGCCACGGTGTGGGGAGCGGAGTCGCTCAGCAGCATCTCTGCGGGAGTCTGCAGCCTCAGCACCTCCTGGCCCAGGACGAGTCTGACCTGGGGAGAAAGGGGGACAGTGGAGTTGGAGGAGAACCCAACCGGAGTTCATCCTGCTCCTGTGCAAACACACCGAGTCCCTCAACCCTGGGGCCCCCAGAGCCCAGGCCTCCTCTGGGCACCTCTGCATTCAGTGCTCACATACTCCCCAAACTCAAGCCCCCCCAGGCCTGCTTGGGCTCTGGGGGCCCCGATGGGGGTCAGATGTGGTCCTTGCCCACAAGAGACTGACGGGGAACCAGGTGCCCTTCTAGAATGCCACTCCTCGTGTTGTATCCTTTCCTTGGCTGAGATTTGCCAGGAAATCACCGTGTCAATTGGAAAGTGTTCACTCTGGAAAAATGGGCACCCCTGGTAGCATAGTGAGTTACTCATTGGGCCGCTAACTGCAAGGTCACCAGTTCGAAGCCACCAGCCTCTCTGAGGGTGAAAATGAGACTTTCTACTCCCATACAGAGTTAGTCTTGGAAACTCACCGGGAAAGTTCTACCCTGCCCTCTGACTCAGTGGCTGTGGGCCTGCAGTAAGTGGCAGCGTGGACCCCCCCCTGGTGAGTTCCCCAAGGACAGCCCACTGCCCAGGGACAAGGGAGCCCAATTAGATACTCTGCTTGGAATGTTTCCAAGAGGAAAGGTCCCTGACCTGGGGAGGTGGAGAGGGGAAAGAGGCTCACGAACACACACCAGAACCAGAAGTAGCCTGGGTGGTGGCCAAACACTGGAATCGAGAGAGCAAAGACCTAGAAGCTATGACCTCGGGGGTCATAGCACGCAGCACGCCCCCTTCGGGTGTGGCACCAGTACCCTGGCAGGGGAGACAGCAGAGCCAGACTGTACCTGGCGGCCAGGCTTCAACAGTGACACCTGGTGGCAGTGAGAAGCTATGGTAGGAGCAGCCCCATCAGGCCACAGTCCTACGTCCACTGGGGTGCAGAAGCAAATGGATCCTCAAATTTCGGCTGGGTAAGACCCTAGAGGAGTCCCTCAGTGGTGCTGGGTTACTAATGGAAAGGTTGGCTATTCAAATCCACTCAGTGTCCCCTGGGAAGACAGGTTGAGAGATCTCACTGTGAGGCTTGGTCTTGGAAATGCAACAGAGTGTCCAGGAGTCAAGGTCAACTCAACTGCCCACTAACCATAGCAACAAGAGTCAGAACTCCCCAAACCCTTCATGGTTGGGAGGAAGGCTCAGGAGGGGGTCGGAAGACCCCCTGTGGATCCAGCTTGTGCTGACTGGAACCGGGGAGCGGCAGGAAGTAGGAGTGGTCTCAAGGCAAGGACTCTCCTCAGCATGCATGTGAGGCTGGACTCTGAAGCAGAAGACCGAATTTCAGAAGGAGAATCGGCGCATTTCAGTCGCGTGAAGGATCGGAGCACGTTTGGTAAGGGATGTGGAAAGTACCAGGGACTGCCAAAAGAACCAACGGATCTGTCTTCAGGGGAAAATACTGCCAGAATGTTCCTCAGAGCCAAGGATGAATGTTCCTCAGAGCCAATATGAGAATGCCATCTCATATTGTTTGGGCATGTGGTTGGGGGAGGCCAGCCCCTGGAGAAGGGCGTCCTGCTTGGTAAAGCAGGGCCGTGGGACAAGAGGAAGGCCCTCGGTGACATGGGTGGATACAGCGGGGAGTTCAAAGCTAAGGATGGTGTTCCGTACTGCCACACGTGGGTCACCATGGGCACCTCACATCGCCCTCAGCAGCAGGCAGTGGCAGTAGAGGGTGATGCTGATGCCACGGCAGAGGGGTACCGAGGGGGTACTGGCAGCTCTGGAGAGGGTAGGTGCCTGGGCAACACTTCCTGGAGGAAGGGAAGTCTAGGCTGGGCCAAGGTGTGGAGCCTCCCCGCCCCGCCCCGCAGACGAGTGAAAGTAGCTCCGTGCAGTTCGAGCTCTCTCCACTAGGGGCTGTGTGAGCACGGGGATGAACGGGCGTGAACGCGAGGTGAAAGTGATGTGTAGAGGGGTCACACAGTCCGTGGGAGGCCACTGAACACAAGAGGAGGCCCACCCCCGTCCCCTGGGATGTCACTGACCTGCAGGTGTCCAGAATGTAGCTGCAGCAGGAGGTGGTCAGCCGGGCCTGCGGCCAGGAGCAGCAGGGCTTCGGGCTGGGCTGTGGAGAACTGCAGCTGCAGGTCTATGTGGGTCAGGGCCATGGCCATGGGCACCTCCAGGTGGTTCTCTCCGAAGAAGGAGGCTGTGTCAGGGAGGGGGGAGGCAGGGAGGGGCTGTGGTCAAGACTCAGGAGGAGGAGGCTGCAGGGGGTGGGGGGCCATGCCGGGGCAGCCTCCCGGCTCTCCTATGCGCTCTGTCCTATGGGCACCTGCCAGATCCCAGAACTTCCTTGGTCTTGGCACCAGGATCTGGCCTCCAAAGGTGGTCAAAACCCAGCAACTTGGGCCTCTTTCTGGGAACTTGCTGGGGCCAGAGCTTTGGCCAGCTCTGACCCCCCTCCTTGGGACCTCGATGGACTCTCCATCCAGCCTCTCCATAGCTCAGAGGGAAAGGCCACTGGTCTAATCCCTTGACTGGGTGGCTGCCTCTCTGAGGAGAACCAGGCCTGCCCCAAAGTGACTCGGATCTGACTCCTGCCTGAATGTGGGTACCCTGCACGCCACAGTCATGCTGTGCCCCCCTCCAGGGACTGGCTGGAGCCATGGCTAGTGTCCAGTGGTGGCGCTGAGATGGGAAGCCACCTCTTTCTCGTCCAGGCCAGGCTGCACTCAGGGTGGGCGGGACAGCCAGCTGGCCAGAGTCCTCTGAGGAGCAAAAGCTGAAGCCAGAAAGAGACCATGTGCAGTGCTGGATCCCAAACAGGCTCCACCCCCGTGCTGCTTCCTGCTGTAGTGTTATTACTGGTCCCTGGTGAGTGCTCACACCGGGCCCTATTGTTCTTGTGTTGGCCAAGCAGCAGGCTGAGCATGGCTGAGCGTCCTTCCAGCCAAGGGTGAGGCTGGAGGACAGGGCCCGAGAGGTGCTGGGCATCCACTGGGCAGCCAAGAGGGCTTCCCAGGGTAGCAGGCCACATCTGTGTTTGCCCAAGGTCAGGGGCTTCACGGGCACGGCCCTTTCCTCCCACACGGGGCTCCTTTTAAATGGCCACCTCCTCTCGGCAGTTTCTCCAAATTAGCTCCCCTTGAGCTCCATGGTCACACATTGGGCTACTAACCGCAAGGTCTGCAGTTCAAAACCACCAGCCGCTCATGGGAGGAAGATGAGGCTCCTATTCCTTGGAAACCCACAGGAGCAGTTCGACCCTGTCCTGTCGGGGGTCTCTTTGAGTTGGGATCGACTCGCATTTGTGGGTTTGGTTTCTGGCTGCACCTGCTGTTAGTCACTGTCGACTCCGGCCCATGGCGGCCCCGCGTGTGCAGGGTAGAACTGCTCTGTAGGGTTTTCCAGGCCGGAACTTTTGGAGGCAGATCACCAGGCCTTGCTTCTGACTTGCCTCTGGGCAGGGGTAAGTCCCCAGCCAACAGGCCTGTAGCCGAGTGCTTCACTATTGCACCACTAGGGCCTTTGCCAAGTGTCAATTGAGTCTCGCCCCCCTCACACCCGCCCCCCCGAGATGTCCCAGGCTGGAGGTGGGGGTGGGGGGCAGACAAGAGTGGGTTACAAACAACAGTGATTCATCCTTGCGGGCTCCCCCAGCCTCATGTGAGTAAAGCCAAGGCTGATGGATGGCTCTGATAGGGATGTTCTGGCACCAGCCAGATACATGCCGTATCTAGCCAGCTCTAACCAGCTGACTTCCGTTCCTGCTAGGGGTGGCAGAGACTGATAATGGTCTTCCCGGGCTGAGCTACAGGCCCCCTCCCGCCACCCCCAGTTATCACCTCTCACCAGCACTTGTGGACACTAGAACCCCCATCTGGGAGGCAGAGAATCACACAAGGACAGCCAAGCCATCTCACGGCCAGGAAGGGACTCAGTACATGGAGCTGGTGAGAGGGGATGGCCTGTGCCAGGTTGGGGCGGGGAGGGGCGTGGTGGTGGTGGCTTATCTGCAAGGACACTGGCTCTTACGGGCAAACCACAGAGCACGATGCTGTGGTGGTCACAGCACGGGATAGGGTGGCGGCGGGGGGTGGGGGCACAGGGCCCCTGCAGGATGGATTCCTCCCCACCCCTGAGTGGTGGGCTGGAGCTGGCAAGGGCTGATGGATAAATTTTCAGGAATTCTGTGAGCTGTTGCCCACAGTGGGAATACTTAAGCCCTGAAGAGAGGCCAGCACTACAAATGAGGACTCCTGCTCCCCTGAAAGTCTGTGATTCAACAAGTGCCTACCTGCCTCACCTCCCTGCTGGAGCCGGCCATAAACCCCTCCAGCACCCCCTTCCCCCAAGCTAAGACTGCATGTACAAGACCCTTGGGGCAGACCAAGAGCAGAGCTCCTCAGCACTGACCCATGGCCCCCTGTCACCCCCCCACCCCCCTCACACAGAAGAGAGCAACAGGCTCTCAGCCTGGTTCTCCAGGCCAGAGAGGAGGGTGGCAGGAAACAGTGTATTTTCCAGAGCACTGGGGTCTAAAAGGACCCATTGAGGGGCTGGGCCCTGCTGCTTCCTGTGGGGCCAGGCAGGGAAGGGCTCACACAGGCTGCCTTGTGGCTGAAGGAGCGTGCGGGAGGCCAGGCAGCCCCCTTGCCCCAGCAGAGGCTCCAACTGACGCTGCCCTGGACACGGCCCTGGAAACTCTGACATCACCCCCACCCCTCAGACTCCTCCTCTGCTCTATGGACAGATGGGACAGGCTGGAGTTGTAAGATCCCAGAGCCCCTCTCCTGCAGGGTGGGGTGTAGAGGGGGTGCAGAAGAGAGGACCAGCGACTGGGAGTCAATCCTGGGGGGCTTCCTAGGGATCTCTGGTGTAGAGGGGCAGAGAGGGAGGGCAACGGGCAGCTTCGGGGTGATGAGACAGAGGGAGAGACCAGCAGGGAGGCACAGGGAAGGCTGCCATGGGTGGGCTTCTGCCCTCTCATCCACTGAGGCAGAGGGTTAGCAGGAAAGGCAGCAGGGAAAGCCAGGCACAGTGGCCTGATTTTGGGGGTTGGGGATCAGCCCTGGGTCAGAGAGCGCTGGGGTTCACCCTAATTCCAGGTAGGCCAGTAGTAGGCACCTGGGCCACCCCCAGGCCAGGAGAAGAGGCCTCGTGCTGACTTAAGTATTGCCACTAGGCAGCATAAGGTCTGCCCCCCATCTCCTGTCTTGGAGATTCCTCCTCAGGGCCCTTCCAGAAGGGTGTGCAGAGGGCAGGGGTGTGAGCGCCCAGGAAGGGATGCCCTTGGTATGGTGGGTGCAGGATGCCCCCAGGGTCTGTAGCCGGAGACAGGAAATGTGTCAGCTTGCCTGGGCACAGAGCACTCGCAGGGCTGTGAACACATGTGTTCATGTGTGTGTGCAAGTGTGTGGGTGGCTGGTGGGTGTATGTGTTGAGTTTGCATAAGGTTGTGTGTGTGTGTGCGTGTGAGCGTGGGCCGGGAGCTGCCAGGACAGAGCAGGAATTGTGCCCGGGCCTGTCCTGCCCCTCGGTGCCTGCCCACTGCTGCTTGGCTGGGCCCGACTCCTTGAAAGGGGCTGTGTGTTCTGGGAGGTTCCTGCCCCTCCTGCCTGGAGCCCATGGAGAGGTTTGCTGAAGGTGAAGTCTCCTGCCTTCCCACCCTTCCTCCCATGAACAGGGCCTTGCTGTCTGGGCCCAGGGTGGAGCCGCTCCATCCCTTCCTGAGACCTAGGGTTGGGGGCACAGAAAGAGCCTGTGTCCTTCCCGGAACGCCTCTCTCCAATGGGGAGGTGGGGTCCGGGCGGCAGGAACCCGAGGCTAAGGTCCCCCAGCAAGTCCCCTCTGGCAGGACACGGGTGGTGCTGCTGTCTCCTGGCCCTAGGGGCTCTCCCTGGTGGTCAATGGGGACCTAGAGCCTGCCCGGGGTGTAGGGGGCAAGCATGTGGCTTCCTCCCACCATGATGCCTGACTCTCTGCAGGGTTTTGAGAGCAGGGCTCCCAGGGGCTGGCACTGCCATCTGTTCCCCAGCCCTCTCAGGCTGGCCAGAGGCACTTCTCAAGCACAGGGCCATGTACAGTTTGGAGGGAGGCTGCTGATCCTGGCCCGCTCAGACTCTAGTTTAGTTCTCCATGCTTTTGTCTCCCATTGTGTTGTCCCTGGGCATCACCCTGGCCCCAGATCAGTCCAGAGGGTCAGCCCTGAGTCCTGTCTGCCAACACACACTGAGCCTCCCGAGATGAAGTCAATGGACAGCGTGCCACCACCCAGGCCCTGCCTGGTGCCCATTCATCTGAGCACCCTGCTCTACCCACTGGCAATCTCCCCGGTGCCCAGCTCCTGATGCCTTCCTGGGTGCCTGGGGGCAGCCAGGTGGGCCTGAAGCCAGCATACGTCATGGGCGGCAGCTGAATTCCTGGGTGTCTGTTGCCCGGCTTTATAAGGGAGAAAGCCTGGGAGCCAGGAAGGCTGGTGGATGGCCCCTGGGGAATGCCGATCACAGGAGCCTCCCCCTCTCCCTCCCCCTGGAGAACCGGATATGTGTGTGCAGGGGGGAACACCCCGGTCTGCTGAGGAGGAGAGAGGAGGAGGGAGGGTCCATACTCACTCACTCATTCATTCATTCAATCCATCATTCAATCACAAATAGGATGGTGCTGCAAAGGGGTGCCATGCAGGGAGAGACAGGCTCTCAGGAAAGGGATCTAAGAAACAGAGCCCCTCACTCCTACACAAAGATGGATCCCGGGCTGGAGAGGGTAGCCTACCCCTGAGAAGGAAATGGAGGAGACAAATTAAGGCATTCTGAGAAGGAGTGGCGTTGGGAGTAACCTGTTGTAAAGGAAGGCAGGGGTGGCATGTGTGTGTGTGTGTGTGTGTGTGCGCGTGCACCTAGGGGAAGGGTTCAACCCCCAGGGGGTCTGGCACCAGGTCTGATAGGCAGAGATGTGGCAGGGATAGGCCCCTGGGGCCGAGGCAGGACTGAAGGGCTCTCTGTGTCCTCATGGGGGGGTGTGTCGGCTCACGAGGACTGCATGAGGCCCTGCCTGAGGATGGGGACCAGATGGCTGCCCAGCACCCCTGGCCTCCCAGAGGCCACGTGGGTCCTCCAGGCCTGGGCTAGGCCCCTTCCTCTTGCCTCGGAGAGACTCACTGTCTTGTGGCCGGTGCTTTGGAACCAAGCTGGCAAAGCTCTGTGGCAACTAGGGCAGAGTAGTTTGGAACCAGGCCTATGGGGCCAGATATCTGTGTGTGTGGCTGGCTCTCGCTCCCATGTCAGAGCTGGGATAACAGGGCAAGGTGCCAGACCCGACAGCACCTATGGGCCCCCTGCAGCCCCTCAGGGCGCTGTGCATGGTCGAGAGTCAGTGCCCTGCGGTGTGTGCACTGAAGCACATCGAGGTGGCAGCAGGGAGGGGGATGTGGGGTCCACAGTCTAGCTCTGGACAGTAGACCATGACTGGACACCACGTCTACTTCCCCAGGCTCCCCGTTGGACTAGGCTGAAACTGTCTCCTCCTGTCCCCCCTATCCAGCCTGCTGGCCCTCCTACATGGCTCCCTTCCCCTGATCACTCAGCCGTGGCACCCCTGTCCATCGAAGGGCCACCTCAGGAGGAAACCAGGCCTCCGGCCTCGCCCCTCCCTCCAGCCTGCTGCCTTCACTGAGGCTCGCTGCCGTTCATCACCCTGCTCAGGGGCTCCCCCTGTCTCATGGCTACCCCAGGGCCTGGGCCACTGCCTTGGTCCTCTCATCGTCTCCAACCTCCAAGTCAGCCTTCTACCCGGCCGCCCCCAGCTGGCCAGAGTTCAGGGGAACAAAGGGGATGGAGTCCACCTGCTCGAATCCTTCAGGGTATGTTCAGGCTCTAGCCCTGGCAGAGAATGTCCTGTCTGGTCCTGTCCAGCCCTCCAACCCCTTCCCCCCCTTCCCAAGTCCCCTGCCCGCCCCCATCTCCACACACGGCCATGTTCTCTAGACTCTGCCGTTGAGCATGCTGCTCCTGTGCTAGAACACCCTCCCTGTCACCAGCACCGCATCTCTGTCCTTCTGGGCCCACCCTGGCCCTCACAGGGTCATCCCCCTGTGGCTCCCTGCTGGCCTCCTGTCACAGTCAGACTTCAGACAGTAGGTGCTGTCCTGTGGCGGCCTGTCAGCATGCCTCCTTCAGGAGACAGTGAGCTCCTGCGAGGTGTGTGTGTCTGCGTGTGGGAGGGGGAGGGGGCATCTCTCTGCCTCGTACCAGGCTCACCCAACAAATCCTAGCCCGATGGACCGATCACCAGATGGTCAGTCCAGGACCCTGAGCCCCAGCTGCAGGGGGGGTTTCCAGGGGGCAGACCACAGCTCAGACCAAAGGGAAGAGAGCTCCCCGCCCCCCACCCCAGGTTAGATGGCTCCTCATTTGCCAGGCCTGGCTGCCTGGCTGGGGCTCATTCAGTTGCAGATCCTGCAGGGCAGGACTGGACCAGACTGGCTTCACAGAGCAATGCTCCCTCCCTGAAGCAGGCTCCGCTGCTATAGCCTATAGCCGAAAGGCCAGGTGGGGGTCCCTGCTCCCTGTCAGGAGGACAACAGTAAGCTCCACCATGGGGACTTGCAGTAGCTGCCCTCTCAGGAGGCTGCCCTCTCCCTCACAGCTATACCCAGCAGAGACCTCGATGGGGCCAGAGGGCAGGCGCAGCCCTCCCTGCCCTTGAGCTCTTGTGCTAGACTCACATTCGGGGTAGGAGGCCTTTAGTCTGGCTGGCTCTTTGGTCCCCCACAAGGCTGAAGCTGTCAGGAGGGGACAACCTCCTCACCATCTGCTGGGCTCTGGCCCAGCTGCCTATCCTCCAACCATGTGCCCGAGCACCACCCCTACCCCCCTGTGGAAGGGCCAAGTTGGGGGACAATTTCTGGAAGGTGGGGGAGAGGAAGCAGGGGGTAGGCGGGGTGGGAGATGCCACAGGGCCGACGGGAGGGGCCGTGATGGCAGGACTGGTGTCCTGGGTGCCCCACCTCCCTGCCTGGCCCCGGGGCCCCTGGGAGCTGAGGAAGCGGGAGGGAAAATGAGAGGCCCCACTGGAAGAGGAGGCGTGGAGTCCACCCAGGCTGGAGGGCGGGACAGGAGGCAGGGGCTTCAATGGAGTCTTTGTGGAAGCCCTGCAAGCAGGGGTGGGGCTCCTGTGTGCAGGGAGTAGGGCCAACAGGCTTTTCCCTGCCTTATAATTTTCCTCGCTGGGCAGGAGATGGGTGGATCCCCAGGCCCTTCCCCACCCCCCATGCCCCAAACGGGGACAGGGACCCTCACGTGAGTGGGCCCGGGCTGCACTGAGGTTTCTAGCAGGGCAGACACTGAGCGAGGGGCCCTTACAGCTCTGGGATCTGTACAGCTTCCCCTCCAGCCCTAGCAGGGTCCCTGTGAGCCATCCCATCCCAAAGGTGAGGAGACTGAGGCCCAGAGAAGGCTGTGCACCGGGTGAGCAGGGGTCTCATGGTGAGTAGGGGTCTCACGGGTGAGCAGTGCAGAGTTGGGGGCTGTGGGTGCCAGAGAGCATGCAGAGTGGGAGTTCGTGCACACACAGGGTGAGGTGGGGGCTGGGGGCTGGGGCTGCGTGTGAATCGGAAGCAGAGCATCTGCAGCTGGGCTGGCCTGGGAGGAGGGTGTGAGAGCTGGCCTCCTGCCGAGGAAGACTGCTCTTCCCTCTCTGGCCCCTGGGGCTCCCTCTGTTTGGGTCGGGGTGGAGGAAAGAGCATCTGCTTTCTATGGGTAGTTTGGAGGCCAGCCTCTCCGGGTGGAGTTGGGGGGCTGGCATATTGCAGGGCAGCAGTAGGTGCCGGCCCTGGGGGTGGGGGTGGGGTGTTTGTAGGCCTGGAGAGCCAGCAGGAGGGCAGTGAGGGGGGCTGGGGGGCTGGGCTTTGCCCAGGCTGGGGAAGCCTGTTCCCAGGAGCCTGGTGGGCAGGCCTCTCCCCTGGGCATCACCCAGTGCTGAGAAGCCCATTGCTCAGCTGAAAGTGGGGCCCCAGTTCTGGGACAAGAAACCGTTAAGGGCCACTGGGGAGAGGCCCAGGGCTTCCCCAAATCTGGCTGGCTGGGCTGGGAGATGGTGAGTGTGTGAGCTTGGTGAGGGGGTGGGGGGCATGGAAGCCATGACTGTTGGTCTGGACAGAGGCCTGGACAGGAAGTCCGGTGGCCCAGCTTTGTGCAGAGAGGCTGTGTGTGTCAGAGAAAGCTACTGGATGAACTCCCCATCTGGGATATGGGGAGAGTCTCCTTGTCCAGGACACTGTGGGGATGCAGGCTTGGGTCGGGGTCACCTTCTCCCAGAGTCATGGCTCGTCACGTCCCCTTGGGCCTCAGTTTACCTATCTATGAAAGGAAACTGGGGGCCAGGGGGGGAGGGGGCAGGACACATGCCTGCTCCCTGATCAACCCAGCCCAGCAGTACTTCCCCAGTGCCAGGTTGTGGCATAGTAGAGCCACCTGGGGCCTAAGTGGCCACTGCCCGGGCAAGACTGACAGTGCTTAAGGAGGCAACGTCCACATCTAGGGGGGTTTCTGACCACAGGCAGGGAGCTGAGCTGCATGTCCTGGGCTGTGCCCATGTCCCTGCAGGGGGCCTGGGGAAAGGGCGTGGCCTGGCGGATGGACAAGAGACCCTGGCTGGAACCCCCTGAGATCTGCAGACTGGAACCTCTGTGTCTGAACAGCCTGACCCCTCCTCAGACAGGTCCCTGGGGCCCAGCACTGCCCCCTAAGTCCTTGAACTCCTGTGGTCCCTACACTAACTCTCTCCAGCCACCACCACCCTCCCAGCCGTAGGCACAGTCTCTTTGTGATGCATCTATTTCCCTGTCCTCAGCAGCAGTGCTCCTGGCCTCTGGGCTGAGCCCCCAGTGTCCCCTGGGCTCTGGTACTAGGCAGCTCCCTTGGACATCCTAAGGCCACCAGGCTGACTTCCCAGCCCTGTGGCCCCTACAGAGCGTTTCTAGGCTGTCCACCTTCACTGCGGCAGACAGCAGGACCCCGCCCCTGCCCCCCATCGCAGCTGCTGGATCCTTACAACTGCTGACCTCGCATTTAGCACCCCCAGAGCTCCTGAAGAACACCCCCCCTCCTGCACCTCCAATCCACCCTCCCTCAGGCCTCACCACCCACCTGTGTGGGTGGAAACTCATCACTGGGGTCCCTCCTCTTCCCCAGCCTCAGCCAACTCATCCTGTCCACCCGACCCCACCTCTAAATGCTCCAGGTTCTCCCCTCCCTCACAGTGTGCGCAGCACATGGCAGATCGCCCCCACATCCATCGCCCGCCCCCCTCAGCAACAGCAGCCAGAACCCTCCATGGTGACAGTCCCCCCCCCAACTCCCCACCTCCTGCCTTGCTGGGAAACCTTTGTGGACTCCTGTAGCCCCAGGATCAAGCCTCCTACCTGTAAGTCCCCTGCCTCTCCAGGCAATTCTGCTCACCTCTCCTGAGCACTCACGTGATAGCCTCGCTGGGACCCCGTTGTTTCTGAGCACCGTAGCAGGGTCCTCCTGCGGCCCCCAGATATCAATGTGGCTGAGCCCCCAGCCCTCCCCTCTCCCTGACTACTGGGAGCCTCGGGGACCACCAGCTGGCACGGGCGCACTCAAGAGAGGTGAGAACCCTAACCCTAGCCCTAAACCTAATCCAAATCCTAACCCTATAGCCCGGTGGCGCAGTGGTGTGGTCACCATGTTAGTGGTCCTGCTAGGTACAGGGAGGGAGGGCAGACCAGCAGGGCCACAGTCCTCCAGGTGAGCTGGGTGTATGTCTGTGTGTGTGGTATATGGTGTGTGTATGTATGACGTGTGTGTGTGGTATACGGTGTGTGGCTTTGTCTATGGTGTACGAGTATGTGGTATGCCATGTATGGGTTTCTGTATATGGGTGTGTGTCTGTGTGTGTTGTGAATGGTGTTTATGTGTCTGTGTGTGGTATATGGTGTGTGTGTATGTGTAGTATACGGCATATGGTGCATGTATCTGTGGTGTGTGTGGTGCACATATGGTGTATATGTGTATGTATCTGTGTATGGTGTGTGGTATATGGTGTGTGTGTGTGTGTGTGTGTGTGTGTGTGTGTGAGGGGTTTTCCTCTCCCGAGCACCAGCGCCCAGAGGCTGGGGGCTGGACACAGTGGCCAGGGCAGGGTAGGGTAGAACACAGCTAGGGAGAGAATACTTTTCTGGGCCTGTGGTGAGAGAGTCAGGCGTTTGTTTCTAAAGAAAATAGAATCAGAGCCCCTATTTATAGCTGGGGGCCTGGCCACAGACAGGAGGCGGCTGGGGTCTGAGGCTATGCAGGCTCCTGTTCCTCTCAGGCAGGGGGTGGAGGTGGGGCAATTCCCAGGCCCCCTACACCCCACCCCCCTTTCTCAGTCCCCAAGGAAGTGCCTGTGGGATCTTGACATTCCCTGGGACAGGATGTAGCCGCTTTTGGCGGAGTGTGGGGGGTGGGGTGGGTGCGGACCGAACTGAGGACAACTTGGGTAAGGGGGATGGAAAATTTCTCCCAGGATTGGTCTCTTGGGGCCCAGAGTCCCTTATGGGAACAGGCAGAGGTGAGGGCCTGTTATGTCTACTGGGAAAGCAGAGGGGGTTCTGAGGTTAGGGTGGGACGGCCACCAGCATGGGGCAAAGGATGGAGGGAAAGAGGAAAGAACAGGGAAGCAGGGATGCAGAGACAGGGATGCAGAGACAGGGCTGGAGAGACATAGACCTGGAGAGACAGGGATAGGGAGAGACAGGGTTAGAGAGACAGGGATGCAGAGACAGGGCTGGGGGGGGGAGACAGGGATGGGGTGACACAGATGGAGAGACAGAGATGGAGACAGGGATGTGGGAGACAGAGATGAGGGGAGATAGGGATGTGGGAAGACAGGAATGAGGGGATACAGAGATGTGGAAGACAGAGATGGAGAGACAGAGCTGGGGAGACAGGGCTGGGGGAGACAGGGCAGGGGGGATACAGGGCTAGGGGAGACAGGGCTAGGAAGACAGAGATAGGAAAATAGGGTTAGGGGAGATAGGGATGTGGGAGACAGAGATGGGGGGAGATAGGGATGTGGGAAGACAGGAATGAGGGGAGACAGATGTGTGAGACAGAGATGGAGAGACAGAGTTGGGGAAACAGGGATGGGGAGACAGGGCTAGGGAGACAGAGATGGGGAGATATGGATGTGGGGAGACAGAGATGGAGAGATAGGGATGGGGAGAGACAGGGATGGGGGAGACAGGGATGTGGGAGACAGAGATGGGTGGCAGGGATAGATGGAGTTCCAGGCTGGGCATGGAGAGGTGGAGACTGCAGGGGAGGTGTGAAGTGGGGGCTTCCATTCATTAGACATCTTCATGGCTCTCTGGGCACAGTGCTGAAGAGGGGCGGGAATTAGGCATCTCTTGCCTGCCCCCCCTCACCCCTAGAAGGCCAGCATGCCCTCTGTGCTTAGAGGTGGTTTCCCTGGTTGGGGTGGGTGGGGAATGGCACCCTGGGCACAGCAGGCTGGCAAGGATGAGCTCTATCACCAAGGTCAGTCCCTGAAGGGCTGTCCTGGGGAGAGCGGCAGGCGCAGAATTCTGGCTTGCCAGCGGGTGAGTTCCCCAGGTCTGGAGGAGTCACAGGCTGAGGCTGCTGCCTGGGCTCCCCTCGGTGGGCCTATTGGGGGCAGAGGAGTGGCCGAGGCGCCGTGGCTGTGTTACGGAGCCACGGCCACAACCGGTGACTCAGACGGTTATAAAAGGAGCAGCTCTGAGTGGTGACTCAACGGGCTCTGGAGGGCTGGGTGGATCGGGCTGGTATGAAACAGGGTGGTCTGGGTTTATTTTTGGCAGGGTGGGGCTGGGGCCCCGGGGGTGGAAGATGGGAACCGGGGGTGGAGAGGAACCACGGCTCCCATCCAGGGGGGTTGAGGGCGCCGTGCCAAAGCGGGCTTTCACTGCCGCCTGTCAGCCCCGCGCCAGCCCAGCCTGCCTTGCTGCCGGCCCGACACAAGCCATAGACTCTCTCTGGTAGATGTAGAGTCCCTTCCCTGTCTCCAGGACGCTTGGGCCCAGAATGCCAGCGCAGACGCTGGAGATGAAAGATCCTTCTCTGAGGCTCACAGAGGGATAAGGGTTTGTCCAAGAGCACACAGCGGGGCCAGGTGCCCCAGGGCTGCCGTCACATGGCTGACTCAGGTCCGTACCTTCCCTGCTCTGTGGCTATCAACATTAGAGGGACAGGCCCCCATGGAGTCCCCACCCCTGGAGGGGCTCAGCTGGGCTCCAGATGGAGGCCGGAAACACATGGGTTCCAGAAGTCCAGAGATGGGTGCCTCGGAGGGGCAGGCACCTGGGTTCTATCAGCGCCATCTGAGACCCAGCCAGGGCTGCCCGGATCCGGTCTGCTGAGACTGTGGGGGTGGAGACACAGGGTGTCCACACCCTTCAGGTGGCACTGCCCCAGGCTGCTCCTTCCCACCGTAGCTATCTCCTTGGACTCAGCCCCTGAACTCTCACACATGGGCCTCAGGCATTTCCGACAAGCTGCTGGCCCTGCTGGGCCCCTCACCTCCCTCAGTCTGGACCTCTGCTCCTCCTTATGCAACCACCTTAAGGCATGGGGAGCTCAGCTCCTCGGGCACTTGAATCATCTCACATCCTGGGTCCTGGCCTCCAGACAGGGGCTGGCAGAGAGCCCAGATGGGGAGACAGGCTTCTAAGCGCTCCCCCCTAGAGGGTCTGTGCAGTCTCATCCCGCCCACCTACTTCGGGCATCGAGTCTGTTTCAGACGGTCATTAGGACAGCACATATCTATTCCTGCTGTGTCCCAGACCCAATGAGCTCCATCTGAGGCTTAGGGGGCGCGGACTCTCTTCTCTACATCGGGGGAGATATGGGTGGGCTTCAGGGGGCCATCCAGCCAGATGGAGCAACCTCCCCCACCCCCTTTGTCCACATCACTCTGTCCCACACAGAGCCTCTCACAAGGCCACCGGGTCCACCCATCCTGCCTTGGCATCTTTCTCAAACATTTCTCTGCAAGGGGTTCTCGGTCCTGCTGGCCCTGCCCCTACCCTAGGAAGCCCATGGCAGTAGGAATAATGGCAGCCCCGGGGGCTGGTTCATCCTCAACACACAGGAGGAAAGCTTCCTGGTAGAGCAGCTAACGGAACGTTAGCGGTTCGAATCCACCCCTTGGGAGAAGCTGCAGCAGCCCGCTTCAGCAAATATGACAGCTTTGGAAACCCCATGCGGCCATGCTACTCTGCCCCATAGGGTCACAGTGGCCAGCAGTGGGTTTGAGAGAGGACATTCGGGCTCAGAAGGGTCGCGTCCCTTGTCCAGGGTCACACAGCTGGCCCGAGGTAGGGCTGTAACAGAATCCCAGCTCCCTGGCACTGTGCTCTGCACCACGACACTTCGATGATGCCTGTGCCTGCCACCTCCCCGCCCCTCCCCGGCCCACCCGCTCCCCCCCTGTATTTTTGAGCGGAAGACTCAGAGGAGGGAAAGGTGGCCTCTGAGTCAGGACTGGTGGGGGTGGGGGCACTCTTAGCTGCTCTCAGACACCCAAAAAGGGTGATTTGTTCTTTCCTGACCAGGGTGGAAAATGTGTGTGTGTGTGTGTGTGTGTGTGAGTGAGTGTGAGTCTGGGCCCACTGCCTGCCTTCTTGGCCAGCCTCCAGCTGCAGGAGAGTCGGCCTGGCCCCAGCCATTTTGCACAAGGGGAGGGGTCGGGGAGGGGCCAGTGCCGTGGGAATCAGCATTTGAGCCTACTGATATTTATAGCTGCCCCTCCTGCCACGTGGGGGAGAGGGGCAAAGAAGGGGTCACTCTTAGGTGGGAACAGAACTTTGTCTCCTCTCCCCAGGCCCTTCTTTTCCCCATAGATCAGGTAGGGGCTTGGCTGGGGGGTGGGCTGTACCCTAAGGAAGGGGTTTCCCCCAGAAGTGCTGGCTCAGGGGTTGGACACCCCTTCTTGCCAGGATCCAGCCAGGCTTTAAAGCAACACTGTGCACATGTGTGTGCATGCACACCTACTAGGCGTCAGTATGTAAAAGTCCTGAATCAGGGTCAGAGGTCAGAGGCCAAGCGGGAGAAAGGCCAGGCAAGAAGAAAGTAGGTTACAGCAAGGGACTAGAAAAGGCTTCCAGGGGGCGGGCAGGTGCTGGAACAGACCCTTGAGGGAAGAGGAGAGAGGAAAGGCCAATTGTGGGGAACAAAATAAGCCAGAGAGTGTGGGGGATGCCAGGAGGGTGCTGGTCACTCGCCGCCCAGCTGCGGCCCCGGGGTAGATGGGGAGAGAAGGGTACAGCACAGTCATGGCACCTCTGGGCCAGCAGGTGGTGGCATCGTGGGGCTCTGGCCACCTGGATGCTTAGGGTTGTCCCGTGTGGTCCCAGGAGGGGCAGGGACGGTGAAGCTGGGACTGAAGAGATGACAGCACCCTGCCCACTGCCCACTAGGAAGCTGGGGTTGTGTGCTGCACCCTGCCCTCAGGCCCCCAGACCTCGCCCCACGAAGGGAAGGGCATTTCCCAGGGCCCCTTGTCATGCATCTGGATTTAGATTCTTTGAAAGTCAGGAAGTTCCTCTTGTATCACCCCTGCTCTCAATTTGTTTCAGCTCAAAGCAATTCCCTAGTTTTAAAGTTGGGTTTTATTTTATTAAGCCAAGGAAGCCTTTATCAAAACCACATCTTACTCGAATCCCAGCCTCTGCACATGTTCACGGAGCGGCTATGCATACACGGGTGGGCTGGGCATCCCCTGCCTCAGGGCAAAGCCACGGAGAGTCCTGGGGCACCTCGGGAACATTCTGGGAAGCCTGGGGCTTCCGTGGGGCCTGCACCCCCTGAGCCCAGCACTGAGCCCCACAGGGGGGTGGAGGCCCCAAGGAAAGCAGATGGGCTGTTCGACTGGGGTGGCTGCTGTCCTGTGAGCAAGGTCATGGTTCAGACAGGGGGGCCTGCCCCACTCTGCTGAGGACTTGCTGTGTGACTCTGTACAAGTGGCCAGCAGTCTCTGGGTTCTGTTGTGGTTGTCAGACACTGAGAGGTGGGGCTGATCAGGGTAGTCTGTACAGTAAGGGTGGGAGGGAAGGCAGTCCCGATGACCTATCCCAGTTGCGGAGACAGGCAGGCTGAAATATTTACTCTGGAGCAGCGGCCAGAGACTGGCGAATAGACCAGCCACGCATGGGCAGGGGCTGGGTGCGTAGAAGGAATGGTCAACAGGATAGGCATTGCTCCTGGCTGCCACCTCCAGAACACGGGGGAACCATGCCAGCAAGCCACCCACCCTAGCAGGGAGCTCCCCTTTATGTTGGACACACACACACCACCACCACCACCACCACCACCACCACCACCACCACCACCACTCCTTTTTCTTGATGTCCCAGGCGGGGCAGGGTGTTTGTGCAGAGATCTGTGTGTGCTGTGAGCACAGGGGAGCGTTGGGAGAGGCAGGGGGGCACTTGCTGGGGCTGGGGCAGGCATGGGGTAGCAGGGCCAGCTCTGAGGCTGGTCCCTCTCTTACTAGGGGATGAAGTCTCACAGGTGGGTGGCTGCCCCTGGCATGATCTAGAAAACCCGCTACTGTTGGCATGAAAGAGAATACCATGGCAAATCGAGTCCCAGGATTTCTCCGAGCCTCGGCTTTTCCATCTTTAAAATGGGCACAGCTCCTGAGTCACAGGGGTGCTGTGAGGCCGCATGACCACCTGAGTGGTGGCCACCGTTGGGTACCTCTGGGGGCAGGAATTCAGTCCCTGTGGAGCCCCAACTCGCCCCGTTTGAGAGAAGAGGAGGGAGCTAGGGAACCCTGCATGGAGAGCACTTTGGTGCTAAATTGTTCATATAATCTCAGGGGTCCTGGCACCCTGCTTCTGAAAGGTCACCACCTTAAAAACCCCAGGGAGTCACTCGACTGCACATACGGGGTCCCCATGAGCCAGCACTGAACTTCCATGGTAATTTTGGAACCCACCGTAAGCCTATGCCTGAAGGAAAAGTCCTAACTGCAGAAGGTTCTATAGAAGGAGTCCGATGAGAGGGCAGGGGGCATACTGGAGGCAAAGGGGGAGCAGAGTGGAGCCAGGAGAGATGGTGAGAGACGGAGGACCAGATCCAAGTATGGCCAAGCCCCACAGCTCCTGCCCTTTACAGGTTAGGGCGCAGTGCCCCACCCCACCCTGCTATAACCTGCCCTCTAGGCACCACCCTGCCCAGGGGCGTTGGCGAGCCAGGGGACAAGGCAGCCCCACCCTGCCCAGGTCTGAGCACTGCAGTGTGCATTGTGCGCCCACCCTGCTCCCACTACTGGCCCCCATATCTGCCTGCGTCCAACTCCCCTCCCCGCAGCCCCCTTCTGGGCAGCACTCCCAGTCCCCAGATGGAGCCTACACATGCCCCCTACTCCCCACCCGCCTCATGGCCTGCGGCCTAGCCCACCTGGACAGGTCCCCTCCCCAGCCCCCCAGGCAGGCAGCATTGAAAGGCTCTTCTTGTGCTCCCTGGGCGGGCAGACGGGTGGGTCAGGGGAGGGGGCCTCAGTTATACTTGGTTCTGGAAAAGCTTTTCCAGAGTCTGGGTGGGCCGGGTCAAGAGCCCTGCTGCAGAGGCCCAGGGCAACACACACACACACACACACACACACACACACATGTCCACTGTTACCACAAATTCACTCACTGTTTCCTGCTAACCCTCTAGGGCAGAGGAGAACTGCCCCCTTCAGTTTGGAGCCTGTAAATCTGTACAGAAGCAGAGAGTCTCATTTTTCTCCTCAGGGACGGCTGGTGGGGTTAGCCCCTAACCTTTCTGCTAGCAAACCAATGCTTAACTTCCCGTGCCACAGGCCTTCCACAGTTCCCCTCAAACCACCCTCGGAGGCAGCCACATCACCCCTGGTTCCATTCCTGGTCCCTGGTGACCTTGGTACCCTGCTACCAGAGATGCGCTGTGGCTTGGTGTCCCTGGCCCGAGTCCTCCTTGAGTCCCTCACATGCCACTTTTCAGAGAGCAGCCTGGTGCCCGGCCAGGAGCAGTGTGCAGTGGCCACTGTGCTGCACGCTCCACGCTCACCCTGACTAATCCTCCAGCTTGCCCTCACTCGGTTCCCAGGTCTCCGTTCAGGACCAATTCCAACCCATTCTCCATGCTGGCTTGTCCTGAGGCTGTCTGCCACCTGCATGGCTCAGACACCACCTGAAACCACCCACAAGACCACATTGGCCTAAGTCTTGTTCTCCGTGCAGACTACAGCCCCCTGAGAGCAAGGCTGGAGCTCCTTCTGGCCAGCCGGGATGTCTGTGGGAGTCTGAGCACTTCACTTCTGTCCTGGGGCCTCAGTTTCCCTGTCTGACTGACAGAAAGGTAGCACCTGATGGCCTCCTAGGATGCTTGGGTCCCAGGCACCACCACTGTGGGGCAGAGGAATGGGGGCACCCCAGGGCATCCAGCGGGTGGGTGAGCAGGATGTCTTTATATTGGGCGGGGGTTGTGGGGACCTGGGCGGGGAGCTGTGTTAGGCTTTGGAATGGAGTTGGGCGGTTGGAGGGAAGCTCTATTTGGGAGGTGCTGAGGATACCCATTTCCCAATGTCCCTAAAGGCAGGTTTAATGCTCCCAAACTGCACTGGCACCATGCCCCTCCCCTGTCCTAAAGCCTCTGCTGGCTCTTCACTGCCAACCGGGCGGTGGCTCCGGGCTTCATTCTGCCATTTCATGTTTCCGTGCTCCAGCCCAATGGCTTTCCTGGCCCAAACCTGCCAGGGGGCACCTTTTTCTGCCAACGCCCACTTCAGTGGCTTTATTCAGGAGGGCTAGCCCCCTGCTCCATCCTCTACAGCTCCTTCTGAGGATTCCCCCCTCCTTCCCACCCCATTCCAGCATGCCCCTCAATTGTCTTCTCTGGGGTCTCATTTCCCGACCAGGAACTGCTGTTGGACGAGTCTCCATTGGGCCTATCTATTTCTGTGTGCCCCCCACGCCCGCCTTCAGCTGGGGAAGGTATTGGAGGGTGGCTGCCAGACTCCCAAGGAGATTCGGGCCCTGGAGTCTCCCCTGTTCCAGAGCTGGATGAGCTAGAAGGTCCCCATTTCCCTGGAGGGCCTGTCTGTCACCCAGCCCGTGAGGCATTAGGGGGTGGGGTCCCTGGGCACAGAAGTTGGGAGTCTGGGGATCCAGCCCTGACTCACCCCAATGTGAGTGAGGTGGGGTCCCCCACTGACTCACTTCCCTTCTGGGTCCCTCATGACGCCCCCCCCACCTCCTTAGAAGAAGCTTCCCCATCCGACGTGGAGAAGGGTGTGGCCCTGGTCCCTGGAAGGTCCTTCCTCAGCTTTCAGTTGATGCTGGGAACCTTACCAAAGATGTGGGCCTTAGCACTGATTCATACGTGGGTTATAATGACGGGGGGCCCGGGCAGAGTTCCTAGGGCATAACCAGACCGCGCCTTGGCAGAGGAAGATACAGGAATGGCGGGAATGGCCAGGGGACACATCCCAGTGCCCACCCCCTCCACACACATAAGGCAAGGCTCCATTTAGTCCCCGTTGGGGTCAGACAGCATGCCAGGGATGGGACAGGCGGTTGCCCAGCACAGTCAGAGGGACAAGGCCCTGTTAGGGCACTGGCTCCACCTTCACAAAAGTGAAGGGGGGTGGGGAGCAGGGTGGCCAACTAGCTGGGTAGAGGAGGAAGAGGAAGGTAGGACTGGGGAGGAGGGGCGAGGCCGGAGACATGCACCTGAGGCCCTACTGAGGACTGAGGCAGCAGCCCTGGGGAAGGCTGGGGAGGTGTGCCTGAGGGGCCTGGCACAGGGTGAGGCCCCGCGGTGCCATACCATTTCCCTCCTCCTGAACCCCTTATGCTGGGCCCAGACCATCTGAGGCTGGGGAGCAAGTTGTGTGCTGTGACTGGGTGTCCTCTGAGCGCCAACGGGCACTGGAGCGCACCGAGCCTCGAAGGCGCGGGGTTGGCCCCGCTGTGTGTCCCCAGCAACCAACGGGAGCGCCTCCAGCCACGCCCTAGACCCTGCGATCCCCACGCCCCACGCCCCGCCACACTCTCGCGACCCCGGTCGGTCGGTAACTAAAGTCCCCCCAAACGCCAGCCTTCGGTGGGGTCCCGCGTCTGCCCCGAGGGTGAACTGTCCTCGGAGACCCTCATCTGGGATGGGAGAGTCTGCGGTCTGGAGCGCCCCAAGGCTGCCGCCCGGCTGGGCAGAGATCTAGGGCCCCTTACTCACCTGCGGACACGGGGTCCGCCAGCAGCGCGGCCAAGGTCAGGGCCAGAGCTAGGGCCCGCGCCGGCGGCGGGGGCCGCGGGCCGGAGCGCATGGCGGCGGGCTGGGTGGCAGAACTTGCAACATGCAGAGGAGCGCCCGGCGGGAGGAACTCGGGACCGAGGGCGGCCAGTCGCCAGTACTTAGCTCCGGGGCGGGGCGGGCACCGACCCGCTCGGGTTTCAGGCCTCCCCATCACCCCCAACAAGTCCTAGCTTCCCCCCCTCCACTGCCCCCTCCCACCTTCTTAAAGGGCCCGTGCTAGGCTGCTCCTCCCACGCCCCACTTGGAGATTTGGGGCAGACATCCCCGAGGAAAGTGAGACAGAGTGTGGTGGGCTCAGATCCCACCGGAGTCTGATCCGGGGGATCCGGGGGATCCCCAGAAACCACTCTGGGAGGTGGCCTGAGATGGGCTCTATTGCACACACCCCCCCACCCCGCCCCCCTCTTTCTGCCAAGGAGAGAGATAACTATAGGTCCCAAAGGAAGGACAGAAGCCTGTCCACCCCAGCACCCCGGCTTTAGGCTGCGTTGCTTCTGAGACCTGTCAGGGCTCTGTTTGGGGGAGGACAGCTCTGGGCCCAGGGACTGCTGGACCTTGACCTTCCCTGCCCCACATGCCCCCAGCCTTCCTGCCAGTTGAGGAGAAGGGCTCTGGACTGCAGCACAAAGCCGAAGGGATTCTCAACCCCAAGGAGTCATTGGTCTCAAAATAACCCTGGAAGGTGGGGTGGGACGCCCCCACCCTCTCAGGGAGAGGGAAACTGAGGCTCAGAGCTGGCTGTGGCGTTGTGAGGTTTCAGTTCAGCGCAGGTCTCTGGCCACCTGGGCTCAGGGGGAGGGAGTGTGGGGATGTGGGGGTGGTGGTCCTCCATATCCCAAATTTGGAAGTTTTAACTTCCCAGACGGACTCCTGGAAGTCTGGCCCTGGATTTAGTTTCCACCTAACGGCTCCCAGGCTGAAGCCTTCCCCTTGGGGCTCCCTCTCTGGCCAGGAATAGAAGGAAGGAAGGCAGGCTTGCTCAGCCCTGCCAGTGTCCAGAAGGCCTCTGCTTCGCCCCAACTGGGTGTGGCCGGGCCTTGGTTTCTCGATCCGGAAAATGGGCAGAAGAACACTTTTAGAGAGCGCTGTCTGTCTCCCTCTCCTCCTCCACCCAAACCCCTCCACTGATCTTTGTTGCCCCCCGCCCCCCCCCCCACCTACATCTTCACTCCAGCCCCTCTCCTACAGGGGGAGCCCACAGGGACAGCCCTTGGTAGTTTCCAGACACCTGTTACAGGTGAACACAAACCCAACACAAAATCTGGAGCCTGTGAGAGGTTAAGGGCCTTGATCGAGCCTCCAGCCATTGCTAAGGAGGACCAGTATCCGTGATCCCCAAGCCCACAGTGCAGGCTTTGGGCGGTGAGGAGAACGCAGGCCGACCAGAGCTCCTGCTTAGCTGCCTAACCCAAGCAAGTCACCTCCTCTCTCTGGCTGTTTCCAACTTGTTCCTTCTCCCTCCACTCCTCCATCAGTCAGCCCCCACCCCCAGTTTGCACACACCTTTACACCCAGAACCTCCTTTGAGGCAAACTTGGCTCTTGGCTGCCCTCCTCCTCCATCTTGACCTTTCCCCTCCAGTGGTGCCAGCTGGGCATAGCGGGTGCTGCCTCAAAGCCGGTTGGGGTGCTGCTGTTCTGAGGAGCTCTTTGGGGGCAAACCCAGCATCTTCCATCCTGTCATCTCAGGAGACCTGGGGCTGGGGTGTTCCCAGATGGTCTCAGTGGCCACTATAGCCATTGATTCCACATTGGTCCCTTGTTTTCCCGGAAAGCAAGGCACCTGGTCCTCATTAGGGGCTAATTGCCGGCCAGGAGTGACTGGGGACTGGCTGGGGGCTATGCTTGCCGCCTCCTGCCCCACCCCCGCCTGAGCTCTCTCTGTGGGAGTGGCGAGAGGGGAGGGGAGGACTTGGGCTTCTTTGTGAATCAAAAGCTTGGGTAGAGATCCCTGGTTACTGTCTGCACCCATCTTGCCACACAGAGCTCCCCACCGCCTCCAGGAGTCTGTCTGCGGAACCTCCAGGACCTTGTTGCCAACTAGGGAGAGAAACAGGCCTGGGAAATAATGGCAACGGGCTCCATGTTGGCAGTCACCTCATGGCTGCTCCGGAGCTTCTCGGTTTATAAAACACTCCTCCGGTCTCTTGACAGCCCTGTGAAGAGGAGAGAGAGAGAGAGAGAGAGAGAGAGAGAGAGAGAGAGAGAGAGTGTGTTTTTGGATCACAGTGTTCCCTGTTCATAGAGGTGGAGGTTGAGGTTCTGAGTGAAAAGGGGTGCTGGGACCCAAGTGCTCACAGGCCTGGCCCTTGCTCCCCTTACCAGGCTGCCCGACTAGGGGCCTGCTTGAATTCATCCCTGAAGGCCCCAGAGCAAAGGACGCTGGGCAGGGCAGCGTGCCCTTCTACCTCCCCCGCAGGCTCCCCGGAGGCCCCCTGTCTTGAACACAGTTGGCATTCTCAGGCTGGCTCAGGCCTCCTCCCTTCTGCCATCTGACCTTTGCCTTGATTGCACTGGCTCGGTGCCCTTGGTGACCATCCTTGACTGTCCCTGCTGCCTGACCACATCTCCCTTTCCCCTAGGACGCCTTCCTGGTCTCCCTCCCACACATGGGCCTCTCTTTCCACGGCCTCTGGGAGGACTGGTATTCTAACTGGTCTGGAAGTCAGAAGTTCAACATCTCCCCTGGCTCCCAGACGGGGGGCACCAGCAAAGCACAGGATGGGGCATGGGGAGGAGAAGAGGGAGACTGAGAACACCCCCCCCCCCGCAGAGAAGGATAAGACCCCCTTCCCCAGACCCATCTCCCTGCCACGGAGTGGATGCCGATGCACGGCGACCCTGTAGGATAAGGTTGAGCTGCCCCTGTGGGTGTCTGAGGCGGTCATTCTTTATGGGGCTAGAAATCCCCGTCTGTCTCCAGCAGAGCAGCTAGTGGGCTTCAACTGCTGACCTTGTGGTTAGCAGCCCAACACTTAATCACTATGCCACCAGGGTGCCTAGGGTAGTGAAAAGTAGGCTCCAAAGTCTCTGAAACTTTGATGCACATTGTCATGTGCTGCCTCAGTTTCTCCAAGGCATCTGTCTTTTGGAGAAAAAGATGGTAGCACGCCCACTGATGCCCATGTCCCTGCCAGCAGAGTCCAGCCCATGTCCCTGCCAGCAGAGTCCAGCAAGCATGTCGGCCGGGTGCGCCTGGCACTCTCTCCCCTACTGCTTCTTGCACTCAGAGTATCCGCTCTGCCAGGGGCCCTGACTTGGTGCTGCGCTTGGCCGGGGCTGGGCGCTCTGAGCGCCTCGGTGTTTTGCACCCTGACCGCTGGGCCCCACCCAAGGAGCCTGCGGCTAAAACCAGCTTGCCGGTAAATGGCGGGTGTTGTGCTCGAATGGAGTGAGTGTGTGTGTGTGTGTGTGTGTGTGTGTGTGTGTGAGAGAGAGAGAGAGAGAGAGAGAGAGAGAGAGAGAGAGAGAGAGAGAGAGAGAGAGAGAGAGAGAGAGAGACTGTGCAGGGGTTTGTTCCAGCTGCCCAGGCTTTGCCCTCAGAGAAATTGGCCCTCTGCCATGAAGGACACTGAGCCCAGGTCACAAGTGTGTGAAGGGACATAGGCTTCAGCCCCAGCTTGTGGCCGAGGCCTCCGCTCAGAGTAGTGTTGCTCCTGCTTCTGGCCGGAGGCATTTGTGGGGCTCCTCCAGCTAAGCTTGGGAGGGACTGGAGCTGCTGCTCCCAACAATGACACAATTCAGTAGCTGTAAAGTGATGTTTGCGCCCCGGGAGCTAGTTGGGAATGGCAGGACAGTGGTTGGGCTTTGCCTGGCCAGGGGCACACTTTAGCCATGCTCAGGCTGGGATGCGGAGATGGGGGCCGGGGTCGGGGAGGGGGGAGGTTTCAGTGAGATGGGGGAGGCGGGTGGGGGTAGAGGACCTTCTCGGAGCCTTGTCCCCTGGAGCAGGCGCTGGCCTTCCACGCCATGTCTACAAAGCTTACTGGCTTCAGAGGCTGTGACCAGCTGGCCCCAGCTGACTCCCTTGTGTTTGTGCTATTTCTAAATATTAGTACATGTTATTAACCCCTGCTTTGCTCCACCGAGGGGAGCCTTTGGGGAAAGGGGAGCATAGCAGCCCACGCTGGGTGGGCAGACCTGGTCTAACGGGCAGGTGCCTCTGGGGGCTGGAGTGGGGCTTCCCAAAGAAGGACCCAAAGCAGCTGCCCAGCACTGGGCACGAGGCTCCCAGTGCGTCGGGAGATGTGTCTGAGCTGGTGGCCGGGCAGAGCAGTAGAAAGAATGTGAGGTTAGGAGCCAGAGTCTTGTCCTGCCAAGCCTCGCCTGTGTGGCCTCCGGCAAGTCATTTAGCTTTTCTGCACCTTTTCTTATTAAACAAAAAATAAGTAAGAGATTTTTTTAAGAGCAATTTTAGGTTTATAAAAAACTTGAGCAGAAAGTTTAGCGTTCTCATAGACCACGCCCCCTCCCCATAACGTCCCCTTCCATTTGTAATAGCTTGCTTCCCTGCGGTATATTTTGCTACAAGTTGGGAACTGATATGTGTGCGGCCTGGTTGACTAGAGAAACAGATCCAGAGACACTCATGTATGTGTAAGAAAGAGCTTTATATCAAGAATTAATAGTATATCAGGAAAACGTCCCAGCCCAACTCAAGTCCGTAAGTCCAACACTAGTCCATACGTCCAATTCTAGTCCATAAATCCCTCTTCAGACTGACAAATGAAGCCACATGTAATGATGCGGGAAGAACACAGGCCGGTGGGTGCAAAGTCTTGTGGATCCAGTGGCAGTGGAAGCGTCTCCAGGGCTCGAGCAGGTCACAGAGTGGCTCGGGGGCTCTAAGGTGAAGGCAGAGAAGGGGTGGAGGGGGGCTATCAGGACCCTCCTTATGAAAAGGTCACGCCCACAAGGAGGTCCCATCAGGTGGTATGATTGACAGGCTAGACTCCACCCCTACACTTTTATATCTTCCAGTTCACACACAATTGTGTAACTAGCACATGAGCTTACCACATTATTGTTAGCTAAAGTCTCTAGTCTAGGGGGTCCTCCAACTACGGCCCGCGGGCCACATGCGGCCCGCCGAGGACATTTATCCGGCCCGCTGGGTGTTTTTGCCCCGTTTTGTTTTTTTTGCTTGAAAATAACATATGTGCAGTGTGCGTAGGAATTTGTTCATAGTTTGTTTGTTTTTTAAACTATAGTCTGGCCCTCCAATGGTCTGAGGGACAATGAACTGGCCCCTGTTTAAAAAGTTTGAGGCCGCCTGCTCTAGTCTATATTGAGAGTCCTGGGCCCTGGTTAAAGCAGTCAGCTGCTCTCTGAACGATGGAAGCTTTGAACTGTGGCTGGGTCCAGGTTGTGACAGTGTGGCTTGGAACCCCCATGGGGAAGCTCTACTCTGTTCTCCAAGATTTCTCTGAATGGGAATCAACACAGCGGCAGTGACTTCTTCAGTTTACTGACCTCACACTGACCTCGCTTTCCACAGACTCTGGGAGGCCTGGAACTCTACTGTATGTGGTTCAGTCCTGTGGGCTTTGATAAATGCGTAACGTCCCGTGTCCGACGTGACACCATCACCCAGAATGATTTCCCTGCACGACACATGCTCTGCGCTCCGTCTGTCCCATCCCCGCCCCACTCCCAGTCTCTGGGAGCCACCGATCTGTTTACTGCCTCTATAGCGGACCCTGCCCCAGAAAGGCCATAGGTCCTACAGTTGAACTCCTATAGAGTGGTGTCTTCTCAGCCTGTCTTCTTTCACGCAGCAATATGCATGTAAGGTTCATCGGGGTCTTTGCCTGGAGGATGAAGCCTTTCTGCTGTTAATTGCGGACACACATACTTAATGCCAAACATTTCCGTTTTAAAATGCACGGTCAGCATCTGTGACAGTCACCAGGCTGTATGACCATCGGCATGATTTCCAAAACATGCTCATAACGGCCACTGGAACCCATTAAGCAATCAACCTTCGTTTCTCCTGTGCCTAACCGCTTGTCGCCTCTGGTCTACTGCATCTCCATCAGTTTCCTCGCCTAGAGACTGTGTCTCAGTGGAATCAAGCAGCGTGCCCCCGCCCTTTGTTCTGGCTTATTTCTGACATCATGCTGTGTCGGTTCACCCTGTGGGTGCATGTATCCGCACGCCATTCCTTCCGGCTGACTCACATTCCACTGTGTGTCTCTGGCACATGTTGCTGATCCGTTCACTCGCTGATGGACACTGGAGTTGTTCCCAACTTCTGAGACTTGCTGAAAACGCCGCAGTGAACGAAAGTGCTTGAGTATCCGTTTGAGTTCCTGCTCTCAATTCTTTTGGGTCTGCACCTGGAGTGGAATTGCTGGGTCATAACATCAGTAGTTTGAAACCATCAGCCGCTCCTCGGGAAAAATATGAGGCTTTCTACTTCTGTAAAGATTTGTCGGGCAATGAATGTACAAATGCGCTTTGCACAATGGATGTGTGTATGGATTGTGATAAGAGTTGTATGAGCCCCCAATAAAATGATTTAAAAAAAATTTGTCATCTCGAAAGTTCACACAAGTTCTGCTCTGTCCTGTAGGGCCGCTGTGAGTCCGAATGGACTCGCTGACAGCGAGTTGGGTTGTTAGTTTTGGGGACCTCTGTGTTTCCTGTTTCTCTCTCAGTCTCTCACGGCCGCAGGGTTGATCTTGACTCATGGCGCTCCTTCCTGTTCTAGAACCTTCCAGATTGATCTTGCCCTGTTACAGCCTCCCCCAGCGGTGGGTGAGATACACAGCTTCTCCACATTCTGCTGTTGGCACTTTTAAAAAATATCATCATCCTAGTCGGTGCAAGGTAGACTCTTACGAGAGTTTTGATTTGCATTTTCTGTTTGAACTAAGGAGTCCTGTACGCATTGAGCTGCTAACGCCAAGGTCAGCAGTGGAAACCATCCGCAGCTCCCTGGGAGAAGGAGGAGGCTTTCTGCTCCTGTGGAGAGTCACGGAGGACTCAGGAACCCACGGGGGAAGAAGTTCCCCCTGTCCTGTGGGGTGGCGATGAGCCGGCATCCCCTTCACGCAGCGAGTCTGGCTTGAGTTTGAGTGTATTGAGCATCTTTCTAGTGTGCTCACTGACATTTTCTGCATCTTTTTTGGAGATACTTTTATGCAAGTCTTTTTGCCCATTTAAAAATTGGGGTTGTAAGCACACCAGTCTGTGTGACATGAGGTGTCGCTGGGATCAGGAATCAAACATCAAAGACCCCAAACAAAAAATCCTATCAATGTGAATGAAGGGGTGTGCGGAGTGGAGACCTAAAGCCCATTTGTAGGCAATTGGACATCACCTCACAGAAAGGTCACCAGGAAGAGACGAGCCAGTCAGGGTGCAGTATAGCACTGACAAAACACACAACTTTTCTCTAGTTCTTTAATGCTTCCCCCCCACCCCCACTATCATGATCCCAGTTCTACCATACAAATCCAGCTAGACCAGAGCATGTACACAGGTACAGATAAGAGCTGGAAACACAGGGAATCCAGGACCAATAATGAGAGTAGCGATAGCAGGAGGGGAAGGGAAAGGAAGGGGGATATGATTGCAATGATCTACCTAAAGCCCCCTCCCAGGGGGACAGACAACAGAAAAGTGGGTGAAGGGAGACAGCGGTCGGTGTAAGACATGAAAAAAGTAATAATTTATAAATTATCAAGGGTCTATGAAGGAGGGAGGGTGAGGGAGGGAGGGAGGGGGAAAAAGAGGAACTGATACCAAGGGCTCAAGGAGAAAGCAAATGTTTTGAAAATGATGATGGCAACAGATGCACAAATGTGCTTGCCGCAACGGATGAATGTATGGATTGTGCTAACAGATGTCAGATGTATGGAAGTATGGGTTGTAATCCTGTAAAAGCCCCCTATAAAGTGATTTAAAATAAACTAAAATTGGGGTTGTCCTTTTGCTGTGGAGTTACTAGTGTCGGTGGTGCTGACTCACTGCGAATCTCTGCACAAGAGCATGAAACACCCCCGGGTCTTGTTCCGCTGTCCCCGTTGTTGTTGGGCCCAGTGTCGCACTTGCGCCGACGAATCCCACTAAGGGTCTTCTTCCCCTTACTCTCCGTTTCCTGCTCACGATGGGACTGGGCCCTCCTGATAACATGTCGGAAGCACAGGAGGCAGAGTCTCGCCTTTCTTGTTTCTAAGGAGCCCTCTGTACTTCCTGCAAGAGATGGTTTGACTTCTTTCCTTGCATTTATTTTTGCTGAATCGCGCTGGCGAGAACTTTCACTAGCATGTTGACTTATTTATGATCCGAGGGGAAATTTTTTTCAGTCTTTCATCCTCCACGATGGTGTTAGCTGTGGGGGTTCCACTAGTTCTTTATCACGTTGCAGAAATTTTCTTCGACCCCTTGCTTTCTGAATGCTTCTGTCAAGAAAGGGTATTGGGAAGCGCCTCTACATTGTTGAGGTGGTCACGTGGATCTCTTGGTTCATTCTGTTAATGTGGTAAATGATGATGAACCTTGTTTCCTCCAGATCTAGGGGATCAAGCTTAGATTAGAAACACAGGCCACCATTTTCACGACTACTGAGCCAAGAAAGCAGACATTCCACCAAGCTTTCCTGCCGCTTGAGGTTGTCTTTTTCCTCCTTCACACCTGATGGCTCTAGACCAGTGCTCTCTAAAATGGACAACACTTCCCCCGCTTGCTGTACTGGAGCGATCCCCGGGCGGTCGGGGGCGGGGCTGCAAAAGCAGATGCCTCCACTTTATGCTGGATGGTGGGCTACAGCCCCAAAGTGTTTCACTGCCTGAGGGGTGCTGAGTAATATTTCTTCTGCAGAGGGGGCAGTTGGCCAAATAAATTTGGGAATCTGTGTTCTAAGCCTTTGACTCTTTTTTCCCCAAAGTTGATTCTGACATTTTTGGGGGCTCATTTTGTGATGTTTTGCTAGAGAAACGGGGTCTTGCTCCTGCCAACTGCACCGTTTTGATGATGTCACTCCCTCGTGCTTATCTGTTGCCACTGATGAGCACTCTGCTGCCTGGCAGTACCACACTTTATGGATCCCTTTACGTGTCGAGGAAGGGGCATCTGGATGGCTTTAAAAATCTGGCCATTGCCAATACAATAATTGTAAACATTCCTGGGCTACTCTTTTTTTTAATTTAGCTAATCTTTATTGATAACACATGTCTCTGGGATCTCTGAGTCATAAAGACAGCAGTTCAACAAACAGACCCAAGCATGATGAAATAAAATAACGCATACAACAGAAAAGATAGCAAATATGTCCTTTAAAAATGAAAACAAATGTATAAACCAGTGCCTTCAACTGGCTGGATAGGCTGAAGAGAAAGGAAGGCCATGTTTACTACCCTGGGTTAAAATTTAAAATTTTTATCTCTTATCTGTTATCAAAGAAGACTACAACCCTGTTCTAATAATGGGATACAATGGTGAATACGTACGTCAGAGAAGGGACATGTTCTTAGTATATTCAGAAAGAGGTGTTAGACTACTAATTAAGAGCGTATTAGAGAGCCATCTAACTTTACATGGCTCTAATCATAGGATAAAGCATTTGGCTGTTTGAGTTGAATCGGGCTACTCTTTTTCCATTTGATTTATTATTCAAAAAAGCTTCGTTTGTATATATGTAGCTTTCTGACTCTGGGCTTTTGCCTTCTAAGCTTCCACATGACTCTGCTCCTCAGCAAGGAAAGCATCCCGGGGTGGGCACATTTAGCTCACGTGGAACCACCACAGGCCTTGCTGATGTGGTTTTTGTTGTTGTTGTGGCTTTGGACAACCTCATGAGAACGTTAGGGCCCACACCATGTACCCTTCAGAGTTGGCCTGGGCACGCGCCACATGCAGGTTTTGAAGCGAAAGTGGGCAATTTCTTGCAGTGAAGGTGGACAGTTCTATTACCAGAGGTTTGGAACAGCCTCGTTTTGTTGGAGGAGCTATTGTACGGCAGCCAGAGCCGCCAGGTCAGATGCTGAGCCTTTTGAACGCCTCTGCACAGCGTGCCCAGAAAAGGAAGAAGCGCGTGTGCTAATTTTCGTCCGGATCTAAGTTTTCAACTCGTTCGGGTAAATGCCTGGAAGAACAGCTGCTCACCATATGGCGAGACAAGGGTTCGCTTGGACAGGTACAACCCTACTGTCTCCCAATGCGGCGGTTCCATTTTGAATTCCCATCAGCAATAAATGCGAGTTGCTATTGCTCCCTAGCCTCACCAGCATCTGATGGTGTTGGTAGGTCAGGTTGTAGCTATTCTAATGGGTGTGTGGAAGGAGCCTGGTGGTGTAGGCACTTGTCTGTGGAGACAAGACCTGACAATCCGATCCTATAAAGGTGACAGTCTGCTCTGTCCCCTGGGGTTGCTTGATGGTGTGCAGGGACAGTTGGTATGTAGTGGTGCCTCGTTGATATTTTCATTTGCACAATGTTGTTGAACTTATTCCTCATCTGTAGCTCATCTTTGGTTCAGATTTTTTAAAACATTTTATTAGGGGCTCAAACAACTCTTATCACAATCCATACATATACATACATCAATTGTATAAAGCACATCTGTACATTCTTTGCCCTAATCATTTTCTTTTCTTTTTTTTTACATTTTATTAGGGGCTCATACAACTCTTATCACAATCCATACATATACATACATTGGTTCAGATTTTTGATCGTTTTGTAATTGTTTTTTTGCTTCTTACTGTTGAGTTTTAAGAGTTTTTTGTGTATTTTTGGAAGTAGCCTTTCCAAGATAGATGTTTTCTGCTGGTCTGTGGCTTGCTTTTTCATGTTCTGAATGGTTCCCTCTAAGCCGAAGTTTTAAATTTTAATGAAGTCTGACCTATTAATTTGTCCCTTAAGTCTTGTACTTTTGGTATTGTGTCTGACAACTCATCACTACACCCAAGGCCACCTGGATTTCCTCCGGCAGCACCTTCTGGTATCTTGGTATCTTTGTGATGTGCACTTAGGTATAGAACCCATTTTGAGATGATTTTGCGTCTGGACTCATTTTTTGTTTGTTTGTGCTCTAGCACCATTTGTGGAAAAGACAATGCTTTCCCCATCGAATTGGCTTTGTTCCTTTGTCAAAGATCACTTACCTGTATTTGTGTGGGTTTATTCTGGCCTTTCCAGCCTGTTCAATTCATTGACTTGCCGGAGGCAAGTCACTACATCCCTGTGCACATCTTCCCTCACCTTTAAAGTTGAGAGCCACTACCGTGTCTGGGTGATGGCCTCTCAGAGAAGTGTTGGGACTCTGGAAACTGCCCAGGACCGTGGCTGGTGGTTATGATGACGGCACTTGTTTATGCCAAGGTCCTGTTCTCTATAAGACCCTCGGAAGAGCAGCAAGACGGACAACCAAGACACAGCTTGAAGCCAAGATGGGAGGGCTACCACTGGTTCATCAAGGGTCTTACTAGACGGTGCAGGTGGGATTTTGGCCTCCACGGACTCCATTGGCTGGACGCCCTTGCACGGTGAAAAACCCACTGTAGCCAACTCCCAGGATGGCCCTAAACACCCTTGCCTGGCATCCAGCCTCCTTTGTAATCTCCCACAGTGCATTGGGCTTACCGGTGTCGGGCCGATAGGGATTGCAGGATGGCTGGAGGGTGACTCCTGATCCCAGAGCAGCAGAGACATCACGGCTTCTGTATTGCTCTCTCCCAGACCCCTTCTTTCAGTGGAGTCAGCCACCGTGGCGTGAGGACAGTGAAGGAGCGTAGGGAGAAGCTATGTGGAGAGAAACGGAGGCCTCCGGTCAACCGTCAGCGTCGATTCAGCCAAAGCTTCGAATGATCGTAGTCTATACTGATAACCCCTTCCAAAATCCTGGGCCCCAGAAACTGTGAGATAATGCATGTTAAGTGCTGAGAGACACTTGTCATGTAGCCATGCATAAGTGACACACACCTCCAAAAGACCCACTGTCCTTGATCCCATTTCGACTCTTGCAGGATCGAGCATAATGGCACCTACGTGTTTCTGAGACTGTCACTCTTTATGGGAGCAGAAAGCCTCATTTTTCCCCCATGGAGCAGCTGCTGGGTTTGAACTGTTGACCTTGTAGGATGCAACCCAATGTGTAACTGCCATGCTAGCACGACTCCTTGATACACACCTATGCAAGTGCAAATGACAGCTCAGTAAGCCGAACGGGGCATGTGCCTGGGACTCAGCGAGTGGGATTCTGCTGCCATGGGGGTGGGGTGTTGAGCCATCAGTGGGATTGCTAACTCACTTATTCAACAAGAATTCCTTAAGCATCGCTACGGATTGAATTGTGCCCCCTCAAAATATCTGTGCCTGTAATCCCGCTTGGGAATAGGGTTTTCTTTGTTCTGTTAATGAGACCAGATCTGTGTGGGGTGTGTCTGAAGCCAATCCGTTCTTTTCCTTAATGATTCGGTTCACAGTAAAATAGTCATAATTGAAGATGATTCTATGCCCAAAGAGTTTGCATTGTTCCTTTTGCTGGGTAATCCATTCAAGGAAGATCACTTAATCCAATTTGTTGAAGCCAACATCCCCCAGCCGGTCCTGAGGGAAGCCTGGTGGAGCCGTGGTTAAGTGTTTGCTGCGGCTTGGTCCCAATGGCGCTCCTTGGGAGAGAGCTGCGCCAGGCAACTTCAGTAGAAGTGGATGGCCTTGGGAACCCCAGGGGGGCAGTTCTCTTTCGTCCTGTAGTCTCTCTGACTCAGACTCCCTGGGAACGGATCTGTTTGTTTTTGGTTTACTGATACTGACTCACCAGTCGCACATTTCACACTGGTTTGAGTTCATGCTGAAAGAGCTTTCGAATTTCGAAGGTGACTGCAGTGGGGCTGCTGGTGGCCCATTTTGCTTTGAGGGGTGCGCCAAAGCCAAAGCGAAGAGCGAGCCCATCCTTTGGGTCAAGACACAGAGAGAGCCGTCCCGGCCTAGAAGCAAGTACAGAGGGGGATGATCGATGCCACGTGGCGATTCCCAAGGCGTGCTAGAGAAGTCGAGGCAGGCCTGCCCCCTACAGTGTAAATTCATCTCCCAACTTTGGACTTCTAGCTCCCTAAACGGTGAGAGAATAAATGTCTGTCCGTGAAAGCCACCACGAGTGGTACTTCTGTTATAGCCACTCTGGGAGACTAAGACGAGCAAGCGCTGTGTGCCAGACACTAGGCTGGCGATTGTCGTAGACACAAGTGACTGCTAGACAGGAAGCCAACTTGATTGGCTGGTAGTCCAAAGGACGTGGGTGGGGCCCGGGACATGATAGGCTTCTGGCTGATCTACTTGAATGATTATATAATTCATCAAGACAGACTGGAAAGGTGCATCTCACAAGAAAGGCTTCGGACGTGGTTGATTTTGAGATGCTGATGAGAAAACCAGGTGACCTTGGTCAGGGTGCTGGATATGTGGGTCGAAAGCACCTAAGGAGTTTGAGGCCAGAGGATGCGTATTTGGAAGTTGTCAGTATACAGACTCAACCCTCACTGCCATTGAGTAGGTCCCCCCCACGGCGACCCTATAGGACAGAGTAGACTTGCCCTCTGAGAGGTTCTGAGACGGCAATACTTTATGGAAGTAGAAAATCTCCTTCCCCCAGAGAGACTGGTGGTTTCAAACTGCTGAGCTTGCAGTTAGCAGCCCAATGTGTAACCACGACACCACCAGGGCCAATGGTCAGCATCTAGATAATGGAATTAAAGGAAGAAGAAGGGGCGAGTCTGCCCAGGGGAGAGGAGGAGGAGGAGGATGTGAGATGAGGGGAAGTCCCAGAAATGGGCTCAAAGACATCAACATACTTTTAACTTCTTATTTTGACCTAGTTTCAGACACACAGAGAATGCCAAGACTCTTCCAGGTGTTGCTGGTAGGTGGTGTCCAGTTGCTTTTGACTCACAGTGACCCGTGTACACTGCCCGGTCCTGCCTCACCCTTGAAATCACTGTTATGCTTCAGCCCACGGTTGCATCCGGGTGTCAGTCCATCTCAGAATGCCCTAATGTTAATATCTTACCACCTTTTAAAATGATTTTCTCTTCATGTACGGACAAGCACACCTCAGTTCCACGTCTCGGCAGTATATATGGCAATAAAATGAGCCAGGCAAATTATTATTATTGTTTCCCAGTGCATATAAAAGTTATGTTTACCTAACAATCACACTCCTTGGTATATGCCCTACATAAATAAAGAACACAGCAGGAACAGATATACCACACCCATGTTTATCATGGCGCTATTCACCATGGCAAGTAGATGGAAACAACGTAAATGCCAATTGGTAGGAGAATGGATAAGTAAACTTTGGTATATACATACAATGGAATTGTATGCGCTGTTAAAGAATAATGATGGATTTATTAAATACCCCATGACCTGGATGAAAAAAAAGAGTTATGTTTCTGCGACATGGTGGAGCTTCAAAAAATTTGCCAAGACCAATGGGATGAGAAGATTATGGAATTTTCAATATACAAGGAGAAAAATTACAAGACTTTCTTAGACATAACCAAACCTCTGAGGGAATAGGTGGCTGGCCTGGGTGCTCAGGACCACGGTCTTAGGGGACAAAAACATCAAATGGCATTACATAGTCCCCAGAGACAATGCTCTGGATCCTGCTGTGGTGAGTAGGGGCCCTGGTCTGAAAAACTTGCAAGTGGTCATCCACGGCACCAATATTGGTCTTTCCCTGTCCAGAGACAAGACGAGCGAAGAAAACTGACGATGCCTTGAAACAGTGAGTTCAATAGACTCGTGGGCACCGGTCTCCATGACCCGAAAAACTAGATGGTGCCCAGCTACCACCACCCGTGCCTCTGACAAGGCTCACTTTAGAAAATCCCGGATAGAGGGGAAGAAAAATGCAGAACAAAACTAAAAACACATAAAACACAAAGCAGCAACCAAAAACCTAGGCTTAGTTGGACGAGAGGGTGGTAGAAGCCCCATGGACTCACTCCCACGGCTCACTTAGTCATCAGCCACACGGCAGACAGAGCTGCAGGGGGAGACAGTGACCCCAGGCGGTATGTCCCACTGTAGGGCAGTCAACCATTTGGGAGTCAAAAGTGCAGTTCTCACCCAAAGACGGAGCCCAGAAGGGTTAGGAATGGAGGACGCATGGAGGCAGAAAGGCAGGGAGCACGTGGAACACGCGATGTTACGTTACGGGCTGGTAATCAGCGACGTGACCCCAAATGTGTATGAATTGTCAAGTGGAAAACAAACGACCCTTCACCCAGTTTACAATAAAGAGTGAAAGTAAACCTTTAAAAAATTCTTTTTATCCTCAGGAACTTGCTTGAAGTCCCTTCCCAGTGTAGTCTCTTAGGGGCGCGATGAAAAAGCTTGAACTGTTCTGAGAACTCTCAGAATGTGACCCCCGGACACAACCTGTCGGAAACTGGCGCTGACAGACTTGCTCGGCGCGGGGCTGACGCCATGCATCATGTGCAAAGCGCAACGAAATGAGGCATGCCTGTCTACATACACACATATCTTTTTATTCCTGAATCTCTCGAGAGTAAGTTGAAGGTTTCATCTTTCATTCCCAACGATCTCAACGTGTTTCCTAAGTGCGTCTTTCCCAAGATCAAGGCCCTTCTCCTTCACAATCCTAGCTTAATTATTAACCCACCAGGAAATTAACGTTGGCCAATACTTTGAACGAAGCTACAGATTCTTTTAAAGTCTTGCCAATCTCCCCCATAATATCCTCTATAGCAAAAGAAAAGCGAGGCGCCCCGTGTTTCACTGAGGCAAACCTCTGCGGCGGCTTTGTGTCTGGCTGAGTCCTCCAGGGCTCCTCTGCGATTCACAGTCGTCGACATTTTGGGGGAGTTATTTTGTGGAAGGAACCTTGATGTGGATTAGCCTGCTGCTTCCTCATCATGTGATTCGGGGTATCTACTGCCCTGCTCCTGGAGCCCCGTGGCTTCATGGTTACGCCCCGGGTTGCAGTCTGCAAGGTCAGCAGTTGGAAATCACCACTCCCCGTGGGAGAAAGACGGACTTTCTACTCCCATAAAGAGTTACTGTCTGAGAAACTCAACAGGGGCAGCAGTTCTACCCTGTCCTGCAGGGTCGACTGGTGGCACCGAGCTAATGTGCCAGGGCATCTTCGGTCGGAGCAGCCCAGAAGGAATGCTGTGTCCTCCGTGTTGCCCTTCAGGGTTTCCCCTTCATCGTGACCGTGTGACATTCGTGTGGCTGATGTCGTGTCTGCCAGCCTTCTTTACTGTAAAGTTCCTGTTTTTCCATGCTCCCACGAGGGAGCATGTGCACACCGACATTTAAAGGTCGGGCCCAGGGAGAATGCCTGGGATGGAGCAGTCAGAGAGGTGGATGGAAAACCAGGAGGTGATCTTGACCCAAGAAAGAGGCTGCTTTAATACCGAGGGAGAAGGGACTTCCGGCAAGATGGCGGACGAGGCAGCTGGACCGCCCACGCCCTCCACCAACAGAGCCATGGGAGACCCAATGAAACAGAAGTAGATGGTAGTCCAGGAGCCTCGGGCTTCCGAGGACAGCATCCAGAAGTGGACTGACTGCTGAAGAGGAGAAGAAGCTGAGCAAAAGCCGTGAGGGACAGACAGACAGCTGACGTGCCAGTTGCAAGGGTGCAGCGCGGTCATCTTGAACCTTCGCAAGCAACATTCAAGGACCCAGGTTTGGCACACCTGTGCCTGGCGATGAGAAGGTGGGGTCTGTCACACGCTCCTGGTGACCAGAAGCCCCCACCCTCGCCCACATGTGTGTGCACGGGTGACACACCCTATGCACTGTCCTTGCTGTGCCAAAGGTTGGGGGCACGTGCTGGTGGACCAGGCTCCTGGGGCACCAGCCTCCTCTGAATAAGTATGCACATGAACCCTGCCTCCTCAGACCAGTAGAACAACCAGCGCCGGGTATCTGGCCACCCAAGGGTGGGCAAGAACTCTTTCCACAACCAGCTGCCCTCTGGGCCCAAAAGAGTTCCTTTGGGAGATCAACATCCTGGTCTCAGCCACCATCTGAGCAGGCACGGACCACTTCTGCATCAGGGGCCCTTCACCCAGTCAGCCCCTCGGCCAGCAGGAGCTCGAGGACCAGATGTTCCCCTGCGTTGCTCTGCCCCTGTCCCGTGAGCTCCTGGGCAGAGGGTGGCAGCCCGTGCAGGTGCCCGGTGCCCAACAGTTCCTGCCCTTTTCTTTACCACCTTCCTTTTCTTTCCCTTCTCTTGCTTTTTAGCTTTTATTTCTCTGTTTTCCTCTTTTTGGCCTTCTCTCCTCTATTTATTTTTTCCTTATTATTTTACTTTTTGCTATTGTTTTTCCTTCTCCCGGGGACATTTTCTCACCTCTGCCCCCCTCCCTTGAGACAATAACTATGCCCACACTGCCCAGCCACATTCGTACCTCTTGCAGCCCAATCTGCTGGATGAGGGCCACTGCCCACTCCTGTACCACTTGATCATCGATAGTTACCAGCTGAATGCAAACTCAATTGTGCTGCATGCAGGGAGAACAGAGAACTACACTCACGCTCACGCTCCATCACACCCACCAGGAGAGAGGACACACCAACCTACAATCCCCAATTAAAAATAAATGCCCTACCATCACAATGTCTCAGAGACAACCTAAAATTTCAGTTCGCATGAAGAAATAAGGTAGTGGCTTAAACAAGTGACCCCAAAACACAGAGCCAGCCTAGCTTTCTGAGGAACCACTGGGAAAGGAACTCAAAAGAAGGATCTTCAGTTACTGTTAACAGAGGGCGAGTGTGTTAGTCTGGGTGGACTCAAGACACAAAGCCAGAGACACGCTTATGTGTGTAAGAGAGACCTTCGTATCAATGAGTAATTGCATCTTGAAGAACATCCCGGCCCAGTCCACATCAAGTCCATAAGTCCGATATTAGCCAGTATGTCCGATACCAGTCTATAATTTCCTCTTCAGACTCACACAACACATGGAATGACGCCAAATGCAGGAAGATCACAGGCCAGTGGGTGGGAAGTCTTGTGGATCCAGTGGTGGTAGAAGCAGATCAGCACTGGCGTGGGTCTCCACGTGGCTCCTGGCTCCATCAGGAGTCTCCATGTGGCTGGTCCACAGTTAAACGAAGCAGGGAGGCTGTGTGTACCTGGCCTCCAGTAAGCTCTGTTTGTCTGTGGCACTCACAAAATGAGGTCATCAAGCTGTGACCTGATTGACAGGCTAGACTCCACCCCCTTCGCAAGTTGACACCAGATCATGTAACTGCCTCGGCGGGAAAGATCAAAAGAGCTGCAGATGAAATCAAAGAAAGCTTCAAAAGAATTCAGGAAAAACACCACAACAACAAACCGACAACATACATAAAATATCAGAAACCATACACAGACAGCAAATAGAAATGCAGGAGACGAAAGCTGAGCGTTCAGAAACAAAGCATACTTTGAAAAAGGCAACGGGGGCAGAGCTCAATCAACAGACGGGCCAACTAGTGAGTTGCGCACGCCTTAGAATCATTTTGGGAGCGAGGTGGCAGCACTGACGCCTGGACCAAGTTCGGAAAGCGTGGGAAAGAAAGGGGGATGGAGGCAGGAAAGGAGAGGAGGAGGAGGGGGGATGGTCATGAAGGAGATGGAGCAGCATGTGCAGGAGGCTTCAAATATAAACCTTGACATCTGCGCTGTCGGCCTCCACTCAATTCACAGCCGAGTTTTGTTTTAATGAGGGAGGGCCCTGTGCATCACTCTGGCCCTGGGCAGCCAAGATGCCAACCCAGAGGAGGACCAGCTGTGGCCACTGGCTGCAGGGGGGTGTTTGGGGATCTGACTAAGACTAGCTTCAGGGCTGTGAAGGGAGGGGAGGAACAGAGGCAAGGAGGGAAAGCCCCTTGGGAGGCGCTTAGGGGGCTGCAGCCCAGGGAAGAGAGAAAGAGATGGAGAGATGACAGCGGAGATGGGAAGGCGATGGAGGAGGTCTGGGGGGGTCCTCCCGAGCCCCTGCAGGGAAGCAGAAGAGGGTGGATCTAAGTGGCTCTGTCAGGGAGCGTTGAGTCAGACCCCAGTGTGTGACCCTCTGCAGAGGAGGCAGCCACGTACCGGAGGAGGACCAAGCCGTGTCTGGAATGTTCTCCTGAGATATGGAAAGGTGGCTGCTGAACTGATGCAGAGGTAAATTGGTGGGTGGGGGCCGGGGGGCAAGTGCAGGGGGTCTCAGCCATGGGTCTGTCTCTGCAGACAGAGCAGAGCGGGACGATACAGGGCTGGGATTTACCAGGAAGGAAGCTGGACAAGAAGGGGCGGAAGGCAGGAGAGCTGAGGGAGGAGATGAGGACCTTGATGAGTGAGCCAGAGAAGGAAGGAACAGGAAGTGGTGATCCCCAGGGAGGCGGGTGTCTAGTGCAGTGGGAGGCGGAGGAGAAGCTCGGGGTGTGCTGAGAGGGGGTTCTGTTAACCCGTCTGAGGCTGCTCCTACTCGGGATTGTACTTTTCTGCTCCCAAAGTCACCTACTGGTTCTCAGAAGCAGCCCCTGCTTCCTGGAAGGGGTCCCTGGAGAGGCTCAATCCCCAGGGTAATTGGGGGAGAACAGCATGAGCCAGGGCCCCCAGGGTTTCAGGCTAGGGGCAGGTGAAGCCCAGACAGCCCCCTTGGGGGATCTCTTCTCCTCCCAGAGCACACACACAGCAGGGCGGGACTCAGAGAACTGGCGCTTTGAAGGGGAGGGGCCACGCCCCCCTCCCCGTGAGCCAGTTCACCTGGCTCTGAGTGACAGCACCATCCTCAGGGCTGAGCCAGATCTTGCCTCTGAAGCTGGAGGGGAGTGATTCTTGAAGCCTGATGGGGAGGTGTGGGGAAGGGACAGGAGCTTCCTGGGAGGAGACATTTGGACAGTCTAGTGACCAGGGGTGGCCCCACATCCCACTTCTGGTCTGTCTCAGCACTGGGGGCCACCAGGGGCCTCATCACTTCCTGTGACCACCCCCTCCCCAGACTCAGAGGCTCGTCTGCCTTATGGGTGCGTGGGGCATGGGTGGGGCTGCCACCTCTGTGGGGGGCTGCCCTCTGTTCCTGGCTATTTAGTCCCCAGAAAGACTTCTGGGGAGACCCCCTGCCCCACACTGACTGCTTCCTGGCCCTCTAGACGCCTGTGGTGGGAATAAATCTGGAGTTGGGGTGGCCATGGGAGGGTTAGGAGTAGGGTGGTGTGGGGCAGGGGGCTTATTGCAGAGCAGAGGCTGTGGAGGTGGCTGTGCCTCAGTTTTACCTCTGTCTCTGGGTCATGGGGACACAGGGCAAGTCCTTGCTCCTTCCTGGACCATGCCTGCTAAAGAGAAGGCACGCCTCCATCTAGTCCTGAACTGGTGAGGGGTAAGCAGGTGCCAGGGCCCCAAAGCCCCCTCGAGAAGGGGTGAAGGGGGTCTCCCTGCCCTCAGCCCTGGGGCTCATGCATCCATGGGGCAGGGAGTGACCTCTTGGGATCGCAGGATCCCCACCACCACTTCTCTCCTTCCCTGCCTGGAGTGGAGGCAGAAGGCAAACATTCTTCTTCTTGATCATTTTATTGGGGGCAGGGGGTCACACACCTTTTATCACAATCCACACATCCGTCCACCGTGTCAAGCACATCTGTACATTTGTTGTCATCATTTTCAAAACATTTTCTTTCCACCCAAGTCCTTGATATCAGCTTCTTCATTTCCCCCTCCCTCCCTCATGAATCCTTGAAAATTTGTAAATTATTATTATTTTTTCATGTCTTACACTGACTGATGTCTCTCTTCACCCACTGTTCTTTTGTCCATCCCCTTGGGAGGTGGTTATATGTAGATCCTTATGACCGGTTCCCCCTTTCTCCCCCCACCTTCCCCTTCCCCCTCTGGTATGGCTACTCTCAATATTGGTCCTAAGGGGTTTATCTGTCCTGGATCCCCTGTGTTTCCAGCTCTTATCTGTACCCATCTACATGCTCTGGTCTAGCCAGAGTTTTAAGGTAGAATTGGGGTCATGATAGTGGGGGAGAGGAAGCATTGAGGAACTAGAAGAGAGTTGCATGTTTCATTGTTGCTACACTGCACCCTGACTGGCTCATCTCCTTCCCGAGACCCTTCTGTAAGGGGATGGCCAGTTGCCTGCAGATGGGCTTTGGGTCCCCACTCTGCACTCCCCCTCATGTATAAGAAGGCAAACATTCCTTAAGTTAGACAGTCACACCTTAGTGTGAAATAGTTGGTTCTTCCTTTCCCAAAGAAAACCAGACTGAGAGAGAAGAGGCTGCTTGTCCAGTTTGGCTCAGAGCTAGATGGGCCAGAAAGGGACAGGGCTAGAGGGTCCCCCAAAAAGGCTGTGTAGGTTTCAAGAACCCTTCCCCCATGACCCACCCACCTTTTCACCCCTTTCCCCAACCAGAGAGCACGCACAGCAGGGGATGAGCTGGCCCTGGTCAGCAGGGGGATGCCATCTCTCTGGGGTGTGTGTGTGGTATCTGTCTGTCCCCTTCCCTTCCTGTCTCCGGCCCTGGGGGCCCTCAGGTGGTTTAGCCACCTCGAAGGAGCCGGCTGGCTGTTGGCTGGACCTCAGGGCTCCACCACGGAGCTGCCAGCATAGAATTTCTATGCAGCAGCCCAGGTGCCACGGCAACTGGGAGAAATAAACACTCCGCGTTCTGGTGTGACGTCATCCTGGCTCCGGCCTGCTGGGCCCCGCAGTTGGCTGCACCCCAGATTGCTTCAGCTGCTCCGTCGACACACTCCTTCTGTGGAGGGGGAGAGAGAGGACAGAGAGGCCCCGGGGCGGCCAGGGGTCTCGGGGTAGACCCCACACAGGCCCAGCTCCTTGTTTGCTGTTAGAATCCCACCGGATCAACGGTCACCTCCTTCCTGGCCCCCTGACATGAAACTACCGCAGGGGGCTCGGAGGACTGTGTGCTTCCAGCAGCCTGTTAAGAAGCAGCTGCAGCTGACTCCACGGCAGGAGGAAAAGCCCAAGGAGCCCACCATCGCGGCCTTGGCCAGGGGTGAGAGCAGCCAGCCCTGCCCTGGGCCCTGGGCCCTCTCCCAGGGCCACCAGACCTGCAGCCTGAGAATTGCCTTCAGCTTCTTTTCCAAGTTCCCCGGAGACCCTCATCTCCAAGCTGAGGCTCATGGGCACCAGGGTCTGCTGGGCTGTTTCAGGGAGGTGGGGGTGGCAGAGACCAGCCTCTGAGAAGGCCGGGGACGTCAGCGCAGCCTGTTACCCAGCTGTAAATGTCTGTGTTTCCCTGGAATTTCACTCTCAAAGCACAGCGTGGACAAACTAATTCCTACTCTGCTGTTAATAACTAGTCATTGCTCTGCGTGAGAGGTGACTTAGGTCATGGTTAAATGGTCCCAAGACTTCCCACTTTGTGTGCCAGCTTGTGTGCTCTGGGGCGGGGCTTGATGGTCTCTAAGCCTCGGTCTTCTCATCAGTAAGATAGGTGCACAGCAGGTTCCCAGTCAATAACGATTACTTTTCTGAGGGCCCCTGGTTGACAAAACCGGTTCAGCCTGCAGCTGCTAACCAGAAGGTTCGTGTCTCGAGTCTACCTAGAAACACACACACACACACACACACACACACACGCACACACACACACACAATCAAACTCATTGGGCACAGAGTCAGTCAATGCCAACTCATAGCAACTCATAGGTCAGGGTAATACTACCCTGTGAGTTTCTGAGATTGTAGCTCTTTATGGGAGCCGAAAGCCCCATCTGCCTCCCAAGAAGCTGGTGGTTTCAAACTGCCGACCTTGTGCCCAACTTGTGACCCCCATGCCACCAGGGTTCCTGCAGCACCTTGAAAGGTAAGTCTGGCTGTCCCCATGAAGCGTGCTCTACTCTGCAACCTCGGGAGAGCCGTGCACGCAACAGTAACCTCATTAAACGCGGCCTTCATTATGGGGAAGGCAGGGGGTAAGCATTGGGTGGCTAACCGCAAGACTGGCGGTTCAAATCCACCAGCCGCCCTGGGGGAGAGAGAGGAGGCTGTTCCTGTCAAGGCCCCTGTGTGGGGCCGCATGGGGTGGACTTGCCCCACTGGCGTTCAGTACCAGCGATCTGGGTGGAGCCCAGGCCAAGGCACCATCAAGGCAGCCCCCACTGGGCAGTGGAGGTTTGGGTGCTGCTCATGAACCCTGGTGCAGGGTCGTGGTCGATGCTGGGCGCCTCACTGCAAGATAGCCTTGGACTCTCACAAGGACAGCCCTGCCTTGACCTACAGGGTCACTCGGTGTGGGCATCAACTCGGCAGTGAGTTTGAGTTTGATGACGCTCAAGAGGAGCCCTGGAGGTGGCGTGGTCACCCACTGGGCTGCTAACTGCACCGTCAGTGGTTCAAAACCACAAGCAGCTCTGCTGGGGAAAGAGGAGACTGTCTTTCTGTGAAGAGTTACAGACCCAGAAACCCACGGGGGCTGTTTGATCCTGTCCTGTAGGGTCGCTGTGAGCTGGAATCGACTTGAAAGCAGTGAGCTCGTCTGCTTGGTTTGGTTTATGGTGCTGAGCAGGTTTCATTAGGGCTTCCAGACCGGGGTAGACTAGGAAGAAAGGCCTGGCGATCTGTGTCTGCCCCACGGGTCACAATGAATCAACCCACATCTGACTATGGAGACGGCACGCGGTCAGGTCTGGGGGCTGCCGTGCAGGGGGTCCGCTGACTCAGCAGCAGTGCATGACGATAACATTGTCTTTATTATTGCTTACTTCCTGTCCCAGGGACGCTGCCTTGGATCTGGGAACAGACTTCTTCTAAAGAAGTCTCTGCACAGTGTGACATCCGTGGGTGGAAAGCTCCCCAGGATCTTCTGGTGCTCGCCATCTGGGGCTCCCCTGCCTCTGACCCGGCAGCCCCAAGCTGAAGGCTGTCCTGTCCACCCTCCCAGGTCCCGGGCCTGCCAAGTACCGCCGACCATCATGCACGGGCTACATCGACCATGACTTCACCATGTTCCAGGAGCCAACCTATACCCTGCACATCCGGCACTCCGAGAAGCGTGAGTGATGGCCCACCCACCCTTTCCTTAGAGGTGGGGGTTGGAGGCGGGGGTGGTGAGAGGCCTGGAGCCTTTCTCTGGAGCCACAGCCTGGGAACTGAAGTGCAGGACCTCTAGGCAGCCCTCTAGGTCCTCAAGGAAGTTGGCAGAGATGTTCAAGTGACCTGTCCTCCCTGAAGGTCTCTCTGTGGGCCTCTCCCAGGGGACCTCCCAGGGAACCTGGAAGGGATGCGGTCACCACCGTCAGCTCTGCTCTCTGGGTCCTGCTGGGTTCAATTGCCACAGAGGCTGGGCAGACACCGGCTTGGGTGATAGGGTCCTGCAAGCTCCCAGGTGGCCTGGAGCCCTGGCAGGGGCTGCTGGCCGAGGCAAGAAGGAAGAGGAAAGGGTGTAGGAGGAGATGGGGAGGAGGAGAGGCTGGGCAGGGGACCCCCCCCGGTTGGGCTGGACCCCATCCTAACACTAAACCACACCGGTTGTTTGATACCCTTGGCACCAGTCCCTGCTTGGTCGGGTAGCTGATTGAGCTGCTTGCTGTTTGGCCTGTCTCTGAGAACAAGTGCTTGTCGAGACTAGTAAATTGAGAGCTAAAAGTCCATTTTACATTGGGGGAGCCCCCGGAGCCCCTGCTCCTCTCTTTGGGAGGAAGCTTTTGCCTGGAGGCAGTACAGGTGCCCCCTGGTGTCCTCGGGACTGACCGGTCCTCTCCTGGACTGCCCTGCAGGGATCGCTGACGTGTGCAGCCCCGGGCCTTGCTATCTTTTGGATCCCCAAACGACCAGGTTTGGAAAGTGCAGCTGCCCGCAGGTGCCCATGGAGGAGCGAATCTCTAACCTGCGTAAGAAGGGGCTGGTGAGGCAGGTGGGGGACTGGCGTGAATTCTGAGGGCCCCGGGTAGGGGGCAAGAGTCACGACCTCCTCCAGGTCTATCAGTGGATGCTGGTGCCACCCTGCAATGTCCCTTCAGGACACAGATGTCATGTGCCTGTCCCCCTGCTTCTGTCCCAAAGCCAGTCAGCTGAGTGGGTTTGGTTTGTCTCAGGGGCGGCGTTAGGAGACAACGTCACAGGGCTCTTGTCCCTGGCTGTGACATTGTCCTGCCGAGGAGCTCGCCTGCGGGTGGGCCCAGGGACACTGTCAGGATGCTGGAGCCCAGGGGTGGTGTGGCTCACACTCATGACCACAAAGGAGGCTGAGCGGCCAGTGCCCATAGTCTCACATAGGAGTCGCTGCCCTTCCCCCTGACGAGGAGCCCGTGCCAGGCTAACCAAGACACCAGCTCTCTCCATGGCCCGGGAGCTGGGTACCAGGGGCATTGCCTGGCTTCTGCCCCCAGCCTCCTTTCTCTGCCCCTTCCAGGCCTGAGCCCCACCCCTGCCGCCTCCTGGTACAAGGTAGAGAAGGTGCCCCCACCCGGGGAGCGCCGGGCTCCCCAGTACACGTTTGGCCAACGGTGCCCGTACAGAGTGACGGATTGGAACCCGGCCCCCAACCAGTACCACCTGCCGCTCCTGCTAGGGCCCGACACCCCGACCACCCAAGCAGCCCCCTGCTACAGCCTGGCTCCCGAGTGCAAGAACTGGTTCTACAAGGAGGACGTGGCTGGCGGCCCGGGACCAGCCGAGCATACCCGGCCTGAGCTGTCCGTCTTCCAGCCCCGCAGCCCCTCCTACAGCCTGGCCCAGCGCTTCGGCTACCCCGTGGATCACACCCCCCGGCCGGGCCCCGGCTCCCACAATGTCCAGCAGGTCAGTTTGCACAAGCCCCGCACCCCGGCTTTCACCATGGGCATCAAGCACTCACCCCACCTGTGCCCGCTGGTCATCCACATTCTGGACTGAGGCCAGGGCGCCGTCAGCGTCAGCCCTGCCTGCACCCCCTCCCGGCTGGACCCCAGAGAACTTATTTTTTATACCTGGCAGTGCTTCTGCTGATAGATTCCTTTTGTTTTTCAAATACTCACGACTGCTTCTTTCCGGATCTGGGTGAGGGGGCTAGGGTGCTGGGAGGCATCTCAGGGGGCCAGGGTGTCTCTGAGCTTAAGAATATCTTATTTGGGGGGCAAGGAGGCTGGGGCAAGTACTGCATTGTAATCCTGCCCAGCTGTTAATGTGCTGTGTGACCTTGGCCAGTTGCCATCCCTCTCTGGGCCGCAGGGTGGCCCTCGCCTGGAGGATGGCCAAGGCCACTCTCTAGCCCGGCCACTGTGGAGCCCGAGGCCTGGCAGAGGTCAGCATCCACGCAGGGAGCTTGGGAGGGGCCAGGCTGGTGCAGGTGGGGAGGAATGGAGGAACTCCTTGGGGAGGGGCCAGAGAATAAGTGGAGAAGGTGTGTAGGGTGGGGGGCATAGGGAACTGGAGAAAGCGCACACACACACACACACACACACACACACACACGCTGCTGGTTAAACTGGGCCAGCCTGCCCGCAGGACAAGGCTTTGTTCTGAGAGCCAGGGGCTGGCTGGGACTGGTGTGTGTCCGGTTTCGGGCACTGAGAGAAGTAAGGGGTAGGCAGGGACTGGAGCGGACTGTGGGCTCTGGAAACCCTGCTGGGCAGCCATGGGGGCAGAGCAGAGCCGGGAGAGGGCATGGTGTGGACTAGCCAGGAGGGGGCAGCATCACTCCACTCCCCTGGTACTCCCCTGGTCCACTCCCTGGGTTGGCTCTGCCAACCACCCCCACCTGGTGCTCCCTCCCCCTGCTATGCTTTGGGTACAGATACCCGCTTTCTGGGAGGGTTGGGGTGGACGGGCTGGGTCTCCCTTAACTCTTGGAAGCCACAATCTGAATTCTGGACACACACACACTGTCCTAGACTCTCCCCATGCCCTCTGGGCCATGGCAACTCCGGGGAGCTGGGAGAGGGAGGAGAGTTCCCAGGTGGGAGGGACAGGAGAACAAAGAGAGAGGGGCGGGGAGGGGGGAGACCCCATGAAGACACCCCATGGCAGAGGCAGACCCTGTTCTCCAGCCGCTGCCCCCAAGGAGGGGGTGGGGGACAGCAAGGCATGGCCGCCGACAACTCTGTGGCTCATTTGTAACACATTTGTCTAATATTCAGGTTTTAATTGAAAATGGAAATGGAATTGATGGTTTCACTTTGGACAGAAAGGAGCTGAGAATATCTTTAGAATATCTAAAAGTAAAACAAAGAGAACCCCTTCCCCACCGAACACCACCACCACCACCACCACCACCACCTCCACCTCCACCACCACCACCTCCACCACCACCACCTCCACCACCACCTCCACCACCACCACCTCCACCACCACCTCCACCTCCACCTCCACCACCTCCACCACCTCCACCACCACCTCCACCACCACCACCTCCACCACCACCTCCACCACCACCACCTCCACTACCACCTCCACCTCCACCACCTCCACCTCCACCACCACCACCTCCACCATCACCACCTCCACCACCACCACCTCCACCACCTCCACCACCACCACCTCCACCACAAAAACCCAGTTACACTGAACCACTTTGAAGAGGGGTCCTGTGGAAAATCTGTCCCTGATTCGGAGTCCCCCTGTCCCTCTTGCCGACTTCGGCCCTGACCACTGTGCCTGTGCGGTTCTGCCCACACCCGACAAGGCTGGCCGGGGCGGGCTCTCCAGAGGACGCCTGGACCCAGGGACCTATCTGTCTTGCAGCAGATTAGAAAGATGTCACTTTGTCGACAACGCCATTTATCACGGTGGCTGGAAAAATCAGTGATGCTTGGGCTACCCGTGTTCAGGTGGGAGTCAGGGTCGGCAGGGAGCAGCAGTCACTGCTCCCCCGTCACCACGTCAGGGGAGGGACAGACTGAGCTCTGGACAGCTCATCCTCTGAATAGGGGAGTTGGGGTGCCCGTCCAAGTCCCCCGTCTGATGTTGAAGAGATGGTCAAGCCAGGGCCCTGATTCTGGAAATAACTGGTCCTAGTCATGACACATTAATGATCTGATTTTATTTTTATTTAAAAATTTTTTATTTTTAATAAAAAAACATTTTATTATCTGATTTTAAATAAAGGTCAAGGCTCGATCTGTGACGGGGGTCAGGGCTCAGTGTGTAACCAGGATCAGGGCTCAGTATATGACCTGGAGCAGGGCTCAGAGTGGGACTAGGGGAAGGGTTCAGCACAAGATCTGGGCCAGGGCTCAGCCCGAGTCAGGGTTCAGTGCATCGTCAGGATCAGTTTGGGTTGAGACCCTGGACCAACATCAGGATGAAAACCTTATGGCGCAGTGTGGAATGCAGCTAAGCCTGGCCCCAGCGGCCACAAGATGTAGGCGGGGCTTGGAAACTGTCCCTGGAGTTAGCACTTACCCGTGGGCTGAGTCTGTGGTCCCTGCCATTCTTTGTGGTCCCTGGGGAAAGAGGGCAGTCGGAGGGTTCAGGATCCCTCTTTGGAGGATGAAGACGCTCTGTGGAGAGATGGACCTGCCAAGGAATGGCAGATGGATGGGGTCTTCCTTGCGTCTCAGCTCCTAAGACATCAGGGCCATCTAGCTTGGGGCCACTTGGCACAGACCACCTCTGTGTCTTGCCCTTGCCTCCCCCATGATGCTACCCCTGGTCAGAAGAGGATAGGCCCCAGGTCTGGTTGAGAACAGAGCAGGCCCTGTGGCCTGGCAGGGAACTCGGCTCTGATCCTTGTAAGACTTATGTCTACCTGTGTCCTTGGGAAATGGGGCCCGTGCACATGACAAACATTTGCCGAGTGTCCGGTGTGCCAGGCTGCGGCTGAGCCCTGGCAAAGAGTAAGGGCAGAGGCTCAGTCTTGCCTGTTGGGAGTACAGTGACTGGGCAGAAGGACAAAGAGCAGCTCTCTCCCACAGGCAAGCAGGTACTGGAGAGTAGGTGAGGCTCTGGCCTGGCGGGTGCCCACACGCACGGAGCTCTCGGCTGCTTGTTGGGCCGTGAAAGGGTCACCCAGGGTTGACCATGGCCCCGTGGGCACTGAGGTCAGGGCTGGTCTCTGCTGCCCTGTTGTTGCTGTGCAGTCTGTGTCCCCCACCTGATGGCTGGCCACTCCCCTGGCTCCAGCAGCTGGGGTGCGTGGTGGAGACCAAGGTTGGAGGTGCCTCCTAGAGGGTCCCTCCCTGTCTCTGCTCCCCTGGCCCAGGGACAAATGAATTGCCACACACAGGCACACAGATTGAGGTGGGTGTTTAAGAACCGCATCCCCCCATCCACATTCCTTATTTACCCTACATGCACCTGGACACAACACACACACACACACACACACACACACACACACACACACACACACCCTACACTCAACCCCTCGCCCATGATGGTATCTGAGCTCAGACACATTCCCACATCCACCCAGGTTGGCCACTGCTCTACTGCCCTGCAGAAACGAATCACAAGAGTGCAGTGGGGAGGGGTGGCAGGTCCTGGAGCATCTCATGAAGGTGTGCTTTGTGCCCCAGACCCTGGGACAATGGAGCCTTTGGGTCTGGGTCCCCCTCTCTGGGCAGGATGGGCTTGTGGGGGGAGGTCAGCTTCCCTTTTCCTGGCCCCAGCACTCAGGAGCCCCAAGGACAGGAGGGCTAGCATAGGTGTGCCTCCCCAGCTCTCCTGTTGGGGGAGGGACCCCCATAAGTCAGGAGCAGTTCTAGGCTGCTGCCCCCTCCCTCCCTCTTCCCAGTTCCCTTCTCCTGGTCCCTGTCCCATCCATCCTTCCCCCCCCCCCCCCCGGGGCTTTCTTCACCTTTGCTTCCTTCTCCCCACCCTCCGGCTCCTGCTGCTGCAGGCCCTTGCTCTGTTTATCCCCCAGAATAAAGATCGACATTTTCAATTACCCCCCCTAGCACGCTGCAGTCAGAGGCAGGCCCATTGTGTGCGCATGCTGGCCTGTGGGTGGGTGTGGAGGGGTGGGGGTGCCCCCAGCCCACTCGCCTCTGTGTATCCGCGCTGAGCTCTTCATTTCTTCCTGGGGGATGTGGAGCACGTTTCCTTTCAGGGGAGGAAGGGAGACAAAAGGGAGAAATAAAATAAAGCCGCCACCGTTGCCTTGTAAACACTGCGCAGTGCTGAGGGAGGGGGGCGCTCAGCAGGAAAGGGGGGCTGGTGGAGAGGTGGGGGCCGAGGAAGAGGGGCTGAGAGTGGTGGGTGAGCAGCAGCAGGGGAGGGGTGGGGGAAGGAAAGTGAGCAGGGTGGGCAGCAGCCACCATCTGGAGACCAGGGTGCGTATCGGCGGCAGGCAGGGTGCCAAGGGGAGACGGAAAATGAACACTGTGGGTTGAGGCCTCCGGATTGATCCAAGGATGCCGAAGGGATTCAGAGGGGGGGACCCTGATGCCGGGTCCCCGCGGGCTCCTGAAGCAGAGGGTCGTGGTGAGGACGAGGGTGAGTCTTGTTCTCTGAACACCTACTGGTGCCCGGCTCTGGAGACACCAGGGCCTGGTAGGGCTGGCCTCTGTGCCTGCGGAGGGTAATGTCCACCAAAAGGAAGTATAGCATGCCAGCCCCGATCAGAGAGGGTGGGTGGCCTGTCTTGGGACACACAGCACGGAATGGGATTCCAGCCCTGATCTGTCTGCCTCCGGTCCTCCTTCCACACTCAGGCAGGAAGGAGGACTGGAGTCTGGAGTCTGGAGTCTGGAGTCTGGAGTCTGGAGTCTGGAGTCTGGGCTGTAGCACACCAGGTGTGTGACCTTGAAAAAGTGCTCTCTTCTCTGGGTTCAGTTTCCACACCTGAAACGTGGGGAGCCCGCTGGCTGCTGTACAGGGCTGTCTGGACCCAGCCCTGGGTCCCCAGAGAGCTGACTATGGGCCTGGGACAGCAAAGCCCACCTTGGTTGCAGGAGCTGCAGTCTTAGTGCTCAGGAAAGGGCTTTGCTCCCTGCTGCCTCTTAGTGGCAACAATTGGGTACTGCATGGGACGGGTCCGGATGGGCTTCCCAGAGAGGCAGCTTGCACGGGGTTCAGAGGGCAAAGGGGGCTGGCTGTCTCTGGTCCTTTCTCACTGGTTCCCTAGATCCCTAAATAGGTGAGGGACTTCCTCCCAGGAAGACCCTTGGAGAAATAAGGGGACGTCCTTCTACTCCATGCCCTGCTATGTGATGGATGCCCAAGGGGAAGGGAAGGGAAGCTCTGCCCACCCCGTGCTTGAAGCCCCTCCTCCTGGGAGTCTCTTAGTGGAAGTGGTTTTTGCCTTGCTCTGCAGCCCCACCCATGGCCCCTCCTTGCCCCTCCTGCTCTGCACCCCCTGAGCTGGCCACCCCACCCCATCAACACCCCACGCAGCCAGAGCCCTTGAGAGACAAGCAGGCCCAACCCTGGGTCAGAGTTTATACTGAATTCTCCCACTGTTGCCACATAAGAACCCCCGAGCGGGGAAGCTGAGGCACAGAGCAGTTGTGGCTTTTTGATACAACCTGATGGAGCAGGCCCGTTGGGGCCTGTGCTAGGAGGAGGCGAGCAATAGCCCCACGACCCCATGCCCTTTGGGCTCTGGCCACTCTGAGCACACACCAAAATGTACATGCCTCCTGCCTGTGGGTCAGCCCTGCAGGCTCGGGCATCATGGGAACATGGGTGTGAGGGTGATGAGGGTCCCGGGCTGGTATAGTGTGGGCTGGGGAGGGGTGCCTCCTCCTCCTCCGCTGCCTGCCACAGAGGGCTTGTTCCTGGCAGGGAGCAGGGCGGGCTCATCTGTCAGCAGCAATGGGGGGCTGACAGGCGGCCACTCCTGGAGGCAGCCTCATAAACTGCACTCCCGGCTGGGCTGTAAATTCTTGTGATTCACACCTGGCCTGGTGGAGGACAGAGCTATTTGGGACTGGGGACAAGCTTCTGTCCCCTGGGAAGACAGGCAGGAAGGTGCAGTGGCCTATTCACGGGCCCTGGGGGTGCTAGAGGTCTCAGAGGCCCCCTCCCCAGGCTCCACGGGAGGGGATGGTTAAGGTGGGCTGCAGCCCTGAGCCCCCAGGCTGCCTCCAGCTCCCGGCGAACCCTCTGGGCCCAGACCCAGCTCCCTCTGTGCTGAGCTCAGGCCACTCATGTGCCCTGGCCCCATAAGGCCTGATGATCCCCAGGGGTCACTTGTGTGGTCACTCTCCGTGTGCTCAGAGGTCATGTGAGGGTCTTGGTCAGAGGCTGCTCTTCCACACCGATGGATCTTGGTGATCATGAGGACAAGGTGGGCTTCTCACAGAGGGGCCCTGCAGGTGGACATCCTGGCAGACTGAGCTCTGGTCTCAGCTCTGCCTGCTCTTGTTCTTGGCACCCCTGGCTCCTGCAGAGGGCCCGGATGAAGGAAGGGTGAGGGAAGGGCTCCCAGGGGAGGGGGAGAGCAGGGCTGAACAGCAGCCCTCCTCTGGGGAGCTGCTTACTGAGCCGATCATTGGCTCCTAGGCTGGCAAGAAGGGGGCCTCATTAGCGAGCTCCTTCCCCACCACCGCCACCACCTTCCTACCTCCAGGCTCCTGCCACCGGTGCCACCACCTCAGACACGGGCGCCCCAGCCCGCTTGGTTCCAAGGACAGCAGAGAAGATGTGAGTGTGGGGCATCCGTGCACACGCAGGGACACGTGCACAGGACAGGCAGCCTGCACACACGTAGTCCACATGGATCTGCCCAGACCCAGGCACATGCACATCAGTGTTCGCTGGGCATATGTCCAGACAGGTGTACACACACGTGTCCATCCAAACACAGCCGCCTTGCACAGTCACACGCATACTAGCCAGCCGCACCGTCCAAACACACAGATTCCATACAGAGCACTGGGCACTCGGAGCTGGGCTTCCGTGAGCAGACACGCGGGAAGATGAGGACACCCACGTGGACTGTGGGCCTGTGCACACCCAGAGACACTCGAATCTAGGTACGCGCCTTCAAATGCAGGGGGCACTCGGACGTGTGACTGGAAGAGGATGGACCCACTGACATGTGGAAAGCCTGCCTTGCGGGCCTTGAGTACACACATTGCGGGCACGGGGTGTCTCATGCACACAGGCATCTGCTGCTGCTGCTTGGCACTTAATAAGGCCCAGGAGTCCATGACCATACCGCCCTAAATGCGCCCGATCTCGTCTAATAAGGCCCAGCGTGCAGGGAGTGGTGAATTCCCTGGGGCAGCTGAGGAAGGCACATTTAATTAATTCCTATGGTTTTTGACAGGGAGAATGGGCAGGGAATGAGAATGGATGGGAAGAGATGGAGGGAGGGAGAGAGGGAGGAGGGCAGGCGGGCGAGAGACAGGAGAAGGGGCAGCTGGAGGGGTGAGAAGGGGGTAGGGGCGGTGATGAGGAGGCTGCCATTTTCGTCAAGGCCAGGGGCATTAACTCCTTGGGCTCAGGGGCTGGCCCAGGAACCTCACTGCTTAGCTCCAAGGTCCAGTGACTGGGCTGGTGCAGATGTCTCCTGGTCGAGCCCCCTCTGACAACTCACTTCCTCTTTCACCCACCTCCACTGCATGGGGATCTACCCACCAAACCACCCACCCTCTATCTCCCATGCTCAGCTCGACGTGGGTGGCACTCTCTCCCCAGGACAGGACCAGGGAGACAAGACTGCCTCCACCTCTGCTCTTGGGCCTAGCCCAAGACAAAGCCACTGGGGGGCGGGGTGGGGGACAAAGTCAGGGACTCCAAGAGAGCTTGGGAAGAGAAGAGATGGAGATGGCGGAGGGTGGGGAGATCTAAGACAGAGATCTAAGATGGAGATGGAGCGATGGCAAGAGCGTGAGAGAGACAGAGAGAGAGAGAGGCAGAGAGAGCCGGGCAGACACACACACAGAGGAATCTAGACAGAGAGACTGAGGCAGTGGGAAGAGAGACAGCAGGGCAAAGACAAAGTGGACAAAGAAGATAGCCAGGAGAGCATTGAAGAGAGAAGGCAGCAGGCTGGCCACTCAGCCACTCTGGGCAGGGCAGGTCACCTCCCAAGGGCATTGGAGGGGAGGGATAGTGCTGCAGTAGGAAGCAGCCTGGAAGAGACGCTGTGTGGCCGTGGCCAGTCTACCCACCCTCTCTGAGCCTCAGCGGGTCCATCTATAAAGTGGGGGTGCAGACCCTGCCTCGAGTGGGCCCTGGGGCTCTGAGGGGGGCTGCCTTGGCCCCTTCCTGGGTCACGTGTGCCTATTGATGGGGGAGGGGGGAGAGGGGGCCAGCTCCTGTCCCTCTCACCCGTGTAAGGCCAGGAGTCGGCTGGCAAGTGGAGGAGGGATATCTCTGAGGGGACGAGTTGTGTACTGCAGCCACGCAGCGCTGAGTGATGGAGCGTTTGCCCTGAATATTGAAAATGCATAAATATCCATTTTCAGGCACCAAGGCGGATATAAATACAGAGGGGGGGTGTGTGGGTGTGCAGCCCTCAGCGGTAATTTACCGGCTCGGCTGCCGCCATGGCACGGGCACTTACGCTCCGCTGTCTGGAGCCGTTTCCAGATGGCTTTATGACCACCAGCTGCCGCCTGGGGCCCTTTGCCTGGGAAGTGCCCTGGGGGATGGGCTGCCTGGGGTGGGGTGGGAGCAAGGGGGCCTTGGCATTCCTAGGTCTGCTTGGTCCCAGGCCTTTGGCTTGGGGTGGTGGGGGTGGAGGGGGTGGGGGTGTCTTTCTTTTTCCCCCTCCCGCAGGGCCTCCCTTCTCTGGAGGAAGCCAAGGGGAACAGCTGCTTTGGGTCCTGCCCTCAGGCGCTCCCACAGGGGAAACTGAGTCAGAAGTTTCAAAGGCCAGTGGTGGGCTCCAGGTAGCTATGGAGTGGCCCGGGGTCAGTCACTCCAGGTGTTTTGGTGCTGTGGAACCCTTCCTCCTGAGGGGACACAGGCAGGGTCCTTGTAGGCTCAGCAGTTCACCCCCCCTCCCACCCCGTGGGAGCACCGGCCTGCATTCCTTGTCTCTGCGCCTTTGGACTGGGATGCAGGGCCTCTCTGGAGGGTGCTTTTCTGGGGCCCTGCTCTCCTCTTCTGGCAATAAGGTGAGATTGGACTCACCTGCTGTGAGGAAGCGTCCATGAAGACAAGAGGGAGCTGGCTGCTCACCACAGCCCGGGCAGCATGGCAGAGCTGCAGATGAGGGTGAGGGCATGAATACCAACCAACAACCACATTCGCTGCCTGCCATCGAGTCGATACCAACTCACAGTGACCCTCCAGGACAGGGGAGAACAGTCCCTGTGGGTTTCTGAGACTGTAGCTCTTAACAGAACTAGAAAGCCCCGCCTGGCTTCCCTGGAGCAGCTGGTGGGTTCGAACTGCTGACCTTGCAGTTAGCAGCCTACCACCTAACCCACCGTGTCACCAGGCATAGCAGGGTCTCTCTGGGGGTGCAGCTACCAGCTGCAGCAGCACCTCCAGGGGGTGCAGCGGGTCCGGTCTTGCCGGCTCCTCTGTGGAGCTCCCAGGAGGCGCCTCAAGACAGCTCTGAGCACCCGTACCTCCTCCCTGGTGCCAGGGGAAGAGCTTCGCTCCCATCCTGCCTTGCCTGTTGAAGGGATGGGCGGCCCTGAATGGGATCTGTCCACTAGGTCACTGGCCACAGCTAGGACTGGAGCCTGGTCTGCGGAGGCTGCTCTCCTCTGTCTCTGCTCCACCCTCAGGGGGTCTGCTCCCCGCTAACTCAGGTTTGTGTGTGGCCCTGTGATGGCTGGGCTCTACCCGGGCTGCTTAGACTCAGGCTCTTGTCTTGGCTTCCGCCAGGAACTGACTCCCTCTCCTTGGAAGTCTAAGAGGCAAAGGCGTTGCTGAGTCCTTCTGACCAAGCCGGAAGCCAGCAAGCACCAACGGCTTGGTCCCTGAGGTCAGTCCGCTATTGTGCCTGGCCAAGGCGGCCCACGATGACCCAGGGTGAGGAAGGGCCCTTTTTAAAGGGAGTAGGGCTTGGGGCAGGGGGCCCATGGCCACAGGACAAACTCAAGGCTGACCTGGGACCAGCAACCTCCCTAGTGTTTCACTCAGAGATGTGTCTCCCCACCTCCCCCCATGCCACGCACTGTGAGGGGAACAGAGGAACAAGACTCCGTCTCTGTCCCAAGGACTCGCGTGGGGAATCCGTGTGTCCATCTATACAGAGCTTCAGTGCCCTGAGGATCCAGGAGGGCCTCCTGGAGTGGGGCATTTGATCTGAGCCACAAGGTAAGATCTTAATAGGCAGTTCGTTGGGGAGGGGGGCGGGGGAAACTCTGGAAACACAGGTGTAGAAGGTACTGCAGAAAGGAAGGTTTATGGCAAAGGATGCGGACTACTAATGAGCCTAACTTGGTTGAGAATTAACCCCAAAGTGGGCAGGGCCAGCTCTGGGTTGCAGCATGTGGGGAGGTGGGGGAACCTTTGTGCCCTGCTTAGGTGAGGCGGCTACTGGGGTGGTGTGGGAACCTAGGGAGTGCTGAGCAGGGGAGCACCAGGGTGGGTCCCAGAGGGGCAGGCCCCAAGGGAGGTGGGGGCAGGATGGGCCTAGTGGGAGAGGTCCCTTTGGCTAAGCTGCTCTGTTTGTCTGGGGGTGAGGTGGGGACAGCAGTCGTCAGGGAAGAGGTGGCTGAGTTCTAGCCCCTCGGGCTCTGCAGGGTACTGACCAGGCCAGCAGGACTTGTTAGGAGCAGCCCCCTCTCCTGACCCACTTCTCCGCCTCTGCTCACCCAGGTGCCCGGCTGCGCTCCTGCAGTTGCCATGGGAACCCCAGGTGGCTGGAATTTGTCTGCAGCCCAGTTCCCGGAGGAGGATGTGGGTTGTGGGATGGGGGACACAGGAGGAGGGCTTGGTAGCCCCTCCTGCTCTCTGGGCACCAGAGATGGTCTGACCCTGCTCATTTGTCCAAAAGAGCCCTGGTGGCCTTGCTGAGTGAGCGCTGGGAGAAAGAGGAAGGGCCTGCCCCTGTCAGACTGACCACGTCCGAAAGACTGTGAGTTGCAATCCACTCAATGGCAATGTTTCATTAACCAGAAATATGACCTTGTCCACTCCCATACCCCCATGCCCCACAGCCTTCCGGTCACCAAGTCCTGACCATTCACTTCCAAATTGACCCTCCCCAGCGTCCCTGCCTCTATGCCAGCGCAGCCCTGGCCCTCTGGCCTGGATGAGAAAGCTACCTCCCTGACCGGCCATCTCCTTTACCTGCTGGTTCAACCTGTCCCTCCCACAGGTTGAAGGCATGCTCCTGGCCATCGCCCTGCCAGCCTCAGCTTCTTTTTTGCCCCATCTCCGTGCTCCAGCCACACAGGGCAGTGGGCTCTGAGAGAGGGGCAGGCTAGTGTTTATGGAACCATGTTCAGACTGGGAGCACCTGAGTCCTTGCAAGTGGTAAGAGGCCCACCTTGAAGAGTGGGTCCCTTGCGCAGAGGGGGGTGGGGCAAGGGGGGGGGAAGGAATGAGTTGGAGAAGCAGGATTCTGCTCTCTTGGGCGGGAAATTCACCTGGTGCTTGGCAAACAGTGTGAACCGCTCTGAGAAGTCCTGAGCAAAGAAGTCTGCTGGGCTTTATATACTCCCGGGAGTTCCAGCCTGTGAAGAAGGAGTCCTCCCCACCTGCCTGGTGGCTTGTCATCCTGTGGTGGCTTCCGTGCCGCTATGCTGCTGGAAGGTATGCCACCTGTATTTCAAACACCACCAGGGTCACCCCTGAGGGACAGGTTTCAGTAGAGCTAACAGAGACTAGGAAGAGAGACCTGGCAATCCACTTCAGAAATTCACTAATGCAAACTCCGTGGGACCACCACAGAACACGTTTACTTCATAGAGATAAGCTTCCCGGGCCGAACTCCAAAACTCACCGCCATCGAGTCAGTGCTGACTCCTCTTGAGCCTACAGGACAGGGGAGACCACCTGCTAAGAAGGGCTGGTGGTTTCCAACTGCTGACCTTGCAGTAGTAAGTAGCTCAACACAACCACACTCAAACTGCCCAGCAGGGGCAACGATGGACTTGGGATAGTGTAGAACTGGGCCGGGTCGCTGTCCACAGCACCGGGGGTCACCGCAAGGAACATCATAAACTGCCTCAGAGAAGTCAGTTCTCAGGAACACCACGTAGGAGACGGGGCAGGGACCCCAAGACCTGCTCTCCTGGCGGCGGCACGGGCCTGCTGGAGCCTCCCAGGTGGGTACATCGAGTCTCTGCCCCACCGTCAACATCGACCCGAGGCGCGACGTCTTTTCACAAGCTGACCTGGTTGCCAACATGTAAAACCCGGGAGGGTCCACAACAAACTGTGACTGCCCAAGTTCTCTTAGAAACGAGAAGACGGATCAACAAGGTGTGCACATCCATCCCTCGGAGGAACTGGAGGGCGGTCGAACTAGTGACCTGCGGAGGAGCATCAAATGCGCCAGCACACTGCTGGGCTCCGGGCGCCCGCTGAGCCCCCTGAAAACACGAGCTTTCTGACCCCAGTCGAGAGACGTGTGGTGTTCTTCTCTGAGGGTCAGTCTTCGGCGGGGCCCTGCCCCCACCCCCATCCCTGCGCCCCTCCGCCAGGGTGTCTTGCGCACAGGGCAGGGGCGGGGTGGGGGGGGCTTCCCCCCGCATCCCAGGAAGCACCTGGTGCAGATGAAGTCCTGGGAGCTGGCTGCTGCGCCCCAGCGCGGAACTCCGGGAGCCGGCAGGGCTGCACGGGGCGGAGGGAGGCGACGGGAGCTCCCTCCTCGGCAGCTGGGCAGGTCACCCTGGTAATCGGAGCGTGCTGGGTGCGAGCAGCACTCCCCGCACGAGCTGAAAGCCGAGAACAGTGTGGGACCGGCCACCCTGGCACTTCCAGCCGCTCCGCTGCAGCGGAGAACGTGCTAAAAATAGCCGGCTGCAGCTGCTGTCCAGGAGCTTCCAAGGGAGGCCGGGTACCCCTAAGCAGAGACCCCGCGGGGCGTGGGGAGGGCCTGGGGCGGGGTGGGGCTGGCAGAGGCCAGGGAGGTGACAGGGAGGTGGTGGGAGAGACAGAGTCCTGACTTGGGGGTGGGCATGGGGTGGGGGAGAGTCCAGACCTGTGTCCCACACCAAGAGGATGAAGGAGGAATTCCTCTGGAGCCAGAAAGGGGGTGCTATTTACCACACCCCAGCAGGAGCTCCACTCCAGCTCTCTCCTCCCTTGCCTGACAACTCTGCCCTTCGTCCCCTCCCCTCACAGCCTCCTATCCTGGCACCCCTCAGATCCGCCTGCTCCCAGCACCAGCCCTGCTCCCAGCTCCTGACCCCTGGACCGTACAGCCTCCCTCACCGCCAAATTCGAAAGTCCAGAGCAAGTCCTTGTACCACTGGACCCTGTGAGCCCAAGGGTCTGGCCCCAATATTGGGCCTCAGGCCTCCCTGGAGAAGCTGTAGTCTCCCTCCATGTGTCCCATAAAGGTCACCAAGCCCCATGAGCCTGCAGCCTCTCTCAGATTGGGAGCAACCAGGGACAGCCCCTCCCTGCTAACCCAGGGTCCTTTCCCCATCTCCTTTTCATCTTTGTTCTCGGGGGCAGGGCTCCAGACAGGCCTCAGGACACAAACACTCCTGAGAAGGAGCAGGACTCAAGACAAATCCCAATGAGCTGGAAGTAATGCCTGCTGGGGGATTCAGGGGGCTGAGTTGGAAAACCTGTGGCCAGAAGCGCTGGGCCCAGGTTCCTCCAGCCTCAGGTAGAGCTGAAGCCAGAGGTGTGGAGACAAAAAGGTTTAGTTACGGAGGCAGGGGGTTCCTGCCCTTTTGCCCGTCTGAGCTGGTCTCTGCAGTGACCATGGGCGGCTGCTGGTTGGGAAGACTCCCCTCCCCCATACTTGTTTCTGAGATCCCTGGCACAAACCCACCTGCCCTGTTGTGAGCAGGGCTGAGGGCGAACTGCAAGGTATGGATGAGGGGCCAGATTTCCTGTCACCTCTGAAGAAGTGCCGGTGGGGAGGCCCACTAGAGACCTGACTGCCAGTTCTGACTGTCCTCAGGATCTTAGGGGACCCCTCCTGAACCCTGACCTCCAGGCTTGGACCAGACCAGTTACAGGGTTGTGATTGAGCGTGTAGGCGCTAGAGACTCAAACCCCACTACCTGAGCAAGCTGGGCCAGTAGATTAACCTCAGGCGGTCCCTCTGTAAAAGGAGCAAGTCAGTAGAATATTCCTCATAGGCTTGTTGTGAGGGAGGGCTAAATGAGGAAACAGAGAATCAGAAGTATCATGTTATATAAATGTTCACTATTATCATGAGTGCCAGCTCAATAAAACATGTGTACCCCATTTCAGAAAACCTGCACCTGTGTACACATCTGACAGGGTGCATACGTTTAGGATCACAAATCCCCTAGAGCTCCCTCATGGGTGTTACAAACCTAACAACTAAGGCATTGGAGTGCTAATGTGCTTTATTTCCTTTTTCCCCCCTCCAGTTGGCCAAATGAATATTTGTCAAATGAGTATCTGCAGCTGGTTTTAAAGGTCCAATTAAAAAATGCCCCCATCGTATACGGCCTCCCCAGTGGCAGCAGGCCTCACTGTGGGGAGCAATGCTTTCCCCCCTCTCTGGCGGTCAGCCTAATTCTGACCAGCGTGGCGTCTGCAGGCGCGACTGAAGTGTGCTGTGGAGCCCAGTGGCCTGGTGGCAAAGGCCGTCCGGTTTCCTCTGGGGCGTGGCCACCTCTGACTCACTTGGAGACCTGTGATTCCACCTGGCTCTCTGACCTGCTCAGGTGCCTCCTTGACCTCTGCCCCTCCCCTTCCAGGTGCCCCAGTCATCTCCCCACCAGAGCCAACTTCCCGGTTGTGAATCCCACTACATCCCTCTCATGCCCTCAACTACAGAATGGCTCTCCCCACAAGACAATGATGCCTGCATCGAGGTTGATGGGAGGAAATGTTGTCTAAGATGCAGGATGCTCAGGGTTCAGGAAAAGTGGAATTTTCTCTGGGAAGTATGGCATCATCAAGGGGGGCTGGGACTGGTCCAGAGGCCCTTGAGGTCACTGAGCAGGAGAACCAGGGCCTCCGCTGAGCGACAAGAGTGAGGAGGTGGAGAGAGGGAGGGGGCAGCAGCTAGGATGAAGGGCTTTCATGCAAATACATTGAAATTCAGCTTTGTGGTAAGTTTGACCAGCAGCCAGGAGCAAAGGCTAAGGGATGCTGCTGTCTCCCACCTCCCAGTCCAGCTGGATAGAAGGACAGTTTCCTGGGGTCCTGGACAGGGGCAGGGGGTTGTAGGGAATGGAATCGCAGACCTTGGACTCCAGGGAATTAGGAGACAACCTGCACTCATCCCTTGTTACTGCCCACTGCCCAGAAAATAGGGTCTGAGCCCTGCTGGGCAGGCACAGTGATGGAGCTTCTAGCTGAACCTCGGTTTTTGCCTTTTAAAATATTTGTTGTTGTTACAGAAACGATGCACAGTGAAACATCCGCCACTTCAACAGTATCTGCGTGTACAACCCACTGATCCCATCTTTCCAGCTGTGAAACCCCTCTCAGCCTCCTTCTCCAGTGGCTCCTTCCTGCTGACATCAGTGCTCAGCCTCCTGAATTTCCTGCCTAGCCTGTGAGTTGCTCTTGTCAATTTGATCTCCTAGAATTGATCCTTAGAAAGCGTACGGCGCTCAACACAGACATTCTGCTGCTCTCGAAGCCCCACTATGGTTTGGCTTTAAGATGTCAGGGGATATTTTCCATTTAAGGTTTAATGCTTGTCTCAGGGGCTCAGGGGTTCATCCACCCTCCCACCATGGCTCCAGAAAACACTCCAGAGTCCATGACAATTTGAAATTCTCTTCTATAGTATCCACCTTTTGATCAGGGTTCTTAGATAGAATCTTTGATCAAAATGTTCAGTCACGGCGGCCAGGCACCACTCAGTGCTTCTGCTCTCATGGAAAAGGAGGTATTGGAAAAACATTGTGTATGCTCACCACGCCCCTTCTGACTACCCCTCTTCCTCTGTTAATTCAGGTGCATGGAGATCCACTGTGTGTGCGACGGCTGAGCCACTTCTCTTTCTCACCCTCTCAATCTTCTCTACCCCTCCCTCTTCGTCTAAGTGGGCCTCAGGCACACAGAAGGGGCTTACCCAGAATCCCTGGTTGATGACACACTATCACGGCAGGGGAACTTCGATGACATTTTTTTCGAGGGGGTGGGCTATTTGTTTCTTTACAATAACAGAATGAGGCCCCGTGAGTTCAGGACTCAACCCAAGATCTAGAACCTTAACCTTACCTTTGTGTTCCTCCTGCATGGTATCCCCCTGCCTCCTCCTCCACTCACTCACTCACTCACTCACTCACTCACTCACTCACTCACTCACTAGGAATCAATGCCAACTCAGAGCGACCCTGTAGGATCAAGCAGAACTGCCCTGTGGGTTTCTGAGACTGGAAGTCTTTACAGGAGTGGAAAGCCTCCTCTTCCTTCCACTTCCTCCAATAGTTATCTTTGAATTCTGCATTTATCACTGCCTTGCCTTTTAAAACAGGAGCCCTGGATGCTTAGTAATTCCCATTGGGCTGTGATCCCCGAGGACTGAGGTTCGAAACCACCAGTCACTCCCCAGGAGAAAGATGGGGCTCTCTGCTCCTGTTACCAGTCGTCTCAGGAATCCACAGGGGCAGTTCTGCTCTGTCCTGTAGGGTCGCATCAGTTCACAGCAGTGAGTTTGGGTTTGAGGATTTATCTAGTAAAGTATATATTTTACTATGGTATCAGGTAAAAAGGGTCATGCTGCAGATAAATAGATTACAAATCACCCCCAAATCTCAGTGGCTTTAACACAACAAAGGTTTACTCCTGCTGCTGGGCCACTGAGGGCCCAGGCCCAGGTGCCAGCTCCGTCTTCCGAGGCTGTCAGGTCAGCACTCGATTCTGTGGTTGCCCCGGGCAGGGGTGGAGAAACTGGGTCCCATGTTCATGCATGTCGACATTGGTTGTTTACTGTGGTAAGTAGATGAGGGCACGTCAAGCAGCTCCGGGAAAGTCTCATCTTTTCATTTCTATTTTGCCCATGAACTTTGGGAAGCTCCCTTGTTCAGGTAATAGAAACGGTCATTTCTCCAGTCTTCACATTTACAGCTCTGTGCCACGAGACGGCGTCCTCCTACCACCCACACGGACACACACAGACCCTTCTCAGATCCCTCCATCATCCTGAACAGAAGCTCAGCATCCCCTAAGCAGGGCGTCTTCCTTCCCCACTGCCTGCGACCTGGTGACCGCTGGTAAACGTCGCTCTGTGTCCACGTGTCTAGTGGGACTGTAGTGTATCTGTCCTCTGGGGACTGCTTTCACTCAGCAGAAGCTCAGTGAGACTTGTCCGTGCCAGAGTTGTTCTCACGGGTGTCTGGAAGTCCAGGTGATGTCTGCCCACAGTGAGGGAGACCAGAAGTCCTTCTGCGCGTGGGGGACCAGAAGTCTTTCTGCGCGTGGGAGACCAGAAGTCTTTCTGCGCGTGAATGGTGCTGCCATCCCACTGTGCTGCTGATCGTAGTGGTGTCTTTGCTCCATGAGAAGAGCACTGTGGTGTCCTTGACCTTCCGAAGCGTCCCTTTCCGCTTCACACACTGGGCCCGAGAGTCACCTGTTCACAGCTCTCCCTTTCTCTGCAGGACAGGGCTCCACGGAGTGGTTCTGGCCTCCTTCCACACCGCCCCCCCCCCCCACTGGAGGCATTTCCCCCTTGCAGTAGGCACTTGGAAGGCTACTAATTTGTATGCTGTTGTGCACGTGGCCGCCAAGAGCATTCTCTTCTAGAAGTTTCTCTTTGATGTCATCATCCCAAAGGGCAGATTTCAAACTGCTGGCGGGTCACTGAGAATCCTGCACAGCCCCTGCCTCTGCCTTCCAGCCGGGGGACCCAGGGAGCCTGGTTCCTCCCCAGCGGAGGCGACTCCCCTGTGTCCCTGCCCCTTCCTGCAGGGCTTCTCCGAACCTTGGGCTGATCAGTGCGAGGACACCAGCTCTCCTGTGTGTGCACCGCTGTCCTCAAAGCTCCCGTCCCCGTCCTACCTGCAGACACAGTGTCCCCGCCCAAACCCTTCCTTCCTGTCTTAAGCCTTGGCAGTGAATCACGCTGGGTTGGGGGATGGGAAACCCAAGAAGGATGTACCAGCTTTTCCATAGCAGACATTTCTGTGCTGAACTCTGGGGACACAAAGACAAAAAGGCCCGCCTTCAAGGAGCTTACTGTGTACTTGTGGAAACGGTGCTGTGCCCCGAGCATGATGTATCTGCTTATGTGGAAGATGCGCAGGATAGCTGAGCCTAAGCCTGTTTACAGCCCCGGGACCCAAGGGGCAGTGCTACCCCAAATCAACTCGGCGGTGGAGGGTTTTTATTTTTTATTATTGAGGAGAGCTAAGTATTTCTAGTTATATACACAGCGAGTGTGCTTTTAAGTATATATTTTTAATGTAAACACAGCTTTTTCTATCTTGGAATGGATTAGGAAGCCAGAATCTTGATTGGTGGATGACCATTAATTTTATTTTTTATATTATGGATCATAGAGTTCCTAAGCTACTGCCCAGGGTTTAATTTCCTTGCATTGGGGCCATTTGAAAATCCCCCCAGAGACACAAGGCAGCTGCAGCTTTCAGCAGCTCTTTTGATTCTTCTCCAAGTCCTTATCTTCGTTGTCTTCCTTCCTTTCTGGTTTTTTTTTTTTCCTCTCTCTCTCTCAGTAGCTGGTGGACCAAAATATCACTGCATTCTCCTGGGAAGTCAATATTCAGCTTGACCCTCATGCTAGAGCAATGCGTCCACTGTTGTGCAGCCAGCGCTTACATGGAAACCGACAGATGCTGCGGAAGTAGCCCACACGCTCCCTCCGATCAGGGACTGTGGCTTGTGGCTTGTTGTCGTTGCCTGAATTACGCATACCTACAGGAAATGGAAAGGAACCCCGGTGGTAGAGTGGTTATGCGTTGGGCTGCTAACCCCAAGGTCAGCAGTTCGAAACCCCCAGCCACTCTTTGAGAAGACAGATGAGGCTTTCTCCTCCTGTAAAGAGTTACCACCTCAGAAGCCCACAGGAGTAGTTCTACCCTGTCCTATCGACACAATGGCAGTGAGTGTGGAGTGTGGACAGGAGATGGGAGCCCAGGTGATGCAGCCGATTAAGCATGGGGTTACTAGCTGAACAGCGCACCCACCTGGGGCTATGTGGGAGGGGGAGGAGCCTGCTTCCAGAAAGACCACCCATCTTGAAAGGTGTAGTTCTAGTCTGTCCTGCAGGGTCACTATGAGTCAGAATCCACTCCATAGTAGCCGATTTGATTTGGTTTGATTTTATAGGAAGTGCATGAGGGACTTTGCTGGGCTATTTTGGGCTGCCCTGGCCACCTGATTGGTGGCATCTCAACCCATCTACCAATTGCTTTTTGGATTTCCAATTCCATGCCATAGGACAGAATGGAAATGCCCCCACACTGCTCGATTCCAAGGCTGTAAATCTTGGCGGAGGCTGACTGTCACATAGCTCTCCCACAGGACTGAGCTCTCTGTTAGCAGCCAAGGGCTATAACCAGTGTGCCAGTACAGCGCCTCTGAGTCTTCTACCGCAAGAGCCCAATAAATTGGGCAAGACAGCGGGGGCCACTAGGGTCACTAGGGTCGGTGTCAACTGGTGCGGACACTCACAGTACCACCCTCCTGCTCCCATGGACCTCCCCCCAGGCCAGACCATACAGAATTCTTGGTAATATTTTTTATGTTAGTGTTACTCATAGATCATAATTCCCATAGATCATAGAATACCATGAAGCCAAAATGCTCACCTTCACCGCCATTGAGTCGATTCAATCTCAACTCATAGCAACCCTATAAGACAGGGTAGAACCAGCCCTGTGGGTGGCTCGAGACCGTGACTCTTTGTGGGAGTAGAAAGCTTCATCTTTCTCCCCAGGGACAGCTGGTGGTCTCGAGCTGCTGACCTGATGGTGAGCAACCCACGTGTAGTGACCTGAACTCGCAAAATTACAATTATGCCCTCAAGTGATTACAGATGAAACCGTGTGATTCAGACCATCCTTCATTCTAATCGTGCATGTGTGTATGTGGGGGGGGGAGAAACCCCCTCAAACACATGGCCATCATGTTCATTCCAATTCTCAGCCACCCTGTAGGACAGAGTGGAACTGCTCCCTAGGGTTTCTGAGGCTGTCCATCTTTATGGAAGCAGACTGCCTCAGCTTCCTCCCGTGGAGCGCCGACCTGCTGGTTAGCAGCCCAATGCCAAGGCCACCAGGGGGCCCTCTTCAGAGCACATCACAGTGACGCTGGTGTAGGACATAACAATGCTAGCCGAATGCCAAGTGGCACAGGAGAGGAGGGCTCCCAGAGGAGACCAGGGTGGGTGCCATGGGGTCTGCGGAGGGAAATCAGGATGAGGGTGGGGCAACAGTCCATTCTCTGAGGATCAGCTGCAGAGACAGCTCCGAGGGCAGTTGGCAGCAGCGCAGACAGAGATGTGGCAGGGATGGGGCGGAGAGGGCCAGGGGCTTTGCATGGCAAGTGGCTGGCATGCTGACATTTTTCCTGGGATCGTTGTCCTGCTGGGCTGGATTTTTCCAGCTAGGGAGATGATGGAGGGCCATCTGCGGTTTCAGATGCCCTCTGGCCCTGTGTGCAGAGAGTGGGGAGAAGCAGGGTGGGGTGGACTGGCTCAGGAATGGAATGATAATCTTGGGAGAGTTGCTGTGCTCTACCTCTTCCAGGAAGCTTTCCTGCCTTCTTCGCCTTCTGAACCATAGTTGGTGTTGGAAAATAGTGACCCAAGTGTTCTGTACCCCCCCCCTTAGACCAGAGCCTCCCCAGTATCTCCTCCCTCTCTCTTCCCCAAGACACAGCCCTGTCTGTGGCTGAGTCTTTAGTGGACCCAGAAATGGGGGCTCAGGGAGAAGGGTCACCCCTAGAAGTCCCTGCTTTCCCTCTTTCCCATCTCTTCGGGGGGCCAGGCTGTACCTTATCAGCCTCACGCCCAGCCAGACTTCATTCCCGAGCCCGAGCCTGGGTTGAAGGAGCCGAAACAAGCCCCAAGGGGTGTTGGTAACGGGGTTACACACTCCAGCGGGATGAGCCGGAGCTCTCTGGAGCCTCATAGCGTTTTCCCAGCCCGGCCACGTTATTACCATAGCACTGAGTGATGGGGCTCAGGGGAGCTGTGGCTGCCGCAGCCGCTCCTGCCGCCACGCCTGCTTGCGATTGATCAAGCTACAATTGGGCTGAGCAAAGGCAGGCCAAGTCCTGCCACCTGGTTCTGCTCTTGTCATTGTCTTCCTCTCCCCACCCCCAGCCCCCCAGGAGGAGATTCAGCCCTCATCCCCCTGGTACCCCCAGTGTGGGGGTGTTAGGTGCCAGGAACTGATACTGCTCACCCCCAGGGGGGAAGGTTTCAGGCTTGGGCTTGAGATACAGGAATGATCTCTCCTCATGTGGGTGGGGGGGGGCCTCACCTCTCTGCCTCCTTCCCCTACCCCCACTTCCTTCTAATGGAGTTGGAATCGTTATGTTCTGGGGTTCGGTTCTGACTACTCGGTGCCTTCTTCTTTTAAATGGTTCCCGTGCCAAGAAGGCAAGTGATAAAAATCGAAGATAAAGGGAAATCCTTAGTCCAATGGACGAAGAGGCCCCATCCAACGTCCGTCTCCACAGTCCTGAGACCAGAGGCAGCCCCTGCTCTGAGAGGGGAGTCCTGGAGAAGGTGGGGGCAAAAGGTGGATCAGAGCTCAGCAGAAGAGAAGGAGCCAGGCTGATCGGGACTGTGGAACCATGGAGACTGCCCTGAGTCAGGCTGCAGGTCTGAAACAGAACTCGCCCCGAATGCTCAGTGTGCAGCTGAACAACAGACAGACCTACACAAGGAACAGTAATTCCTGGGAGGGACACTCGCCTTAAAATAATCAACCATTTGAGAGCCAAAGGGCAGTGTGGTAGTTATATAATTTCACGTCAACTTGAAGATATGTAGGTGTAGAGTGCTATTCCACCTGTCAGTCAGGGAAGCCTTGGGATGCCTCCTTGTGGGCATGGCCTTCTCATAAACAAGGTCCCCCAGAAACCACCCCTTCTCTCTCTGCTGTCACCTTCCTGTTGCTGGACCCTGGTTGCAGCCAGAGCCCTGTGATATTAGCACCGCCATTGGATCTGCACGACTTTGCACCCACCAGCCTGTGACCGTCCTGCATGCTGCATCATTGCATTGCACGTGGCTGCATGAGTCTGAAGAGGGACTTATGGACTAGATTCGGACTTGGGGACTTGAACTGAACGGGGCTGGGCTGTTTGCTTGATATAAAGTTCTCTCTCACACATAGATGAGTCTCACCGGATCTGTGTCTCTAGTCAGCCGTGACTAACACAGGCGGCACGTAAGCCACGGACAAAGTTTAGGAGGTTAGGAAAGAAGGTGGGGCGGCGGTAGGAAGGGAACACAGAGAAGCAGTGGCCTAAGTGATGATTCATGATGAAACACACGTGTGCACGAACTGGAATGGAGAATGGGTGATCTGCTCTGTAAACCTTCACCCAACTCCACAATAAAAAGTGGTTTAAATAATAACAATAGGACTTCCGGGAAGATGGTGATGGAGTGACACATACCAGAGGGACTCTGCAGAATTCAGCCCAGGAGAGTTGCTTAGAGGGAAATTGAACACTGCTGGAACGCAGGAGGAGCATCATTAAGATAAGTAGGCACAGACCCACACGGTTTTGAGGGGCTGGGGGCTTTTGGCTTACCACAGTGGAGGCCAGCTAGGGCTTGACCTTAGCCCCACCACTGTCCCTGCCAGAGTCAGGATCATTTGGAGCCTGAGAAGGGGCTTTTTCTCAGCACACCCACAGCTTGCCAATGCCACCTTGGGGCAGGGACTAAGCCCTTGTAGCTCCATGGGCAGGGATTGGGGCTCAGCTACACTGTTACTTTTGTTTCCCTCTCTTTTCTATATCCCCCCACAGCCTCAGTGGGCTTACTTTTTAATTTTTCTTCACTTTGTTTCTTTCCTGTTCTCTCACACTCCACTGAAGACCTCTAAACCACTCCCCTTAGCCTAGGGCATTTATGCCTGTGACACACCCAGCTAGGTGAGCTCCACCCTGTGTAGCTAGCGATCCTGGGAAAGGCCCTGCTGACCCCCACCAGGGGAAACTGCTCAACTTCTTACTGGGGAATTCCTGCCTGTGTGCCTGGGGGCAAAAGGAAGCTCGGCCAACACTCGTCAACGTTCCAAGCTGCTACAGGAACCTCTGCCCAACCTCCGCAACACCAAAGCAAGTAACTCACCAGCCTTCACCCCTGAGAGTGAAGCCACAGGAGGACAAAGTGGTAGGTTAATTCAATAGTGAAATTAGCTGTAGGCTGTTCAAAGAAGTATTCCTACAAGTCTCCCAGAGAGATCCAGTGCTCTTCAACTCCCTGGAAAATGGCACCTGGCTCCTCTAAAACAACACAATGCAAACAGCCATCAGCCCCAATGACCTCAACGAAAAAAAACAGGAGAAACAAAAGTAGACATTGAGCTGCCACAGAAAGAAAATTTCAGAATGCTGCTTGGAGTCATACAGGATATGAGGGAAACAATATAGAAAAAGGATGGAATGATAGAGGAGAGGCCATACACCAAGGGAATTACAGGAGCTTAAGGAGGAGATAACAAAAACCAGTAGAAGAAACACGGACCTTGATAATCGACTGGAGGAAGCAGAGAACTACGTCAGTGACTTGGAGGACAGTCAAGTAGACTTTAACCAACGTGAACAAAAATCTAATAAGATCATCAGAGAAGCTGAAGAAAACTTAAGAGCTATGTCTGATGCTATGAAGTGGAACAACATTAGAATTATTGGCTTACCAGAGGAAGACACAACAAAGAAGTCATCTGCAACAATAGTGAGAGAATTCTTGGAGGAAAACTTCCCCAGCTTAATGAATGAAAACCAGGCAACCATTCAGGAGGCTGAAAGAACACCAGCTAGACTGAATCCCAAGAAGAAGTCACCAAGGCACATAATAGTTAAACTATTCGACTTTGAGGAAAAGGAGAAAATCATGAGAGCAGCTAGGGAAAAACAAACAATAACATATAAAGGTTCCCAAATAAGAATATGTTCAGACCTATCAGCAGAAACTATGAAGAAGAGGAGAGAGTGGAGTAACATACTGCAAAAACTGAAGGAAAACAACACAAATCCAAGAATACTCTACCCAGTCAAATTATCGATCAAGATAGATGGAGAAGTAAGAGTCTTCCCAGACAAGGAAAAACTCATTAGAATACAGTAGAAGAAACCCAGTCCTACAAAAGATCCTTGCCGACCCAGTATGGGCAGAAGAACAACACTCACCAAGCATAAATAAGAGACCGCCACATAGAACAACCTCATCCAGAGGGCAACAAAGAGAAAACAGACATCAAGATAGCATTGGCTTAAGGATGTAAAAAGTCAAGTGTGGTTCGTATGTTCATAGCCAACAGATGTAAAAAGTACACACACACACACACACACAACACACTAATGAGAAAGGAAGGTAGGAAAACACCCACCACAAAAGGTATAAGATGACATCACAGAGTCTGCAGAGGGAGATAATAAACCTGAATATCAATGACCTGAACTTAGGCATTAAAAGACTGAGACTAGCAGACTGGCTTAGAAAACACAACCCATCAATGTGCTGCCTACAGGAGACACTTCTCAAGGCTACAGACAAAAGTAGGCTGAGAAGCAAAGGATGGAGGAAGGCATACCAAGCAAAGAGCAATTAAAAAAAAGCAGGGTTGAAACCCTAATCTCGCTTAAAATTGAACTCAAAGTGCAAACCATAAAAAGAGACAAGGAGGGACACTATATAATGCTCAAGGGAATGGTAGACAAAGAACCACTAAACATTGTAAGCATATATTCCCTGAATTAGAGACCCGCTGAATACGTCAACCAAACACGCCAACAGATGAAAAAAGAAATCACAGCCTCAACAATTTTAGTGGGTGACTTCAATACACCACTCTCTGAGAAAGATAGATCACAGGAAAAGTAACTCAACAAGGAGGCTAGAGATTTAAAAACTACAATTAGACAATTTGGCCTGATATTTACAGAGCTTTTCATCCAAATACACACAAAAAAATTCACATTATTTTCAAGCCCGCATGGCACATATTCGAAGATAGACCACATGCTGGGGCATAAGGCGAATCTACATAAATTTAAGCACATTGATATCATACAGACCTCTCTCTCTGACCACTGTGCCATAAGACTGGAAATCAACAAAAGGAAGACAAAGAAAACAAGAGCAAACAATTGGAGGATGAATAACTCTCTACTGCAAAACGAGTGCATACTGGTGCAGATCAGTGATGAAATTAGGAGATTTCTAGAAACCAATGAGAATGAGCACACGATATACCAAAACTTATGGGACACAGCAAAGGCAGTTATCAGAGGAAGTTTCATAGAAATACGTGCACACCTGAGAAAGGAAGAGAGACTCATGATTGATATGCTGGCACAAAATTCACAACAACTAGAGCAGAGTCTGCAGGCCAATCCTACTAATAGCAAAAGAAAAGAAATAATAAACATCAGGGCTGAGATTCAGGAGAGGGAAAATAAGAAAACTATGGAAAAGTTAATGCTGCTAAAAGTTGGCTCTTTGAAAGGATAAACAGAATAGACAGACCACTGGCAAACTTAACCAAGGAAAGGAGGGAACAAATTTCAATAGCACGAATACGGGATGAAAGAGGGGACATTACAACAGATCCTAATGAAATCTAAAAGATAATTACACAGTACTATGAAGGACTGTACTCCAATGAATTCAACAACTTGGAAGACATGGACTAATTTTTGGAAAAACAATCCCTCCCTAGACTATCCTTGATGGACGTCAAGAATCTCAACAGACCCATAGCAATAGGAGAAATAGACAAGGTTATCAAGGGATTACCAACCAGAAAATCCCCTGGACCAGATGGCTTCACTGGAGAATTGTACCAAGCATTTAGGGAAGAACTAACACCAATCCTACACAAATTCTTCCAGAACATAGAAAAAGATGGCAAACTCCTGAACTCCTTCTATGAAGCTAGTAGCTAGTATAACTCTGATACCAAAACCAGGCAAGGATCCCACAAGAATTGAGAACTACAGAACAATCTCCCCAATGAACATCAATGCAAAAATCCTTAACAAAATACTAGCCAACAGAATACAAAAGTATATAAAACAAATAATTCACCATGACCAAGTGGGATTCATACCAGGGATGCAGGGATGGTTCAACATATGAAAGACCACTAGTATTATTTGTCACATTGACATGAAAAAGTATAAGAACCACTTGATAATATCAATAGAGGCAGAAAAGGCATTCAACAACATCCAACACCAATTCCTGTTTAAGACACTTGAGAAGATAGGAATGGAAGGAAAATTCCTCAAGACAATACAAGCTATATATGAAAAACCAACAGGCAACCTGATAGTCAATGGAGAAAAGACTATTAGAATTCCGCTATAAAAGGGGACCAGACAAGGATGCCCCTTGTCCCCACTCTTATTTGATATCATGCTGGAGATTTTAGCTAACAGCATAAGGCAAGGAAAAGACATCAAAGGTATTCATCTGGGGAAGGAAGAGGTGAAACAATCGTTATTTTCAGATGATATGATTTTATATATGGAAAATTCCACAAGTTCCACAAGGGGAATACTGGAAGCAATAGAGGAATTTGGCAGAGTGGCAGGATACAAGATCAACAAACCGAAGTCCACCGAACTGTTATACACATCAGATAAGACCACAGAAGAGGAGGTCAAAAAGGCGGTACCTTTCCCAATGGCCAAACACAAATTGAAATATCTAGGGATATACCTGACTAAAAGAACAAAATATCTATGTGGGGAAAACTATAAAACATTATTACAAGAAACCAAGAGCGACCTCAACAAATGGAAGAACATCCCATGCTCTGGATTGGAAGACTCAATATAGTCAAGATGTCAGTTCTGCCTAAGGCACTATATAAGTTTAATGCAATCCCGATACAATTACCCTCATCTTTCTTCAAAGAAATGGAAAAACTGATTACCAACTTCACATGGAGAGGGAAGAAGCCCAGAATTAGCAGAGAACTCCTCAAGAAGGACACAGTGGGAGGGTGTGCTTTACCTGACTTTGGCACATACTATGCAGCCACAGTTGTCAAAAGTGCATGGTATTGGTACAATGACAGATACTCAGACCAATGGAAAAGAATAAAAAACCCAGAAACAAAATCATCAGCATACAGACAACTGATCTTTGATAAGGGCCCCAAAATATCCAATGGGAAGCAGATGCCCTCTTTAACAAGTGGTGCTAGAAAAAATGGATATTTACCTGTAGAAAAATGAAGCAAAACCCTTATCTCACTCCATGCACATGAATGAACTCAAGGTGGATGATAGGCCTTGAAGTTAAATCCCAAACTATTAAGGCCATCAATGAGGGAATTGGGACCAACTTGAGAACTTTGGCACAGGGAATACACAGGCTATCAGAAATAGGGAAGGACACAAACACAGAGGAGGCACAAATTGACAAATGGGATATACTGAAGACAAACACCTGTGTACATTGAAAGAATTCACCAAGAGAGTAATAAGAGAGTCCACGGACTGGGAAACATCTTTAGCAATGACACATCAGACAAAGGCCTTATTACTAAACTCTACAATACTCTGCTAGCTTCCAAAAAGAAAAAAACTGCCCACTGAGGAGGTGGGCAAAGGACCTAAACAGAAGTTTCACAGGGCAGAAATCCGAATGGCCAACAAACATATGAGAAAATGTTCCCAATATTTAGCCATAAGAGAAATGCAAATTAAAACAACAATGAGGTACCACCTAACATCCTCAAAGATAGCCCAATTCAAAAAATCAGAAAGCAACAAGTGTTGGAGGATTGTGGGGAGACAGGAACTCTCATCCGCTGCTGGTGAACCTGTAAGTATGTAGAGCCACTATAGAAATCTATCTGGTGATATCTAAAACAGATGAAAATCAAGTTACCATACAACCCAGCAATCCCCCTACTGGGCATATACCCAGAAGAGGCAAGAAACAATCCAAGGCCAGACATCTGTGCTCCAATGTTCATTGCGGCACAGTTCACAATTGCAAGGAGTTGGAAACAACCCAAATTTCCATCACTGATGAGTGGATTATAAAGCTGTGGTATATACATACAATGGAGTACTACGCATCGCTAAAATGCAGTGATGATCATATGAAGGACATCGATGCATGGGAAGAACTGGAGGAAACCATGCTAAGCGAAGTAAGCAAAGAACAAAAGGACAAGTACAACATGAGTCTGCTGAGGGAAAGAGGGACCAGACTTCAACCCGGTGCTCCAAGATGTGAATGCAACATGCCAGCGTGGAGTAGGGAACCAGTAGAGAGGTCTGAGGGGCCGGCCCCAATCCCAATTACTACGTGGACACCTGCCCCTCCCCCCCGAAGAATTTATTTCAGAGGACGGTATTGAATCAGCAGCTCCTGGAGAGGGACTTACCTGATTGGAGCATACGGAAGCAGATGAAGGGGGAGGAAGAGAGAGTGGAGCACATCCTGGCCCACCAGGCCTTGAGGATGATGTTTCCAATTAGAGCAGCCAGTCCACAGAGAGGACCACATGGCCGGCCCCACTATGAGACATGACGTCCTTCATTGACCCATAGCTCTACAGGGGACAACACCGTAGACACAGTGTGGGAATTGCTCTGGATCTGATCCCACCACACCAAGGTAAAACACTAAAGGGGTGCAACAGAACAGCAAGAGAATAGAGTGGCAAAGTCCCCAAGGAGTGCTGAAGGTGGACTTTGGGGCCAGGGCATGGTGCCCCAACAGACTGGACTAGAAAACACTCCTAAAGGTCAACAAACAGTCCTTGAACTAACTACAAGCTTTTCTTTCTTGTGTTTTGTTTTTTTGTCATTAATTTGTTGTTGGTTTGTTGTGTATTGTTGCTTCGTTTTGCTCTGTCTTGCTTTTGTGCATGTTATTATCTCTGCAGGTCTGTCTAAATAAGATAGACTGGATGAACAATCTGGAGGAGAAAACAATGGGACTGACAGTTCCGGGGGGGACATGGGAGAGGGGGAGGTAGGGAGAAAGGTAGTGGTGTTAACAAACCCAGGGACAAGGGAACAACAAGTGATCCAAATCGGTGGTGAGGAGGGTGTAGGATAACCAAGGGTAATGTAACCAAGAGGAATTACTGAAACCCAAATGAAGACAGCATGATAGTGGGACAAGAGGAAAGTCAAAGGAAATCGAGGAAAGAGCTAGGAGGCAAAGGGCATTTATAGAGGTCTAAATAAAGGCAAGTAACATATGTAAATATATTTATATATGAGGATGGGAAAATAGATCTATGTGCATATATTTATAGGTTTAGTATTAAGATAGCAGAAGGACATTGAGCCTCCACTCATATCCTCCCTCAATGCAAGACTACTTGGTTCTATTAAACTGGTATTCTATGATGCTCACCTTCCCGACACAACCACTGAAGACAAAGCGGGTGAATAGGTAAATGTGGTGAAGGAGGCTGATCGTGCCCAGCTATCAAACGATATAGCATCTGGGTTCTTAAATGCTTGAAGGTAAACAAGCGGCCATCTAGCTCAGAAGCAACAAAGCCCACATGGAAGAAGCACACCAGCCTGTGTGATCACGAGGTGCTGAAGGGATCAGTTATTAGACATCATCAGAACAAAAAATCATATCATAGTCAATGAGGGATGGAGTGCAGAATGGAGACCCAAAGTTCATTTGTAGGCCACTGGACATTCTCTTACAGAAGGGTCTCAGAGAGGAGACGAGCCAGTCAGGGTGCAATGTAGCAATGATGAAACATTCAACTTTCTTCTAGTTCCTAAATGCTTCCTCCTCCCCCACTATCATGATCCCAATTCTACCTTACAAATTTGGCTAGATCAGAGGATGTACACTGGTACAGATAGGAACTGGAAACAGGGAATCCAGGGCGGATATCTCTTCAAGACCAGTGGTGTGAGTGGCGATACTGGGAGGGTGGAGGGAGGGTGGGTTGGAAAGGGGGAACCGATTACAAGGATCTATATGTGACCTCCTCCCTGGGGGACGGACAACAGAAAAGTGGGGAAAGGGAGATGTCGGACAGTGCAAGATATGACAAAACAATAATTTATAAATTATCAAGGTTTCATGATGGAGGAGACCCAGGGAGGGAGGGGAAAATGAGCTGATGCCAGGGGCTTAGGTGGAGAGCAAATGTTTTGAGAATGATGAGGGCAATGAATGTACAAATGTGCTTTACACAATTGATGTATGTGTGGATTGTGATAAGAGCTTTATGAGCCCCTAATAAAAAGATTAAAAAAGACCTAAAAAATAATAACAATAAACATTAAACCTTTAATGAAAATTGTACAGTGTTTCCAAAGCCTGGGACAGAGCCGGGCAAAGCACGCTTGGCCTGCCTTCCCTCCACTCCAGAGGTGTCCCCTCGTGGGCGAGCCATGTCCCTCTCCCCAGCCTGGCTCAGAGCCCAACACTTGACTTGTGAGCTTGTGGGGGAATCTGATGCCATCTTGATTCCATTAGCAGAAAAGGGCCCAGCCAAGGAACAAGGTGGCAGGGCTGCAGCCCCCCAAGGGGCACCCCCTGTCTCTCTGACTCTCTAACGGTGCCCATCTCTGATCATTGGAGGCCTGCCACAGTCTATAACAGCGGTTCTGAACCTGTGGGTGGTGACCCTTTTGGGGGCTGAACGACCCTTTCACAGGGGTCGCCTGATTCATCACAGTAGCAAAATGACAGTGATAAAGTAGCAATGAAAATAATGTTATGGTCAGGGGTCACCACCACACGAGAACCTGTATTACTGGGTCATGGCATTAGGAAGGTTGAGAACCACTGGTCTAGGTGCTCCCTGGGGAAGGCATTTCACAGCTGAAGGCACCTCCCAGTCCAGGGAATATCAAGTCATTTTCGTGAGCCCTGGTCAGTGACTGACTTCTCTCCTGAAGGAGGGGGAGGTCCTAATGAGAGGAGCTTGGATCTCACATGGAGCAAGCCCAAAGCTGCATGAGGGGTTTCTTGCCAAGAGTTTCTTTTCTGTCTCCTTCCTAAACTGGCCCCTGGTCTAAGGTAGCCTCTCTCCACTGTCTGCTGCAAAAGCGAACCCCAAACATGAGTGCCCTGATCACCACCCAGCTCTACCTGGGTCTGAGGTCCAACATATGCCCCAGAATGCAGCTGGACAGCTAGACACGCTCCCTCATCCCTGGCATCTTGAACGAGGTCACCTACACAGCCGGCTCCAGCAAAGAGATTTCAAGGGGGAAATGATACACAATGCTCCTGCAATTTGGGTGGCCTGGGGAGCCCTAAGTAAAACCGGGTTGGCAAAGGGTTCGAGACCTGGGCTCTCCTTTAGCTCTGCCACTGTTACAGATTGTGTTCATCTGGGATGACTAGAGAAACACACACACACACACATACACACACACACACACACACACACATATGAGAGAGCCATATATAAAAAGCAATTGTACATTAAGAAATCCCAGCCCCATCCAGATCAAGTCCATAAGTCCAATACTAGCCCCTATGTCCGATACCAGTCCATAAATTCCTCTTCAGACTCACGCAACTCATGCAATGAGGCCGAATACAGGAAGATCACAGGCCAGTGGGTGGAAAGTCTTGTGGATCCAGTGGTGGTGGAAGCATTTCAGCGTTGGCGTGGGCCTTCACATGCCTCGTCCAGCTCCAGGGCTCTGGCTCCGTCATTGTAGCTCCATGTGGCTTGTGCACAGGAATGTCTCACAGGGAGAGTGTCTGGCCACCAGTGAACTGTTTATGTCCCTTGTGCCTCCAAATGAGGTCGTCAAGCTGTGTCCTGACAGGCTAGACTCCACCCCTTCCTCACAGTTGACAGTAGCTTATGCAACTGCCAGATGGATGGATTCCCTTGTGTCCCCATAAAATACATATTGGAATCCTAACCCTATACCTGTGCAGAGGAGCCCCGGTGATGTCATGGTTGCACATTGGGCTGCTAACCACAAAGTCAGCAGTTCAAATCACCAGCCTCTCCAGAGGAGAGAGACGAGGCTTTCTACTCCCGTAAAGAGCTACAGTCTCATCAACCCACATCTTAGTTCTATCTTATTCTATTGGGTCTCTATGACTCAGAATTGACAATGGCAGTGAGTTTGGTTTTTTTTTAAGTAACTGTGGCTATAATCTCATTTAGGAATGTGACAGTGATGAGACCACATCACTGTGGGGTGTTTCTTAAACCTAGTCACTTTTGGGTTGTAGTTTTTTTTCACACAACTAAAATTGCCCTTCACAATTGCCAGACTGTCGGCAAGTGTCTATACCTCTCTGACCTTCAGATATTGAGGGGTTAAAATGAGGTAGGAGTCCTAAAAGAATTTGTCAAAAATCTCTACTATTCCCCCCAAATTTATATATTGGCTAATGATTATACAACTCTTCTTTTGTGTGATATGTGGATTATGTACCAATAAAACTTTTTTTAAAATTTAATTAATTTTTTTGTGAGTGAGAGTGAGTGAGTGAGGAAATGAGTGAGTGAGAGTGAGTGAGTGGATGAGTGAGTGGAGTGAGAGAGTGAGTGAGTGGGTGAGTGAGTGGGTGAGTGAGTGAGTGAGTGAGAGTGAGTGAAAGTGAGTGAGTGAGTGAGTGAGAGAAAATGAGTGAGTGAGTGTGAGAGTGAGTTAGTGAGAGACTAAGTGAGAGACTGAGAGACTGAGTGATATAGAGAGTGAGTGAGTCAGAGTGAGTTAGAAAATGAGTGAGTTAGTGGGTGAGTGAGTGAGAGGAGTAAAGTGACTGTGTGAGTGAGTGAGAGAGAGTGCGAGAGTGAGTTAGTGACAGAGTAAGTGCGAAAACTTTTTTTTAAATGAAGAAAAAATCTCTACTCCTCCCCATCCTGGTCAAAATCAGCCATGGTTTATGTCTAAAGGCCATCTTCAAACCTACTGACAGCAGAACGACAAAAGCAGCGTTCAGAATGGGAAGACCCAAGCCGGTCCTAACCTGCAACAAAATAAGAACAAAAAGGTTTTTATTAATGACTTATAATGACGAAACTCTGAAGAGTGGAGGTGGTAGATATCATTTGACTCTTGCATCTATTACTTGTAATTTCCAACTTAGCCATTTAAAAAATTGTTTTCTTCTATTTTCTTTGGGATTGTTTTTTTTTATTTTCCTTCCTTTTTGAGCTAAATATGCAATGCGTTTTACCTCCCCCCTGCATTTTAATAAGATTCATAAGGCTATCCATTTACTTCTAAATGTTTCTTTAGCTGCATCTCGTACACTCTATCGTCTATTTCTATTTTTTAGGGATTACTTTTGCATTTCAATAGAAACATTTAGGCATGTCACTCCAACAAAAAAATCTCAGGTTATTCAAGATCTCAGTCATCTTTGTCCTCTCCTGGAGGAGAAAAGAAACCCCAATTCAAACATAACTTATAGAGACACATTTATGACGTCTCGAACAGGACAGAGACAAGACGAAAGCAACGCGACATCATCCCGATGCCGAGACCTTCCTAGTGAGGTCAACTTGGTGAGCAGGAATTCACAGAAACAGGATCACGTAAGTCTGACATGGGAATCAAAGTAAAGTGACCCCCGGTCATGATCGGTGGCAGGCCAGTTCCTCACAGGTGCAGGCGGACTACAAAAGCAAGAAAGGCAGTCAAGCTATGGCTCATGACAACGTTATTCTAGGGCCCCAATTTACAGGCTGAGTACATGCAGGCGAGTCCCTAAGAGTGAGGGTGCTCCTCTCTGGGCTGGCCCAGGGAGTGGCAAGAACCTACTTTCAAACACAGTCAGAGGGCTAAAGCTTTTCACATCCTTGGCCAAGAAGCAGGAAGAATTCAACGGAGGCTGAGTCCATGTGCGGGACAGACAGATGGATTCAGGGTCCCATTGCAAACTGTGGCTGTTGATAAACAAGGTGCTGAGAAGGTAAGCTTTAATACAGGCCAGAGGGACAAACTGAAGTGTTGATTATACTCTTCCGCTCTCAATACATCTCTAAGTTATTAGAGAGTATGGTCAGTTTAATCATTTTTCCACCAATGGAGGCATTTATTATTATTGTTGTTTTAGACCCCGCTTTCTCCCTAGAGTTCACTTTTCACTTTGCTGAAGCATGTCCTTTAGGACTCCTTGAAGGGAAGAGGTCTTGGGTGTCCGTCTTCATGTCTGGAAAAAGTTTTATTTTGCTTTTAATCTTGCTTTGCTGCAAATGAGGTTGTTGTGCACACATCCCTGCCCACCCAGCACTGGAGCGTCTGTTCTTCCAGTTTCTGACCTCTTACTGGCAAGAGCTCCTCATCCTAATGCTTGTGATTCTTTGGTAGGGCCCAAGCGCCTGTATGTTTCGTCCCGGGCCCTGCATTGTTCTAGGATGTGTCTAAAGGAGATTCTGCTGTATTATGATGCCCGGTACTCGGGGTGACCAGGACTTTCAGTCTGAACATTCCGGTCTCTCTTTCATCGTGGAAAGTGATTCCCCTTTATATCTTTACTGCTTGCCTTCTGGTACTACGATCAGGTGTTGCTCAGAACCCCTCAATGTAGCTTCTGTTTCTCATCATGAATCTTTCATATTTTCTATCTTTGCTCTCTGTGCTGTCGGCAAATTCCTCAGTCCCAGCTTTCAACACGCAGTTTTCTCTAGTTGAGACTGTATCTCGTTAATGAGCTCGTTTATTTTTTTAAACTACGGTATATATGTATTTTTATTCCCGGGATTTCTCATTCGAAACTTTGACAAACCACAAGGACAAGCTGAAGTTTGATTCTACTCTCCCCCTCGCGATACTAAGTTATTAGTATAAGTCTATTCCATTTTTGCCCATTTTGATTTCATGTATTTTTTTTGCTCCTTTTTTAGATGCTTTCATTCTTTAAAGTTTCTAAGCATGGGGGTAGGAAGTCATTGAACGAGAGCTTTATCATTTCATTTTGCCCCCAATAAACTCATCTTCCAATGGCGGGTGCTGGTTTCGCCTCTATCTCAGTGTTAAATCACAATGAAAATGTTCACTTTATGAAACTTGAGTTCATCTTGAAGAAGAGTATTTTTCCTTTTTTTGCTTCTCTCCCTTCTCCCCCGCCCCGTCCCCCCACCCCCAAACGGCCCCACTCTGCCAGCTAGTGGTTTTGCAGGTTCCCGGGGTCCCCGGTGCAGAATCAGGTCTTGCACCTTTTTTTTTATCATTGTCTAAAATCTTGAATCATCAAGATTTTTGTAATCCCGTGCTCAGCAGCAGCCTTTGGAGATTGGGCAGTAGTGTCAATCCCGGCAGCTCCCAAGCTCTGAGCCAGTTTGTGGCTTGGCCCAGGTTGGAGCTTTTCTGGATCTGTTTCCTCTGGGCACCCTGAGTTTATGCTCATTCATTTTCTCTCTCTTTTAACAATGTTTCCCATTGTTGCAGGTTTGCAACCCACTGGTCCGGGTCGGTGGTGGAACTAGAGCACAGATTCAGAGAACACGCTATTGTGTGACCAGAACGAGGGACGCCGCCAGTGTGGTTTAAAACTAGGAAAGGTGTGCAGCAGGGCTGAATCCTCTTACCACACTTCCTCTCAGTCTGTGTGCCGAGCAAATCATCAGAGAAGCTGGATTCTCTGAAGAAGAATGAGGGATCAGCATGGGAGGAAGGCTTATTAACAACCTGTGGAATGCAGACGACACACGTTTGCTTTCTGAAAGTGAGGAGCACTTGCTGATGAAGATCAAAGATGGCAGCCTTCAGTAAGGATGACAATTCGGTGCACAGATAAAAAGAGAAATGAAAATCCTCACAACGGGACCATCATGGTAAAGGGAGAAAAGATGGAAATGGCCAAGGCTTTCATCCTGCTTGGATCCACCATCAGTGCTCATGGAAGCAGCCGTCAAGAGATCCAAGGACACATGGCATGAGCGAAACTGGCTGCATAGGACCTCCCTAGAGCGTTGAAAACAAGGGTATATCTGACCCAAGGCATGGCATTTTCAATGGCCTCCTCCGCCTGTGAAAGTTGGACACGGAGTCAGGAAGATTAAAGGAAGGGTGAGACATTTGAGCTTTGCTGCTGCCCAAGAGCCTGGAAAGTTCCATGGGCCGCCCAGAGAACCAACCCTTCCGTCTGGGAAGAAGGACAGGCAGACCAGACTGCCCCTTAGAAGCAAGGAGGACAAGACTCCATCTCACATACTTTGGGCATGTCAGGAGAGACCAGCCCCAGGGGAAGGCCATGATGCTCGATAATGTGGGGAGAAGAGGAAGGTCCTTGTTAAGATGGGCTGATACAGTGGCTGTAACGGTGGGCTCCAACATCTGAACCCTTGTCAGCACGGTGCAGGACCATACGGTTGTCCGCTCTGTTGCACATCAGGTCGCTAGGACTCAATGGCACCTGACAAAGACAACAATGATGACAACAACAATAACGGGTTGCTCTGCTCTGGCCTCCAGTGGATGGCAGTATGTTGGGCTTTTGGGGTATCCTGGCTGGAGGTCCATTTGCTTTGGCCAGAAAGGCTTCGACATTACAATAAGCACAGCACCACTCTCTCTAAATATTGAACAGCAAGACCCAAAGGCTTTTGGATGTTATGACAGGGTGCCGGCACCTGTCTGCTCTGGGCTCCCGGAGTCCAGATAGTGTAAGCCACATCCTGCTCAGGCCCTGAGCTCCGAGTATCTGTCTCTGGCCTGGGGCATGCTGGGAGCTGCTCTGCCCACAGCCTGTGTCCCTCTCTGCCCTTCTTTGATGGGCCTATGGGACTTGCTCCTGGAACTGGGCTTTCTCAGTTGCTGCTCTGATCTTTCCACTCCCCCATCTTCTGGGGCAGGACCTGGCTCACAGGATTCCCTGGCCATGGGGATCTGGGCTTGCTTGGACCCTGAAATGAGTTGATTTCAAATAAAGCGTGTTTAATCATGTCTCTGAGAGCAGTGGATGCCTGCAGATACGTTCTTATTAGTACATTTGTCTCATTGGGGTGTCTTCAAAAGAAGTCTAATGAAAACAGTTACATTTTCGGGGGATCTGCTGATCCAGTTAAATTCAAGATCGACTCGGGTTAGGGTGGCTGGTTTTGGAGGTGGGGGATGGGGGGATTCCCAAGTGGTGATCCTGATAGACTTTCTCACGACATGGGGTAGCCATGGGATTTATTTAAAGAACACAGAGGGCGGCAGTGGTGGAAATGAGCAGGGACATTGTGAGGATTTTTTTTTTCCCCTCTTGTGACAAGGGACCTGCACATTCTTCAAGGGTGGCAAGGCTGTCCTCGGGAAATGTACCCCATCTACCCTCTGATCATCAGACTTCTTGCTGGACCTCGGTGCAAACAGCAATGGGAAGGAACACAGTTGGCGTCTCTTGAGGACACCCGAACTGCCCTTTGATGCAAATCAAAGACCAGAGCTCCTCTGGAAAGGGTTCGGGAGAGAGACGCCAGCTTCAGACCACGCAGATTGAGGGGGGAGGCGGGGAGGTCAAGAAGCAATAGCCCCACATTCCGATTTTCTAAAAGAACAAGGCCTCTAGGATTTTGTAGCAATCCTCTTTTGGCTTCTCCTCAATGTTGTTGTCCATCGTTGAGTTTATTCATTTCCATGCTATCTCCCAGCGCATCATAAATACTTCCTCGTCCCATCACAAAGTCTTTAGTTTCACGTCTGGAATCACTCTCAGCGTTCTCTCTTGTTACTCTGCAGCGAAAGGAAACGTGACGGGTCTTCTGGAGGACAGAGCGGAGTCCACACTTTAGACTGTGTGCTGAGGAAGGACCCCAGAGGAGTATGGTGGGGTTGAGACTGGAACCCTTGGCTGCTGATGCTGGTCCAGAATGGACACCCACCCACATACCCAGGATGTTGGGTTCTGGGGTCCCTTCACCTCCAGAAACCCTGAAGCTCCCCCCTCCTCCCACTGTAGTTCCCAGCAGGCTGTGAGCCAGAAAGGTCCCCAGCAGTGTTTCAGACGGATCAGATGGCCTTTATTACAGACTCTGATCCTTTAGGAAACTCCTAACTGGACCTCAGCTATAGGGAGCACCCTGCCAAGAGAGGGGGGAGGTCTCTGGGTCAAATTCCTAAAATGCTGCTAGGTGCCAGGTTTGATATTACACAGTGGAATGATTCAAGACAGTAACTTCCAACGTCATCAAGTCGATTCTGACTCACAGCATCTCTATGGATGACAGGCTCCCAAACGTCTTTGGTCTACCGCCTCTTTCTCAGAGAGAAACAAGGACTCAGCGCCTCCCTGGCAATTAAAACAAGTTTGGACAATAGCCCACAACCCACGGTAACGTGTAGGCATCTGCTTTTGCAGCAACATCCGCCCCTCCCCACCCCCGCCACCCACCCCCCACCCTGCCCCGACCAGCAGCCCAGATTATTCTAGAGCAGCGGTTCTCAAGCTGTGGGCTGACCCCTTTGGAGGTCAAACACCCGTTCACAGGTGTCGCCTAAGACCATCAGAAAACATATTCCTGATGGTCTTAGGAACTGAGACACTGCTCCTCTATTCGTCTCCAGGAGGGTCTGCCCACATGCAGACATGCCACCTGCAGTCGGTCTCCATTTGTGTCTGGCTTATTTCACTCAGCTCTTCCACGATGGGGCTGCTTTCAGAACTGTTTCTCTTTATGGCGGAATAATATCCCATTGTACACATAAGCCACACTTTCTTTGTTCCCCTGTTGATGGACACTTGAATTCTTTCCATCCTTTGACTATTATGAATAATCCTGAAGTGAAGATGGGCCCACTCGCCCCTGCATATAGGTCTTTGGGGGATGTACCTCACTCAGAGTGCAGTTGCTTGGGTCTTGTGGGAGCCCTAGACGCCCCGAGGGTATCACAGTTCCAGGCTTGCCTGATCTCTGAAGGATGGTGTCTTGGATATACCCAGGGGCTCTGAGAAGCGAAAGGCCTGGCCACTCTGAAGATTACAGCCAAGGAAATCCTACGAGGAAGCGCCGCTTGGTCACGTTAGGTCACTAACGGCCACATGGTAACTCTACGTTTAACTTAGGAACTGCCAAACTCTGCCACAGCACTTGCACCATTTTATTTTATTTATTTTTATAATTCAACACTTGATTTTTTATGCTAACAGCTTTATTGACATATAATTCACATACCATACCAAATTCGGTGTTTGCATATATTAGAAAGAGTTGTGTGATTATCACCACAATTAATTTTAGAGCATTTTCTTCATTAATGTACTCCTTATCATTAGATCTCCATTTCCCCAACCTCCTCTGCTATGACCCTAGCACATTATTAATGTAGCTACTGTCGCTATAGGTTTACTTACCCTGGATTTCATACCAGCCAACCAACCAACACCTCCCCCAAAAATAAAAACCCAGCAACAGCAAAACAAAACAAAAAGCAGAGAATTATAAGAACTAGAACAAATCTTAAGCGGGGCAAAAGGGAAACCAAATGATAAGGTGTTAAATTTTACCTCACATCTGCACTACTCCAGTTCCCAGTGCATTGTATCTGATAGCAACGTTAGTCATGTCCCTGGTCACGGATCAGAGGGGATTCGCTGGGGCCTAAATCCACATGGGGACTCTACAAATGGATCTGGGGCTTTCACTGTCCTCCGGAGCTTTTGGCAAACCAGGTACTCAGACTTTTAAGCTCTAATACCATTCCCTCATCCAGAATTCGAATTTATGACGTACAGTCCTGGAATCACACCGCCTGGTTGGTGCCTTCTTCAGCGTGCGCTGGGTTGACATCTCACTTAGAGGGCAGCTTGTGTTTTAACACAAGCCTTTAAGACACCAGATGCCGCTTTCTGGTAGCTGAGCCCCGTCTGGAGTCTTCACCACACTGGGCTGTCGTGCCCGCACGGTCAGTGAGCTCTTAATGAGGGAAGGCATCCAGTAAGAGTTGCACCAGTTCACCTTCCACCAGCAAGGGACGAGGGCGCTGATTTCTCCACGTCCTCGCCAACACTTGTGCAGCATTTCTTAAATGTCACCGAGTCATCAGGAATCTGGTTAAGACACGGCTTCTGATCCCGCTGACATGGGGTGGGGCCTGAGAGTCCTCCTAACCGGCTCCCCAAGGTCAAGGAGGCCCATGCTGCTGGTCTGCAGACCACGTGCAAGTAGGGGGGACGCAGCTGAGTCGTATTTGTCTTAAGGGGCTGGCTAGATTGGATCCATACCTGACCAGCTGCAAAGCATGGATAGTTCCCACATAGAGAACTCTGTCTCCTAGCCCTTTGCTTCAGAGACAAAGCAAGGGGAGGCCGGAGAGATGGGACCTTGGCTGGAGGGAGCGGAGGCTTTGTGCAGGGGGAGGGGGCTTCTGTCTCCAGGCCCACCTCCCACCTCGAGGCTTAATGAAGCAGAGAGGACAGGGAGGGATTGTCTCCCGAGAGCCTCCACAGCCAGGCAGCCATCAGTGGGTCTGGTGGAAAAATTAATTTTTTAATTAAAAACATCTCTTTTATTCCCCCCTCTTCTTCCCCTTTGGCTTTAGTGTCTCAGTCTAGAGTAATTATGAGTCGCTCTGGGGAGACTGAACCTTAGAAAAATTGTTGGTGCAACTGCTGAGGAATTTATCTGATTAACTTGGGCTCAGCCTTTGGAAAAAAGAAAAAAAAGAAAACAGAAGAAAGGAAGTCAAAAGGGAAGGAGAGACGGGAAAACATCAGCTTCCTGGGCTCCTCCTGGCACCAAACTTAATCACAACGTGGTGGAGGCCAGGTGGGCCCTGGGCCCTGGCTCCCTCAAGCTGTCTGGGAAGGGGACAGGGAGGGAGGAGTACACTTACTTTCCCAGCATTCACCATGTCACCACCCCCAGGGCCCCATGCCCAGTCTGCCCCTCAGCTTCCACAATGTCACCCTGATAGGCCCAAAGTGGGGGCAGGTGTCATAGGTTGGGTTCTTGAGAAGCAGAGCCTGAAAGGGAGATTCATCAAGTACTTACAAGTGAGACCCACAGGAGAATACGAGGAGCCGCAGAGGACGGGCGGGAGCAGGGAGGGGATGCTAGGCAGAAAACGTGGGTTCAGCTGAGGTCTCGTCACAGAACGATCCCTTGGGGATCTCTGCAGCGCGAAGAACACTACAGAATTGTCAGGAGGCAAAGGGCAGCCTCTTGTCCCTGTCACTCACTGGCTGGGGGTTGCTCCTGGGAGGGTGTGGGCAGTGTAGCCAGCCTCCCAGGCCTCCTAGGTAAGGCTGGCCTGCTTGCCCCAGGTGAAGACCTCCGGGAAGGTGGCAGCTGAGTTGTTGTTGACCGTGGGGAGGAGGAACACACTGGCTGGTGGAAGGGTTCCGGGTGAGGTCCCCACAGCGCCTGCTTATTACTGGAGGGCAGCAGGGAAAGAGAACTGGCAGGGATTCAAGAGCAACGTAGACTCCCAGCACTTGATGTTCTAGAGTTCTTTGGCCTGGGGGAGCGATTGAATTAGGGAGTGATTGGGGGTCTGGAGTCGTGGGTGACCAGCTGGGTGGCTAACTGCCAGGTGAGCAGTTGGGACCCCCAGCTGCTCTGCAGGAGAAAGATGAGGCTTTCTGTTCCCATAAAGATCGACAGCCATGGAAACTCACAGAGGCAGTTCTAGTGTGTCCATCGACTTGATGGAAGTGAGTTTGGTTTTTGGTTTACAGAGTGAGTGACGAGGTAGCTTATCTGCTTGGTTGGGGGAGACGGGGGTGCCAGGCTCTAAGATGGACTTCAGGATGAGGGTGGTAGCTCTGTGGTGGGGGTGAGTGATTTGTTAGTTATGCATGGTAGGCATTTAGGGGGAGGTGTTGTGTAGGCAGTGGAGCATGCCAGGTTGGAGCAGAAGTGTGGGTCCCATCTGGGTGGAGATGGGATAGAGTGAGCGTGCTGGTGATGTGCAGTGGGAGAGAAGGGGCCCTGGAGGTTGGGGTTGGCAGAACACAGGGAGCCCAAGAGGCAGCTTAGAAAGGTGCAGTTGGAAAGGCAGAAAGAAAACTGGACAGGACAGGCTCCACCCCGATGCCACCTCCCACTCCCTCGGACCTGTCCGTCTGCCAGTGAGTCTGTGGACAAAGAGGCCAGGAGAGGCCCCACTGGGCTGTGCTTGCCTGGAAGGCTGGAATGGTGCCTATCATGTCCCCCAGCAGATGATAGGTGCTCAGTAAATCTTTGTTTAAAAAAATCGACCAGACCTGCTGTGAGACATTCCTGTTGACAAGCCACATGGAACTATTCAGATGGAGCCAGAGCTCTGGAGCTGAGGAGCCACATGGAGACTCACGCCAGCACTGAGATTCTTCTACCACCACTGGATCCGCAAGAGTTGCCACTCACTGGCCTGTGATCTTCCCACATTTGGCCTCATTGCATGTGTTGCGTGAGTCTGAAGAGGAATTTATAGACTGGTATTGGACTTATGGACTTGATCTGGACTGGGTTGGGATGTTTCCTTAATATACAATTGTTCTTTTATATAAAGTTCTCCCTTACACACGAAAAAAAATATTGACCAGCTGACACTCACTTAGCACCTACCACGTACCAGGCACAACAAGGTCTTTGGATTCCACAACTCAAACATTCTCCCCACCATCAAGTGGATTCTCACTCACCACGACCCTGCAGGACAGAGTAGAACTGCCCCCGTGGGTTTGCAAGACTAAATCTTTAAGGGACTAGAAAGCCTCACCTTTTCTCCCAAGGAGTGACTGGTAGTTTTGAACTCCTGATCTAATGTACTACACCATTAGGGTTCTTAGCTCTCTGAAGAAGGTGTTGTTTTTATCCCATGGCATCCTGATGAAGATCTGGAGGCCCAGAGAGATCCAGCGATTTCCCCAAGGTCACGCGGATGGTAAGTGGCAGAACTGGGCCATGGCCCTGGGCAGTCTGATGCCCCAGGATCCATGCTCTCATCCCCTGTGTAAGTGAATGAGATTTTACGTTCGGGGTCAGGATTCAGGACTATTTTATGTTGCACATGTATGTGTAGCAACAGCCTTGAGGAGGGACCATTATCATAAAGTCCCCTCTTCACCTTTGACTGGCTGTAGTGACTCCAGGCATAATTTGCTGCCGTCTGCACCCTGGAGGGGAGAGGGCAACTGGGGAAGGTGTGTGTGTAGAGGCAGGTAGAGAGCTCTGTCCAGTTCAGCTCTGCCGTGACACAGTGTGGTAGTTACATAATCTGTTGTCAATTTAAGAGGATTAAGAGTGAAGGGGTGGCGCTTAGCCTGTCACTCAGGTCACAGCTTGAGGACCTCATTTGGAGGCCCTGGGAGATAATTATCATGTTGGAGGTGGGACACATGCTCACTCCCTGAGAGACCTTGCTGTGGAGAAGACACATGGAGCTATGCTGATGGCAGCGAGATCCTGGGAGCTGTAGGGGCCATGTGGAGACCCAGGCCTGTGCTGAGATGCTTCCTCAGCCACTGGATCCACAAGACTTCCCACCCACTGACCTGTGATCTTCCTGCATTCGGCATCATTGTATGTGTTTTATGAGTCTGAAGAGGACTTTATAGATTGAGATTGGACATATAGGCTAATATCAGGCTTATGGACTTTTTCAACTGGGCTGGGATGTTTTCTTAATGTACAATTATTCTTTTTATAAATAATTTGTTTCTCTAGTCTACCTGGGGGAACACTCCCCCTACACCCCCCCACCTCCCCCACACACAGTGTGACTTGGGCAAGTTACTAAAGGTCTTGAAGCTTAAATTCCCTCATAGGCCAAATGGGGTTAATCCTTCTCCTTTGAGAGAGAGAGAGAGAGAGAGAGAGAGAGAGAGAGAGAGAGAGAGAGAATATGAGCTGACCAAACCAAAACCCAAACTCATTGCCATCCAGTTGACCCCGACTCATAGCAACCCTGTAGGACAGAGTAAAACTGCTCCTGTGAGTTTCCAAGAGTGTAATTCTTTACAGGAATAGAAAGCCTCTTCTTTCTCCCTAGTGGCTGGTGGTTCTGAACTGCTGACCCTGTGGCTAGCAGCCCAATGTACAACTCACTACGTTACAGGGTTCCTCGTTACTGGGAGCCCCTGGGTTGTGCAAATGTTGAAAGGGCTCGACTGCCACTTGGAGGTTTGAGTCTACCCAGAGGTGTCTCCATGACAGTGTCAGGAAGACCCAAAGCCTTGCAGCTGGACCAAGAGGTGACACCATGATAAATGGAGAAAAGGTTAAAATTGTGAAGGCTTTTGTCTTGCTGGGATCCACCATCAATGCTCATGGAAGCAGCAGTCAGGTGATCAAAAGACGTGTTGCATGAGGTAAATCTGCCGTACAAGACCTCATTAGCATATCAAAGAGCGAGGAGATTGCTTTGAGGCCTCAGGCATGCCTGGTGTAAGCCATGGCCTTCTCCATGGCATCCTAGGCACGTGTGAGTTGGACACTGAATGATCGTGAGGCTGGCGAGGTCTGTGCATTGTTTTGTTCTGCTGTGCATAGGGTGCTATGGCTTGGAGCGACCTCAATGGCATTTAACCACCACCCCCACTACCACCACAAGAGAGGTGCCTTGGAAGAGAGGCCTGGCTATCTGTGTCTGAGAAATCGGCCATTGAGACCCCTCTGGAGCCCAGTTCTACTCTGACATGTGGGGTCGCCAGGAGTGGAATCCTCTCAATGATGACTGATGTGTGGTCTACACAGTGGGCACTCGTGTACAGCCATGCTGCTGTGGGCCCCCGGGTGCCACTCAGAAAACAGCATGGACATGAACCCTGCGCTGTGCAGCTTGGATGGAGAGGCAGCTCCTCCAGGCAGCAGTGGGCCCAGATTCCACCCCTGGCCCGGCAGCCATGGGGAGAGGACAGGACCCTCCTTGAGTTCTCCTGCTGAACCCAGCCCAGGGTGGAAACCAGGCCCAGCCTTGTCTAGTGCTGCTCCCCAGACTGGCACCCAGACCCCTGAACAAAGTCCCTGAGCACATGATACAGGAAGCCTGCCCTGGCTACCTCTCTAGCCCTGGTTCCCGACTGGCTCCCCAACGGCAGGCCATGGCCCCTCCTCCCCCGACCCCAAGGGTGGGTCTGGATACGCAGAACGCACGGATCATGTGGGAGGCAAATTGTGAGATTAAGGAACCAGAGCCTTCCAGCCCACTGCGGAAGGCACATTTACTGTCTCCCAGTGCACCCTGACCGCCACCCCCCCCCCCGCCCCGCCCCGGGCTGGTGGAACCATGAGGGTGGACCACCTGAGAGGGGTCCCAACCTTGTGGGGAGACAGGAAGCACCCAGCATGACCAGATCATGTGTGCAGAGGGGAATCGGAGAAGTGATCTAAAGGGAGGGAAAACGGAAGGACTGGGGAGGGTGTTAGGTAGTGATGAGGGGAAGGCATGCATCCTAGGGCCTGGTGCAAAATTAAGTTGATTCTGACCCACAGCAAGTCCACTGGCTAGGGTAGGCTTGCCCCTCAGGGTTTTCAAGGCTATAAATCCCTATGAAAACAGGGAGCCACACCTTTCTCCCACTGAGCAGCCAGTGGGTTTGAACATCTGATCGTGTGGTTAGCAGCCCAACACTAACCCCACTGTGCTACCAAGGTGTCAGGCTCCTACCAGAGGCTCATGTGGGATATACTAGCAGTCTGTAGACCTGGGGTCCAGCCCCAGCTCCACAGCCAGGTGCTTTAGGGGCCAGGACACGGGTCTGAGCTGCATCTTTCTGAAAGTCCCTCCACCTTGGGGGCTCTGTGGCTTCTCGCAGTTGTACCCGGACCCCCTTCTCCTGGGTTCCCCTGCGTTGGACGCCCCCCCCTGCCCCCTCCCCCCTAGTGAAGGTTTACAGCTTTGTCCCGGTGACTACAGGCTTAACCCCCTGAGTGCCAGAACATGTTGCTCGGTTACAAATCGCCCTGCCACCAAGTACAGACTGGGGGTGTGGGCTTACCTTTCCAGGACGGCCAGGGGCACTAGCGAAAGAGCTTTCCCCCCCCCCCCCCCCCCCCACGCCGTCTGGCCCTGACTGTCGCCTTCCTGGGCTCAACAGGCCGGCTCAGGTCCTTGGCAAGTGTCTACTTTTCGCCAAGGTCTCCAACCAATCAGCTTACGTCTTTCCTCCGCGGGATGACCAATCACATTGGGTCTAGCCCTCGCGGTCCACCCCCCTCCCGTTGCTAGGTGCTGAGAGTCTGCCTCCTTAACACCCCATCATCGCCCATGCTTGGTCTGGAGCTGATCTTGAGGTTTGGGTTCTTGGAGAAGATGGATTTCAGACTCCCCAGGTTCCCCTCAACACAGCACACAGTGGGTTCTGCTCAGGATCGGGGATATGGGAGCTTAGGAGGAGGCAGTTTCCCCCCCACCCCCACCCCCAGGACCATGTACTAGGTAGATACCTGTACTACCCCCAGTCAGAGCCCCCTCTAGGGACTGGAAATGAAGGGGACCTAAGAAGTGACATGGGAGGATTGAGGAATTAGGGAGCAGGCTGGGTGTGTGTGTGTGTTCATTAGTACGTGCATTTATACGTGTTTGTGTGCCGGAGTTGGTGTGCACATGCCTTGGGCACATGTGCAGAAAACACAAAGGGCCCCAGGACATCCCTGTCTCAGCCTTGTGGGTTTCCACCCCTCCCCACAGCCTGGCGAGAGGAGGGTCACAAGCCCCTGCGGCCCCTCCCCAAACCTGTTACACCACATCCAATGATGAAAAGTATCAAGGAGGCTCGCATTCAACCGAGCCAGCCCCGCCTCCACAGGGAGAAAACCCGATCCAATCTATCATTCCTGCCCACTGCTATGCTGGGGACAGGGGCCCCACCTCTTCTGGGGACAGGGGCCTGCTCTCACACAAGCAGTGCTCTGTGGCTCCTGGTTCCTGGACCCTGCTCTTCAGTGCTACTTGGCAGTTCCCCCTGTGCCAGCCTGATGTGCGGCATGGGGCCCAGGCTTCTGCAGGCCCAGGACTTGCCTCTGTTCCTGGAAATTCCACGTGGGGTCATCCCACGGACTGTGGCAGCAGGAAGAAGTTGGGGCTGGGCTCCAGGCCCACCTCTGCCAGGAACTCTAGCCCCTTTGTGCCTCCGTTTCCACATCTGTATAGAAGGGACCATGATCTCTGAGTAAAGGGTTGGGGGTGGGGGTGGATGGCAAAGGGCTCTGTGAACTGTCCCCAACATGCTGGTACCCACCCGGGCCTCAGTCAGCAGGACCATCTAAGAAGCCCTGGTGGCCTATGAGTGACATGGTGAGCAGTTCGAAACTGCCAGCCACCAGTGGGAGAAAGAGGCTTTCTGCTTCCATAAAGATTTGTGACCTCAGAAACCTCAAGAGGTCATATGGTCTGTATCGATTTGATGGCCGTGAGGTTGTTTGTTTGCTTGTTTTTAGACTGTATTGGACTCAGGTGCTTTCATACATTTGAATTGGGTACTAACATTTGAAAAACATGGGTCATTTCAGAGGGAAGGTTGAATGTGGCTTCTTTTGCAAAGGGAGCCCTGGTGTCGCGTAGTGATTACCTGTTGGGCTGCTGACGGCAAGGGCAGTAGTTCGATGCCACCAGCTGCTCCACGGGAGAAAGACGAGGCTTTCTATCTCCACCAAGCATTTTAGTCGTGGAAACTCACAATCCTACCCTGTTCTATAGGGTCACTGGTTGTCTCTTGAGAAATCAGGAGACCTGGCTGTCCTAGACCTGTGCATGTTGGGGGCTGGAGGCGGGGGCTGAAGCTCTGAGGCAGAACTTGGGTATTCCTGGTCCATTCTTAGCTAGCCCACTCTGGTTACTGCCTGCTGATGAGGGCATGGCATCTGGGACCCCTGACCCTTTGAGGGCATACTGGCCTTCAGGAAGATCCTCCCTAGTGCCCCAGGGACGTGAGTGACTGTGTTCAGGTAGGTGACAGGAAGGTGCAGCCGCCTCTTAGCCTCTCTGTCACACCTGCTCTGTTTCCCTAGCACTGATGGTGCTGGCCTCCAGAAGAGTCCCTCCCCTCAACAGCTAGTGGGTCAGGAAGCAGGGAAGGTGCTGCACCTCGGTGGTGACTGCTTTCACCCTACAGGCAGTCCATCACCTAGACCACTGCCCAAGGGGGTCTGCCCTTCCGAGGGTGTCCCAGAGCACACATGGCCCCCTCCCCCCAATCCCTGAGTCAGGGTCCTTCATCCCCAAACACAATTTTGTTCTCTGTGGGGTCAGAAGTCCGGGATGGGGCTAGGAGAGACACTCTCATCAGACTTGAGAAGGGGGAGACCAGCAGGGACTCTGGGGCCCCAGCCCCGCCCCTCCCCAGCTGTGCAACTTTGGACAAGCCTATAAATTACCCAGGGGTTGTGCTGAGATCCACATGGTCTGCAGTTCAGAACCACCAGCAGCTCCCTGGGAGAAAGAGGGCTTCCTACTCCCTAAGCAATTGCAGTCTCAGCAACCCCAGGGGCTCATTGTGAGTCAGCTTAGACTGGATGGCAGTGAGTTTGGTTTGTAAGTGAATTGTCTGACCCCTGTCAGGTCCCAGCAGAGCTCTTCTGAGTAGCCGGGCCTGTGCCCCAGCTGGCTGGGCTGAGTGTTTAGACAGGAGGGAGGGGCCTCGGCCCTGCAGCCTTGCCTCTTTCAAACTGAGCTAACTGGGGAGAATGGGTGGGGGGCACAAAGAGTAAAAATATAGCTCTTCCTCCTTCACCCAACATTCCTGCCTTGAGGACACAGCCTCCGCTCCTGCCCCAGCCCTGCAGCCCCTTCCGGGGAGGGCCTCTGACTTCTGCAATTGGAGGAATCTGGCTGTCTGGGATGGGGAGCAGGGTGGAGTGGTGGGAGCTGGGGGAGTCACCTCGTGGGGTTGGGGACTGAGGGTGGAGACCCTCCCAGATCTTTCACCTGGAGCACAGGTGAGACCAGGAGAGTCTAGGTCCCCAAAGAGGGAAGCTTTAGATCAGAGTGACTCTGAGCAGCCCCCTGGCCCTGGGTATCTTTCCAAGACAGTACTGGGGAGCACTGACCTTCCCCTATCAGCACTCCCTGGAACATGGGGGCAGGGAGGCCATGGTAGGGCAGTGAGGAAGACCAGGTCGGGGAGGTCACTTGTTGAGTACCTACTGTGGGCTAAGCCCTGGGTCCAACATGGAGCATTATGCTGCTCAGCAACAGCAAACCTTGTTTCTTGGTGTTTGGGGTTTTAGTACTGTTCTTGGGGTTACTTAGGGGTGCTGATTCAGAAAATGGCATTGGATAGATCACATCAGCTCTAGTTTCTTAGAGATAATCTTCCACTCTGTTTTCAACTAGTAAGTCATGCTAATTTGTTTAACTTATCCTTAGTTTAAATACGAGAAGATTCCAGACCCACAGATTACAGGATAAGACAAAAAAGGTCACGAAATACTTAAAAAGAATTAGGTACTAAGGGATCCCAGGGAAGCTCTATATGGACCTGTGGAGGCTAGCTGGTCAGCCATAAGGTCAGTGGTTCAAACCCACCAGTCACTCTGCAGTCTTTGAAAGATTGAAAGGTTTGGAAAGCCAAAGGGGCCAGTTCTCCTCTATGAGTAAGAATCGATGAGATGGAAACGTTTCTCTTTTTGGTCCGGGAGGCTGTGTGACAGCTACAGAGACTACAAGTTGGCTCGTGCCAAGGCAGAGCACAGCTGGAGAAGCGTGGAGCATGACAAAGGAGACTGAAAAAGCACATATACGGAGGCGTGAGGGCAATTTAGAGGGTCAAACATGCAAGCATTCATAGAAATTTTAAATAAATATTTTGAAGATCAGAGTTTCTTCTCTTCAAATTATGCAGTAAATATTTCATAACACATTTTAGCACACATAATTCCATGGATAATTCATGCCCAATGTTTCAGAGGTGAGGTTGACTCCAAGCTTCTCTGTAAGAAAAATCCTAACTTTTAAAAAAGAGATTCTGTGTGCAGGTGGAACAGCTGCATGGTCTTCTAACAAGACTGGAACTTTTTCATTTTGATAAAGGAATTTGAACTCTGACAGGCCCGGTTTGGGTTTCAGAACATTAGAAGCTCTGTTTATTGCACCAAATTCACTACCAGTCAGTTGATTATGACTCCTAGTGACCCTATAGGACAGAATGGAACTTCTCCTGTGGGTTTCTGAGGCTGTAGACCTTGAAGAGAGCAGAGTCTCATCTTTCTCCTGCAGAGTGGCTGATGGGCTTGACTCGCCAACCTTTGCTTCCAAACCAAAAACCAAGCTTGCTGCCATTGACTGGAAGTGGATTCATTGGGATCCTGTAGGACAGGTGAGTTTCTAAGACTGTTAACTGGAGTAGAAGACCCATCTTTCCTGCTCAGAAGGGCTAGAGGTTCTGAACTATGGATGAGTAACCACTATGCCACCAGGGACCCCGTATTCTTGTGGTTAGCAGTCAAATACAACCCACTATACCAGCAGGGCTCTTCATGCATTGTTCTCAAAAACCCCACTGCCATCAAGCCAATGCTGACTCAGCAACCCCTGATGGGTTTCTGAGACTGTCACTGTTTCCCAGAGAAGAAAGCCCAGACTTTCTCCCTCAGAGTGACTGGTGGCTTTGAACTGCTGACCATGCAGATAGAGCCACCACACCACGAGGGCTCCATATTTATTGCACAGTTGCTCTTATTTCTGGCCCCCTTTTAAGACAACAAATTGGAGCTGACTGCTATTCCGTTCCTAATAAAGGTGAAATGTTACTTGGTGGGGTGGGGGAGAGAGAATTCCAAGTTCATGCAATTTACACTGCTCAAATACATCTGTGGAACCAAGGACACCCTGAGAAGTAGAAGTTGGCCTAAATATTTAGCAACACAGAGTACTCCGAGTAAAGCCAGGGTGCACGTCCTCGGTTTCGGCTAGCTAGCACGACCTTAAAATGTCCTGATTTTTTGTGGACAAGCAGAGCGAAGAGTGGTGCATGGCTTCTGTTCTGTATTTCAAAGACTAGAGCGGGCGGTTGTGCCTCGGTTGGCTGCTGTAACTGTTTGTACAAGCTTTTTACGTTTTGAAGTGATCTTTATTGGCATCTGTGTCACATGGCATACATTTTGATTGCTCAGTCACATTAAGAAGAGTTGTGCACTCGTCACCGCAATCCGCTTCAGAACAGTTTCTTCTGCTCGTTATTGTTAGCTCCCCAGCCTCCCTGCCGTGCCCTGTCCAGTCATTGTCTCTAGAGATCTCCCTGTCCTGCATTTCACATACAGAAAGTCGCACACAGTACAAACAAGAAGCAAGAAAACAGACAGAAACCCAACAACAGTGACTAGACAAAACAGAAAAACGGCAATCACTTTGCTCAAGCTCTCACACAACCCAAGAACACTTTGTTCCACTATCCCAGCACCCTGTGGTGCTCACCTTCCTGACATGATGGCTGAAGACATAGAGGGTGCAGAAGCAAATGTGGCGAAGAAAGCTGATGGTGTCCGGCTATCAAAAGATATAGTTTCTGGGGTCTTAAAGGCTTGAAGGTAAACAAGAGGCCACCTAGCTGAGAAGCAACAAAGTCCACATGGAAGAAGCATATCAGCCTGTGTGATCATGAGGTGTCGGTGGGATCAGGTTATCATATCAATGTGAATGAGGGGGAATGTGGAGTGGATATCCAAAGCCCATCTGTAGACAATTGGACACCTCCTCACAGAAGGGTCACAAGGAAGAGATGAGGCAGTCAGGGTGCAGTATAGCAAAAATGAAAATACAACCTCTAGTTCTTTTATACTTCCTCCCCCCCTACTATCATGACCCCAATTCTACCTTACAAATCCGGCTAGACCAGAGCATGTACGGATAAGAGCTCAGAGCTCACAACACAGGGAATGCTGGGCAGATAAACTCCTCAGGACCAATAATGAGAGTCGTAGTACCAGGAGGATAGGGGGAAGGTGGGGGGGAAAGGGGGAACTGATCACAATGATCTACATATAATGCCACCACCCCCCAAGGAGGAAGAACAGCAGAAAAGTGGGTGAAGGGAGACAAAAGTCAGCGTAAGACATGGAAGAAAATGATAAATTATCAAGGGTTCATGAAGGAGGGAGGTTGGAAGAGGGAGGGAAAAATGAGGAGCTGATATCAAGGGTCAAGTAGAAAGAATATGTTTTGAAAATGATGATGACAACATATGTACAAATGTGCTTGACACAATGGATGGATGTATGGATTGTGATAAGAGCTGAAAAAGCCCCTGATAAAATGATTTTTTTAAAAAAAGAAAAGAAAAATGGCAAAGATAAAGTAGAAAATATTAAAAGCTGAAATGAATTTAAAGTGGATCAAAAGGGAGATCAAATTTTATCCTAATGACACCTGACTTTACAGTGCTTTCTTGTCTGATAGGAAGACTATTCACAGCACCTCAACCATCCCTCATTGGTCAGAGGAGAGTCATCAGAGGCTTAGTCCATGTGGGGACCCTGCAAATGGATTTGGGGCTTTAACTGCCATCCACAGCCTTCTGCAAACTGGGTGTTCACAAGTTAAGTAAGCTCTGATACCATTTCCTCCCTTGGATTTAGGTTTTATTACCCTTGGATCACACAGCCTCCTTGCTTCTTCCATGCGGACTTAGTTGACTCCTCACTTAGACAGCTGCTGGCTTGAAGACAAGCCTGTCAGACCGCAGGCACTAGGATATCCGGGCACCGTCTGCTTTCTTCCCCACACTTTGCTATAGCAACCACAGCCTCAGTGAGTTCCTCCTGCGAGTGAGCATTACTTACAAGCGTTTGAGACTTCAGACACTACACACCGAGCTAGGAGGTGCGACTGAAGCACTAGACGTGCTTTAGGCCAATTAACCGGAAGGTCCCATGAAACCATGATCCTGAGTTTCCAAACCAAGGAACCAAATCCCACGAGGTAGCTGGTTGCACATAAGCAGATTAAGCAGCTACTCTTGTGTTTGTTTGTTTTCTTAAATGACTCGTGTTGTGACCATATCACACACGTTTGGCCAACTCAACTTTTTTACAGGTGAACGACTTGCTGGCGGTAATTACTTTAATCAGTTGCTCATCTGTACCCTTAATCAATTCAATTGTTCTATTACCCTTAAGCCTCTCTCCCTGCCACTCATTGGTAACCACCAATAAACTTGGCTACCATAGATTTGTCTTCTTTGTCTCTTTCGACAAAAGTGAGAGCATGCAATATGTGTCCTTCTGTGACTGATTTAGTTCACTCACCTTCATGTCTTCCAGCTAGTCTAAATAGCGTAATTAACAGAATAAATCGCTATTGTGTATCCGCCACGACTTACCGAGCGCCTACTATAAGGATTTGCAGATGTGTTACAATGACCCTAAGAAGCAGGTATTATTAATTTCTTTTTACAGATGAAGAGGTAGTAAAGCCGGGGTTCTTAGTTTAACCTAGCCATCCTCGAAGTGAGCAGGCTAACCTGTTGCACTAACCCCCTGGAAAGTGTTGACGATGTCATTTCGAGGCCGAAGGTGTGCCTGAGCCTCACATGCGTGTGAAAACTGGACAATGAGTAAGAATGATCCCAGAAGAATTGGTGCGTTAGAATTAGGGCATTGGCGAACAATACTGCAGTTGCCACGGAAGACAGAAATCGATCTCGGAAGAAGTACAGCCAGAAAGCTTCGAAGCAAGCAGAGGAAGACTTCCTCCCATGTGTTTCGAACAAACTGCCAGGAGAGGCCGATCCTGGGAAACGAAGGGGGTCGTGCTGAGTGGAGGTCAAGGAAAATGAGGACGCAGTGGCTGCCATGAGGGCTAAGAGCAGGACAATGGTAATGACAGCGCAGGATCAGGCAGCACGTCTTCCTGTGACCCTCAGGGTGCCTGTGAGCCGGACCCCACTGGACAGCAACAAGGTAGCTCTATCCTTTGTTCTTGAAGGACCTGAAACACTGTTGCTTGTTTTTTAATCATTTTATTGGGGGCTCTCGTACAACTCTTATCACAATCCATCCATCCATCCATTGTGTCAAGCACATTTGTACATTTGTTGCCATCATCATTCTCAAAACATGGGCACATTGTTTCCTTAGAGCTGTCTCCTTTTGCATTCCCACCAGCAATGGATTAGGGCGTCAATGGCCTCACATCCTGGCCATCATTTGTGATTTTCTGTTTATTTTTATCTTAACTATGTTAGTGGGAGTGTGATGGTACCTCATTGTAGCATTGATTTGTATTTCCCTCATGGCTAATGTGTTAGGCTGGGTGGACTAGAAAAACAAATCCAGAGACGTATTTGTAAGAAAGAACTTTACATCAAGAAGTAATTATGCATCAAGAAAACATCTCAGCCCAGTCCAGATCAAGTCCGCAAGTCCAATACTAGTCTGTCAGTCTGTCTTCAGACTCACACAGCCACATGCAATGATGCAGGATGCAGGGAGATCACAGGCTGGTGGGTGGTGGCAAACTCATGTGGATCCCATGGCGGTGGTAACATCTCAAGGCTCTGGCAGGTCCCAGCCTGGAGAGGGAGGGAGGGAAGGTCACACCCACAAGAAGGCACCATCAGGTTGTGACCTGACTGACAGGTTGAATACCATCCTATATTTTTATACATCTTCAAGTGGACATGAAATGATGTTGCTACCACAGTTTGGTGGTCATTTGAATGTCCTTTTGGGTGAAATGTCTATTCAAATCCTTGGTCTACATGTGGGATTTGTATTTTTGTTGTTACATTGTCAAAGTTGTTCTATATATTTCGGTGGGTATATGGTTTCTGATGACATTCTCCCGGCCAGTGGCTTTTACATTTTTTAAAAAGCTTTTGATGAACATACGTGTTTGCTTGTTAAGAGGTCTCCTTTATTTATTTTGATTTCTGCTGTTTGTGTTTTTGTTATTATATTAGCTAACCATGGTTGAATGGTAGGTCTGAGAGCGTTGCTCCTGCTTGTTCATCCAAGAATTCTAGTTTCAGTTTGCACATTTAGGTCCTGAATCTATTTTGATTTTTAAATAGTGCTTTCCCCATTCACCCAAGTTCACACTTGTCTACCTTCTGGCCTTTCCCACTCCTGGTACTCACCAAAAATGTTTCCTTTAGTGGGAAAACCTTTTCTTGATGGTTTGTATTAGTGCTCTCCTACCACATGGTGCCCCTGGTGATGCTTTGTTCATGCAGCATAATGTCCCCCGAGTCATCCATGCTGTGACATATTTCACAGGTTTCTGGTAGTCATTAACTTTGCATAACATTTTGTTGTCTGCATGTACCACAGTTTTTCTATTCAATAGTCCATAGATGGGCTTAGGCTATTTCCATCTCTTTTTTTTTCCTATTGTAAATCGTGATGAACATGGATGTGTGTATCTGATGTACATGTGTCTATGTGTGTCATGGCTCTTATTGTTTCTAGGCTGAATCCCAAGTGTGTTAGTTCAAGTAGACTACAGAAACAAATCCAGGGAGACTAATATGTATAAGAAAAAAACTATATCAATAAGGAATTATATATTGAGAAAACATCCCAACCAGGTCCAGATCAAGTCCATAAGTCTGATATTAGCCCATATGTCCGATACCAGTCTGTAAATTCCTCTTTAGACTCACACAACACATTCAATGACACCAAATGCAGGAAGATCACAGGCCAGTGCTTGGAAAATCTGGTGGATCCAGTGGTGGTAGAAGCATCTCAGCACTGGCGTGGGTCTTCATGTGGTTCCTCCAACTCCAGGGCTCTAGCTCTCTCAGTGTAGCTCCATCTGGCTCATCAGGAGGAAGACGAAGCAGGGAGAGTGAGTGTGTTTGGCGTCCAGTGAGTTATTTATCTCCTTAGGTCCTCCAAATGAGGTCACCACGCTGCGACCTGATTGACAGGCTAAACTCCACCCCTTCACTCTTTCCCCCCCTTTTCCCCCCCTTCACTCTCAATAATATCAGGTTGACACCAGATTATGTAACTACCACATACTACCCCTTGTCACCTTGACATGTTCACACAATTCTTTAGCCATATATAATTTTCAAACAACCAATAGTAAAATCATATCCATACTTAACAGGATAAAACTAAAATGCAAACAATTCAAAAATATGCCACTCTCATTTAAACATAACATTCTATAAGTGAACAAACCCAAAATATTCTATACTTATGTGAACTACTCCACAATCCTATGAATACCTTCCCCTATCTATTAAGTTTATAAGCCAACCACTTCATGCCTTAATCCTCCCAGTTTGGGGTATCCAATTTCTATACTGTCCACTTGCATCAACCCAGTGCTCTGAGGAGACACATACTCTTTGATGTGAAGAATCTTCATTCCAGTTGGAACTTTGTGAAGTCCACATCCACAACAAGCCATCCATTAAGTCAGCAGCAATAGGTACCAGTTCACAGGCTCAAAAGTCTTCTCTCCACCTGGTCAGGTTCTGGTCAACTCAATGTGGGCTGCCTCACTTAGCCTTACCAGGGTGTCCATTGCTCACTAGGGCTTTAGACCATGGGCCCCATCTCAATTCTCAACCACCCTAGCCTCCTTGTGTTAGGTCATGAACTTCAGACCAGTCAACCCTCTCTCGTTTTCTCTTCTAGTCCCTGTGAACCAGGTCCATGGGTGCCAGTGGCCAGACTAAACCGGTCTCTTTATTGCTACATCTCTCCCACTTCCACTCAACAAGTGGATCCAGGTGGTCACCTAGAAAGCTCTTCAGGCTGCCCACAGGCTCCCTTTAACAGTTCATTTCTAGAGCAGAGAGTTCCTTCTTAGCTCCAAAATCCCATCCTCAAGAGAAACCACTAGTTCAAATTAAAAATCCAGAGAGTTCCCCTTTTCTTCAGTCTGTCAACAACAGCCCCTTAGACAAGTCTCTTCAGAATACAAATGTCCTGAGTATTCCAAAGCACTGGGTGGGGCTTATCTTTACAGAGCCTTCTTTGCAGGTTTGTCCTTACCCGTTTAAATTCCAATTTAATGGCTCAAGTCAAGTAGGCTTTCAAACTCTCTATTTTTACCTCCCAACAATCATTTCTATCAATCATTATATCAATAATAATAGGCAGAAGAAAGCAGTATAAACCTAGTTGGGTCAGATCCTAAACTCAATCTTAAAACAATCAGATTCTATCCTTATCAAAAATTATCCTAATCCTCATCCAAACCATCCCATTGATACAAAATATGGCCTTAGGCCTCTGGCTTCATTGCCTCAAACCAGGCCTGAGCCTTCTGTCAACCAATTTCACTAAGCACCTCTGAGAAATTTAAGTGGTGATTTTGTCCTATGAGCTCAAAATATATAATAATCACATTCATTTTCACCATCTCACACAGGAATAACGAAAGACAGCAACCAAACCAAAACAATCAAAACTTTACCTTCCCCTATTTTTTCCAGACAACAATCAAGTGAACAGAGTGGCTTTATCTGACCTCTGGCTAGCCAAAGAAGGCAAACCTCCTTGAGGCAGAGGTCAAACAAGCACGCACTCCCCGGCTTTTGATTGATTTCTCTAGTAGCCCACTCCCGATGTACCATGGTGTAGTGGGTACCCGTTGGGCTGTGATCTACCAGGTCCACAGTTCAAAACCACCAGTTGCTCAGTGGGAGAAAGATGAGGCTTTCTACTCCCATAAATAGTTACCGTTTAGGAAACTCAAAAGGGTAGTTCTACCCTTATATCTCAAGTAGAGAGATTGCTGGGTTAGATGATATTCCCATTCCCAATCCCCATCTTTTTAAGGCAACACCATACCATTTTCCTCAGAGGTTGCCCATTTTACTGTCCCACTAGGACAGTGTGAGTTTCTGGTCTCTCCACACCCTCACCAGCATTTGTTGCCTTAACTAAGATATGGATGTGGGGTGAAATGATATCTCACATAGTTTTGGTTTGCGTCTCTCTAATGGCGAATGATCACCAGTGTTTATTCTTTCATGTGTTTGTTGGGCACTGCTATAGTTTATTGTGCCAGCCTGGCCGATAAACACAAGTAGGATTAAATGAAGGGCAGAGGGATAAATGGCTCGGTGAACCTCACCTTGGTTGTTCTATGCCTCAGTTTAAAGGGGTACACTACCTGTGGGATGCCTAGCCTGTGGACTGTGTCGCTGTAAATTGAGGTCCCTTTAAGCCCACACGATTGGAATGTTCATCTCTGGAGCTGGGGACTGACAGTTGGGGACCTGCCTTGCTGTTTGCTGCCTGGGTATATGTAGCCCAGCTCTCTCTACAAAAGGGGACTGGCACCTGGCAGCTCTCAAGCCTTAAAGGACTACTCGTGTCTCACTGCTTTATAATTTAACTGTTAATTTCTTGTATTATCTATCTGTATATAATTTAACGGTTTATTTCTTGAATTATATATCTATCTTTATAAATATATTTATATATAATTACTAGCAATCTGGTTTGTCTCTCTAGAGAACCCTGTCCAATACAAAGGTCTTCTTTGATAAAGTGTTTGCCTCCTCTGCCCATTTTAAAATGAGATTAGTTGCAGTTTTGTTATTTAGGTGTGGAAGTTTCCTATAAATTTTAGGGATTGTTTCCTTGTCCAACATGTCAGTGGTGGTCCGCCCCTGCCTCCCGCACCCCCAGGTTGTATAGGTTTTGGTGAAATACGTTGATTCACATAAGTAAGTGCCTAATTTTCAGTAGGTTCTGGTCATCTAGTGTGTGTTCTGATGGTTGTGTGTTTTCAGTTATGTTTAGTAGTGAATTTGTGCTAGGTATTAGGTCTGCTAAGTTTGTCCCTATTTTTCCATTCATGCTCACTGTAGCTTGAGGTTTTTCATTTAGGTGTTTGGTCCACCTTGGTGTTTTTAAATATGATGTGAGACGTGGGCCTGGTTTCCTTTTTATAAATGGGTATCCAGCTTTGTTAAAGAAACGGTCCTTTCCCATTCGATGTATGTTGGCTCTGTCAAGATCAGCTGTCCATAGGTGCCTGGATTTGTCGCTGGACTCTCAGTTATGTTCCCGTTCCAAGCTGTTGGACAGCTGTGACGGTGTAGTGGGTATTGAGATGGGAAGTGGAGACCTTCTGCTTCATTTGCTTCTTTAGTAGTGCTTTGCCGACCTGGGTTTTTTTTCCTTTCCTTATGAAGTTGATTTCTCAGCCTGGTTCCTAGGGAAACAAAACCAGTGGCATAGTGGTTACACATTGGGCTGCTAACTGCAAAGTCAGCAGTTTGAAACCAGCAGCCTTTCTGAGGGAGAAAGATGGGGCTTTCTATTCCCATAAAGAGTTACAGTCTCAGAAATTCACAAGAGCAGTTCTACCCTGTCCTATAGGGTCGCTATGAGTTGTTATCAACTTGATGGCAGTGAGTGTGATATACAGATATAGGTGTGTGTGATGGATAAATTTATTCAAGAAAATGGCTCACGCAGGTGTAGAAGCAGGCAAGGCCAAGTCTGGGTGGGTTCCAAACCCTTGGGTCAGATGTTAGGTTGGTGGCTTCTCCTGATACGTGTGGTTGTGGGGGGCTGATGAACCAAAGATCGACTGGAAGATGAGGCTTGTGGCAAGTGAATCCAAGGGTGGCAGGTCAGATGGCAGGCAGCTGACCACTCCCAGGATACAGCAAATGACTGACTGACATCCAAAGAACCAAAGGTCAGTGAGCCAGGTGTAGGCTCCAGACCTATCAAAAATCAAAGCAAGCTTTTCCATGGCATGCATTTTTATGGAAAGGAGGTTGTATCCTTAAGGAAACTTCCTTTCAATTGTAGCAGGGCTAAGATCTGAGTAAAGGTGTTGTATTCCACTCGAATCTTCTTACAACTGATTGACTTCTCACAGTAGATCCCAGTGTGCAGTTGATTACATTGTGTCAGAGACTACCTGGGAGATTATAAAGTCTTGACTGCCAAACCACTGGGAATCCTGGCCTAGCCAAATTGACACAAAACGATCACAGTTGGTGATTATCTTTCCACGTCTCTAAAGGATGATGTCTTAACCTGATTTGGGCTTGCATTACATCTGTAGGATGCTTTGTGTAGTATTGACATTTGCACAATGTTAAGTCTTCCTGTCCATGAGGGAGGTATATTCTTCCATTTATGTATGTCTCTTGATGTATCATAGCAGTGTGTCCAAATTTTCTTTTCATAGATACTTTGTTTCTTTGGCTGAATTTATTCTTAAGTATTTCTTTGAATTTGCTTTTGTGTATGGTGAGAGGCAAGGATCTGTCTCCTTCTCCTTCATCTGGAAAATTGATTTTTCCCGGCATTCTTTATTGGAGAGAATCTTCTTGCCTTGTGAATGGAGTTAGTCAGAAGACTTGTTAAAAATCAGTTGATCACAGATGGGTGAGTTGCTGGGAGGTGTCTTCTCTGGTGAGGAACTGAAGCTTGGAGAAGTGTTAAATTCAGAAGCCTGGAGAAGGCTTAAGGCTTCATAGCAGACATTTAAACCAAGCAGTCTGGCTCTGAAACCTATGTCATGGCTCTTTGGTCCCTCATCAGGGCCCAGCTCAGGCTCTTTCCTGATTCTGTGTGTCTGACCTTGAGAAAGTCCTTTCCCCCATCTGTGCCAAGGATCACTGCCTGTGTACTGAAGGGCCTCTTTTCCCTGAGAGCTGTCCAGCTCTTTGCCAGGGTTTTCATGGATTCTGCTTTTGGATCCTCTCCTGTAAATACCAGAGCTGATAATGAGCCTTCCATCTTCCTCTGCACTTGTTCCAGGTCCAGGGCTACAGACCAGCTTACCTCATTAAGACATGTCATTTACATGAGCAATTTAGATGGGCAAGAAGCTGTCCACAGGGAGGAAGGGAGAGAGGCAAACATCCCAGCCTCCTCCTGTGTGTTTTGGGTAATGGCTCGTGTCTACAAGTGCTGATTTGCCTGTCTGATAATCAAGAACATATCTGGAGGGTCAGGTCAGCTTTGGGGCTCTAGAATCCACTCTCACAGTCAGGAGAGATGTTTCAGGATCCTGGAGAGTACGCCATGGCAGTGTAGTGGTTGCACCGTGGACTGTGAACTCTAAGGTCAGCAGTTTGAAACCACGACGAGGCTTTCTTCAGGGAAGACTTCCAGTCTTGGCCACCCACAGGGAAACCCACATAGTTCTAACTCCAGCCTATAGGGGGGTTGTAATTGACCGAGGGCAGGGGGGTTGATTTTTGGATTTGGAGAGTACACCCTTATTCTGGGAGGTGGTGGGACCAGAAGACTGGGGTTCAGAACAGGCCCATCCTGGGAAATCATTGCATGGCTGGGTTCTGGGTCTTGGAGGAAGCTTTTGGGAGTCACTCCGTGGATCCGTGCGGCCTCAGGCTCCCTTCCAATCGATTGCCTGGGGCAGTGTTTGCTGGAAGAGAGGCCAAGGCAGGGGCGCCATAGCGTGCTCCTTTGTGGCACACCTGCAAAGGCACAGGTGGTTCACGCTGTCCTTCAAAAAGTATGTGTCAACAAGAGTTCTGTAGATCAAGTCGACCCCCCAGCCCATCCCGAGTGGCTCTAAGCTTGGAGGCAGCACGGGCCTGTGTGACAGGCAGCATGAGCTTCGGGTTTGATCATAGCTTCTGCAGCCTCCCTGCCTGGGTGTGAATCTTGGCTCTGCCATGCCCAGGCTGTGCCAGTGGGTGCTTTATGTAATCTCTGTCTCTTTGTTCTCATCTGTGAAATGGGGATAATAGAGCACTCGCTTCACAGGGCATTGTATCAAGTAGTTTAATAGTGTAGTCTTCTTCTTCTTAAAAAAAATTCCGAGCATTATTTATCATCATGATTATTTCCCAGTTCTGGATGCTTGTCGGGTTCTCCCTGGTCTTCAGGATCAAAGTCTGGCATGCTCCCTGGGCTTGTAAACTGATGGATTGTCCGAGAGGCTGTCTGAGGAAATGGGGGTTTGAGAGCCAGGAGGCTCCTTGCCCTGGACCAGGGGCCCTTAACCCTGAGGAGAGACTGGGTCCTGGCACCACCTCCCTCCCGATGTCTGTCTGCATCATAGTGCTTCCAAGCATGGTCTTTAGAGCCAGGAAGACCAGGTTTAAGTTTGTTTTTGTTTTTTCCCCCAGCTTGAAGTTTTAGCTCATCTGCGTAAAGGTGTATGACTGTGACCTCTGACCTGTGAATGGTCAAGACTACATATGTAACTGTCTTGAAACTCAAGGATGCGGGCAAAGGCTGAGCATGCGTGGTAAGCACAGCTTAGAGGGGGCTGTCCTCCCAATGCTCCCGCCTCACTCTGGGTCCCAGGGGGTGAGCTTCATGTTCCTTTACTTGAACCCCCCAGGCTTGCCCATTCCTGGAATCTTTAGGGCTGGCCCACCCAGGTATAAACCATCCTCAAAGACCAGAGGCAAGTTTTATTAATGATCAAAGCGTTGAAACTCCAAGAAATTAAGCAGCCTAAGGATGCACAAATCTGGGGCACAACACCACTGGAAAGCATTGAAAATCAAGGGTGCTACTTTGAGGACTAAGGTGCGCCCGACCCATGCTGCGGCATTTTCAATGGCCTCCTAGACATGTGAACGTTGGACACTGAAGAAGGACATGGGAACGCTGGACACTGAAGGACACGTGAATGCTGGACACTGAAGAAGGACACGTGTACGTTGGACACTGAAGAAGGACAAGCAAAGAAGAATCGATGCATTTGAGTGGTGGTGTGGGGATGAAAATTGAAAAATTTTCTTTAAAATTTTACTGCTAAAAGGATGAGCACATCTGTCTTGGAAGGATGGCCAGGGTGCTCCTGAGAGGCAAGGGCGGAGAGATTTTTGTCTTATAGACTTTGGGCATGTTGCCAGGACATGGACCAGTCCCTGTGGAATGGCCTCATGTTCGGTAAAGTGGAGGGACAGCGGGACTAGGAAGGCCCTTGGGGGAGGGACGGACACAGTGGCTGCTCCGATGGGCTCAAGCACAGGAACAAGTGTGTGGGGGTGCAGGGCCAGGCATTTGTTCTGCTGTGCGTGGGGCCACGAGGCTCCCGGTTGACTTGATGGCACCTCACATACCAACACCACACACCACCAACCGTGCTCACTTTCGCTCCTTCCTCAGGGATCACGTCTGTGGCTCCTCCCATTTCACACTGAGGGGACCGATCTCTTACACCTGGGTTTCAGCAAACTTTTGAGACGGAAAGCCGCTGATTTAGAATTTCAAAGCTACCCCTGCCACAACAATTCAAAAATTACTCCAGCCATAAATATATATTTTTTACAAAGGATATCATACCTCTCTAATATCCTTTACAATTTTTGTAACTGAACCTATGAGTATTTATGTTTACCTTCAGTTTGACTTCTGCGTTGCATGTATGTACCCAAGAGAGCCCCGCAGGGGTCGAAAGCTGTAGTTTGCTGACCCCTAACCTAGACAGCAGGCCCCGGAGGAGCCCCTTCCTTCTGATGAGTATGTAGCAGGGCACTGGCCTTCCCTGCAGCATGGCAGGGAGCTGCTGGGCACCGGCCTGCAATGGTGGCAGCAGTGGTGAATGCCAACCGCTCACAGCGAATGTGCAATGTCAAATGGGGTGCACTCCTCCCCGTGCAAATTAAAAATTAAAATTAATCAAACACTCAGATGGATTTCTTTCTCGTCTATTTGCTCTGCTTTTCCAGTCAGACGGCTGCCTGCCCACTCAGCCAGCATGACCCAGCCTCGTGCCCAGAGCTTGCTGCCACGGGCCTGGGGAAACCCCAGGCTCCTTGCTCCAGCCCTGAGGAAACTGGGTGAGAGCCAGCCTGCCAGGTCCCTCTCCACTGCTGTGTCCTGGTACTGGCTTGGAACAGTGGTGGTGGGGTGTGTGTGTGTTGGAGGGGTGGGGAGCAGAGGCAGGAGAGAGCATATCTTAGCCCCCAAGGAAAGGCTCATGCAGGGCTTGATTTTAGACCCTTGGGGATCCTCTGGGGTTCATCACCAGCTGATGCCATGAATCTTGTTTCTTCTCTGACCTCAGTTTCCCTGCCTGTGGGATGGGGAGAGAGGCTCAGCTAAGAGAAATCCCTGCTGATTTCTGTGCCTGCGGGCCACGCTGGCCACCTCCAGGGCCTGACCTCCACCCCTCATCCTGCCCTGAACAGCCAGGAGCCCCGGCTTCCTCTCTCCCCAGCCAGCTCCTTACCCTGCCAAGCATCAGCTGTGCAGCCTCAGCCAAGCCACGTAACCTCTCTGAGCCTCAGTTTCTTGATAGCTAAAGCGAGCTGATGGTGTCCATGTGCGGCAGCGGGGGTGGGGGAGTCCTTGGGCAGCAGAGTCTTTAAAGGCAGCTGGCATCAGCCCCTGTGGGTGGGGGTTGGCAGTGTGGACTGCGGTGTGATCACAGCAGAGGCTTTGCAGGCCCACTGGGAACCCTGATTCTGCCATGCTCCTGCAAACCTGTCCTGTGTCGGGGTGGGAGGGCCAAGCCTTTCTACGCCGCTTCCAAGGGGTTGGATGCAGGCCACCCCTAGAAGGGGCAAGGCCTTGAACAAGGAGGCTCTCTCTTGAGCCAAGGGCAAGGTCCTAAGCTGCAGTCTGCCAGCCCTGAGGCTCCCAGCAGCAGGGCAGGAGGGCTTCTACCTGAGGGAGGGTCTGGGCAGCAGCACTCTGCAGACAAACCAGGAAGGCTGTTGTCAGGGCTACCTGGAACAAGGTTGTGGGGCCTGGCGGGGGGCGGGGGGGGTGGGGGTGGGCACACAGTGGAAGACCTTGGGTCTCCTTTATCCATGACCCCTCCCCAGCCCAGTCAGCCACTCCCGCTTCTTCTATTCTTAGCCATCTCTCACTCCCACCCTTCTCACCTGGGGGACCCCCTACAGCTGCCAGCTCTCTGGGTCCTGGCTCCAGAAGCCATCCTCCACACGGAGCTGGAGAGCTCTCATCACATTCCTGCACTGACACCTTCCCGAGTACTGATACCTTCCCGAGTACTGATACCTTCCCGAGTACTGATACCTTCCCGAGTACTGATACCTTCCCGAGTACTGACACCTTCCCGAGTACTGACACCTTCCCAAGTACTGATACCTTCCCGAGTACTGACACCTTCCCGAGTACTGATACCTTCCCGAGTACTGACACCTTCCCGAGTACTGATACCTTCCCGAGTACTGATACCTTCCCGAGTACTGATACCTTCCCAAGATCCTTCCTTGACCCCATCCTGTGCTCTGCATCCCACCTACTAGCAGACCACTTCTTCAGCAAGAGGGGCTTCTTCTCCCTCCCTCCTTCCTCTTCTCACAATCTGGCACCATCTGTGTGGCCAGCACGATGCCCTGAACTCCACTGAAGCCCAGAGGTGGCCCAGAGCTGGCCCAGCCCATGCCCCCCCCCCCCAGGACATTCCTCACTTTTATGTCTTTCAAAAGCAGACCCCTCACGACCAGACTTGGTGGTGCTGTCCCAGCTCCCTCCTCTCCTCTGAGGCTCAGGTCCTAACTCTCAGCTCTGCCCCGTCCCTGCCCCTCTGCCACCTCCGGCACCCCCTTTCCGGACCCACCTGTCACAGACTGTGCTGGATTGCAGGTCCCCAATCTCCATGCTGACCACAATCCGTGCCTCAGTTTCCTTTTTAAGAACTGATCATTTTATTGGGGGGTTTTACAGCTCTTAAAGATGCATCCATCAATTGTATCAAGCGTATTTGTACATAAGGTGCCATCATTATTTTCTTTTTTCATCTCAGTGTCATTTATTATAGTGGAAAATTCAAAATACACAGTCCCTCAACAGGGAAATGACAAAACTCCCCAGTGACATAACCTAATGGAATAAATAAAACTTAGATTCTGCTTATTAAAATCAGTATAAATAAAATGCTGTCAAAACCATTTATGACATTTTCAGAAGTGAAATCAAGGTACAAGGTTGCACATATTGCTCTAACCATACAAATACAAAGCACTGGTAGAAACGTATCAAATATTTACAACTGGTTATGTTTGAGCAGTTGAATGATGAATTTCCCCTATGCTTTCTTCTTCTTTTCAAATGCAATAACTTATTGTCACAAAATTAAAACCTTAAAAGTATAAGGCCTAATAACTGCCAAACTGCCACGTTATCTTGATTTGAGCAAGGTTTAAAAGTTATCTTTATTTTAACAATGTTTAAAAGTTCATATTTCTTCAGTCATCTCTTCCCCGGTTTTCAAAGATTCAATAGTAGAAACATCCAAATGCTGCAACAATACAGAATAAACTTTCATTCATGAAAACATCATGAACATAGTTGTCAGTGTCTGCATCCCAGAAACAGCGAGCGGCCATGAATACTCCTTCACCTCTTTGTTCTCCAACCACCACTTGCACCACCATTTTGTATCGGTCAAATCCCCTTTCTTTCAATTTGTCTTTAATTGTCTCAGACAAATGTTTGGTGAGCTGAGGCATTTCTTCAGGAATATACTCCGCATTTGTCAGTTCTTCTTTGAGTATGTCATGGATGCTGCATTTCACCACAGAAGGTCTGAACCTTTGCTGGAAACTGGGCCGCAAAATAAAGGTGTTCTCGGGCCCCGCGGGCCTCTCAGTATCAGCCTCCACGTCGGGCACAGCGAAGGATGTGCCCACCGAGGAGATGGACAGGCCCGTACGCGCGGCCATGGCCATGGCTTCCGGGCCCGGGTCCGGCTCAGGGTGAAGGGTGACCGCCCGGCAGGGCATTATTTTCTTTTTTCAAAAAATATTTCTCGAGGGCGGCGACGGCGGAAAAAAAAAAATTTCTCCCCCCCTTTTTTTTCTGTCCTCATCCCTCTTCCTGTTTTCTCCCCCATACCCTTCCTCTCTCATTGGCTCCTCCTTCCTCTCCCCAGTCCTCACTCCCCTATTCTCTTTCCCCTTGTCCTCTCCGCCTCCCCAAATCTTTCTTGCCCTTCGGTCTCACATCTCCACGTGGACCACCAGGCAGGGCTGAGGTGAGCATGCTACCATGACATGTGTCTGACTCCATCACTTCAATCCCTCCTCTATCTCTCATGCTCTCCATGACTGTATGTATGTATGTGTGTATATATATATACACACATACATACACACATACATACACACACATACCATACAATTGTGCCTATCAAACCCGCAATTGGTTGTGGGGGACTGGCCTTTCCCCCACAACATTGAGTCCTAATCCATACCAAAGGCTGTGTGTTCAATAGCAACGCAGCAGGTGTCAGAGGAAACCAGCCTCTAACAACCGAAGGGTCAGTAGGCCCAATTGTATGGTGATAACATAAAGATCATAGCAAAGTCATCGAGGATAGGAAAGATAGGGGAGAGAACGAAATAAAGGAGCCAGACACATTTTTTGGTAGCATGCTCACCTCATCCCTTTTTGATGGTCCATGTGGAGGGAATTTTTATTGTCTTGGGATAGTTATAGGTAGCCACAAGACATACATATTCAGTAGTTACATATGTCACAAGGTGGGTAGAATCTTAAGGTAGGAGACCTCCTACCTGCATTGGGGGAAGGCATGAGGGGCCCGGGTGGCACAGCGGGAGGAGATGGTGATAAGTCTGCTTCTGTCGGGAGAGCAAATCAATCATGTGCTCACTTTAAGGCAGCATGGCTGCTAGGGGAGGATCTGTGGGAATGATATTTAAAGCAGGATCATGTACTTGGACTTTACCTCTCACTGACCAAACAGGCGCTTTCCTACCTTGGAATACCAGCTTTTCAGATTCCCTCTGTCACAAGTTAGGGGATGTCTTCCTCGCCATATTTCCCTCAGTGCTAGTTTCCCACAAGCAGGTATTCAGCACATATTCATTGAATCAAATTAATGTACAGCATTGGAAACCGGATATAAGTCAGAATCTGCATGATGGCAGTAAGTTTGAGGTTTGCAAAAGCCTACATATGGTTTCACAGAAAGAGCCCTATAGCCTTTCTTTTTCTGAGCAGTGTTTGGTTTTTTAATATCAAAAGGAGAGTCTGAACATATGAAACAGGCTGACTTTTACATTGGAATGTCAAGGTATGTGGGGAACAGGGGGGTCCCCAACAAATCATCGCTGGTCCGGCAGGCACAATTGTATGGCCATAATAAGGAAAGACTATAGTGAAGTCAGAGAGAGCATGAGAGACGGAAGAGAGACCGATGGCAACATGCTCACCCCAGCCCCGCTTGGTGGTCCTCGTGGGGAGGCCCCTAAACAATCTTTTTATTGGGGGCTCATACAACTCTTATCACAATCCATGCATACATCAATTGTGTAAGCACATTTGTACATTCGTTGCCCTCATCGTTCTCAAAACATTTGATCTCCACTTAAGCCCTGGCATCAGCTCCTCATTTACCCCTCTCCCTTCCCGCTCCTCCCTCCCTAATGAACCCTTGATAATTTATAAATTATTATTTTGTCATATCTTACACTATCATACATCTCCCTTTACCCACTTTTCTGCTGTCCGTCCCCCAGGGAGGAGGTTATATGTAGATCCCTGTAATTGGTTGCCCCTTCCCACCCCACCCTCCTGGTATCACCACTCTCACCACAGGTCCTGAGGGGATCATCCGCCCTGGATTCCCTGTGTGTCCGGTTCTTATCTGTGCTAGTGTACATCCTCTGGTCTAGCCAGATTTGTAAGGTAGAATTGGAATCATGGTAGTGGGGGGGTGGGGAGGAAGTATTTAGGAACCAGAGGAAAGTTGTATATTTCATCGTTGCTACACTGCACCCTGACTGGCTTGTCTCCTCCCCTCAACCCTTCCCAAATGGGAAGTCCAGTTGCCTACAGATGGGCTTTGTGTGCCCACTCCACACTCCCCCTCATTCACAGTGATATGATTTTTTGTTCTTTGATGACTGATACCTCATCCCTTCGACACCTCATGATCACACAGGCTGGTGTGCTTCTTCCATGTGGGCTTTGTTGCTTCTGAGCTAGATGGCTGCTTGTTTACCTTCAAGTCTTTAAGACGCCAGATGCTATATCTTTTGATAGTCATACACCATCAGCTTTCTTCACCACATTTGTTTATGTACCCGCTTTGTCTTCAACGGTCATGTCAGGAAGGTGAGCATCATGAATGCCAGTTTAATAGAACCAAGTATTCTTGCATTGAGGGAGTACTTGAGTGGAGGCCCAATGGCCATCTGCTACCTTAATACTAAACCTATAAGTAAGTATGTGCACATATTTCCTTATCCTCATATATAAATATTTATATAGGTACATGTCTTTATTTAGACCTCTGTAAATGCCCTTTACCTCCTAGCTCTTTCCTCGATTTCCTTTGACTTTCCTCTTGTCCCACTATCATGCTCAGTCTTCATTTGGGGTTCAGTAATTCCTCTTGGTTACATTGTCCTTGGTCACACCCTACCGGGCCTCCTACACCCTCCTCACCACCGATTTGGATCACTTGCTGTTCCCTTGTCCCTGGGTTTGTTAACACCACTTCCTTTCCCCCCACCTCCCCTCTCCCATGTCCCTCCGGATTATTCATCCAGCGTATCTTATTTAGACAGACCTGCGGAGATAATAACGTGCACAAAAACAAGACAGAGCAGACTTGACTGGAAAACATTCCTAAAGGCCAACCAACAGTCCTTGCGCTAACTACAAGCTTTTCTTTTTTGTTGTTGCGGGGTTTTTTGGTTTTTGTCATTGGCTTTTGTTGTTGTTTCGTTGCTTGATTTCGCCATTATTATTTTCTAAACATTGACTCTCTATTTGAGCCCTTGGTATCAGCTCTTCTTTTAAGTCTCCCTTCCTCCCTTGTGACCCCTTGATAAATGATTGTTTTCATATCTTACACTGATAGCTGTCTCCCTTCCCCACGGTTTCTGTTGTTCGTCCCCCTGGGGGGATGTGTGTGGCTATGTGTCCATCACTGCGATCAGTTCCTGCTTCCTCACCTCCCGCTTCTCTCCTGGTATTGCTACTCCCGCTTCTGTTCCTGAGGGGTTATCTGATTTCGTGTGCCGTGAGCGCTTAGCTGTACCTGTGTGCATGCTCCGGCCTACCCCACAGCGACAGGCAGGACTGGCATCTGAGAGGCCCCACATGGTAGTCTCGAGGGTGGCCCAGCACGTTCCCTGGTTCTAGAAAAGGCGGATGTGTTATGTGAACTCAGGCTCGCCTTGAGGGTGCCTCCTTAGGAACCCTGGCAGCCTTGGAGAAAGAGCATCCAGGAGGCAGGGTACAGTGTAGCCTCTACCTTCTGGACACCCAGGGACACCCTGCAGAGACCCCTGCCCTACCTGCCCTCCCCACGCAGGTTGAAGCGAGGCAGGAGCTTTGCTGTGGGATCTTGGCCCAGCTCCATCGCTCTGGAGACTCACGTTCCCATCTGGAGACGGGGCCCCCAAGTCCATCTCTGTCCACTGGCACCTGCAAAGGTGATGTGGTCAGCGTGGCGGGCGGAGGTGACTGCATCCTCAGGAGGGCCAGCTGAGGAAGTTCAAGGGAAGGTTTAGGAGCTCAGCAAGGGTGTCTGTGACCACTCACTGCATGGACTGACTTGGGGGCTCCGGAAGAATGCTTGACAAGGAGAGGAATCAGTGAAAAAGCCAAACCAAATTCATTCATAACGACCCCACAGCACAGAGTGGAGCTTCCCCTGTGAGCTTCCAAGACTGTAAACCGTGACGGAAGTAGAAAGCTTCATCTTTCACCCAAGGAGCGGCTGGGGGTTTCAAATTATTGACCATAGGAGTATCAACCTGCGGTGTAACCCACTACGCCTCCAGGGCAGGGTCAGGAGAAATGGGGGAGTCTACTCTTTAGAGAGGAGCAAACTAAGGCCAGGGGTCCAGGCATGGGACGCAGGGACTCACAGGCGTCGAGGGCAGTCAGCAGGCTGATTGGGGAGAAGTGGGTGGAGGTGCAGGAGGTGGGCGCAGGGGGAGAAGAGGACAGCTCTCAGTGTGCCCTTCTTGAAAGGGGCTTATGGGTGGAGAAGGAAAGCACTGGGTCCCAGCGGGCTCTGGGAGGCCACTAAGAGCTCTAGGCCCGGAATCTGGCTCAGGTGGGGTCACGCTGGCTGCCGGGTTTTCTCATTCTCTGCATGTCGGGAACTCCCCAGGCTCACCCAGAGATGACAGGACAGGAGCTGAGTGCTCTAATCTTGACTTTCCAGCTGGGTGGGGACATGGGGGTGGGGGGGCAGGTGGTACCCAGGGTCAGTCAGGTAATGCCCAACTAAAGGCTGAGCCCAAGTGTCCTGCCCTCTCACCAAGCTGCCACTCCAGCCAGCCCCTAAGTCTGACGTCCCTGCACGCCCCCACCTGACATCAGGGCCCGTTGTCAAATGTGGCACAAGTGAGTCTTGGGTGGGTGACTCTGTGTGGCAGGCTGGGGAGCAGTGTGTGTGGGGGGACATGGTTCTCTAGTTAGAACTTCCAAGGACCAGCTGAGGCACCCAAGCGGAGACCCAGCTCCAAGCCAGGTCCATTAGACCGTGCTGTCCTGGCCACCGCCTCACCTTCACCTGCGACCCCAGTCCCACGTCCCTCTGTTCATGCTCTGCTCACGTGGGCTTTCTCGCTGTCCTCTCCCCACAGGGCCTTTGCATGTGCTCTTCCCTCTCTCAGGAGCCTCCTCTAACGTTAGGGGGCTAAGGACATATCACTCAGGATTCATCCCCCCTGTTGTTGAAGACCCAGCCCTACCTCGCAGCCTCACAGACACCTGCATGGTACTGGTCCCCGCTGACATATTTACAAGGCTGTGCATGACAGCTTTGTTTCTGCTGGTCTCTTTCTTGAGGGCTCAAGATCTCGGATGTGTATCCCCCCCCCACCCACACACACACCTGGCATCATACCTGGCTCTGACAGGTACTCACAGGAAGAAGGGAGGACACTGGTTCTTGGCTGTCATTGTATGGCCCAAGGGCCACGCCAGGGTTGGTCGGAGGAAGAGCAAATGAATGGTGTGCTCCTCTGGGTAGACTAGAGAAACAAATTCACAGACACTCATATGTTTGTATGGATAAGAGAGTGTTTTATATACAAGAGAACATTGAGAAAACATCCCAGCCCAGTGCAGATCAAGTCCATAGGCCCATATTAGCCTATATGTCTGATACTGATCTATAAGGTCCTCTTCTGACTCCCAGACACATGCAATGACGCTGGATGCAGGACAATCATAGGCCAGTGGGTAAGAAGTCTTGTGGATCCAGGGATGGTGTAAGCATCTCAGCACTGGCAGGGGTCTCCACGTGGCTGCTCCAGCACCCAGGGCTGGTCAGGGTTGGTCCATGTGACTTCTCCTCAGGGTTGTCTCACAAGGAGTCAGCCTTCTCAGTAGAGCATCTCTCATGGAGTGAGCAGAGAGCCAGAGGTGTCTTCCACCTCACAGGAGGAAATCCAGGAGTGCACAGAATTCTCAGGAGAAGGCCATGCCCACACAGAGGCCTTATTGGTTATACCTAGATTGACAGGCCAGACTCCACCCCTTCCCTAGTAATCCTTTCAAATTGATACGGGATTATGACACCACAAACGGAAATTGGCAGACAATGCATGGACTAAGCAAAGAGGAGGAGGGAGACTGGGGTGGGCAGGGGAAGCTGAGGGAGTCTGCTTGGGGCTGGAAGAACATGAAAGGCAGATCAGTTCTGTGGATGCCAAGAGGCTAGAGGAGGAGAGGTTTGGAGGTAGGGGGGTTGGACGTGCTTAGGGATATCAAACAGACAGAGGGCCGAGTGGAGGCATTTCTCTGAATGTTTGGCAACTTAATTTTCCAGACCAACTAGGGAAACCAAGGAGTTGTTACAGAAGGGGTGAGGTGGAATGGAGGGACATGATATACCCACTGTCTCCTGGGACCCCATGTGAATCAATCTTAGTTCTGGGCTGGGTCTAGCTTGGTGGCTATATCTGAGACACTGTCTCCCCTCCTGGCAGTAGCAGAGGGGCCCTGGACAGCGATTTGCAGGGCACATTGTCTCATGGATCAGCCCTGCTGTCATGGATCAGCTTGGCTGGGCTGTGGTTATCAGTGATCTAGCAGGTATGTGATTATCACCATGATGTGATCAGCTAGTTAAGATGATCAGGGTGGGAGGCAACCCCTTCCTCAGGCCACAGCTCTGATCAGATATAAGGGGAGTTCCTCTGAGGTACCACTTTTTATCTTACAAGTGATAAGAAGAGAGAGAAATGAGCAGAGGAGGGACCTACTACCACCAAGAAAGAAGAGATGTGCGTAGAGTGGGTCCTTTGGATCTGGGCCCCTGTGCTGAGAACCTCCTAGACCCAGGGGATGGCTGGCACATGGAAATCCCCAAGGAGCACCGGGCCCAGATGTTGGAAGGAGAAAAGTACTTTCCCTGGGAACTGGCAGAGAGGGGAAGCCACCCCCCAGAGCTGGCACTGAATTTGGACTTCTAACCTCCCAAACTGGAGTGAATAAATTAGTTTGTGAAAGCCATCGACTTGTGGTGCTTTTGTGATGGAGGCCAAGAGAACTAACCTATCTTCCCTGTAGTGGGCAACAGCCAGCCCCCAGGTATGGTGACCCCCCCCCTCCCTAAGCTCTTTCCTGGAGCTGTCCTGCCCCCCTGGCTCTAGTCCCCAGCTGCTGCTGCACTGGCAGAGGTGAGAGGTTCTTCCTCTGAGAGCCCATTAATTATTCATGACTAGGTTCCTGTAAAATCTGCTGGATGCCAGAGGTGGCAATAGCCCTGGCCACCAGCACAGGGGTACAAAGGCCTCTGTGTCTGCCTGCCTTTGTGTAAAATTCCGTCCAGCCCATCCTCCACAGGGAGGGTGTGCCACCTGCCTGAGGCCACACAGCAGCGGGGAGTCTACATCCTAAGCACACACGCTTGGGCGTCCAGAGCAGGAGGAGTGAGTGGAGAAATGGAGGGGGAGGCAGACTGCTTTGCTTGGATGGCAGGGGCTCTGGGGAAAGGCTGTTTGTCTCCTTTTGGCTTCCCCAGGGCCCACGTGGAAGCTCCGGGTAGACGCCTCTGGAGGGGTGCTGAGCCAGAGCAGGCTCATCTCCCTCGAGGCCCCCAGGAAGTCTGGAAGGATGGCAGAAGGAAAATGGCTGGGGAGAAGGGAAGAGGGAGAAACAAGGACCCTTAGAAAGGGCTACAAGGTCAAAGCCCAGGTGTGGGAGGGAAATGGATATTTGCCCATTGCCTGCTGCAGGCTGGGCCATCCGCAGCCCCATTTCTTACTAATTCATCAACAGTGTTTTTAGTCCCATTGTACTGAGATGCAGCCTGGGGCTGGTATCTGGGTCTACCTGGCACCAACGCGTGGGGTCTTTGCAAGGCACCTTGATGTGGAGTATGTGTGTGTGTGTGTGTGGTGGGGGGGGCGGGGTGCAACAACGAAGACGCCGACGAGGACTCTGGAGCCTGGCCCCTCCTGGATGCATATCGAGGCCACTGCGCAGCCAGAGGTTCTTCCACTCCCAGCTTCTGTCGGCAGGGGGCGGCTGTGCTGCATCTGGCTCCCAGATTGGAGCAGAGGTTGGAAGGGGCTTAAAGGAGCTGAGGAGGAGAGGCGTAAAGGGAGGAAACCTCTCGTTGGGCTTGGGAAACCCTTAGCCAGGCCACTTCCATGGCTAAAAGATGGGAGGGGCCCTGTGCTTGCCTAGCGAGAACAGCCAGCACTTTAAATCAAGGTTCAAGATTCCCTACCATTCACCCCCAGTTCTCTGCAAAGGTTCTTCCCCTCTCCCCTTTCTTCCCAAGACTCCTACCCATCCTTCCAATGTCACTTCCTCCAGGAAGTTTTCCTGGATCACTCTATCAGACCTCCTTGTTCTGAAACACATGTCCTTCCCCGGAGAACTAGCACACAGTGGGCTACAAAATAGATGCCTAGTGAGCAGATGGAGAAATGCGGTCCTCCGTGGGAGCCGAGGAGCAAAGGTCTGTCTGGGGCGGGAGCCAGGGTGAAGGGGGGGGGGCGGCCCTGCAGATGAAATGCTCCAGCCTAGGCCTGCCCAGGACCAGGCTGACCCTGAGGGTGGAGGATGGGAAAGAAAGTGCTGTCTGACCGTTCACCTCTGTCTCCTTTCTTGGACACCCCCGCCCCCCTACACCCAGGCTGGGTGTCGGAGCAGGTCTGGTGGGGCCCAGAGCGGGTAGGACTCTGGGGCTGAGAGCCTGCCTTGGGAAGCATCTAACCCAACATCTGGGCATGACCCCAGAGATGATGGAAGTTGAAAGCTTTCTAGGGAAGGGTAAACTAAGGCCCGGAGAAGGGAAGGTCCTTTTCTAAGATCATCCCGAGGGAGCAGGTGCCCACCCAAGTCCTCTCCGACTAGCCAGTGGGTTGACCTATGGTTCAGATCCGGACAGCTGCTCCCCATCTCGCCTCTTTGGGAACCCTCAGTTCTGGGCGATAACCTACATAGTCCCGCACCCCTAGCCTGCCCCTAGGCTGGGCAGCCAGCCAGCGCTGAGCGCCCCTGGGTACACGGTCTGGGCAGCTCCTGCCCGTCCTTCTCTCTGACTCACCTCCAGCCCCGGAAGGGCCAGGTTCACCGGCGGCGGACTGGGCGCCGCCCGCACGGCCGCGGCTGCACCAGCGCCCGGCGCGCCTGCCCTCCCCGGCGCCCGCGGGTGGGGCGGGTCGAGCCCGGTGCGCTATCTCTTTAAGCTCAGGCCAGATGGGGGCTCTGAGCGGCGGCCGAGCCTAGTGCGGGGCGCCGCCGCCCGCCAGGCCGCGGAGAGGGAGCGCCCAGCGAGCCGAGAGCCGAGGGGGCGGCGGTGCGGGGCGCGACGGGTCCCCTCGTCTCCCACTCGGCGCGCGAACCCTGGGTCCTCGAGCGGCGGGCGGCGCCCGATGTAATGCGGAGGATGTGAGAGGCAGTGCGGGGCGGTGGGGAAGACGCGGCGCGGGCGAGGGCGGTGGAAAGACAGACCCAGAGCCCCGAGGCCAGGCGCCAGGGCAGCGGGGACAGAGGGGTGTAGAGACCCAGAGAGGCGGTGACAGAAAGGGGTGGGGGGGAGAGGCGCGAGGGGCACGCGGCTGCGGACGGCGGCGCAGGGGCGGCGGCGGAGGCAGCCGGTGCCTCCGGGCGGTAGCGCCTGAAGCCTGAGTCCGGCTCCGGGGCTGGGGGTCCGGGCTGGGCGCGCGGCCGCGGCCCGGCTGCACCTGGAGGAGAAGCCGGGGCGCCCGTGGTGGCCTCTCCCGGGGCGGCGGGAGACCTAGGGCGGGGCCGGCCCGGGCTGGGGCGCAGGGTGACTCCGCAGACCCCCGGACAGGGGGGCCTGGGTGAACGCCCCAGGAGGGCGCGAGTCGAGAGCGCGGAGTCAGGTGTGGGGCCGCGGGGGTGAGGGCGCGCGCGTGCGCGCGCGTCCGGCGGCTGGGAGCGCGCGTTAGGGATTCTGCTGGCCTCGCCGCGTGGAGAGCCCGAGTGGGGCGCGCAGGGGAGCGCGGGGCCCTCCCGCGCACACGCACCCGCACCCGCTGCGCGCGCCCTCTCGCTCACATACACACATACACACACACACTCACACAGACACACGCGCGCGCACGCGCACGCCCTCCCTGCCTCGCTCGCCGCCGCTGCCACCATCTCGGAGCCGAGCCCTGCAGAGCGGGAACCGGAGCCGGAGCAGAGCGGAGCCGGAGCGGAGGATGCAGGCCCGGAGCCGAGCCGCGCGCGGACGGCGCGCCCCGGACGGTGAGTGCAGCCGGGCCGGGACTCCGAGGCGGGGACAGGGCGGCGGGGCGCAGGCCGGAGAACCGGGGTGTCTGCCCGCTGGCAGAGCTGTGCGTGCGCGCGGCCTCTGATTGGGCGGGAGCCTGGGGGGCAGCGGGTGGGGGTGGGGTGCTGGGTGCGCGTCCGTAGGGGGCGTGCACGCGCAGAACTGGGGGCGCGCTCGAGACTCCAGACCGTGCCCGCGCTCTCGCCTATCGCGCGGCCCCGCTTTAACCCTCGCCGGCCGCCTAGACCCCAGCGACTTGGAGCAACTTTGTGGAGCCCCCCCCCACCCCCACCCCCCGCCTGGCGGCAGAGGCAGGGGCGGGGGTGGGGATGCTTAAAGGATGGAACTCCAGTCTGCCTTCCTGCATAGAGAACGGGAGGGAGGGATGGGGCTCGGGCTTGGGCTGGGCCTCCGGCGGGCAGAGGGGTCTGCCTTCACGACCCCCCACCAGCTCAGCCGCCAGCTCAGTGAGACATCGGTTCAGCCCCGCGGCGCCTCGCTGGAGCGGCTCCAGGCGCCGGACTCCTGTGACCCCTCCGAGGTCCGCTGGGATCGCTGGGCACCGCTCCCAGGTCCGCTCAGGGCGGCAAGGTTGCCTGTGCTGCCCGCTGTGGGTTGGAGGTTGAGGGGAGGGAGTAGCTGGGACGAGCTGTGAGCTGTGTGTTTGGGTGTGTGTCCCCTCGCCTTTTGCTTCGTGGGACTGACAGGCTGAAGAAACTGCCTTATATGGCGCTGTGCTCCCCCCGCCCCCCACCAGGAACCTCCCGAAGGCTCAGGTGAAAGGAGCACTTCAGACCCACAGGTCGGGAGCCCCAGTCCATGTTGGGAGCCTTTCTGTTTGGTGAGGTTGTGGAGGCGCTGTTACCCTCCTTGGGCTTTCGCCCACATTTTGGGCTTGTGTTGGCTGCCTCAGGGAGCCCCACCCCCCAAATGCCAACCCAGCCCCTGCACTAGGGTGACGGGAAGGTGTGGAGGAGGTTAGGCCCCTCTTTAGGCCCTGCCCTTTTGCTAAACTCTCCCAGTTTCAGGGCAGGCTCCCTCTCCCCTGGGAAGCCTTCCTTTCAATCCTCCCTTTCAGCTTGGGCTTCCCCGAGGAAGGAGGCATGGGGGTGGGGGCGGGGATGAGGGGGGTCCCCAGCAGCCCCTTATCCATGGACCCCATTGCCTGGGTTCGTTCAACTTGTAGCCTGTGGGTTTGAAGCTGGTCTACCGTCTAGGTGCTGGTGTAAGGGTGTGGGGCTGGCCCAGCTGCTTCTCGCCCACCCACGACTGTCTCCTCAAAGGGACCTTGCAGAATGGGGTCCTCCTGTTTCCAAGGCTGCAGTCTTCAAGGGAAAGCAGACTGCACCATCCTTCTCCTCCCTGCCTCTGTCTGAGGGCTTCTAGGTGGTGCCTCCAAATGGGGCTTAGCAGAAGGAGCACTTTTACCCCTGTGCCAACAGGGCATCCCCTGGGTCTCGGGCACGGCAACATTTATGACTGACCAGCTTTGAGGTGGAAAACCCTATGACCACGACTGGTGTCCCCCTGGAATTTCAGGCACTTGTAGCAATGTACAAGTGCACTTCCTCTTCCTCCCAGAAGCTGATATGGAGGCTCTGCAGGTGCAGTGACTGGCCTGAGGTCACCCGCAGGCAGAGCTTGCTGGAGGCCTCCAGGCTCCTGAGATACAGGCCAGCCCCCTTTCTACTATGAAGGCGTCCTCTGAGACCCATCTTTGTGAGGGAAGAGGGAGGGCACCCAGGCTTGGCAGCAGGGTCAGCCAGGGGCTCCCCAGCCTAGGACGGACAGCCTCCCCAGTCTTCCCAGACGTGGACCTCCTGGGTCCTCCAGCCTGGCTAGCCTCGTGCCTACCGGAGTTGGGGCACCGAGTCTGTGCCCTGCCTGCTGGTTCACACACCTCATGACTCCAGGATGTTGGCATTTCCTGGGCATCAGCAGGGTTTTGCCCCAACCTACCCCCAACCTGTTCTGTTTGGGGCCCTGAGTCCTTCCTAGGGAGCTCAGAAGGTGCATTGAGAGAAGGGGATCTGTCTGGGACGTTGGTAACTGTCCCCTCCCCCAGGTGGTCCACCTGAAGCACAGGAGGTCAGAGCAGCCGCTAGTCCTGGGCAGGCCTGGGTAGCCCCTCAGCCCCGATGGCAGCCTGGACACATCCCTGGAGTCATTGCTGAGGGCTGTTGCCCAGAGCCACCAAATGTTGTGGGGGTGGGGCTGGGCCTGTTGGATCCTGCTGGTGACTCCCTCAGCCTGTTGAGGACCCCACTCAGTTTTTCTCAGCCTCCTAGATCCCCAGCCTCAGCCCCAGCCCCAGCCCCTTGCCGCCTGGCTCTTGCCCGTGGTGCTCCAGGAAGCCCTGCTAGGGACTTCCGCCCTCACCACCAGGGCTAGCTGGAAGCCCAGCCCTTCTGGCTAGCTGCCCCTGATCTGAGCTCCCTGGGGAGTTGGGGTGGGGGATGGGAGGAGCAGGGCACCTCTTGGACCTCTAGTCCCTGTGCCAGGGGTGGAAATCCAGCCAGGTACACCCAGCCTCAGGCCACCCCCTCTGGGAGGGTAGATACCACTTACCTCCTCAGACTCCTACCTGGGAGGAGGCCGTGGCTAGTGGGAGCCCTTAGTTTCTCTATGGCAGGGAATGCATGGTGGAGGGCGCCTCTGGCCATAACTGTTGGTGCTGGTGTGTTAAGCTTCGGGCTGCTGACTGCAAGGCTGATGGTTCTAACCCACCAGCCACTCTGCAGGAGAGAGATGAGGCTGTCTGCTCCTATAAAGATTTACAGTCTCAGAAGCCCCATGCGGACTTGTTATGAGCCAGAATCCACTTGATGGCAGCAGAGGAGGCCTGGGCGCTGTCTCTTCTCTGGCTTTCTGGGTCCCAGACACCTCATCCTCAAGACTGCTCCTTGGCCTCCTACGCCCCGACTGCTGGGAACCCTGCCCATGGGGCTCATTCCACATGTGAGGACACCCCAGGCTTGCAGCCTGGACTGAGTGCTGGGGACCCCGAGATGCCTGAGGCCCAGGCCCTTCACTAGAAGGGCTCTGGAATGGGAGACAAATTTAGACCCACATCCGGTGTGAGGGCTGAGTGGGCTGCACCCCTGTGCAGGTGCATCTGGGAGAGGAAGGATTGTGCTGGTGGGAGTTGAGGGCTTTTCAGATAGATGGACAAGACCTGGGCGATTCTGACTTGCTGAGATGCTTTTGACCCCTGGCGGAGGAAGCTCAGCAAACATTTGTGGAGTACATGAATGAATGAATTGGGTGTGTGCGAATGAATGGAGAACATGGAGAGTGGGGGATTTCCAGATAGGCAATGGCCTGGCGCCAGAAAGGCATGAAGCCGGAACGTACTGGCATGGAGTTGTCCCCACAGGCCCAGCAGGCGTGGAGCAGGCTGGCACAGGGGGAGGAGGCCCCTGAGGGTCAACTGAGTGTGGGTTGATACCCTGTTGAAGGGTTGGAGAGTTGAGTCCTGGAGGGACGTGTTCAGATTAGCCATTTAAACTGCTCCCTCTGGTGGTCGTGGGAGGCCTCGTTCAGAGGCACCAGAGCCAGGAAGGCGGTCCTGGGGCTGCCTTGGGAGGCACCCGCTGGGGCTGGAAGGCCAAGGGGCATGAGTGGCGCTGGGGCTCCCCACTTGGTGGAGCATGGGGAAGACCCAGCCAGAGTGGATCTAGTTGGGAGGCCCTTGGCTGTCTGAGTTGGGTGGGGCTTTGGTGATCACCATGCCCACCCCCTGGGCATTCAAAGGTAACAGGTGTCTTGGAGTGGTAAGATGTGGCCTCTAAGTCTGGCCCTGCGTGCGTGCCCCTGAGCCAGCTCCTGCCTCCCTGGGGCGGCCTCGCTTTCCTTGCTTGCACAGTGAGCACGTTGTCTCCTCAGACACCTGGATCGGGTTTGGGTAGCACTTGGTCATCTCAGAGGTGGAATGCTAAGGGAAGAGCTAGGGGGTGGGGCACATGGGCTGATTGTAGAGAGGGGGAGCTGGACGTACAAGGTCACCAAGAGCTGGGGAGGTAGAGTGACCAACTAGCCCTGGGGTGGATTTCCAGGTGGGGCCTGCGGCCTGCTGAGCAGGGGTGGGTGGTGAGGCCGGACTCGCCCCCTTCTCCTCCAGGTCTCTGCAGTGGTCATCCTCAGGCAATTACTCCGGCCGTCCAGCTGTCAGGGAGCATATGAGGCCACATGGCTGCACCAGGGGAGCTGCTGGACGCGGGGGGAGGGGCAGCAGCTGCCACCTGGCCTTCTGGATCCATGTGGGTGCTGCCAGTCACCAAGACCAGGGCAGGAAGGGGCCAAAGTGGAACCTTGATGTCCAGATAGGTTTGGATATGGAGGTTGGGCCTTGGCAGGTGGCCTAGTTCCGGCACCCATCTGGCAGGGCAGCTGGACAGGTGGCTCCATGCCCGGGCCTGATCCAGTTAGTGCCAGGCCAGCTGTGCCAGCCGCTCCCCTGCCCCCCATGTGCCCTGTCCTCCCTCCAATGACCCTGATGGTCCACTGGCCATGGAATGGTGGCACAGGACCTCTGATGCCAGGGTTTGGGGCATAGTGGGGCAGGCATGCACATGCATTTGCGCGTGTGCGTGTGTGCATCACACAACCGGGGTGCCTGGCCTCACCCTGGGCACCAGTTCCATATGGCATGAGATCTGGGGCTTTGGAGCCTGATGTGATCAACAGGGCCTGGGGTTTGGGTGTCCTGGGCTTGAATCCCAGCTGCGTGAACGTGGGCAAGCAGCTTCACGTCTCTGAACCTCAGTCTCCTGTTCTGCACTGGGTAGAGAATGAGAGCTACCTTGTTGGAGGTCCACGAGGATGGCTTGAAGTGATCCACTGCAGCCTGGCTTCGGTGGCGGTGGTTGCTGGCAGTCGAACCTGCTCCACCCCGTGCACACCTGATATGTATCAGAAGGTTTCCCGTCCGGCACTGTCCACAAGGGTCTGCTATGTTTGAGACTGTGAGCCCTTCTCCTTAAGGGCATCTCTTGCTGGCGATGCCCCCTACTTCACCACACACAGGCAGCCCTTCCTAGTGATCGGTCTTTCTGTATGGAGATCTCAAAGAAGCAAGACAAACACTCGTCCTCCATTCCCCTCGGAGCGTCCTGGCTCAATCTCTTCTGGCCTCTTGGCAAGTGCCCTTTGGGAAGAGGGCAGTGAGCCTTGTTGGAGTTTCAATGTCCAGAGTGACCAAACTCAAACCAAACTCCCTGCCATGGAGTTGGTGCCGACTCAAAGCCACCAGATATGACAGGCTAGATCTTCCCCCATGGGTTTCCGAGCCTGTACGCACTCTGTGGGAGTAGGAAGCCCAGTCTTTCTCCCAAGAAGCGACCGGTGGTTTCGAACGGCTGCCCTAGCAGCTGGTGGCCCAATGCATAACCACTAAGTCCCCAGGGTTCCCTGTCCATATTGACGTAACCTGTGAACCACCTGGGAGTCAATCCTGACTCGTAGGGACCCTGTTGCACAGAGTAGGACTGGGATCATCATGTTTGGTGACAGAGGGTACAAGGAAGAGTGCCAAGAGGAAGACCCTCAGTGGGGTGGGCTGGCCCTCAGTGGGGTGGGCTGACAGTGGCTGCCATGCTGGGCTCGGTCATAGGACAGTTGTGAGGCTGGTGCAGGGTTGGACTGCGCTTCTTTGTACTGTACGCAGGGTCGGGCACCTAACCACAGCCATAGCCTTTCCAGGGCTGTCATCTGTCCCCCGTGGAGTTTGTGTTCTGCTGGGTCCAGACCACTGGCCTTTCGGTGAGCGGCCAAGCACCTGAACCCCGGTGCCAGCAGGGTGTCCTCTTTAGACTGAAGTACAGAGGGGCCTTCTGATTATATTTCTGGGCAATATTTGTTTCACAGTTTGCCTGTTTTTAGATCTCTTTCTTGGCTAGTTTTCTTGGCAGTTTTCTAAGTCAATAGAGAGCATTGTAGCCCTTCTACAGATGAGAAAACTGAGGAGCGGGGAGGAGGAGTTCTGTCTCAACAAGGCCTGTCACCCCCCCCTCCCCCAGGCCTGTCCCCCTTGTGTGCATGGGATGAGCTTGTCATGGCCACAACCAGCCAATCCCAGCGAGGGCTGATGTGTTGGGGCTCTAGATGGGGTGGCATCTTCTCAAGGACCTCTCTGCCTGCCTGAAGCACAGGTTAGATTGGGTGGCCTCCTGGGGCAGGGTCTGGAGTGGAGAGGCTGCTGAACTGCTATGTGACCTTGGGCAGGTCATTGATTCTCGTTGAGCCTGTTTCCCTTAGATCAGTGGTCCTCAGCCTTCCTCATGCCTCGACCCTTTAACACAGTTCCTCATGTGGTGGTGACCCCCACACCATAAAACTATTTCCATTGCTACTTCATCACTGTCATGTTGCTACTGTGATGAATCGGGCGACCCCTGTGAAAGGGTCGTTTCATCCCCAAAGGGGTCGCGACTCACAGGTTGAGAACCGCGGCCTTCGATGATGATTCACGGCCTGTCTCACAAGGCTGGCATGGAGGCTCTACTGTAATGTCTTTTCTTGCATGCAGCAATGGGGAAGGAAGAGGGGACCACTCCACGGTGGTGATTCCACGAGCCCAACAATTGGATGATCCTATGGGTGCTTCCTCTGAGCTGTGCTGTGCTGGGTGCTATGGGGACAGAAATGACCTGGCTTCTGGGCTGTGCACCCTGGCGGGAGCTGTGGAAGCCATGGTTTGTCGTGTTTGGCTGTCACTCCTGCTCCACACCTTTTCAGGGAGCTGACAGCCGGCTCCTCAGCCAACACCACAGTGCACCTGGCCCTCTGACCCAGCCATCTCCCTTGGCCCTGGCCAGGTGCCACTCACTCAGTGCTGCCAAGGCTGTCCCTCCTGCAGGACTCGGGACAAGTGCATCTGCTTTATATTGAGCACACATGTAGGGGAGCCCAGAGGGTACTGTGGGTAGACATTGCTGCTTACCGCAAGGTTGGAGGCTCAAGCCCACCAGCTGCTCCGAGGGAGAAAGAAGAGGCTCCGTCTCAGAAACCCGACACGGGGTCGCTGTGAATTGGAATCGACTCGATGGCAGTGGGTTTGTTTGGTCGGTTGTTTATCACGTGCAGGGCCTGCGACATGTGGTGGCCTGGAGCGACTTGGCATGGACTGGGCTTATCCATCTTGGGTACCTGGCATGCCCAGGGGCCTGAGCAGGTGGGCTGCTCAGAGGATGCAGGGCTACCCATGGACATCTGTGCCCACTACAGCTGCTGTTCAGAGTGACCCCTGGGACTTAGAGCTGCTGGCTGGAGCCAGGGTGTCCGCTTGAGAAGTGATGGGCGGCTTTTCTGCTGAGGTGCTTGCCACATAGGCAGCCCTCCCCACCCACGGAGGCTGCACTGGGCCAAGGTGGGGGCTCCCCGTCACTGCCCACACATAACTCTCCCCGATGAATTGCATGGCATTCGGCAATTAGCGATTGATTATTTGGGGTACTGATAACTCTTCCGTTATCGATCGGTGGAAGCAGGTCTGGCCAGCGGTGGCGTGGGTCAGCTGGGCCTGGCTGGGAGATTGCAGTCCTGACCATCTATCCCTGACTGGGGGGCCCCGTGAAAAGTGCCAGGGAGAAGGAGCTCTCTGATCTGAGAGGTCAGGGTGGCAGTTGGGGGCTAGGGGAGAGGAGGAGGAGGAGGAGGAGCAGAGACAGCTTGGGGGCTCTTGCTTGCTCCCATCTTTCCCTGTGTCCTTTGGCCCTGGGCCTCTGAATTCCTACTTGTCCAATGGGGATTTGGGTCACCTCTGTAGTGTAACACTTCACCTTTGAATGAGATGCCTGGACAGCCACTGACTCCTCGCTATTTCTGCGTGAAGGCTCAGAGCAGGTGGGTGGCCCCAGATAGGTGGCCACCTGGGGCTGCTCTGTAGGGAGGGCGGGGCGGGAGGGGGTGTTCGGGAGACCACTGTTGCCTCAACAAAGCGCTGCATCTGGCTCCTGAATGTGCTAAGGCGTCTAAACGCGGAGCTGGCACTCAGCAGAATTGGGGAAAAAGCCATTTCTAGGGAAACCACAGAAAGGCAATGGCAGGGGGGATGATTAACCTACTTGGGAGGCCCAGTGGCCTTCAGACTCTCCAGGGGGGCAGCGTGGGCCATTGCTTGCTGGGCTTCTGGCTCATGTGGCCATTTCTTTAAAAAATCTTTTTTGGGGGGTTAGGACCATTTCCCAACATAGGGCAAGGGAGAATGGCGAGACCAGGGAAGACCCCTACGCCCCTCCCCTTAACCATGGGCGCGTTTTCCCACCTTTGGCTTTATCTTGAGTTCTCCGTGAAGTGTCTCAAAGCCAATTGTGGACATTGTGATGTTTCCCCTGGCCACCCCAGCATGCATCTCTGGCAAGAAGGGACAATGTCTGTCTTCGCTCAAGTGGTCAATTACTTCTTTTCAGAGACAAGGCTGCTGGCAGAGGGGCAACATGAGGCCTCCGGTGACCTGCCCTGCCTGTCCAAGCCCACTCAGGAGACTGGGTCCAGACCAGAGGGCTTGTGTGTGCGTGGCTGGGGACACAGCCGGGTTGGTGGCTGGAACTGCAGCCCCCCTCGGCCCTGGTGCAGGCTGGGGGTTCCATTTGGAAACAGGAAGTGACCCTCTGTAGGTTAATTGTCTTTCTTCCTTTTGTTTGCTGTGGGGATTAATCAGGAACTGCAGCACCAGGAGAATCTAAAACAACTTCTTGTTTATTGTTTAATTTAGGAGGATGTTATCAGGCTCAGGCCATGCTGAGCCAGGGGAGCCTCTGCTGGCACGAGGCAGGACTGCCCCTCCCCTCCCTCCCCCCCAGCCACCTTGAGAACCTCAGGGAAGGCTGGAGGAGGCTGGCCTGGTGGGAGGAGAAAGGGATGCGCATCTGAACAGGCCGAGGGACTGTGGGCAGTGTGTGTGCATGTGTGCGTGCATGTGAGCACGTGTGTGAGTGCACGTGTATGTGCAGGTGTGGGTGTTTGCGTGCCAGGGGCTGGTGGCAGAGGGAAGGGGTGGGCTGAGCCGAAGACTTTGGAGCCTTGGGGCAGCTAGGAAGTGAAGTTGCAGCAGGCTGAGCTCTGGGTTGCAGGCCCAAGGGGATGAGAGTCCTGACTGCCTCCCTCAGCCACTGTGAGGATCTTGCTTCCTGCCCAGGCCCTTGGACAGTTCGGATTTTGCCTGAGACAGACAGGAGCAGGTCTCCCGGGGGTCAGGGTGCTCCCCCCCCGCCAGTGCCCCCACAGGCTTAGAACCCTTAATTCACCCTGGTGACTCGGAGCCCCCTTGGCTTTGAGAGCAGAGGAGGGAAAATATGGCCTGAGGGGGTCACAGAGGCCACTGACCTGGGCTGTGGAAGGTTGGAACTGGCAGGTGGGCTCAGCACTGACTCCTCTTCGAGGTCCTATATGGGGAAACTGAGGCACAGGGCGTGGCCAAGCCTGTCTTGTGTCACACAGTGAGGTGTTGTAGACACTTGGATTTCCCGTCCTGGGGTCCTCAACTTCTGGACCATATGGTCCAGGGGTTCAGGATGGACTAGTGCTGGCCCAGGGGAGGAAGGGCTGTCAGCCATCCCTGGGTGCAGTACCCACGCATGTGTGGATGTGTGTGAGCACATGCATATATGTGTGTTTGTATTGCATGCATGCATGTGTGCATGTGTATATGTGCATAGGCGTATGTGTGTGCATATGTATATGTGCATATGTGTGCAAAGTGTATGTGCACACACATGTGTATGTGTGTGTGTGTGCGGGTGCATGAGCGCATGTGTAGGTACAAGGTGAAGAGAGAGTTCCAGGAAGGAGCCCCTTTCTCTGTGTTATTGTCGGTGCTGACTCGCAGCAACCACATGCATGGCAGAGCGGCACACTGCCTGCCCCGCCAACCTCACCACTGGTCCTCAGTTGCTCCGTGCTGCATCCACTCTGCCCACCCATTTCATTGAGGGCCTTCCTCACTGCCCTCTGCTTTACCAAGCATGATGTCTTTTCTCCCCAGGGGCTGTTCTCTCCTGATAACATGTCCATGGTACATGAGACCAAGTCTCGCAGTCCCTTCCACTTGATTCCGTGCCCTCTTGGCACTCACTTTCATGCCTAGCGCCTGAGCAGCGGAGAGAAGGGGTGTGCAGGCCGAGGAGAAAGGCGTTCTGGGGTTCAGCCATCTGGGTCTGAGATTGGCCTCCTGTCCCCATGCCTGCACCAGTAATGAGCCGTGTTGAATGCCAGGCTACTTCCGTGTACTTTCCTGGAGAGAGTGGGGAGGTGGGAGAGTCCCCAGATGAGAAAGACAGACACAACATCAGCTTCAGCCTCTGCCCTTGGGCTCTGTGGCTGCTGCATGTTACACCTAGGCTCTGTCCCCATGGCAGACGCCAAAGGCGAGGAAAACAGCCCACCTCCAGGACTGACTGGGGGCGGGGGGTGGGCTAGCCCCTACCCCTCTCTGCGCAGCTATTTCCTTCTGACTGCATGAGACAGGGATGAGGGTGAAGCAGGAAGGGCAAGGTCAAGGCTGTCAGGGATCTGCTGCGTGGTCTGTCCTCTCACTGCTGGTGGTAGGTGGCTGGAGAGGGTCACAAGGAAGAGGACAGGTCACTGTTGTCCCCCCAGGTTAGACCTTTCTTCCGTTTTTCCAGAGCTGCAGGGCAAGGGGAGAGAGCCATGGGCCTGCAGTCCAGAAGGTGGATGGACCAGACCCCCCTATGTCCACAAACTGAGCCTGTGCCCAAGCTCAGTCAGAGTGCTGGACAAACATCACCCGCCCTGCCAGGCGAACACGCGGACTCCATTTGATGGATGGGGAAGCTGTGGCTCAGAGCGGCCACCCGACTGTTCGGGGGTAAAGCTGGGGTTTGAGTCCACAACAGACTGGTTTTTGCCGACCCGTGCTGCCTTGGGGACTTGGTCTCTGCCGCCTCCTTGGGAGGCTGGGCTGAGCTGCAGGCTGCAGGCTGGAGGGGAGGCCTGCATCCGCTCACCTCTGCCTGGCCCGCCAGGTTCTCAGCGCTCTGGCTGAGGCTTACTGCCGTTCTCTGAGGAATCCTGGGTAAGCCAAGCAAAATGAGAGGCTCCCTGGCTCCGCGCTCTGAGATTAGGGCTCCGAGTGCCTGAGAGCCCTGTAGAGCCTCCCCAGTCCTCTGCTTCCAGCTTGGGCTTGCCCTCTGGCATGGCAGTGGGGCATCTGTGCACCTGTGTGGGTGGCACCTGGAGGGTCACCCTGGGGTAGGCATGAGTGTCCAGTTGGGTAGAGTGGATGAAGCACAGTTCCAGCCACTTCCTATATACAAGGGGCCTCCCAAGGTCCATGGAAAAGTGGAATTCAGGCGAAGCACACAACTCTCTAGTTCTTTAGTGCTCCCCCCACCCCCACCCACTATCAAGACCCCAATTCTACTTTACAAATCTGGCTAGACCAGAGCATGTACATGGGTACAGATCAGCATTGGAAACGCAGGGAATCCAGAACAGATAAACCCCTCCAGACCAACAATGAGATTAATGATATCAGGAGGGTCAGGGGAAGGTTGGGGGAGATAGGGGCAACTGATCACAATGATCTCCATATAGTCCCCTACCAGGGGGACGGACAACAGAAAAGTGAGTGAAGAGAGACAGCGGTCAGTGTAAGACATGAAAAAATAATAAATTATCAGGGGTTCAGGAGGGAGGGAGGATGGGGGAGGGGGGAAATGAGGAGCTGATACCAAGGGCTCAAGTAGAACATATTTTGAGAATGATGAAGGCAACAAATGTACAAATGTGCTCGACACATGGATGGATGGATGAATTGTGATCAGAGTTGTATGAGCCTCCAATGAAATGATTTATTAAAAAGAAAAACAGAAAGAAAAATGGAATTCAAAGATAATGGAATTTTCCCTGGAACTCTTCAAAGCCCCCTCACATCAAATGGCCCCCTGAGAGTGTGTTGTCAAGTTGGATCCGACGCAGAGAAGCCCGTCCATGGCCATGGCACGAGACGTGGTCCGGCCTGCGCCATGTGTCCTGTCTGAGTCCAGTGCTGCAGCCGCCGCATCCATCCATCTCCTCGAGGCCCTTCCCCTCAACATGACCACACATGGTACCTTATTCCAGGGACTGGTCTTGCCGGATTTCAGATAGCTTTGTTTGTTCTGCTGGCGGCCCGTGGTATGGTTAATATTTGTCTCCAGCACCCTCGCCCACGCCTGGTCTTTCTTATCTCTGTCCAGCTTCTGCACATGCACAAGGGGCTGGAAAAGACCGTGGCTTGGACCAGGCGCAGCTTCATCCTCAAAGTGACAGCCCTTTAACGAGAGAGAGACAGAGAGAGAGAGAGAGAGAGAGAGAGAGAGAGAGAGAGAGAGAGAGAGAGAGAGAGAGAGAGAGATCTTTTGCTACGGGTTTGCTGTCTGGGCTGCTGTATCCCGGGACGCAGATCGTGGAGCCCGGGGAAGGGAGAGTCCTTGCCAGGTTCAGTTTCTCTCTGTGTAGCAGGATGGGCTTGGTGAAATCCAAAGACTTAGTGAAGTCAGGAAGGCCTGAAGGCTGGCCAGAGCAGGGCTCCTCAGAAGCCAGCCAGGGCTGCGCCAGGGGGCACATGGGGAGCACAGGGCGGGCTGAGGCTGGTTCTCCGGCTGAGGTTTAAAGGGAGATCCCTGGGGCTGGAGGTCAGTCGGGGATGGGTTGGGGGGGCATGGGTGGTAAGGGAGCAGCAGCACTGGGGTATCCCCTCTCCGTGCCCCAATCTCCCCCACCCTGCACCCCCCTATGGAAATGGCTGAGTGGGTGGCTCATCTCCTCTGCTCTCTCTATCAGTTGTCCCCCCTTTCCCTGCCTCCTGGGAGGCAGAGACGGAGTGGGGAACAGAGGGGGGTCCCTGGTTCTCTCTTTGGAGACTGTAAATATTTTATCTCACCATCTCTGCTGCTGGAAATTGCTGCTTTTAACACACCTTTTCTCCCCCGTTTGCTTGATCCACACGAATGCTGGAGCCATTCTGTGCCCGCCATCCGGTCTGTCGCTTCTGCTTGTGCCCAGAGTCCCCTCCAAAAACTCTAATTGCTTTTAAGCTGCGAGAGTTGGCAAGAGCAATTTTCTTTACATTATGGGAAGGAGGTGGGGGGGGGGGAGAGGAAATCCACTGTGTTTTCTTCTTCCTTTTTTTTCTCTTCCCGATGCTAACCTTTCGTTTTCAGTCTCCCTCACTGGAGAAAGAGGGAAGGGGGTGGTGTTCGGCAGGAAGACAAGGGGCAGCTGTAGACAGAGCACGCGGTGGCCTCTGGGCTTCAGTGGCCCCACTGGCAAAGCCATCCGGTGCCCCTTCTGCCCTCACTTGGCAGACTTTTCCTGAGGACATCCCCTGGGGTGACCTGAGGCCAAGGACCCCCTCCCCGGAGTGCTACTGAGTGCCCTGTGTCTAGCTCGGAGCCTGACACATAGTAGGTGTTCTGTTAACAGGGATGATTGCATGAATTGCTCTGCCAGATGCTTCGCGGCTGGGCGCCGCACCGGCATGGAGCGAATCAGGTGCAGCAGCGGCCCACGAGAGCTCTTGGATTGGGGGGGTGGGCACCGCAGGGACACAGCGAAGGATGAGCAGGGCACCGGCCAGGTCTGCATGAAGCCTTGGGCTCTGGGGCTGCACCTTGAGGAGGCGGGAAAGAGTGAGCGGAGGAATTCCAGACCGGAAGCAGCCCAGGCAAAGGCAGAGAGGGGGGCAAGGGAGGCAAGCTCTGGAGCTCTGGAGGGAGGCTGATGAGGCTGGGCGGCCCAGGTGGGCTGCTGGGGGGAGCTTTGTCCTGAAGGTGGCCCCCCCAGGGAAGGCAATGGGGCGGGAGGGAGTCACCTTGGGGATGATGAGGGAAAGGGGTGCTGACTGGGAGGCTGGTCCAGGCTAGACTAGGGGGTGGGAGGGAGAATGATAGTGTGGATTGAAAAGTAATTAATTTTATTTTGTTGTTGTTGAGAATGTATTCAGTCGAATGCATACCAGGGCAACCGCTTCTGCAGGGGCCGCCCAGCGAGCTCGTTGGCGTTCTCTGAGCCATGCAACCATGCTGCCACCCTTTTCTGAGCTGTGCCCCCCACGAACGTCAACTCCAAACCAGAACCGGCCTCACTGCCATTGAGTTGTGAGGTAGTTTATGGTGCCAACCTGGCCGATAAACACATGTGGGGTTAATTGAAGGGCGGAGGGATAAATGGCTCGGTGAGCCTCGCCTTTCTAGTTCTTGGGCCTCTTGCTTTCTGAGGGTTGGGCCAGGATGTAGCTGCCTTAGCCAGTTCCTGCTTCAGCTGGCAAGGCTCACTTTCTGCAAGACATTCCCGTGGAGAAGCCACATGGACCTACCCCGATGCAGCCCTGGGTGCTGCAGCAGCCATGTGGAGACCCCTGCCAGCGCTGAGATGTTTACACGTTCACTGACTCGGTTTTCCTCCTGCAGTCGGCATTGTTTCACCTGTTCTGTGAGATGAAGGAGGACTTTGTGGGTTGGTGTTGATCATATGGGTTAATGTTGGACTTGTGGGCTTGGGCAGCACTGGGTTGGGATGTTTTCTTGATGCGCACTTAACCTTTATAGAAAACTCTCTCTGATACATGAGTTTCTGTGGATTTGTTTCTCTAAAGTACTCAGACTAATACAAGTCGAGACCACCCTACAGGGGAGGGTGAACCGCCCATGAGTTTCTGAGACTGCAACTCTTTATGGGAGTGGAAAGTCCCACCTTTCTCCCTCGGAGTGGCAGTTGGTTTCCAACTGCTGACCTTGAGGGAAGCAGCCCAGCTGGTCACCACGACGACACCAGACTGCTCACATACTAACCCTCTGCCTCCCAAAACCCAACCCCAACCCATCATGGGTTCTAACTCGCAGCGACCCACTGTAGGATCCGTCTTAGCGCAATGGCTGGGCTTGACCTACAGACCTTGTGGCTAGCAGTCCACCGCCTAACCCACAGCGCCACCAGAGCCACCCCCACCCCCCCACCCCCAGCTCCCTGTGTAATCTTTTGAGTTGCTATTGCTAGTTTGACCCTAGAGAGAGTGGCAGTGTGAACTGGTGACAGGACAGGGTTGGATTCCCTCACCTGTCTGTGCTGAGGTGAGAGGTGTCCCCCGTCTGCCCTAAGCCCTGGGGCCGCTGCTGCTCACCAGGTCAGCCAGATGTGCTTTGCTCCTGGAACTTACGGTGGACCGCTCTTGAGAGCTTAGAAAGCCTGCTTACCCCATAAACGGAGGCGAGCAGAGCGGGCCGAGCAAGCCAGGGTTGTCCCAGGTCCTGCAGGCGGGAAGAGATGTTGCGGGGATTCGAACCCAGACCCTGGGGCCCTGAGCCTGGCTGCCCCCACAGCCTCTGCACAGCCTCCTCAGTCCTCCCTCGTCTCCTCCCCTGCTGAACCCTGTGCTCCTTCCCTGTTTGCGGAGCGTGTGGGGCTTTTCAAAAGCATTAATGATAGAAAATAAATTGGAATCGGAGAGGAATCATCGCTGGGCATTCTCGGAGGGCCGCCTCTGCCCTGGTGTCTCTCAGCCATATTGAAGCCGGCAGCCAGACCGGAATATGAATGAGTCTGGGGCCGGCATTGCCTTCACTCTGTCAGGGGGCCCTCCCCGGCCAGATGGCCCTCACCGGCAGCAAAGCTGTTTGCAATGAGGCCTCAGTGGCTGCCGGGCACCACCGGCCAGGACTGATTTCTCTGGGATGGAGTCACAGTTCATGGCCAGGGAGGAGGGGCAGAGGGGGCCTTGGGCCCTGGGCCTGCGGGAGACCCAGCCCTCCACGGCTCTCAGGTTCAGGGTGTTGGGGAGACAGGGGAAGCTTCTGAACCTCCTGGTGCCTCTCTGGGGCATCGTAGACTGCCCTGCCTGTCTGGGATATGTTTCTGTGGACACACCTCTCCTGGGTGAACTTGATCCTCATGGCTGGCCTCCTCCGGGAAGCCTTCCCTGATTACTACCCAGCTCCTGTGGCTTTTCACGCAGGGGCTGCAAATTGGGGGCTTAAACAGATGGTAGGTAATGAGTAGGGGCAGGCTGGGTGTGAGGCAATAGAGAGAGGTGGGGAATGGGGTGATGCTGAACTCCAGGCGCCACCAGTCTGGGCCCCAGGCCACAGGCACTTTCCCACACAGCTTCGCTGAAATGGCACGCGCTGCTCAGGCCTCACCATCTAGTGCTGCCGAAACAGGAGCACCACACTGCATGGCTTCAGCAGACAGGAATTTATTTCTCAGGGTTTGGTCTAAGTCCAGGTTGCTGTGTGGGCAGTAACGGCAGTAATGGGCCGTCGTTGGGCTGCCACCCATAAGGCCTGCAGTTTGAAACCACCAGCCTGCTCTGTGGGGGAAAGACAGCTAGAGTTTGGGAAACCCACAGGGGCAGTTCTAGCCTGCCCTGTAGGGTCACTGGGTCGGAATCCACTCGATGGCAGTGGGTCTGTTTGCTTTGGGTGTGGTTTCCAGGGAAGGCTTCTCTGTCTCTTAAGGAAGGTCCTTGTCTCTTTGGGCTTCTGCCCCTGAGCAATATTCCGGTGGCACCAGGCAGCTATCTGCCCCTACCTACGCTCTGCTGGCATGCACGGTCTCTTTTATTGGGAACAAGCCATGGATTCAAGACATACCCGATGCTAATCCTGCCTCATTAACATAACACCCACAGCCCACCTCCCAATGGGTTATAACCACAGACAGAGAGGTGAGGATGTTTAAAGCTTAGTTTTTGAGGGGTGGGGGGGGCATCTTTCATTCACAACCATGCTTTACAACCACAGCCCTTATGTGGGAACCAGCAGGGGACTCCCCAGGGGCAGACCCTGATCTCTGTCACTACAGCCTGTCTTCCCCAGGGCAGGCCCAGCTAGGCATGGGCTGGGCGCCTGGGCAGGCTTCTCCTAAAGCGGCAGAGGCTTTGGGACCTGGGGAATGACTCCTGCTTAGAGAGGGGGAGACTGAGTCCCAGAGAGGGGGAGATGGAAAGGGCCCCTTTGAACAGACTGTACATCCGATCCTGCTATCCTCCCAGCAGAACTGACCCCGAACCAAGCCCGTTGCCCTTGAGTTGGTTTGACTCAGAGTGACCCCTTGTGCTTGTTCCTCAGGGGAACTGTGCTCCATGGGGCTTCTTGGCTCTAATATTTATGCCGGCTGAGCGCCAGGCCTTTCTGCTGCAGCTTTAGGTGAATGGGGGAATACCCACAAGGATCGCACAGTAGCTTTTGGAGGGTGGTCTTTGCATCCTGGTTTCAGAGAGGAGGTAACCAAGACTCAGGGTAGTCTGACCCAGGGCGGGATCGGGGGTACTGGGCATGCACGGGGTTACCCGAGGGGTGGGCAGGAGACCTAGGCTCTTCACCCAGATCTTTTACCAGCTGCCCATGTGACCTAGGGCAGAGGGATCACTCCATGCCTCAGTTTCTCAGGCCAGGCCCAGGGAGACTCCTGGAAGGGTCAGAGGGGCTAGGGCTCCATGCGGCTGGCCTTGGCCTGGCTGTCTGCCTCCCTCAGTGCCCACCCAGTCCCCGGGCTCCTTGAGCCCTGCTCATTCTCCTCTCTTGTACCTTTCGGGGTTACTGTTTCTACAGTGACTGGGGCCCACGAGGGAGCTGGGGCTCTGCAGGCCCAGTGAGCAGTGCCCAATGGCTGGCCACCTTCTCCTCACCACACTGTCCCCAGCGGAGCAGGTGGGGAGCGGGCTGAGGGACGAGGGACCGGGCCAATGCCAGGTGGGCAGACAGCCCAGACGCAGAGCTGCATGCTCAGCCCTACCAACTGCCCGGAGCCAGGGCTCTGCAGAGTCCGGCACACTCCAAATGGGCTCATGGGGCCCCCCTGGCTTCCCTGGGGCTGTAGGTGGGGAGATCAAGGCCTGGAGAGTCTGAGGAGACTTAGCGTTCCCAGCGGTTCCTTCTGTCCTTTGTCCCATTCAGGGCACATGCTCACCCTCCCTCCCTGTGACCTACCAAGCAATCCAGTGACCCTTGGACAGCCATTCCCACGGCCCTAGTGGTCCCCAGGGGTCCTGCTTGAGATCTGGGGCTACAGGATCTGTACTTGCCTCTGCCCCACATAACACCCACTCCCAATATGCAGGCCTCTTCTCTCTGGGGTGGGCCAGCCCGACTCTGGGCCTGCTCAGTGGCTACAAATTTTTTTGGCCCCAAGCCTCTGGGAATCAGCTGAACACTACGACTGTAGACCTGAAACATAGAAATTCATGTGTATAAGAAAGAACTTTATACAAGAGCAATTGTATATTGAGAAAACATCCCAGCCTCATCCAGATCAAATCCATAAGTCCGATATTAGCCCATATGTCCAATACCAATCGATATCCTCTTCAGACTCACGACATGCATTCAATGATGCCGAATGCAGGAAGATCACAGGCCAGTGGGTGGGAAGTCTTGTGGACCCAGTGGCGGTGGAAGCATCTCAGTGCTGGTGTGGGTCTCCACGTGGCTCCAGGGCTCTAGCGCAGCTCCATGTGTCTTATCATCAGGAATACAAAGGAGAGAGTGTGGGTCTGGCCTCCAGCGAGCTCTTTATCTCCGTGGAGCCTCCAAATGAGGTCATCAGGCTGCAACCTGATTGGCAGTCTAAACTCCACCCCTTCTCAAATTGACACCAGATTACTTAACTACCGCAGGTACTGCCCCCCTCCCCAGCCAAATATCTCGACATCTACAGCCCAGGAAGTTTCAGCCCCCATAAACCTCCTGAGGCCCTTCTCCCTGGGGACCTCAGAGAGGAACTCCTGTTTTGATCGTTCTTCAGGTGACATGGCCAAGATCACCTGTCATGCTGAGTCAGGAGAGGAAGCTGGGTGTCCCAGCCCCCAGCCTTATGAAGGTCCCACTGTGTCTGGCGTGGGGCCCAGGGGTGTGGTAATTCATTCATTCATTTATTCATTCCACAAGCCTCAGTTCTTGGTGCCTCCTCCACCCCAAACCCTGGGCTGGGCTCTGCAGTGGTGGGTGGATCCCAACTAGACCCACCAACTTCCCCTAGGGAAACAGTCACATCTGGGTAGGGCGGAAGCAAGGGCTGGCTAGGGATGTCAGAGAAACACCCACCCAGACCTGCAGGGAGCGGTGGAGAAGGCTGAGTCAGGGGCTGCTGTCAGTGTAAGCCAGGGACACCAGGAACTGATGGGGAGGGAACAGCTGGCAGAGGCTGCCAAGCTCAGGAAGGTAAGTGTGTCGGGGAATGCTGGGGTCAGGAGCGAGGCTGTGGTCCAGTGAGGGGCAGGTCTCGGCCCTGGTGGGCCTGGTGAGGTGGGTGGGCATGCATAGGAAGGAGCCGTAGAAGGTGGTGGAGCAGGCAGCGACGTGGGGGGCTATGGTGTGGACTGCGCCCTGTGCCTGCTGCAGGTGGAGCGGGGCTGGTAGAGAGGGAGACCAGGTGCCACAGGCAGCACCGGGAGTCTGCTGGCTCTCTCCTGTCCCGCTTCAGTGGGCCTCGCTGGGCCTCCTGCAGTGAGGCATTAGCTTTACAAACAAAGGCTTAAGGGAGGGGAAGCTTGGGGGGCTGGCGGAGGCTGCTTCTGGGCAGTGTTCTCCTATTCCATTCGGGGACTTCCCTGGACTGGCCTGATCCCTGGGGACAGTCTGCAGACCTGGCAGGATCAGGGGGGCTGGCTTTGAGAGAGTCACCTGCACCTGCCCTCTCCACAGGCCTGTTGGCTGCACACATGCGCGCGCACACACACACACGCCCCTGGGAACCCACACACCCTCCACGGTCCCTCTGCAGACCTGCCACACACCTGCACACATCAGTCACAGCTCTGTGTGCCCCCCAACCCGAGTGCATTAAGAGAGACACGCCTTGCTGCTTCCCTATCTCTCCTCCCCCTCTTTCCTCCCATTTCCACCAGAGCCTGTTAGCTTCCAGAGCCCAGTCCCCTCTCCCTGGGGTTATCTGCAAAGGCTTGACCCATGTTTCAGTCACTCCCAGGCTTCCCCCAGACAGTACCCAGAAAACCTGGGACCTCAGTTCAGGAAGGGCTGGATCATTGCCCGAGGGTCAGAGGCCCTGGTTTGGGCCCCAGCCAGTCTGCATCAGCCTCCGTGGGATCCCGGACAAAGGTCTTTCTTCTGGCCTTGGTTTGGGGGCCCCCTAGTCTCCAGGCTGGTCTGGAGCTGTGGCATGCCTGGCAGGGGCCTGGGGGGTAGGCGCGGGGGTTCTGGTTAGGTGGGTGGGTGCTGGCCTCGACCCCTTTCACCCAGAACATTCCTGCTTAGATTGCATTGGAGTCTACTGGGGTTGTGTGTGTGTGTTTGATTACAAAAGGAAACCCAACATACATTTGTGGGTCAGGGGGAATCATGAAAGCCCCCACCCATCATCGGGGATCCCTGTGGCATTGTCTACCAGCCTACTGGGGCTTACCCCAACACATTGCTATTTATAGAAATGGGTACATTCAGCAATAGTGGTCTACCATTGGATTCCTCCCCCTCTCCCCCCGATTGTTTTACGCTGTGGGCCTCTCTCTGTGGAAAGGCCGGAGAGCTGAATTTAAGCGGACAGTCCCCTATTGACAGACGGCAGACCGCTTCTCATTCCTTTTGTCCTCTTTCCGCCGACGCCCATCTGAGCACCCTGGAATATTTATAGGTGAGTTTGGTGCTATGACTTCTGCAGGATAGGTGCCTGGAAGTGGGATTATGAGGTGGGAGAGTGGGTGTTTAAAACGTTAATCAGTACTGCCAAATTACCCTTCCAGAGGTTGCGCCAGCCCTCCCTCCCTCCACCAGCCCTGAGTGCTCCTTTCCCTGCATCCTTGCCAGCACTGAATGTTACCTGTCATTTTGTTCACCCCACCCCAGTCTGATGGGCGGAAAGGGGTGTCTTTTGCATTCCCCCGTGGCTTGTGAGCGAGATCAGCTTTTCCTGTGTTTATTCGCCAATGTAGCTCTTCCTCTGCGGGTTTCCGACTCACTGCCAATTTTTCTCTTCTTCGGTCTTCTCTTGCTTATTGATTTGTTAGAGGTTCTTTGTATATGAGCCATACTCCTTTCTTTCTCCCCTCCCAGCGTCTCGCTTGGGTTTGCAACTCTTTCGGTGATTTCCTTCGTTTGCCGTGCAGATGTTGCACATGTCCATGCTGGTGGACGTGTCGAGGGTTCGTGTTATGGTGTCTGGATCGAATGTCTGGCGTCCGAAGGCTTCCCCCATCGCATCAGGCTTCATTTCAAATAAGCCTCTTGTTTCTGAGGAATCTCTGGAAGGTCCTGGTTTGTGGGCGACTCCCCAGCTGTGTGCGTAGTGTCGGCTTCTCTTGGCAGCTGCAGCGCGGAGGCGGGGAGAACGAGGTGGCCGCTGCCTGTCTGCCCATCTCTATCTCTCTGCCCCCTCCCTCTGCCTCGTCCATCACTGTGTCTCTGAGCCTCGGCCTCTCCTATGCTTGGCCCTACTTCTCCATCTGCTGTGACTATTTTGGCCCCTGGCTGATTGATTTCCCATCGTCGTGGCTGCCCGAGTGTTGCCGTGCTGGTCCTGACTCATGGCGATGCTTGGTGACTATTGGTCCCAAAGATTGGCAGCAATCTTCACGGAAGTCGATCGGCAGCCTTTCGCCCCTGGAGTCCCTGGGTGGGTTTGAACCCCTAACCTTTTGAAGAGCAGCTGGGTGCTGACCTGTTGGCCACCAAGCTTCCTTAGGTTTCCCATCAAACCCCAACCCAATTCACAGCCCCGAGTAGATTCTGACTCACTGCCACCCTACAGAACCAGGCAGGGCTGACCCTGGGGTCCCCGAGACAGCAACTCTTTACAGGAGGAGGGAGCCTCATCTTTCTCCTGCAGAGCAGCGGGTGGTTTAGAACTGCTGACTTCGAGGTTAGCAGCCCAGGCTGTAACCATTACCCCACCAGGTTACCTCCTGGTTTCCCATCGGGTGGTGGAAATTAAGGACGGGAGATGGCAGTGGTGGCAGCCCCCGAGGGATTGCCCCCCTCTGCACCCACCAGCCTCGCCCTACATCATGCCGCCTGCAGGGCAGGGACTGGCTTAGCTCTCTCAGGAAATCTTCCTGTTGGCAACCTGAGGGTGGGCACCCAGTCAATTCAAGTTCCTCTTCCACCAGGAAGCCTTCCCAGCACGCCTAGAGCCCGGGCTTCCTTCCTGCCCTCCCTCCCTTCCCGGCCCCGCAGCCCCACTGCCTCTCCTTCCTTCTCAGCACAGGGTGCACCTGGCCGCCTCTTAGGCTTCCCGCTTCCACTTGCGTCCAGTGGACCCTGGAGGTCTGGCCCCTGTGGGTCACAGCAGAGCTGGAGGGTCTTCCCAGAACCAGGCCAAGTTCTGGGAGACTCCTGTCTTATACTCTCAGCCCGCTGCTTCCCCCCTCCCACCACCACTAACCCGGACCAAACACTGGACAAAAGTGCCACCCTGTGATGAAGACATGGGGCACGTGGTCTCTGCCCCACCGTGGGCTGGCTCCAGAGCCTGGCCCAGGGGAGGTGCCAGGAAAGGGAGGATGGAGGAGGAGGGGGAGGAGGGGAAGACGGGACTAACCTCTGGAGCCCCCGTGCTGTGCAAGGCAGGTTCTTCAAGCCCCTTGTTTCTGAGGGTGTTACATCCTGAAGGTAAGGGCCCCATGTGAGCTTGACATTGCTCCACTGGCCGGGTGGGGGATCACAGTAGGAGCCCTGGTGGCATAGTGGCTACACGTAAGTTTGCTAACCACAAGGTCAGCAGTTCAAAACCACCAGCCACTCCATGGGAGAAAGATGGGGCTTTCTACTCCTGTAAAGAGTGAGTCTTGGGAACCTGCAGGAACCTGCTATCCTCTCCTATAGGGCCGCTGTGAGTTGGAATTGACTCGATGGCAGTGAGTTTGGTTTGTTGGGTGTTTTGGCTGGGGTGGGGTGGGGCTCGCAGCACAGTGGGCGACAAGGGACCTTAGGTTGAGGGAGCAGTGGGAGGCCAGTCAGGGAACCCTGATACGCTTTGAAAGCCTTATTGGAGATACAGCCTGAGGCTCTAGCTCACCTTCCTGGGCTCCCCTAGCACAGCTGCCCCAGCTCCTCCCTCTGCCCGCCGTGGCCTGTCCCCTCCTGAGAGAAACTGCGAGTCCCTCTCCTAGTCACAAGCACACAGTCACTCCCTGCCATCGAGTGGATGCCGGCTCATGGCGCCCCTGTAGGGCAGGGCAGACGTGCCCCCTGTGAGTTTCTGAGATTATGACTGTTTATAGGAGTAGAAGGCCTCCTCTTTCTTCCACCAAGCACATAGTAGGCACTTACAAAAGGGCAATTGAATGGATGAATGAATGAATGACTGAATGAATGAGTGAATGAGGGAGTGAAAAGCTCTAGGCAAGAGGAGACCAGACTTCCAGGCTTGATGTTTCAGCTGCCTTGCGGATTGACACCAGCCTCTCACTGGGCCTCTGTGTCCTCGTCTGCACAGTGGGTGTGCTCCTCCCAGGCTCTGTGCTGCTGTGCCCCTGTTGCCCAGAGGAAGCACACGCGTGACACTCACGTCCCCTGCGGTCACTGCCTGGGTGCCAGCCCCGTAGAGCGCCGGCCTCGAGCAGCAGGATCCTCGAGAGGCTGTTGCCTGGGCAGCCCCACACTCCCTGGAGCTTGTGTTAATTCTGCGGAACACACACGGGCGTTTGATGCTCGGAGCTCCCTCAGGTGCAGCTGCGCACGTGAGGTGCCAACAGGGCAGGCGGGAGACACCCACCCCTGCTGTGACTTCTTGGCAGCCGGCCCTGCAGCTGGGATTTCGAGGCCTTCCTGGGACGCCACGCATAGGCAGCCCAGTGCCCCCGAGAACTCCCTTGCTCCCGCCGATGGTTCCTCTCTGCCCCGAATCATTGGCATGCTCAACCTGTGTCCCATTTCCATAGCAACCCCTTGGGGCAACACTGAGGGCAGCGAGAGCCTCAAAAAGATTTTGGGGGCAGGAGCATGAGGCCATTCATTGTCTGGGAGCATGGCAGCTGGGGGCCTGCAGCTGTGCTTTGGGGACTGTGTCTCTGCTAGCTCAGGTGGAACCGGGCTCAGGGCTGCCAGCCCGGTGGTCTGGAAGCCTGCCAGAACCAGGGCCGGCTGTGCTGGTCTGGACCTGGCTGGCTTGTGCCAGACTATGGAAGACACTTTTGTCTGACAGGGCTTGGCATGGGGGCCCAGGTCTGAGGAACTGCCCAGGCCCTGGCTACCACTCTGACCCAGGTTGGCACCACTAGGCCTTGCTGGCTCTCAGGAGCAGTAGTCAATGGGAGGCATGCCCCAGGGCCAGCTGGCCACAGGGCCCCACGTTGGGCTGGGCAGATTCCTTCTTCTCTGTGTCCATATGGTGTCCTGGCCCTGTTATCAGGGTGGAAAAGCCAAGGTGGACTCTAGAACCTGCCCAGTGCCCATTTCCCTGCCTCTTTGTAGAAGACCCTTGCTCCCAGGATCCCTCCATCATCCCACGTGGCCCCAAATCCTACCATTAGCTTTATTCACAACATGGCAACCATCTTCCAAGTCTTGTCCATCCTTCCATCCTTCAACGCACCCACCCCCACCCTTCCATCACCATCCGCCACCCCTCCAGGCATCCATCCCCTATCTCTCCAGATATCCACCCCCCACCCCTCCATTCACCCATCCTACTCTTCCATCCCCCATCCCTCCAGGCACCCATCCCCCACCCCTCTAGGTACCCATCCCACCCTTCCACCCCCCACCCCCATCATCCACTGTGCTAGTCTGGGTTGACGAGCAAATCAAATTCATAGATACTCGTGTGTGAGAGCTTTATATCAAAGAGTAATTGTCTATCAAGAAAACATCCCAGATAAAGTCCGTAAGTCTGCTATTAGGCCATATGTCTGATACTAGTCCATACATTCCTCTTCAGACTCATGCAGCACATGCAGTGATGCTGAGTTCAGGAAGATTGCAGGCTGGTGGGTGGAAAGTCTGGTGGATCCAATGCCGGTGGCAGCATCTCAGCACTGGTTCCTCCAGCTCTCTGAGCGTCTCAACAGCAGGAAAATAAAGCAGAGAGAGCATGTGGCCCACCTCCAGGTTGAAAGAGAGGAAGTTCCCAGAATCCTCATGAGAAGGCCACGCCCGCAAGGAGGCATCACCAGGCTATGTATGACCTGATGGGTGGGCTAGACTCCACCCCTAGACCTATTTATCAAGTCGGCATGAAATTATGTGACTACCACATCCACTCTTCCATCACCTTCCTCTCCATGTCCCCATCACCCACCCTTCCATCACCCAAGCATCCGCCCATTCATCCATCCCTCCCTCCCTTCTAAAAGGCCCTGCCAAGAGCCCCATGGTCCTAGGCCTGTGCTGGGCAGGATCATGGAATCCCGGGAGAAAGGAGGCCCTGACTGGACCCTCCAGGGAAAGCAGGAGCTGCCAACCCTGTGCCCGCTGCTGGTAGCCAGGTGCTGATCAGATGCTGCTTCCAGCATCCCTCTGCACCATGACACTGGCAGTCACCCTGGACACCGCTGCGCCTGTACTTTCTTTACCCGCTGTTCTCACATCGATCCACAGTGCGCCCCCAGCTGCACACCGATGAGCTCACCCATGCAGGTGCCAGTCACAGTTTCTGTGTGGTGTCCAGGAAAACAAGCACCTGACTGGGGAATAAAAACGCGTGTCCATGTGCCACCTGATATCCCTTGCCCCTTCCTTCCCCCACGGGTGTATTGCTCACACTTGGAGAAACACAGGCCCGACTGGTTTCTCAGCAAGGGGCTCACTTCCTTGAGAGGCGGAGGGGCCAGTGTGTGCTCGAGGCCACACCGCCAGGAAGTAGGAGAATGGTGTGTCCACCTGTGTGCTTGTCCTAATGGCCTGAGCTTTGTCCTCTGCCTCGTTGAGGGAGGCCTGAGGCACAGGACTCAGTTGGGCCATGAAGGAGGCTGGGGTCAGCCTAAGTGGAAGGAGTGGGGAAACCATTCCTAGAGGAGAGAGCAGTGGGTACCAAAGCGAGGAGATGGGGAGTCTCGGCCATATGGCGGCAGGGCAGAGCCAGGCTTGGCTAGGAGTGCTAGGGGAGTAGTCCAGATAGAAGGCACTGCACGTGCAAAGGCCCTGAGGCAAGCACACACCGGGTGTGTTCACGGGTGCAGCCGAGTGTGTGTGTCTCTGTGTGTGGTTGCTGGTGTAGTGCAGGAGACTGTAAGGACCAGAGGCCTTCAGGCTTGGCAAGGACCGTGACTTTGCCCCCAGTGTCTTCCAAGCTCACAGGGAGGGAGGGCTTCCGGGTTTGGTCCAGAGTTGCCCTTAGAGAATGTTGGATGAATGGCTAAACCAAGAGAGGCTGGGGGTGCGCGGGAGTAGGTGGGTTGGTGGGAGCTGCCGGGTCCTGGAGAAGCAGGATGCTGAGGGAATGGTGTCCTGAGACTGCCGCCATCGCTTCTCAGGGCTGGCCAGGAAGACGGGAAGTCACCAGTGGAGGGAGAAATTCCTGTATTCCTTCTCTCTCGCTGTCCTCCCAGCGATCCTGGCAGAGCGGAGGGGCGCAGAGGCTTGACTTTCTTAAGGCCCGGTGTCGGTCTGGGAGGGAGTGTACATTTAAACCCTGCCCTGCCCGCGCCCAGAGACCTGGCAGTCCCCAGAGCCCAGAGTTGTGGTGTAGTGACATGTGGCTGTGCACTGCGAGAGAGCCCGTGTGTGTGAACATGTGTGTGTGTGTGTGCAGGCAGGTGAATGAGCACACGTGTGTGTAAGACGGTATGTTCCAGTGTGAGAGCACATGGGTGTGAGCAGGTGTATGAACACATGCGTGTGTGTGCATGCGGATGAATGAGCACCCGTGTGTAAGTGTGAGAGAGCAGGTGTGTGTGAACATGTGTGTGTGTGCAGGCAGGTGAATGAGCACACGTGTGTGTAAGACGGTATGTTCCAGTGTGAGAGCACATGGGTGTGAGCAGGTGTATGAACACATGCGTGTGTGTGCATGCGGATGAATGAGCACCCGTGTGTAAGATTGCGTGTGTAAGTGTGAGAGAGCAGGTGTGTGTGAGCAGATGGGTGAACATGCGTGTGCGAGATTGTGTGTTCCAGTGTGGGAGAGCACTGCGTGAGCAGGTGTATGAGCACGTGTGAGTGGTGACGTGTGAGCGTGTCAGTGACAGCACATGTGCAGGTGTGGAGACGTGTTGGTGTGTGAGTCGGTTGAGTGAGAGCCTGTGTGTGTGGCTGTGTTGGTGAGTGTGCGGTGTAAAGTATTCATTGTCCAGCAAGCCCCCCACAGCCCCCTCTCGTGCTGTTCTGCTCACCTCCCCTTTCTCCCCACAGCCTCCTGTGCCCACCGGCCCCCAGGCCCCCAGTGCCTGTGAGCCACCCAACCAGCCAGAGGTAAGAAGCTCGCGGGGCTCCTGAGAGAGGGGTGGACTTGGGCCCTGAGGAGTGGACATGGGATGGGGCTCTTGCTATTGGAAGATGGATGGAGGCTGTCAGAAGTCGCCTCAGGGCACTCTTTCTGGCGGTCTTGTCACCTCCCTCCCCACACGTGTCGGGCAGGAAGCCCAGGGGCTCGATCGGGTGGTGCTGCTGCCTTGGCGAGCCCTTGCTGAGATGGGTTTGGGCCACTGGCACCGAAACCAAGGGCTTTCATCCGAGAGATGAGGCTTCCTGGCAGGGATGGGTAAAGGGCCCTGGGTGGCGTGGGGGACTGACGGACGGGCTCTGACCTCGGTGCTGTCACATTGTTACCAACTGTGTGCGTGACTCCAGGTCAGGAGGGAGCAGGAACGTGCGGATGGAGACAGTCAGGGTCCAAGAAGCTGTCAAGAAGCTGGCATTGGTGCCAACGTGTGGAGCAGCACAGGGCTCCATGCCAGAGTCAGTGTGTGCATGGTGTGCGAGTACACTCGTGTGTGTGAGACAGGCCTACAGCCAGGTGACCTTGGCTCTGTGTGAACTGCCAGATGGCCTTTTGGCTCTATCATGAGGAGCAGGACCCCCAGAATGTGGGAGGTGACAAGCCCTCCCACTCTGTGACCACTGGGAGGGGATGTACACGCTGCAGCATGTGCAGAAGCGGCAGGAGACGAAGGAGGGGCCCTGGGTTTGACCCTTGCCTTGCTGTGTGACCTTGGATAAGATACCTCTTCCCCTCTGTCTGGGCCAGTCCCCTGTTCTCAAAAGGCCTCTGTGACCCGTGAGGGAGCAGCCAAGGGACTTTGCTCCCGGGAGGAGATGTGGGGCCAGGCTCTGAGCAGCAGGCTGGACTGGAATAGCATGGTCATTATTCAGAGGCAGAAGGCCCAGTGCTTGACAAGGGTGGGGTGAGGTTGGGGGGACAACCCTTCTTCTGAAGACGTGGTGGCAGGTGTAGCCAGCACCTCCTCCCGTTGGGCAGCCAGGGCGTATGGCAGGGGGTGGGCACCTGGTCTTCCCTCCTGGTGTCCTAGCCTAGGAGTTGAAGTCCAGCAATCTCCATCAGAATATTCTTGCTAATTAGTCAATCCTGTGTGGAATGTGCCGTTAATTAGCCTCTCCAGTTGAATATGTAATTGCTTTGGGGAAATGGGAAGACAGGCTTCGGTCAGGGTTGCCCTCCACACAGTCTGGGGAGGTGGGAGCCGGGAAGGGGCGGGGCTGAGCTAGTGAGCGGGAGGCCAAGGAGTGGTGTGAGCCCTGTGCCCACACTGGCTGGGAAGGCTACCTCTGCCACTTGTGCCCAAGTGGACAGCAGCACCCAAAGAGACATTGTTCCAGGGAGCGCCCCGCAGAGGGGGGACAGGAAGTCAAGGGGCAGTGCTAGTACAGAGAGGGTGGGGGGCATCTCTCACAGCGGGGATCTGGGGGACTTTCTTTTCTCAACCTTCTGTCTCTCGGGTATTCAAAGCCGCACGTGTGTTCGTTCGGTTAGAGAAAAAGGCAAGTGCTTGGGTGTTTCACTCGTCAGTCTTTTACAAACGAGGTATTTATGACATAATTGGCATTAAACTGTACTTATTGTTTCCCAACCTGCCTTTTGCACTTCATGCCAGACCAGGCTCATTTTCCCATCATTAAACAAGCTTCCGTACAGGGACTTTTAGTGGCTGTGTAATGCTCCAGCGGTGGGCGCCCCGTCTGGCATGTGGAGTCCCCTCTCCATTGCCCATTGTGATGACTGACTCTGTTTTGTCATCGTAAACGACGGGGATAACAGCTCTGTGCATTGGGGGCCCTGACGCAACATACAGACAGGCCTTGGGGCGGTGGGGGTGGGGGAGCCTCCACACAGGGACGGAGGAGGCAGGGAAGTTGAAGGGTGCGTGCTGCCGCCTGGGGTGCCTGCCACCTGACCGTGGGAGCTTTGGGGGCTGCCTTGTGGATGTGTGACCTTGGATAAGGTACCTCTTCCCCTCTGTCTGGGCCAGTCCCCTGTGCTTGAAAGGCCTCTGTGACCCGTGAGAGAGCAGCCGAGGGACTTTGCTCCCGGGAGGAGATGTGGGGCCAGGCTCTGAGCAGCAGGCTGGACCGGACCAAACTCTCAGCTTCTGCAGGAAGCTTCAGCTTGTCCTTGGCCCCTCCTGCCAGTTCCCACCCTTAGAACTCCCCTCCTCTTCCCTAGAACTCCTGTGGGGGGGATGGCCAGGGACGGGAGGACGTGTGGGCCAGGACAGGCGAGGCTGGGGGTCCCCAGCTGCCACAGCAAGACGAAGGGCGTTTGACTCAACTCTGAACCTCTGTCTCATGTGGGGGCCTGGAGGGTTCGGGCACAGGTGGTGGGGGGGCTGTGACCTCCTCCGGGAAGACTTCGCTGACCTCTCCCAGAGGCCTCCTCTCTCTGTCCCACACCCTAGGGTGAAGGTCCCTGAGGGGATTCGGCGCAGCCTAGCCTGATGGCCCCCTGAGACCCTGTGGCATGCCTAGGGTGCTGCATCCATGCTTGCGGGAGTCACCCGGCCACCCATCATTCGGGACCAGCTTATTGGACACCCACTCTGTGCCAGGCGCTCTCATGTGTCCCCAGCACCCTCGGGCGAGCACCTGAGGCCGGGCTGTGGCTCTTGAAAGCTCAGACCGCACAGGGGGGACCTTGAGACCACAACATCTATTTCCCTGCCTCGCTGTGCACCGTGGAGTTGATCCCGATGCATAGCAACCCTGAGTGCCAGCATCAAACTGCCCCACCGCCGACTTCCACGGAGCCCGTCCTTAGGGTCACAATTCGGAGGGCCTTGTCTCCTTTTGGCTCAAGACTCAGCGAGAGGAGCTTCCACATGCCGCGGTCTTTGGAGCTCAGCTGTCTCCCTCCCTCCCCCACCGGCCGCATCGGATGTCTGCATTCCTGGGTCACTGTAACGTGGGTAGGAGCGAAACCATGATTTCTTCTTTTTCGATGGATAGTTGGTGCCGCCGTTATGAATGCAATGAATAATTAATAGCAGAGAAACCCAGATAAGCACACTCACAATACAGTAAAGCCCGCCAACGCTGGAACGCGCGCGTGTAAGACAAGAGCCGTGTGCGAGAAGACAAGCGCACACGCTGTCCACTCACAGGGCGACGGAGGAGCATGGGACCGCGCGCCGTCGGAGATGCAGAGCGCGTGAGACCCGGATCGGCAAGGCTGCCTGCTGAGTCCCGGCTGCCTAGGGCTTCCCTGTAGGATGTGCGGAGGGAAGTAAGGTGGGGAAGGGTGCAGAGGAGCTGTTCTCTGCAGGGCGGCCAGGCCCAGGTTCTGGATAAGGGACCCTCAGCTGCTCCTCCTTGCCTGGTGGAGGTCCAAAGTCTTCCTCCGGTTACTCAAGGTCTTCCATGATCTCAGCTCACCTGCCTGCCTGGCCCCCTACCCTTTCCTTCTTGGTGCCCAGCAGCGTCCCCTGCACGCAGCGTCCCCTGCACGCAGCGTCCCCTGCACGCAGGCTCAGTCTCCCCACACACTTCCAACGAGAATGCGTTTCTTGCCCCCGAGCCAAATCCCATCACTTCTAGGACGTCTTCCCTGACTGCTCCCAGGTCTGTGTGCCGGCTGCCACCCCCACCTTCATCTCTGCCTGCCTCACCCTCATGTTTCTCACAGCTCTGCCCGCTGTCCCAGGCACCAATTGGAGTTCGGGCTGAATGCAGTCCCCTTCAAAAGGTAGCGCTGCCCTGGGACTGGGTGCCCATGCCGGGCTGTGCAGCAGGATCACCCAGAGATGTCGTTAAAGGGAGAGGACTCTTCTGGGGTCTGCTGAGACCTCCTGGTCCAGGGTTGCTGGGGGAACCCAGGAATATGACTAGCTAACAGACCTCCACAGTTCTGAGGTCAGCCAGGTTGGGTCCTAACCCAGCCTCGAGTTGTGGGAGTGCAGGGGATCCTGGGAGCCTGGCCTCTGACCTTTGCTTGCACATCTGCAGGGACAGGGACCTCCCTCTCCCTAGGGCATCCCAGTCCTTGGAGGCAGCTCAGACGTGGAGAAGCTCCGCCTTATGTTGCCAGGTGAGCAGAAACCTGCCTGTCTACAGCACGCAGGGATGGGTCTGGGAGCCACATGGGCAGGAGCCTGGTTTGGCACCTGAGTACTCTCTTTCCACCCTGAGGCCCTCTTGGGACCCGGCAGGTGGTTGGGATTCAGGTGATACCTGTGTCCTGCTGGATGGGGCACTGGCCGCCCTCCAGCTCTGCCTGTCGGGACCGGCCTCCGCTTGAGACGGACAGAGCCCACTGAGCATGAAGCCTTGGGAAGTGCACCCCCTCTTAGCCTCAACAGCCCCTCTGCCTGCCTCTGTGGGTCCCGAGCACCTCATAGCCTTCATCTCATCCCGGCGAGCGGGGGAAAAGACTCAAACCCCAAACTCACGGCCATCGGGTCGATGCTGGCTCCCAATAGCCCTACATATGGGGGTTCCTGAGCCTGAAAATCTTTCCAGGCATAGACAACCTCACTCCTTTTCCCCCCCGCCCCCACCCAGGGGCAACTGGTGGTTTGGTGGATTTGGACTGCAGACCTTGCGGTTAGCAGCCCAACGTGTAAGCCTCTACACGGCAGGGCTCCCTCAGCGAGGGCAGATAGCAGTTATCTCTGCTGCTTCTTCCAACAAGCACGGATGAAGAGCTTGCTCGGCACCAGGCCCGGAGGAAGAAGGCTTATTAACGACCTGAGAGAGCGGAGGGCTTGCAGCACTTGCCGATGAAGATCGTGGATTCTGACTTAATGTGAAGAAGACCAACATCCTCACGACAGGACCAAGAGGTGACACCGGGATAAATGGAGAAAAGGTTAATGTTGGCGAGGAGTTCATCTTGTTTGGATCCACAACCAATGTTCATGGAAGAAGCCGCCAAGAGGCCAGAATACATGTTGATTAGGTAAATTGGCTGCAAAAGGGCTTCTTTAGAGTATGGAGAAGCAGGGGCGGCACTTTGGGGACTGAGGTGCGCTGGGTGCAAACCACGGTGCTCTCCGCTGCCTCAAATGTATGTGAAAGGAGGACATAGACTAAGGAAGACCTACGGAGCCGTGGTGGTGTAGTGGAAATGCATCAGGCTGCCATCTGCATGGTCGGCAGTTCAAAACCAGCAGTAGGAGAAAGACTGGGCTTTCTGCTCCTTACTGTCTCGGAAACCCACCGTGAGTCAGTACTGACTTGATGGCAGTGAGCGGGTGAGAAGGACCAATGCATTGGAATTGTGCTGGAGGAGGATGTTAAAAGGACCGTGGACCGCTAAAGAATAAACCGACCTGTCTTGGAAGAAGTATGGCCAGGGGGTTCTTCTGAGACATCAGGCTTGGCCAAGGGGGAAGGTCAGTGAAAAAAGAGGAAGGCTCCCAAAGAGATGGATGGACCGAGTGGCTGTGTCCATGGGCTCAAGCACCGGGGCAATTGTGAGGCTGAGGCAGGGCTGGGCAGTGTCTCGTTCTTTTGTGGATCAGAACAGGCCTGGGTGGCACGTTGCTGTTGCTAGGAGAAAACCCATGTGTGGAGTGCAGGGGGGCTTCTCTGGCTGACCTGGCTGGAGAAAGGCCGGTCCAGCCCAGGTTCGTGGGTGACGAGACGCACCATTTCTCAAGGGGACCAGGCTTTTCATGACTTGAGGTATGCAAGCAGAGTCTCAAGGCCACCAGAAGCTATCCGGGATGTAGAGGGGATTCCTGCACTAGGGTGGGGACCAGGGCTCCTCTGGGGTCTGTGCCCACTCTGGGGTGTTAACTGGGACCAGGAGCAATGGACGAGGTGTGTGTGCCCAGTGATGTTCTAGGCCTGGGAGGGAGGAGGGGGGTCTCCCAGGCTCTGCCACCCCGTGGTTGAGTGACCAGGGGCAGCCGGGCCTGGAATTCCTAACTGTGAACTGGGTGTAATCCTGCCCACCTGATTTCTCACTTTCTCAAAGGTGAGACTCAGCAGGAAGTCGCTTTGTTTTATGCCATTTTTTTCTTTCTGTGAACATGGAGCGAGCGTGGCTGTGTGCCAGCTCCGGGCTGTTGCTAGGATGTAGGGGTGTGGGGGCCACAGCCCGGCAGGGGCAGGTGGCATCTTAGGGCAGCCCCCTCCAGTGCCAGACAGCTGGGGCCCAAGCTCAGATCTGCCACTTGCTAGCGGATGGTTTGAATGCAGGCAACTGGCATAGACTGTTTGGGCCTCAGTCTTGTCCTGGCCTCAGAAAACAGAATGATGCAGCAGCCACCTTGCGTGGATTCAACAGATGAACCCAGAGAAAGGACTCGGAGCAGGACCACCAAACCAAGCTCACAGCCATCGAGCGGATGCTGACTCTCAGCAACCCTAGAGGACAGAGTAGACCTGCCCCTGCAGGTTTCCGAGACTGTAACTATTTATGGGAGTAGAAAGCCTCCTCTTTCTCCTGAGGAGCGGCTGGTGGCTTTGAACCGATGACCTTTAGCTTAGTAGCCCAGCCCGTGAACACGACACCACTAGGGCTCCAGTGCTGGGTACATAGTAAATGCTCCACTAATAGAATTGATCCTATGTGATCAGCAGGAGCCCTGGTGGCAATACTGCGTGACGTGTCGGGCTCCTAAATGCATGGTCAGCAGTTCGAAATCCACCAGTTGCTCCGTGGGAGAAAGACGAGGCTTCCTGCCCTCCTAAAGATTTAGTCTCAGGAGCCCTGGTGATTCAGTGGTTGGACTGCGATCCACACGGCCGGCAGTTCAAAATCACCAGCAGCGCTGAGGAAGAACGGCTGGGCTTTCTACTCCTGTAACCAGTTACAGTCTCATAAACCCACCCGGGTTCTCTGTGAGTCAGCATTGACTCGATGGCAGTGAGCTTGGAAGCCCTGGGAGCAGTCCACTCTGCCCTGCAGAGCCACTGTGGGTTGGAATTGACTTATCCTTGGCAGTGGCTCCTCTTTTTGGTTTTCCATGATCAACGACCAGAACATATACTGGAGTGAGGCGGAGGGCGCAGTGGGGGCAGTTCACGGAATATTGGGTTCTTGATGACTTACCTCAACGTTGGAGGTTTGGACCCACCAAGTGGTGCCGCGGAAGAAAGACTGGGCAATTTCTTTCTGAGAGGATTACAGCAAGAACACTCTCGGGTGCACATACTTCCACTCTGCAACCCTTGGGCTTGAGTGGGAATCCACTGGACAACAGTGGATTTGGTTTGGTTGGGTTAGGCTCTGGGCAGTGAGTTTGGTTTGGTTTGGTTGCGTTAGGCTCTGGGCAGTGAGTTTGTTTTGGTTTGGTTTGGTTAGGCTCTGGGCAGTGAGTTTGGTTTGGTTTGGTTTGGTTGAGTTAGGCTCTGGGCAGTGGGTCCCATCCTAGGGGAAGAGTACTATCATTTTAACCCTTTGTTTACCCTTTGCTCTGAGTGAGCCATGGGCGGGGGTGGTGAGATTGAGTGTGGAGCAGACATCCGCGTGGAGGGAAGCGAGGGAGGCCTCCTTGCAGTCGGTGGGTGGAGACCTGGGAGTCCAGGATCTGGGGAGATCCCAAATTTAGGGAAGGGGCACCTGCGGGGACATTTGGCTTTCTGCAGGTTTAGGGCAGAGGAGGTGATGGGGAAGCAAAATTAAAATTTTCCTCTTTGAGAAGTTAACAACTTCCCAATTAAAGGATCCTTATTTGTGAGATGCCTGAGAGGCTTTTTCAATCAAGAGGCTCTTCTGAATAATAGAAGGACTGAGCTGGCCTCGGGGAGACCAGCAAGCTAGAGCTGCAGCCCACAGAGGCCCTGGGGCCGCTGAAGATGGACAGCTAGGCTGGAGAGCAGACAGCTGGGGATGGTGGGACTGCAGTCCTTTCAGCCAAGCAATGGGAGTGGAGGTGGCTAACGAGGAGGAAACTGTTCCCTACCCCACTCTGGCAGCCTTAAGCCACCAGGTTGCCTGGCCCCCAGCCTGATGTATCTATAACCATGGCCTTCACAGCTGCCCCCTCTGCACAGAGCTGACTGTGTGCGACCCTTCTGCGTGGCTCTCAACTCTGTGGGGTCTGGACCCCCTGCTGAGCTGAGTGGCTGGGTTGTGGGAGGGCATCCCTTCTCTGGGAAGCATTCTCTCAGGGTCCCCCAATTCGTCCCACTCCATTCAAGATGGCGTTGGGAGGAGGCTGGGGCTGTGATAGTGATGGAGGGATGACAGACATCACCCAGACCTTGTGCTCAGAGCCACCCATCTGGTTCCTGAGAACCCTGACCCCAGGGTCCCTGTCCCATTCCATGCCTGCTGCTTGAACTCAGCTGTCCTAGTGACATCCCGGTTGCTGCCTACTGGGTGAGTCCACCTGCCTTCCAAATGAGCACCCCCAACCTGGTGTGACCTGGATGGTCTCTTGGGACACAAGGTCTGCCCATCTTGGAGTGAAACGTCGTCTGTGGGGTGTCAGCCTCATCCTGCTGGAGTAGGGCAGCATTCCCAGGACCTCTTGTGACTCTTGTGTGCCAGGCGGTGCCTGCTCCACTTCAGCATCTAGACAGTGGCTGTGACGGTGTCCGCGCACAGCTGGAGAGGTGCAGGGCTCACACCGAAAGGGGCTCTCTTTCCATGGCCTGGGGCCTGCACTGAGAGAGTTGAAGGAGAAATGGTCCAAGCCGCTCCCTTCAGAGGGCAGCCCTACAGGAATTGCTGATATCATTTTCTTTTAATAAATCATTTTACTGGGGGACTCTTACAGCTCTTATAACCATCAACTGCTTTTTTTCTTGATAGAATTATTTTATTGGTATAATGTCTGTAAAGATCCTCCAATAAAATGATTTATTTTTTTATGTCATTTTATTAGGGGCTCATACAACTCTTATCACAATCCATACATACATCAATTGTATAAAGCACATTTGTACATTCATTGCCCTCATCATTCTCCAAACATTTGCTTTCCACCTAAGCCCCTGGCATCAGCTCCTCATTTTTTCCCCTCCCTCCGCACTCCTCCCTCATGGACCCTTGATAATTTATCATTTATTATTTTATCATATCTTTCCCTGTCCGACATCTCCTTTTACCCACTTTTCTGTTGTCCAAGGAGGGGGTTATATGTAGAACCTTGTAATCGGTTGCCCCTTTCCAACCCACCTTTCTAGTATCGTCACTCACACCAATGATCCTGAAGGGATCATCCATCCTGGATTCCTTGTATTTCCAGTTCCTATCTGTAGCAGTGTACATCCTCTGGTCTAGTCATATTTGTAAGGTAGAATTGGGATCATGATAATAGGGGAGTAGGAAGCATTTAGGAACTAGAGGAAAGTTGTATTTTTCATCGTTGCTATATCACATCCTGACTGGCTCGTCTCCTCCCCAAGACCCTTCTGTAAGAGGATGTCCAGTAGCCTACAAATGGGCTTTGGGTCTCCACTCCACAATCCCCCCCATTCACTATGGTAAGATTTTTTTTGTTCTGATGATGATTGATACCCAATCCCTTCGACACCTTGTGATCACACAGGCTGGTGTGCTTCTTCCATGTGGGCTTTGTTGCTTCTGAGTTAGATGGCTGCTTGTTTACCTTCAAGGCTTTAAGAACCCAGATGCTATATCTTTTGATAGCCAGGCACCATCAGCTTTCTTCAGCACATTTGCTTATGAACCCGCTTTGTCTTCAGTGTTTGTGTCAGGAAGGTGAGCATTGTGGAATGCCAGTTTAATAGAATAAACTATTCTTGCATTGAGAGAGTATTTGAGTGGATGCCCAATGTCCTTCTGCTACCTTAATACTAAACCTATGAATATATGCACATAGATCTATTTTCCCATCCTCATATAAAGCTATATTTACATATGTACATGCCTTTATTTAGACCTCTATAAATGCCATTTGCCTCCTAGCTCTTTGCTCTATTTCCTTTGACTTTCCTCTTGTCCCACTATCATGCTCAGTCTTCATTTGGGTTTCAGTAATTCCTCTTGGTTACATTACCCTTGATTATGCCCTACCAGGCCTCCCACATCCACCTTACCACTGATTTGGATCACTTGTTGTTCCCTTGTCCCTGGGTTTGTTAACAACACTTTCTTTCCCCACACCTCCACCTATCCCATGTCCCCCCAGAACTGTCGGTCCCGTTGTTTTCTCCTCCAGATTATTCATCCAGCCTATCTTATTTAGACAGACCTGTTGAGATAATAGCATGCACAAAAACAAGACAGAGCAAAAGCAAGCAACAATATACAGCAAAACAACAACAACAAACCACTGACCAAAAAAACACAACAAGAAAGAAAAGCTTGTAGTTAGTTCACGGACTGTTTGTTGGCCTTTAGAAGTTTTTTTCAGTCCAGTCTTTTGGGGGCACCAAGCCCTGGCCCCAAAGTCCACTTTCAGCATTCCCTGGGTACCTCACCGCTCCATTCCCTTGCTGTTCTGTTGCACCCCCTTAGTGTTTTACCTCGGTGTGGTGGGATCAGATCCAGAGCAATTCCCACACTGTGTCTATGGTGTTGTCCCCTATAGGGCTATGGGTCAGTGAGGGGCGTTATGTCTCATAGTAGGGCTGGCCATGTGGTCCTCTCTGTGGACTGACTGCTCTAATCGGGAACATCGTCGTCAAGGCCTGGTGGGCCAGGACGTGCTCCACTCTCTCCTCCTCCCCCCTTCATCTTTTCTCCCATGTGTTCCGATCAGATATGTCCCTCTCCTGGAGCTGCATATTCAGTGCCATCCTATGAATTAAATTCTTCTGAGGGAGGGGCAGGTGTCCACATAGTAGTTGGGATTGGGGCCGGCCCCTCAGAACTCTCCACTGGTTCCCTACTCCACGCCGGCAAATAACAATCAATTGTGTCAAGCATATTTGTACATATGTTGCCATCATCATTTTCAAAACATTTTCTTTCTACTTTTTCCATCCCCCCCGTCCTCCCACCCTTATGACCCCTTAATAAATGAAAGATGATTATTATTTTCATATCTTACACCATCCGCTGTCTCCCTTCATCCATGTTTCTGTTGTCTGTCCTCCTGGGGGGGTGGTGGTGTTATATGTCCATCATTGTGATTGATTCCTCCTTTCTTCCCCTTCTCCCCCCACCTTCCCCCTACCCTCATGGTATCGCTACTCTCATTATTGGTTCTGAGGGGTTTATTTGTCCTGGATTCTGTGAGAGCTCTTAACTGTACCAGTGTACACGCTCCGGTCTAGCTGGATTTATGAGGTAGAACTGGTGATCATGATTGGGGGCGTTGGCAGTAAAGCACTAAAGGACTGCTGTGTGTTTCATCAGTGCTATGCTGCTCCCTGGCTGGCTTGTCCCTTCCTGTGACCCTTCCATGAGGGGATGTCTGACTGTCTACAGATGGGCTTTGGGGCTCCACTCCAATCCCCAACAGTCACATCGATATGATTGTTTGTTCCGGGTCTTTGATGTCTGATACCTGATCCCGTAGACACCTCATGATCATACAGGCTGGTGTGCTTCTTCCATGTGAGGTTTATTGCTTCTCAGCTAGATGGCCACTTGTTTAACTTTAAGCTTTTAAGACCCCAGATGCTATATCTCCTGATAGCCGGGCACCATCAATGCTGAACTCATTGGACCAGACGGTGACACAGTGGCTTCTCTGTCCAGGCAGAGTGAAGATGGGTATGGAGTAATGTCATGTTCCACCCCTATCCCCGCTTGCCAAGTGTCCTCCCTTTTGGGGACCTTTGTAACCATGGTTGGCCGTGTAAAACACTGTGGGCCTCAGGAAAGGGAAGGAGAAAGGGCTGGGGAGATCAGGCAGGACTTTCTGGAGGAGGCTGGTCTGCAGGGCTCAAGAGCACATGGGGAAGCTGAGGGGAGGGGTGGGGGCAGCCCTACAAAGGGGGGTCGAACTCAAAACCAACATCAAGTCAGTTCTGATGCACAGGGACCCTCTAGGGCAGAGCTGGAGTGCCCCGTGGGTTTCCAAGATGGTAAGTCTTTATCGGAGTAGAAAGCCTCACCGCTTTCCTGCTGAGCGACTGGTAGGTTCGAACTGCTGACCTTAAGGTTAGCAGCCCTGTGTGAAACCCACCGCACCATTTCTGGAGTGGTGTTTTTCCAGCTGCGGGTCCGTGGTCAAAAGGACCAGGGTTTGGAAAGAACCGACTAGAAATCCGAGGATACTCACATGTAGAAAGGGTATTTCATCGAGCTTTTCCAGTTAGGAATGTGTCAAAGTCAACGGCATTGGGTTGATTCCATCTCATGGAGACCCATGGGACTGGGTGGAGCTGCCCCTCCGGGTTTCCGAGAGTGTGTCTTTATGGGAGTAGAAAACCTGGACTTTCTCCTGCAGAGAGAGCAGCTGGTGGTTTCAAACTGCTCACCTTGTGGTTAGTAGCCCGATGCATAAGCCATGGTGCCAGCAGGGCTCCTGGAAAGGGGATTAGCAAGATCAGGCGGAAGGGTGGAGCTTATACTGCAAGAGCTCCCTAGGAGGGGTCCAGTCTCTGTGCCCTGGTGGAGGTGGAAGGCGGGCTTTGGGGTAGAACAGGTATTTTCTGACATAGGCTAGGGGTTCCCAGTGTAGCGCCCTGGCGGGGAGAGATTGGGATTCAGGGTCTGTGGACAGGATCCCCTAACTCACTATCATCAAGTTGATCCAGACTCATGGGCCACGCTGCAGGACAGGGCAAAACTGTCTCTGTGGGCTTTTCAGACTGTAACATTTTATGGGAGTAGAAAGCCTCCTCTTTCTTCTGAAGAACGGCTGGGGTAGTTTTGAACTGCTGACCTTGTGGTTAGCAGCCTAATGTGTAAGGTAGGGAAGCCTGCTGCAAGGCCAAGGAGGAGGCCGGAGGGGGCCCAAACCAGCAAGAAGGGGCTGTGGGGAGGGCAGCCCCTGACCCATTGTTCAGCTGTGGCCCCCCCCCTAGGCCGTGGGAGGAGCAGTGGAAGGGGAACCTCTGGGGGTGTTGGGCACTTCGACGCCACATTGGTCTGGAGGGGAGGGGGCCTTTCGCCTCACCCCAAAGAGCTGGAAAATGGAGCAGAGTGAAGATGGAGGCCCTCCCGGAGCTATACTGGCCCAGTGGTTGCCACAGTAGGCTCAGGCAGAAGAACACTCGTGAGAGTGGCCCAAGGCCCAGCGCTGTGTCCTTCTGTCCTCCATAGCCTTGGACAGCTCAGCAGCACCGCACTGGAGACCAGGCCCAGGTGGGCTAATGACCCACTCACCTCCCGTTTAAAAAGCTGACTCTCCATGCGGTGCTCCCCGAGGCTGTGCACTTTAGAGGTGACGACCCCCAGCTGGTCCTGAGCTGCTCCCCACTATGGAATCTTCCTGGGAGGCTCAGAGAGACTCAAGGCCACACAGCTCAGAGTCAGCTGTTCCTGGACCCCTGGAGGCAATGTGTCCCTTTCCCCTCTCTTCCTTAGGGTCTCCTGGTCTCTCCCCCCGGCCCTACCAGGTTTGGAGATGGAGTGTGTGTGAGTGTGTATGTGTGTGAGAGTATATGTGTGTGTCTGTGAGTGTGAATGTAAGAGTATGTGTGTTTATGGGAATGTGTATATGTATGTGTGAGCATGTGTGTATGTGTGTGAGCATGTATGTACGAGAGTAGGTGAGTATGTATGTGTGATAGTATATGTGTGTGTGAGCGTGTATGTGTGAGTATGGGAGTGTGAACGTATATGTGCATGTATGTGTGTGTGAGCGTGTGTGTGTGAGTATGGGAATGTGAACGTATATGTGCATGTGTGTGTGTGTGAGCATGTATGTGTGAGTATGGGAGCTTGGAAGTATATGTGCGTGTATGTGAGTGTGTGTATGTGTGAGAGGGAGCACGTGTGTGTGTGTGTGTGTGTAGGTGCAGAGTTCGGCACTTTCCAGCCACGTGTGCCTCTGAGCCACTGAGGGAGCCTTTAAAACCTCAGCCCCAGAGGAAAACCTGTGAGCCCTCCACACAGTGAAAGCTGTCCCTTGTGACAGAGGCGGCACTCTCGGGCCCGCTCACATGAATGCAGTGACTTCCAGGATTCAGGCAGGATACCTGGGAGGGCTCCCGGTCGCGCCAAGTGCTTGGTGGGGATTGGAACAAGTGGTCTGCTCACCGAGGGACCATTCTTTCTGTGTGCTGCCTCAAGGGGGACGCACCTTGGCTCTCCACAGGCGTGGTCCCTCATCAGCTGGACAGGCCCCGAGCAGGGCCTCTGCGTGGCCTCCAGTGAAGGCGCCCATTGGACCCCTAAGTCCGTCTGAGTGGGAGCGGATGGGCCCGAACCTGGCTGCAGCCTCCCCACCCCAGGGCTTCCAGAGCCCTGCAGCCCCGCCTCCAAACCCACCCTGTCATCACGGGCAGCTCTTCCTCCTGGAAGCAGATCACCAGGACTGTGTTCTGAGACACACACACCACCACCACCACCACCACACCCCCCCCCCCTTTTGGCCAGGAATTAAGTGCTTTGAAGTTTCTCCACCCCGGAACACTGAGATGATGGAGACTGCCGAGCCAGGCTTCCCCTTTCAGTGCTGCTAACACGCCCCCACCACTGCTCCCACCCTTTCCCCGACTCGGCTGCGGCCTGTGCAGAGAAAGAGCAAGTCAGCAGAGCCTGGATTTGAATCTCAGCCTCTCCCACTCTCCAACTTGGGGGCCCGCGGCGGCCCCCACAATCTCATGCTTCCTCGCCTGGGAGACAGAGTTGGGGCTCCTTACTGTCAGCAGCTCGTGCTTTTGGAGAGGCCCACTGTGCCAGGCAAGGTGCCAATGCCTTCCGCGGACAACCCTCTCACCCACACCGCAGCCCCACTGGTGGGTGACCGTCTCCTCTCTGTGTGACAGAGGAGGAAACGGAGGCTCTGAGAGGCGGAGAGTTGCTTAGTCTGGCGTCTGCCTGGCCCCCACCCATAACTACATCGTGAATAGGCTCAGCTCATGGAGGCTACTCCATTCACTTCAGCCCCACCTGACCCCTTTCCTGAGCAGGAGAGAGGCCCAGACCACCGTCAGCAGCCCTGCCCACCTCCACCAACCACCAGACCCTGGCCTGGAGCGGCCTGCCCTTTTCCGCGTCCATTCACTCCTGTGCGTTCACAACGCTGCCGACAGAGCTGCTAGCACGTGGCAGACCCAGTTCTTGCACTTGGGACCTTCTGTTCTTGTGAGAGTCATGTGTCACGCACGAGCAATGTGATAAATACTTTGGGCACCCTCCGAGTGCTGTGAGCTGGGACGCCCGCAGAGCCGTGAAATAGGAATGGCCGGCATGGGTGACGGAGCATCTGTGGACGCACTGCAGGGGGGGCTTTTGGGAGAGATGACACTTCATGAGCCTTCACATGGCAGAAGGGCACTCTGGGTGGCTGAGTGGGGCCAAGACTGGCAGTGGGAGGGAGCTGGGTGTCTCTGCAGACAAGAATTGAGGCAGTGTAGCTGGGGGGATGCAGGGGGGGGTGGGGAGGGAGAGGAGGTGGGAAGTGAGGCCTTGGCGGCCCACTGGGGAACAGATTTAGCAGGAAAGTGACGGTCTGGTTTCTACTTCTCAAGAGCCCCTCTGGCTGCTGTGCGGGGAGGGGGGACTAGAGGCATTGGCTGGCAGAGTGGCAAGTCTGGTGGTGGTGGGGGGAATGCGCAGAACCCGGGGGGTCACGGCCACGAGGGTGGCCACAGAGGTGGTGAGAAGTGCATGGATCTGGGAGAAGCTGGGGGTGTGGGGCTTGGCTTGGGGTGAGGCCATTTAACTGGAGCTGCTGGGTGGCCGGTGACACATTTGACTCGGTTGGTTGAAAGTACCCGAGAGCCATGGGGTGGGGGTCAGGGGATCATTCCTTTGGTCGGTGTTGGTGGGGTCCTACTGCAGGCCATGGGGCCTCAGAGCGGTTCAGACTGTTCACATACTGGGTCGCTAACTTCAAGGCCTGCAGGTCAGCTCTACCTCAAGTTGTCTCTGAAGAAAGGCCTGGTGATTTCTCCCTGGAAAACCAGCTGTCACAAGTCTCAGTGGGACATAGTTCTGCTGGGAATGGACTCCACAGCAGCGGGGCCCTGTGGCTGTGGACACTTGCGAAACGACCTCCCAGAGTGAGTCACCACTATCCCAAGGTCAAAGGTGTTGCCGGGACACGTGGGGTCCTCTCACTTCCAGGCCCATTCTTCAGATGAGGACCCTGAGGGACTTCCTCCAGACCCCAGTGTGGAGAGGAGCAAACGGGAACCAAGTGGTGCTGGTTAGGAAAAGGCCCGAGAACCTGGCCGCTGCCGGCTCTTGCTGTGAGAGAGAGAGAGAGAGAGAGAGAGAGAGAGAGAGAGGGTGTTGAGAGTGTGTGCACGTGCGCAGCTTCGAGTGCCAGCATGAGTGTGTGCTGGCCCATTAACAGACAGAGAAATAAATTAACAAGTATCCAACCCACCAAATGTTCCTTCTGTTCTGTATAATGGAGCCCGGGAACACAATTTTCCCCTGGAGCAAATTGCTACAGCTGAACCTGCTTTTCGTTTTCCTCCAAAAACTGCTTAACATTCTGAATGCTTGTTGATTTCGGGTCTCTTCCCTGACTGCCTCCTGTCCCCAGTCCCTAGGCTGCGTCCCCTGCCGTCCCCCCAACCCCCCGTGCAGGGAACTTCGAGGAAGCAGGTTGTCATAGCAGAGGGCCCCCACTCTGAGATGAGGAATCTGGGATGCAGCAGCCCAGACGGGGGCCACAGGAGGTGAGGGAGGGGCTTACAATGTGTTGAGCAGAATGAGATGCCCAGGGCAGGAAGAGAGGGTCCCCCTGGGCCTTGCTGTGTGACTTTGGATGAGACACTGCCCCCTCTGGGCTGTTTCCCTTTGGCGGAGTAGGACTGATTATGCCTGCTTTCCCCGAGGGTGTAGGAGGCCCCTTGGCAATGTGAACTGCTTCCTTCTGAGGACACAGCACACAGAAGCCAGTCCCGCCCCTCGCCCAACCTTCCATTTCCCCCCACTTTTCCAGGGAGCCTCTGGATTTATCGACCCTTGCCCTGCTTCTGAAATCCTAGAGGGGACTTCTAATTTTCTTAAAGCAAATTCATTTTAATCCACTTTAATTAAACATGCGACTGATGCCGCACTTGGGGTGTCCACAATGGTGAGAGGACATCCTTCCATCGCTTTGAGCCACTGAGCTCGTAGCTGTTGCTTGCAGGACCCCCAGGGAGTGACAGACCTGACAAGAAAGAAAGAACATGCAGGGAGTTTGTGTCCATCCTGTGAGGCACATGCCTGAGATGATGCCACCTTCCTCCATGAGGACAGGGACAGCTACCATGAGACCCCCGTCCACATCTCACTGCCCTGCTAGCACGGTGGTGAAAATGTGCCTCTGTCAGCCAAAAGGTAGGTGGTTTGAACCCACCAGCTCCATCACAGGAGAAAGGAGGCCGTGTGTTCCTGCCAGGATTTACAGCCTGGGGACCCCTGAGGGGACAGTGTCTGCAGGGTCACTAGGCATCGGAATGGATGCTATGATGCTGGGTGTGGTTGGGTGTGGGTTTCATTCCCCTGAGACTGGGGTTTGGGAAGAGAGGGTGAGCGCTCCCCTGGGTCAGGCTCTGTGCTTGGGTCCGTCCCCCCACCCCACATTATCACAGCCACATCTCTGTGGTGGTGGGGACCAGGCCTGGAGTCTGCTCTAAGTAGAGCCATTTAGAAGTGGGCTCTGGGGCCAGCTAGCCTGGCGTTCAGTCCTGGCAAGTTGAATTGCCTTGCTGGTGCCTCAGTATTCTGTCCAGCCTAGCAGTTGAACCTCCTAGGGTCTTGTGGGGGTGCCCAGCCGTAGTGTCAAACACTGCTGCGAGCATTCCCGCTGCTGTAGCCAGGACGGCGGGGGTGGAAGGCTCTGGGTTCTAAGTCCAGCGCCCCCCCAGGGCAGTGGTGTGAACTTGGACAAGCAATTTCCCCGGCTGAGGCTTGATCATTCCCTCCACAATGGTTGCTTCCGTTGGGGTGTTGGGAGAAGGCTGATGGGTAAAGAGCGTGTCACGTTGGGGTCCCTACATGGGGGGTTCAGTCAGGGTCAACTCCTATCTGCCAAAGGTGCAGGTGACCCATCCCAGCCTCCTCTCCTGGGAGCATACACTTGTCTTAAGGCAGTGGTTCTCAACCTGTGGGTCCAGCCCCTTTTGGGGTCGAATGACCCTTTCACAGGGGATGCCTGATGCACAAAAGTAGCAAAACAACAGTTATGAAGCAGCAACAAAAATAATTTTATGGTTGGGGGTCACCCCCACACGAGGAACTGTATTAAAGGGTGGTGGCGTTAGGAAGGTTGAGAAACACTGTTTTAAGGGCTTGTAGGGCAGGAGGTGCACCCTAGTGGGTGGGGGCTGAGTATGGCAGGGAGGGGGGGTACAAAGTGAAGCTGTAAACCCCCCCTGTCTGCACAGTGGTGGCTGCTGTGGCAGCTACTATGTGTCCATCCAGGCTAGGCTGGCTCTGCAGGGGAGACATGGGGTGATATTTACAGCCTGAAGCTAGTCCACATGAAGGGAGGCGGGGGTAGGGGCCGGATTTTGTGATAATGTCATAAACAGAGTCGGTCTCCCTGGAAACGGCAGAGGCAGTGGCGGCCACAGCCTGACAGATGTGCATGCCACAGTATGGGCCCCCCGTGGTGGCGGCGAGGACGCCAGGAGGGACGCGTGGGCCGTAACTCACCAGGTCTGGGGCTCCGGACAGCCAGCTGTGCTCATGAAGGAGTGCTGATGGAGGGACGGAGCCTGGGCCTGGGCATCTTGGGGACCAGGCAGTGCCCGCTGTAGGCTGGGGCTTGGGGAGATCCCATAGCCCTTGGTCCAGCTTCAGGGGCAGGCCAAGCTGCAGGGACAGGGGCTATTTTCAGAGCCAGAGGTCTTTCTGATTCCAGTAGTGGGCACAGGGGAGATACCCGCCCCCCGGGAGACACCCCCCCCCCACCCCATGGTGACATAGGCCTTAGAGAGGCATGGACACAGGCAGGGGCCTCTGGAAATCCTCGGCTCAGATTGCAGGAGGTCATATCACAAGCAGAGGTGCATCAGTGAAGGAAGGGATGGCTGGAGCAGTTGTGGTGGGTGCAGGAGGGAGACACCCAGGGCTCTCCAGGCCAGTGCTTTACTTACGTTGTCTTATTTCAGGCAGAAGGAACACAGGGCTGGCCTTCATGCAGCAAAGCCCACAGAGACACTAACAGGACTCAGAAGGAGGACAGGGCCTGGGCCCTGCAACTTGCTTCCCCTCCAGAAATCTCAGAGGCCCTGCCCCTTGACCAGCCAGGTCTGGGGGGTACCTCCCACTGAGAGCTACAGATACCCTGGGTGGGGGCGAGCTCCTGCCCTCAGTGTGCAAGCAGGGCTGGATGAGCCAGGACCATGGGAGTGGAGAAGGAACTCCTGGAGGGGAGAGCGGGCTTGGGTTTGGGGGCTGGAGGCAATTCGTAGGCCCGTCCTTCTAAGCGGAGGCCCTGCCATGCTCAGTCCCAGAAGGGGAGGGCTCACTGTGTGAGCATCGGGGCCGGGCCTCTGTCCCTGGCCAGGACTTGCGGTGCGATCTTCTGGGCAGGAGCTGGGCATACTGAGGTGGTGAAGGGTTTGTGAGTTGAGGCTGGGAAGCTGACTGGGAGCCCTCGGGTCACTCTCCTGCATGGAGGGCCAGACTGGGCTGAGTGTGGCGATTAGACCAGGCGGTCTCCTTGGTGACCCTGTGACCTGGCTCAGGTTCAGCCTGCTCCAAGCCTGGGGCTCAGTTGAGGATCATGATCAGGGCTCAGTGTGGCCTCAGCCCAGGGAGCCTTTCATAATCTACTTTTGCCGAGCAGTGATCAGCCCAGTGACCTCTTTAGCTGACTGCTCTGTTGCTGATACTGTGACCGAAGCTGGGTGTGCAGGTGGAGTGTGTGCCTGTGGGGGAGTGGCTGTCGGCACTGGTCCTCTGCTCAAGTTGCGTTTGTGTGCCCGTGTATGTCCGTGTATAGGCCTCTGTGTGTGTGCGTGTCTGTATACAGGCTTCTGTGTATGTATGTATGTTTCTGTTGGTAGTGTGTATCTCTCTGGTGTGTGTGTGTGTGTGTGTGTGTGTGTATAGACCTCTGCGTGCATGTGTGTACTTGTGTGTGTGGTGTGAATGTGTATCTGTGTGTATAGCCATGTGTGCATGTGTGTGTGTGTGTGTGTGTGTGTGTGTGAGAGAGAGAGAGAGAGAGAGAGAGAGAGAGAGAGAGAGAGAGAGAGAGAGAAGCCTCATCCTGTCCTGTGGGCACTGGATCAGGGCTCCTGCTGCCCTCTCTGGTCTCTGCCCCCCAGGAAGTGGTGTGAGTGGAATTGGGTGGCAGTGCTCCTTAATTTGGGGGTGAGACCTGCCCACCATGGGTCTTGCTGTGGCTGCTTAGGGCTGCTTTGGCGAGGCTGGCTGGGGACAGAGTGGCCAGGGGGATGTGCAGACCTTAGAGGAGGCCCCTCCAGCCCAACATTCCACGTGGGTGCATAGCCTGACTCCCAGCCCGGAGGCCTCCTTTCCCAGGACCTCTCTACCCTCTCACCACCCACGAGACTGTCGCCCGCCGAGGCCTGGCAGAGGGTGCAGGCTCTCTAGCCCCGCCCCCTCACCCATTCACTCCTGAGGCTGCAGAGGGCATGAGCTGGTTCGAGATTGCCCACTGGGTCTGACAGGCCGGTGGTCAGAGCTGGGCCTTCGCCCGGGGAGCTGTGTGTGGAGGAAGAAGGTTGTCAGCTGTGGCAGGGTCTGCTGTGTGTGGAGGAAGAAGGTTGTCAGCTGTGGCAGGGTCTGCTGTGTGGACCTCAGGAGGGACCCTCTCCCAGAACTCCTGCCTCTGCGTCCACTTTGATGCCCATGGAGGTGAGACTGAGGAGGCGTGCTGACTGTGAGGGTGGGGGAGTTTGATGGGTGCTCTCAGGGCTTAAGGGAGGGGCAGGTGGGGTCCTGGTCTGGAAGAGGTGGCTGGGGCCACCCAGAGACCCTGAGTGGGCCAGGCAGACAGGGATTCTGGGCACAGGGAAGGTCCTGAGAAGGTTCCCAGTGCCGTAGTACTGGGGCTGAGAGGGGTCTGAGGGGCTAGCTGGCCCCCAGGGAGTGCTCAGACCTGGGGCAGGGCCTCATGGGTGGTAAGCAAGCCGTGTTCTTGAAGGCTTCCCTCTGCTCCCCAGGTTCTGTGACTCCTGGGTGCCTCGGCCCGGTGTGACACTGTGGGTGGGTGCCATCGAGCCAGTTTGGGACGTATAGCCACCGCGTAACAGAGGAGTTGTCCAGGCTGCACGGTTCAAAACCAGCCCGTCGGCAAGAGCAGAAAGAAAGAGTCCCTCAGACGCTCACCAGGACAGTCTCCCCTGCCCTGCCCTATAGGGTGGCCAGGAGTTGGCAATGGATCGAATTCGGGTTTGCCTTGCATGGGGCATCGGTGCCCATGGGGGTCCGCGTAGTCTCTGAGCTGGGGAGCCCGGCGCTGCTTCCTCCCTGAGTGGGTGACACATGGGGAAAAGTCAGGGTTGGGTGAGCTCTAGGGTGGCCAGTGCAGGGGGGAACTCTGTTTGACGCCGAGGTTTGAAGTCCGTCCGCCTGGGTTTACCTCTCACGGGTAGTTACTGCCTTTGCCGGCTCCTCCCCGGTGAAGCGCGGCCCATGCTGCCTCCCGGGGCTGTCGGGTGAAGGCTGGCTCCGTGTGACACAGCCTGGCAGCAGCACCTCGTAAGGCATTCGTTACCTGTTGGCTCTCATGGCAGGCTCCACCTCCTCAGTCGCTCTCCGCTCCTCTCATCTGTGCCTAAGACTCAGTGTCTGGGTCCTGGTGGGTCCCCACTGGTCACATGGCCCTCCCATTGCTCAGAGGTGGAGACGGAGGCTCAGGGGGACCGAGGCTCAGGGGTTGGGACTTCTCTTTGTTGGACGGCAACCCCCCACCCCTGAGCCCACACCCCAAGCCAGCCCGGGAGACGGGATGTTCTCTCCCCAGCATTAGCCGATGACGCGTTTGTTACCTGGGAGCAGGTGCCTGTGAACTGGGGGATACTCAGTGTGTAGACAGCTGGGGGATGTTAAGAGGAGAGGGAGACACTGATACCACCCCCAACCCCCCATACAGCCCCGAGAGCTGAAGCGGGTTCCTGCTAATTAGCACCTTAATGAACCATGTGAAGGCACTCTCTCTGAGCCTGGACCCAGACAGATAATTACAATGACTTTTTTTTTTTGGCTTCTGAGGGGCACTTGGAGGTGGAAGAAGGAAGGGGTGTTCTGACTCTTTCATTGTCCACAGGGATTTTCAAACCAACCCACTTGACACATTTGGAGAAAGAAAAAAAAAAAAACCCAAACGTGTTAATGGACCTTCTCCTGCAGCCGAGAAGGACAGTTTATGATCGAGGTGACAAACGCTGTTTTAATGAGAGGCAGAATCCACTTTATTGTTAAACTTCAGACCCCTCCCACTTGACTGGGGATCTGGGGCTTTGAAAGTGGAAGCGGGGATGCCAGTTCGGGAGGACCTGGGCGAGCAGGAGGACTCTGGGAGGTTGGTCAGGGTGCCCTCCCCAGCATCTCTGTTTGCTCACCTGCCTACACACATCCCCGGCGCTCACTCCAGGGGATTCTGGGAGACAAGTCCTCCCCACCATCCCCATCTATAGATGAGGAAACCCAGGGACAGGAAGGTAGGAACCTTTCCCAAATCACTCAGCAGTGTCAGGGGTTCGTGGGGGTGCTTAAGCCCAGCTGTCTCATGCCAAATTCTACACTCATCCCATTCTGCTGCGTCTCCTCACCAGCTGTCCACCCAGTCGATCTGGGGGTGGGGTGGGTGCAGGGTGAGAAGCCAGGCAGAGTGTTTCAGCCACTGGTCCTCCGAGCACTGGGGGCTGCACTGGCCAGGAGGAGGGTCCTAGGACTCCTCTCTTTGAAGAGAGGAGGGTGTCCATTGCAGGCCTGAAGGGGTGCTACACAGAACTGGGTGTTCTACCTCTCCCGGAGCCTCTAAATGGGATGGGAGGTAGACCCCAGGGAGGATCCTGCCTCAGAGCTAGGGGTTTGAGGGGGATGACCCAACCCACCGAAGAGGAAGAAAAACTCATGGCCAGAGGGGGCAAATGACCTCAAATGATTGGTTTGGTCCTACAGAGCCAGCTGTTCAGGGCCAGCATAGGCACCTGGCACCCAGGGATGCCCAGCCAGGCCAGATCCCTTCCATATACACCATGCTGAGTGACCTCCTGGGTCGGGGGCCTGGCTAGATTGGAACCTCCCTCTTGCTGCGGTATGACCTGGTTGGGTTCCTGGTGAGTTGCCAGCCCCACCCCCACCACCCTCCAGCGTCTCCATTTCCTCATCTTCAAGGGAGCAGAGCGCTGAGGACCAGATCAGATGGTATCGGTGACCCCACTCAGCACCTCTTAGGTGCTCTCTGCAGAGAAAAGTGTTGGCTTCAGGGCCCATCTCTTAAGAGGTGAGCCTGGGAGGAGGTGCCTATGGACCTCCCCTGCCTACCCCTCTCCCCACGCCCATTTATTTCAACCGCACAAAGGGATCATTGCTCCCTGAGACTCAGGTCTCAACGTTGCACCCAGGATCCCCATCAGAGAAGATCTAAGCTCCTCAGTGCCACCACTTAGCACAGTGTGACTTTGGCCAAGTCACGCAGCCTCCAAACCCCTCCTGTCTCTGTGCCTGAGAAAGTGGAGCTGATCACGGTGTGAGAATTAAACCAGCCCACGTGTGTCAAGTGCTTAGCACTGATGTGAGGCCTGGCAGGTTGGAGGTGCGATGGATGGTGGCTATTTCAGGCGCTCCCTGGCTCTGCCTTCCCTGATCATGGTGTGGGGTGGGGGAGGATGCCAGCGGGGTGCAGAGCAGCTATGGGGATGGCAGGTGTCAGGGGCAAACTTGGGACTGGCAGGTGTGGGTCTTTGTCTAGCAGGGGTGTATGGGGGTTCCCTCCCCCCAGCCAGGGCAGTCCTCCTGCCTCCATCCTGGAGTCTAATTGGCTTTGACATTGTGCAGTCCAGCCTGGGGTGGGACAGGTATAGGGGAGGGCCAGACCTGGCAGCTCCTCCCTCAGCATGCGCCCTCCTTCCACCTTGCTGGTGCACACTGCTGTGTCAGACAGCAGATCTCTAAAGGGACCCCTTGCGTGCTCTGGGGAGGCAAGAGAGTCCAGGGCATGGGGAAATTGGAGCGAGGGCGTGGAAGGACATGGAGTGAATTGTGCCTACTGCCCCAAATATGCTTCAGCTTGGCTGGGCTCTGCTTCTCCGTGGTTTGGCAGTTACATACTGATACGGTTTGGCAGTTCTGCAGTGGTGGAATCACCTCCATGATGTGGACTGATGTGGCCAACCAACAAGTGGTAGGACCAGGGTGGGATGAAATGGCCTTTAAAAAAACACACACACACACTTTATTGGGGGCTCATGCAGCTCTTAGCACAATCCATACATCCATCTATTATGTCAAACACACTTGTACAGATGTTGCCATCATCATTCTCAAACATTTTCTATTTGAACCCTTGATATCAGCTTCCTATTCCCCTTCTCCCCCACCCTCACTCCCTCATGAACCTTTGATAATTTATAAAAAAATTTGTCATGTCTTATACCGACTGTTGTCTCCTTTCACCCACTTTTCTGTTGTCTGTCTCCCTGGGAAGGGGTTATATATCGACCACTGTGATCAGTTTCCCCTGAGGATGAAACAGTCTTATCTGATGCGGGGGGGAGGGGGGAGAAAGTGTTACTTGGGGGTGTGGCTCATATAATCTTTTATCTTAGGAGGGATGCAGGAGGGAGGGGCTGGCCAAGAAGGAAGGACCTAATTTCCAGCCAGAAAGAAGAGCCAGGCGTGGAGAGAGTCCTTTGGACCAGGGCCCCCCGGGACTGAGAACCTCCTAAATGTGGGGGAAGATTGATGCCAAGACCCATAGAGAGGGATTGATGCTAAGCTCCAAGGACATTCACCAGGGCCGAGATGAGACCAGGGCCTTCCTCAGAGCCGATACAGGGAAAGCGCCTTTCTCTGGAGTGGGATCCCCAAACCCAGACTCTCATCTCCTAGACCCCAATCCTCACAACCGGACCAGAAAGCAGCCCCATGATCAGTGGGAAGAGATGGAAGCGGTCCAGGCTTCCATCGGACTTGGATCCAGAAGCAGTGGCCACGGAAGCAGCAGTTAAGAACTCAGATAACTTATTCCCTGGGGCAGACCGGCTGCAGAAGACTTCTTTCATGTGCCAAGAACAAAGATGTCATTCCGAGGACTAAGGCGCGCCTGACCCAAGCCGTGGGATTTTCCATCACCTCCTCTGCATGCAAAAACCCAGATAACGAACAAGGAGGACCAACGAATGGATGGCCTTTGAATTAGAGTGAATTAGCACGGACTGCCCTGTGGGGGGCCAGTCTCGGTAGAAGTACAGCCACAATGCTCCTTAGAAGTGATGGGCTGATACAGTGGTTGCGCCATGGGGCTCAAATGCAGCCATGAACCTGCAGATGTCAGGGGAGCAAGCAGCGCCTTGTTCTGTAGCATACGGGGCTGCTGGGTGGGGATTGTCTGGATGGCACCTGACAACAAGCCCGCTGACCGTGAGAGTAAGCTTGTTCGTCACAGCCACCCACGGTGGCATTCGTGTGACACCAGACCCTTGGTCGGACTGGGCGGGGGTGGACATGGGCAGGCCTCGCAAGACCCCTTAGGCAGGTGGCCTCCCAAGAGCAAAGGTCTCAGGGTCGGGAAGGGCCCCGCCGTGAGGTTTTCTTTCTCTCCTAGAGCTCTGTGGTAAATTTCCCCTCAAACTGAGGCCCGGCGTCAGCATGGGTTTTGGGGGGGGCCTTTGCTGACCCCTGCTCCCACCTGCTCCTTCTGCTCTATCGAGGATGCTACCTTGTGGTCTTCAGCTGAGTGGCCCTGAGCTGGCTTGGGTCTGTCTACAGGAGGATCTGGGACGGTATGGTCAGAGACTCAGGCAGAGGCTGCACACTAGACACCCGCCCCCCAACAGACTCACGGTCATGAGCAGAAGGAGCCATAACTTAACCAAAGCAGAAGCATGGAGGAGGAACCCAGTGGGCCTTCAGGACTCTGGCAGAGGGAGGTGCCTCTGCAGCCAAGCCAGGAGGCCCTTTGCCAGCTGGGTTCTGGCCCAGCCCTGTGTAGAGGCCTGTGCCCCGTGCCCTGCTGCCTCAGCTGCCCTGAGATGGGAGAGAATTGAGGCTGTAGATCACCACGGCAAGGTGGGCATTGATTTCCATGACTAGGCTGGGCTGTGAATTTCTCTCCCCCGCTGTCCTTCTGACAAGCCTGGCCCCAGGCGTGGCAGCTGTGATGGGTGAGCTGACAGGGGTCTTCTGCCCATTTGACCACGAGGGCATTCAGGATGGGTGGGGATAAAGCAGGGGATGAGCAAGGGGAGGAGGGGAGAGGGAGCTACAGGCGTGAGGGGACAGTCTCACAGTTCCTACCCTCCCCCCTGCAAGCCCAGGCACTTGGACTTGGATCTCCTTCTTTGTCCCAGCCTGCCCCTCAGTGGCCCCACAAATACATCCGTGTGCTGTTCTCGGCTGCCCTCACAATGTGTATTCCTTGTCTCCTTTGTTAAATGTGAGGACAGAGCCCCGGGCCACCTCATCTGTAGCGTTGTCCCCAGAGCCTGGGATGGAGGAGGCACACAAATACTTCTGAAATGTAAGGCAGGAAGAAGAACTCCGTCAGCTCCGGCTTTGAGCAGGCCCACCCCCACCCTCCACCTGCAGGAAGTCCCAGCGCCTTCTGCTTCTCGCCCCTTTGTGGATGGCGTGGGGGCCCTGGAAAGCCACGGGGGTGGGTGCTGTGGGTGGAGGCCGGTTTCATGAGGTCCATACGGTCCCACACAAGTCTCCCTGGTGGGGCGTAGGACTCATAGGCGCTCCCAGCCTGGGGCAGGGGCTGGTGGCCCGCTGAGGTGAGGCCACACATTGCTATGTCCCAGACCCTGGGCATCCTTTTCCTTCCCCATTCTTCCGGAAAGCCTCGTTCAACTCTGTGGATTGTTTGTGTTTATTCCCCTCCTTTGAAACAAGTGTGCACATCTCTGTCCCTCCACCTCCTAGTTTCAGGCAGGAACAAGTGACATCTACTACGGGGAGAAAGACAGGGCTTTCGACTCCTGTAAGGGGTTAGTCTTGCAAACTCACAGGGGCAGTTCTACCTTGTCCTCCAGGGTCGCTGTGAGTCAGTATCCTCTCAATGGCAATGAGTTTGTTTGTTTGTTATAGGAATGGAGGATTTGGCTCTATTTGACCACCCCCCCCACACTCACCTCGTGTTTGTTTAGCTGAACCTCCCCACTGAACGTGGTCTTCGTTGGGAGTGCTATCCAGTACGTTCATAGTGGCCCCCTGTGACAGGGCGGCACTGCCCACAGACTGGCCTCTGTTCTTTGGGCTGCCCGTGGGACCTTCAGTATTCTTTGCCAGCACTTTCCTGCGAACGTAACAGTTTGGGGGATTTTCTTGTCCATTGTCCAACATCCCCAGGCGGTCACTGAAAGGACCATGGCTTGGGTCAGGCACACGGCAGGCTTCCGAGTGACATCTTTGCATCCCGACGCTTCGACGGGTGCCGTGCAGAGGGTTTTCCTCCTGCAATGTGCCGGGCGATCTCCGACTGCTGCTTCCACGCACATTGATCATGGCTCCCAGCACCACGGGCTCCCGGACAACGTCAGCTTTTGCCCCATTTCTCACGATGATACGTTGTGTTGTGATTTATTGGGGCGAGGCCTTTGGTTTGGTTGACATTGGGTTCTGATCCATCTGGAAGGCTGCAATCCTTGATCTCTATCACCAAGTGCTTCAAATACTGCCCTTTTTCTTTCTTTCTTTTTAAAAAATTAAAAAAAAATAATTAAAAAAAAGTATTCCTCACTTTCAGCAAGCAAGGTTGAACTCTGCATAGTGCAGGTTGTTGAAAAGCCTTCCTCCCACCCTGATCCCACACTCTTCCTCACAGAGCCCAGCTGCCCTGACGACTGGCCCAGCAGACAGATTGAATACGTACCGGGAGGGGACGCAACTCTGACACACCCCTTTCCCGATTTTAAACCACGTGGGATCCCCGCGTTCTGTTCACAGCACTGCCTCTTGATTCTTGTGCAGGTCCCGTGTGAGCACCATGCACTGTTCTGTGACGTCCATCCTTCTCAAGGCTATCCAGAGCTTGCTATGGTCCGCCTTAGCATAGTCAATAAAACACAAGTGAGTCTGCTTGGAGCCAAGACACATCTACTATCCCTTGTTCCATGTCCTTTTCTCAATCCAGCCCGAAACCTCTGGCAGTTTCCCGTCAAGGTACTGCTGCAACCATTGTTGGATAATCTTCAGCAACATTTTACTTGCACGTGATAATCATCTATGGCATTGTTCTGTAATTTGGGGCACTCAATTGAGTCATCCAGGAGCCTAGAGATCCAAATTCAGGATGTTATCTCCAGGGAAACCGTCTTCTCTCTCAGTAGGCTCTGTGGGAAGGTCCTTGTCTCCTTTCAACATCTGTGAGGCTGGTGTTGCTTGGAGATGGACATGTGTCTTGGCATTGATCTTTTCCTGGATCTAGGAGGTTCTCCGCCCAGGGTCTCTGGGTCCAATGCCTGGTTCTTACCCCACCTTCCCTCAACCCTCCCAGTATCACCACTCACACCACTGGTCCTGAGGGGTTCATCTGCCCTGGATTCCCTGTGTTTCCAGTTCCTATGTGTACCAGTGTACATGCTCTGGTCTAGCCGGATTTGTAAGGTAGAACTGGGGTTATGATAGTGGCGGTGAGGAAGCATTAAAGAACTAGAGGAATGTTGTGTGTTTCATTGGTGCTATACTGCACCCTGGCTGACTCATCCCTTCCTTGTGACCCTTCTGTGAGGGGGTGTACAATTTTCTACAGATGGGCTTTGGGTCTCCACTCCACACACCCCCTCTTTTGCATCAATATAATTGTTTATTTTGGATCTTTTGATACCTGATACCTGATCCCTTCGATACCTCATGCTCATACAGGCTGGTGTGCTTCTTCCATGTGGGCTTATTTGCTTTCCTGCTAGATGGTTGCTTGTTTACCTTCAAGCCTTCAAGACCCCAGATGCTATATCTTTTGATAGCCAGGCACCATCAGTTTTCTCTCATCCTGGAACCTCAGTGACTCAGATGTTGTGCTTCCTGGAGGGACCCTCATTTCCTTATCTTTTCCTGCCCTTATCTCCCGCACTATCTTTCGGCTCCTATTCCCAGAAGACCTCCTCAACTTTTATCATTCTTTCTCCTATTGAGTTTGTCATTGCTGGCTTTAGCAATTTTGAATTTCAGAGTTCCCTTACTATGTGCCGAATGTTAAACTCTCCGGCACCTGTTTCTTATTTCATGGATATGGTACTGTATTTCTGGATGGGTGCTGCAGACTTGCCCTCCCTGCCTCTCCCGATGCTGTTTCCTCTCCTCTGCATTGTTGTTTCCCACTGAGTCATGCTTTATTCTGTTTGCTTGCTTGTTGGGGACTCTCTGTCTGTGTTAGTCTGGGTTGATTAGAGAAACCAATCCATAGACATTCATATAAGAAAGAGCTTTATATATAAGAGCAATTGAATATTGAGAAAACATTCCGCCCAGATTAAGTCCATAAGTCGAATAATAGCCCATATGTCCGATGCCAGTCTATGAAGTCCTCTTCAGACTAACGAACGAAACACATGCAATGATGCCGAATGCAGGAAGATCACAGGCAGGGCCTGGAAAGTCTTGTGGATCCAGTGGTGGTATAAGCATCTCAGTGCTGGCAGGGGTCTCCACGTGGCTCCTCCAGCTCAGGGCACTAGTGTAGCTCCTTCTGTCTTGTCAACTGCAATGTCTCCCAGGCAGTCAGTGTGTGTCCCACCTTCAAGTGAGCTATTTATCTCCTTAGCGTGTCCAAATGAGATCATCAAGCTTCGACCTAATTAACAGGCTAAACCCCACCCTTTCACTCTTAATCCTCTCAAATTGACAACAGATTATGTGACTACCACACTGTCTTTCACCTTATAGCTTCACCTCAGTGAATTCCTTTCGTGGAAGTTTATTGGAGTGAGGGGTAGCTCTTCTGTGCCAGGCCTAGCATACTGGGCAAAGTGCTGGCCATCAACATCTGGAAGCACCCACTTAGGAGCAGGGTGGGGTGGGGGTGTGGTTAACACCCAACTGGCATTGTGGTGTGTGGCTGGGCTCATCACCTGGGATCGGTCTACTTGGACCCATTCACTGGGGAGCCGATGATGGCTGTCTCCAGAGAGGACTCTGAATCCCCTGGGAGCAGAGTCAGGGAGAGAGGATGGGTCGCTATGCAGCAGGTAAACTTACTGCAGCAGGTAAACTTACACGTAGTTCTGCTTTCGTCTGCAGCGTGCTGTTTCCTTCTTGACAGGAACTCGACCTGCCCCTTCCCAGCGGGGGAAGTGAGCCTCCCTTAGGCAGAGCTGGCAATGGGATTTCCTTGGTGGGTGGGCATACCAGTTTCTTACCCCATACCCCAGCCTGTCCTTCACGCCTGTGTCTAGGATCACAGGGAGCCTTTGGTGGGTTCTGCGGGATAACAGGGCAGGGGCTGAGGACCCCACCTTCTTGGCTCCGCCAAGTCAATCACCACTCAGACCACCTGCTGTCCAACTTCCAAGTCATGTTGCTGCTGCTCCCCCTTCATCTGTTCTTTGTCCTTGTGGTTGTACCCACAGCAAGCTCCCCGACTCTTGTGATGTGGATTCTGGTGGGAGCGGAGGTGGGACACATGTGGCCACTCTGCTGGGGCTGGTCTGTACAACCCCCACTTGAGCCATCCTCCCACCGGTGGGCCTTCAGGTAGTTTCCCCCCTTTCAGTCCTACATAGAAGCCTCCGCTTTCGCCATCTCTAGTCCCCATGCACGCATGGGAGGGCTTCTCTCTCGAGTGGAACTGCTGGGTGTGGGTGTGGGGGGTAGGCTATCTGCATCTTGCACTTTGCAAGCTAAGGCTCAATTGTTTTCCACTTCCTTTTCCACCAGCCATGATGGGCGGTTCCCCTGCTCCACGGCCAAGACCACTTGCGGGCCATCTGGCTTCTTCAATGTCTGCCGAGGTGATGGATAAGAATTCCATCTGCTCCTCTCTCTTGCACTTCCGCCCCTGGAACTCTGGGCGTTCCTGCAAGCCTCCTCGCGTGCTTACTGGCCCTTCAGGTCTCTTCATCTGCCAGCTGCTGGTTGCTCTTTCTCTCCTGTTACGGAAATTGGGCGATTTGTCTTTTTCTTATTGATTTGCAGACTTCTTTATAGAGCCTGGAAGTGATTCCCCACCCCCCTTCTTTCTGTCCACCCTCTCTGCTTCAGGTGTGTCCTCTGGTCTGTCTGTGGCTTGTCTTTCCCCCTTGGTGCTGCTATCTATGTGTGGACGCTTTCAGTTGTGACCCCGTCACGGTTGGCGCTTTTGATCGCTGGTTGGGAATGAGCCTTCTGAAGGCTGTGGATTTGTCCCATCACCACTGAGAGAAGCTGTCCTGACTTGCTCTTGGAGTGGCAGGGGGTTGACAGGCCTGGAGGGGGGCACAGCAGTGGGCAGGGACAGTGTGAGCGGGATCCAGGCGAGGGAGAGGGGATGGGCAACTCCTTCGAGGACGTGGCTCAAGGCTTCAGAGTGGTCCAGGGGGACAGGTGTCACTTGATCTTGGCACCAGCCACAGAGCCCCTGCCCCTGCCCCCTTCATCCTTTTCAGAACTGAGGCCCTTCGCCCCCCGTGGCGCAGTCACAGGAGACCAAGGCTCAAGCTCAGATCCAGGAGTTGTGGCTGGGCTGGGAGTTGGGACAGCCCCGGGGAGGGTGGTTAATGAGCGTCAGCCTGACTTCTTCCTCGGTGGGAGCCACACGTCCTGAGCTGGCTGTGCAGACTCTGTACCTTCAAAATGGTGCAGCCTGGGCAGGTGGGAAGGCCATGGAGCCACAGAGCCTTGGCTCAGGGGCATCTGTGCTCCGTGACCTTGGGCAGGTTGCTGGGCCTCTCTGGGCCTCTTTGCTCTCGGAAAGAATGGGGATGATGTGAGCTAGATCCTCAGGGACCTGGGATGGCTGGATGAGGTCATGCTGGTAAAGTAACTGAAGCTAAAAAGGTGCTCCCAGGTGGCAAGAATGTTCCTTGTGTTGAGTGGGGGTGGGGAGAAGGGTGGGCAGCAGGAAGCGTGAAGGAGTAGTGGGCCTTGCAGGGAGACCCTCAAAGCCTGGGGTCAGGGGCAACAGCCTTTGGAGAGACACTGACCTTGACCTGGGGAGTGAGGGGCAGTGAGTAGTGTAGCCTACCAAGGACTTGTGAGGTGGGGCTCTGAGAGCTACCCGCCTAGCCAGGGCCCCTCCCCTCAGCCTCAGCTGACTTGGCTACACCTCAGTGCTTCCCCTGTGCCCCCCATGCCGGGCCCAGCCCTCTGGCCTCCGGGGCTGCAGGGGTTAAATTTGACGCCGCTTGAGTGAGCGTGGCATGGCGGTATGCACATCCATACACTTTCATAAACTGCTTAATTAGGCGAATGTTAATGAGACGCTAATTACTGTTGTGCCCGCGGATCCCACGGATACAGAGATTATGTTTCTCTTCAAACATCCCGTCTTAATTATAACTTGTGCCTAATTCTCAGCTTTCACCAGCCCTGCCAGGCTTGAGTGGGGCAGGACAGGCTTGCCTAGCAGTGGGGGTGGGTGGGCGGTGGGGTGGGACAGACACCTCCCTTTGTGGGCAGTTTTCCCATGCTTCCTCACTTTGGGTCCAGCGTTCATTCTGCGGACTTATATTAAGCCCCCCCTTACATGCCAGGCAGGGTGCCCTGGCGACAGCGCAGTGAGTGGTTCAGAGTGTAGCAGCTAACCTCTGGTTTGGCAGTTCGGACCCACCAGACACTGGGAGAGAGAAAGAGTTGGCAGTCAGCTTCCGTAAAGACTGCCAGCCTTGTTAGCCCTCTGGGTCAGCTCTGCCCTGTCTTAGAGAGTCACTGTGAGTTGCACTTGGTAACTAGCTGGTAGGAGGAGGAAGTGGTGGTCTGGTGGATGGCAGAGCAGGGGGGCACGTGGGGGAGTGTTAACATGGGGGGGGGAACTGCATCAGGCAGATGAAGAGAGAGCGAGTGCAGGTGGGCATCCAAGAGGGCTGGGGGAGACCAGAGTGGAGCTGTGTCCCCAGGTGGTTCACCAGTGTGCCCAGTGTCCCTGGTCTCTCTGGGTCCTGCTTCCCCAGACTGACCTTATGCTCCGGAAGCTGACTGCAGACAGTAGCTGATGCCCTAGAGGCTGCGTGGCCTTGGATCTTCCTGCTCCTCATTCCCCCCTTCCCCCAGCTTACTCTGTATGCACCCAGAAGGTCTGGTCAGGACCTGGGGCTAGCCAGGGGAGGAAGGTGGTCAGGGCAGGCTTCTTGGAGGAGGTGGGGAGCAGGGAGCATGGGGAGCTTGCCCAAGGCCTGCTCCTTTTCAGCATGGAGACTGCATCTTCTCCTTGAACTTGGCTGTGAGCATAGAATGTGACCTGATTGTGTTGTGCCCCACAGGGCCTGTCCTCGGTGTCTTCGTTTCTCCTGCCTCCACCTGAGCCTCACCCAGCAGGGCCCCCCTCCCTGGTGCTGTCTCGGCCCCTCCACTGCCCTCTCCCATCCCCAAGTGTCACAGGCAAACATGCCTGGAGATGGTAAGGCTGCCTCAGGCTCTAGGGCTTGAAAGACCCCAAAGGGCATAAAACTGGGCTTTACAGCTGGGGCCAGGGCTTGGCCTGGGGTCACACAGGCTAGAGTCAGGTCTCAGGTGGCCTGTGGGGACAAAGGAACTGGAGGCAGATATCTGCGCCCAGAACGCTGGCTACACGCCCAGGCCTCACACCGTTATTAGCATGCACTTTTTAGATGGGAGGTGAAAAGAGGGGCCTCTGTGAGCCCCTTCGGGTCCTCTCTGCTGTAACTTCCTGGCCAGCAAGGATGAGCGAGGGGCTCATCCCGGAGGTCACTCCCGGCCCCATGCAGTCCATGAGTCCAGGGCCCAGTCACCTGGGCGGGCGGTTGGGGAGGGGGGAGGCGGACTTTGAGCAAGGGGCCAGTCGGTAGCTGGGCAGGAGGCTCGTGCCATGCTCCCGATGTTAGGAAACTGCCTGGGCTCCCCCAGCGCTTGGAGACTCCCCCTGCGGGAATCTCTCCTTCAGGCACTTCATTACTGTGGGAAGTTATTTGCACGGAATGTCCTGTACCTGACCTGGTCTGGATTGATGGTATTTCAAGAGGCTAGACATCTTAACCCAAAAGAACACACTCAAAGTAGGAAAAAGCTGTTAGCTCAGTGTGTGTGTTTGTGCAGCTGTGACTCTGCACTGGCAGCTCAGGGGCAGCAGCACACTCTGGGACAGATGGACTTGAAGACCCTCCTGCCTGCCCTGCTGTGGGTCTCCTGGCATGGTGGCGGGTCCCAGCAGTGCCCCTCCCCACGCACCTGAGAGCATGTTGGTGCGACAGAATGGTGTGAATGTACCAAGCGGGGACTTGTGAACCCTAATAACAAAATGAAGCACTTTACATGGAAATCTGTGGTTTGTTCTGTTCCTGGCATATATTCCCACTGTGGGCCCAGCTCGGGGTTCCGTTACCCCTGTCCTCCCACTGAACCCACTTCCTCCTCTCCTCCCACCGCCCCCCAGCCCCCAGCCCCAGGAAAAGCACCAGCCAAACCAAACTCACCGCCATCGAGCCGATGTTGACGCACAGCGACACTCGGGGACAGGGAGGACTGTCCCTGTGAGTTTCTGAAGCTGTGTCTCTTTATGGGAGTAGAAAGCCCTGTCTTTCTCCCAAAGAGTGGCTGGTGATTTCGAACCCTGACCTTATGTTAGCAGCCCGATGTGTAACCACTGTGCCACCCACCAGGGCTCCTAGGGAGAGCATTGGGGCCTCAGGCTTGAATTCTAGACTTGGGACCTAGGACTGCAGGCTGGCCCTGAGTGAGCCCTAGCCCAGGGCCTCAAGCGCAAACCCCCCAGGGGCCAGGCTCAGAGTGTGACTGAGCTGAGCCGGCTGGTGGGGACTTCGGGGGCGGCTGGGGCAGGGGCCGTTTCTCCTCCATCTCGTGGATTTTGCCTGGTGGAGATTCGAGTCCTGTGTGGGCAGATGAGGTTTTTCAAAGAGAAACCAGAAATCCAGATGTCTCTGCGATTTGTCAAAGTTGGCGATTGATGGTAATCGTTTTTAAAAACCACGGAGCAGGCTAAACAAAGCATCCTGGTGCCAGGTTTGCAAGACTGAAGAATAGTCCAGCTGGCTGCCGACGAAGGAACATGGAGCCTGGTGGGGCTGGGACGGGGCCAGGGGAGGGGCTGCAGGGCCTGTCTGAGATGCCCTTGGCTACTGGACTCCTCGCCCACCCTGGATTCTCCTGCTGTCCTTACCCCTCTCCTCCCCATCCCCACCCCCCCCCCCCCCCAGCAGAAGAGAGAGGTGTGAAGCGTACCTCAGAGTCAACCCTGCAGAAGCAGGGCGGAGGTGGGAAAACAGCAGTGAGTCACAGGCACATTCATTTGAAGGACGAAACACACACACACACACACACACACACACACACACACACACACACATTTTCCCTCTCTCTCTCTCTTCCCCAACCCCCCCTCTCCCCCCCCCCCCCCCCCGCCTGCCTTCTTAGAACTGTCTCCCAGGCTGACTTTGGGGAGGGAGGACCCTCCCAGGCTGCAGTCCCTCCCTAGGGCCCGGCTGAGCTCTGGGCCCGGTCCACAGGCAGCACAGGTGAGCAGTGGTGTCAGGATGACAGGAGCCAGCCCCTCCCCACCCGCACGTGATCAGGTCAAAGAACCGAGCCTGCTTGCTCAGTTATGCCTTTAAAAACGAACAGGAGCAGTAGAGGGAGTAGAGATATCATGAGAGGAGGGGGATGATCAGGGAGGGGGAAGGGGGAGCAAGGAGGATCCCATCACAAGGCTGGATATATAGTCCCCCCCCACCAAGAGGACGAACATCAGAAATGTGAGTGAAGGGAGACAGCGGACAGTGTAAGATATGAAATAATAACAATATATGATTGATCCAGGATTCACGAGCATGGGAGGGTGGGGGGAGGAGGGGGAAAAAGAGGAGCTGACACCAAGAGCTCACTTAGAAATCTTTGGGAAATGATGATAGCAAGCTCTGTACAGATGTGCTTGATAAAATCCATGTATAGAATGTTATAAGAACGATAAGAGCCCCCAAGAAAATTATTGAAAACAAATACATACATAAATTAAAATGAAATGAAATGAAAGATTGAAAGAGACTAAATAACAGGAGCCCCTTCATTAAAATAGCCCAGCGAGCAATTGGCGAGTTTTAATAGGACACTCTGTTGGAGGCCGATTTACAGAGGTGCAGACACCCCCATGGGAGCAGGACCCCTTTCCCCAGGCCCCAGCTCCCATCTGTTGCCCCGGCTGGGCACCGACAGGCTGCCTTCACCTTGGCCCGTATCTCTGAAAGTGTGTGTATGTGGGGGTCGTCGGGGGCAGGCCCTAGATGTGGTGCATCAGTGCACCCGCTCCCAGCCATCAGGTCGACCCTGCAGGACAGAGCAGGACTGCGCCTGAGTCTTGCTGAGACTGTAAGTCTTTCAGGGAACAGACAGCCTCATCTTTCTCCTGTGGAGCGACTAGGGGGTTTGAACCACCGACCTTGTGGGTAGCAACCCGACCCTGAACCTACAGCACCACCAGGGCTCCTTCTTGAATGCAGTCTTTTTTTTAAAACTAAATCATTTTATTGGAAGCTCTTACAGCTCTTAAAACAATCCATACAACCATTGTATCAAGCATATTTGTATGTATGTTGACATCATCATTTCTAAAATATTTTCTTCCTGCTTGAGCCCTTAGTATCAGCTCCTCATTTTTTCCTTTCCTCACCCACCCTCTTACCCTCATGGACCCCTGATAAATTATAAATTATTATTATTTTCATATCATATACCCTCACTGTTTCCCTTTGCCCATGTTACTATTGTTTATCCCCCTAGGGAGGGGGGATTATACATGAGTCATTGTAGTAGGTTCCCTGTTTCTCCCCTTTCTCCCCCCACCTTCTCCTTCCCCTCATGGTACCACTACTCCCATTGCTGTTCCCGAGGGGTTTATCTGTCCTGGATGCCATCTGTGGAAAGCTCTTATCTGTACCAGTTCACATGCTCTGGTCTAGCTGGATTTGTAAGGTAGAACTGGGGTCATGATAGTGGGGCGGGGCATGAAAGAACTAGAGGACTGTTGTGTGTTCCTAAGTGCCGTGCTGCACCCTGGCTGACTCATCCTTTCCTTGTGGCCCTATTGTGAGCGCAAGTCCAATTGTCTACAGATAGTCTTTGGATCGCCACTCTGACCTCCCTTGTTCTCATTGATGTGATTGTTTGTTTGGGGTCTTCTGATGCCTGATACCTGATCCTACTGACACCTCGTGATCACACAGGCTGGAGTGCTTCTTCCATGTGGGCTTTGTTGCTTCCCTGCTAGATGGCCACTTGTTTGACTTCAAGCCTTTAAGACTCCAGATGCTATATCTTTTGATAGCCGGACACCATCAGCTTTCTTTACCACATTTGCTTATGCACCTGCCTTGTCTTCAGCCATCCTGTCGGGAAGGTGAGCATCACAGAGTACCGAGTTGTTAGAACAAAGTGTTCTTGCATTGAAAAAGTACCCAGTGCCCATTTGCTACCTTAATACTTAATATTTAAATATATGTACATAGACCTATATCCCTATCGTTATATATTAATGTATTTACATTTATGTATGTCTATAAATGTCTTTTGCCTCCTAGTTCTTGTCTCTATTTCCTTTTACTTTCCTCCCATCCCACTATCATGTTAGACCTTCATTCAACTCAGAGTGCTTTCTCTGAGCTACAATGCATCTGATCAAACCCCACCAGGCATTCTATGCCCTACTCACCATTGATTGTAGGTCTCTTGTTGTTCCCTTGTCCCTGGGTTTGTTGGCTCCCTGCTCCCTTTCTTCCACCTCCTCTTCTCCCATGAATACAGTGTTTCTTTCTCTCTCTCTTTTTTATATTTTAAATACAGTGTTTCTTAGCCTTTACAACCAACCTGGGAGGTTGACGTCACAGACTCCATGTTTAAGAGGAAAGGCAGGCTCTGAGAGTAACTTGGGTAGGGTTCTCCTGGAAAGCTGGGCTCTGGCTGGCTGGTGTGAGCAGGCCTGTTCTCCTTCTCCTGTCTCCTAGCCAGCCCATCCTGGACTCTGGAATTACAGGCCAAAGGCCAGCGAAGGAGGAGGGGCTGTGGGAAAAGCCGTGCATATGAGTGTGTGCACGTGTGTGTATGTATGTGTGCACGCTCAAACATTTCATTTATCCAGCCACATGCCCACCCCAGAGTGCCCGCTTCTTCCCTGCCCTGCTAGGGCATCCAAGCTCATTGGCAGTGGGGTGGGCTCAGCCTGTGTCAAAGAGAAATCCTCCTGCCCCACTCAGGGGGGTTTGTGGTCTCCGTGTGGGCAGAGCTGGGTGGGTCCCCCCTGGGATACCTGGGCAGGCCTGGGCTGAAGTGGGACAAGCCCCTGGGAGATTTGGGTCAGGCCAGCCTCCCTGAGGTACCTGCCTCCTCTCCTGCCCCATCCCTGATCTCCATGAGACTGATGTTGGCTGAGTTTGGTCTGGGTGGCAACCAGAGTGCCAGGGGCTTTCATGGACGATGCCCAGCTGGGCCTCCCAAGGACCCTGTGGGGTAGGCGTGTTCCTCATCATTTGTTCAGACGAGGCACAGAGAGGGTGAGCCCCTTGGGAGGAAGACGGGGCTTTCTACTCCCGTAATGAGTTACCATCTTGGAAACTCACAAGGATAGCTCTACTCTGTCCTCCTGTAGGGTCGCTATGAGTCGACTGATGTCTCATGGCAGTGAGCTTGAGTTTGGATCTAGCACCAGAGGTTTTTCCCCTCAGGGTAAGGCCTGGCTGCTCCCTGGCCCAGTGTCCAGCCTGGCCTCCTCTCCTGCTCTAGCTTCCTGATTGGCTAGGCAGTGAGGGGTGGCTGTCCTGGCTGTTCCCGAGGGGTCCCTGCAGTTTGTCGCCTCCCGCCCGTAACTCCAGTTTGCAGAGGGGTCCCAGGAGAGCGTGGGGGGAGCCAGCTTTCGAAGCTGAGAGCACCAGTGTCTAACTAGAGAGAGACAGAGGTGCTTGTCGTGGTTGGACAGTTTGTGGTGATGCAGGACCCCAGGAGCCCCCTCATTACAACACTTTTTCTTTTGACACCCCCACCCCCCCACCAACACACACACTTGTTGCATTGTTTCTACTTCTGATTCGGAGTCAGAGCCGGATGGGTGGTGGAGGAGAGGCCAAAGGGGTTTAACTGAGCACCCCCCCACCCCCAGTCCTCGCCATTGCCTCTAACCTTTGGGGGAAAATTGGGGAGGCGAGAGGTGAGGTAAGGCATTGACTTAAATGTTTAAATTAGCCCCGCTTTGCTGAAAGCTGCGTGTCAGGATAAATTCATTCCTACAATGTCATCTATCTTTTCTGGAGTGGGAAGTTGGCGCATAAATGAATGCTCTTCATATATTATGATGACCTGACATAGCCAAGGCAGAGAGAGGCGGGTGGTGGTGATTAAAGAGCGGCTTTGGACTAACGAGCGGGAAGTGGGGCCCCCCTCAGGGCCCTGGACTGAGGCTGGTGCCAGGTGAGGCTGGGCCCCCCAGGGTCTGGGGGCTTCAGGCAGCCCTCGCCTGCTCCAAGGAGTCCGAAAGCATCTGGCCTTCTCCACAGCCTTCTATTTGTCTCTGGGTCTCTGCCCTGTCTGGGCAAAAAGCAGAAACATGACCCCCAAAGGCTTATGGGAGCCCAGCCTCCACAGTGTGGCGCCCCAGCCCAGCTCAGCTCTGTGGGTTCTTCCCTTGCTGTCTCCCCAACCCCCAAGGTGAGCCCTGACCTATGGCCAATGTATATGATGAGCCCAACCCTGGTCAGTTTTACTCCGGGGGCTTGGGCCCTTGTCCTGTGGAATCAGAGTCAGGGCCCCGTTGGCAGATTCCCCTAGAGGATACTTCTCAAACATCGAACCAAGATGGCTTCTGAGGCAGGGATGCTGTTGTCAATTTGAGAGACCTAAGAGTGGAGGGGTGGAGTCTAGCCTGTCAATCAGGATGTAGCTTGATGACCTCATTTGGAGGCACGAAGGAGATAGTTTGTTGGAGATGGGACACATGCTCAGTCCCTGAGAGACATTCTTGTTGATAAGCCTAATGGAGATGGGCTGATGGCAGCCAGAACCTCGGAGCTAGAGATCCACGTGGAGACCCCTGCCAGCACTGAGATGCTTCCGCTGCCACTGGATCCACAAGACTTCCCACCCCCTGGCCTGTGCTCTTTCTGCATTCGGCGTTATTGCATGAGTTTCGTGAGTCTGAAGAGGACTTTATAGATTGGTATCGGACATATGGGCTAATATCAGACTTAGACTGGGCTGGAATGTTTTCTTAATATACAAGGACTCTTTATATTAAGCTTTTTCTTATACACATGAGCGTCTATGAGCTTGTTTCTCTGGTCTACCCCAGACTAATACAGATGCTGATGGGGGAGAGGAAAGGGCTAAGGGAGTGGCAGGGCACTGGCCCAAAGACCGTGGAAACCTTTTCAAAGCTCCGATGTCATATCCTACTTTTCTTCGCCCGCCTGCCCCACACCCAGGCTACAGGGCCCTATTGTTAGAGGTGGGCAGCCTAGGGCCGTGTGTGTGTGTGTGTGTGTGTGTGTGTGTAGTGGAGATACCTGATGCTCGGCGTGGAACTAGGGAGGGAAGGGCCGCCCCCCTGAGCACCTTCTTCCCCCATCTTTCAGATGGTCTTTCAAGTTGGGACATTGACATTAGCAGCAGCACACGCAAACTTGCTGCCGCCTGTGTGTCCACGCTGACTCACAGAGACCCTACTGGACGGGGTGGAACTAGCTGCCCACTCGTCACGGGAGTAGACCCCTCACCATCCTCCCCCCAGGTGGCTGGTGGTTTTGAACTGCTGACTTTGGGGTTAGCAGCCCAGCTCACAACCCACTGAGCCACGCCAGCCTCTTTGTTGACGTACATGTGGCTAAAACCGTGATGGAAACCTTCGCAGAAACAGGTAGAAGCCAGATGGCAAGCTGCAAACAGTCACGTGGTCACTGCTCCTCTACCAGGGGGCTGACCCTGGGCCCTTAGCCCTGGCTTGGCCGTCCCTTGATGTTAGAACTGGCCACACTTCTGGTGTGTGTATAACGCTGAATTTGTGTGTGTGTGTGTGTGTGTGTGTGTGTGTGTTCAGGGGCTGGCCCGCGTGCAGACTTGTGTACGTCATGATGTTAGTGTACGCATTGTGCTTGGAGGAAGGGGACCACCGTCCCCAGGCCTTAGAGCAGGTGTCTGCAAGGTGTGTCACTGCACTTCACGTGAATGTGTGCGCAATGGGCACACAGTGTGCTCGTCCAGGTGGACTAGAGAAACAAGTTCATAGAGATACTCGTATGTGTATAGAAATAACTTTATAGACAAGAGCAATTGAATATTGAGAAAACACCCCAGCCCAGTCCAGACCAAGTCCATAAGTCCGATATTATCCCATATGTCCAATACCAATCTATAAATTCCTCTTCAGACTCACAAAACACTTGCAAAATGCTGAGTGCAGGAAGGTCACAGGCCAGTGGGTGCAAAGTCTGGTGGATCCAGTGGCAGTGGAGGCATCTTAACGCTGGCAGGGGTCTCCACGTGGCTCCTCCAGCTCCAGGGCTCTAGTGTAGCCATGTGTCTTATCCTCAGGAAAGTCTCACAGGGAGTCCATGTGTGTCCCGCCTCCAGCGAGCTATTTATCTCCTTAGCGCCTCCAAATGAGGTCATCAAGCTGCGACCTGATTGACGGGCTAAACTCCACCCCTTCGCTCTTAAATCTCAAATTGACGACAGATGAAGTCACTACCACACACATGGCTGTGTCATCGCGTGTTGTGCTGGGTTAGGGGCCGTACTGTGCGTCTGAGACCCAAACATAGTGAAGGTCTTTGGACCGTGCCTTCCTCACGGATCCTACTGAGACTGTGGGTTCTGTAAGCCCGAAGGGCTGTCCACACACAAGGGTCTTTTCCTTCTGTCACCATGTGTGGGGACACAGATCAGGACCGGTTCTAGCCTGCGCCTCCTGTGTCCACATCCATGCCTGGCCTCACGCTCCCCGTAACTGAGCTGTGTCTCCCAGTCCTGCTCTAGGCTGGCCTGAGCCTGGAAGTGTTGGGTGTTAAAACACATCAGAGCCATCAAAGAAGGCTCCTTGGAGGAGAGGGGGTGGAAGGGGATGGGGAAGGGGCCCCTGAGATGGGTTTCAGCTTTGCAGAGGAGAAGAACCAGGCCAGCCTGGGTGGAGGGACCGGCCATCAGGAAAGTGGCAGCACTGTGGGAGGGGAGTGAAGACACCAGTCAGCCGGGGCAGTGGCGCTCTGCAGGGTAGTGAGGGGGTAGCCAGAGGAAACAGAGGGTCTGGCACATAGTAGATGCCCAGTAAATTCTTGTGACCTGGAACCTGGGCCCGAGTAGGGAGTTTTCTGTGTGAGTTCTGGGAAAGTGTGAAGTAGGAAGTGTGACCATACCATGACACATGAAAACAGAGGAGCCTTGGTGGTGTAGTGGTTATGTGTTGGGCTGTGATCCATATGGTTGACAGTTCGAAACCACCGGCTGCTCCGAGGCTGACAAACTGGGCTTTTTACTCCCATCAACAGCTATGATTTCGGAAACCCACAATGGGTGTCTATGAGTCAGCATGGACTCGCTGGCAGTGAGTTTGGTATTTTTGGTTGATGATAACAGGGCATGGGGGGGGGAAATCTCTGTACCCACTGCTTCGTGCCCATAATACAAGGGCATTCATACGTCATTTTACAAATAAAGCAGTGGAGGCAGGGAGGGACAAGGATGTGCCCAGGGGGACAAGTAAATGGCTGTGATCCCAGGTCTGATTTCAAAGCCTGGGCACCACCCTTTCTGAGCCTCAGTTTCCCCCTCTGCATCATGGGAGTTTGACTTCAAAATTTGGTCATTCTGTGGATTTGGGGAGTGCTTTACTTTTCAGGGAGAGCCTGCTGACCCCAGAGCTCCCTCCCGGCCTCTATCTGGAGCCTGGCTTCCCCAGGGAGTGTCCTTCCCAGTGCAGGCCCCTGGGGCTTCTGTCCCGTCCTGAGCCCAGTGTGGTGCCAGACTCAGGGGAGCAGGCATCTCCACACTCCTGAAGGGGTTGAGGCTGGGGCAGGGTGGGAGCGCTGGAGGTGCCCAGTCTTGGCCTTGCCTCAACTTGCAGCCTCTGGTTCCTCCTGTGGTCAACTCTGGAAGGTCTGAGTCCTCCACCCACATTGTCTGCAGAGAGCTTCACAGCCACCTGGGAAGCCGGGGGTCCTGAGGTCCAGTTTTACAGGCAAAGAAACTGAGTTTCATCCAGTCCCTGGGCAGGACACATGGCCAGAGAGCTCCATTGCCAATGGATGTGGCAGGTCAAGTCCACCTGGAGGTGCCTCTGCAGAAAGGCCTGGTGATCCCCATCTGAAAAGGCAACCCAGTCAAACCTCATGGAGCCCCGTTCTGCTTGCTTCCCCCACCCCCCATGGGGCCGCTGGGAGCCAGACTGAGCAACAAGAGCGGGACATTGGTTTGTTTCTGTCCCCATGGTTCCTGGTGGCTGAGGGCAGAGCTGGGCCAGACTGGGATGACCTGGCTTTGCAGGCCAAGGCCAGGAGGCCAGACCTTGGGGCAGGGAGACAGTAGTTCTGCCCTGAGGGGCTGGCTGGAGGCAGGGGTCTTGGGTCTGAGTCGCTTCCTGTCCAGAGCCTGCCCCTCAGAATGCCCACACCCGCCAGTGCCAGGACTACTCCCCCAGAGCCAGCTGTCTTGCACTGGGCAGGGTATCGTGCCACCTTGTCCCGGGGAGGCAGCGTGCTCATAAATTAATTAATGTTGGCAAAGCACTTGAAGATCTCGGGCTGAAAGGTGCTCAATACATGCAAATCAGAATGATTGCTATTACCCATAATTATGGAGTTTCTGCTGGAGAGCTTGTTCAGAAGCGGACTGTGACTGGGCGGTCACCAGGCTCTGCCAAGATCTGCTTCTCCACAGCATTAGCTCCTTCCTTCCTTCCTTCCTTCCTTCCTTCCTTCCTTCCTTCCTTCCTTCCTTCCTTCCTTCCTTCCTTCCTTCCTTCTGTCCCTGGATGTCCCTTCTTCCCTTTCCCCCTCCACGGCGCCCCCTCTCCATCTCTCCCAACTCTGGGCTTGTTGCCTGCTTCCCCACGGCAAATGCCTTCTTTGTCTCATCGCCCATGAAGGCAGGCACCGGACACCTTGGGAGAGGGAGGAGACCAGGCAGGAGCTTCTCGCATGCTGGAAGTGATGAGCTTCTTAAAGGGGTCCACAGGGGTGCCCCTGCCTCGCCTCTGCAGGTGTGAGGACAGTGGGCTGTGGAGGGCACTCTGTTTGAGGAATATTGGTGTCCTAGCGTCTCAGCTAAGCACCGTTGATATAAACGTAGAGCATGTGCAGGTGCATGCCTAGGAGGTGGGGCGTCTGGACCACCTGTCCAGGGCCTGTGTCCAGCCTCTTCTTCCATCAGGTCACGTTCTCAATCGGGTTGGGGCTGAACTTCTTCCATCAGACTGAGAAATCAGCCCCCATACTGACAGGCCTTGGCAGTGCCCAGAGCCAGCCACCCAAATGCACAGCCTCTCTCAGCAGTACCCTTTTCCCCTCCACCACCCACCTCCAGCACCACGGACAGCGCCCAGCTCAGTCTGCTGCCTCTGCCCAACAGCAGTCCTTCGGACTCAAGCCTGGGAGAACAGAGAGGGCCAAGAGAACCCAGGGGGCAAGGCTAGGGTGCAGAGACGCCTGGCTTGAGAGATGAGCTACCACCTGGTCTTCGAACCTGGCCAGATGGTTCCCATTGTACCACGTGACGTCTTTAGAAAGACTTGTGGCGTTCAGTCCGCCAACGGATCACCTCTATCCTAAACCTCTCAGAGGTGGAGGTGGCCGGACCTCTGTTCCTCCAGCACTCAGGCCCCACCAAACAGTCGCGACAGAGAGTGCCTGCCTGCCCGGGCAGACGCTCCGTGACTGCATGCTCAATCCTGGGGTACCAGCGACCAGTGCTTTGGGGCCACGAGGCAGAGCATGCGTAGTGAGACGGAGCACTCAGGAAGGCCCCGTAGAGGCGTGGGTACCAATCCTGGAGAGGTAGAAATGGAGGGGTGAGATGGGTGACCAGCATGATGTCTCCCCCCCCCCCCAGTTCCGTGTGGGTGATGGTGAGAAGCCCGTCCGATGGGCTCAGGGCAGCTCTGGCAGGACTCTGTCCTGTGGGCTGCAGGGATGCTGTCCATTACCATGGACTCGGCAGGACTGGCATGATGTAGCCTGGCCTGGAACCAGAGTTGCCCCTTCCCACCACACGTGCATGCTTCTCTTCTACCTGCCCTCTCCAGGGGTGGCCAATTTCTCTCGGACCCAACAATGGACCCTAGACTATCTCTCCAGCCCTGGGGCCTTATCACTGAGCTGTCATCTTTCCGGTACCACAAAGGCCTCTTTCTCTCCCTCAGGATTTGTCAAAAGATGGGACCAGCCCCGAAGGTCCATGGGAGTGGGGCAGAGCAGGTCTCATGCAGCCTGATTGATTTGGGCTGCCTCCACCAGCCGCCCGTGCGGGCAGGCTTGCAGGACACACGGGGCTGTGCTTGGCTTTGGATGATGAAATGCTACCTTTGCCGAGAAAAGGTTATGCCACCTCTGCAAATGAGCTCAGCTGCCTGCCTTCAGGACTCAGTCTTTACTGCTGGGCTCCTGGCTGATGGGGCTCTGCGGGGAGGAAGATGGTAGATAGTCAGTCCCCCTTGGGAGGGTGGCCCAGGGAGATTAGAGGCAGGGCCAGAGTCGGAAGCTTTCCAGGGTCCCTCTCTCAGGGAGTTTTCTTGTTCAGGGACAGCCAGGCAGGAAGGAGAGATCTTGGGGTCATATCTGTCTGGGTTCTGCCCGAAGCCCTGCTCTGTGCTGGCCTTGTGCCCTCGGACAAGTCACAGCTGACTTCTCTTGAGTTTGAAGTCCCTCCTCTGAAGAATGGGGCCCAGGCCACGGCCCCCATGTGAGTAAGATCGTGGAGCAGAGGAAGGCACAGTCGGAGCCTACAAAATATTGGTGGTCTCATGGTCCATCAAGGGGGGTGCCATGCATTTACCTTGGCATTGTCTCAGACTTCAGGGACTTGTGCTCTCCTCCTCCCAGTCACCAGACCCCTAAAGGAGCAGGGTCGTCTCCTTCTTCATCTCTCCCCACGAGGCAACGGGACCGGCTGAAGGAATGGCTGGACTCAGAGGCTAAAGCTTCTGATGCCCCCACACACCCCGCTTTTTAGTCCAGGCTGGGCCTGGGGACTTCCCACGGCCTCTGGGTGGGCTGATGGGAGGAGGGAGCGGAGGTGGAAAGGCTCAAAGCATGACCCCTCCTCCAGGGGACCAACCCTTGGTCATCCACCCACTCCACAGACTTCAATGGGCTCTGCCCCAGGGCACTTCCTCCTATGGTCACAGGTCGGCAGCCTGCCTCTCTCTGTGAGCTGTTCAGGTGTTCTGTCTCCCCTCCTCCTTGCTCCTGCAGGTGTGGCGGAGGAGGCAACAACAGTGGTTGTAGTCATGGTAACAGTGAGGCCGGCAACTGACCCTGCCTGTGCTGACGTATATATCATATGCATCAGATACATGATATATGTATCGTATATGCATGCTGACATAGCTATCACATACATCCCCACATATATAATATATACCATATATATATACATATATATATAAAGTGTGTGTTGCTATGATGTGGAAAACTATGCCGTTTCTCAAACGTCAGCCAGACCTGCTATGGTGGATCGATTTTAGTGAAGCTTCCAGATTAAGACTAGGAAGAAAGGCCTGCAGACAAAACACCGATGGACATGAAGACCCTCTGGCCTGTTGTCCAGTCGGGTGCCGGGAGGTGAGCCCCTGAGCCGGGAGGCACTCGAGCGGCGGCAACGGGAGCAGATGCCGGTGACCAAGGAGACAGCGCAGGTCTGTCCTGTTATTCATCAGGTCGCTCAGAATCGCAGCTGGCTTGCTGGCAGCTGACCCCCACCGTGCCCTTACTGGGCACTTCCTGTGTGCCAGGTGCGGTGGGTAGCACCCTCCATCCATGACGCCTTCCCTTTAGGTAGGCAGGATTAGAATGATGCCCATTTTACAGAGAAGGGCGATGAGGCCCTGGGTGGGGGGAGAGCCAGAGAAGACAGGGAATGAGGCTCACATCTGGCCTGGGAGCTCAGGCTGACACTCAAGAACAGCCTGTCCGCTTCGCCCCGTGCTGGACATACAGAGATGATGGAGTGGCAGGGCCCCGGAGTTACCAAGCCTTGGCACGTAGTAGCTGTTCAGCACGTACCTGTGTCCCGGAGGATTCTGAGAGCCCAGGATGCTAAGTCCTTGGCACTGAACACGTCTTTGGTGAATTAAAAACGACCTCTGGGTGGAACAAAGGAGATGATGAGCATCCAGGGTCTGGCTCTCGGGAGGGGCCCTGTGTATGCTAACAGCAGCGCTGCAGTTGTCCGTTGTTCTGGAGCGGGCCTGGTGGACAGACCGGCAGCAGGGCAAGGCAGTGGCGAGAGAGGCTGGCACCGGAACTCCAAGGGGGAGGCGGGGCTCTCAGGGGAGGAGGAGGAGGAGGAGGGCGAGGCTGGTTAGCAGCTGGGGCCCTGACACCCACTCTGTGCGTAGCTGTGATGTGAGTGCGTGCGTGTGTGCACACGTGTGGGCGGGTGTGTGTGTGTAAAACAAATAACTAGAGAATGAATTTAATTATAAGGCACTTTTAATAGCTATTTATATTTAATCCTGCTAATTCTGTGTCTTGTGTAGCCAAACTGTAATTCGACTCTTTTGCTAGTGAGAGTGGGAGGGAGAGGAGCGAGGGAAGCAGCCCTAAAGGAAGGCAACAGGTGCCCGCCACCCACCCTGCGTCGGCTGGCCAGCTGCTGGCCCGAGGGTCCTAGCTCTGTCTTTAGGGCAGCCGATCTGCTTGTGTTGGGGGAGAGACAGAGAGTCTAGCCTCAGAGCCAGGCAGACCCAGGTTCAAATCCAAGGTAGGCCAGGTGTCTTTTCCCCATAGAGTCACCTTCTCGTCTGATATTGTGTCAGCTGCCATCAAGTTGGTCTCTGACTCATGGTGACCCCATGCACAACGAGAAAGGATGCCACCTGGACTTGCACTGTGTTGGACTGGGTTCTCTGGAGAAGAAAAAAACAGTGATTCTAGCTATCTATCTAATACTTGCCTACCTTTCTACATATAATATATATTTCCACTTTTATGATATAAAGTCCTTTGCATATATGTATATGTACACACACACACATAGTTGTAGAAGCTTGTATTAGTCTGGGTAGACTAGAGAAACAATTCATAGAGACTCATATGTATGTAAGAAGGAGCTTTATATACAAGAGCAGTTGAATATTGAGAAACTATCCCAGCCCAGTACAGATCAAGTCCATAAATCTGATATTAGTCCATATATCCAATGCCAATCTATAAAGTCCTCTTCAGATTAATGAAACACATGCAATGATGCCGAATGCAGGAAGATCACGTGCCAGTGGGTGCAAAGATCCAGTGGTGGTAGAAGCATCTCAGTGCTGGTAGGGGTCCCCACATGGCTCCTTCAATTCCCAGGGCGTGCCATGTGTCTTATCAGAGAGTGCCATGTGTCTTATCAGAGAGAGAGAGAGAGAGAGAGAGAGAGAGAGAGAGAGAGAGAGAGAGAGAGAGAGAGAGAGAGAGAGAGAGAGTCTCCTGCCTCCAAGGAGGAAAGCAGGAATTCCCAGAAGCCTCAGGAGAAGGCCAAGCCCACACAGAGGACTCCTTGGCTTTGACCCTATTGACAGACTAGACTCCACCCCTTCACACTTAATCCTCTCAAGCCCCAAATTGACACCAGATGAAGTAAGTATCTACTAAGTCCAGTCTGACTCAATTCTGTGGGTCAGATGTTAAGCTGGACGCTTTCCCTGACTTGAGTAGCTGCCGAGTCTAACCAACAAAAGAGCAGGCAGATGAGCCAGGAAGCAGGACAGGCCGGTGGGGCAGAGGCACAAGTCAGGCTTGCGGCTACAGAGTGGAATGAATCTAAAGCCAGCGGGCAAGATGGCAGGCCTCTCATTGCTCCTGAAGTCAGCAGGCAATAGGGTGGGCCAAGAAACCAGACGTGAGATTTGGGCCAGCAAGAAGGGCAGAAGCCTTCCCACAGAGTGTGCTTAAGTAGGAGTCGACAGCTCGCCCTAGGGAGCCTCATTTCAGTTGTTCGTGAGCTCTGATCTGATTGAGCGAGTGGCTCTTCACCCTAACCTTCCCACAACTACGTGGATGCTTGCAGCAAAGTCCACCATGGGTGGGGCAGATTACACCATGTTAGCTCACACCTTGGGGGGAGGGGGGCTCAACTGCCAAAGTACTGAGGATCCTGACCAAGCCAAGTTAACACGAGACCTAAATATCATGCGCACCAGCTCTGTGATTAATTAATCAGACTTTATAATCCATAGGATTTTCATCAGCTGAGCTTGGGAGGAGACCATCTGACTGTTCGCTCTCATCTGCTTTAGTCTAGCCGCTCCACTAAGTCAAGTTCCCCACCAGCGTGCAGAGGCTGCACTTGACCTACACTGCCTGTGAGTCAAACCCGGGCTTCCCAGCGAAGCTGTGAGTTCTACCACTCAGCCGCTGCTCTCACTCTGTGACGTGGCAGAATATGACCTGCCCCCGGCGGGGCTGTTGCGTATGAGTCAAATGAGAGCTAGGGGTCTGCTCTCTAGCAGGTGCTCAGAAGAAGCTTGTTCCGCATCCTCCTCACTCCCCTCACCAGAACCCTGACCGAGCCCTGGCCTGGTTCTGGCTCTCCCTGGAGGGCCCAGCTCACTGGCAGAGAGATGGCGAGTGACGGACTCCTAGCTAATAAGGGACTCGGGGCTGCCCCTTAGTACAGGATGGGCCCACGGTGCTGCCTGGGGGTCTGGGAGGTGTGTAGTGGCTTGTAGGGAGGCTGTCAGCGGGACCCCAGTGAGGTACTGGAGCAGCCATTTCTAGGCGGAAAGGCCCACAGAGGTGCTTTGTAAGAGTGGGGTCATACAGGAACAAAGTCAGGCCTTAAAACCACTGTTCTAGGCCCCACTCCAGGGGAAAAGGCTCTGGGTCCGTCACCCTGGCTGACTCCCTGCTTCCTCCTCTGGCATGAGCCTCGGGGGTGGAGGCTGGGAGCAGCCTCAGGCGACATAGGGCCCAGGGGGTCCTGTTCCCCCCCTCCCGTGGGGTGACTCTGGGCTTATTTCTGGCAGCGTCTCCTTGACCAGGCTACGGGTGGGGAATTCGAGAGTGGGTTGGGGGCTTGGGGCCCTGCCCCTGAGGCCTGGGGTAAGTCCTCACTCCACACTGCTTTCCCTGTGCTCCTGCTCCTGACTCTGCCCCCAGAGACAGCGGGCACTACCCGGAGGGCTGACCCTGAGCCAAGATCTGCGCTGGGTTTCTTGCCAACAACAGCTCTCTGCAGTGGGGGACTCAGAGACAGGGTTTGAGTGTGACTCCGCTGGCGTCAAACACAGCTCTCTGTCCCGCATAGTCACCGTGGTGGCCTGGTGGGGGCATGTCCAAACGACATCCCAGAGGACCCTCGGGGTTTACAGCCCCAGAGACCTGGCAGAGCTCCATCTGGGGTCCCCACAGGGGTGGCGATGGTGCCCAGGGGCTCAGTTTGTCTGAGGGAAGAGTGGTTTTGGGCTCAGCTGCACCCACGTTCAAATCTCCACTCTGCCCTTGGCCAGCCTGGCGCCCTCTGAGCCTCCGTGTTGTCACCAGCCGCTGGCGCATAGTAGGTGCTCCCTATGACCGTGGCAGGGGGTGGATGATGACGGAGACTCTGGCTTCTCTCAGGGGAGAGTCCTACTTTACTAGGAGACTTCGGTGCTCTGAACCCCCACAGGACCACGTTTCCTCTAATGGTGACAGTTCTGCCAAGGTGGCAGCTGGGAAGACGTTGGGGCAGATGAGCCCCACCCCTCTCCCCCGCTGCCCCCTCCAGGCTCCCACCGCTCTGCACCCAGGCGGGTCAGGGGCTCGTGAATGCAATGAGGCCTTTGTTCCGAGCACCCCCTGGCCAGCGTGCGAGCGTGTGTAAATCCCGGCCTGGGGGTTGGTGCCAGCTCTGATGCCGGCCGGCCCCCTCTTGCTCCTGGGAAGCGAGGGGTTTCCCAGTGAAGGATCATGGTCAGGCACATAGGAGGGGAACCGGGGGTCCAGGCCTCAGGAAGAGCCTCTGAGGATATAGGTTGAGCTTGACCATGGCCTGTTCTCACCAGGCACACCCTCCCTGACCCCCCTGCCCAGGGAGCTGCCTGCGGCATGGTCCATTGGTGCCCCTGAGCCCCGGCCAGGGCACAGAGATCTCCACCAGGCATCTGGAAGGACAGGCGGTGCCCGGGGATTCTCCTTAGAGGCTTCAGCAGGACTAAGGGTGGGAGGGGTTGGAGAGGCCCTGGGAGAGAAGGCAGCCGAGGAGAGGCCATGTGGCCGGGCCAGAGGCCTGGGCACTGGTCTCGGTTGTTGTACCTGACTCCCTATGTGACCAGGGCTGCTCATCCTCCTGGGCCTCAAGGTCCTCAGCTGCACAGTGGGTTCTGCGTCTGGATAGCTTCTCTCTACCGCCCTTCAGCAGCCTCCATCCTTGATGCTCAGGAAGCTTTGGGGAGGGCATGAGCCCTGTGGAGCCCAGCTCTGGGGAGGGAATAAGCGGGGATGGTCCCCAGAGCCCAGAGAGCGGGGAGGGGTGCGAGGCCCATGTGTGCTCTGCCATCCATGGGGGCTGGCACATTCATTGGGGATCTCTAAGATGGGCACACCCCCAGCCCACCTAGCACACAGCTGCGGGATTTATTTCTTCCCGAATAGTATCATCCATCATGTTAGCTTTGCTGCCAGCGGTGCGGCCAGTTGCCGCCTGTGCTTTCTGGAGGGGTTGGGGGTCTTGCTGTTCCCCAGGGCAGGCCACCCTGCCTCCCCCCTCCGGCCCCCAGCCAGGCTCCTGTATCAGAGTGCGGGGTGGTTGGTCTGCCCTCCAGGTCTGCTTCAGCCCAAGACCAGACTGCAGGTCCTGGGTGTTGTATGGGGTGAGGGCTAGAGTAACCAGGCTGGCAGGGAGGAGGAGATGGCAGTACTATCTCTAGGGCGGACAGAGGAACTGGGCCGGTGGACGTGAGAGCAGGGGAGGGAGGTGGAGGACATGGAACGCGGTGGGAAGGCCCCTAACTTTGCCTGTCCTGCTTACAGAAGGTGCCCACACAGTATTTGTGGCCCAACGGACTGGTCCAGGCCCCAATTCTTAGAACTTCCAGTTCTTCCCATCTCAGGTGGCTAAGAAACCCTCAGGTGACCACTCCCCAGCCCCCCGCCACACTAGCTGCAATCCATGCCCCATCCCCTCAAAGTCGCCCCTGATAAAGGCATGTTAGATAAATGCTGTACCCCAGGAAGCTAAGTGACTTTAGAAAAGGCACAAGTTGACCCCCAGATTATATAACTACCGCAAACCTGCACACACAGCCTGTGACTGAGGTCCAGGACCCAGGACAGGACTGCTTCATTCCAAAGCTCCAAACCTAACTCCGGGCAGTTCCGGACCCACCAAAGGGGCCCGATGTACAACTGGTGTGGAGGCCGCCCTTGTGAGGGTGTCAGCCCAGCTCTCTCCTGAGGCAGGACCCTGGCTGCCTCATTTACTAGAGTCCACCCAGGATCATGGCCCTGGCTTAGAGTAGGTGCTCAATAAATGCTTCTTGATTGCCTGGGGGTGGAGGGAAGGGTGTCAGTAAATGTAGGTTGGGGAGGGTCACCCGGGGCTCCCAGCTCTCTCTGCACGAGCCCTTCAGACTTCCATCTCCCCTGCCCACTTGGGAGACCCTGGCCCTCTCTCCAGGAACCGGCCTCAGCAGGGGCACCTTGTGTTCCACTCTGTCCACTCCCAGGCAGGGCAAGCTTTCAGCCTCCAGCCGGCGCCCCTAGGTAAGATGAGCGTCACTCCCTCCACTCGCCGCAGAACTCCACTGCCCTGGAGTGGGTGCTGACCCCGAGCCACTCTACAGGACAGGGTAGAGCTTCCTCTGAGGGTTTCTGAGACTGACACTTTACTGTAGTCCCAGGCCTCATTTCTGTCTCGAAGTGCAGCTCGTGGTTTCGATCTGCCAACTTCAAGGTTAGCAGCCCAGCCTGTAACTACTGCCCTTCCAGGTTGCCCTGTCTTCAGAGGTACCCTCTATAAGCGCTCTTTGGACGGGGGTCCTCTGGGGCCCACCTGTTTCTTTACGGGGTCCGTGCCAGGATGCCTGGCCTCTGACCATTTTCCAGGCCCTCTGCCCTTCACCTCCACCCTGAAGGCGAGATAGAGGCTATGTTTCTCTTTTGACAGAGGAGGTGGAAGGTCCTAGTGCCCTCCACCCCTCATCTTGGCCCGGGCTCCCCTCTCACCTACTCTTCCGGCCCTGTGGGGACTCTGGGGCCATGCGCTTGGCCCAGCCCAGAGGGTGTGCTCAGTGAAGCCTTGCTAGACCCAGGCCTGGACAGACGGAAGCGGAGAGAGTGGGAAGACACCCAGGGAAGAGATGGCTCTCATATGTCCTGCAGTGCATTCAGATGCATAGCCACCCTGGATGACTGAGTCGACCTGCCCCACGGTGTCTCCTAGGCAGGGAGCCCGGAGGCCTAGTGGTTATGGTGCTGCACTGGGCTGTTAACTGCAAGGTCAGTGGTTTGAAAGCACCAGTTGGTCCTCAGGAGAAAGACAAGACCTTCGACTCCGGTGAACAGTTAGCTGTCTCAGGACAGGGACAGTGCTACACTGTCCAGTCAGGTCACTATGACTTGGAATTGACTTGATGGCAGAGGTTTGAGAACCCCCTGGGGGCAGGTCTACCTTGTATCACAGGGTCACTGTGAGTTGGCATCAGCTCGAGGGCAGTGTGTTCGGTTTTGGTCTGTGGATCAGCTCGCCAGGTCTCTCCCCTCCCCTCTCCCTGGTGGCTGCTGGTTTTGAACCATTGACATCTGGGTGAGCAGCAGATCGCTTAACCATTGTATCGCTGAGGCTGGCTCCTTCAGAGAGGAGGAGGGCCTGCCCAAGCTTTCCCAGCAGGGCAGAGGCCCCTCCGGTCTGTCTCCGCCTGGCCTGAGGGACAGAGGAGCGGCCTCGGGCGGCAGCGAGGTGGCAGGCCCACCCCCTACCCTTCTGCCCCATCTCTCCATGTTTCCACCAGATTCCTGTTGCTCGCTGCTGCTTAGGAAGCATGGTCCAGGCTGTGGGTGAGGTGTGGTGCTCGCATCCCTGACGGGCCCTTCTCCAGGCCCCACGGGGTCCCCAAGCTCTCTCCTGGTGGTCCATGAGCTGGCGGAGAGAACACGCAGGCTGTGCTGGGACCCCTGGACATTCAAACCGTTGCACTAGCTCCCCACCGGCCTTCCAGAATTCTCACACTCCCTGCTGTCCCGTGTCTGACAGAGGTGCCTGGCTCTGTGTCCTATGCTCCTCGGGCGAGTGACACCCTTGGAATTTGGTGCTCCTGATTGCCATGGGATGGTGGACTAAGTGTGAACTCCACCCACTGCTCTGAGGGGCACAACTGTGGCAGTCTGCTTCAGTCAAGATCGACAGCCTCAGGAACCTTAGGGGTAGCCGGGCTCTGCCGGCACCGCCGTGAAGCAGGACAGACTGTGCAAGAATGCGCCCGCTTTGGGTTAGTGGTGGTTCGTGGATTCCCTGGTGTCCCCTGCCATTCACCTGGGATTGGTGGTCTCATTGTGCTTACATCTCAGGCAGAACAGGGCCATCCCTGTTTCTGGTTGGCTCTCATGGTTAACAGCCTTGGAGTCATGTAGTCCTGGGTTTGAATTCTGCCTCCACCCTGTGCTAGCTGAGTGTCTTGGGGGAGCCATGACCTTGCTCTGATTCTTAGTTTCAGAGCCCCTGAGGGCAGGAGGGACAGTGCTGGGCTGGAGCAGCTCTGGCTGGCCTTGGGGGGCCTGGGCGGGGCCAGCCTGGGTCTTCTTACCCCTCAGAGGCTTAGGAAGACACATCAACCCCACACAGACCTACAGCAGCTTCGCCTGCACGGCCAACCCACAGAACTGACTGGTGGGGGCTCAGCTGGGCCGACAGCTCCCCAGAAGCAGCCCCGATGCCCTGTAATTGTACGAAGGCCCCACTCCTCTGCTTGGGTCAGCTAATGGAGCTGCTGGAGACAGAGGGTGATGTCCAATATCTCTGTCCACCTGAAAGTTGAGGCCCTGCCACTGGGTGTGACCCAAGCCCCTCTCTACCTGTCTCCCTCCCAGGACCTCTCCTGCCCTGACCCCTCTTTCCTCCCGACCCCTCACCTCTGTGGCTCAGCTGAGGTCTTCAGGAGTCTTTGCTTGGACATTCTCAGTGAGGTTTCCTGGGTCATGGGGGGAGGGGGACAGGTCTTTGGCCCAGGAATGGGGTGGGGAGTGGGAGAGCCTGGCCCCACTTTGCTTCCCTGCACCTGCTGCCCACAGAGCCCGCAGCTGCTGCCCACAGAGCCCACAGCCCCCAGGGAGGCTGTCAGGGAGGCTGAGGTGGGAAGTTGCTTGCCTGTAGGACCACAAGGTCAGGCAGGGCCTTTCAGTCGCTTGCTGGTGATGGCGGGCCCTGGGGAGAGGCTGACCACAGGGGAGCCCGTGAGGCCCCCAGCTGCTTCTCCAGGGAAGCCAGACCCTGTTTCTCTGGCCGCTCTCAGGATTCTGAGGTCTAGGATAGGGGCCTCATCAGGGGAAGTGGGGCAGGGGGTGCTCCCCAGAACAAGAGCCCTTAGCTTCTGCTGCGTCCTTGACACAACGGAGCTGGATGGAGCAGGCGACTGAGAAGGAGCAGGACCTCAGGTCCAGAGGTCACTTCCTCCTGCCATCGAGTCAGTGCTGACTCTTAGCGAGCCTGTAGGACAGGGGAGAACCACACTGTGAGTTTCCACGGCTGCAACTGGAGTAGAAAGCCCTTTCTCCCGAAGGAGCGGCTGGTGGTTTCAAACTGCTGACCTTGCGGATCACAGCCCACCTCGTTAGGAGGCTTGAGAGCCTGAGACAGGTCCAGGACAGTGGAGAGTGGGTGGGGAGAGGGTTGTTTCTGTCAAGGCTCAGATGAGGGTCCTTGGTCTCAGCAGCTCGGCTAGGTTGGCAGCCCTGGAGGGCAGAGAAGCGAAGCGAACCCGGGGCTTTTTTGGGAGTTACCTGGGCGGGATACCTCCCTCAGGCTGGCAAAGTCTCCTTGGAGAACCAGCAAGAGAGGGCAGGTTTGGGTGGTTCTTCTGGCCGCCTGTACCCTCCCTGGGCTGTCTGTCACCTGGCGAGGTGGCGGCCTGATTTTCAGGGTGCCTGGAGGGCTAGGAAAGGGATAGGGGGCTGGGGGCTGATGACTGCTTGAGGGCTGGAGGAAGCCCACTGGCCTTTGGCTGCATTCCTCCTGTCCCGTGGCCCTGCTGCGTGTCCCGGCAGAAGCAGCCACGCACTCACAGGCTCAGTTCGTCTCTGGGATGGCGGGTCAGGAAGCAGCCTCGGCAGGCCTCAGACTTTGGGTGCCCTTCCCAACCCTCTGTGCCTACTTCACTGGACCCACCCTACTGCCCAGACCCTCACTCTGCAGACCCCGCCCACTCCCTCCAGGAGGCTCTCCCTGATTCCCCTGCCCAGCACTGCTCCCTATTTGCTTTCTGCTCCTTGGGACAACTCTGACCCAAGCAAGCACAGGGCACACTGCCTGTACAACCCTGGGCAACAGGCCAGTGATGCCCAGCAGCAGGCCAGTGTGGTTGTCGCCAGGTGGGGGGCACGTGGGAGCCGCTCCTTTCCCCACGTGAGCTGCTCCTTCAACGGTGAGAGGAGTTGGGGGCAGAAAGCAGGCGGGGAAGGGCCTTGGGATGCAGATAAGGAATCCTGGCATCAGGCAGAGGGTGCCCAGCAGAGGGTCTCAGATGAGATGGCTCGCTCATTCCTGGGACCCTCCCACCTCATAATACCAGAGCCTTTTGCATCCCTACCGCCTGGTGGTCTCCTGGTCACCCTTCAGAGCTCTGCTCTAAGGACACTTCCTGGGGGAAGCCCTCCCGTGCTCTCAAGATGCCCAGTGTGTAACCCCCCAGTGTGACCACTGCATGCCTGCCTCTGCCGTCAGATTAGAAGGCTGCCAATGGCAGGGATGGGCAGGGTGGTGCCCTCCCCAGCTCCCTTCTCACCCCGTGCCTGGCCCTGAGCAGGTGCCCCCGTAATGGACGACCGTATACAGGGCTGGAGCCGGAGAGCCCCAGGCTGGGGGAGCAGGGTTGCTGGGGTAGGCAGACCTCCAGCCAGGTGGGGGCAGCTGAGCCGTGCCCTTTGTGTGTTCTGGGTGGTTCTGGCAGAGCTGTTTGCAGGGACAAAGCCGGCTCTGGCAGCGCCTCGGTGCGCAGACTGGGCTCGCTAGCTCCTGTTGGAAATGCACTGAGAAGAGGTGGACGGAGCCAACTTGTCACCCGCGGGCAGGCTGGGGACTCTGGGGAGTGGGGGCAGCCATGGAGGCGGAGTCTGTGGGGGGCCAGACGATTGGTGGATCCAGCCCTGACCTCACCAAAATTATTTTTAAAACCTGCAAGAGAAAGGGGATATTTTTAACCTCTGTTCCATCAAGACATCCCAAGGGAAGAGGAAGGAGGCAGATGGAGGCCTGGGGGAGGCAGGAGCGGGGCTGGGGGCTTCAAGGGGAGGGGTGGCCACAGAGAGAGCCCTGCGGACAAGCTCTTTTGTCCCTAGCACTTTTAAATTTTTTAAAAGCTCCAAACAGCAAGAGGGATGGTGGAGTTCATTATATCGAGTTATCTCCTCCGTTTCAGGCAAAGATCAATCTTCCGAGTCTTGCAGCCCACAGGGGTGGGGGTTGGGGGGAGGGAGGAGGGAAGAGAGAGAAAGCGGGAGGGAAGAAGCAAAGCTCCCTGGACCTATTTCCGCCGGCTAACAAGATTACGTGGCTGCTTGGCAGCAGTGCCAGCTGTTGGCAGGCATCCTGGCCACTTGCCAGCCCCTCTCAGCTGCTGCCTGCCCCTTCAGGGTCCCACCCAAATAGGGCAGGTTGCCAGGTGTGAGCGACTCAGATGTCTCTGAGGTGGGGGGCTGCTGGGCCTGCCTTCCCAAAGGAGGCCTCAGGCCCCACTGCCCCAGTGGGGCAGCCGCTGCTCCAGCTGGTCTGGGCTCAGCCTTGCTCACACTTACCTGCCTTTGCTCAGGAGTCTTTGTTCTCTGGGGGAGCCATGGACTCCTTCCCACTTCTGCAGATTGGAGACCATTTGTATAGGGACGAAGAGCACAGGCTTCGGACTCATAGTCTGTTCACTTTGCCCATCCGTCCATCCATCCATCCATCCACTTATCCATCCATCCATCCATCCATCCATCCATCCATCCATCCATCCATCCATCCATCCATCCATGCACTTCTCTGTCCATCCATTCATCCACTTATCCATCCATCCATCCATTCATCCACTTATCCATCCATCCATCCATCCATCCATCCATCCATCCATCCATCCATCCATCCATCTATCCATCCATCTACCCATCTATCCATCCACTTATCCATTCATCCATCCATCCATCCATCCACCCATCCATCCATCTATCCATCCACTTATCCATCCGTCCATCCATCCATCCATCTATCCATCCATCCATCCATCCACTTATCCGTCCATCCACACATCCATTTCTTCCACTACTGTGAACGTGCTGGACACTGCCCTCCCACTGGGATGGAGGGAAGAAGGAGGAGGAGGTGGATACAGTCCTCCCACCACTGGTTTAGGTGACAATGACAAAGGGGTAGACACAAACGAAGGACCCAAGTAAAGCAGCAAGGGACTGCAGTGGGGGTGAATGCCAGGAAAAACATAGGAGAGGGTGGGGTGCGCCGTGCTCTCTAAGGGGCTCTTGCTTGAGCAGAAGAGCAAGCAAGTCTGAGGGGAGAGCCAAGCAAAGACCCGAAGACTGGAGCTGGACCAGACTCAAAAGCTAGAGTGGGAGGGAGGTGGGTTGTGGAGGAAGGAAGAGGGCCGGCCTCTGGAGGGCCTGGTGGTCTGAACTTCATTTTCCATGTCCATTTTCTCTCCTCTTTGGCACATCTGCTATGTGTCATCATTTGGGGGCGGGACAGTTGGGGGCCAGCGGTGTAAGCAGAGAGCTCAGCCAGAAAGGAGGTGCCCAGGTGGGCAGAGAAGCTGGGAGGAGTGGCCAGCCCTCCGCCTGTTTTGTAGGTAGAACTGAGAGGGTCTGCTGGTGGCTTGGGTTGTGTGTGTGTCTGTGTGTGTGTGTGTGTGTGTGTGTGTGTGCGCGCGCGCGCCAGGGGAGGACACAAGAATCGAGGCTAACACAGAGGTTTGGCTAAACAGCCAAGGGAAGACCTGGGGACCTCAGTTGAGGATAAAATGAAGAGCTGTGCTTGGGGACACGGCTGTTTGTCATCCAGTGGGGATGACGAAAGGGCCCCGGGTGGGGTGGCTGGTGTGCAGGAGAAGGCTGGGATGGAAGGGAGGCCCGGGAGCTGTCCCGGGTGACTGAGCTTAAAGGCATGGGACCAGGCAGAGCTTGGGGCCCTCGGGCATTTGAAGGGAGGCAGGGTAAGAGGGGCAGAGAAGGCAGCTGGGAAGGGGGCCTGCGAGGATGCTCCAAAGCGGCCCAGCCCTGGGAGGGTGGGGCAAAAGCCTCTCCTGGTGCAGGGAGCAGTTGGCACAGCTGGGAGCTAGACAAGGGAGATAAGAGTGCCCACTGGTTTGGCAACGCCGAGGTTCCCGGGAACCTTGAAAAGAGCAGTTTTGTGGAAGCGCAGGGACAGGATCCCAGCTGGAGAGGAATTCGGGGAGAATGGGAGGCGAGGGAGTAGAGACTGCAAGCAGAAAAGCTATTGAGTTTTACTATCAAAAACCCAAAGGGCCAAACTCACCGCCCAAGTCGATGCCGAGTCACAGCGACCCTCCAGGACAGGGCAGCACTGCCCCCATGGGTTTCCGGACAGTAACTGTTCACGGGAGTGGGACGTGACCACCCAGAGGTTGCTAGACTGGTGCGTAATAGGTGCTCAGTAAAGGGGGGAAATGCTCTTAAGGAGGAGCTCTGTGGGGGCAGGACGTGGGCACACATGTCTGTCTTTGGAGAGCAATTCGGCTGTGAGCCTCTCAATTCACAATGTGTAACCCCCAGAGCCGAGCCTTTAGTTATGGACCCCAGAAACATATTTACCCACATGCCCAAAGAGGCAGGATGCTTGGTTTTTGTTTTTCCCTCAACCGTGTTTGCAAGAAAATAAAATACAAAAGTTGGAGCCCCTCAGCGCTCCTCCCTGGGGTTCTGGGTGGAGAGATGAGGACAGGCTTCACCGGGCGCCGTGGCACCTGGCCGCCTGGGCCCACTGACTGAGCTTCCACGTCTGTGATGCTCCCCAGGGTGAAAGCACACAGGTGTGCTCAGGCTGGCTCCCGACCCCGACGGAGGGTCTTGGCTTTCCGGTCTGCAAATCTCGCACTGAGAACAGCACCCATCTGATGGGGCTGTCACAAATAATGCTACAGAAGGGGGCTGGTGGCTCAGGCAGTTAAGCACTAGCTGTGAACTCAAAAGACTAGGGGGTTTGCTTCTGCAGAGGTGACAGCCATGTACCCCCCCACACACACACACCGTGTCACCGTGGGTCGCCACCGCCCAGCATATGGCACATAGTAAGTGTGCAGTGAGCCCTGACAGGGATGAGTTAGCATTCTGCATAGACACGAAGAGGTCACCCACCGACACCGAGACTTATCCGCCCACCATATATTTAAGTACACACACTGGTCACCTTTCTGCCCATGGACACAAGTGGGCAGTGGAAGTGTGACACCCGAGGGAGGGCGGTCCTAACCTCTGGACAGGGCACCGGCCGCAGGAGTGGGTCTGTGGTTGTCTACGTGTTCAGCAAAGAACACGCTCTGGCATGGCTTATCTAGTAAGACACTGGATGCGTGCTCTCCCCTCGTGGTGGAATACTACACAGCCAGCAAGAGAAGGGTGTTCTGGTGCATGGATGAATCCAGCAGGACATGGTGGCGAGTGAAGTGACACAGACACCAAAGGACACATGGCGTACCAGTCTAGTTCTCTGAGATACACCCGGAGACCCAAGCTTATGAGTGCCTCCCGGGGCTGCAAGAAGCGGGGAAGGAGCCGTTAGTCCTTCAGGGCCACTGGGTGTCCGCAGAGGGTGATGAAGACATTTGGAAACAGATCATGGAGAAGGCTGCAGAGCAGTGGCTCTCAACCTTCCTCCTGCTGCGACCCGTTCACACGGTTCCCCATGCTGTGGTGACCCCAAACCATAACATTATTTTCATCGCTACTTCATGACTGTCATTTTGCTACTGTTATGAATCAGGTGGCCTCTGTGAAAGGGTTTTTTGACCCCCGAAGGGGTCGCGACCCACAGGTTGAGAGCCGCTGCAGTAGAGGAATGTGCATAAGTCATGTTACAGAGCTGAACACAGGAAACATGTTGAATGGGCAAATGTCTTGCTGTCCATAGTTTTACCCTAGCAAAACCACATTAAACTTTTTCAAAATGATCATGTAGACGTCCACCTCCTCCAGGAAGCCTTCCCTGGCTGCACTGCCCCCGGCGGGCCCTGGTCAGATTGCTAGTGCTTGTGCGTCCCGTTTCCTGCCGTGGGGACTGAATCAGAGGGAGTGGGTGCCTGTGGTCCCCTAGTCGCCCCCTCCCTTTTGGAGGGCGTGGCCTGTGTTTGGCAGGCTGGACACATCTTCTAACCAGTGGCTCTTGGAGATTGATCAGCACCGCCCAGGAGCCTGCTGGAAGGGCAGGTGCTCCGGCCTCCCCTCAGACTGCCTAAACCCAGTGGGGGAGCCCCCACACGGTGGGGTTCAGGGGATTCTAATGCTCACTGAGTGTAAGGGCTGCTGCCCTACTTTGTGCTGGTGGGGAGACCAAGCACCGTGAGTGAGGGGGAAAGACTAACTCGGGCCACAGGATGAGCCGCTGAGACTGGGCTGGGGTACAGGCTCCAGTCAGAGGCGGAGAGGGCCTGGGCACCCACTTGCTGTCAGCTGACCCTGGGGGGCGGGGGCGGGGGATTTGAGAGTCAGCTGTGTGTGTCCTGCTGACTGTCCTCCTCATCTGTGAGTGTGTCCCTCCTGACCCCTGCTGTGACCCCTTCCAGGCCGGCTGCAGCCCAGTGCTTGCGGACAAAGTAGGCTTGACTGGGTGTGTAGCCGGCTGCACTTGGGCGGCTCAGGGCTCCTCCTGGTCCTCCTGCCTGGGGCACCAGAGCCCGACTGAGCAGAGACCAGGTGAGGTGGCGACAGGAGCTGTCCTGGGGCCAGGAGTCTGAGGGAGGGCCCTTATGTGTCTTTCTCTCACCCCTTCCTTGCTCTCTTTCTGCAGGTGTCTGCTGAGGAGCCCTGAGCCCACCACGTCCCCCCAAGGTAAGCGTGCCCGGTCTATGTTGGTGGACTAGGCCCGTGCTGGGCAGGGCCCAGGGTCCCTCTCTCCACCTCCTTCTGTCTCCTCCATCCTTCGGCTGTTGGGGCGGGGGCGGGGGGCAGGTGGAGGGCTGATGTTGAGTTGCTTCATAAAGACACGGACAGAAGGTTTGCTCCTCGCTCTGAGGGGCATCCCGCAGGAGTAGCTGCTGTGGCCCTGGGGGTGTGAGTCTCAGGCACTTATTAAGGAGGACACAGAACTGAGGGTCATTCAGGTGAGGTGGTCAGGGCGCCGCTTGAGGCCAGGGAGGTGCTCTGGGCATCTGCGCTGGCCTTAGGGATCTGCTTGTAAGTATTTGGGGGACACAATTCCAGTGCCCGTCGGGCACTCTTAGAGGAGGGGTGGCCAAGGCACACCCTGCCCTCTGCTCTGTGCCCACATCCCCCCTCCCCACTTCCTGCATCCCTCTGACTCCAGCTCCAGGGAGACCAAGCTGGCATGTGATGATCCCCGGGAGGGTCTCTGGTTTTCAATCAGTTTTACGGAGCCCAAGTGTGTCTGCCGAGTCAGCCTCACCTCTGTGCACAGGAGGGAGTAGAAGAGTGTGAAGCCAGGAGGTGGCATTGCCCCCCGGGCCTGTGGGGCAACAGCAGGGGGTTCCAGGGTGGGGCTACCTGGCCCTCCACCCGGCCTGGCTGCCAGCAGAAGGCAGGGGTTAGCTGAGACCACCTGGTCAAGGTCCAGCCCACCACTGTGTGTGAAAGGGGGCTCCCCACCATGTGCCCTCCTGCTGAGAAGACTCTGAGAGGCTCCGTTTCCTCAGAGCAGGCCCTGCTGCTCGGGCAGAGGCGAGTGCAGCCTTCCTGCCACTCTCCAGAAAGGTTTAGTGACAGGGTTAGAGACGCAGGGCTCAGTGGACCCAATCCAGGCGGACTGCCTGGAGGAGGTCTATTCATGGTTCTTAGTTTGTCCCAGTGGATCACCTCTTTAGAGTTTACTCACCCAAAGAGCAGCCTTTTCATACTTCAATTAGCCAATTAATGAATCTTCACAACAGCCCCCAAAGGAGCAGTTTGTTCTTTCTTAGAAGTGGGAAGCTGGGGCTGGGAGGCAGGGCCCTGCCCCACAGAGGACATGGGTGGGCGTGCCCTAGAGAAGGGGGTCAAGGGCTGCATCTCACAGCCCTGCGCCCAGGACCTCCTCCTCTGACTGGCAGTGTTGAGCCTCCTCAAGGGAGGGGCATGGTCGAGACCAGGCCCTTGGCCACCATGTCCAAGGGAGCTAGCATCTGCTCTCTGGGCGTGGTGCAGGGGTGCTGTTAGTCTGTGGGGCACAGAGCTCATGGGGGCGGGGCTGTAGGCCGGAGGCACTCACAGGGCCCATCCATTCCCTTTCTGGACACGAGCCAGGCCCCTGTCCTCCATGCTGCCTGATGGTCTCCTCTGAGAAGCTGCGCCCACACTAACCGCTGCCCCCAGCTGCCCACTCTGTCCCCACTGACTGACCTGCCGACCCATGAGTACCGAGTGGGCCCAGCCTCATTGACCCATTAGTCCAGCACGAGATCTGTCCCAGGCCCCAGGGGGTAGGGGAGGCACAGGGTGGTTCCTGTCCAGGAGGGGGATGGGCAGGTACCTGGGGGCCCCAGATACAGGGTTCAGCAGCAGAGAGCTGTACTGGGGTGGCTTCAATCGGAGCGGCCGATGGTGGCGGGCAGGGAGGGCTAGGGAACCGGCTACCTGGATGTGGTATCGGACATGCATTTGATGATTTATAATGTGCGGGATGCCCCGTGAAATCTCTGGAATAGAAGAAACACATGTGGTTAGACGCATTGTGTGTGTGTGACGGGAACCAGGGAGGAAGGCATCATGTAAATCTGAGTCAGTGGGAAGGCGAAAGGAGCGGCAGGTCACACCAGGGCGTGGCGGGCTCTTTCCGAAGGCCGGGCTGCAGCAGTCTCTGCCAGCCTTGGAGCAGATAGATACCTGTCTGCGGAGACCAGAAATGTGAGAGCCACCCTAGAAGGGACCCAGAGCTACCTGTCACTGCCCAGGAGGCAGGGCAACAGGGTCTGGCTTGGCTAGGTGGGCTTGGGGGCCATTGTCCCTGCCAGAGTTCATGGGTCTGCCTTTGGGTGTGGCCGGGTGCCAGGACTGCCTGTGGGGACTGCAGGTGGGTGTCGGGGAACTGTCCTAAATGTCCTATCCTTGGTACTTTATTCTCAACTTTAACGCTCATTGTCTCAGCTTCATTGGTGTTCACCCCACAGTTAGCCCAGCACAGAGTGAGGGAGCACCCCTACGGTCCCTCCGAACAAGACCACTGGCCTCGGACATTTCTGGTGCTGGGCTTCCCGAAGTGTGGAGTGCAGGGCTCAGGTTCTGGGCCCGCTGCCTGGGCTCATGCTGTCAGGAGCGGTGCCCCCTGGGGCCCGTTTCCTCCCTCTTCTGTGAAAAGGACTGCAGGTGTTACCTCCTAGAGGTGCTGGGGAGATCACATGAGGGGGTGCATGAGAAGCCTTTGAGCACAGCCTGTGGGCACTGAGGGCTCCGTCCACGAAGCTCTTGGCATTTATTTCTAGGCTTGGCAGTAGGTTGGTCTCTTAGAGGTGGCTTAGACTTTGGGGCTGCCGCTTCCCCAGTGGGAGCTGGGTGTGAGGCTGGGGCAGAACTTGCCCCTGCTTCTGAGTTGGTCCTTGCTGCACATGTTCTCAGCCATGGGGGGTGGGGGGAGGGCAAGTTAGGGTGGCGGGGATAGAGGGAGGAAGCTCTGAGCTGTGAGGAGTGGGGAAGCTTATTGAGGCCCAGGAGGCAGCTGGGGCGATGCTGGACTGACCAGCTGTGTGTGTCTATTGGGGTGCAGGGAGGAGAGAGAAGGACGTGCAGGCCTCCTGGATTGCACCAGGCCAGGCCCCCCCACAGAGGGGCTATAAAGGAGTGTGCTGAGCCCACCCCCTACCGAGTGAAACCCGGAGGCCCCTGCAGGGCTGAGAGGTGACCCAAGGCATGGAGGAGGCAGAGCTGGGATGGAACCTCCCAGACCCTGCCCTTGGAGTCCGGGTGACACCGTGGTTACGAATTGGGCTGCTAACCGCAAGGTTAGCAGTTTGAAACCACCAGTCGCTACTCCTGTAAAGAAAGAGCCGCCGTCTCGGAAACGCTTGGGGACAATTGTACCCCCTCCTATAGGGTCGCTGTGAGTTGGCATTGACTCGATGGCAGTGAGGATTTGGTTTTGTTTCTATTTGTCTCCAGCAGGGGCAGGGTGTGCCTGGGAGCGCCTGTATGTGCATGTGTCTCCTGCTGGTGCCCTGCCCCACCCTCACCTGCCGCCTGCAGGAGGCTCTCTGGGGAAAGGCTTAGACCAGTGTATGTGTGGGGAGGGGGCTCGGCTCCTGTACCTCGACAGTATTGGTATGGGGTGGGGTGTGTGTGGCTATTTGCCTGCATGCGTCCCCTCCCGGGATGACCCATCCTCTACTCCCAGCTGCCTGCCTGGAAGCAGAGTGCCCACTAGGGTCTGGAAGGTGCACCTGGTTAAGAAAAATAATTCATGGCTAAAACACTCTCCGCCGGACATGGGTCAGAAACAGTGGGTCTGTGGTCCCCACTGTGCAACTTAGGAAACGGAGTCCTGAAGCCACTGCAGCGCACGGGCAGAATTTGGACCGGGCAGTGGGGGTCTGGTAGGGCCCAGCTGAGTAGGTCCTCCTGGGAGACCTCCCCAGGCCCCAGGCAGTTCCTTCTGGCCTGCCTTTCCAGCCCTGCTGTGAGCCAGGCCTAGGGAAATGTGTGGTTACATCACCTCAGGGGGAGCTGCTAGAAGGTCCCAGATGGGGAAACTGAGGCTCAGAAGGGTCCAGGCCACGCTGACGCCAGAGCTTGGAGTTGACACCCCTGCTCTGTGACTCCATGCCCAGGCTGCTAGCAATCTTCTTGAGCCGCTGATGCCCCCCGCCCCAAACATCATCGCCATTTGTGGATTGAAATGATCAGTCCCCCACCGGAGAGGAAAGGGGGGAGGAGCCTGGGCCACAAGTACAGAGGCAGAGCCGGGTAGGGGAGGACAGGACAGGAGCTCATCTCTCTCGGGTGACAGGTGGGGGTGCTCACCTGGTTAAATGCCCTGTCCACCGCCTGAGGCAGTATGGGAAGGGGCATCAGAAGGCTCTGGCACTTCCCAACTGTGTGACTTTGGGGTGTCACTTCAGCTCTCCAGGCCCCGTTTCTCACCTCTGAAGGGGGAATGGTGGTGGGGCCCACGTGGCTGGAGGGCTGCAGATTGACGGGAGCACCCACATACCAGGAGAACCCCATTGTCTTGTAGCTTTGTTTCTCACAATCTTTCTGAAGCCCCCATGTGCGAGGAGTGACAGCGACTAAGGGACACTCCATAGATGCTAGACATTGTTGCCAATGTCACTCGCAGGGCTGTAGAAGGTTCCAGAAGGCAGCCGAGCTCCTGTGTGTAACTAGATGCCAGAACCAAGAGGAATGGGACGGACTGGAGCCAGCCTCAGGCTCCTCCTCACCTCCCCCTAACCCCCTGCCCAGGCCTCAGATCTAAATTCTCCATTCCCTGGGGAGCTGGGGAGGGCGAGAGGGGTGCTGCTACTTATGTGTTGACTATCTACCAAGTTGTTTCCCACCAAGGATTTGTGAGCCTCCTAAGGGTGGTGCAGGGGGGTACTTGTTGGATTGCTAACCACAAGGACAGTAGTTTGAGACTGCCAGTCACTCAGAGGAAGAAAGACGGGGCTCTTTGCCCTAGTAGAGAGTTAGAAACCCACAGGGGCAGTTCTACCCTGTCCTATAGGGTCGCTGTGAGTCAGCATCGACTCAAAGGGAGTGTAAGTGAATTTTTTGCCTTTCTATCTATCTATCTATCTATCTATCTATCTATCTATCTATCTATCTATCTATCTAATCTATCTATCTAATCTATCTATCTCTGGTAGTTCCAAGCACACGTGTAAAGCACTGAAATAGACAGAATAGGCCAGGGGAAACGGCGAGGGGGGGGTGGCGGGAGGCGTGCTTGCTTCCCAGTGACTAACGTGCAAAGGGAGAGGGGCCAGGGAGCCACACACTGACTGCAGGCGCAAAGCATCGTGGGCCCTCTAGGAGAGTCTGTGGGGCGGGACACAGCGGGCTCCCCTGACCAGTTGGCTGGTCCACACCGCCCAATGTCCTCCTGGCAGCCTGGCCTCTGTGTTTTCACACGGCAGCCCGGGGTGGGGGGCAGACAGGCTGGAGTCCGTCCTTGCTGGAGCTGAACGGGGACCCTCCAGGTGGGTGTCATGTCCTTGCACGCGTCAGACCTGGCACTGGGTGCAGAGAGCCAGGGGTGGAGCGAGGCAGTGGCACAGGCGTCAGAGCTGGGTGGCTCTGGTCCGTCTCCTCAGTGACACGCAGAAGGAAATCCAGAGGGGGGCTCTGATTCTTTTCTGTGCGCCAGGTGCGTAGAGCCCCCACCCCCCCAACCCCCCGGGAGAAGGCTGGGGCTGTCTGGTGCAGTGCAGATTCACAGTGTCAGAAACCCCGGGTCACTGGGCTATGAGTTGGAATCGACTGGGTGGCGGTGGGCTTTTGGGGTTTTTAACCACTTTCTCCTAATGGAGAGCCTTTTGGGGTGGGGGTGGGTGGGGGTGACCCTCCCCAGCTTACACAGCAGGGCTAAGTACCTAGCCCAGGATCACACAGCAGAAGACGGTGTGAGGTCTGCCGGTAGTGTCTCCCCCTTAAGACCTTGGCCAGCCCGAGGCAGGGGATCCCCTCTGTCCAGCCGCTCCACACCACCATGGCAACTCAGGGACTGGGGGAGTGGGAGTGATGGCCAAACACTTGATCAGCTACAGGGGCTGGGAGGAAGCCCCTCTCCCCACACAAGGACTCTCGGGTGCCCAGGGCTGGGACCACTTGTGGAGCAATGTTAGGTCAGCCCTGTCCAGCTGGGCCTGCACACTGTCCCCTCCTCCGGTACCCTCAGTATCTCTCTGCACCTGGGCTCCTGGCTCTTAGTGTGGACTTGGGCTCCGCCCCCTGGGACTATCCTCCTGGCTCGACTGCAGGTGTTGCTGACCCAGGGGTGCCAGCCTCGTCAGTCCTGGGCCCTTGAGCTGCTGAAAGGGCAGAGCTGAGCCTTCCCCGCCTACCTCCCAGTGAGCTCTCAAGGCAGGAGGGCACTGGGAAAGCACACAGACTGCAGGACAGCCCAATGACCCAGGCTCCAGCCGCACAACCACAGGGTTAATGGACGCTGCGCTAAGCACTTTACTGATCCTTCTTTATGTAGTTCATCCTCACCACGGCCTATAGGTAGGGGTTGTTTTTATAGCAGGCGAAGCTCAAACTCAGAGGGGCTAAGTAGCTGGCCTTGAGTGCATGGCCCGTAAGTGGCAGGCAGATGGGGCTGCAACTAGTCTCCCAGCAGGAAGGGGAGAGGCAGGAGGGGAAAGGATGCACGGTTTAGCTGCCTCTGTTCCGAACATTCGGCACTCTCTGCTAGCTCCTGAGCTGGGCGTCCTGGTGGTGCCGTGCTTGCGAGTTGGGCTGTTGTTAAACTGCAAGGGCAGCAGTTCAAAACCATGAGCTGCTCCTCGGGAGAAAGATCAGGCTTTCTACTCCTGTGAAGAGTTGTAGTCCTGGAAACCCAAAGGGGTGTTCGCCCCTGTTCTCCAGGGTCCCTGTGAGTGGGAAGTGATTTAGTGTCGGGAAGGGAAGAATCTCCTTGTCTTGGAGAAAGATGGGGCTTTCTACTCTCTTAAAGAATTACAGTCTCAGTGAAGAAATCTGAGGTACCCGGATATCAAAAGATATAGCGTCTGGGCTCTTAAAGGCTTGAAGGTAAACAAGCGGCCATCTGGCTCAGAAGCAACAAAGCCCACATGGAAGAACACACCAGCCTGTGTGATCACGTGGTCCCAAAGGGATCAGTTATCAGGCATCAAAGAACAAAAAATCATATCATTGGCTTCACACCTCCATGATATGATCGCCGAGGACAAACGGGTGCGTAAGCAAATGTGGCGAAGAAAGCTGATGGTGCAAGGCTATCAAAAGAGATAGTGTCTGGGGTCTTAAAGGCTTGAAGGTGAACAAGCGGCCATCTAGCTCAGAAGCAACAAAGCCCACATTTTAGAAATACACCAGCCTGTGTGATCACAAGGTGTCGAAGGGACCAGGTATCAGATATCATCAGAACAAAAAATCATATCATAGTGAATGAGGGAGTACGGAGTGGAGACCCAAAGTCCATCTGTAGGCAGTGGGACATCCCCTTACAGAAGGGTCGAGGGGAGGAGATGAGCCAGTCAGAGTGCTGTGTATCAATGATGAAATATACAACTTTTCTCTAGTTCCTAAATGCTTCCTCCCCCACCACCCCCACTATCATGATCCCAATTCTACCTTACAAATCTGGCTAGCCCAGAGGATGTTCACAGGTACAGATAGGAACTGGAAACACAGGGAATCCAGGACAGATAACCCCTTTAGGACCAGTGGTTGAGAGTGGTGATACCGGGAGGGTGGAGGGAGGGTGGGATGGAAAGGGGGAACCCATTACAAGGATTTACATATAACCTCCTCCCTGGGGGACAGACAACAGAAAAATGGGTGAGGGGAGATGTCGGACAGTGTAAGATATGACAAAATAATAATTTATAAATTATCAAGGGTTCATGAGGGAGGGGGGAGCGGGGAGAGAGGGAAAAATGAGGAGTTGATGTCAGGGGCTTAAGTGGAGAGCAAATGTTTTGAGAATGATGAGGGGAATGAGTGTACAAATGTGCTTTACACAATTGATGGATGTATGGATTGTGATAAGAGTTGTATGAGCCCCTAATAAAATAATTTTAAAAAAAGGAATTACAGTCTCAGAAACACCCAGTGGTCGTTCTGCCCTAGTTCCGCAGGGTCGCTGTGAGTCTGAATCAACTCGGCGGCAGTGCATTTGGTTTGATTTGGGCTCCTTGGCTCCTCCCGAGAGCTGTGACCTAGCTAGGGGTGGCTTTCTTGTTAGGGCCATGGACTCGTTTTCAACTCACGGAAACCCTGTATGACCCAGCCCCTCAGGGCCCTCTAGGGCAAGATCCCTGGTGTGACATAGTGGATATGTGTTGGGGATGCAAAGTCCCAAGTTTGAAACCACCAGCCGCTCCTTTGGAGAGACAGGGCTTTCTACTCCCATAAACAGCTAGTTTCAGAAACTCACAGGGACAGCTCTACCCTGTCTTATAGGGTCACTGTGAGTTAGAAGGGTCACTTAGGGTCGGACAGGAAGGAGCCCCCACTGTGTGGGGGCAGTAGCTATGTGGCTTACACCCTTTGGCTCTGCTACGACAGCATAGTTTGTGTGACCAGCGGGGCTGGGAGGAAGCCAGAGGAATGGTGACAGTCCACCCACCACCCAGGAAACAGCTGCTGTACCTGCCCACGGGCCCTGTGCTAAGAGGTCGTCTTCAGGGATGGGAGACAAGGGCTCCAGTCTAAGGGGCAGGCCCAGTCCTGGCCTGAGTGTCCTTCTACTGAGGCCCAGTTTGTGTGAGGGGCTCTTACTCAACAAGTAGATGCTATCCTTTAATTTGCTGCAAGGCCATGTATCCTAGTTTAAGACGCAGCAAGGTTTGCCTCCCCCACAGCCCTCTTTGAGAGTACACCGGTCAGGCCTGGCCATTTCCTTGAAGGAATATGCGGTGGCCTCAGGGGCTGGACTGAATGGCTTCGAATGTCATGCTGCCAGCTCTGTGACCCTGGACAAGTTACTCCCCCTCTCTGAGCATGGTTTGCTCATCCGTAAGATGGGGATATGGGTCATGCTTTCTCACCTGTTGCCTATATCTTGGCTTTACTGGAGACAAGCCCATGTCTGTCCCTTCCTTTCCAGTCCAGGACTAGGGCTGGTGACAGCAGTTGCCCGGACCCTGAATCCTTCATCCTGCCTCTTTGGGTCCAGAGGCAAAACCCATAGCTCCGGGGTTGGAATGAACTCCTGCAGAGAAGCAGGCTCTGCAGACCTCTCCGCAGGGCTCCTGGGGGCTTCGGCATGCCATGATGGGAAGGAACTTGGGTGCCCAGCGGTGCCCACCAGGGAGGACTTGGTAGGATATCAACCCCCCCAGGTCAGCACTGGACGTTGGTCTGGGGGAGGGGGTCTCCAGGGAGGCACCTGAGGGCTTGGGCTCCATGCTGTCCAAGTGACTGGGCGGAGGCCTGTGAGGGGCAGCACTCATCTCGTGGGCTCAGCCGGTGGAAACCCTGGGCACCAATTTACCCAACTGGATGGGATGCCACTGCTTGAAATGGAAGCCCCCTGCACTGAGGGCTGGTGCCCCACAGCCAAGCACGGGAGCAGGAGCGGGGACTGCGCACCTCTGGGTCCATGGCTGCTGTTCTGCGCAGATGGAGAAACCCCAGGCTCCCAGCTGACCCACACACTACTCAGGCCCTGGGGTGGCCATTAGCAAGGATTACTTAGGTTCAGGCAGGAAGGAACCCCCGCTGTGTGGGGGCGGTGGCCATGTATGCTAACCCTTTGGCCCTGGTTGGCCAGCACAGTTTGTGTGACCAGCAGGGCTGGGAGGAGGCCAGAGGAGTGGTGACAGCCCGCCTACCACCCAGGAAACAGCTGCTGTACCTGCCTATAGGCTAGGTGTGGGTGTTCCGGCCCTGGGCTGCTTGGAGACCTGCCAGCAAGTCTGGCTTGTGTATGTGGGGCTGGAGCAGGACTTGGGGGTCAGTAAACCTACTTGGCCCGGTGGGTGACCCAGTGGGGGGGGGGCCCTCCAGCCAAGGGGTAGAGCAGGGACACTTGGGTGAATCTGTGGCTTCTCTTGCTAAGCGCTTCCTCCCGTCTCCCAGCAGTCTTAAGAGGTGGGGGCTGAGCTCAGAGAGGTGAGCCTGTGGCCTTCCTCTGCCCTCAGTTTCCCCAGCTGAACAGTGGGGTTCAAATGTGTGTGTGTGGTTGGGGGGGGGGTGGTGGCTCAAGAGCCTGAGCTGTCAAAGCATCCAGACCTGATAAGCACCCCATATCTAAGAAGCAGCTGTGACCCCGTTTTACAGACCCCCCAACCAGAGGCAGAGAGCACCACCCATCCCCATCACCGCCACCTCCTTTTTGCTTGCCCCGCACCCTCTCAGGGGCCCCCTCCCACTCCGGGTCAGTGCGGGGTGTTCCGGTGACGTGCTGTCTGCGTGGGGGTGTGCTCACGCATGTGCTGGGGTGTGGGGGGGGGTGTCTGCAGGAAGTGGGTGGAGCCGAGCAGACCTTCTGGCAAGGGGACCAGAGGAGGGGCCTCTCTGCCTCCTCCCACACCCGCTCGTGGCCAGCAAGTGGGAGAGGCCCTCGGGGTGCTGGGTGGGTGCCCACTATCTATAGCCCCGCGCCGACACGCACCGCCGACTATTTCTGTGTTCCTCCTCCTACCGAGGCAGGGGGAGGGGAGAGAAAGTAGTCCATCTAAAAATATAACCCGGGGAAAAATATCCCAGCGCCCGAGAGATCTGTCTCGTTCTCGCGCCTCCCGCCCCCGCACCCCGACTTACCTCACAGCCCCGCCTCGGCTCCGTTTGGAAGCTGCGGGGGGGGGGGGGTCGCCGTCTTCCCAGTGCCCCCACCTTGTCGCGGAGGCAGGAACTGGGGCTCAGAATGCTTGCTTCCGCGCACCGCCAGCTGGGCAGGTCTGCCGCTCCAGCAGTTGCTTGCCTCAGTTTCCCCAGCGAAAGGGAGCTCATGATGGTGCGGGTGAAGGAGAGGAGCAGGTTGGCAGCTCGTAATTGCTATCATCATCATCTCTTCCTTCTGGCCACTAGTACCCCCCGCCCCCCGCCCCCCGCAGCCCATCGCTCCCGGGCTGCCATCCTATCTGCAGGCCAGTGTGTGGTCAAAAAGGGATTTGTCCCTGGCGCATCTTGAGGACAGAGCTGTGTGTGCCCCGTGGTGGTTCGAGGTGCCAGTCCATTCGGTAGAGGGTCATGTGGAAGTTTCATTTGCCCAGGACACAGGGCTGGAAGCGGGGTACCAGCGATGCTGAAGCACCAGCCGACTCCATGAATGGGTATGGACTTAATGACACAAGATAACAGCATAGGCCCAGCTGGTGTGTGGCTCCCCACGGAAACCCCGGGACAGCCCCATGGAGCCATGGGTGCCCCGCATTGGCAGTGGGGTACTGACGCTCAAGAACGGGAAGCAGGGGTTCCCTGGTCACTTAAGCCGGCAAGTGCTGAACCTGGGGGTGCTGGGTCAGGACAGGATGTTATCAGAGGGCATGTGTGTGGGTGTGGGTGGGTGATGTATCCTTTGGGGTGGGGAGGGGAAGGTGCCTGGGTTCCTCTGTCCCTGCCCCCCTTCACCTGTCACCTCCCTGTTTCTCAGCTGTTACCACGTCTCTGGGCCTTGGTGGAGACTCAGGCCCTGGAGCCCGGCTTCCTGCTATTCCCAGGGTGCTTCCGTCTGGGGTGCCTACGTCTTGCTGAGTCATATTGTGAGTGGGAGTGGAGGCGTCTGAGTCTGGGCGCTGCACCCTGGGTTGATGGCATTAGGACATGTGCGAGAGCAGGGAGGTGAGCCTCTTGAATGAACCCCATGGCCAAACTCGTCCCCTCTACACTGAGCAGTTCCTGTGATGCCATGTGATTCTCTCCATCCATGTCATAGTAGATGCCTCTGAAAGAGTCTAAACAAACCAGAAAAGCCTAATTCAATACCATCGAGGTGAGTCTGACTCATAGTAACCCTATGTGGATTTCTGAGACGAAAGCTTAATGTTTCTCCCAAGGAGCAGGCTGGTGGTTTTGAACTGCTAACCTTGTGGATCGCAGCCCTAAGTTTAAACCACTACACCACCAGGGCTCCTAACTGTAACAGCATCGTTATTGTTGTCAGGAGCCACCCGGTTTGCTTCTCCTAATAGCGATACCATGCAACAGAGTAGCACTCTCCTGGTCAGTTTACTCGCAGGGCGGTCTTTATGAGCAGATTCTGGGCGCATTTCTCCCAGAGAGCTATTGCATGGGTTCAAACCACCCTCTGGCTAGCAACTGAGTACTTGATCAATGTACTGCCAGAGCTGCTTGATAATATCGCTACCACCCCTTAATGATCATGTAATTCCTTTGTACTTCATTCACTCTTCACATCAGCCTGGAGGTAGGAGTACGCCTTGCCTGTGACAGGGGAGGAAACAGGTCTAGGGAGGTTTGGTCACTGGCCCAAGGTCACACAGCTATTACGTGGCCAGACAGGGCATTTGGACAGAGGTGTGCGACCAAGAAAAACAAGAAACCCCAAAGCTCACTGACATGGAGTCACTCATGGTGACCCTCTGTGGGTGTCTGAGACTGTGACTGCTTGTGGGAGTAGAAAGCCCAGTCTTTCTCCTGGGGAGCTGCTGCTGGTTTCAAACTGCTGACCATGCGGCTTACAGTGCAACTCGTAACCACTACAACACCTATTTCCTCCTTCAGCTAGGGGGCCCCCCACCCCATCATCTTCAAAGGGTGCCAAATCCTGTAGCCTGGGTGGGGCTCACAGCAATCATTTTGGGGGAGAGAGGCTAGTTCCCGAGCTTCCTGGCGACTCAGCCTGACTGTCCTCGGCGTGCACACGGCGAGGATGATGTCTGGGTCGCCCTGGGCCAGGGGAGAGCTGTCGCCCGGCCGGCGGTGCGCTGTGCTTTACTGGGGCATTAACAAGCCATTTAAAAAGCGCTGACAACATACTTTGCCAGGCTCCTATTTAAGAGGTACTAAAAAATAAGCACCTTTGCAGGGAGGAAACCTCAGCATGTTGGGGTAAAATACGTCCATGGTGTCACCTATGCACATGTCAGCCTGCGGGTGCTGGGGGAGAAACAGCTAGTGCCAGCCTCCCCCTCCCAGATGGCCTCTGTGGGCGGCCGGTCGTCTCCAAGCAGGTGGGCTGGTTGGCATCTCCAGCTTCCTGAGGAAGGAGGAAGCTCTGTGTGTGTGTGTGTGTGTGTGTGTGTGCGTGCGCGCGTGTGTGCGCGCGTGTGTGTGTTAGAGTGCCTGTGTGTGTGTATATATAAGAGAGAGAGAGAGAGAGAGAGAGAGAGAGAGAGAGAGAGAGAGAGAGAGAGAGAGAGAGAGAGAGAGAGAGAGAGAGAGAGAGAGAGAAAGGAGATGCCTGTGTCTGGGCGTGCCTGAGTATGTGTAAGATGCCTAGGTAGGTGAGGATGCTGGCACCAAAGAAGATCCAGGCTCTGGGCTGCTCATTTCACACACAGAGAAGCTGGGCCCAAAGTTACGCATCCTGTGAGCTGCCCCTAAACACCGCCCCTTACTCCCCCAGCGCCAGTAAGTCTCTCCTCCTTCCTCATCCCCCCTGGCTGGCTGTGACCTTGGGCATGCCTGGCCTTTCTCTGGGCCTTCATGCCTGCCTCTGTACAATGGGAAGAGTCATGAACGCCAAGGGGACGGTGTTGGATCCCTGCTGGAATTCTCACCTTCCAGGCAGGAGATCTGGGTTCAATTCCCCACCTCCTGGGTGGCCCCCACCCATCTGTCGGTGGTCAGCCTGCTGAAGTGATGTCTTGCGGATTTCTGGGGAGTTTAGGATGAAAGGCCTGGAGACCCACTTCTGAGGCCCAGCCAGGGACAGCCCTGTGGACCACATGGTTCCGTCCTGCTGGGCCAAGGGTCACTGTGAGTTAGGGCCAGCTTGGCGGCCAGTGGCAGCGGCAGCACGTCCTGGAGCAGCGAGGGGTGAGGGGCATGAGAGGGAGCTCATCAGCCTAGCACAGGAGCATGCCGGGTACACGACAGAGCTGTGACCTGCTGCACACAGGTCACCAGTTATCAGAGCCGACAGGACACAACTAACAGCAACAATGGGCTGGGTGGGTGTAGGGGGCGCAGAGAGCCACAGAGCTCATAAGCCTATAGCTGGGCTGCCCAGGGCCTTCTTCAGTCTCCTTGGAAGGCACTCCATAGACACAGGACGCTGAGCCTCTCCTGGAGAGCGCTCCCTCCTCCCTTCTCTCCCACCCATATGCCATCCAGTGTCAACCAACCGGCCAACCTCTCTGCTCCCATGCGTGCACAGTTGAATGGAGGAGATGGACATAAGAAACTGCCAAACTGCAGTGCCCAAGCCACCACGGGGTGTGTGCAGGGTCCTGGGAGGAGACTTACCACGTAGTCAACCACATCGGTTGGTTGGTTGGTCAGGGCAGTCAGGGAGGGCTGGCCTGTGGAGGAGGCCCCTGAGCTGAGTACTGGACGCTGTGGTGGGACAGACAAGGCAAACGGATGGAGTAAATGGCAATGTGTAAAGGCCTGGGGCAGACGCCCAGAATGGGAGGTGGGGCTGGGAGGCACTGGGTCCCAGGTCAGGATGAGGAGCCAGACCTCTCCTCCTGAGCCCTGAGAGGGGTTGATCTGGGCCGGGAAGGGTGATACCCAATGATCTCTGGTACTGACCCATCTCTGGCCTGGATCTGAGTCCAAAGTGGGGTTGGGAAGGGGGCAAGGGGATTCAGGTAAGCTTCTAGCAGGGAGGGGCTGGTGGCTTGAACTGGAGGGTGGGGAGGGGGCTTCCAGGGTGCCTCCTGGCTCCCAGTCCTCCCACCATCCCCTCCAGGCTGGTGGGCCCAGGGGAGAACCAGCTGGTGGAGGAGGAGGGTCTTTTCAGTGGGGCTGAGGGGGCACGTCCCCGGCCAGGCGGATGCCTTGCAGAAGTGGGAGGTAGTGAGACGACATGGGAGGGGGGCATGGTGCAGCGTGTGGGTGCCTTCCCCTCCAAAACGAAGCTGAAGGGGTGTGTGAGCCCGAGCCCGAGCAAGTGGGGCATCTGCCAGCCTAGGCCCCATTCGGAGCTCTACCTGGGGAGGAGCCGGTGCCCTAGAGGAGAAGGGAGCCTGGGGAGAGGGAGGGAGTTAGCTCCTGTCACTTAATTATGACTGATGGTGACAGCTTGCATCTTCAGTCTGAAAAGTTATCTATGGGGTAAGGACTGCTTTTCTCAATCGGGATAATTATGTTAATTAAAATGCTTTCTTTATAGCAGTTCTGATTAATAAAAACAGTTCTGCGGCTCTCCTTAAACACGCTAACCTTCTGTTGCACGGGGAGGAGGCCCTTTCTCAGCTGTTTATGGATCTTCATGCAGGTTCCAAGTGGTGACCTGCTGCCGAGGTGGCCTGGTGGCGGGCACTTCCGGCCAGTCCACGTGGGGCACATGCAGGGAGGGCGGCTGGACGGGCCGTCGGGAGGGGACCGGGCTGGGGGGCCCACTCTGCTGAGTCTGCTGGAGAACAAAAATACCACTTATTTCTCTAATTGCTGTTGATTTCCTCTGGAAAGCATGGAGATAATTAACGAGCTCCCAATTAAGAAAAATTAAATGTGGGGGGGAAAGAGGCGGCTGTGCCAGAAGTGGGTGTGGAGGGGAGGGTTGGGGGGCTGGGGGACAGGTCCTCCTCTGGCCTGGCCACGAGGTGGGAGTTGGGGGCAGGAGGAGGCTGCAGCTGGGGGTTCTGCAGACCCGGTAGGACCTGGGTAAAGTGGTGGTGATGGTTGGTACAGAGAGGCCAAAGACAGAGTGAGAGAGAGGTAGGGAAGGCCTGCTCCTTAGGGCTTGCTGTGTGACCTGAGTGCGTGTCCTTGCTGTCTCTAGGCCTTCACGTGTCCCTTTTGCCTGGGTCAAAGTTCACAGATGGTGGTGCAGAGGCAGAATCTGTGTGAGTGTGTTTACGTGTGTGAATGTGTGTGTGAATATGTCTATGTGTGTGAATCCCTGCATGTATGAGTATTCATGGTGTATGTGTGTGTATGTGCCGGTGTAAGAACCTGTGTGGTTTGTGTGTGTGTGTGTGTGTGTGACTGTGAGAGAGTGCATGCGTACCAGGAGGGGTTCTTATTTATGTGTGTGAGAGTGTGTAGGAGAGCCTGTGTGTATGAGGGTGTGATAGTGTGTAGGTACATGTATATGTACATGCGGGTAGAGGGTGAAGGCATGTGTACATGTGACATGGGTATGTGGTTTGTGTGTGAGTGTGCTGGTGTGTGTTTACATGCGTTTAGTGTGTGTTTGTGATGGAACGTGTGGTTTGTGTGTGTATGTGAGTGTGTGCTCGTGGTATGTACATGAGTAGGTAGATGTGTGTATGAGTATGTGGTTGGTGTGTGTGAATCTATGTATGTGAGTGGGTGAGTATGCATATATGAAGTTTATTGTTTGTGTGTGTGAGGCAGCCTGCATGCGAGTGTATGTTTATATGTGTAAGTATGTGATTGTCTATGTGTGTGAATATGTACATATGTGTATGAGTGTGAATGGGTCTGTGTGTGTGATATGGAGGGTGGGTTGGGTGTGTGCATGATAGTGTGTATGTACAGGAATATGTGGATGTGTGGATGAGTGTGTGTGATGGAGCGTGTAGTTTGTGTGTGATAGTGCATGTACGTGTGAGTGGAGTGTGTGGTCTAGGTGGTGTGAATGGATGTGTGTGAGAGTATGTATGTATGTGTGAAGTCTCTTGTTTATGTCTAAGAGTGCGAGCCTGTATGAGTGTGTGTTTATGTGCATAGTGTATATGTGCACGTGTGTGAGATGGAATGTGTGGTTTGGGTGTGTGTCCATGGTTGGGTGAGTGTGGGTTAGTGTTACAGGCAGAGTGAGGTAGATCCCTCAGCCCTCAGATGTGTGAAAGATGGGGGGTTCAAAGTCAGGCTTTCTCTAGGTTCTGGAAAAGTCAGAATTCTGGGAAACCCTGAGCCTGTAAGAAGTGACCTTGCACTGACCCCATTTCCCAAGTCCAGCTTACCTGGGAAGCCTTTGGGCTTTCAGCAGGGTCTCAGTGGACTGTGGGGCTCTGCCCAGGAGGCCAGGGGTGCCGAAGAGGGGCAGGAGAGGGGGTGTGGGTTTCAGAGGAGGGTAGGGAGACACATCAACTAACCTGCCATTCTTCTCCTGACAGGATTGAGAAGAGATGGGGTCAGGAAGCTGGGAGGAGACTTGGGGGGAATCCCTATTGTACACACCCCAGGTCACCCACGTCTGAGGGGCTTTGACAATGCTAAGTGACCATCTCCAGAAGGTGGCGGTGGGACCGCAGCGCTGGGCAGTAAGAGATGCTGCCTCTCCTTCTCCCTCCCGGAGGCCCAGCTTTCTGCGGGACACCTCTCCCAGCTCTCTGCCACTGATGCCCTGCGTGTGCACCAGTATCCCACACACACACTGGGACTGTGCCCACCCCATGGCTCCCCACTGCGCCCAGCCTGGCCTTTGGTGCTGCCGACTGAGGAAATGTGGTCAGGACACCTGCGCTGGGAAGAGACTTTTGCAGGCAAGATGGGTCCTGCAACCCCTGCCAAATGTGAGCCCCTCAGGGAGGGGCATGTCCAGGGTCACCCAATCTGGAGCCTCCCAGGCCCAGATCATGAGGGCGTCCAAGGTCAAAGGGCTGAGGCTGTGGGGTCCCCACTGCCAGGGGAAGTAACATGAGGGGTCCCTAGGGCATGGCTTCCTCGGGTGAGACCCTGTGCACTAACTCTTAGACTTTGGGGCCTGATATTGAGGGGCATGGCTACGGGCACATGCACGCATGAATTTGCAGGGGTGTGTGTACAGGGATACATGCATGTCTTCCAGTGGTATATGTCCGTGTCTGCATGTAGGCACATGCTCCTTCAGCTGTACCCCGACATGTTGACGTGAATGTGCCTCTCTGGGTCGTTCTGTGTGCCCCTCAGGGATGGGGACAAGACCCTCCATGCCTGGAGAGAGGGCAGCTCTCTAGATGGCGGGTGATAAGTCGGAGGTGTGAATGCTGACTTGCAAGACAGCTCCTCACTCCCTGAGCAGGTGCCCCTGGTTTCTGTTGGCAACAAGGGTCCCCTTTGGCCCCACTCCCTGCTTGCTGGGCCCCCGGCCCTGGGAAAGTTCTACCAGGCATGGAGAGAGTGAGATGAAGTTGTATCGCCTGCTCCCACCCTAGCTTGGTGGGGGCCCTTAGTGTTCACCCCGCTTGGAGGTTCTGCTGGGGACAGGCCCTTCTCTCCACCAAGCAACCCCCTGGGGCTGGCTCTGCCTGCCTGCGCTCCCCATTGCCCCTGTGGGGCAACCCCAAGTGTCCAGGGCTGGTCTTTCCTCCTGTACCACTGGCTGAGAAGGAAGGCAGTAAGGCCTCCCATCCCATCCGTTCCCCCAGGCCCCTCTCCCCGCGCCCCCACCCCCCACGCCCTCCCCATTCACCATCAAACTCCTGGGCTGAGCTGTGACCCCTCTTGCCTAAGGGAATCATGTTTTCAAAGTCAGGGCAATGCCACCCCTTCCGACGTCTGCGCTAATGGAGGGGTCTCAGGCCCCGTGATGACGCTGGGGCGCCGCTTCTGGGCCGGGACGCCCCCTGTCTGGGCAGACACCACTGGCTCCCCCAGTCAGGCGGGACCTGGGCCTGCCACCCCCACCTCCGCCTGCCTGGGGGCTGCCCCTCTCACCTCTGCTGTATTTACGTGTCTGTTTTATGATTTCAATTTTTAATGCCTCTGCTCTTTGAAGACGCTTAATGCTTTCGAGTGGAACATTTCCTTCCAGGACCCGAGCGCCGATTGAGGACAGAGCAATAAATCAACTAATAACTGGAACCTCATTTTCTGCTCCACGGCAGAGAGTTAACCCCCGCCTCGCTGCACTCCTCCAGGCGGCGGTGATGGCTGCGCAGCAGCCGCGGGCAGCTGCATCAGGGCCGGCTGCTCCAGCCCCGGCCACTCTCCCTCCTAATCAGTCCTCTCCTCCCTCCTCCTGAGTGTCCCTCCTCCTATCCTGTTGCCCTCCTCTTTCTCTTCCTGGTTTCTCTCTCCTCCTCTTTGTACTCCAGTAGGAATAGGGGAGCTGTCTGGGATTTGGGACAGTGTAGAGAGGAGACATTTGTCGGAGCCACCCTGGCTTGCTGTGTGCCCTAAGGAGCGTGTCCGCTCCCTCTGAGCCTCTAGGTCCCCGTCTCCACAAAGGGCCCACCCTGCGCGGGTGGACCAGGACTTGATACCCACACCTTGACAGCAGAGATGGGCAGTGTCTGAGCCCCTTGTCCCTCCCCCATCCACCCCCCTGCTCATGGTGGCTTGGGGAAGGGAGAGGGGAGGGACACCTGGGCTGTGGACTGTCATGCAGGCTCCCCTGTTTGACTGTACACTCATGCCTGTGTGGCCGTGTCTTGGCCTGCAGGGTCACAGGGCACCATCTCCCCTCACCCAGGATGACCCCTGACCCTCTATGGGCTTGTAAAAGGGCCCAAAGTAGGTAGTGCAGCCTCTGCATGGAGAGGCTGAGAAGGCTTATGAGCTCTGAACTGGGGCCACACTTCCTGGGTGCAAGCCTGTGTCCCCCCTCTCTCCCCTGTTTACTGCTGTGTGTCCTTAGGCAAGTTGCTTGACCACTCACTCTGTGCCCCAGCTGCCCCATCTGGAGATTAGAGCTAAGAGGGAGCGTGTATGTGTGTCCTGTGCAGATGTGTCGCGGTCTTGTCTGTCCTGATTGCTGTCATAATTATGGACGGGCATGCTCCCACAGCACCCCTCCCTCAGTCACTGACCACGCATCCCCAGAGATGTGCTGTGCACCGGGACCTGCTGGTGAGGAAGCGGCCAGGCCCATCCCAAGAGCCAGGGAGATGGTGCTCCCCCTCGGCCTCCGGTGGATGGCGAGGAGGATGGGCCCTGGCACCTGCTGGAGATAGGCAGGGGGACTCTGGGGGATGGTCAAGACTCAGCTGGAGGGGCTCACGTTGATTCTGAGGGAGGTCGGAGGCCGTGGCAGATGCTCACACAGGGAAGAGGTAAGGCTAACATGTAGTAGGCACCTCCAAACCACTGCCAATGAGCTGATGCTGACTCACGGTGTTTTCTGAGGCTGTGAGTCTTGACAGGAACAGAAAGCCTCATCTTTCAACAGAGGAGCAGCTTGTGGGTTTGAACTGCTGTATGCCAGGACTATTGCATACAGATGCAACACCAAGTCTCACACAGATGTCCTGCCCCCACCCCCCACCCCCCCCCCAGCGACGAAGACACTGCCTCTGAGTGCTGCTGCATGGCCCGCCCCGGGGTCACCTATTGGGTGGAAGGCAGCTGTGTGCCTCTTTGATCCGGAATCCACTCCTGGTGGGGCCCCATCATCCCAGGGCTGGAGATGGCCAGGCAGTCCGTCCACCCAGACAGCTGGTGACGGGGACCCCACCACCTCCCAGGGAAGCTCATGTCATTTCCTTGGGGTCCCACATATCCTCACAGGCTAAGCTGACGTCCAGCTGCCCTGCGGGGCAGAGGGGGGGTGTAGTGGGTTATGTGGTGGGCAGCTAACTGCAAGATTAGCGGTTCAGACGGGGGAGAAAGAGGAGGCTTTCTGCTCCCACAAAGACCACAGGTGCAGTTCTACTCCGTCTGATGGGGTCACTCTGAAGCAGAATCCTGGGCGTACCCTCCCAGTCCTGCCATGTCTGAGTGGGCGACACCATTTCCTCCCAAGGCTTCGCTGGTCTGTGGACGGGGTGGGAGGGGTGGGAGGGGCCCCCACCACACACCTGCACTGCACCTGACACAAGGTGTGCTGTTGCCTCACTACACCTGTGACTCAATCACCCCGGGGACTAGGCTGGCAGGTCCGTTCCCAGGAGGAACACGGAGGGCTGCATCCGCCACTGGCATCCAGGGTTCTAGGGGACTCCAGCTTGGCTCCGGAGGCCGGCGCTCAGAGAGGCCAAGCAGGCGCCCCATGAGGACGCAGTGTCAGCGAGCTGCAGCTAAAGGCTCCTTGGGGCCACGAAGCAGCAAACTGACTGCTGGAAGCAGCTCCCCGCCGAGACGTGGGGGGATGAGTGCACGCGTGTCATCTGTTTCCCTCGTTGTTTGGGGGCGAGTGGAAGGTGTGGGTGTTTGTAGACGTGTGTGCACAGGCGACCCTGTCACATCTGGGAAGCGGGTGCGGGGAAGGATGCTGCTGGCAGGGAGGGGGCCAGGTGGGCTCACCAGTCACGCAACAAGCGCCACTGAGTGCCTACGTGCAAGTCACTGGGTTAGTGGGGAAGGCAGAGACCAACAGGAACAACACATAGGGAACTGGAATTCATCACAGCTCCTGCCCCGGGAGGGAGGGCTGGATGGGGTACCTGGTGGGAGGAGGTGGGCAGGGCAGGTCTCTCAGGTGAGGGAGCACCCATGGGGGTCCTGGGGGAGGAGGAGCAGTGAGGACCTCCCCATGGTGCTCTGGGCCATGGGGAGGAGCTAGGCTGTTCTCCCAGGGGCAGCGAGAGGGTGCGAGCTACTGGTGGATTAGTCAGGAGGGTGGCTAGTCTGATGTATAATTTTCAAAAACCAATATTGTGAAAATATACATAACACGGCATTTGCTGTTTCCCCCATTTTTGTGTGTATACATTTCAGCGGCATTAATTGTCCTCACGGTGCAAAGAAGCCCTGGGTGTTGGAGTGCTCTGGGCGCTGGGTGTTTACAAGATCAGCAGTCTGGATCCATGGGGGACGGATGGGACTGTCTGCTCCTGTAAAGATAGTCACTGTCTCAGGAACCCAGAGGGACAGTTGTCCTCTGTCCTGCAGTCACTGACCTGGGTTAAAGGATAACCCTGTAGAACCCCCATCCACATGATGCGTTGCTAATCTTTTCAGTACTCTTAGCAAAAGCTCTGTGCCCTTTAAGCAATTGCCTGACCCTTTCCCCGGAAAACGACAAATAAACCTTGGTCTCTGTATTTTGGACCCATCTGCATATCCCGTGTCCGTGGTACTGTACACTGCCCATCTTTTTGTGTCGGCGTTATCTCACTCAGCACACCTCAGTGTTCGTCCATGTTGTTGCCTGTACCAGGACTTTCTGTCTTTCTGGTGGAGTAACATCCCATTGAATGGACATACCACACCTTCCAGTCACCTGTCGATGGCGTCCAGGTTGGTGCACCTCTTTGCTCTTGTGAGTGGTGCCGCAGCAAACACCACTGTGAGCGTATCTGTCTGGGTCTCCGTTCTCAAGTCTTGGGTGTGTGCGGAGGGGGGGGGCGTTGGGGGCAGGTGAGGTAGTTTATGGTGCCAACCTAGCCGATAAACACATGTGGGGTTAATTGAAGGGTGGAGGGATGAATGGCTCAATGAGCCTCACCTTTCGAGTTCTCGGGTCTCTTGCTTTGTGATGGTTGGACCAGGGTGTAGCTGCCTTAGTCAGTTCCCTGCTTTAGTTGGCAAGGCTCACTTCCTGCAAGACATCCCTGAGGAGAAGCCACATGGGCTTCCCCGATGCAGCCCTGGGTGCTGGAGCAGCCGTGTGGAGGCCCCTGCCAGCGCTGAGATGCTTACATGTTCACTGACTCAGTTTCCTCCTGCAGTCGGCATCATTGCGTGTGTGTTGTGAGGTGGAGGAGGACTTTGTGGATTAGTGTTGGACGTATGTATGGATTAATGGGTTTATGTTGGACTTGTTCACTTGGGCAGCACTGGGTTGGGATGTTTTCGTGACGTGCACTTAACCTTTATACAAAACTCTCTCTTATGCATGAGTTTCTGTGGATTTGTTTCTCTAAAGTACCCAGACGAACACAGCAGGAGGTCACCACGTGTCCCTTGTTGAGGAGCCATTGTAAGGTAGACCACAGGGGCTGCGCCAGCGGTGGGATTCAAATGATTTGGGAACCGCTTCCTGGCCCTGACGGCCATTCTAAGTGTAAGGAAACCTGAGCTCCCGAAAGGTAGCTTAGGATTTCGCCGTGATGCGGAACACCGCTGTTGCACAGAGGAATGCTAAATCAGGATAAGGAACGCAAATCCACGATGTCCACTCCAGGTGGGAAGCTGCGCAGCTGGCGACCTCAGAGATGCCATGAACCACCACATTAACAACCGGTGTGCTGAACTCAACATCAAATTAGGGACCGGTTCTGCTGAACTGGTGCGAACTGGCTGCATCCCACCCCAGGGCTGAGAGTGGGTTTTGCCTTGTTATTTTCCGGTTGCTGATAGCATGCATCCTCGACTGGTGCAGGGCTTTCTCACTGGGGTCCATTGACTTGCCGTTTGGAAAGCTCCCCCTGGAAGCTTCTCAGAGGGTTGATCGGCAGGGCCACCTGGGAGGTGTTGGAGGCCGGGACCTCCATGGTGGCGTGGTGATGGAGAGAACTGGATCATTCCAGAGCCACCGTGGGAGTGGACCCACTGGGGTTGAAGATGAGGGCAAAGAGATGGAGGAGGCACAGAGGGCCCCCCAACTCCTGGCTGGAGCCACTGGTGGGTGGCCAGGTCAGGTTTTGAGCTGAGGAGGGTCAGGAGAGGCTCTGGGTTGGGGTCCCCATTAGCAGTGGAATGCACACACCTGGGAGTCAGGGGGACAAGTTGGAGCAGGAGAGGAGAGGGAGCTGGGGCAGACAGCGGCCGCAGAAGATGCTTCAAGACCAAAGGATGGCTGTGGCCAGGACTTGCCTCTGGTGGACTCTGGGCCCCGGCAGGCACAGGAGGCTAAGAAGGCAGATCCAGAGAGGGAGGAAGGCCGGAATAGCGAGGTATCCCGGGAGCCAAGAGGGGCTTCCCAAGAGAAGCGTGGGGTCTGCTGTGCTTGGTGGTGCTGGCGGGTGGGCAAGAGGAAGAGGAAGAGTGAAAGCCAAGGTTTAGTTGTTAAGCCGGAGGCTATGGGGGCTTTGATGGAGGCTGCTTTAGGAAGTGATGGGGTAGGGGCAGGGTGCAGCTGGGGGTAGTGGAAGAAGAGGGAGAGAAGATGGGGTGTCACCAGCTTTCCCTGGAGGGCATGCTGCGAAGAGGGAAGAGCAAGGATGTGGTGGGGGGAAGGAGATGCCTTGGCAGTGACCAAGGAATGTGCCAGCTCCCCAGTGTGCGCATCTTGCATTACTGAACCACAAGATCAAAACCAGGTCATTGACTTTGGATGGAGGGGCTTGGGGAAGTTTGTGGGAGAATGGAATGAAAGAATAGTGGATGATTTTCGCCATGAATGTACGAAGCCCTTGCTGTGAGCCACAGAGTGGATCCAGGTTTAATCAGTTATAGAAGCACGCATGCATGTGTGTGCGCACAGGTATAATTCCATGCACTTTTGTCACACGTGTCACCTATGTACCGCTGCCACAATCAAGAAACAGATGGGCACCTCCTCAAGCGCCCTGGTGCTGCCCCACCACCTTCAACATGTGGCACCGTCTGGTCTGTTTTCCATCTTGATGGTTCTGGTATGTGATCTGTGAATGAGGAGGTGCTGGGGAGGGGCAAAGGTTTAATGCACGTGACTGCTAGCTGAAAGGCTGGCGGTTCAAATCCTCTGAGCAGCCCGCCAGAAGAGAGACTTGCTGTCAGCCATTGGAAACCCTGTGGAAAGAGCCCCACGCCCACTTGGACGAGGCTCCCATGCAACTGGTGATTTACATGCAGGAAACAACGCTTGAGGATCTTTTTTTTCCTTTTAGCTCAGCATAATTGAAGGAGGGATTTGTTGTGAGGATGGGAGATCTTGGAACGTGCTTGTCCGCTGGCAGGCAGGATGAAGGATGGGTAGAGATGGGAGGTGCAGAAGGGCAATAGAGGATGGGAGCTGACTGGGAGGCCAGCGGGGCTTGGGCTCAGACCCCAAATGAGCCCTGGCTCCACTGCAGGTGGGTGTGGGTGGACAAGAGAGCCTGGGGGGGGCTTCTAGAATCTGTTCTGAGGGGGCTTGCATCTGCTGGCTTCTGCTTCCTCAGTGAGGACTCAGTAGAGACTGAGGAGTCCACTGTGTGTGGGGTGGGCAGGAAGTCTGAGGGGAGCGGAGGGAGGGAGGCATGTGCATGTTGGAGAGCCACACAGTGAGTGGTAGGGTGCTCAGAGGGCGCAGCCTTCTTGGGGGACGCTGTTCTCCAGCCATGCTTGGCTGCCCGGTGCAGGTGCCTAAAGATGGACGTTAAGTTCATCCAGGTCAGGGTGGTCTGACAAATCCTGTCAGGGCAGAGAAGGTGTGTGAGGAACAGTGGGTCCACACTGGGTCAGGGGAGCGAGGGGTGAGGCGTGAGGGTCTCACTGAGGTGGCCTCAGTGGCAGAACCATGGCAAGTTCAGGGAGGGTGTCCGGGAGCAAGCAGGCTAAGGAGGGGAGCTGGTGGGCTAGGCTGCACGTGGGAGTGGGAACTGGGAGAGGTGACTGGGGAGTGGGGGTGACAGGCACCAAGGTGTGATGTGGGCCGAGAGGTCGGGGAGAGCCGAAGCCAATGGGGTGGAAACCGAGGGACTTGGGCTGAGCAGGTCACCCCAGTAGGGAGTCACCTACAAGCCCAGTGTGTCAGGGGAAGCGGCTGGGAGATTGAAGGGAGAGGTGGGGGGAGGCTCAGGCCGATGGTGGGAGTCACCAGGGAGGAAGTATCCCAAAGGGATAGAGGTGGGGTCAGAGAAGCAAAAGCACACCTGCCTTCCCTGTTCTAGAAGAAATCATGACTCTACAGTCACTGTGTACCCATCCCTCAGATGGGGAAAACCGAGGCCCAGAGAAGTTAAACAAGCATCGGAAACATCAGACTCAACAGCAGCTCGGCCAGAGCCAGCTTGAGTCAGTGGAGTGGGAAGAGGGGGCTTTCGGGAGGCAGCCAGCCCATTGCCCGTGCTCCAGTCCTCTCTTCCCCCTCACTCACTCACCAGCTAAGTCTGACCCAGCCATCCCGTGGGTTTCTGAGACGGTGACTCTTTAGGGGAGTAGAAAGCCTCAGCGTTCTCCTGAGGAGCGGCTGGTGGTTTTGAACTGCTGACCTCGTGGTTAACAGCTCCATGCATAACAGATGGCACCACCAAGTCTTTCTGGACCCTTTTTTGTTTGTAAAACAGGACTTACTGTTACATACTCTGTACTCTAAAGGTGGTTGTGGTATGAAGTGCATATGTCCTGTGCGTCTGGGGCCTGTTTGCTTAGAGGGAAACTGAGGCGCAGGGAAGGAAATTATCTTGGGCCCCAGTGTTCTGTCAGGGCCCACCTTCCTGCACCCATGTGTGTCACCTTCTCCCATTCTCTCCCTAAAAGTACCTGGCAAGAAGGCACCCCCAAAGCATTAGGTCCTGCCTAGATCCTAGGTATTCCAGCGGCCACAGGGTGGGGGCAGGGATCGTGTCCTTGCCTGTGTCCCCAGAGCGCCCGCCTCAGTAAGCGAGAGGGGGAGCTCTTTGTTATCAGCCAGTAGGGGACACAGAGGTGACACAGTCTCATAGGAGAGACAGGACAAAATAATGAGCAAAGATAATGACATTAAACAAAGGAGTTCAAGGCAAGAAGTAGATTGTTCAAGGAGCCGGGGCTCTGGGGCTGGGAGGTCCGAGGAGATGGACAGGGACACTGTGGTGGGAGGGGGGCCCGGGCTTTGAAGGATGGCTTGAGTTTGGAGGCAGGGGTGAGAGGGACATTACAGGGGAGGGAGGGGCTGCGAGGGGCCTGGGAGGAGGGCTTCATCTCAAGCTTGAGAGAGCAGAGTGATGGGAAGGCAAGGCCCTGCCAGCTGGTTCCTGCTAGGTCTCCATCTCCAAATCTTCACCATGAACCAGGTGCCCCTAAGGCTGGGTCTCAGATGCCAGCAACCTGCCCGAGGCCCAGCATGCTGAGGACCGGAAGTGGAGGGGCGGGGAGGTGGGGGGTTGGGGTGGGGGAGTGGTAGTCCTGGTGGGCCATTGGCCAGCTTGCCTGCCAGGTGACCTTGAGCCAGCTGGCTCTGCAAAGTGGGGTAGCCAGACCACTCCTTTCCTCCCCACCCCAGGTGGGCTGCTGAGGGGTCACAACCCAGTGAAGTCTGTGTTGAAACTAGAGGCGGCCACCAGCAGAGGGGAGGGGACAGGAGCAAGCGGAAGGCTTTTAGCTCCTTGGCAGAGGCGCCCAACAGAAACCCCAGGCGTGTCAGAAAGCGGAGTTTGGGGAGAACCTTTGATTTAGAGAACAAGGTTTTGGCATCAAACCGTGATCAGAGAACAGAGGCAGCCCACCACTTGCCACTCTGTGAAACCGAGCACGGTAAACCTCACTCGTGGGGTGCCTCCCTGTTCAAAGCGCCTCCTAATTAGAAGGAGCCTCAGGCTGGGTGGCCCATTGTTCCTGCTGGGCAAGTCGTGCCAGATGACTTCAAAGCCCCTTCCTGGTCACTTGGCTGAGTGGTGCCAATTAGGCAGCGGTTTTGGGGCAAGGACCCACCCAGGTTGGCGGCCTGGCTCCTGCTCTCGCTGGGGGCTGGTGCCAGAGTGGAGGGGCCTCCCGCTGCTTCCCTGTTCCTCAGGCTTGATGGGAGGAGCTGAGTCTGAGACTGGGTGCGCACGAGGCCGGGTCCCCTGAAGATACAGACAGAGTGGACTTCTTCCCAGCTACTCTCACCCTCGCCTTTGCCCTGTTCCCCGGAGAGGTGGCACCAGGAGGCCAAGCCAGGGTCAGGTTGGCCTGGGGTGTCCTGTGAGGGCTCTCTAGATGCTCTGAGCATATTGTCCTCCTGCCTTACCCTAGTATTATTCTCCACCCCCACTGTGCCTGCACACAGTAGGTGCTCAGCTGAACACTGCCCCTGATGCTGCTGCTCCATCAGGGAAAACGTATCAGAGGCGGCCGGCTAGCAGGGCAGTGGTCAGGGCCTCTCAGCAGTGGATCCAGGGGGCCTGTGGGCTTTTCTTGGCCTCTCCCAGGACATTGGATGACATTGAATCTAGAGCTGGGGAAGGCCCAGGAGGGAGACGCAGGATGGTGGGCCTGGAAGAGTCTCAGCCTGGCAGGTGGGATTCCTGGATTCCAGGCCTGCTGCTGGCTCGGCCTACCCCTCTTGGGGCTCATTGGTGGTTTCTGGGCCTCAGTTTCTAAATCTGTGGGATGGGCACAATAACCTGTCCCTTGAGGTTCCCTGGCCTGTACACAATAAGGTCAAATGGGAGACCAAGCACAAAGTCTTCAGAGCACTAAGGGGAATGGAGACCCTCCAGCTTTCCTTGCATACCCCTGGAGATGGGAGACTCACCACCTTTCGTGGCTACAGTGGTTAAAATGGCCATTTCCTTCTCCTGAGTCCAGACTTTTCTCCTGTGGCTACACCCCTATGGGCTTTCCCTCTGCCCCTCATGCCCTCACCCGCTCTTCAGGGAACATGCCAGCCGGCTGGTGGGGCAGGAACTTCCGTGACAAACTTCCCTCCCTCCTTCCTTCCCAGAGGTTGACGTCCATCCTCCTGCTCTTCCCGCCTTTGGGATGTGGAGACTCCCATCGCTCCTCTGCAGGACGCAGCCCGGATCCCACCAATTACCAGCTGCCTTGATGTATCACACTATAAACCCCTTCACCTCATTATAGGAAATTTCTTTTGAATGGCCTTTAAAAACCATCTCATTACACAGGAAGAACTGTAATTACCTTGCGATAGACGGAGAGGTTCTGGGCGAGTGGGTGCCCAGTGCTGTCAGAACAGCTAGACAGGGCTCAGCCAGGCTGGCCGAGCGACCAGGCAGGGCTCCTGCTCCCCTCCCCTCCAGGGCCTCCCTGATGCTCTTCTTTGGGGATCTGGGTGCCCAGGAGGCTGGAGCTTCCCACAGACAGAGCAGACCTGCAGAGGGGCTATGGGCAGGTAGAGACTATGCAGGTCTCTGGCATCCTGGCAGCCCCTGAGGGTCAGAGCCCCCAGAGCCAGCCTCCAGGGTGACCCGGTTCCTGCCTGAGCCTACTGCACTGGCAGCTGGTGGAGCTGGCCCAGAGGCTCCAGGAAGTCCAGCCCCCTTTTTCCCCAGCTACCTCTAGTGATGGGACTCAGCCCTTCCTGACCCTCGGAGGCTCTCCCACCTGGGTAGAGGACCGCATGAGGCCACGGGCGGTGTGAGTGGTTACGTGTAGTCGATGATCCCAAAGGTGGCGGCTGGCACCCACTCCGAGGTGCTTCCGAAGCAAAGCCTGGTGGTCTGCTTCCCAGAATCCACAGTCCCGGAAGCCTCCCAGGGCCCCCCCTCCGTCTGATGCTGCATACATGGGGGCAATGAGACATAGCAACCACCTCCCGTGGACTGCTGTAGAATGCCCAGGAGCGTTTCAGCTTGGAGGGCCCAGCATGGGGCGCATAGTAGGAAGTTAGTTGCTCTCCTTTCGCCCCAGGGAGGGGGCTTTGGGCAACTTGGCGCCCCTGCACAGTGGTGCAGAGGAGCTGCAGAGAGAACCCTGATCAGTGGAGACCTGGCTCCCCAGAGTCCCTTGTGGCAGGGCTGGGTGTGGCTTCCTCCTGCTGGGGCTCCCCCCAACCCCTCAGTCCAGGAGTTGGGAAGGGGGTGGTACAGGAGGAGGGGCTTGCAGAGACTCCACCTCCACACCTCCTTTCCCCTTCCTTGGTTCCCACACCAGAGCTATGGGCACACCCAGGTCCACTCTTCAAGGCCCCGCCTCCTTGGCACCCCCTGGCTGTGGAGCTTCTCACCATTTCGGGTGTTTCCGTTTTCTCCATTCTAACAGGCTCCCAGGACTGTCTTGGTCCCCACTGTTGGCCAGGGAGGGCAGGATGAGAAAATTCAGTGACGTCCTGGAACCTGGTAAAGTGGCTCCCACGGGAGGGTTTGCTATTCTACAGGACAGCTAGGAGGAGAGACTGGGTTCCGACCCTCCCCTAAGCCTGCTTGGGGAGAGTCTGGATGAGGAGGCTCTAGGTGTAGAGCAGGGGGGCTGAGGTCTTCGTACCACTCCCACCGGGACCCACCATGCCACCCACACCCCATCCTGAGCGTCTGTTAGCACACTGGGTCTCTGAGCAGACTCCCCTCCTCCTCCGGTACCACTGAGCCCTCCCCAGCCCACTAGGGTGCAGCCTCACACTTAGGAGGCTCTGCAGGTGGGGGCTGGATGGGAAGGATTGTATTGATGTAGTGGTCACTGAGGGAAGTGGCCTGTCTCGTTCATTCTAGCACCCCTACGGCCTCGGCAGTCCCTGGTGGTACCAATAGATCAATGCAGCGAGTGAGTGAGTGAGTGAGTGAGTGAGTGAGTGAGTGAGTGAGTGAGTAAACAGGAGCACTGTGCTTCATGGATAGGTGTCCCTCAATCGGACCAGCGATTCCTAGGGGCAGGGGCACTGCGGGAATCCAAGACGGATGCTTGTCTGAGTGCAGAAGGGCATCTCCGCCCCTCTGCTGCAGATGAACACAGGCTGCTTCTGTAGGGCCAGGCAGGAGGGCCGACCGAGGGGCCGAGGATGGTCCTACAAGAAGCAGGTCTTGTGGGAATGAGGTTGTGGTAGGCAGGCTGACCAGGAAGGGCCTTCCAGGCAGAAGGCTCAGGGAGCATGGAGGAGCAGGGCTGGCGCTGGAGGCTTCTGGGAGAGAGCAGCGCGGGAGGCGGCTGGAGGGCTCAGGTTGGCAGGGCAAGAAAGAGGAACCAGAATGCTGGCCTGCCAGCCCTTCTATCAGAAGTTCAAGGAAAACCAAGCTTGTTGCTGCGGAGGGGGTTCTACTGCATGGCAACCAGGAGGACAGCCGTGGACACCGGCCAGGAAGGCAGAGCTGGCTGAATAAATGGCGCAGAGGCCATATCTGACCTCCCGTGGCTACGTGAGGAAGGAGGAGAATCCATCTCCTGCCCAGCCCAGAGCCAACGGCCAGGAGGCAGACATCAGACAGGTCTCTTCCCTCCGTCCAGCTTTACCTACTCCGACACCAGCCATTCCTCCCACCGCACTCGACATCTCTGCTGGCTCCCACAATCCGTTGCAATGTCCACACCGACCTTCTCTGGTGTCTCCAAACCCCTTGGCCAGACTCTGGTCCTTCTCCCCTGAGAAACCAGCCCTGCCTGGTGCCACCCTCTTACCTGACTCTCTGATGGGAGGCTTCATACTAGTCTAGGATGTCTGTCACAGAAGCGGAACTGAGTTAGCCTCCTTCCGCCACCTTCTCAGGCCACCTGTGCCGACCTCTTGCTCGGTGGGTGAGGCTGTGCATGGAGGTGGGCAACACCCGGGGAAGCACCGACGAGAATTTATTGGGGAAATTGATAGGTGTCCACAGGTCAGGATTAGTAAGCAGTTAGGAGGCACTCACTGGTCCACAGCAGTGCCTCTCCTCGGCCAGCAGCCACGTTGCTCGCTGGTCCTCAGCCTCTCAGCCACGTGGTTCCGTGGCCTCTGTAGGCAGGAAGCCCACCCACTGCTCAGCCTCAGCTGCATCGTCTGGGTGTTGCTCCTCTGCTCCCGCTCATGGGTGCTTGCCTCGGCCAGCTCTGGTTCCACACGGCATGGTCTCTGCTCTCTCTGCCGCTGGGTGCAAGGGTTTGGAATGTACCCTGTTCTTCCTTGATACCCAGACACCAAACCCGTTGCCATTGGGCCAGTGCTGACTCAGTGACACCCGCCCCCCTGTGGGTTTCTGAGACTGTAACTGGTGACGGAAGTAGAAATCCCAGTCTGTGTAACACGGGGCTGCAGGGGGTTTCGAACTGCCGACCATGCGGATCCCAACCTAACTACTACACCACCAGGGTTCCTTCTTCCTTGATAGTCCCAGGAATTCTCACTGTCCCTGCTTCTGAGATGGTTCTCTCATAACCAGAGGAATGGCAATGTAAACCAACCAATCACCAATTAGTATTCCACACTCCCTATTTGCATAGTCCCACCCAGTCTGGTGGGAGCTGCAGAGACATGCATGGCTCTCAAAAACTCATTGCCATGAAATCGATGTCCACTCATAGTGACCCCAGTGAGTTTCGGAAACTAACTTTACGCGGGAGTAGAGAGCCCCGTCTTTCTCCTGAGGAGCAGCTGGTGGTGTCGAACTGTGGACCTTGCAGGCTGCAGCCCAGTGCCTAGCCACTACCCCACCAGGGCTTCAGAGATAGTTAGAAGAGCCATGCTAAGAGGTTTCAGGTCACCTCACAAGCCTATAGGGGTGTCCTTGGAAGGTCTCTCTGGGACTCCGGGTCTGACATCTGGGACTAGGCGGAGCGAGCCAGGAGGGAAGGCTCTGTCATGCTCCTGAGTGACGAGCCTGAAGAAGGGGATGGGGGTTTCAGTTGATGGAGGCACATGCTACCCGGCACTGTGGTAGACTCTGGGGACGCAGCTGTGGGTAGATAGCCCTGGCTTTTTCCTTTGGGAAGTTCGCCGTTTTTGTTGGGCTCAGGGTGGGAGACATGGAATAAGCAAGTCAGCCAATGAGGTGCAAGTGGAGACCAATGCTTCTAAGGAGCGGTGGACAGTGTGGAGGTGGGGGGAGCCCCAGTATGATCTGGGGGGCGTCTCTAAGGCAGCGGTGGCTCCTTGTATCCCACCATCAGCTGGGTGAGGGAAAGGCAGTTATGAGTGGTGCAGAGGGTGAAGCGGGCCGAGACTGAGGAGACCATGGTGTTGAGAAGATAGAAGGACACTTGTGGGGTGTGAAGGGGTGGCGGTGAGGAGGTGGTCAGAGTTGGATCACGCAGTGTCTTTGGGCCAGGGAAAGATGGGTGGGTGGGTTTGGGTCTAAAAGCAAGAGGAAGTTCCTGGGGAATGGGGGTGGGAGCTTCAGGAGGGGAGTAAAGGTCAGCAGTTCTGCCCTGGCTGCGGCATGTAGAAGAGGCGGAAGAGGTGTGAAGACCAAGGGAGGAGAGGTGGGTGCTCCAGGAGAGAGGTGCAGGCAGGAGGATGGCTGGGTTGGATGGGCGAGGGGAGGGAGGGGCTCGCAGAGACTCACAGTCCCTCCCTTGGGCAGTAGCTGGGGGGTGGGGGTGCGTGGAGACATTCCCAGAGGAGGGCCGACTTGTGTGAGGGAAGATGAATTGAAGTGGGCCACACCTGGGGCGGCAAAAGCATCAGGCTCGCGGTCTTCATCATGTGATGGACAAGTCATTGAGGGCTTTACAGACAAGGGCCCCCTGCTGAGGCTGCGCAGCAATGCTCCGAGCCAGGGTAGGAGCCCAGCCTGAGCTCCCTGGCTGAGTGAATGAGCCCCCACTCCTTGTCCACCGTTGTGTTTGAAAGATGGGTGTCTCACCCAAAGGGCGAGTCAATGATGGGTTTCCAGGCATGGACAGCAGGCCCTTGTCCAGTGCTGCTGCCCAGTCTTAACCCAGGGCCAGAGATGTCCTTGACCATGAGGCTGTGACTGCCCTGGGGAGGTGGGGGCAGCTCAGCTCTGTGGCCCCATTATGCTAGGGAGGATCTGGGAAGGTTCTTCAATTGCTGGACCTCAGAAGAGATCTAAAATTAGCCCCCAGTCGAGGGCAGGGTGGGTCTGCAGCTCTGCGGCCTGCTGCCGGGCAGGGCGTGGGAGGGCGCTGAGTGGGAGTCCCAGATGGGGGCGGGAGGCTTGGGTTGCCGTTAATCTGCCCAGAGTTCACCGTCCCCATCTGTGTGTGGGTGAGGTCTAAGGGCCCTTTTCATCAGCAGTTCCAGCATCGACCTGTCTTGCATTTCTGGGGTGGGAGTAATAAAACTCCCCAAGGGCTTTGCTTGGGGAGCTGTGTTTGGGGGGCAAACCTGGTCCAAGGCCGAGACAATAAGGTCACGTGATCGATGTGGAATGGGGCGGGGTGGGACATCCTCAGGCGAAGGCCGTGACTTAGAGGAGAGCGGTGGTGCGGTGCGTGGTCCGGTGGACAGGAGGGATGGGCACACGGATCCCACCGGGATGAGTCAGTTCACGTGACAGAACATTAATGAAACAAACCCTGCTGTGGCCTAAACTATGACACCTGCCCGTCTGTAGTGAGGGGCAGACACGTGATGGTGATGGGCTTCGTTTGTAATCAAGGTTGGGGCTCAGTATGGGACCAGGGTTGGGGCTCAGTGTGTGACCAGGGTCAGGACTCAATGTGTGACTTGGGCCGAGGCTCAGTGTGCTTCTCGGGGCTCACCCCCTTTGCCTCCTAGAGTTCATCTCCCGGAGGGGTCTTCTAGCCACGTGCCAGGGTGAGGCCCCTCTCCTGTGCCTCATGAGGAGCCCGGCACCCTGGGCAGGAGCCTGATGGAGGCGTCCTCAGTTCCTCTGGTGCTTGTGACACTGGAGTGGGTTATATTGCCCCCGTTACAGATGAGGACACTGGAGCAGAGAGAGGGCCAAGTGACCATCCGAGTGGTGGAGCCAGGACTCAAACGCTAACCCTTCTCCCCTGCATGCACCTTGAGCTCCTCCCAGTGGTGGCCAGGGGTCGGGGTGGGGGTGGGAGTGGGGCGGAGTGCTCTTTCTGCCCAGGCTCTTCTTCCCTTCATCTAGATGGGCACTTTGGGTCCGCCCGCCTCATGCTGCTGCTCCATGGGCAGGCAAGCTGGGACCCAGGGTGAGCTAGGAGACCCCAAGTTCAAAGAATGCAGGCAGGTCCACCCCCCTTGGTGGGGTGGTTCGGGGTGGGGGATGGCTTGGAGCTGGGGATGGCCCCAAAAGCCCAGGTGTGGGGTATCCTGCAGCCATGGGGAGGAGGGTCAGAAGTCACCCAGAGGCCTGCCCTGTGCCTGCTGAATGGGGTGGAAATGCCCCAGCCCCTCCCTTTTCAGCCGTTAGCATCTCCTTGTCCAGGAGAAAGCCCTGGTGGTGTCGTGGGTTACACGTCGGGCGTCAGCAGCTCAGAACCACCAGCCGCTCCCCAGAAGTCAGACAACGCTTCTACTTCCTTCTACTCTGTCCGACAGGGTGATGCAATGAGTGGGCATCGGCTCGGTGGCAGCAAGTTTGGTTTTTGAAGCTTCCCAGTTGTGACCTTGAACAAGGGACACCATCCCCTGAGCCTCAGGGTCCTCCCCTGTCCAATGGGAACAGTGCTCATGCAGCTGGGAAGTCTCGGTGTCGTGGGGCACACAGAGAAGGGCAGGTGGGGCCCGCTTTACTCCTTCCCCTCGGCCCCACCCCTTCCACCACCGTTTAGAGCCGGGGATTCTGGAGCCTGGTCTGTGAGTGAGGTCAGCCCCATGGAAGACAAGGAGCGGGGACTGCAGGTAGCAGGCCATCCCCAGCATCAATGTTTTACACCTCTGACCTTGCTGCTGCGGACATGATTCTAGGGCCCCTTGGAGACTCTTATCTTTGGTGGTCCCCCACCCCCCACCATCCTGCCTGCAGCTGCCAATCTAGGGACGGGTCCTCCCTCAATTCCACCTCCATCTTTCCAGCCACAGCATGGGTACACAGAGCCAGCACAGGGAAAGCGCCCGGAATGCTTGAGCTAGTGTTATTAGCAGTTCTCGTGGAAGGAGGAGTCAGAAGAGGAACTGTTGTGATGGAGGAGGTGGAGGTGGAGGTGGAGGAGGTGGTGGTGGTAGCAGTGTTGCAGTCCCATTTGACAGAAGATCATACGTAATGAGGCCGAGTAATTGAAAATCCACCTCCTTCAGGAAGCCTTCCAGAATTGACCCATCCTCCCTCCAGAGGATTCTCCCTCCGTCTCTGCTGTATGCCCTAGCTCGGGCGGACCTGGCACAGTGAATTGGATTTGAGGTGGGGAGACAGAAGGAGCAGTCAGGAGCCTGGGAGACCATTTACGGAGCTCAGGTCAGGCTGAGCCTCAGGGGACCCTCCACTCAGGGGTGCCCGCTTGCAACCTTCTCCCCTCCTCCGTGGCTCCGACTTTACTGAGGAGCATGATGGGTGTGGGGAAAGCAGAGCCAGTGCCACATGGTGACTGGCTGCTGTTGCTATGCCCCCACCTCTGGCCTCCCCCTGGGATGGCCTGCTTCTTCTCAACCCCTTCCTCACGCGGCCCAGGAGCCTGGATTCCGGCCTCATTCCATCAGAAGCAACTTATCAGTGGTTCCGTTCAGACAGCATATGTTTATTGAGCTCTTGATGTGTGTGTGCAAGGCCCTGGGGAAAATGAGCTGCAGGCTTAGACCTGGTTACAGAGGAGGGAGGGAGGAGGGCCAGCACTAGGTGCACCTACTGTGTGCTGAGAGCAAGGCTAGTGCTCTCCAGGTTGTCTGGCCTGTGAGGGAGGGGCTTTCTGATGAGGATAGTAGGACACAGGTGCCAAGTGCCTCAACCGTGAGTGGGCCATGTCCACAGGGCTGTCCTGGTGGGAGGGACAGTCAGGGAAACTGAGGCAAGATCCAGGAGCCTGGCCTGTGTCCCCTTCCCCTCCCCATCAGGGACAGTGTTGTCTGGGGTCTGGGAAGCCCACGCTCGGAATGGTTCTTTCTGGGTAGCCTGAGGCCACTGCATGGATAGATCAAGGAGCTGCTCTTCCCGCTAGGTCCCCCACTTTGCACCCCCCTCCCTCCTAGCGCAGTGACTCTCATACCACTCCCGGAGATAGATATAGCCACTTCTGGGGACCCCGCCCGGCCCTGGACCTGACCCAGACACCGTGACACTGCACCGCTTAGCCCTGCTGCTGCCCTCAGTGGGCATGCTCATTCTGATCTCTGCCCTTCAATCCTGACTCCTTCTCTCCTTGGGCTAGTGGGGAGACCAGCATCCTTGGCAAGCATGAGCCTCCTGCACCTCCCAGTTTTTCTCAGGCGACCCCCCCCCCACGTCCCTCCTGTTAGAAGAGTGCTCCTCCTACTCAGGGCAGGGACTCTGTCCCCCGACCCCACCACACACACACCACAATTAAGTGCTCCCTCCTTCAGCTTCAGCCTTTGTTCTCCCCCCTCTGCTCCCCCCTCCTCCCCACCACCTCACCCTCAGCATCCAGTGCCCCGCCACTCGCCCCTGAGCTCTTCTGGGGTCCCCCCCACCACTACCAGTGGCCATTCCCATAGCGGATGCCCCGTGCTAACGCTCACCACTCAGGGGAGTGAACGTGATGGCAGGGCAGCTGCTCTGAGCCTCAGTTTCCCTTGCTGTGGAGTGGGGCCACGCACCCCACAAATGCACATTGACTGAATTAAGGAAGCAGGTGACTGATTCCCCGCCTGGCCGCCTCACCTGAGCACAGTGGAGATCAAAGTCACTAATGGATTTTAAAAGGCTTTGGAGAGTTTGCCGGGGCTGTTTGCATACAGGCCTTGCCAGCCCTCAGCGGAGGGTAAGCCCCCGCCCTCCCTCTGCAGATGGGCCCGCTCCCTCCTCGCCATCCCTCTGTCCCACCTCAGGTCCCATCAGGTTGCCCACCCCACCCCCCCGGACACACAGCCTCAGTCACCTGGCTCACTGCCAGCCGCCAGCCCCTGGGGGGCCTGTCTACTCAGTGGCAGCGGGGATGATGTTCCTCTTGCACAGACTGCACACTGTCACTCCCCACCTCGAACCTGCCCAGGTGGCTCCAGGATCAGAGGCTCCTCCTCCTCCTCCTCCTCCTCCTCCTCCTCCTCCTCCTCCTCCTTCTCCTCCTCCGCAGTGTATACCGCCCTCCCTGGGGGACCCCTGGGTATTTATACAGGTGGCCTCTCTGCCTGCTGGGTCCTTCTCTGCTGGCCCCCCACATCCCAACCCATCCTTCTCCACCCTGACCCCCACTCTGAGTCCGGTGCACCCCCACCCTGCTGCCCCTCAGCTTCCTGCACTCTCTCCTGGGCTGCCGTCTCTTATCTCTCCCCCACCCACTCCCTCAGCCCCCTCACCCTCACCCCAATGCACAGATAGCTCCCTGGGGCAGGGGCTTGGGCCTCTCTGTCCCCTGCATGCCTGGTCCCTGGGGGGTGCCAGCGGTGACGTGCTTCAGGACCAACCAAAGTCACTGTCATCTAGACCCTTCCAGCTCCCAGTGGCCATATAGGGCCGTCGAGAGCTGCCCTGTGGGTTTCCAGCATCTCTGCAGGAGTAGAAAGCCCCATCTTTCTCCCAAGGGATGGCTGGTGGTTTTGAACCGCTGACCTTGTGGTTAGCAGCCAACCTGTAACCACCACACCACCTGGGCGCCTTGTGCACTCATCTAAGTAGCTGAAAATCTGGGCATTTCGAATCCACCCAGAGGTCCCTCGGCAGACAAGTGCGCCCCCTCCCTGACTGCTGATGGGCGACTGACCTCATTCCAAAAGATAGACGCTTTGTAACCCCCAGATGGCTCTATTGTGACACAGGGGTCACCAGGAGTCGGTGCTGGCCGCAGTGACTAACCAGGATGCCTGGTTCACAGACGCCTCACAGGGCATTTTTGGAGAATGGATGGATGTGTTTATGAATGAGTGAATGAACAGATAGCCGCCACCCCCTTCCCGGGCTGTGGGGGCTCCAGTTGCACGGTTGGGCCTGCTATGCGGGGTGGGATACACAGTGGCCCCTCTGCACTAGGGGCCCCACCTTTCTTGTGTCCCCTGGGTGGCGAGCTTCTTGCCCTAGACTTGCCCCCAGCATGCCCATCCTGGCCCAGATCTGCCCCTGCAGGGGGTGGTGCTGAGCTGCCCCCGGTCCTGGGTGAGTCTATGTAAGGGTGCCCGAGGGTCGAGATAAGGGTCTGTGGGAGGGTCCACCTGCCTGTGAGCCCTGCCACCGTTCACCCAGTGCTGTCTGCCCCCACCCACCCCCATGCACAGGTCTGCCCTGCTCCTCCTGATCCTGGGCCTGCTGACCTGAGCAGCTCCAGCCCCTGCCCAAGCTTGTGCTTCTCCAACCTGGCCTCAGGCCTGGCCAGTCCTGCTGGTAGTCTGACCACCAGTCTGCTCTCGCAGATCTGTGGCGGCCTGGCCTGGCTTCCCTGGTGTCGCCCAAAGTGGGCCCAGCCGTGCATAAGATGCCACCCCACCTCCTGCTTGCCCACCTGCAGCTGTGTAGTGTGATGCCTGGGTGCCCCATCCTGGGTGGGTGGTGGGGGTCAATGGCAGGTAGGGGAGACAGTTCTCAGGGGGTTCCTCAGGCTGGAGCCCTGATGGACTCCCCACCGGATATGGGGGAGGGCCCAGAAGGTGGGGTTCAGGATGTGGCTGTTGAAGTCAGCCAGTACCCATGGCAGGCTGGTGGGTTGGGGGTGCTTCTGTAAGAAGCTGGTGAAGCTCTCCTGCTGGGCTGGCGAGGGGGAAGAGAAGGGGCAGGCCTTGCCAGTGGGCAGAGCGACATGAGTAAAGTTGTCTTGGTGCCCACTCTGTGCTAGGCTCTGCGCCAGCCTGTCCCCACCCCCGTCTGGGCCAGCCCTTGGTGGTTATACTTAGCGCCACCCGTAGATGGGCAGACAGGGGCCCAGGGACACTCAGAGGCTTGCCAGGTCATGTAGCTGGCCAAAGGCATGGCCAGGCCTTGACCCCCGCCTGGTTGGGCCATCTTCTCATACTACTTAGAGGAGGAGGCTGCGGGGAGGGGCACCTGCCACAATCTCCAAACAGCTGCTGATTGTGACTTTGCTGGGAGTGCGTGTGTGGTGGGGGACTGGTCATGTTGGTCATCCCCCACCCTTCGCCTCCTCCCTGCACCCCTTGGGAGAGTAGGAGATCCCTCCCAACGAGAGAGGTTCCCAGACACCACCCACCATCCCCAGGAGAGGCCGGCAGTTTGCCTTTTCAGAGGATAATTCCCCATTATACAAAGATATTTAGCCTAATAGAAGCCGACAGATCATTCAGGGCAGTAATGTACTCTGGCTTCAAGCGTTTAGTTTTCTGGGCCTGAACTCTGAGATTAAAGGCTCTGTGCCCGCGCCTGCCCCAGCCCGAGCTCCTGACCTTGACGCAGCAGCGAAGGGGTAGGTTTCTCCCTCCTTCTGCCCCTCCTCTTCTGTGGCGGGCTCCCTCCCTCCCCTCCTCTTCTCTCTCCTCCTCCTCCTTCTTTTTTAAAGGGTATTTTTCTTCTTAAATATTCCAGCGAGAGGCTGTTGCGTAAACCTTGCACGCTCTGGGGACAGGCTAGTTTGTGCTCAGCCGCCAGTCGGGCTTGGGGAAGGCTTGGTGCACCCAGGCTACCCTGGCCATGTGTGGCCCACCGAGGCAGCCTGGGCGGTCAGAGCTGGCAGCTGGCCTTGCCCAGGGCCAGAACTGGCCTCTATACGCCCTCTGCCCACTTCCCTGTCCCGGGCTGACTGGGTGCACCCTCTCAAGGGCAGGAAGCTTCAGCTGGGGACACTTCTGCTGATGTAGGGCCAGATCTGCGGGGCAGGTGGCTGCAGAGTGGCACCAGAGGGCCTTCTGGCTGACCCAGAGGGCAGCTTTCACGGCTGCCTCCCCTGGTTCCTCAGGGCGTTCTTGGCCCTCTCTCTTTGCTGTGATATCTCTTCACCCTTCCTTTCTGGGCCCTTGCTTTCCCAGCCCACCCCCATCCTTTCTTCTGCTCACCAGGCTGCTTTTTATATGTATGACAAAGCACTAGCGATTTTCCATCCTGGGTTCGAATCCCAGCTCCTGCAGGAATGGGCTGTTTGGTCTCGGTTCACATGCAGAATTCAGGTGCTCACGAACCTGCATTTCTCCAAGGGTAGAACCAGGCAGGTGCCGGGTTTATTCTGAGGGCGCAGTGTCTGCGGGGCTGTGTGTGGCAGTCCCAGCACCCCCACCCAATGCCTGTCACAAGGAGACCAAGATCCCTGCCTTTCTCTGCCGTCCTCTGGCCAGGAAAGGGGCAGGTGGTCAGGAGAGGTGGTGGGCACAAGCTGCCCATGTGGAACTGAGGGAGGAACTGGAGATGAGCAGGTGGGGGCAGGGCTCCCTGCTCCCTGAGCTCATTTCCAGGGTTAGGCCCAGTGTTTGCTCTAGAGTGTGTGGGGAGGGGGAGGATGGAAGAGAGGAGACCTCTCTCAATGGGGGTGGGGGGGGCGGCGGGACGAAGACTCTGCTGGGACCCTCCTCCTGGGAAACGAGAGGTGCTGATACCCAAGGCTGGGGAGTCCTGGGGTGACAGGAGCCACTGGAAAGCCGGGCGTGGGGCAGGGGTGATGAGGATGACCTCTGGGGGTCAGAGGGGGAGGCCCCAAGGAGGGAGGCCGCGACAGAAATCTGGGGCTGGTGTGCTGTGGGACTTGGGGCTGATGGGATCCCCTCTCTGGGCCCCAGCTTGCTCATCTGCTAAACGGAGTTAATCCCTCTACCCTATGCTACCCTATCTTCCCAACCCCAGGATTGGGTGAGGGACTAGATGGGAATGTTGTAATAACAATAATGATAATAAGTATTCTTGTGAGCCTGTCTTTACCTTTCCTTGTCTGCAATCCTCACTTTGCCCCACCCAATCCAGAATTAATGAACCCCATGGCAGAAAGGAACGTAGTCCAGAAGCCCACCCAATATCCCTGGCCCCCAGCGCTCTGATTGTATGCCTCCAGAGATGGAGAGCTCACTGGTCATCATCCTGAGCAGAGGTCTCACTCCCTGGGAGCAGCTGTGTCTCCAGGTCCTTAAAGACCAAGTCTCTCCGTCAGGAACCTGAAGACCGAGCCAGCCCTTCCTCTGAGGCCTCTTCCCAGGACCTCCTCTTTCTGACAGGGCCCCTCTGAGCAGAGCAGTCCCGCTTTAATTAACAAAGACCTCTGGACAGGTGTCCAGGTGACTGGGCATGCCTCCCGGCAGGGGGCCACACCATCTCAAGGGCTGAAGCGGCTGGCTGCAGGTAGGGTCAGGTGATTCCACATGGCTGTTCTTGGAGCTCTATGCCAGACTCACCTATGATCTCGTAACTTTCCCCGGTCTGCTGGCTCGTTCCCCGTGCAGTTAGAGAGCTTTGTCTGGGCACCCTGCCTTCCAAACAGACCCCTCTGGGTCTGGCTGGCTCTGCCTACAAGGCTTGCTCCCAGCCGCCACCACGCATGCTGTGCTGGGCAGCGATGCGGAGCGATGCCAGTGGGGACCCTTCCCAGAGGGCCAGTCGCACCCCTTGTCATGTTCTTGAGTATGGCCCTTTAGCTAACCCTCGAACCTCCCCAGCTGACTGCCTTTGAGTGAAGTCTGACTCACAATTCTCACCCACAATGGCTCTACAGGACAGAGCTGGGCCACGGGGTTCCCAAGGCTTTATGGGAGCCGATTGCTGCATCTTTCTCCCAAGGAGCAGCGTGCAGATTTGAACCATTAACCGTGGAAGGCAGCTATGCTGACCACTGTACAACCGGTGCTCCAGCTAACAGTGGAGGGGTCTCACCATGGCTTGACCAGGACCTCGGTTGGGTTTCTGGTCGCTTCCGCAAGGCTGCCTCTGGTGCCTTGTCTCCTGGCAGTGTGCCTCCAATGTGATGCTTCCCGTAGCCAGGAGAGGGCGTCAGTAATTCCTGCAAGACTGGCAGTGAACCCACTGGGGCTCCTCAAGTCCCCCTTGGGTCTTCTACCCCTTCTGTATTTGTAGAATGTGGACGGCAATGATGGCAATCCACTTGAGGCTCGCCAGCCCAAGGCGCCCCCCGCCCCCCCCCACACACACACTTTAAGGACCAGGTGACTGAGCCTTGGGAAGTGCATGCACTCACCTGGTCTGTACCCAGCAAAGGGCAGAGCTGTGATTCAAAGCCCAGATGGTCATACCCCCACATCTCGCTTCTCCCAGAGGCTTTCCCCCACCCCAGCCCCACGATCCCCTTCCAGAACTTTTCCCAGTTGAGGGGGTACAGTCCATCAACAAGCATGCGCCCAGCCTTTCTGCGCCCTCCCCTGTCCACCCGGTCACGTTGGGCAGTCTTTTCTCCCATGGGCCCAAGGACCCAATCTCTGTCCCACCCCATCCACACCAGGCACAGGACCAGGGCACAGAGCGGGGGCTCCAGGAAGCACGCCCCCTCCCCCCGGGAGCTGGGAGACTCCATCCGACGGGTGGGAGGCTCTCCGGTGGCTCATCTGCTGTGTGGTTTGGGGCTAGTTATTTTTAATTCATCTTTTTCGGTTTGATTGTAAAGGCAGTGCATATCTGGTTTGGAAGCTCTCAGACTCATTCCCTCCCTCACACTGCTCATCCCAGCCCTGCCCGTCCCCTCCATCTCTGCCGCGTGCCCCTGGCTGGGCCTCGCTGGCCTCTCTGCTTTGCCTGCTGCCTGTCCCTTCCCCCCCCCCACACACACCTTCAGTCCAGTTTCCACGCCAACATTTAAGGCCAAAGGACCTTTTCACAATGAAGGGGACATCATGGGACCCCACTCCATCCCTCCCCCATGGCTTGAGTCCCTGGCTGCCCAAAAGATTGGTGGTTTGAACTCCCCCAGGAGTGCAGCGGAAGAAAGGCCTGGTGATGTTTCCACACAGCGTACACCAAACCAAGCTCACTGCCATCAAGTCGTGGCTGACGCATTCCATCCCCAAACTGAACAACAAAACAAACAAACTCAGGGAGACCCTAGAGGACCGGGTAGAACTCCCCCCTCCCTGTGAGTTTCTGAGACTCTAACGCCTCCCACGGAGTGGCTGGAGGTTTCAAGCCTGGCTTGTGACCACCATAGAGATGGCATCCCTCATTGTACTTGGAAGTGCGTGAGGGCACCATGGGTCACAATAATGACACGAGGGCAGCTGGTTTGTAGGGGTGTGTGTGTGTGTGTGTGTGTGTGTCCTAGTGGGTTATGCTGAGGGCTGCTAACTGTAAGGTCAGCGGTTCAAGACCCCCGGCCCTGCCGAGGGCGAACAGTGAGATTTTCCACTCCTGTCCAGAGTGACAGGAACCTGCAGGGCTGGTTCTCCTATGTCCTATAGGGTGGCAAATGAGTCAGAACTGACTTGAGAGCATGGAGTTTGTTTGTTTTCAGTTTGGGGCTGGATGCGGAGCCCTGCTCTGACCCACAGGCCCCACGTCCCCTCGGTGACCTCACCATTTTGCTCCTCTGGGGCTCATTTCATTTCAGGTGTCAGCCTGCCTGTTGCTTCTCGGAAACGCCAGCTCCGAACACCTCTGCTCGCGGAGCTGCCGCCTCCGGCTCCCAGCATGACGGCTGTGCTGTCATTCCCATGTCCGTCTGCTTTAACCTCTTCAGACAGACCTTCCCTGACCCCTAGCTAGAATCAGTCACCTTCCAGCCCCATGATTTTCCCCACCACCACCAACCCACCTCTGAGTCAGAGCGATGCTGATTCCCATAGGGTTTCTGGGGCTATAGGTCTTTACGGGATCAGGCAGCCTCACCTTCGTCCCTCGGAGCACGTGGTGGGTTTGAACCACCAACCTTCCGGTTAGCAGATATCGAGCTAGCTTACCTCATAGAGCCACCAGGGCTCCTCGGCTTTTTTCTCAACAGTGCTTGTCACCTTGGGGCCTGTCTTGCTTATTGCTTTGTTGGTGACCTGTGCCCCCTGTTCCCATGAGAGCACCCATCTTGTCTGCCTTGGACCCCCATGAGTCTTCCCCTCCGGGAGCACGTGTGGCAGATAGTAAGTGCTCGCTAAGTATTTCGGTGAAAGAATGAATAATAACACAGAAACATGTGAGACCGTAATAGATTATGCAATTAGGGGTGTAGTAGCAGTTAACGCTCTAGAAACATGTGTGTGCGTGTGTGTGAAAAATCAGAAGGGATCCTGCCCTTTGGTAATGGTAGGTTTGGGGTGGGGAGGTTCCTGGACTTGTTACATTTCATGTATGGAGACACATATGTACACATGGGCATGTGGGTCCATCCACAAGGCACACAGTTGCCCGCCTGTGAGATAGGCCTGGCCGGGCTGCCAGGCCTCCTGAGGTCAGCCCTTGCCAGTGGCTGGAGCATGGCCGGCAGTGGGGGCTCCGGAGCCTGCCTGCCAGCCCGCTGTGGTGTTTATTGAAGTCTTGCTCCACACTGGGCGCCTCCCTGCGGCCCTGAGAGGTGAGGCTCTCACCCAGGCAGGAGGGAATGCACCAGGGTCAGGAAATTGGCAGACAAGACAAAGAGTTGAGCTTTGCTGCTGGGAGGTGGGTGACACTCCCAGTGGAGGTCTCCTGGATGGATTAGTAGCTTCAATCTGATTGTGCATGCGCACACACACGCGTGTGCTTCAGTTTTCTTAGATTCTTACATTTTACTTCTTGAACGATTTCTTTGTTGCCAGAAAAGCATAGTCCTGGAATTTTAAAAAGGAAAGAAACAAACAAGCAAATGAAAAAAACACAACATACCTATTAAAGACTCCTCCTTGCCCGTTTCCTATGACGAAAGTACTAGAACCTTGCAGGACATTTGGGCAATTGAAGTAGCTCTTGACTTTGGTGGCACGAGGCGCCAGCCACCTCTCTGGGCCTCCATTTCCGAGTCTGAATAATGAAGAGAATATTCATTCCCTGTATGGCTGTTGTCTGGATTTGCATGAGTTAATGTTTGGAAACTGCCTGGTGTTTTAGTGAGTGTCGGTTAAGGGACCTGGATGGCACTGCAGGTTAGGTGTTGGACTGTAATCACAAGATCAGTGGTTCAAACCCACCAACCACACCAAGGAAGAAAGGTGGGGCATCTGTTCCCATAAAGAGCTACCGTCTCTGAAACCACCATTGGGTCACACTGAGTCAGAATCTACTCACTCAATGGCTGTGCATATTTGTGCTATATGTTTGTTAAATAGAACGAGTGAATGAATGAATGGTTAGACAGTCAAGTAGGTAGATAAGAACCCCACTCAACTCACTACTCTCCAGCGGATTCTGACTCAGAGTGACCCAACAGTGCAAAGTTGAACTGCTCTATAGGGTCCCTAAGGCTGTACATCTTTACAGAATAGGCAGCCTCATTTTTCGTTTGCAGAGTGGCTGGTGGGCTTGAACTGCTGAGCTCATGGTTAGCAGCCCCCTGCTTAACTCACTGCATAAGCAGCCCTTCTTAACACAAGTGAAAAACTCAAAAGTCAAGCACTGCCATCAGTCAATTCCAATACATAACAATCCTATAGGGCAGGGTAGAACTTCCCCTTGTGGGTTTCTGAGACTGTGACCCTTGATGGGAGAAGAGTCTCCTCTTTCTCTTTGGAGCTGGCTGGTGGGTTTGAACTGCTGAGCTTATGGTTAACAACCCAGCGGGAAACCACTATGCCACCAGGGCTCCCACGATAGAAAAGAACTCACTCACTGCCACAGAGTTGATGCCAACTTGCAGCGACCCTGTAGGCCAGGGAGGGCCTGCAGCTGTGAAAAAGTCTGCCCTTGAAGCTGCAGCTCAGGGAGAGGGACATGTCTGATCAGAGCACACGGGAGCAAATGAAGGGGGAAGAAGAGAGAGTGGAGCACAGCCTGGCCCACCAAGCCTTGAGGACGATATTCCCGCTCAGAGCAGCCAATCCACAGAGAAGACCACATGCCCCACTAAAAGACACGACATCCCTCACTGACCCATAGCCCTACAGAGGACAACACTGGAGACACAGTGTGGGAATTGCGCCCGATCTGATCCCACCACACTGAGGCAAAACACTAAGGGTATACAACAGAACAGCAAGGAAGTCCCCAGGGAATACCAAAAATAGACTTTGGGTCCAGGGCTTGGCACCCCATCAGACTCGACCAGAAAACACTCCTAAAGGCCAACAACAGTCCTTCAACTAACTATAAGCTTTTCTTTTTGTTGTTGTGTTGTGGGTTGTTTTGTTTTTGTCATTGGCTTGTTGTTGTTGTTTTGTTTTCTTTTGTTGCTTGGTTTTGCTCTGTCTTGTTTTTGTGCATGTTATTATCTCCGCAGGTCTGTCTAAATAAGATAGTCTGGATGAACACTCTGGAGCAGAAAACAACGGGACCAACGGTTCTGAGAGACATGGGAGAGGGGGAGGTGGTGGGGAAAGGTAGTGGTATTAACAAACCCAGGGACAAGGGAACAACAAGTGATCCAAATCAGTGGAGAGGAGGGTGTAGGAGGCCTGGTAGGGTGTGATAAAGGGTAATGTAACTGAGTGGAATTGCTGAAACCCAAATGACGGCTGAGCATGATAGTGGGACAAGAGGAAAGTCAAAGGAAATAGAGGAAAGAGCTAGGAGGCAAAGGGTGTTTACAGAGGTCTAAATACAGGCATGTGCATATGTAAATATATTTATATATGAGGATGGGGAAATAGATCTATGTGCATATATTTATCAGTTTAGTATTAAGGTAGCAGATGGACATTGGGCCTCCACTCAAGTACTCCCTCAATGCAAGAATACTTGGTTCTATTAAACTGGCATTCATGATGCTCACCATCCGCATAGGATCGCTGAAGACAAAGCGGGTGCATAAGAAAATGTGGTGAAGAAAGCCGATGGAGCCAGGCTATCAAAAGATATAGCCTCTGGGGTCTTAAAGACTTGAAGGTAAACAAGCGGTTATCTAGCTGAGAAGCAACAAAGACCACATGGAAGAAGCACACCAGCCTGTGTGATCATGAGGTGCCGAAGGGATGAGGTATAGGCATCATCAGAGCAAAAAATCATATCATTGTGAGTGAGGGGGAGTGGGGACCCAAAGCCCATCTGTAGGCAACTGGACATTCCGTTACAGAAGGGTTGCAGGGAGGAGATGAGCCAGTCAGGGTGCAGTGTAACAACAATGAAACATGCAACTTTCCTCTAGTTCCTAAATGCTTCTAACCCCCACTGCTATCATGATCCCAATTCTACCTTACAAATCTGACTGGAAAATGTACACTGGTACAGATAGGATGTGGAAACACAGGGAATCCAGAGCAGATGATCCCTTCAGGATCAATGGTGAGTGTGGCAATACCGGGAGGGTGGGTTGGAAAGGGGGAACCCATTATAGGAATCTACATATAACTTCCTCCCTGGGGGATGGACAACAGAAAAGTGGGTGAAGAGAGAAGCTAGACAGTGCAAGATATGACAAAATAACAATTTATAAATTATCAAGGGTTCATGAGGGAGAGGGGAAGGGGAGCGGGGAGGAAGGGGGAAAATGAGGAGCTGATGCCAGGGGCTTAAGTGGAGAGCAAATGTTTTGAGAATGATGAGAGCAACGAATGTACAAATGTGCTTGACACAATTGATGTATGTATGGCTTGTGATAAGAGCTGTATGAGCCCCTAATAAAATGATTTAAAAAGAAGAAAAGAAAAAGTCTGTCCTTGGTATCAAAAACCAAAGTGTTCAAATCCCACCTCTGCCCTTACTTTCCCCTATAACCAGGGGCCTGCATATGACCTTGCTATGCCTCAGCTCCATCATCTGTAGAATGGGGATGACCTCTGGACTTCACAATGCTGCAGTGCTGGCTGGGTGACAGGTGTCCATGGGCATGAGGAACCTGGAGCCCTGGACACTGCTGCCGCCAGCCCACACCCTCATCCATTTTCTTGCTCGATATCATTATGGAAACATGCCTCCTCGTGGCTCCCCAGTCTCCCTATTTGTCATTTTTAATAGCTGCGTACTATTCCACTGAGCAGAGGTGCCACGAGCCACTCTGTCATCTTCACTGTGAAACATTTAGGCAGCTCCCAGGGTCTCGCAGTAATAAATAGCCCAGCGGGGAACCGCTCCTTGCCTCAAATGCTTCTTTGCTGATATATGATCTCCCCGGGTGATCCCGGGGACCTTCACCTTGGCTGAGGAATGGGCCAGCAGCATGAGGGGAGAAAGAAGGCCCTTCAAGGGGTGGCAGCATGGGTAACCAGGCAGCAGGATGCTCGGTCTGGCAGCGCTGAGCATGATGGGAAAGCAGGGCATCTGGTGTGATGGTGCTGAGCATGATGGGAAAGGAGGGAATTTGTGTGGCAGCACCGAGCATGATGGGAGATATCTGGCCACCGTGGGCCAGGCAATGGGTGTCAGGGACCCAGTTCTGGTTTTGCCTTTGCTGCTCTCTTGTTATGTGACCTTGGACATGCCCCCTCTCTTCTCTGGACCTCTGTGCACTGTGACTGGAGTGGGCACGGGTTGGTCCAGAGCGGTGCTCTCCAGTCTGGTAGCTACTAGCCGCACTAGCCACGGCTATTGGGATCTGAATTCAACACATTGAGGTATCTAAATTTAACAGGATAGAAAGTGAAAAGTCCACCTCATCGTCACACAACCCACAGTGCCGCGTCAACATCGTCATGCTCTGCTGCGTGGGACAGTGCCGATCGCGAGCATTTCCCTCACAGAGGAAAGTTCTGTTGGACGGGACCAATGTTCAGATGTAGACTCAGATGTGCTGATTCCGGTCCTTGCTTCCTTTTCATGGAGGAAGAACCTCTGGAGTTCCTTGCACCACAACTACCCACACCTGGTTCCAGTTTAGCTTAGAAGAGAGGCTGGGGCCAGGGGATGGGCACTGCAGGGAGTGACCCTAGCTAAGGACAGAGCCCAGGGGAGCCTGGGGTGAAGACAGGGTAGTGGTCTCCTGACTCCTCAGATGTGAGGCACGTGGAGGTCCCACACGCACCCTACCCATGCCTGAGCACTGCCGTTCACCCCGTCGGGGCCGAGCGTGGCCATAGAACAGTGCAGGTGTCTGTCCATCTTGCTCAGCTCTGTGCCACCCTGGTTGCCTCAGGCCCTAAGCTCCGTTCTGGGACAGGAACCACGGGAAGGGAGTCCCCTGCATTTGTCCGACAGCTTTCCCGCCCACTCTGGGGCAGCACGTGCCTTGGGACTGCACTGGTACCCTTAGCTACCCCCTCCTCTTGCTGCCTCCACTGGTGCTTCTCAGTGGTACCCGAGGGAGGGGCCGATAAGTGGGAGCTATCGGACGCAACGTATGGCATGAAGGCAGACTTGACTGACTTCTAAAAATGTATATCTTCCCTGGTGGTAAAACATATATATTGCTCTTTTAATCTTTTTTTTTAAGCGTACAATTCAATGATGTTAACAACATTCACTCAGAAGCACGACCTTGACAACAGCTCAGTTTCAAAAGGGTTTCATCCCCTGATTTCCTACCGGTTGTTGCTAGGGCCTTAGGCTGCTAACCACAAGGTCAGCAGTTCAAAACCGCCAGCTGCTCCTCGGAAGAAAGACAAGGCTTCCTACTCCTGGAAAGAGTTGCAGTCTTGGAAATCCACGGGGCTGTTCACTCTGTCCAATAGGGTAGCCATGAGTCGGACTCGACTCTCTGGCAGTGAGTTTGGTTTGGTTTTAGAGAATGGGAAACAATAGCTCCCCACCGCCCCTCCCTGCCGCTCCCCTCATGGCTTGGCTCCCGTCTGCCTGTGCCCGCCCTTTCCTGCCTGGCTCACTTCATTCGGCATCATGTTTTCCAGGCGCCTCCACGCCGTGTCAGGAGTTCATTTCTTGTTGTGATGGAGGACTCCCCGTTGTAAGGATGGCCCACCGTGGCTTCTGTCCGTCTGCTGATGGGCTAGTGGGTTACTGGTGTTTCCAGCTTTCGGCATGGTGAGCAGTGCTGCCATGCTCCTCTCAGGGTCTATGCCTCAAATCCAAACGGCCGTCCAGTCGATCTCCACTGGTAACGGCTCTATAGGTCAGGGCCGAACTGCCTGCCCTGTGGGATGCCAAGATTCCTGTAACTCTGTCTGGGAGCAGAACACCTCACCTTCGGGGAAACTCCGCGGGCTTGCTCTCACTTTTGCCAAGGTGTGACCGATGCCCTCAGAAGAACTTCCCTGCTCATTCTCACCTCTCCTGTTTCCCAGGGATCTCCGAGCCATGTCCAGACTGCCTTGAGTCTGCGAGGCCCCGCAGCCTGCACCTGCGCTCCTCCGGCCCTGTGCGGCCCCCGCCCAGCTCCCAAGCCTGCTCTTCACAGCGGCCTGGGCCCAGGGGGACCTGACCTCCAGCACTGAGACTCAGCGGGGACAGCAGCAGTCACGGTAGGTGGCATCCCCACCCTGCCCACCTCCTGGCTCCTGGAGATGGTGAAACCTTGTTGGTCTCTAGAACAGGAAGACTGGCCTTTCTGGGCAGGGCATCTGTCGGGATCCTTCTGACGACAGGTGGCATAAGACCGATTTCAATAGGATGGAACTTGCTACTGAACCAAACGTAGCCTCGGGGAAAGCTCAATCCAGCGGGTGAGTGTGGCTGGGACCTGGCTTCTGGCCATACCCCTTCTCTCATCTTTGGGGGTGTCTCCCCAACAAGTGGTACCTACCTCTCACAGTAGGCTTGTAAGACAGCGGTCAGCAGGCTCCAGGGCTCCATGTATCCAGGTTCAAATCCAGTGGTGGGGAAAGTCAAAATCTGCTTTCCTGATAGAACAAACCAAAATTCTAGAATTTAATCTCGTGGGTCCAATTGGCAGGACTTGGACCTTCTTGAGCCTCTCACTGTGTTCCCCCGCCCCCAATGCTTGGGCACCAGATGAGCTGCTTCCCGGGTGACTTGGAGTGAGAGACGGTGTCTCCCAGTGGGAGTGTGGAATCCTATAGTCAGGATAACCTCCCATTATTGATGGAGTCTGCCTGGGTTGGAGAGCTGGAGACCATCCCTTTGTGGATCCGGATGGGCTGTGTGTTCTTGGGCAAGTTTCTATGCCTCTCTGAGCCTTCATTTCCTTACCTGAGGCGGGGTTGTGGCGAGAACTGCCTGAGATGGCGGGTAGGGACCGGGGGCATCTCGTGGGTGCTTGGTGAACCCTTGTTCTCTTCCCTTCCGGCTTCTCTGCCTCGGAAGTTGGGGAACCCTCATTTTCTCAGTCCTGCAGAGGTAGCGATCGAGGGGGCATTCCCTGAGGCAGAACCTGAGAAAGGGACTGGCTCCCTGTGATTTATTGAGGGCGGGTTCTGAGGAGGAAGTGAAGGGCTGGCATGGATGGGGATGCGTCCTCAGGAACAGCCTCGCTGTGCCAGCACCCAGAGGTTTTCTGGGGTATGCTTCTCACCTGAGGGTTATTCCCCCAGACCGGGGCCCTTCACGTTTGTGCCCCTGTATCAAGGTAGTATTGGCTGTGGGCCACCTGTGGGGGGCTAGTTGTCCTGTGGTTTGGGAGTCCCTGTTTGCAGAGGACAGTTCTCTGCTGCAGGGGAGGGTGCTAGGTGCCCTGGTCGTGTCCTGATCTGGGCAGGGAGGCAGAGCCTGCGGCCTCCCAGTCTGAGCTGTCCTGTCCTGCCCCCTCCTCTGGCTTTTATTCCTCCTCCCAAGCCACCATCCCAGCAGCATCCACTATGGGGGGAGCTGGGCCACCCCGCCTAGGGGTTGGTGGTTGGATGGACGCTCACTCTTCCTCTTTAGGGTCAACCTCAGGCCAGACCTCTTCCAAAAGCTGCCTCCTGAATGTTCCTGCTTGGCCCAGGAGAGGCTGGGGGAAATGTGGGTTCTGCAGGGGGTGACACCCTCCCCCCACCACCCAGGGTGGAGCCAGGGAGCCTGGTGTGAAGGCAGAGTGGGTGGTCTCTGATTGATTGGATGTGAGGCACGTGGAGGCCAACAGTGCTCTCAACCCCAGGCTGAGCACAGCTCACCCCCACCCCTTGCCTGCCCTCTGCCCCCAGCCTTTTCTTCCTTTAGTGGCTCCTCCTCTGCTCCCCTAAACTCCAGCCAGCTAGTCTTCCTCACCTATTACCCCCAGACTGCTTTTCCAGGGCCATTTGGGGTCCCTCCTCCCAGAAGCTTCCGTTGACGGTTCCAGCCAATGGCTAGCTCCCTCAGTCCAGCCTCCAGCCCCCCCCCCCCACATTTGTACAGATGGAAAGATCAAGCTCAGTGTGCACCGAAGACCTACACAAGCCAACAAAGCCGGGATGAGAAGTCAGTCTCTTGGCTCCGAGCCCAAGCCTCTCCTGCTTTTCCTCATGAATACTGGCCACTGGCTGCACCAGCACTGTCTTGCCTTCTTTGCCTTGGCTGCTAGGAAGCTCACAGGCAGTCGGCAGCCCATTCTATATGTACAAGGATGCTGTGGCATGCAGTTTCTCAGTCGCCCTGCATCTGGCTTCGTCCCCTTCTCCCTCCTTTTCTCCTTGCCTCTGTCTTGTCTCTTATTTTGTAGTTTGTGTCACTTGTATCACTACTGTCAGAAGCCTCGAGCTCGTGGGAAGGAGGCAGGGTGTGAATCACCAAGACTGGCTGCAAAGGAAGCATTCCCCAGTGCTGACAGCAGCCAAATGCTGGGCCTCCCTCTCCCTGGCGCGAGGCTGCCTCCCAGGAGGGGGCCTGGCCTGCTAGCGGGCAGCTCCGGTCCCATCTTGTGTCCGCCTCACCCTCCTTGAGCCCGAAGAGCATTGTTCGGCTTCCCATCCTCCCCTCTCCTCCCCATCTTATCAGAAGCTAATGAAAGAGGCTGGGAAACCCAATCCTCTGGTAATTAAATTTACTTAACGGGTATTCAAGTGGAGTAATGAGAAGTTTAATGCAGTGATTAGATTTTTCTTTAATTAATTAAAATGAGAACCATGTGTCTTGCCAGCAAACCAACTTGACCCTCTGCTTGCGAGCAGCGGGCAGAGTTGGCAGGGGTCTGGCAGGGTGGAGAGGGCTGGAGGGGCACCAGGGGCACCGTGGACTCCCCAGAAGCAAGCTCGGCTCTGATGCCCACTCAGGCCGATCTCAGACTCAGCTCCTGTTTCTGACCCATGCCAGTGCCCCGCCTGGTGACCCAAGTCCGCCAGGGCCGAGGCAGCCAGCAGTCCCCCTCACCCCCCACCCCTCAGGTTGCTGCAAAGGGAATGGGGGAAAGTGTGCAGACACTGTGCAAACTTTCTGGGAGGGCGGGGCCTGGAAGAGGCCTGGATGGAGGGTGGTGGCCTGCACGAACGGAGGGCCAAAAGAGGGACTCCGAATTAGCCAATGGGCCCAGGAGGGCAATGCGTCTCCCTGCAAAGGGTCAGCTTGCCTCACCTCCACCTAGATGCCCAGCCAGACCTGGCCCACCTCCACTGGCATGGCCTATCTGGGCTAAGGGGATGGGCCAGGTAATAGAGAAACCACAAACCACTGCTTCTGCCTGGTTTGGAGGTACCTCCACCCCCAAAGCCTGGCCGCCCCTGCTGTGTTCCCCAAGGCCAGATCTGGAACTGCCAGGAAAGGGTTCCTGGTGGGGCCACTTCTGCGGGAATCAGGCAGTGGGCAGGGGTGGGGATGGTGCTACAGGAATCTAGGGGCCCCAGCATAAATGTCTGGGGCACAGGTGAAGGGGCCCTGAAGAGAAGACCCAACACCCTAGGGGTGGGATATGTTGTCTGCACAGGGGAGGAGGGGCCGGAAGCCCTCGTGGGGTAGGGGTGGGAACCAGAGAAGTTCCCTGACTCTAGCACTGGGCCCCAATCCTGCACAAACTGAACCCTGATCCTAGTTCCATTGTGAGCCATGACCCTGGTCCCGTGTGCTGGACCCAGCCTTGTTACAGAGATGCCAACAAGGGACCAGGGAGCCACTGGGCAGTGTCATTGATTGCATCTGTCCAGCCTGCTCCCTGAGCCCCGGGCAGCCAGCTCTGTGCTCTGTGGGCGGGCATGCTGTGAACAACCCAGTGGGTGCATCCAATGTGCTCCCTGCCTGCTGGCTGCTGTGGAGGCAGTGAGCAAACAGGCCCACGGCAGGGGAGGGGCCGCAGGAAGAGGCACTACTGCATGGCTAGACGCACCCCTGGGCTAGGCAGCCTGCTGCAGCCGCACACTGACGCTCCTGGGTGTCAGCTCTTCTGGGTCTTCTCCTCTAGCAAGACCCGGTGGCGAAGTAGGTTTTGCATTGGGCTGCTAACCACCAGCCCTTCCACCCAGGGACACGAGGTTTCCTACTCTTATAAAGAGCTGCCGATGCAGTGGCAGCTCTGCCCTGCCCTCGGGGTCGCTCGGAGTCAGAGTGGACTCGTGGCAATGAGATTGGAGAGTCTGGATTGCTATACAGAAGTTACCATCCCGGAAACCCCAAGGGGCAGTTCTGCCCTGCCCTGCCCTGTATGATCTCTCTGAGGTGGAATCAGCTCGACAGCAATGAGTCCATCTTTCACCTGTGAACATAGCCTGGGGGCTGGAGCCTGGCTTTAGGCTGCAGGTTGCAGCTGGGCTTCTACAAGTGGAGGGGCTGTGAGGAAGACCTAGCCAGGCAGAGAGCAGGGCTTAAGGCAAGGCCTCTTCCTATAGGCCTGGTCCAGGGGTCTGAGGGGCTCAGGGTTTGCAGACCTCATGAAGGAGGGTCTTCTGCTTCTTCATTCTCCGTCCCTTCCCCTTCTTTTCTGGATCCCACCCCATTTCCCTCTCCCACGAGCTGGTCTTCCTTGAATAACGAGGCCCGGAGAGGCTTGCCTCCCCAGCAGCTGTGCACTGCCCAAATGGGACACGTCCACCTCGTCTTGATTTGGATGGTGGTAAAGCCACTGTCCTGTCTTGTCTCGTCATCTCACCAGTCTGGGAGGTTGACTTATGACCCACAGGGGAGGGAACCAAGGCTCCGGAGCCAGGTCACTGTCACCTGGTCAGCTTGCCCTTGCGTGTTCGTCCCTCCTCGCCTGCAGGCCGCTCGCCCACCTCCTTCTTTCCAGAGCCCTGGCATGCCCGCCCTGCTGCACCCTGCTGATTCCCTCCTTGCCTTGTGCCCCAGCCAAAACCACTCCTCACCCGCCTCCACCTCCACGCTCAAGCTGTTCCCACCCCCTGAAGCCCCCCTCCTCCGGCTCCATCTGCCCCAATCCCCTTCATGAACCTCCTGGGCTCAGCCCCAATGCAAATCCTACATGAAGATCACCCCCCCCACACACACACACACAGCTATCTGCCCTCCACCCACAGAACCCGGCCTCCCTCCTCTGAACGTGTTATCTTCTCCCTTGTAGATGCGGGGCCTCCCTGTGTCTCATAGCATGCCCAGCATGCCCGGCCAGTCCCCTGCATGGCCTGCACCCAGGAGGTGGCTGGGTGCGTACCTTAGAAGGGGCTGTGCCTCCACGCACACACATTCCTTCATCTCCTGCTGCTTCTGCTCATGGTCTCTGGCCAGCTGGGCCCCTCACAAGGCTGGTGTAAGCCCCCTCGGCAGCCCACTCCAGGCCCCTGGGGAGCCCACCCAGGCCGCCTCTTCCAGCCCTGGCTGGGTGGATGGGGTTGGGGGCTGCTGTCCGGCTGTGTGCCACGTGGCTAGGCTCTGAGGGTGGGAAACAAGGCAGACACCTTCCTGAGAATCCACAGGCACATCTTGACGCTAGAATACCCAGGGCTCCTCCAGCCAAGTGTGCTGACAGGGCTCTCCGCTCCAGCCCGCTTCCTGGTTCTGTGAACTCCTGGCTGTGCAGCCTTGGGCAGGTCACACATCTTCTCTGTGCCTCTGTTTCCACTTCTGTAAACTTTGAGGCCATAGCCCCCCAGAGGGTTGCTATCAGCATTCGAGGAGCTGTTGGGGTGTGAAGGGCACGGCACAGCCCCTGGCACGTAGTGTGTTCCCCTAAGTGTTGACTGTCGCCATGGTTACCCAGAGAGCTTGATCTGTGGAGGCAGGCTGTAGGGAGCGTGTTGGGAGGACGTTTCCAGAAAACGGTGGAAACTCGGAAGCTGAGGCTCCGTGGGCAGGAGTGGGTATTCCCAGAGGAGGGAACCACAGGGGCACAGGCTTGGAGGCAGTTTGCTCACTCACGCGGTGTCTAGATTTAAGGTAAGAGTGAAGGGAGGGGGGAGCTGGGGCTAGGTGGTGCCCACTGCCTGTGTTCTGGGCCTTTCTTTGTCCCACAGGCTGTGAGGGGTCATGCACTGGACCCTTTTCAAGCCCTGAAAGCAGCATGCATGCTCTCAGTAAAAGAAATGCACGCAGATGTGCAAGCATACCCTGCAAAGCCCAGAGGCCCCTCTCTGCCCTTCCATCTCCCTCTGCCAGGGCCCCGAGGTTGTGGCTGGTCTCCCTCCTTCCACAACTTTCCCTTAATCTCAGAAAACATCTTTCCTCTGTGTGTGTGTGTGTGCGTGCGTGCGTGCGTGCATGCGCGCATGCACACTAATAAATAGAATCATCTTAACCATATTCCTCTACCACTACCGTTTTCCACGGAGCAGTGTATCGGAAGCATCTGTCAACGTCAACGCATGCGGATCTACTGGGCTCTTTTTAATCGCTGCCTAATATTCCATTGTCTGGCCATCGCGTAATTTATGTAACCAGTCCCGGGTTGATGGATATTTAGGCTGCCTTCAATTCTTCACTCTTACAAATAATGCTTCCGTGAGCATCCTTGTCTATATATCTTGCTGACACATGTAAGCCTTCCCGAAGGACGGGTTTCCCAAGGTGGATTTGCCGGGGCAAAGGGTGTGCGTTATTGGATCTTGGTCGGTGCCGCGATGCTGCTCTTGCACACGGCTGCTCTTGCACACGGGGGCTCAGTCTGCCCACACCCTGGGTGGATGGGAGTGACCACTTCCCCACGCCATCCCCAGCACGGCCCACCATCGCTTCTTTTAATGCCTGCCAATCCCGAGGAAGTGCTCCCAGTTGTCCCAACACCCGTTCTCCTCGGTCTCCGCGACAAGGCTGGGGACCTGTCCAGGCGGTTATGGGCTGTCTGTGGATTCACTGTTCATATCTCTTGCCCACTTTGTCTATTCTTTGGCTCTTTCTTAAGGAGCTTTTAGTATATTAAGGGCTTTAAAACGTTGTCGAGTTTGCACGCTGAAAGCTCTCCCTGGCCTGCCATTTTTCTTCTCCCCCATTGCCTCTTTGTTTATGGTCTCTGGCCATCGAAGCTTTAGATCTTTATGCAGTTAAATCATCAGGCTTCTCCTGGGGCTTCGGCCTTTTCCGTCCTGCTTGGTGAGCTCCCCTGTGAGGGTTTGGAGCGGAACTGGGAGGTGCTGAGAAAAAAACAACCCGGAGGACAGGTGGTGGCTGAGCCCACGGTGCTGGGTGAGGGTGGGGCACCGTTAGAGAGGGGTGAGTCTGAAGCTGGCTGGCCATGGGGATAGGCGGTGTGGCTTAGGGAAAGAAAAAGACTTCGGGATGAAGCCTGGGTGCCTAGCTTGGGAGGCTGTGTGGCTGACCACACCACCATCCCATCCCGCCTCGGGGCTAAGCCTGGGGAGGGAGGTGCACACAAGCACACAGGTTGCTGGCTGGACATGGAGACAGGTGAGCACCCATGTGTGCGTGCTCCTGTCTTCCCTGTCCAGGCCAAGCCCATCTTGGGCTTGGACGTCCTGGAGATGGGGCACGTGCTGTGCTTCCCTGCCAGGGGTCACCGTGACTCTGAACAGGACACCGCGCGGCACACACCCATTCACGCCCTCTCCTCCGCACTGCCCCATGAAATGTCGTCTTATCGTAAACAACAACCAGATCCATTGCCATCGAGTTGATCCTGACTCACAGCAACCCCGTAGGACAGGATAGAACTGCCCCCATGGGTGCCCCCTACGGGAGTAGGATGTCTCATCTTTCTTCTGAGGAGCGACTGGTGGTTTCAAACTGCTAGCCTTGCGGTTAGCAGGCCAACATGCAACCCACTGTACCGCCAGGACTCTGGTTTGACAGATGAGACACCCAGGTCAAAGAGGTTAAGTAGCAACTCAGAGTCACCATGCCGGTCAGGGGCAGAATGAGGACACACACACACACACACACACACACACACACATACAGAGCCCGCCCCCGACCATTTAAACCCAGCCATCTATACACAGATGTCTTACCAGGACACCGAGGGGAAGCTACCCGCTCCTTTCTATCCTGACCACGTCAGTCAGTCGCCTCAGGAGCTGTAACATGAGTACTGGAGCCAGGTTGCCAATCCAGGCACCTGGGTTGGCAACCTGGCTCTATCACATACATACAAGGCACGACATTTCGTGTCTCGTGCCTTGTTTCTCCATCCCCCTCCTACATGGAGATAATAGCAGTACCTGCCTCAGAGGTGCTTGTACACGTAAAGTGTTCAGTCCCCCGAGGGATCATGGGATGCTGAATGGTGGTGGGCATGGGGGTCACCCTTCACCGGTGTCTCTGTGACTTCACCTTCTTTTCTCCCCCAGTCTCCTTCCACACCCCTCATTGAACCCCTCTTTCCAGCCCCCAACCCATGGCAGACTGGGAGTTAAAGCCCAATTCAGAGAAACAGGTGCCTGCTGCACTTAGGGAAGCCGTGCTAGTCCGGGGTTTCCCACGAGGCTGTGCATCCACCCAACACTGCCCAGGTCTCTGAGGGCCGGACCACACAAGGCCAGATTTTATTATCATCACCTGTTAACTCCTTAGTGGTGAGTTAGGTGAAGGTTGACGGAGCAGGTCATCTGTGTTACACGCGGCGATTCCTACACACTTTCGTTTCAGCTCCATCCCCTCCCTGTTCCACCACGTCTCCTGCTTCCTCCTTGTGTGTCCTGTGCTCATCCCTCCTCCTTTCCCAGCCCTCTGGACTTAGGCCCTGGGTGAAGGCTGCCCTTCTGGTCATCAGGGGTTGATGCTTTGAAAACTGGGGTGAGTTCACTTCCAGGTCAGAGGGGTGACTAAGGGCCAAAGTCTTGGGGGTTCTGCCAGTCTTGATCTGACCCTGAAGCCATGCTTTGGGGTTGCATTCCATATTTTCATCCAAGACCTCTCAAGGTCATCCCTTTCAGAGCAGTCGGCAGTGGGAGCGGGGCACCATCTAGTCCTTCTGGTCCCGGGGTCATGGTGGCCAGTCCTGGCCTGGTCTGCGGACTTCATGTTTCCATAGCTTTTCATTGTCATCATTCTTCTTTCCCCTCAGCAGGGAGAGACCAGCAGCTGTGTCTCAGATGGTTATCCACAAGCTACTCAGACCCCAGTCTCTACTCACCAACGTAAAACACGGTCTTTGTGAGCTTTCTGCCATTGACCTTGGTGTCTCTGTAGACTGCGGTCATGACCTTCCATGCAGATCAACAGGTCCAGAATGTTAAGCACCTTTCACTCCAAGTAAGGATGCCCCAACAGACTTAAGAGTTAGGCTCTGAGTTAACCCCAGCCCAGCAGTTTCCAGTCTCAGTCACGTACCGTCATAGAACCTGTGTTTGTCTCGATAGACGAGAGAAACAAAGTCATAATAAACACACATATCTGTATAAGAGAGAGTTTTCTATAAAGGGTAATTGTTCATTAAGAAAGCATCCCAACCTAGTCCAGTCCAAGCCCATAGGTCCAATATTAGCCCATATGTCTGATTCCGATCTAAAAAGCCCTCTTCAGACTCATGAAACACATGCAATTGCACTATATGCAGGAAAATCACAGGCCAGTGGGTAGAAAGTCTTTAGATCCAGTGCCAGTGTAAGCATCTCAGTGCTGGCAGGGGTCTCCACGTGGGTTCTCCAGTACCCAGGGCTGCATCAGGGTAGGTCCATGTGGCTTCTTCTCGGGGATGCTTTGCAGGGAGTCAGCCTTGAAAGTCCAGAGTCTCCAAGGGAGTGAGTCAAGAGAGAGAACAGTCTTCCACCTTCAAGGAGGAAATCCAGGAGTTCCCAGAATCCTCAGGGGAAGGCCATGCCCACACAGAGGCCTCATTGGCTATGACCCAATTGACAGACTAGACTCCGCCCCCGATTGACAGACTAGACTCCGCCCCTTCACTCTTAATCCTCTCAAGTCCCAAATTGACACCAGATGGTGTAGCTACCACAGACCCCTCAGCCCAGGGCAAGAAATTCTCAGTTGTCGTTACTCAGAAAACCTGCCCCCACATACAAAAGCTGAAAGTGCAGCCCATAAAGGAGCCCGGCCCCTAGCGTGAGCACTTCTAGTCCTGTGGAGCCCTGGGCTTCGTGCTTACTCATCGGCCATGATCGCGTGGTCCACAGTTCGACACCACAGCAACTCCTGGGAGCAAGACTGGCTTTCTACTCACGTCCACAGTTACAGTCTCACGTCTTAAGACAAGTCAGCGTTGACTCCATGGTAGCGAGTTTGAGTTAAAGCAAATCTCGACCACGTGGGTGGCATAAGGTGCCCAGTACTGGGGTAAAATCCAGGCCTGGCCCCGATTCAAGTTTATCCTCAGCCAGAAGTAGTCACAGAAATCACCCAGTGCACCCTCACTATCAAAATGGACCCCCGGGTAAATCAATCCTCACTGTGAGGAATGAAGAATGCTGTTCTGATAGAGCCCAGGTGAATGCCCGTTTTCTTGTGGGATCCCTCCTCTCCCCCTTTCAGTGGCATCTTTTGCTATTCTTAGCCATAAGGATGGCCATGCTCAGCCCAGTAGCCCCGAGGTAGGTGCCATTGTGCCCGGTACTGTCTCCAACAACTCCACGCCTCACGGAAGGACGCACCGCCATCCTCGCCTTTGGTGTGTGCTTGAGCACAGGGGGCAGCAGCAGTGCCAGACCATCTTGCAGAAGGCCTTGCTTCCTCCCGTTCCCCCCCACTGCTGTCCTCTGCTTGCTTCACAGAGCAGGAGGAGGTGCGGGTAGGGGTGTTGGGGCTGGTGGGGGGGGGGGGCAGCAAACAGTGGCAGCTGAGTCCGGGCTGACTCATCGCAACCCCTAGTGCTGCGTCATAGAACTGTACCCATAGAATTTTCAAGACTTAGCGGCAGCTTTGGTCCATCAACCTTTCCGTGAGCAGCCGAGGGAGGGCCTTGCACACTCACACTCCTGCCCTCTTCAGACTCACGAAACACATGCAATCACACCAAATGCAGGGAGACCAGTGGGTGGCAGGTCTTGTGGATCCAGTGGTGGCGGAAGCATCTCAGAGCTGGCAGGGGTTTCCACGTGCTCCTCCAGCTCCCAGGCCTGTAGCGTAGCTCCATGTGTCTTCTCAACAGGGCTGTCTCCCAGGAAGTGAGCGTGTGTCCGCATCCAAGGAGTTATTTAGCGCCTCCAAATGAGGTCATCCAGCTGCGACCTGATTGACAGACTAAATTCCACCCCTTCACTCTGAAGTCTCAAATTGACAACAGATTATCTAGTTACCACATCATCCAAATATAATCGCAAACCCAAGCAGGACAGGTTCTGGGCCCTCTGATGGCCAGTGGGGATGGAGCAGGATAGCAATCTCTCACGCACTGTCCTGTGAATGCACAATGGCTTTCTCTTCTCTTCCTCGGCAGTATGAACTTGCACGTGGCATCCAGGTGGGAAGAAGGGTGGGTGGGAGTGGGGGTGGTCGAGCTCCGGTCTGCACAGTCACTCGGGCACCCGGGGAGATGGAACTCTGCCATCTGGTAGTGGCTGCTCCGGAACAGGTGGCCTCTTCCAGTCACCATAGCAGAGCAGGGAACTGTCAGGTGACACCTGCCTCTCGAATGTGAAACACACACTTGTGCCCACAGCTCATTGGCCAAAACTTCTCATAGGACCCCCACTCACCATAAGGGAGCTGAGGACATGTGGGACCCCTTCAGATACTCAGAGGAGAGTACACATCTCTGGTACAAGGAGGGCTAGGGCTGCCCCCCGCCTCCCTTGGAGTCTAGGTTTCAGAAGAGTCCAGGCTGTGAGTTCCGGTTCATTCCTCCACCTGGGGTGACCACGGAGCCCCACCCTGACACTGCAGTCTGCCTCCTGATAGGAGAATTTGCTAGCAGGTGCCCCCTGAGGACAAACAAGTCCATGCTAGGCCCTGCCCCTGCACCCGCCACTCTGCACTGTGGCCAGGCCCACACTGATCACTTTCAACACCAACCCCAGCCTCTCAGGAAGGTCCCAGGAGGAGAGGCCAGGTTAGAAGCAAGGAGGAGTCCAACCTGGGAAGGACGAACCCCAAGAGATGCGTGGAAGCAGAGCCGCACACCCAGGAGAAGAGATCATTGGAAATGGTGGCTTCCTTCCATGCACCTAGTCTTTCAACAAACACCCACGGGGCGGGGGCATCTGGGAGCAGGGCAGCGTGCTGATGACACATGCAGAGCCCGGCCCCGGACCTGGAGGCGTGTGTGTGCACGTTACTCGTGCTGTGTCGTGGGCCCAGTTCACGGCTTCCATCTCCTTGTATGGCTCTATGGGTTCAATTCGTTGATGTCGTCTGTGAAGTGTGTGTCACCAGCTACCGATCCAAGTGTCGCTGAAGTGGATGCCGAGGTCTCTTGCTCTCCTATACGATGCGGGGGGTGGAAAGTCAGTAAGCAGAGGGGATTGAGGGGATGCTCTCAAAGAAGGGGGCACTTTCGAGTAGAAGTCAGGCACACGGAAAGATGTGCATCATCATGCATCATTCCAAACCCACTGCTGGCCAGTCGATGCTGACTCTGGCATACCTATGGGACAGGGCAGAACTGCTCCAGAGTTTCTTCACGGACACTGGCTACGTTTGTCCTCCTTGGGAACAGCTGGTGGGTGTGGGTAGCAGCCAGGTGCTTTACTGATGTGCCACCAGGGAGCCTCATGAGCCACACTGAGACACCACCACACTCCCACGACAATAACTTTTGAAAAGCAAAAACAATCCGACAGGACCGAGAGCGGATAGGGATACCGAGCAGCAGGAATGGTCCCTGTATCAACAGATGGGAATGTTGGTGGTCCTTACCACTTGGGAAAGCAATTTGGCCGTGTTTTCTTTTATTTTTTAAATCATTTTAGTGGGGGGGGGTGGTGGTACAGCTCTTATCACAATCCATCCATTGTGTCAAGCACATTTGTTGCCATCATCATTCTCAAAACATTTGCTTTCTACTTGAGCCCTTGGTATCAGCTCCTCACTTTTCCCTTCCCTCCCCACCCACACCCCTCTCCCTCATGAACCCTTGATTTAATTTATAAATTATTATTATTTTGTCATGTCTTACACTGTCCAACATCTCCTGTCACCCACTTTTCTGTTGTCCGTCCCCCAGGGAGGGAGTTATATATAGATCCTTATATTCAGTTCCCTCTTCCTCCCCCACCCTCCCTCCACCCTCCCAGTGTTGCCACTCTCACTACTGGTCCTGAATGGATCATCTGCCCTGGATTCCCTGTGTTTCCAGTTCCTATCTGTATCAGTGTACATCCTCTGGCATAGCCGGATTTATAAGATAGAATTGGGATCATGATAGTGGGGCGGGGGAGAGGAAGCATTTAGGAACTAGAGGAAAGCTGTATGTTTCATCATTGTTACACTGCACCCTGACTGGCTTGTCTCCTCCTTGAGACCCTTCTGCAAGGGGATGTCCAGTTGCCTACAGATGGGCTTTGGGTCCCCACTCTGTACTCCCCCTCATTCACAATGATATGATTTTTTGTTCTTTGATTTGGCCATGTTTTATTATGTTAAAAACACACTCACTGTAGCCAACCCACAGGTAGCAGAAAGTCATTTCAGACTCCTGGGGAGCCCACGAGTGTCCGGGCAGAGCTGTGCTCGGTGGGGTGACCAGTGGCTGGGTTTTCAGAAGTAGGATCACCAGGCCTTTCTTCCGAGGTGCCTCTGGGTAGACTTGAGCCCCCAGCCTTTCTGTTAGCAGGCAACCCAGCTAAGTGCTTACACAAGGGAAGTGAAGACCATGAGCAGCCTAACATGTCCACACAAAAGCCTCGCTGTGGATGCTGATTGTGACTCTATTCATGATCCGCACCCCGCCAAGCCCCTGCCCCAAGCACCCTTGAACAGGGAGTGGGTGAGCTAACAATGATGACTACACAGCAGCACAAAGGATGAAAGCCTGAGCAAGCAACAACACACACACATCTCAAGTGCATTGTTTGCACGGACAAAGCCAGGCATATACGCAACTCCCTTAGTGTGACAGTCTAGACAAGATGAAGCCATGGGGATGGTCGGAGTATGGCTGAGAGCTGAGGGGTGGTGGGGGGTGCCCACCAAGGGACAGCAGGGGGCAATGTTTGGAGAGCTAGCCAACTGATCTCTATCTTGATGGTGGGGTGGATGCACACCTGTACACAAACGTCGAAACTCTCAGAAGCATGTGCCGAAGAGGGTACCATGTGGCATGTGTCGAGCACACCGCAATAAACCTGACTCGTACAAGCTCGCTGTGCAGTGGTGGAGACGGAAAAGCAAACTGGCAAATCAGTCCGTCAGTGTGGGGTGGCCCTGGGTAAAAGGGGTCCTCTCACCAAGGCTTTCTGAACTGAGGTTTGTGACTGGGAGGCAGGGCCAGGCAGAGAGAGAGAGAGCTTGCGCAGCCCAGGTCCTGGGGGGGCCTGTGTGAGCTCAGGGAGGGAGAAGGAGCAGGTGAGAGACAGGTGAGAGGACTTTCACTCTCCTCTGGGTGTGATGGGGCCTTAGGGGTGTCGGGAATGGGAGCCGGAAGCCTGGGCAGGGGTGAGGTAGCCCGAGGAAGAGCGAGAAGGACAAGTGGGCCTGGAAGCTTGCGACGGTGTCTGAGGAGAGAAGGTGCTTACCACAGGAGTGGCCAGCCAGCCCCATCGGTGGAGGCAGGGGGACTGGCATGTGCACGGGCAGATGGGGTCCTAGGGACTTTGTTGAGGGTATTTTGCAGGCTGGTGGATGGATGCCCAGCCTCTGGGTTGAGGCATGCCGGCGGTGAGGGTGGGAGAGAAGCTTCCAGGAGCCAGTGGGACAGACCTGCAGGGCGTCATTGGGGGCTTCAGGAAGGATGGATGAGGTCACCCATTTGTGCACGTGTGTGTGCATGTGTGCGTCCAGCATGAACAAGTAGCTGGCCCACTGAAGACACTGGGAGGCAGAGAAGCCCGGGCCTTGGAGTGTATGTGTCTGGAGCTGTGATCTGTCTAGTGCTGGCCACTCAAGGGGGGCTGGTGCCAGAGGCAGGAAGCACCTGAGTCCAGACTGGACTGAGAGGCCTGCCCTGCCTTGGGGGGACCTGCTCGGATGGAGGTGGAAGTCCTATCTTTGCCTGCACTGATCTGGTTGTTCCTCTCCCATAGTGCATGCTGGGACCGACACAGACAGACCACCGCTCCCTAACCCCCCAGAGGCTATTCTGTTTGCCTCCCGGCAGCGTCTGACCCAGGTAAGGGGAGAGAGGTGGGCTCATGTCCCTCCCTCATGGCTCTCCTAGCCAGGGGTGGTAGTGGGGGGGGGGGGCGTGCTACAGATGTGAGGACCAGGCTGCCTGGTCTTTGGTCCCCTGATCCAGGTCAGCTGCTGGGGAGTAAGCATCTGCAGGGAGCAATGATGGCAGGTCATGAGGGACACATCAGGTCTGAAGGCAAAGTTCCCAACCTCTGAGAAGTCACAGCCGTGTCCTTGGGGACTGTCACTTGCTCACTGTTTGGGATTTGATGGACACAGCAGCCAGGCACCTGGGCCATGGGAGGTCCTGTACCTGTGGCTGCGTCCATCCTGGGGTCACTGGGAGTCACCTTGCTGTGTGTGTGCACCTCATGAGTGTCAGCTCCTCCTGAGGAGGCTCCCAGCTGGCTAAAGGGCCCCAGCAGAGCAGAGGTTCCCCCGGCCCTAGGAGCGCACCCCAGGCAGCAGCGTTTCTCTACAACTCCCTCCTGGAATTCCGGGTGGAGCCTCCCTGCTCGGTGCCAGGTTTCCTGGCGGCTGGGTGGGGTGGGGCTATGTCACCAGAAGCTGTGCAGTTACATTAGAATGCCAGACAAACATCAAGTATTTTTTTGTCTGAATATGCCCCAAATATTGTGTAAGATCTACCACTGTCATGACTAAATCTAGCAACCTTACTGCCTCCCAACTTCCCCCACCCTCTCCCCACCCCTCCCAGCTCCTCAGCCTCTTCCCATCAGCTACCTGGAGCCAGGTGTGGCCCAGGTTACCCGGCTTCAGCCAGCAATCAGTGGGTTCTTGCTGAGCCCCACGTCTTACGGGCCCTCTTTGGGGCTGAGGCTGGGGGCTTCAGGACTGGAGGCAGGGCAGCAGTCCCGGGTGTGGGATGGGACCCACTGGGCCTTCCCCTCTCTCCCTGTCTGGCTCTCTGCCCGCAGAGTGCAGGCCGAGGAGGTCACGGGGCAGTGGGGGCTGGGGCTTTGCACCTGGGAACAGAGCTGTGAGGAGAGGAACGGGAGCATGCCAGGAATAGACGGGTGTTTCCTGAGCTTGGAGCCCAGAGTACTTGACGCGTGGGGGACAGGGCCCGGGGAGCGGGGGATGAGGTAAGGGCTGGTGATACAGGACTGCCTGGATGCCCTGGTTCTGCATCCTTTCACACCAGGAGGCGGTAAACCAAAAACAGACCAACAAGCACACTTGCTGCCCTTGAGTGGATTCCGAATCACAGCAACCTCACAGGGCAAAACAGAGCTGCTCCAGAGGGCTTCCAAGACTGTACATCTTTACGGAAGCAATCTGCCTCGTTTCCCATCTGTGAGGCAGCTGGTGGGCTTGAACCACGGGCCGGTATCGAGGAGCTTTTGGGAAGGTATCGAGGAGCTGTTTTCTCCCGAAGCAGAATGATTTCCGATGCTAGGGTGATCTATCTACCTGGTGTCGTTGTAGCTGTCAAGTCAGTTCTGTCTCATAGGTACCCCAAAACCCTGACTCACTGCCACGGATTCAATGCTGACTCATAGCGACCCCCTGTGGGTTTCCGAGACTGTATTTAGGAGAGTAGAAAGCTCAGTCTCTCTCCCGTGGAGCCACAGGTGGTTTTGAACTGGCAACCCTGCGGATCTCAGCCTGGATTATCACCACTGTACCCCCGGGGCTCGTGCATACAACAGAATGAAACACTGCCCGGTCCCACTCCATCCTCACATTGGTGGTTACATGGGAGCCCTTTCGTGGCTGCAGCTGGCGTGTCAGCCCGCCTCACGGAGGGCCTTCCAGCGACCCCTCTGCCTCCCTGGAAGCGCTCTAAGCAGGACGTTTGAACCCTGTCCCTCCCCTTTTCCTCTCCAGAGCTAACCAAGGCTAACAGCAGGGGGGTACATCCTTCCAGGCCTTTCTCTCTGCACTTCTAAATATACTTCTAAAGAAGCCATGGGGGTGGGTCGTAGGGGTTTTTCTGCTCAGTCATCGGATAGTTCGCTCAACAACAGATCGGGTGGCTGCTTCCAGGGACTTCGTGAGGGCCCCTCGCCATCCACTGATGCCCCGTGGTGATGGATGGACCATAAGTTATTCATCCACTACTACTCCTGTTGGGGGTCCTGTAGGCTGATTCTGGCTTCTATTTATAAGCTTCCTCGGGATACCTCCCCAGTTTGCACGGCTGTGTGTGCTCATGTTAGGGGCCCTTCGGGAATGTTTCCACAAGTGGAAGGCCTGGGTCAGCGGGCAGGCCCATATCAGCATTCAGTCGGGTTGACTTCGAGAAAGGCAGAGGTGAGTCCTACTCACAAGGTCAGACGGTCCACCACTGAACCCCCTGCCACCCGACAGGTCGATGTGGCTTTGTTTGATGCGTCTCTGCTCGTGAATGAGGCCAAGCGTCCGGACATCTCCTTGCTGCCCCCCACCCCCCATTGCCATGACTTCATCTGTCCATTGTCTGCTCGGCCCATCTTTCTCTTGGCACCTTGCACCGTCCATCCATCAGCACTTCCTGAGCACCCACCAAGCGCTGGGCCCTTTTGGGTCAGGGACCTAACCGTAAACAACTTCTGCGCTCGCTTGCTGGTGGAGGGGAGGCAGAGGCAGGGGGAGAGCCAATCGAGTAGGTGTGGTGGCCAGGGACCACACCTGCCTGCCTGTGAGGTGGCAGTGAGGTAAGGAGGTTCAGGAACTTGGATCGAGTCCTGAGGGTGTCTGGGGATGCGTGCTCCAGACAGAACATCAAGCACAAGAGGCAGGAGCAGGCCTAGCTCGCGGAAATGCACATCGAGAAGGTCCGTGTGGCCCAAGGAAGGGGAGGGAGGGAGGGACTGAGAGGTGAGGCCAGTGGAGCGGGGCCTTATGGGCCCCCAGATGGCTTTGGCTTTGACCAGGGGAGATTCAGAACAGTGCCATGACATGTTCTCGAGTCCATTTTAACGGGATCCATTCATGGGGCGTCTGCGAATTGGGGCTGTGGTGGAAATGAAAGACAACGAGAATGATGTAGAGAAGAGATGGGGGCTTCTTGGGCTAGGGGGTCCTGGTGGGGACAGTGACATGATGAACCACTTCTAGTTTGTGGTAAAGGGGGATCTGGTGGGATTCACTGACAGTGTGGTGGTGAGAGGGAGGTGGGGTGGGGGGGATAATCAAGGATGACCCCGGGGGTGTTTTGACCCCTGGAACTGGAAGGATGGTGTTGCCACCCACCCACTGAATTGAGGAGGAATAGGAAAAATGACACAGGCTTGGAGTAGGGAAGTGCAAACCTTGTCCAAAAGTAACCGTTGTTTTTTTTTAATAACTAAGCACAGGAACCTTTTGACCTACAGGTTCGCAGGCTCTTTGCCTATGAAGGCAGGCTTGCCATGAGGTCACAAGCCTGCAAGCAGAGATGTAGAGGGCTCTATGAGACAGCTGGCTATAGGGGACCCCCTGCAGAGAAGAGGTTTGGCTAAAGATACAAATGCGGGGTCATTGATGTCAAGCTCGTATTTCAGAGTGCTGGATGAGATCCGGAAAGGAGTAAGTATTGGTGGAAAAGGGAAGCGATTCCAAGACTGAGCCCTGGGACCTCCGTCCGTTAGACTCTGGGGAGCCGAGGAGGAACCAGAGGAGGCAGCTTAGAAGAGTACCCAGTGAGGTGAAGGAGAACCAGGCAGACAGGGCATCCTGGACGCCAAGGGCAAGCAAGGCCTGGTGTAAGCTGTGCCCAACGCTGCTGAGAGGGCAAGTCAGAGCGACTCAGAACTGATCGGTGCGTTAACCACAGGGTCATGGGTGACCGGCGTGGGAATGGCCTGGACGGTGTGGATGTGGGTGGTTGTGGAGACGTGGTGGAGGAGAAGCAGCGAATGCGTCACATTGATTTGCAAGAGCAAGTGGGTTGATTGGGGGCATTAAGGAGGTGAACCTATAGCTGTTGTGTGTTACAAATACATTGTCAGGTTGTATCATCCGAAGTTTTGTTTTTTGAGTTTTTCTTTTAGTCCCCGATCCCCTCGGAGTTTAAAATTAAACCCGGGTCCAATCTGTCCCTCCTCTGTCTAGAGTGTCAGGTCTTATTCACGACAAGGTTTTAGAACTGCCCTCCTATCGTGCTTTCTAGTTGCTTATGGTATTTTAGCACATTTAAATATCCAGTTCATCTGGACGGCATTAGTGTGTGGAGTGAGGGAGGGATCAGAGTGCTTTCCTCCAAGGAGCCAGCCAGTTGTTCCAACCCTGTGTGCTGGCGTTCCTCCCTCTCCCCCTGCTCTGGAGTTCCCTCCCTGTGACTTGCTAAAGGTCCCCATGGTCTCATGTCTGTCCAGCTCTCGCTGTTCTAGTCCATTGATCTTTGCCTGGGGAAAGATTTAGGAATCAGGAGAATAGACTTGGCAATTGATTGTTGCGGGGAGAGGCGGGAGGGGTGGAGCTGAACAAAGCCACCTTGGGTGAGGGAAGAGGCCAGGGAAGTCAGAGAGAGGTGACCTCAGGTCCTGAAGGCCTCCTGGGCACTGGGGACAGCAGCTTCCCTGTCAGTTTCCGCTCTGGTTCTGCAAGGCTGACTTTAAAAAAAAACATTTTATTGGGGGCTCATATAGCTCTTATCTACACCCACCCATCCATTGTGTCAAGTACTTTTGTACATTGGTTGCCATCATCATTCTCCAAACAGTTTCTTTCTACTTGAGCCCTTGGTATCAGTTTCCCATTTTCCCCGCTCTCCCATGAACCCTTGATAATTTATAAATTATTTTTTTCATGTCTGACACTGACCGCTGTCTCCTTTCACCAACTTTTCTGTTGTCCATCCCCCTGGGAGGGGGCCCTATGATTCCCCCCACCTCCCGCACACCCTCCTGGTATGGCTACTCTCAATATTGGCCCTGAGGGATCTATCTGTTCTGGATTCCCTGTGTTTCCAGCTCTGATCTATACCCATGTACATGCTCTGGTCTAAAGACAGACTTCTACCTTCACCTTTATAGATGAGAAAACAGAAGCTCAAAGGCGTGCGATGCCATTGGTTCCTAGGTGGCGAGGCTGAGCCTAGAAGGCAGCTGTCTGGGCTCCCATGCCTCCGTTCCAGTCACTCGGCCTTCTGCCTGCTTCAGGAAGGCCGGCAGGGCTCCTGGCACAAGCTACGCCCCCTCCTTGCCCCACTCTGCATCCTCCCTTGCCATTTGGCCAGGTCTTAACGGTTTCCCCATTTCCAAGAGCAACCTGTTAAAACCAAAATACTCCTGGCAGGGAATCACACGTTAAATTTACAGCTAGCGTCTTAATTATCAGTTAACACTTCTGCAGGGATTAACTGCCAGCCAGCTGAGGACACTGAGTGGGGGCCGGGTGTGATGTGTATCTGGGTTGGGAGAAGCAGCTGGGAGGGGCAGGCACCCAGCTCCACCCCGGTCCTGGGTGGGCAAGAAAGGGAGATGGAGTCTGATCCCTGTGGGAGGGGTGGAGGGAGCAAGCTGAGGCCGCAAGTGCTCCCCAGGAGGAGGGGCATGTGCGCTGCTGTGCAGAGATCCGAGGTGGCCACAGGGATTGCCCATAGCTGTGAGACACCTGCTGTATCCCATACACCAGAGCAGGCTTGTCACGAACTCAGCCTCAGGAAGGTCAGGAAACCAGTCACCCATGAACCACCCTGGGGCGCCAGCCACCAGCAGCCATTCAGAGAAGGGACTCGTGTCTGACACACACAGACCTGATCTGTCACCAAGGCCTCAAGAGTTGACACTAGAGGGAGGCGTCCAGAGCCTCAGCTAGTTCTTTGAGGGTCAGTCTACTCTACCAGGGTCAGGGCTCAGTGTGTGATCAGGGTCAGACGTTAGTGTGTGACTAGGATCAGGGCTTAGTGTGTGACCAGGGTCAAGGCTCAGTGTGAGACCAAGGTCAGGGTCCAGTGTATGACCGGGAGCAGGGCGCAGCCTGAAATCAGGACCGGGGCTCACTGTGTGACCAAGATAAGGGCTCAGCCTGAGATCAGGGTGGAGGCTCAGTGTGTGACCAGGTCAGGAGGGTAAGGACTCATTCTCTGGGCTTGAGAAAGAGGAAATCTTAGGATTCCAAGCGTGGCTGAACTCTTAGCCTGAACTAAGACATCAGAGGGGGTGGTTCCAAGTGGGTACTGTTTCTGCCCTGCCACTGCTGCCTGGGCCTGGCACGTGGGGCTGGTGGTGGAGCAGGGGCTGGAGAGGAGCTGGCGTCTCTGTGGCAGGGATGTCTCCTTCCTCCACTCCCCCTGCCCTCCCTGTCCCTCTACCCTTCCCTTCCCCATGTTCCCCCTCCTCCGTGAACTCCTCCACTTCCCTCCCTGGGAGTCAGACCCTGAGACACGCTGACAGCTTCCGGCTTTGTTCCTGAGACCAGGCTTTCCCCAACACTTTTTTTCTGTAGCAGATCAAACGTCTCCCCAGGGAGCCTTGAGTGAAAAATAGCCTCAATCATTCATTCAAGCAAATATTTACTGGACTCCCACCCCTGCAGGCCCAGAGGTAGAGCTGTGAACAAAACAACGTATCCCTGCCCTGAGGGAGCCCCAGGTCTCAGGGGGCTATGGTGGAAGGCAGCAGGGAGAAGGCTTGCCCACTGTCACCACTCCCCCTGCCTGCTGTCCCAGGGTCACTCCACAAACACAAGGGCTGTCCCTGACGGGAACCCAAGGAGAATTGGACTGAGGGGACTCCTTTCTGCAGATGGGCAGTCCTAGGAAGGGCAGGACCCTGGGGAGACGGAGACAGGGAGGAGGTAGACCTTATCGGAAGGGAGAGTCAGTCTTAGGGAGAGACACCCACTCCTCTGTGGGCTGCCCCACCAGGGAGCCTTCAAAAACCAGTTGTTCTCCTTGAAGCACAAGAAGTCTCATGTCCCAGGAAACCTCCCTGTCCCAGGGGCGGTTAACCACCTACTCATTCCAGCTTCTCTGACCTTGAGACATGACTCTGGCCCTGGCAAACCGAGAGGTTCCAGCCAGGCCGCACTCAGGGCTCTGAGAACCTAGCCAGGGATGATTGGCAAGCACTGGGGCTCCCCTGGTGGGTGCCTTAGATTAGTGAGGGCATGGCCATGGCCCCTCCCTATAGGCTGCAGCTGGTCAGAACCCCAGAACCCCTCCTCCTGGTTCTGGCTTCAGCTCACCATATGACCTTGAGGAAAGTGACCGTGAGGGTGGGCTTCAATGGCCTTGCCTGAGACACAACTGCTGCTGGGGCCACAGCCGGCATGGGGAGGTTTTGTGGGGCCTGAGAGGTGTCCTCGGTTGGTACGTTGCTGTGGCCTGGTGCCTGCCAGGGGCTTCTGCTATTGTTGGGGGGCAGACACATGAGGGGCAGCCCCCATCATAGGTGCCGCTTGTAGACATGTCCTACTCCATCTTAAAACTATGTGGGGCTTTTTACAGGGAGTTGTTTAACTTGGCAAGAAGATCGTTCACCTGCTAAGGCATTTACGACTGTAAACTGCAGGTGGTGGGTTGCGACTTGCAGTTCTCAGCCACTCCCCGCTGCAGCACTGACCATAACAGCCCGTGTTTGAGTGTTCATCTACCGGCAGATGATCCTACCAGGAAACCAGCTCCCTGTGTCTGGTCCTGGTGGTATGGGAAAGACTAGTTGCCAAACTCCCAGCATCACGGCCACATTCGAGCCACCGCAGTGGGACAGACGGCGGGAGGGGATGGTGGTTGAAAGCGTAAAGTACAGTTACTTGGCATTGGCCGGTCAGAGCAGACAGCCGTCACCACCATCAACTTCAGGAACATCTCATCACCCCACGCTCATTCCCAATCAGCCTGATCCTGTCCGTCTGTGCCGCCCCCCCAACCTCCCCCCTCCCCCGCCAGGCCCCCAACCCCGGTGTCCATCTCTCCCCCTGCCCCGCCCCCGCCAGGCCCCGGTGACCACTGACCAGTGGTCTGCATGCATTTTGAAGTTCGTAGGCACTCGTGCAATATTTGTATGTGGCCCTGTGTCCAGCCTCTCCTCTTCAGCTTGGCGTGCTGGCCAGGGTCAGCGGTGTGGTAGCCGGGATCAGTTCCTCTTGATGGCGGGGCCGCTGTATGGGTCTCCGCCATTATGCTGATCCGTCTTCCTCCCCCGGGGGCGGGGGTATATGTTTGGGTTGCCCCACTTTGGGGCTGCTCCGAATCCTGCTGTCTGCACATGTGGGTCCAGCATGCTCCCGTTCTCTCGGGTCCACCTCAGGAAGTGGGATTGCTGGGTCGTCAACCCACGTTGTCTCATATGTCTGTGTTCCCCACCCTCCACCCTGTCTGGTCCGGGAGGCCTGCCTTTGGCCGCATTGTCCACCCTCACTTAATCCCTGGTCCTGCAGACCAGACGTGGCCTTTGAGCCCAGGTTACAGAGCAGCGATGCAGGGAACGTGGAGTGGAAGGGGACAGAGGGGCCCAGGGGCATCCTGAGGAGACACTGCCTTCTCTTACCTGAGGCTGAGTGGACATTTCCTAGGGTGGAGGACCAGGCAGGGAGGTATGAACCCCCTCTCCTTCCTCCATTCTGGCGATCCAGCCCACGGGACTGGGTGGAGTTAAGGCTGGCAGCCTGAGATGCCCCTTCCCTTCCCCTGTGCCCCCTCCTGTTGCCCCTGCCACCCGCCTTTTCCTCTGGGAACTGCCAACAGGAGAAGGCTGTAAGTTAGGCTATAAGTTAGGCTTATACGTTAGGCTTATAAGTTAGGCTTATAAATTAGGCTTATAAATTAGGGACTTGGGCTGTAAGTTAGGCTGCAAGAGCAATGTAGGGGGTCCTGACTCGCTAGGGGGTGGCAGAGCCCAAGGAGCCTAGAGCAGAGCTCACTAAGCCGGGCACTCCGTGTCCCAAACCGAGGGCCAGACCAAGAGCCCTGCACACACAGCCTCCCGGGTTCCTGCTTCCATCCCTCAGTATTTACACCCAACAAGAAGACAGGGGCTTACCCTGAAGCAGCCCCCACCCTCCCCGAACTGCTCAGGGGTTCCCTTCTGACCTGCCTAATCTACTGCTCGAAGGGCCCGCGCTGAAGAGACCAGAGACCCCGGCAGCAAGGCGCTTCAGAAGCGTTCTCCTCCTCCGACTCGGTAGGGAGGGCTTTTCACGGACCAGGCTGCGCTGGAGTCTCTGCGCATGCGCCTCACGAGTGTGTTCCCATGCGGATCCGTACTGGGGTGGGGTGGGGTGCGTTTGTGCGCATGTGCGGCCAGCCTGTGCCCGCGAACTACTCAATGTGCGGGCCCCTGAATGCACGTGCTTATATGTGCCGGCTACTGCAAGGACACGGTGGCTCATAGCGTGGTTCACCCGGCCCCCCAGGGTTGGGGGTGCTTTCTCTGATTCTGTGGGGGGGGGGAACGTGAGCACCGTGAGGATGGGCTACCTTGTGGCTGGGTGCAGTCTGTCCCCGGTGCTGCGGATGGGCTTCCAGTTGTGTCTTGAAGAGTCTGGCGAAGACTAGTATTCCACAGCCCGGGGGATGCCACGGCCCCGGCCCCGCTGATGCGAGTCTTCTCTGACTTCAGAGTTCATTTCACACGGGTGCGAGTGTCCCTCTGGGCGTGGCCCCCAGGCCTTCATCACCCCACCTGTTCCCAGCTGACCTCGAGGCCCTGCATGCACCCTGAGGCTCTCCTTTCCACCTCATTCCCTTACCTACCTGGCAGGAGGCAGGCAGAACTGACGTTATTGGACCCATTGGCCAGATAAGGAGACTAAGACACTTAGTGGGCCAGTGCAGGACATGGGGTGGGGTAGAGGGCCTGCTCATGTGTGGAGCTGGACCTGAGCCTTCTGCCCCAGCCCTGGGCCCTTGGTGGCTGGGAACCTGCCCAGAGTTGGGAGTCAACTAAACAGGAGGGTGCATCCATCCCCACAAGGAGTTTTCCTCCCCTCTGTCAATGGTCAACAAGGCCCTGAAGAGACAAACGGGCAGGGACGCAGGAGGCTATAATACTGACGTTGCCATTGATATTTGCGCATTGTGGCAGTAATTGCCTAATTACGCAGTGGATCAGGCAGGCAAGCGGCGGAGCTGTGGTTTATTCATGTCACACTGACAGGGCTGATGGCGAGGACAGGAGAGAGGGCAGCAGCGGTGTTGAGCAGGAGAACAAGGCCACTGCAGTCCCCTCTGTCCCCTCCGGGCACAGTCCACGGTGTTCCAATAGAGCTCTTTCTCCAGGATGCCTCTCTCACCCCTCGGCCCCATGTCCACTGAGTTCTGCTCTGACAGCAGCTCCCGTACAGGTCCTTTGGATAATCTGACACACCAGCCCTCAAGCCCCACATCCTCCCCCAGAGCTGGAGGTGAGAGGGCAGCTCCCCCAGCCCCATGCCCCCAACTCCCCCACGCTCACACTTACTACTGGTGGTGGCCTGGTGAGCACAGCCCAGCCTGCAGCCACCTGCACATGTCCCCTTGGCCACGGCCTGCTTCATACCACAAAGCTTGTCCTCGGTCCAGGGCACTTCGTCATTCGCGCCCCCATTCATCCATCCCCTGGCTGGGGCTGTTGGCTGGCTCCCAGCTCCATGGCGAGTCCTAAGGATGCCCAGATGGACAAGTGCTACATCTGGGCTGGCAGAACCCACAGCCTACTCGAGACCTTCTAAGACCCCCGAGGGAGCCCTGGTGGCATAGTGGTGATGCATTGGGCTACTAACCCCAAAGTCAGTGGTTCGAAACCACCAGCCGCTCCACAGGAGCACAATGAAATTTTCTACTCTCGTTAAAAGTGGCAGTCTCTGAAACCCGGGGGTGGGGGGGGATGGGGGAGGGGGCAGTTCTTCCCTGTCTTACAGGGCCGCTGTGATTCAGCATGGACTTGATGGCAGTGAGTGTGGAGAGTTTGGAAGGAGCCCTTGTGGCACAGTGGGAGACACACTGGGCTGCTGACCACAAGGTCAGTGGTTCAAGCCCACCAGCTGTTCCAAGGGAGAAAGGTGAAGCTGTCTGTTCCCATAAAGATTTGCATTCTTGGAAACCCTAAGGGGCAGTTCTACTCTGCCCTATGGGGTCACTGTGAGTCAGAATTGACTTGATGGCAGTGATTTGGGGGTACCTCCTGATTCACCCACTTCAGGTTTCCCCTCCTCCTCCTCCTCTGGAAAGTTCTGCAGCAGGGTAGCCGGCTGCAGCAACCGCCACCACATAAGTCTCTTTAGATCTTGCCCATCCCCTGAGCAGAAGCCAGGAGAACCCAATCCTTTCCATCTCCCCGGCTCCCAGCACCCCCCACCTGTTAGCCGCATGTTCATGACACTCGGACTGCTCTAATCTCAAGACCAAACACTCCCTCCTTGTCTGTTGTGTTTTTCCTGCACCAGGCACAGAGAAGAGCCTTCTCCCAACAGTCTTCTCTGGAAAACACACTCATCATCCCCATTTTACAGACGGGAAAACCGAGGGACCAGGATGTTAACTGCTGGAGATCCCCAGGCAGTTGCCACTCACTCACCCACCCCACTCACCCATTCACCAACCCACCCAGTCATTTACTCACCTGTACACCCACCCATTCACCCACCTACTCATCACATACACGCATGCGCACATGCACACACACACACATTTACCCACCCACCTGATCACTGGTCCATCCACTCACTCACTCACTCACTCAACCACCCATAAATACTCCCTGGGGCTAGGTCCTTTGGTGGGCCGTAGGATACTGAGGTGGACAGATCCTAGTCCTGCCCCCAGGGATCCCACAGCTTAGTTAGGACAGATGCATGAGGGGCCCATGGAAACCCTGTCCTATTGTGGGCAGTAACAGAGTGCCACCTGGGGCTGGGGCGGGGCTGGGAGCAGGAGGTGGCACAGAGTCTATGCCGAACAGGCTCACGGGGAAGAGGAAGCTCTTCAGGCTGGCTGGGACAGGACCCACCGCCCAGCCTGCGCACAGGCTCTGAGGGCCACTGCAGATACATACCTAGGTGGGGGGGGGGGCCTGCTCGTAGGGGCTTGGCTATGGGAGTTACTGGAAGGATAGGCATGCCTCCTCTCCCTTGGGGTGCCGGGAACTATTGGAGAGGCCTGTTGGGACAGATCCTAAAGGTCAGGGCTTCTGCTTTCCCACTCAAATGTGTGACGTGCGTTCCGGTCAGTGTCCGTGGTAGATGGTAGTCTCCAGCAAGGGGCTGACCTGGCCAGGTATGGAGGGTTGGATGAGGGTGCTGGGAGACTGCCTGGCTTCAGAAGCAGAAGCTTTGGGATGTGGCTGCCCCGGGGGGAGGTGGGGGAAGCACCCCCTGGAGTGCCTCCTCCGCCCCCCTGCTCACACCTGCCCTCACAGCAAGCCCTCAGTGGGTTCCACTGGGCGGGAGGGCAGCTGAGGCCACCCAAGGGCTGGTGATACCCAGCACAGTGGCCCTCTGCCTCAGTGGGATGGTTAGTGCTCTGTGTGAGGCCGGGTTGACCAGAGAAACAAATCCAGTGACACACATATATGTGTCAGAAAGAGCTCTATACCAAGAAAACATCCCAGCCCAGTCCAACTCAAGTCCATATGTCCAATACTGGTCTTTAAGTCCTTCTTCAGACTCCCGTAGCCACATGCAATGAAGCAGGATGCAGGAAGATCACAGGCCAGAGAGTGCAGAGTCCTGTGGAGCCAATGTGATCAGGGTCATCCAGCAGGAGGGTGAAGGCACAGAGAGAGAGAAGGGGAAGTTCCCAGGACCCTCCTTATGAGAAGGCCCCACCCATAAGGAGTCACCATGGGGCTGTGACCTGATTGACAGGCTAGACTCCACCCCCCGCCCACCCCATATGTTTAGCTGTCTTCAGGTTGACATGAAGTTAGGAAGAAACCACACTCTCGGTCCAGGCAGAGCAGCAGGTGACTTGACATGGACCCACGCAAAAAGGCCTGGCTGGGGGAAGCAAGAGCAGGGGGCAGGCAGAGGAGAGGGGTTCTACTAGAGTCCCCCTCTGGAAGGACTTCGAGGGTCCGGCCTGAGAGCCCAGTGGCTTGTGACAGGGGAAGATTTACCCGCATGCCCAGAGGAGCCCACCAGGTAGCCGGGCACTAGGCAGCCATGCCCAGATGCATTGAGGCCACACACAGGGAATCAGTCCATCTACTCTCCACGTTCACGCCCACATGTGTACAAACGTGCTTCTGCTTGTACATGCAGGCCTCTGCATGTACACATAGGGCTGTCCTTGTGTGCACACACTTACAGAAACGCATTCTGAGGCTCCGAGTCTGCGTCTATGTGTGCACAAGAATCCCGTAGGCACAACTGTCGGCCCCACAAGTCACACCCTCCCGCCCTTCCTAGCCAGAAAGCTAGAGAGCCTGCTGATCTGAGGCCCGGGCCTAGTTCTGCCTGGGCCCTCCCAAGATCCTGCTGGGAAAGAGCTCCCTGGAGGCGAGCACTGTGAGCAGAGGGATCCTTGGCTCTTTGGGGTCCATCTGTCCCCTCCCCACTCATGCCCAGTGCCTGCTCTGGGCTCCTGAGTTGGTAGTCACCCCTTGCCACTTGTATAGCAGCCCTGTGAAGGGGAGCTCCCGGGCAGTGTGGTCTCCCGTGGGTCACACCCAGTGGGTGCCAGGCAGGCCACTGGGGGGCGGGGCTGGGCTATGAGCCACTGAGGCCCTAAGGTATGGCCCTCCCCACAGCCAGGCCTGGGGCTCCAGCCCCTGGCAGCAAGGTCAGCCCCTGGACTCGGGGTCTCTTCCCTTGCTGTCAAGAGTGAGTTTCAGCGATTAATGACAGCAGCCAGGGCTTGGGAAGGCTTCAGCTCTCATTTTCCAGAGCTTTCCGCAAGCTGCCTTGCTCTCCACCCGCGCCCCCCCCCACCTCACCCCCACCCTTGGCTTGAGTCAAGAACACAACACACACACACATACACACACACACAGTGGTCCTGTGTGGCAGGGAGGGAGGGGAGAAAAATCTGGGTCATCTCTCTGGGAAAGGTTCTGTGGCGACACCTTACCTTCCCCAGTGCTGCAAACGAGGCCTGGAGACAGAGGCTGAAGCCTGGCCAGCCCTGCCTGGGGAGTCCTGCAGGGGGCCTCGGGGACCCAGGCTCATCTGCAGCAGACCCTCTGAGGACTTCTGGCCCCAGTGACCTCCCTCAGGCCAGGACATGCAGGTGTTCTCTCCTTACTCCACTTTGGACTGGAGGGTGAGCCAACCTGGGCCTCTAGTTCCGCCTCCAGGGTTAGGGGTATCGTAAGATCTCTCTCCAGGCTAGAGTTACACCTCGGTCCTTGGCTCCGCACGAGAAAGAATTCACACCGAAGCCTGGCTCGTGATCCAAGTGAGTTTAATGAGAGTTAATAGAAGCTTCAGGTTATACGCGGCACCCATAGGATTCCTCCCGATCATGCGGCCTGGCAGAGACTGCTCGGCGTCATGCAAAGATCTCTCTCCCAAGTTCCCCTCCAAAAAAAGACCTCTCTCCCTCTGGGCTCCTGCCTTTTCAAGGATTCCAACAGCCACCCATGCCCACCATGGGAAAACCTAGGCCTTGGAGCATGTGCAGTGTGCTGCCCTTTGTTCTCGTGCTTGGCTCTCTTGGGCATGCGTCAATGGACACCCCATCCCTGCCTATCTGCCTAACAGTATGAGGGGCGAGGGAGTGAGGAGGCCTGTGTATTTGGAGTTGGTGTTCAGCAATAGCAACCGCTGAAAGACAACAGCTCAGCCCGGAGTAGGGACCAACGGCAGGTCAGTGCAAGCGGGTGGAGGACCTCTGATCAGTTAGACACGTGACCTCCAAAGCCATGGGTCCCACCAGCCCCTGTGCATGTATAATCATCCCACGTGGACTCCTGAGCACCCACGGGTAGACAGCCTGGTGGCCCTGATAGGGGGACTTAGGAAGGGGCATCTACTCCATGGTCCCCTTGGACAGATGGGCAGGCTGAGGCCCATGGAGGGCAGGCCTGGCAGCATTCAGCCCTGGCTGCAGACTCTCCCCTCTCCCCTCCCTCCGTTGTACTCCCAGCAGTCCCCAGAGCTGGGTAGCCATCTCTCGACCCCAATCCCAGCCCCAGGGCACCTGAGGAAGAAGGAGCTGCCCAGGATGCTTAGGGGCAGGGGCAAACTAACAGCCAGAGAGACTACAGCCTGGCCATACCCCCTCTCACTCATTCCTCTCCTAGAAGGTCCCTCACCTGGGACCCTTTCCTCAGTGCTAGTGAGAGGAGCCAGCTCGGGGTCTCTAATCTGAGAGGCATGTCCAGGCAAAGGCTGTGGGCACCCTTGTGCCTCTGATGCCCACCAGACTCAGGCCTGGGGTGGGGTAGGGGGAGAACTGAATCCACAGGGTGGCAGGCAGGAAGTCCTGGCGTTTGCACCTGTACGGCCTGGCATGCGTATGTAGACAGTGTTGCTCAGTGGGTGTGCCCCTGTGTGTCCCTCGCTAAGCAGAGGCCAGAGTGAGGTAGAGGGGAGGATGGTGGGCAGGGGCCCCTGAGCTTGGGGGCGTTGGGCTGGGTGCAAAAGGATGGAGGCAAAGACTTCCTGTCATCATGGAGAGGTCTGCAGGTCGCCCCAAGGCCCTAAGTGGTTAAGTAGATCCCTGTGTGGGTGACCGTGGCCAGGCCAGTGCCCAGGGCCAATGTCCATTTGCAGTAATGCTCAAATGGGCAAGGGGAGGAGGTGGGAGGGCTGGTTTGTGTTTGTCTAATGAGTGCTGAAGCCTGACCCAGGAAAGAGGCTGTCCGCATGAGCTTGGGGAGATGTGCAGAGGGGTGGCAGAGCAGAGCTTGGGGCTTCCTGTCTGGGAAAACTGGGTAACGAGCCTGGATTGCTCCATAGCCCCCCTCTAAGGGACACCACTCCTGATGAATCTACTGGCCCATGGCCCAGTGTTCTCAGGGGACCCATCCAATCTCTCCCGTTACCCCCTGGACAGTGGCCAGGGGGGGCCCTCGGTGTCTGCCTCAGAACGTTGGGTGAGTGAAAGTGTGGATCATGAATCCGAAGGACGTGCGCCATCTGTGTGCACGTGTTGGCACATGCGTGTGCTGCATGGGATGTGTTCCCCAGGGCACACGTGCCTGTGACGGAAGGCGCCGCTCCTTTTGCTTTACTGTCAAACATGCAACCAGAGACTGGCTCTAGCAGGGGCTTAGAGGAGCATTATTCTTGAGAAGAGAGGCACACAGAGAAGGGTTAAGGAGGTCAGACAGGGAGTGTGGAGGGCGCGGGACAGGACCATGTGCTCCTCAGATGGGCAGCCGGGGCAGGGCTGGGGCTCCTCCACCAGACGAGGGAGGGCTCCCTCCTGGACAACCTCCCGGAGAGTGACTTCCTGCCCCTTTCTCAGCCTCCCTCCCTCCTGACTCTGCCTCCAGTGGGCACCCCTGCGCACTCCAGCCTCTTTCTGTCTGGAAGGCCGCGGGCAGGCCCTGGAGAGCTGAGGCAGGCCAGGCTCCTGCCAGCGCAACCATCCCTCTGTGGCCTTACCCCATGCGTGTGCTGGGAACCCCAGGGAGGGAGTGCGGGGGGGGGGGGGGCAGGAGACCCTGTAGGCCAGAGGCGCGCTCACGCTCACTCATGCATCCCTCCTCCCAGCCTCCTGATCAATAGGGTAAGGAACTGGAAAAGCTATAATTCAATTTGTCAGCCCAGTTATTAGTTATTGCACTGCACACATCTCCTGCCTCTCCCCACCTTTTCCTCTCCCCAGCTCCCGGGGGAGGGCACAGGACATGGGGCTGTACAGATCCAGGGTGGTCCAGGAAGACGGGGCCAGGATCCCAACCCATCTCCACCTCCATGGCACAAACCCTGCCCCAGGGCTCTAGGACCCTCTGGGCCAGTCAGCCCTGCAGCTGTTCAGACAGGGAAACCGAGGCTCGGGGAGGGTGGCCTGTGTCTGCCTATTCTTGCTCAGACCCCTGGGGCAGGGGTGGGGGGAGAGAAACGGAGGGGAGGAGCAGAGAGTGAGGAGGGAGGGTCCAGGGCGGGTCAGCGAGAGGGTTGGTTGGTCCCCTGGAAGCAGTGTTTACTCCGAGCCAGAGAGAGGCCTCCCTGTTTGCCCATGGTGGCCCAGCTGGGGAATGGGTGGTGACCCATCCTGGCTCACGGCCCCTGCCAGGTTGGTACTGTGACCATTTTGTAGATGCGCACACTGAGGCTCTAAGTGAGACTTCCTGAGGCACACAGCTAGGGAGGGGCAGCGACTGCTCATGGGGAATCCAGACCAGCTCCAGGGAAAGCGGGGGTGCCTGCCACACTGAGCTCCTGTCACCGGCTGCCTGGAGGCTGGCCAGACCAGCTCTGCTTGTCTGCAGGCTCCAGCCTCCCCTATTGCTCCCCTTGCTGTACAAGCGTTTCCTCTGCCCATCTGAAGGCAGCCCCTCTGGCTTTGGTGTCATTCACCATTCTTGTGGGATCCTGTCCATCCAAAGGTCGGTCTCATTGGCCTCTCCTCTGTTCCTCTGCCACTGTGGTTCTGGGTCAGCCTGGGGCTTGGGCACTGGCTCCCTCCAGCCAGCCGGGCCAGCCCCCGAGGACCAGAGATGAGCTTTGCTCCCCAGACCTGAAACCCAGCTCCCCCAGGGCCCGGCATTGCCATTCTCATCACAGCCTCTGCACATCTCCATTTTTATTAAACGCTTTGCCATCTGAAGGGATTCATTTTCCACACTGTTTGCCCAGAATCACCCCTCGCGTCTCCCCGTCTCCTCAGCCTCTCCCTGCCATGCCTGGCACTGCTGTGGACAGGCAGCCAGCTCGGGCCGCTCGCAGCCCTTCTCCCCTCCTGCCCATCAAAGCAGAGTGGCAAGTCCTCAGGAGGAGGCCTGGGCCCGAGCCAGGCTGTAGTCTCTGCTGCTAGAGATTTCCCTGCTCCTAAACCAGGCATCAAAGGAGCTCTGGCAGCACAGTAGTTAAGAGTCGGGCTGTTACTCGCAAGTTCAGCAGTTCAAAACCGCCAGCCACTCTGGGGGAGAAAGATGAGGCTTTCTGTTCCCATAAAGATTGACAGTCCCAGAAACCCATGCAGCGGTTCTACCCTGTCCTATAGAGTCACTGCTGGTTGGAATCAACTCAATGGCAGTAAAAGCAGACACTTGGAAACCTGGGCCAACTCTCAAACCTCCTGAAGGCCTCCTCTTCCTCCTTGCTCTCTGCTTTTCTCACCCAGGTGAGGAAAGTCTAGGCACCACGCTGAAACCTGTCCTCAGGAGCTCAGGTCTCACTTGTACCCCAAAGGCTTCCCACTTATGCTCATTCTCAGAATAGCCGATCTCAGACATGGGGGAACAGGAAAGCAAGATTTGTTTAAGTAGACGAATTTATACTAAAGTGTGAATGGTTGATAACCTCCCCTTCTGCCTATGATGTTTGTATTTGAGCAGAGGGGATAACTGCAATTACTATAGCCATCATACTAATAATGCCGATGCCAGTCAACAGGAGTCAGTCAGTTCTCCCTGTGGGTCAGTATTGCCCAAAGTAGGAGATACTGCCCCACCGGGGGAGCGCTGGAAGGATCCAGGAGGGCTGAAAAGCAGATGCTTATACTTTACACTGGATTGTGACCTGCACATCAGAAAGGTTTTAGTTGCCAGGGGGTGCGCAGAAATCATTTTGTTTTTCCTGAAAAGGGGCCGGCCAGATAAGTTTGGGAACCTGTGCTGTACACGTATTCACCCAGATGACTTCCTAAGCAGTAGGAAAGTGGGGGAGTAGACAGAAATCCTCTCCCCTCTCCGAGTCTCCATCCCAGTCCCCACTTGGTACACAGCACTTGCTTCCCAAACCACGTCTGGCATCCATTCATGTCTTCCTAGGTGGACAGGGGAGGCTCCGCTCTGCTAGGTCCACTCTGGAGGTCTCCTGAGAGGCCTGAGACCCCAGATAGCTGAACCCCCACCCTACCCAGGATCCTAGAGCACTCCTTGGAAAGTCCCTTGGGTTTGAGGGTCCTCACACTGGAGAGTTGGAGGCAGTGTCCCCTCTGTAGTCACTGAGGTTGAGCAGTCACCCGTCCCCTTGACACACTACTGCCGGCTGGACCCTGTTTCGTGGCACCCATAGGATGCATGGAGCTGGCCTGAGGACCCCCGTTTTGAAGAGGGGCGGGGTGGACAGAGCCGCAGAGAGAAGTAGCTATACTGACTCTCTCTAGAAGAACGGCCCCCCCCCTGAAGTGGGAGGGCTGTGGCAGGGGGTGTCTCGGCTTTAAACTGGGTGAATGTGTGACCACACTAGAGCTGCAGGCCCAGATGGCTGCCATCCCTTCCCAGAAACCCTCTGGGCCCCCACAGGGTGCCCCTTGCTGGAGGACACTGAGCAGACACCGCCCCCAGCCCACCTCAGCTTCTCCCACCCTCTGGCTCCCAAGACCAGGCTGCTGGGTGTTTCAGTTATTGACCCTCCTGACTTCCATTATAAAGCTCCCAGGCGTGGCCAGCTGCCATGGCCCACGGCCCACAGCCCTCTCCCTCCTGCCTACCCCAATAAAGGACACCCATCCTGCCTCCCCTGAGAAGGTGGCCCTGCCTCTTCTCCCACTGCCCACCCGAGCAGGGGCCCAGATGGGCTGGTGATGTCCATCCACCAGCTGCTACATGACATGCAGCACACCACGGGGTCATCCTGAGCCTCTGTGTTCACACCTGGCACCTGGGTTGGTCAGTGGGTCTGGAGCAGCCAGTGAGATGAAGGGCAGCATGGGCAGCATGATGATAGTTCTCCTGGGGAGACCTCAGGGTGGAGGAGCTTTGTGTGCAGCTGCACCTGCTTGTCTCCGCCTCGACTCTGGGGAAGTGGGGCAGGATGTCCTTGGGTGGCAGCAATGCCCCCCAGGGGTTCTTCACTTAAAATACTGACCACTTCACGCCCCTCCTTGCAGCCTTCAGTGGCTCTCCGGTGCTCTCCGGCTGAAGTTCCAGCTCCCTCAAGAAGTTTCTGAGGCCCCGGGAGATCTGGGCCCTGCTGGCTTCTCTGGGCATCCTGGGCCACTGCCCACAGGCCCAGGGCTCCAGCCTCACAGAGCCTCCCTTGATTCTCAGCAGTCGGTAACCTCTGCCCGAGGTTCTCTGACTTCTGGCTGGTGGGAGCTGTCACTGAGTCAACGTTGACTCACAGCGACCCCACGGGCACAGAACAGAACGTCTCTTGATCCTGGGCCAGCCGTGAAATCGCTGCCCTGCTTGAGTGTCACAGGACCACTGTGCCCGCCCGCCACACCGCAGGCTGCCCTTGGCCCTGTGAACCCAGACTTCCCCGAACCCGCCATCACCCTGCCCCCTCCCCGCCTCGAGTCACTGGTCTCCTGGTGATGTGTCGAAGCCTGTGTTCTTTGTGTTGGCTTGTTTTTGGAACTGGACGGCCAGATTTTAATGCCCTATCTGGAAGTTCTGCTGAAACTTGGCCCCATGGGATTTGAGACCACCCACACACCACCACAGACACAATGGGCCCTGTGCTCATGGGACATCTTGAGCCAAAGGAGACCCCGCTTGCCCAGTCCCTAAGGCCCTGTGTGATCTGTGCCCCCCCCACCACCACAGCACCACCCCTCTCTCCCAGCAGCAGGGGTCCTCCTCCTGGACCTCCCACGGCGGCGTCACACTCTGCCCTCTAGGCCTCCGCAGGCCCCGTCTGTCCCTCTCAGGAAGCTGTCTCCCACATGTCCAGGTTCCCTGTGCTTCAGCACGCAGCTCCAATGCATCCAAAGCAAAGCAGCCGCCAGGGTGATGAGGCTCCCCAGGCCTTCCACGGGGTGTCAGAGTCAGGCAGCTCCAGAAGAGACGGGCCTATACCCTCAGGAGCGCTGGGGAGAAGCCCCCAGGTGGCAGAGGAAGCCAGCAGAGGCTGCCAGGCTGAATGGACCCTGGCCTCCATTCCTCTCAGACCCTAATGTGGCCTGAATTACTGAGGGGTTTCCCCAGAAGTAAAGGTTTAACTGGGACCCCAAAACCACTGCCACGGAGTCGGTTCTGATGCATAAGGACCCCACTGGACAGAGAGGAAATACTTGGGGTTTCTGAGACGGTCAGTCTCTACAGGAGCAGACAGCCTCCTCTTTCTCTCGCAGGGCAGCTGGTGGCTTTGAACTCCCGTGCCGTGTTGCCAGGCTCCTGTACCTGGGGCTGTCCCAGGCCAATCAAGAGGAGGGTGGGTCAACTAGTCTCCCTCCGCCTCCCCAAACCGGTTCAGTCAAGTTCGGTTCCGACTCATGGCAACCTCACATGTGTCGAAGAAGAACCGTGGGCTCCAGAGGACTTTTGAGGGCTGGTCTTTCAGAAATACATCACCAGGACTTTCTTCAGAGGCACTGTTGGGTGGGCTCGAATCTCTGACCTTTCATTTAGGAGACAAGTGTGCTAGCCATTTGCACTACCCAGAGAAACCAACAACCCACTCCTGCTTCGGATTTGACCCAGGTGTTGATTCTCCGAGCCTCTGTCTCTACCACAGAGTAGGGCTCGGTGCGGGCATGCCCAGGGCCTGCATGCCATACGGCACACTTCTACCCTGTCCTATCGCGTCGCCAGGGTGGGGCTGGGCACATCCCTCTGGCCCTCAGCTCCCATCTGCACGGAGGGTGGACTTCGGACATCCCTGGGCGGGCTCCCCAGCCCCCAGGCTCCTCCGGTCATAAACTGGCGGGGAGGGGCAGGCTTGTGCTAGGCTATAGGGTAGGAAGCACTGGCAGTGCCGTGCCGCAGGGCAGGACGATGGGGCAGTGCCACCGGGGGAGAAGGTGCCCCCCAGCGCTGCCTTCTAGACATCTTGCTCCCCGGGGGTCACTCCTGGGCCAGGCTGTGGGTCCGGACCCAGGGTTGGGGACGAGAGTGATGGTGCTGACTGCCAAACCCCACTCCCCTCCGCCCCCGTGAAACAGATGGCCCCAGCTCAGGCGGGCGGCGGAGACGGGGACTGGCATTTGTGTATGTGTGTGGTTTTTTAAAAAATCTGACACATTTTTGTCACGTCTTGGTGTATCAGAGCAGTAAAGGAGGCGGGAGTGTGAAGAATGTTTTAACTCGCAACTTTGTAACAGTTCCAGTTTCTTCAGGCCTCCTCCCTCTCCCCAAGCCCCCATGGCGCAGCCTCGAAGCCCATCTGTTCCGGTCCTCCCTACCACATCCATCCATCTCTCTGTCCGTCCGTTCATCTGTCCGTCGTGGGAGAGAGCTAGTCAGAGGAAGCAGCATGGTGGTGGTGGTGTGTGCGTTGGGGGGGGGGGTATCTGATAGGACTCTGGGCTCACTGTGTGGCCTGGCGTGGTTCCTGCACCTTTCTGGGCCTCGAGTCATGCTCCTAAGGGGACACGCTCACCCCTCTGGGGTCCCCTAACTCAGAGGAATGCCTAGGGGTAGGGGCTGGAGGTGGGGGAGATGCAGAGCCAGTCACATGGGGAAGTTTGAGGTTTCGAGCACTTTGCGGGGGGGGGGGGGGAGGCCCCACTGTAAAGGAGGCAACTGTAGCCAGTAGACCCCAGCTTCCACGACTCTCAGATCTGGTCCCCAATTTCCCAACCCCTTTCCTTCTTCACCCCCACCCCCCTGCCCACCCAGACAGTGCTAAGGAGCCAGGTACCCCTCCCTATCTACTTTGAGGGACCCTGGGGAAGGAGGCAGGGTGGGTGCCAGGCCTAAGATGTGTTTCTCAGCTGCTGGTACTAGCTGCTATCCCACCAGCCTTGGGAAGCCAGCTAGACTGGAAATGGGCTGGTGGGGGTTGCCACGGGCAGAGGGGTGGGCCAGGGGCATGCACAGAGGGCCAGGGCCCCAGGGCAGCTCTACCCAGGCTAGGGCTCCAGCCTTACTGTGCTGCCTGCCTCCTGCCCCTGAGGCCTGAATTGTTGTGTACCTGGGCAATGGTTGGGGGTAGGAGTGGGGGTGGGGTGGGGGCTGGTGGGAGCTGATGAGCCTCCACCAAGGGCAAAGAAACCAGCCCCCTCATCCCTGCGCGCGCGCGCGCGCACACACACACACACACACACACACACACACACACACACACACACTCCTAACATAGAAACCCAGGCCATGTATTATATCGAGAGCAAAGGTTAGAGGGGTGTGTGTGCAGGTTTAGCCCTCGACTGGCCCCCAGTGGTCCCCCCTTGAGAACTAGACACCGAGCCTAAAGTCCACTGCACCGAGAGCCCTGCCCGCAGCCACTCCACCCGCCAGGGCCCAGGCAGTCCCGACTCTCCCCTCCTAGCCTGAGCCCTAGGGGGCACTGAGGATGGGCTCAGCTGCCCAGGAGGCCAGCCTCGGGCCAAGCCAGCTGGGGAACCAGCGAAGCCCCCATCGAGACGTAGGCTTGGGACTCCAGGGCCTCAGCAGCATCGGTGCCAGCTGAGTCTCACCATATGGGCGCAGGGCGGCTGTGGTGGGGGGGTGGGGGGGGAGAGCTGGGGTTGCCATGAGAACCGGAATGCTGGCATTTCCTCTTTTGGGGAGGCTGAACCATACTTTGCAGGCAGTGTAGGCTTCTGAATCCCTTTCTCTGTGTTTTTTAGGAAGGGAAAAAGGGCAGGGGGAGGGGGCGGGAAAAAGCAAGGAGGGAGGGCGAGGGAGGCAGAGCCCATCAGGAGGGAACAGAGGGGGGTGTGGAGCTGGCCCCAGGCCTGGCATTTCGTCTGCCTCCTCTCTGGGCATCTAGGCCTCGGGTAAACCGTTTCCTTAAAAATAGGCAACCCACTGGCTGAATGGGCGCACTCTTGGCTGTGTGTATTTTCAGTAACGAAAGCAACAAAAACTGGCAACCCTTCAAAGTTTCAAACCCCTCCCGTTTGGGGTTTTGTTGTTTTCTTTGGTCTCTCCCCCTCATCCTTGTTCCCTGAGAGCCCACACTGGGGGTGACAAGAGCAGAGGATCCAGACCCTAGTTCCAGAGTCCCTCCATCAGGGCCAGCACCTGCGCTGTGCCAGATGCCTGGCCTCTTCTGACTATCCACTTCCGTCCCCAAAGCTGGCAGGCATGGGAGGCTGCTGGGGGAGAGGGAACCTGGGGAGATGAGACTTGGGAGATTGTGGAATGCTGCTAGGAGCCTCTGGTCAAGGCTGGGGGGTGGGGTGGAAGAACTTGGGTTTTGGAGTCGTATGAGTTCCCCCTGGCTGCTATAACAACCCCCCTCACATCCAGCAGCTCAAAACAGCAGTTAGTCCTTCCCATTCTGGAATGCAGAGGTCCGAAGTGGGTTTCCAAGACCAAGACCAAGTGCTCTGCAGGGAAGGGTCCCCCCCGGAAGCTCTAGGGAGGCTCTATGTCCTTGCCTTTCCCACCACTGCCTTCCTGGCATGCCTTGACTTGTGGCCCCTTCCTCAACACCAGGGCCACAGCACAGCGCCCTCAGCCTTCCCTCTGCTCCGATGTCCTGGCACCTCTCTCTGGGGAAAGGCTCCCCCTGCTTCTTCATAGAAGGACCCTAGTGGTTACTTTTATTTAAGGTCCACTCGGACCCTCCAGAATCATCTCCACCCCCTTAGCTCAATCACATCGACAAAGATGAGCCCCACCTGCTTTATAAGGGTCACAAAAATGAACCCCACCCCCTTTATAAAGGTCACACTTACAGACTCCAGGGCACAAGACCGGGAAATGTTGCTGTCGCTGGTGACAGGGCTCTGTGCCTTTGAGTCACTTCTATGCACAACAGCACGAGACACACACACCCCGGCCCCCACAGTGGCTGCCATGTCTGAGCCCATTGCTGTGGCCACTGTGTCAGTCTATCTCATCCACGGCCTTCCTCTTGTTTGCTGGCACTATTCAGTCTTCCATGCAGACAGGCGGCAGACCTGGGCACGAACTCCACCCCCTCTCTGCCTACCTGTGGCACCTCAGATCTCCTCAAGCCTTGGTTTTCCCCATCTGGAAATGGGGGTGGGTTCGGGTGGATGCTCCACCCAGGTAGGGGGCGGGGCCAGAGTATGTCTCACCAGAGGGCAGCTGCTGGTCACCGGGACCCAGACCGTCCACTGAGAACAGAGAGACAAGGGACTGTGGTGCGGACCCAGGCTGAGACCTCATCCTGGTCCATGACAACAACAGTCAGTACGTAGTGACCCCACCTGTCATGGTCAGGTCATGGGGAGAGGGTGCTATGGGGGGCGATGGTGGGAGGCAGGCTGTGTCTGGCGGTAGAGGACATGGGCTCTGTGGGCAGAACTGGGCTCAGGCCCCTGTGGGTGCACCAAGGTGGGCCTGCTGCCCCTTCCCGGAAGCCTCTCCTGTTGAGTCTGGGGAGCAGCTTCCTCAGGGAAGTCTCCCTTGGGAGAGCAGGAAGGCCCGCATGTGGCACCAGCTCCCGGCCATGTCCTCCTGGTGTGGCTCTGAGCAAGCCCCCTCCCTGCTGCCTCCTCGCTGTGAAGGACATTTCCAACGACTGCCCTCCGGAGTATCAGAGGAGGGAGGACAGCTGGGTGGGGGCCGCCTCCACTCGGTGTTACCTCCAACAGGAGCTCCCGTCAGGCCCCAGCGCCGCCCAAGCTCTGGGCGTCTCGTTTCGTCCACACAGTAATCAGGGAAGGACATTATTTATACTTGTAGACAAAACGTAACATGATTTTTTTTACCTCATTTTCTACCTGGGAACGCTCAGGCTCTGAGAAGGAGAGCCATGTGCCCAAGGGCACCAGCTACAAGTAGCAGAAGCAGGATTTGAAGCTAGCTCTGTCCAGCTCTTTTCATAAGCTCCCCGCCACCCCTGCCAAACCTCCAACCTCTCCTCAGCCCACCTCCCACCCCTACAGACTGAACACCTCAGTCCGGCCGGCATCGCCCTAGGGCCACTATGAGGCGTCCCCAGAGGGCTGAGCTTAGGAAGGAATGGCAGGAGGATGAGCCCCAGTTGACAGGGGTCTGACCACACCTGACCGGCCTGGGACAGCCACGGAACCCATCCTGGGGAGGATGTGGCCAAGGGGTCTGTTGGATGGAGACCGACTTTGCCATGTGTTCATTCTCGTTGCTGGGCAACTTCTCAGAGCCCCCATTTCCTCCTCTGGACACCAGGCAGGCTGCCCTTGGTACCCTCTCAGCCATGACAGGCTAGGTTTGGCTGCAGCAACAACCAGCCTTGACATCTCAGATGTAAAACCATCTGGGTTCGCGTCTTACCTCCAGGCACCCGTGGGAGGGGCCCTAGCGGCATGGTGGTTGGGAGTTGGGTTGCAATCTGCAAGGCCAGCAGTTCAAAACCACCAGCCGCTCCTCAGGAAAAAGACTGGGCTTTCTACTCCTGTAAAGAATTACAGCCTCAGAAACTTGCCAGGGCAGTTCTACCCTGTCCTGTATGGTCATTATGAGTCAGCATGAACTCGATGGCCAGGAGTTTGATTTTGGTCACCAGCAGGGGAAATCTGCTCCTCATTGTCACTTGGTCCCCGCGGCTGGTGGAAGGGCCACCACCGTCTCCACTTGTCCTGTGATTACCAAGGCAGCAGGAAGTGTCATGATAAAACACACAGGCAAACGTCACGTCCACTAACATCTCTGTGGTCAAAGCAGGTCACATGGCCATACCTACCTTCAAAGGGGCCAGAGAAGTGCAGTTCTAGACCCTGGGCCAGAAAGAGTCACACTGAAGCTGGGTGACTGACTAAGCCTGCCTTCATGGTGCTCAAAGCCACATCCCACCCCAGTATACCCTGGGCACTCTGCACTAAAGCAAACGGGAAGCCTGGCACACAGAAGGCGCCTGATAAAGGCTACCCTTTGCCCCTTCGAATCCAGCTAGATCAGCAGGGTTGATGGACAATCCCACCTCAAGGATGAAAGCCTTGGCTTTGGGCACAGAGGGCCCCACAGCATGGCTGCTGAGCCGGGGCTGGCAGACGGGCATCCGCCCTCCCCTCTGAGGTAGCCCCCGGTGCCTCTTTCTACAAATGAAGCAACAGCAGACAGTAGTGAAACCTGGACTTGATTAAGAGCTTCAAAGGACTCAGATCGAATTACATCCCCTGCAATCGAACAGTAAATGCAATTCTGTTCCACGAATGTCCCATTCCACACTGAGCAAGCCTGGGGTGCTCCGGCGACCCACCTGACTAGGGATCCTGCCTCTCATGTGACAGTCTTCATCTCTCAAGATGAAGCACCCTCCCTGGCTGGAGGGCCGGTCTGCCCCAGAGACCCCAGGAGCGCCTTGTAGTTCAAAATGAGTGGCCCAGGTCTGGGGGGAGGGATGGGCACAGACAGTGGGCGGAGGCAGCAGCAGAGTGGAGCCAGGGCCTCAGATGCAGCCCTGAGACTCTGGAACTCAGAGACACTATGGCTGTGTGACTAGGCCAATTGCTTTCCCGATTGGGGCCTCATTTTCCCCGAGTCAAGGGATTGGCCTGCGTCCCCATCCTCACCTGGGACATCTCAGTGCTGAGAGCCTCCTTACCCACCAGCATTTGACCTGACTTCAAGCGAGATTGCCTGACCCTGTCCACCCATCACCCTGAAAAGACTCCCCAGGCCAGGCCCTGCAGTCGAACCCTGCCTCCCCTGTAAGTAGCTCCCAGTCAGGGAAGGTGACAGACAGGCCACCAGGCAAAGATCAGGTATAGTGACAGAGACACTCTGGCCAGGGAGGTTTAGCTGCAGACCAGACAGCGTGTACATGGAGCTCAGCTCGCTGCCCTCTCTCCCATTGACCCTAGACCCTGAGCCACTTAGCTGGGAGGCATCACCTGGGGAGATATTGACAAGGGGAAACGTGATTCCTGCGTTCTAGCACAACACACACACACGTGCGTACACACACGCACGCACAACTTTCCCCAGCTGCAGCGCAGATAAGAGATGTTGGGTGGGGTTGGTGAGAAAGATGGAAGCGCTGTCAGACAAGGGAGAGAAGGGGCGCCACTGGGAGGCCCAGAGTGGCTTCCTGGTTCCCTGGGGTTCTGGGAAGGGACCCCCTTGAACCCAGCAGATCCATGAAAGCACCAAGAATGATAGTAAGTCTTTTCAGCACGTTAACATCAACGAAGCACTTCTATATCCGTCGTCTTATTCAATTCTCATATTGGTCTGTGAGGGGTGCTCTGGTCCATTGATCTTCGAATCAGAAGATGGTCCAAAGTTGGTGGGTCCACAGTCTGATCTCCCTAGAGTATTTGTGCCTGCTTCACCATGAGGAGTGGGCTGACTCTATACCTCTTGCTCTGTGACGTTTCTCGACTTCTCCAGAGTCTGAGAAGCACCAACGGACCACCCTTGCTCAATTCTCAGCCTGAAGCTCCTGAGGGCTTGGAGAAACCCATAGACCCACAGACTCCAGATTCCCAAGTGCTGTCATGTCCCCTCCCCCCTGACACAGACTGTGGGAAAAGTCGTGGGTCTCCGGGTGCAGAGGCTAACCACAACGCTGCCGCCCTGGCATCTTAAGATGTTTCCGCTCGCTGGAGTTACTCACCCACCAAGGGCTCTCGAGATGGGACTTGTTTGCTCTCCATTTGAAGCTGTTTAGAAAGCGGGGCTTCAAGGACTTCCAGCCACGAGGGCAGCACACACTGCAGCATCGTTGCATATTAATTGGGAGCCGAACGTAAAGACATTGGAACACCTAGGCACAGTCTGGCCCCTTTCTCTATGGAACGTGACTGTGAGCACTTAATACTTTACGTACATTGACGCTTTGGGGGAGGGGGGAAGGTTTTGGTTGCCAGAAGCCCTGGGCTTCTTGATGTACGTTTCTTTTGGCCTCGTTGTCCAGTCACCGCGTCTCTGGCGATCTTCAGGTCCGTTTAGCTGCTTAAGCCTCTCAATGCCATGCTGCAGGTGCTAACTGCCTCCTTGGGACATGTTGCTTTCCGAGCCTGTCTGCCCTCAGTCGTCCGACGTTCACCGCTTTGTTCTTAGGGCTGTGTTTATGAGCGTCAAGCCCGGGCACAGCAGTGCCAGCGGCAGGACTAGCACGGCTGCCCTTCCACACAGAGTGACCTCTCCCATCAGACATGCCCTCAGTGGACTCCCCAGCCAGTGTGACTCTGCTGCAGCTACCTTGCTGCCACCAGGTGAAGCTTACTTCGAGTCCCTCTCCTGCCTGCCCCCTGGCTTGGAAGCCCCCCACGCTGGGTCTTGCCTCTTAAATGGCTACTGGCCCTTTTGCACGGGCTCCAGGCTGCCTTGAGAGAACCAGTGAGGACCGGCTTCGGTCTTCTCCCGTCCACTCCCGCTCCGGGACTCTCCCACTGGCCCTGTTCCTCACCCTGCCCCACTCCCCCGAGTCCTTTTCTCATACCTGCATTAGCCCACCTGTGGCCTCTTCCATCTGCAGGGCTTCTTTGATGCTTCCAACAACCTTTCTGCCCACCCCCTCTATCCCCCCACCCCATGCTCCCCTTCACCTCATGCTGGTCCTGAAACTGCTCGCCCTTCCCATGGAGCTCCCAGCCCTTCACATAGCGAAGGCCAGTCTGCCCACTTCTGCTTCTAGAACAGGAGGATCCCAGGAGACTGGGACAAGGGTCCTGCCTGGGCTGACTCACTGCTCTGGCCGCAAACCCGCAGGGTCCGCGCCGCCCCCTGCTGGATGCCCAGGGTTGCTATGGCGACCCTCTGCCAAGCTCCCCTGCATGGAGACAATAGGAAAATAACAAGGGGCACTGTCGTGTTCTGTGTCCCACCTGGGAGCCACTTAAGCCGCCCCTCTTCCTTTTGACACGGAATGATTTTTTTCCCCTTTTGCTTGTAAAATGATCCTGAAATCTCACTTCCTCTTCTGAAGCCACACTCCCCCCCATCCTGAGCCCAAAGCCCTTCTCTCCTTTCCACCCTGTGCCTTTCATCTCTGAAGGCCGATCCTATGTTGTGGGTATTTACCGGAAACCCTTCCACTTCTACTGAACACACGTTACCACCAGCCACACACACGCGCAGTTCCATTAGCCAGACGTGATTGTCATGACTCCCTCGGTCCAAGTAGAGGATGGACATTTGCACCGTGCACAGTCACCTCGGCCACACCGGAGACCTGGCAGAAAGGCCTGGCAATCAGTCCTGGGAAGCAGCCCATGAAACCCTCCCGGTCCCGGGATAGGCGGTTACTATTGCCCAGAGGGGTGCTGGGAGATGAGCCCCTGGGTAGGAAGGCACTGAACACGCACAGTGCCCATTGCAGTGGACTCCAGGGTCCTGGCCACTTGAAGACGGCTCCGGGCTGGGTATCGTTTCTGTCTGTGACACATGGGCTTGCTGTGAGCCAGAGCCGAGAGGCTGACGCAGAACAGCGAGCACCGCATTAGCCTGAACCTGCCCGTTTGCACGGAATACCTGCATGGGTGCGAAGGCGCATTTTCACTGAGCTCCCAAGAAGGGCTTGGTTTTGCAGGGAATGCAGACTGCTTCTAAGGAGGCCCTGGTGGTGCTCCTGGAATAAGCGTTGAGCTGCTAATGAGGCTGGTGGTTCAAGCCCCCAACCACTCCATGAGGGAAGGATGAGGCTGTCCGCGTTTGCAATCTGGGAACACTTCACAGCGTTGCTCTGAGCTGTGATTGACTCCGCAGAAGTGGGGTTTGGGTTGTAACCTCACTCCCAGGGTGCAGGCCAAATGATCTCTTGGCTTGGAAGATTGTGGATCACTCTTTGACTGGGTCATGAAGACATGATCCTAGATGCAGACTTAGGATCACGCAGTGGGGCCCCACAATTGCACCCACAGAGCAGAGAGCTCCCAAGCCCTGTCAGCCCAACTCATCAATCACTTGTTGCTCCCTAAGGCTCAGCCTGCCTAGCCTCCCTCTTCCACAGCAGGTATCTGAGGCTCAGAGACGGGGAGGCTTGTTCGAAGCCACACAGCAGGTCAGAAACTGAGCCTGGCGTGACCTGCACCGCTCTCCCCACTAACCACAGGAGTCGGGCTCTGGACTATGCCAGGTCATGCTGTGATAAGCTCAGCTGGCCATTAGCATCACCATGGGGTAGAGCCAGCGGGGGTGGTCACGTGCATGGTTGCTCAGGTAGACATAACCGGGCAAGTGACTGCCCTTCCTCGAGCCTCAGTTATCAACTCTGCAAAATGGGGCCAGTCACGGACTCGTGCATGTCCACCACTGGGCAGAGGCCTAGCACTGGCACCGTTTCTCTCTGCTAGATGTGAGGTTGCCATGGGTCAGAGCAGCTTGGCGGCCACCAGCTGCAGCGGTGACACGTTGATGCAGGCCAACGCAGCTCCCTCGGGGCCCCTGCGAGGACTGGATGACATGTTGCCTGTCCGGTGGGCAGTGCCAGGCCTGGCTAGCAGAAGTGCTCCCAAAACCCTAGTTCCTGTCAAGGTTCAAGTTTGTGTTGTGAACAATATTCTCTATGGGTGACCTTGCAGCTCAGTCTCACCATCTGGCAAAGGGGGTTCACTGTGATATTGAACCCCTAGTGACTCACACCTGGTGCTCAAGTCTTCCCACTCACCCCCTGCCTTGCCCGGATGCCCCGGGACAGAGCCCAGGGCAGGAAGGAGAGATCCCAGGGAGTCACTCTGTTGCCGGCCACCTGCGTGGCCACCACAGTGGCGTCTGTTTTCATAGAGAAGGGACTCTGCAAAGTAGTCTCACACACACACACACACAAATAATATTTCCTCTGTGACTCCGGCAGCCCAGCTGTTCTCTTTCAGGAAAAGTGCTGAGGGCTGAAAATAAAAGAAAGGAACAATGATTGACAGACACAGGGAAAGGAAGGGGGTGGGGGCTGGGCAAACAGACCAGAGGAGGCTGTGGGGCAGGCTAGCCCAGAGGGGCACAAGGTTTGGGCCTGACCCTTCTCGGCTGCCTGGAACTGCATGCTCACCGGGCTGAGCCGCCAGCCTGCCACCTGCGTGACCCAGGTCCAAAGGCAGTGCTAATGCAAGAAGACGGCCGTGATCACTAGCACTGTAATTATATTTGTGAGTCTCCCTGCTCCACCTCTGGGAGGCTCTCGGGTCCCTGTACCTTGTAGAAATGATGGCACCTCATCAAGGAGTTAAGACACAGGCGGGGTGTTGGGGAGGGAGGCCATGGAGTGGAGTCCCTGTGTCCTGCTTGGCCTCCGGCCATGTCCTGCCTCTGGGTCTGTGCTGGATAACGTGTACCTTGGGTCCATCCCTCACTCTGCCCAGCCTCCACACTTTGGACCTCCCTCCCCTGGGCTCCCTCGCTCCTCCCTAACTGGGCTGCGGCATGTGGCCTCAGTTTTCCAGAAAACCTCAGCTGCCTTGGGGTTATGAGCCAACCAGCCCCAATTCCCACCAGTGAGGCCACAGGGGAAATGAGCCTCTCCCCCAGATCCAGAGTAAGGAAGTAGTTAGACCAAACGAATACCAAGTCCTGCCCATACTCCACCTCCCCACTGCCCACCCCTATGTCCCCACCAGCCTGGGGCCCTCCCAGGTGCCTGTGAACTGGAACACTGAGAGCACAGACTCAGCTTCCAGCCCCAGGTTGGCCACTTAGCCCTCTGCTGCACCCCTGTGCCTCTGCCTCCTCACCCACAAAAGGGGTACGCTCACAGAGCCTGCCTCGTGGGGCAAACCGTGGGCAGGCCTCAGTGACCCGAGGCCCTGGGTGCCCGGTTCAGGAAGTGTCAAATCGTATTCCCCCCAGTGTCTGGGCTGGGGATTCGAGCTGGCACCATGGGCTCTGCTTCAGGCCATAGGGCAGGGGTGAGTGGGGGGGAGTACTGACAGCAGGATGTCTGGGGCAAGGAGGGGCACACCCTGCCACCTCTGCTGTCCAGAGAGAGGGCCAACCGGCCTCCTGACTGTCCCAGAAGGAAGGACATGCTTGCACACTGCTTGCTCACAGAGCTGTGACCTACATCCAGGGGCCTCCTCTAGAGTCCCCTGCATATGCTTTGAGCACTGTGCGGTGAGCCACAACCCAGCCCCTCACCGCTTCCCTGCCCCCCTCCCCACTCCCCCCACTGTACTGCAGCTCTCTCCGTCACCATGACAGCAGGGTGCAGAGAAGCAAGACTCCGTGTGGGGCCACAACCAGTGTGTCCCCAAATGTGTGCTTATGTACATGCCCAGGCCTGCTGATGGGCAGCACATGATGGCAGGGCAAGGAGCCTCCCTGGAGGCAGCCTGGGACCTATATTTCCCTGATAGGCTAGCAGGAGCAGTCAGTACCTCTGCTGAGCCTGGGCGAGCAGCTGGCAGTGTGGATGGGCACCGTGAGCATGTTTGACCCCTTGGGGGCAGCAAGTCTGCCCCCATCACACTCGCCATGCCCTGTGGACAGGGTAGGCAGCGCCGTGCCCACTTTGCAGATGGGAAACTGAGGCCTGCTCCCGCACTCCCTGGGGGGCCCTTGGACTGCCAGCCAAGTGGAGGTGTGGCTGAGGTGGAGTCTTGACAGGCAGTGCAGGTACCTGAGGGGCATTTCTGAGGGGTTCTTAGGACTCCATCTTCTTGTTGGGCTCCATCAGCCTCCCCTCCCACCACAAGGGAAGATGAAGGGTCAGTAAGGCTTTGCCCTAGCTTCTGCTCGGGTTTCTGCTCTCAACGCTTCAGGCTGGTGGATGGAAGGCCAGGCCGCCGGCCTTTCTGAAGTGGCTGCAGAGCCAGCTGTCCAGTGGGGCTGGAAGGACGCATACTAGTCGCAGAGGGGCAGCAGTCACATGCGTGATGGGTGGCTGACAGCAGCCTGGCCCTCCAGGGACCCACCTGCCTTGGGAGGGCGGGTGAGCAGGAGCTGCCAGGGCCTGTTCACGATGCTCCTCACACGTCAGACACGCATACACCCCGTGTTGCTGGTTCATCGAGCAAATGTGAAAAGACCTTGCTAGGTCCGTGAGGGGCGTCGTGTGGGGCCACCCCAGGGCAGGCTGTGTGGGCAGCCATGGGAGGGACACCAGACGAGACGAGAGCTTTCCCCCCACCCCACCCCGGCTGATCTTCATGGGCCTGGGGGTTCCCCCCGGGCCCCTGCTTCCTGGGCCATGATAGCTGAGGTTCCCAGCAAGCTGGCTGGCTAGGATCCCTCCTTCCTGACTCCTCGGTTCCTGATGTGGGGAGCTGGGGGCCGGCATCCTCTCTACTTGCTCTGTTGGGGGACACGTTGGAGCCAGGTGTGCTGCGTGAAGGGAGGGCATCTGGGTATGCAGAGGGGGCGAGCACGAGTCCTGGCATCTCTGAGAAGTTTCCTGAGAGACACCAGGCCCCTCCCCGGCCCCTGCCCACGGAGCCACCACGACCGTGCAGGTATTTTAGGCTGGCTTCCCCACCCCAGCAGGTGGTGTGAACACACTGCGTCTGAGTGTACTCACCTATGTTGGGGTTGGAGTGTGCGGGGGCCTCCTGCTGGGGGGGGCGCTTCTAGAGCTCTCCACTGTGGCCTGCCCGCCTGGACCACATTGTGCAGTCAATGGAGACGTCCCCCTAGGGGTCTCTACCGCCCTTCTCCCCAAGCCTCCGTGGCTGCCACCAGGGCCAATGACCCTGTGCCAAGCTCCAATTTCTCATCTGTGAAGTGGGTACAAGAGTGAACTCCCATTGCACATTGGTGCTGCAGCGACCCAGCTCGCCCAGGGCTGTGTCCTTCAGTTCCTGGGGGGCCGTGCAGGTTGGCCTTGGCCCAGCCTGCTCTGGGACCTGTTTTCTTGCCCTCTCCAGAGCCTGGGTGCTGGCTCCTCGCCTGCCTTCCTGGCATCACTGGCCCCTCCACCAAGCCAGCCTTGTTTCCTAGGCAACAGAACCCCAGAGGCAGGTGGCAGGCCCGGAGGAGCAGGTGGAGGTTCAGGCCGGCCGTTTGGTGCTATTACAACCAGAGTGCCCCCTGTACCTGCTGCCCCCAGGCTCTGGTCAGCCATGTCATGGGCTCCCAGGACAGCCTGGGCAGAGGGGTGTGGGGCAGGAGGGCACTGCCAAGGCACAGGCCACAGGAGCATTTCTCTGGAGCACAGGTGGGAAGCATTATAGTGCTTTGTGTGAATGGGTGGCCTTCGCAAGGGGTTCGAGGAGGCTGGGGACCCCACAGGAGTCCGGAATGCTCTCCTCTCTGTCCAGCAGGCAGCCTACCTGCTCCCCATTCCTTCCCAGTTCCCGTCACTGGCCAGGAACTGGCCCAGGCCATCATCGTCTGCCTTGCCTTGTCATGGCCTTCTGAGAGAGACCCTTCATGGCTCAGAGGGGGCTGGTATTGGTCCCTGGAACACCCTTCAGGACACCTCCGTCCCCTCTCTGACCAGGCTACCCTGGTGGCCAGGGTGCGGACTTGCCCTCGTGACCCGTCATCAGGCAGGTGCTGGCTGGGCTGGGAGAACTCCTCTCTGGAGGACCGCCCAGGACTCAGCACCCATAGGGGTGGCCTGAGAGTCTCCTGCGGCCTCTGGGGGCTGAGCCCAGTGGGGTGTAGGGAGAAGCAGCACAGGCCCCGGGGACAGGCAAGGGCTACGCAGGGGAACAGTGAGGAGCCCCCAGTCCAAAGTACAGCTAGCAAGCACTTCCAGAGCCTCTCCTCATCCCTCCCCTGGGAGAAGGAAGTCACTTGCAGAGGGAATGCTCTCATGGAGGCATTTCCGGGCTGAGGAGAGGAGCCCCAGCTGGCCCCTGGGTGGCGTTGGCAGGTTATGGAGGGAGATCTGGCCCCAGGCCCAGGGCCGGACTAGGGCCAGGGTTTCTTGCCCCAGGCCCAGCCTGCCCCCACTGTGCCTTGTGTGGCCTGTGGCAGAACTGAGCACACTGGGGGGTGCTAGTGACCAGATGCCCTTCCTGCAAGGTGCGCTTCAGGACTGCAGAGCCACAACCTGAGCGGGTGCCCAGCACGTCACCACCCATTTGCCAACAGGCCAGGTACCACCCCACCCCCCACCAACTCCCTCTGCTCTGCCCGCTTCCCACACCCCGCCTCCTTGCCCTCTTTGCTCCCTGGGGTGGAGGGGCCCTGGGATGGGTGGAGTCTGGGGTGGGCCAAGCCTTGGCCACTCTGTCCCTGGACCTGTCAGCTGGGCCCCTCCCCCTCAGCTGCTCCCCTCCCACTCCCATTAATGTCTGAGCCCAGGTCTTAATGGAGCGTAAACAGAGCCTGGCACAGGGAAGCCTCATTAGGCCATCGCTCATTAGGAGCCCCTGGGACATTGGCGGTAGGCGTGGGTGAGCAGTGGGTCTGCCCCGTTCCGACAGCCTCCTGTGCACCAGCAGTGTCACCTACATGGGTACCTAGGACCCGCCCCTCAACATTCCAAGGGAGGCGTGCCTATCCTCAGCCAACAGGAAGGAAAGCTGCTCAGAGAGGGTGGTTGATGTACCTGAGGCCACACAGCCGGCAGGGGGCTGCACAGCATGTGCATCCTGCGTCGGACACACTGCCTAGTCCCACGAGCAGACACCACACACCGAGCTGGGCAGAACCCCAGCGCTCTCCAGGCTCCCTTCACCTCCTTTGCCCAAGGCTTCTGCAGCCTCTGCTTGCGCAATGCCACGGCGGGGGAGCTCACTACCCCATTTCTGAGCTCTTTGTCTCTGGGCATCCTGGCTCTTCCAGCATTGTTTGAATCTAGCGTGGGCCAGGGTGATGGGGGAGAGTGGCCAGCAGTCCTGACACACTCCTGCCCCTCATCTCTCTCCGTGACCAGGGAGGGGTGGGGGGTCCGACGCGATGCCAGGCCTCCCCTTCGTTAGTCTTAGCTAACAAGCTGTTTATGGGTGCCACGTGACACCTGCTTTTTTTTTTATAACTTCAATAATTGATGGGCATATTAGCGGCCGGGCGGCTGCCCTGGGTCCCCGCCAGACGGGATGGGCGATGCAGCCGGGTGCCTCTGCCGATAGTCACTCTCTCCCACCATCAATTATTAAGGAGCCCGCCCTGGTTTCTGCACATAATTACATGCGCCGTTATGGTTCCAAGTCCCCGGCTCTTAATCCCTCTAGGGAGGGGGCCAGCCTGCCCAACAGGGCTGAACTGGTATGGGGACCCAGCCAGCTGGAGAGGGAAGCTGGCAGCCACGCTGCTGGGTCAGGACATGGCTCAGGAGATGGGGGCAACCTCACCCACCCCCTCCTCTCAGCTAAGTGGACCCAGTTTGGTCAGTGCTGGCCTTCCTTGGGCCTGCCTCCTCCCTCCCTGATGCCAGGGCTGGGCCTTCACCCCTGCTGGTCTCTGGTTCAACACCATCCTCCCCCTTCCCCACCCACACACACACCCTCCCCACCTCCTGTTACACCTGGCTCAGGCTGACTCCCAGTCACCTTCACACTTCAGCTCAGCTGTCGCCACTCCCTGGCATCTGACCCCCGGGGTGCCTGCCCCAGGGTGACACCCACATTTCCTTCACCTCCGCCCGGGACACACTGGGTGGCGTCTTCCACACTAGACCGTGGGTTCCGTGGGGCACGGAGAAGGCTGTGGTGAGTGAGTGAGTGCCCGCCTCAGCACCAAGGAGCACCTGTCCTCCTTTCCCAGGAAGCCTGTCTTAATTGCTCTGGCCACACCCAGCCCTCTCCCATTCCCAGCTCCTTCCGACTCTCCTGGTTTGAGTTGGGCTCCCTCCTAGGTGTGTGGGCCCAAGCCCTCCCCTCTCTCTATCCTGATGCCCCATCCTGGCTGGACACCGAGGAGAGGGCAGGGCAGGATAGAGGGAGGAAGTATCCTGATGACAATGCTCTGCTGTGTGACATAGGCCAGCTGCTCACCCTCCCTGGTCCTGTTTCCTCCTGGGCCCTACTCTCCTGGGCTGGGGCTTAGGCAAGTCTAAAGAAATGCTCACCCAGGGCCCAGCAGGCGTCCTCACTCAAGTGAGACTCCCTCACCTCAGCTGGTGCCCGTGAACTGGGTCCACTCGAACGGGAACCATGCAGGCTGGCATGGTACGGGAAGTCTCTTACACCACCTCTTGTCCACATTCCCCGTGCTTCATCTCCCTGATGCTGGTGCTGGCACCAGGGTCGGCTCAGGGAGGGTTCCGCAGCTATTCCAGATTGATCCATCAAGACTGCCCCCCCCCCCCCGGGCAGCTGGGCCACGCGGGGAGGGAGCCCCAGCTTCTCTCCTGCTGCAGAAGGATGGACCAAGGCCAGCAAAGTAGCATGGCTCCCTCAGGCCACACAATGAGTGCCAGAGAGAGGAGGCAAATCCTGTCCTCCCAGTGGACCAGAAAGCCCAGGAATACCTTTCTGGGCAGTGTGTGTGTGTGGGTGGGGCACTGTGCCTTGGTTACCTCATCTGTAAAAGGAGGTGGTGACAGAAGGGTCCCAGTGGGGTAGCCGAGAGGACTGAATAAGTGGCTATGCAAAGCACACCAAAAGCCATGTCTACTCCTGGGGTACACCCCCAAGTGAGGGATTCCTGGGAGGCCTGTCTGCAGTCCTCTCCCTGCCCCACCCCCCACCAGCAGTGGCGTGGATGATTCGCGTGTGCATGGTTTAGTAAAACCCTGCTTTATTGTATGTGAAGTGTAAGTTTACACCACAAAGGAGGTTCTCATTGGACTCTTGTTTCCACACAAATCACCCGTGGTCTTGGCCATGGCTTTGACAGCAGGTCTCGTCCCCTGCTCCGTCTGTTCGGACAGTGCCGTTTCCAGCACGCTGGTGTCTCCTCTGCTCCTTGCTGTAGGGTAAGGGCTGGCCATTTCGTCTCACCTGCTCGCAGTGTCTCGTGTATGTTTGCACGCTGTCCTGGTGCGGTGTGCCCGGCGCCATGCTGAGGGAGAAAGAGGCGGCTGCCTGTTCCTGTAAAGATTGACAGTCTGGGAAACTCTAAGGAGCCAGTCCGAGTCTGTCCTGAAGGGTGGCAGTGGGCTTGGGGTTTGGTTTGATAAGTGGGTGGTGGTTTGATAAGCCGGTCGTTTGGGGGAGGCTTCATTTTAACAGATAAGTGATACCGCTTTGTACACATCTTTATGTTTCTCGTTGTCCTGTGAGATCCCTGTGCCGATGCGTGGAGCTCTGACTTGTCCTTGTTCCTTGCCGTGTGGTGTTCCACTGGGCAACTGTACTGCGTCCTGTGACCCCTTCCTCCCCGGAGGGCAGGTGGACCCTTCTACGGGTTCACTATGTTGGACCTGCTGGCATACATACCTCACAGGGGGAATGTTGGGCTTTACGGGCCCCTCGTGGCCCAGCAGGTTGTAGCGTTTGGCTACAAACACCAGGTTGGTGCTTCAAACCCCCTGACTGCTTTGAGGGAGAAAGAGGAGGCTGGCTGCTACAGTAAGGACTTAGAGTCTCTAAAACCCCAGGGAGCAGTTCTACTCTGCCCTGTAGGGTCGCTTTGTGTCAGAATCGACCCAAGGACCCTGAGTTTGAGAGGCCATTTTCAGGAGCCCTGGTCGCGGGCTGGTTTCAGTGCTTGACAGCTCACTGAAAGTTTGACCCACCAGGGAGGGAAGCACACCGGCGAACTGCTTCCACAAAGAGTCACAGCCTAGAAAACACCCTGTGGGGCAGCTACTTAAGCCCCATGGCTTTGCTCTAGGTCCAGATTGCTCCACAACGCTAGACAGTCAGCTTTACGCCACCATCGAGTCGATGCCAGCTCACAGCGACCCTGTAGGGCAGGGTAGAACTGCCCCTGTGAGTTTCTGAGACTGGAACTCTTTATGGGAGTAGAAAACCCCATTTACTAGGGAGAGGGAGGTTGACAAAATAAAACCAAAAGAAAGCCACCAAGTCGCTGTCCAAGGTACCATCAGCTGCAGCTGGCCCTTTCTGTCATGATCTCAAAGGCTCATCGCCACCTTGAGAGAAAGGAATTGCTATCCCCCTTCTTACAAGTGGGCACCTGGGAGTGACCTGTCGCCACGTAATGAACCGCCCCAAAGCACAGTCGTTTACAACAACCAATAGCTATGTCCCTCACAGCCACTCCAGAGCCAGCTGCAGGAGGCTCTGCGGGCAAGCTTGCTCACGTGGCTGCTGGCCAGCCTTGGACAGGGCCCGCTGCTGGCTAAAGCCTGTCCACAGGGCAGCTCACAGCATGGCAGCTTGCCCTCCGAATAATGAGCAAGCCAGAGGGAGAGGCGAGGCTCACCCAACACTTCTGCCATATTTTGTTCATTAGAAGCGAGTCTGCCAGTCCAGTCCATAGTCAAAACCCACTGTGAGCAGGTCAGTGCCGACTCCTTGCGCCCCTATAGGACAGGGCAGATCTGCCCCCATGGAGTTATGGGACAGTAACTCCTAAGCAGAGCAGAAAGCCACAGCTTTCTCCCTCCGGGCGAGGTGAATACCCAGAGGCAGGGATCACTGCGGGCCCTCAGTGAGGCAGTCTACCAAGGCACAGAGAGGTGAAGTGACTTGCTCAGGGTCACACAGTGGTTAGACACAGAGCCAAGACCGGAACTCAAGCCCGTGTGGCTCTGAAGCGGGACTGTTTCCGAGCCGCCACGCTGCCTTTGACTTAAGTTAATAACAGGTTCTGACTTAAGTTAATAAACAAGTCTCCCGCACAACAAAACTCAAGACAAGCACTTAATGAATGGATTTGCTAATAGTGCTGCCTGTTTGCACACATTAGCTCAAGTTCCCCCTGACGTGATCTGTGGGGACAGCTGAGCCAGGCTCCCGGGAGAAACAGCTCTGCTGAGCCCAGAGCGCTGAGTCCCAAAGAGCTGGGGGTGGACTCTGGCTGCAAACCATCTCTGCTTCCACACGCTTGCCCCACAGTCACTGTGTGGACGGCTTTGCTTCTGATGAGTGCACTCGCCCATGCCTGATTGGAGAACACAGACTGTGTCTGTGTCACGTGAGAATGGAAGGTCGGGGACATCTGGGGTCCCCTGGAGGGTCTGCCAGCGGGCAGGGCCTGGCTACTCTTTCATTGAGTCGTGCCAGATGAATTTCCTGCTTCCAAGTCACTGTGGCCACAGCAGTCAGGCCACCAGGCTTCATAGGCTGCCCAGCAGGGCTGAATAAGGGCCAGGTTCAGGACATCTACTTCACTACCACCTTCCCCTCCATACTGGGGATCCAAACGGGTTGGGGTGCTGCTTCTCAGTCAGGGAGGTGCCGGCGGTGCTAGTCAGATGGAAGAGTGGCTGATCAGCACCCCAGGGGAAGCAAGAGTGGAGCGCCCAAGAGGATCCCTGCCCCCATGCTGGGGGCCCTCCTCTGCCGGGAAGGTGGTGGTGGGGGGTGTCAGTGGGTATCTCCCGGGTGAACAGATTCTAGTTGGGTCTCATTTGCACACCAGTTTGCCTCGGATACTGGAGGACAGCCAAGACTGATCTGTGCCCTCCAGGTATCTCCGCACCTCAGCATCCAGGCCCCTCGGCCTAGCAATGCTGGCCGGAGTCTGATCTGGTCCATCAGGACCATGACCATCAGTACCTGCTGTCTCTGGAGCCCCCTGGGGGCCAAGCTTAGCCTTGGCAGGCCATTACCCAGGAAATGGATTCCTCTGACATTCCCATTACCCAGGGGGAAAGCTGAGGCTCCAAGGGGTGCCAGGCCCACAAAGGGGCAACTGGGCTGCTCAAACAGGCCTGTGGGAGGAGGGACCGACATGGAGGGGGCAAGGAGCAGACAGGACATCCTCAGGAATGTGAGGAGGTAGGTCTGGGGTCTAAGAAGGCATGTCGGTGGAGCCCCCCAAGAAAGAAGGCACCCCAAAGAGCAGGAAGTGGGCTTGCCACACCCCTGCCCTCAGCCTGTTCTGACAAATAGGTGTCTGCCCAGGCTGGCCAGCCTATTCCATTCCCAGCTGGGCTGGCCACTGTGTACAGAGGGCCCCTCAGCTGAGCCCCTGTGCCCGACCCTGCCTGGCTAACAGGGAGGGCCTGGGGGGCCGGGGGGTCACCTTCAAGAGCATCTTTGAGCATGTCCACTCTCCTTGTAGGCACCTTGGCCCAGGCCTCTTTGTGAGTGCCGAGCTAGGCTCATGAGGCTCCCTGAACCCAATCTGGCTCTTGGTGGGGGGGGGGGGGGTAGGGGGACTTGGAAAGGGACAGTGGAGCCACCACCTCAGACTCCCTAGAAGTTACTTTCTAACCAGACACCCCAGGTGCCCCCACCCCTTGCCCGCCTCCACAGCTGCGCCAGCCAGGGCTCTGACCTATGGATTTCCTGCCGCTTCCTGATCCACTTAAGCCCAGCCAGGCACTCGGACTTCATTACGCCTGTGGCCTCAGCTAGCCCAGCATGGAGGGCTGGAGAGCATGTGGGGAGGAGGGGACACTGGGCTGTGACTCCTGGAGGCTAGGGGGCCCCCACTACTGGGTTTTGGTCTTCCAGGGACTCAGGATCTTGCAAGGAGCCCCACATCAGGCCCCATCCCACTGTCCTTCTTGTCTGGATGGGCCACAGAGACCTAGAGCTAAGAGAACCCCTCTGTCCATCAAGCCTGCACAGCTAGAGAAACTGAGGTGCACGCAAGGGTGGCGACCCCTGTCACGTTAACAAGAGCGTTCAGAGTCCGATCTGTGGCACAGAGTGGCAAGGGGGGCAGGGGGGATCCCCTGGGGTGGCAGCTCCACAGAGGGGGGAAGGGCCTGCTGCAAGATGCTGGCTCCACCCCCCCACTTCCGCCCAGCACTGCCACCCAGCCCCCACCTGCCTCCCCAGCTCCTGGTCTCTGTTTTTCTTGCTAATTAGAGGTCTCCGCAATGACTCCGCTGTCCCAGCCATTTTAGAGCCGTCATTAATTTCAAGTGCCTTCAGAAATAATCATCATCGTAAAACCCGGGAGCTGCTGGGATGCCAGTGGGGACCCGCACAGGGTGGTGTGCAGGCGGGTGGTGGTGTGTCTTCCCTCTTGGCCTTCTACCTCGGGGGCCCTCAGCCTCCTAGGGTGGGGGTGGAACAGAACCGAAGGGCTTGGACACACACACACACCACCACCACCACCACCACCACCCTGGCGTCACAGCCCAGCTCTGCCTCTTACGACTGAGTAACCATGGACAAGTCATCCACCCCAGCCTCAGTTTCCTCATATGCACTGGGGCGAGTGGGAAGTGCCAGTCTTGAAGTGAGACTTGCCATGTAAAGCAGAACTCCGAGCTTGGCTCACAGTCAACCAACTAGGTATTAGAGGGTCCTGTCTCCTCTTCCGGCGGGCGCCCACTGCCCTGCCCAGTCCAGCCTTTTTCTACTCTGCAGTGGGCACTTGGCCTGCAGCAGGCTCAGGCTGGCCCCCTCCTGTGAGCAGCTTTGGCTTTGTTGGAACTTCCTGGCTTCTCATCCCCAAGCCAGGCCTCAGGCATCCCAAGTGTAAGTCTAGGAGAGATTTGCTCACAGTCAGAGGGGGCTTGGGGAGCAGGCAGGCGAGCCAGGGTGTGGGTGAGCAGTCTTGGTTGTCACTCTTGAATAGGATGGCCTAGTTGTGCCAGAGGCATCTTATGCTGGGCAGCCTGGGTGTTTCCCATTCTCTATGGCCCTGGGGACCCTGCAGGCTCTGCCCTGGGGCTACCTTACCAGATGTTCCTTTCTCGCAGGTCAAGCAGAGACCTCTGACCTGGTGGGGACTCATGACAGGTCCCCTCTTCAGAGTCAATGGATGACAAGACCACCAGACTCAGGCTGGACTCTCAAAGGGGCCTTAACCTGAAGCGTCCCCATTTTCTCTGCTGCTGGGCTGAGACATGGGTACTGGGGGACCTTTCTGGGATGGGGGGAGGGGTGGTTTCCACTGGTGAACTACAGTTCCAGGGCAGTTCTGCCCAGACCCGGCTCTGTGGTCACTCCAGCGGCCTTTAGGAGTACAGGAGAACCCTTGCAGCTGTAATAATACCCCACCCGGACACCTTTTCCTGAGCCCAGGGGTCAGGGGTCACTAGGGCTCACCCCCATTTCTCTGCCAAGTTCACTGAGGCAGGGAGCAGGTGAGTCGGGGGTGGCGAGATGCTGTGGCCGCGCAGTGTCTGCGTCAGTCACCGCACCAGGAATAGCCCCCGCCCCCGCCCCCCCCACCTCCCCAACGGGTCTGTGAGCCCGCCGGGTGCTTGGCGGAGCCTTTACGCAGGAGCTGAGAGCGTCTATTCCTGTCGGGCTGGTGGGAGGAGGCGGCGTGGGAGGGTTGGAGCTCACAAACAGCCCGGGTGGGGGAAGCTGGGGAGACTGGGAAGAGGGTCCAGGAAGCACCGAGCTGGGGGGGGGGGGGTGGCAAGGAGCCGCCTGCGCTGGGCTCTGAAAGAGAGGGTGGCTTCTGTGCCCTCCTTCCCACGGCCCCTCCCACCTGCCAGTCCTTCTGCCAAGCTTGCCCCCTCCAGGCTTACTCAGCCATGAGTGTCCTTCCCAGGGCTAGGAGCTGTGAGCCCGGGCAAGTCACTTCACCTCTGGGAGCCTGGGCTCCCTCCTTTCTGCCAGAGGGAGAGCAGGAGCGCCAAAGCCTGCCTCTCGGGCTTTATGGAGGATGAATATGGAGTGCCCAGCAAGGACACCTGCTCAGAGGTGGTGGGCTTAGGAAGATGGCGCCTGGGGGGAGGTCTAAGGCCTAGAAGACGGGTCACTCTTCTCCAAGCTGGACTATCCAGAGCAGCGGTGAGGCGGTAAGACTGAGAAATGGCCCCCAAACTCTTCAGTGGAATCAGAGGGCTGGTGCAGCTCTGGGAGAGTGGTGGGGAAGCAGGACTGTGCTGGTGGGGTGTGTGTGGTGGGTGGGGGGAGATGATTGGTAGCCTGCCTGTGCCAACCAGACACCTCTACCTCCGTGAGCATCAGACAGGCTCTGTGCAGCCCGAGAGACCATGGGATGGGACCCCCGGGGCCTGTCCCAGAAGCCAAGAGGCCTTAGGGTAGGCTGGTCACTCCCAGCTGGCCTCCTCCTCCACCTGCTAGAAGCCCCAGTGTCAAGAGGCCAGGTGCGAATAGGAATCCATAGGAATGCACGGGGCGTGGTGGGGAGGGGTCCTGTGGGCTCAGGTGGCCATTCTTAGGGATAATTGAACTCCATTGGCGTTGAAGGGCATCTGGCGTCCCGGAGGTTGAAACGGACTCAATGGCAGTGAGTTTGGGTTGGTTCCGGTTTACTGGGGAAGGATGTGAGGGGCCTAGGGTTGTTAGCTCCACCACAGGCCTCACCAGGACCCCCTTATCAGCCACCCCCCTTCCCACCCCCGTACCTGCGGACAAGCAGGGTCTGCGTCTCCAGGGAGAGGCCCCAGCCTTGGGCGCCTGAGGACGACGGGGCTCGGGGAGCAGGGTGGGCCCGCGCGGGCAGACGGAGGCGTCGCGCTGCCCTCTGCTGGTGCCGGGGAGAAGTACCGGGACCGGACTGGCCCGAGGGCTCTGCTGCCCTCTGCTGGACGAAACGCCGGGCTGGGCGGGACCCGGCCGCAGAGGGCGGGGCCACGGGCTCCGGCGGGGCGGAGCCGCGGAGCCGGCACTCCGGGCTCGCGGTCCCCGGGAGCTTCCCGCTCTGCGGCCCCGCACCTCCCCGAAGGCCGCCAGGACACGGGGCCCCTCACGGGTTCCCGGACGTTTAAGCGAGGAGGGGGATGAGGTGCTGGAAGGGCTCCGGGCCTGACCCTTCCCACGCCGCCCTCCAAACCACCCCGGCGGGATGGGGAGCCCTGCCCTTCACGTACACTTGTCCGTCCACCAGGCGGGGTGCCTCGGCTCCAGCGACGCGAGCGCACACACTCGGGCGCTCCCCGGCACACGCCGGCGGCTGCACAACCACACGCTAAGGTGCGCGCGTGCAACCCTGGAGCAACGCGGGTCGGGCTGGCGCGGGACTGAGCCCGAGCCGGGGACCCGCGGGGCGCGGCCGTGCGCCGGCCGGGACGCTGGGGGCGGCTCTGGCCCGCGGCTGGCGCGTCCTCGCCGCCGGGCTGGGTGGGCGCCCTCGGGGCTCCGGGCCGGGGCTGGGGGACACTGCTCCCTCCCCTCCCCCTCCGTTGGCAGGAGACGCGCCCCCACCCCGCCCCCACCTCCCTGGGCTTAGCGGCCGCGCCTCTCCGCCCCCGCCCGGCTCCCGGCGCGCTCGCGCGCTCCCGCCCTCCCTTCCCGGTCCCTCCTCCCTCCGGGGCTCGCTCCCCGCTCCTCGCCTCCCTCCCCGCGCCGCGGCAGAGCGCGGAGCCCGAGCGGGAGTCCGGGCGGGAGCCGGCGCGGGAGCCGGAGCGAGCGGGCGGGCGGGCGGGCCGGCCGGCGACAGCGCAGGCAGCGGCGGGGGTCGGGCCCCATCCGGGCCCGGGAGCGCGCGGGGTCTCCACCCGCGCCGCTCCGGCCCCTCTCCGGTCGCGGGGCTCCGAGCAGAATGCGCGGCCGCTGCGCCCTGGCCTCGGCCCCGCGGCGGAGCGCGCCTGGCCTCGACCCCGGCCCCGGCGGCGGCGGCGGCGGTGGCTCAGCGCCCGCCCGGGACACCGACTCCGGGACCCCGCGTCGCGCGTCCTGAGAGCCCCTGCCCGCTCGCCGGGGCCGCGGCCTCGCGCCTCCCCACTCCCGGGCCCTTGCCCGGCTCCGGCTTGGCTCGCGGCAGCGCGGGGCAGACAGACGCACGGCCAGCCCCGCGAGGGCGCTTGGACAGCCGGGCGGAGGTGTCGGAGGAGGGGGAGGCGGAGGAGGAGGGTGGGCACGGGCAGGGGCCGGGCCGGGTCGGACCGGCGGGGAAGACATGCGATTGGCGACCGAGCCGAGCGGACGGACGGCACACCCGAGATGCAGGTGAGCCCGGCGGCCGCGACCGAGCCCCCAGCGGCAGTCCCGCGGCTGGCGTCCCTGGGGGGCTGCGTGCCTCCGGCCCGAGGTGCGCCTTCCCGGGGCTGTGGGACACTCCGGTGTCACCCACACCTCCCTATGGGAGGCCGAGCCTGACCCCCTCAACACCACCGAAAGGAAGCCCTCTTTTCTGTTATTGACTCCCCAGCAGAGCGGCCACCCCGGAGCTCTAGAGGGGCTGGCGCCGGCCTCCTAACCCTGCGCCGACCCCTTCCTTTCTGAGCACTGACCACACCGGAGGGTACATTCCCCGCCCAGCCCTGGGTGGGCACCTCTCTCCGCAGAAGCCAGTACCCGGAGGCAGCCCCTCCCTGCACCCTGTCGGTCCGAAGCCGGCTGCACCGGGCAGGGGAACCACCTGGCTTCTACCCAGCGGTCCCCTTCCTACCCTGGGGGCGTCCTTGGCAGGCAGCTCCTGCCCAGTGAAGGGGATGAAAGGGCGGGTGAGGGTGGGGGTAGAGAGAGTGCAGAGGAGGGGCTGAGGGCTGGGGTCAGTGAGGACCCAGGGGCCCGTGGGGGGGCCTCCTCTTTGTCTACCTTCTCCCAGCGCGCCTCGCCTCTTCTGCCCCACTTTTCATTCTAAGGCTGAAGCGGCGGGAGGTGGAAACCAGTAGAAGAGGGAACTGAGGAGGAACCCTGGTGCCCGCCCCTCACCCCCTCCCTTGGGTACCCGCTGTGGGGTGGGCTTCCTTAGGGCGCCCCCTGGAGACCTGTCCCTCCAGGTGGATTGCACTTGGAGGAGGGGTGGGGCCGGGCCGAGCGGGCATTTGGAGGCTCCTTGACCTGGGTCCCAGCCTGCACCTCTTTGTTCTCAGAGGGCCTCTGCTCTGGGGCGGGGAGGAGGGGCATTCGAGGGGTTCAGCAGCTTGCTCTGCCCTGGTGGGATGGGGCAGGACAGAGGGTCCTGGGGGAGAGTCAGACCCCTTCTGAGCAAGTCCCTTTCTGCTAGCCTAGCCCTCCCCTAGTCCTTAGGCAAAGGGGGTCATTCAGCCTGGCCCACGGCTGGGGCTCAGCCCTGCTGGCTATTCTGCCAGGGGCTTCAGCAACCGGGTCTCCCCAGCCTGGGAGCATGGGCCAGGCATGCAGCTGGCTGAGGGCCTGGGGCTTCCCCCCATGGAGAGGATCCTTTGTCCTTGTGTTGGCCAGGAGGGCCTTTTAATCCCCACCCTTCTGAGAAGGGGCCAGCAGCTGGGACTGCTGCTGGGACAACCTCCTGGTCCCTCCTGCTTTCTCCCAGGGACATGATGGCAGGCTCGAGGGGAGAGACCAGAGACTCCTTATATCCATGCTGAACAAGGGCACAGCCCAGAGGGGTCCTGGCAGCACCCTGCCTCCCCTCTTGAGGGAAGGACTCCACAAATCAGGGAAAGTCCCCTTCAGTGCTCTGGCCCCGCCCCCAGCCCTGTCATTTACATGGGAAGCAGGCCCTGGGCAGGGCTTGGTCAGGCTGCACTGCTCAGAACCAGGGGACCAGGTGGTGGGGGGAACTGTGAACTCAAGTCGCTTCATGCTCCATCACCTGGGGAAGGGGGCGCTGTGTGAGCAGAAGGGAAGGTGCACAGAACCCCCCCACCTTCCCTCCCCACACATACAGTCTTTCATCTTCTGGGTCATCTTCCCCTTCCCTGGCTCCAAAGCACCCATTCTTCCCATATCCAGTCTCGTTTTCTAAAGCACTGAATTCTAGAGGGAGACAAACAAACCCATGAGGGTGGACAGCCAAAGGGAGCCTAGTCGCAGTGGTGACTTTCGTGGGGGGGGGGGACGCTGCTCTTCAGGACCCCACCAGAAGCAAATGACTGGAGGAGCCCCGTTGGGGGTGGTGGGAGTGGGGGTGCTCCTGGTGAGAAAGCAGACAATGCAGTGGTTGGTGCATGGTGCAGGCCCCACAGACGTGTGAGGAAGTGGGTCCTGTGATGGCAGGGAAGTAGTGATGCTGTTTTTAGAGTCAAGGCCTGGGTTTGCTGGCTGGGGGGTCTCTTGGTTTAGCTTTCCTTCTTGTGTGTGTACTCTGGAGAAGACTACCTGGGGCCCCATCCTCTTCACTCCCGTCCCCTCCCCCAGTGACTGATCCAAATCACCAATCTCCTTCTCCAGAACCCACAGTCTGGAGCCGCCTTTGTTTTTACACAGGTACCCACCCTTTCATTCATGGTTCTGTTCTTTGGATCCTGGCTGATCACGCTGAACCACCAGCTTGACTCTGGGTTAGGCCGTCCCATGGCTCCCATGAGTTGTCTTCAAAACCTGGCAATCCTTGTCTCCAGCCCTGGGACTGGGCAGACACTGGGGGTGGGGGGCAGCAGGGAACAGCTGGCAGCAAGAACTGCCTGGAGGGGGCATAGTGTCCCTAGCCTTTGTAGATGGACAGAGTTAGCTGGCATTCAAGCTGTCCAAGTCAGGGGCAGGGTTGAGACCTCAAAAATTACCTTCGTTCTGTTCCTTGATTGTGTGCACTCTAAGAGCCAAGGATGCCGAGAGGAGGCAGAGATGTCTTCCTGGGCGCTGAGGCCTTCAGGGAACCTCCAGGAGGAGGGAGAGGCCTTTTCAGAAGCACAGAGAACAGGGGGTTTGAGAATTCCTTATCCAGGGATGGTAATTTGCAGAGAGAGAAAGGAGGCAAGTTCATTTCCAAATGCAGCCGAGACATTCTGCATGTTGCCATTTCTTTGTGTAGAGTGAATGAATGGACACCCTTGGGCCCGGTGGATACGGACAATATACTCCTTGTGTGTATTTATTTTGCTACAGTATAGTGACTCACTTTTGTCGAGTGCGTGTGAACCCTGGATCCTGCTGCCAGGGTTCCAATCTCACCACCTGCCTCTCTGTACTTTGTGCAAGTTATTTTCTCCCTCTGGACTTCCGTCTCCTGACTCATAAAGTAAGGCTAGCAGTGTCTGATGGATCCAAACCCATTTGCAGAGCATCTTTCAGGTAGGGTGGTGTCTGGTACAAAGTAAACTCTCAGTACATGCCAGCCGTGCATTCATCTCGGCGGCACACTCTCTGATGCACCTGGGTGGTACGGAGAATTGGTTTTATAGGCAAGAAAAGCGAAATGAACCAGCCGAGAGGTGGAATAACTTATCCCAACGCCCCAGCTGACAAGAAACTGGAGGCTGGCGCAAGAACACCTTCCTCTTGACCTCTGGTCTAGGGCACTTGCTCACTAGTGCAGGGCATGGCCTGCTAATTAATTAATCAATTTATTTAGTCTTCTTCATAATAAGATGATAAATAATGTCACGGACACTGCGAAGCCGCTCCCCAGCCTGACACTGGCACTTGCGTGCTGGCCAGCACATCTCCGCACCCTACCACTCTGCCTCTTTTACGCCTGAGGCAACGACTACCCTGAGTTACTTTTTTTAAATCAACACAACTGAATATGTGCATTAAATGATTTGGCTTTGGTGGTTTTGTGTAAAAGAACCTGAAACTGTATTCCTCTAGAACTCAATGTTTGGGAGGGGTGGGGGGGCGGGGAGGGAGTGCCATTTTTCGACTTCATCGATATGGTTGTAAATAGGTGGAGTTCATTCTATTTTGCTGGCGTAGGATGTTCTAGCTCAGCTCACTGCTATGAAGTCTGGATTCTGACTCATAGCAACCCTGTAGGACAGGGTAGACCACCACTTGGGTTTCCAACGCTGTAACTTTTGGGGGGAGTAGAAAGCCTCATATCTCTCCATCAGAGCGGCTACTGGTTTCGAACTGCTGGCCTGGCAGTTAGCAGCCCAATGTGTATAATCACTACACTACTGGCCTACGATAACTTTCTACAGCACAGTGTATTATTCTCTTATGACTAGATGTTGGGATTGTTTCCCTGTCTTCCTATCTCCTTGTCCTGTCTCCAGGCAACGGGCAGGGGGTTTGGAGGGGCGCTTGGGGAGGAGCGGAATTGCTTGGCTGCAGGCCATGCTTGTGTGGTGCTTTGCTAGGAAACACCTGTGTGTTTCACGGTGGCTGGACTGCTTCAGACTGCCCTCAGCAAGGGATGATTGCCTACTGCTCCCAGATGTCTTGAGTCTTGCTGATCAAAGGAGTGTAAAATGCTTGTTGCATCGCGGCCTTGATGTGCGATGAGTGATGGGGACTTAAGGTTTCTGGCATATGGAATGGGGATAGGTCCAGGCAGCCAGCGGTGTGTAAGGAGTGAAAGCTTACTAGGCCCTCAGCCCCACCCTTCCTCAGTTTCCCCACTTGTGGGTTGCTGTCTGAGTAAGAAGGGTTTCAGTCCCTGCACCTTCCAGGAACCTTAGTGGCTTTGCACCCACCCCAGGAGGTGAGAGCCCGGGCCTCCCTCTTTGAATGTCCCCTGGGTCCCTATCTCTACTCCCTGGCACCTGGCGTGGAGCCTGGATAATAAAGAGTTTGGGGACCAGAGTAAACTTGCATGATTGAGTGGGGGCACCCCCAGGGCCCCTGGTAAAGCCCCCAGCCCCTTGTCTGCCTACGGGGACAGGTTACTTTAGAGCTGTCAGGCTGCCTTCTCCACCCAGGCCCGGGCCCTGGAGCTGGTTAGCAGTGAGCGCCAGGGCTGGCAGAATAATTATGCCTATTTCATGTGACACCCAAATTGATTGCCGCCAGGGTGACATTACCAGGGCATTGTTCCTCATCTCCAACCTCTTATTACATGTTATTAGGGTGTGTGGTGTGTGCGTTTTTCTATTTTTTTTCTTCCTCGTTTCAGGGAGCTAATCTCTCTCTGCACCCTCCTCTGCTTTCCTCTGCAGAGAACTGGGTTGAAGGGGGTGGGGGGGGGGCCAGCCCTGCATCCACCACCTGGCCTAGGGCAAAGCTGCAGGTGCAGGTAGGAAACAGGTCATCCTCACACCCTTTTATTGGTGCTCTAGAGGGGGCATCTCAGCACTGAGGGGGCCATTCCAGAAGAATCTTCCTGCAGTGTCCCTGCTCCCCGGCCTCTATTTGCATGCCTCTTGAGACAGGCTGCTCACACACTGTCTGTCAAAGCCGGCAGCCTTCCATCTGATTCTCACCCTGGGCTGAACTGGGTCTCTTAGCTGCCCGCTCTGAACTGGTCACGGCCCTTTGCATCACTTGCCTTGGGACACCCCTTAGGAATTTGCATTGGGGTAACACACACACAACGTATGAGCTTCTCACGAACAGGTCCATCATTGATGATATATCTCACATCCATGCTGAGCACAGCACCTATGGGTGTCTGACCTGAGGTGCCCATCCCCTGCCTGACACTGAGCTCATTTTACCAGGCTAGAAAAACAGACTTCACCAAGGGATTGGCCAAGATTCAATTGAGCGGGAGCGGGTTTTGAACAGCCAATGCCAGGAGAAGGGCAAGTGTTTTTATTTATAGTTTGCCTGTCTATAGTATAAATAGCTCACTTGTCGGTGATGCATTGGGGGTTTGTTTAAATCTTTTCCCCCTTTTGAGGCAGAAATAACCCAAATATTTACCCTTCCCTGACCCATGTGTCAAGTGGCCATGAGACTGTTGGGTGCTGTTGAGGAGAGTGTCGCCCTGAGACACTGTGGGGGCTTGGATGAGTCCCTGATGCTCTTGGGCCTCAGTTTCCCCAGCTGTGTGCTGGTCGGTTGGGTGGTCATGTCCCTGAAGTCAGATAAGTTCAATGACCTTGGGCAGATGAACTAATGGCTCCGAGCCTCAGAGTCCTCATCAGTAAAGCGGAGTTAATGACACATGGTACAAGGTCAAGGTTGGTAGGGTCTCCTTTGCAATGTACCATCTGCTTGCCCGACATACCTCCTCCTGGACTTTCCGCTCACAACGCCAGGAGGGCAGCATGAAGTCTACACCCCTTGTTCCAAATTTCCGGGTCCATAGAGGTAAAGTCACTTGACCCCGGAGCCAGAATCATAGAGAAGGTCAAGGATACGCAGAGTCTAACCCCAACTCCACTACTTGTCTCTGTGTGACTTTGGGCAGGTTGCCCTAATTTTCTGAATCTTTGGTCTGAGATCAAAATACCTACATGAACATAGCAATAGTTTGTAAGTTATCAAGGGTGGGGGAGGGAGGGGAAAAAGGGTCTAATACCAAGGCCTCAAATAGGAAGAAAATGTTTTGGAAATGATGACAACAAGCAACATGGACAAATGTGCTTGATATAATTGCTAGATGGTGGTTATAAGAGCTGTGAGAGCCCCCAATAAAGTGGTTTATTTTATTTTTTTAAAGCAAAAAACCTACCTCTCAGGGTCATTGGGGGATTAAAGAATTAAGCAAGATTGTGCCAGGCACATAATGAATAATAGTATGTGAATGTTAGTTGTTTGTTTTATTTTGTTTTTACAAGACACATTAAGGCCGTGGCAGGGGCCCTGGCTAGTGCAGTGGTCTGGCACCCGACTGCTGCATGAAGGGTCAGTAGGTCTAACCCACCTAGAATGACAGCAGTTCTCTGCCCCCATGGGGCCACCCTGGCATTGTCTATACAGCAATGGGTGGGCTTGGGTTTGGGCTTTAGTCTCCTCTGATTAAGGTTGGAGGTTGGGGAAGTGTGAAGCCGGGCTGCCTCCAGTCACCCTGGCTGTGTGACCTTGGAGAGTTACGTCACCTCACCTCGCTGTGCTCCTGTTTCATTTCATCTGTGAATCGGGGCTCACAATTGTACCCACCTCAATAGAGAGTTGTGGGGAGAATGAATCATGGTCTGGAAAGCATGTTGACCAGGATCTGGTGCGCCCAAGGCCTTGTACAGGTTTTTCCAATCATCAGCATCCTACGTCTGTGGTCTCCAAAGGCTACTGTGACCTCCACTACTGCTCTCTAGTCTCCCGCTTCCTGCCCCAGGACTGTGAGGCTGTGACCAGCCTCCTCTCCCAGACTGGGGGTGGCCTCTAATCCTCAGGGAAGGCACGCCCAGGCCAGAGCTGTGCTGACAGCAGAGAAACATGGAGGGCTGGGGCAGCTGGGAGGGGCTCTTACAGATGCCAAGAGATGTCTGCCAGGTACTTGCTACGGGCCCATTGGCCTTGGTAGGGCTGGGAGCAGAGCCTGGTTGGTGTCTGAGACCTTGGAAGAAATGGGGACCAGGAGATGTCGGAGCAGGATCTGGATGTTCCTTGGGCCTCTCTAGGTACCGCACATGGGTAGTGAGCCCCACCCCCCACCCCCGCCTGAAGCTGCCCAGAACCTGCGGCTCCCTCCTGCATCCCCAGGCCTGCTCTAAGCTCCCCAGGTTGGCCCACGACTCATCCAGGTTCACACAGTGGGGCATGGGTGCACCCGCTGGAGTCCTGCCCGGCCTGCAAACCCAGTGCCCTCTGCTCACCGGGAGCCACCTCCTCCAGCCCCTGCCCCACCCCTGCGCCTTCCCACCAAACCAGCCACTCCTGAAGGGAGAACCTATATATAGAAGCCTTTAAACACTAAGATGCTTCGACAATTAAAATTCATAATTTATCCCGCAAATGGCCTGGGGCTGCAGGCTGCCCGGAAGGCTGTTGGCTCCTGAGATCTGCGAGGCTCTGATAGGGTGGTCCGTGGGGTGTGTGCAGTGGCATTCCCCCCTCAAATTGGGGCAGGCAGGTGCTTTCTGAGGTCACATGAGGAGTCCAGGACTTCTGGGGGGCAGGGGGGCAGCAAGAGGTACCTGGTGATTGCCACGGTTTCACCTGCCCTAGTAGGCCAGGGGCAGCCACACCATGCCCAGTCAGCCCTTTCTTCATTGAGAGACCTTTGGGAGAGGATTTGAGTTTCCAAGTGCAAGATGAGGCTGGTGGCGCTGGGCCAGGAGGATCAGGGAACGGGAATAGGAGGAGTGCAGGTGCACATACCCTACACACACACACACCACACCACATCACCCCACCCCACCCCACCCCACCCCCCAGGACTCGGGAAGTCTTTACCAGAACCCAGAGCGGGAGGAAGATAAAGAATTATGCAGGACAAAGGCTATGACCTCAATTTTCTTCCAGCTTGATTTTTCTCTCTGGCTGTGGGTGGGCCGCTGGAGAGGGAAGCGGGGTTGTAGGAGGGGCAGGCCAGGGCGGGCAGCCCTGCCCAGGAGGATAGGCAGATACTCCCAGGCTGCCTGCCACACCATCCATCTGGTTTCTCCAGCCTGGGTCCTGGACCCCGCCACGCAGGGTCCTTGCCCACCCACACACCTCCCCATGTCAGGAGGCAGACCCCCTGCCGCCCCTTCCTTTCCCCCCCCTCCCTTGTTCTCAGCCTCCCAGTGGCTGAGAAGCCATTATCAGCTGTTCACACCTCGTCCGGGATTAGCCCTGGAAAGTCCAAATAGAGTGCCTTTCAAAGGAGCCCGGGGACCTGGGGCTGGATTGGGGGCAGAAGAGAAGCAATTAAGCGTCCCTAGGTGCTCTCAGACTGACCAGAACAGAAGAAACCCCCAACCTGCACACCTCTGTCTCTAACCCCGGGCCCCTGCCCCTTACTTGGCCTGTTTCTGCCTCCAGAAGGCTTTATAGCAAGAGCTGGGCTAGGACTTCCCCCAGCTCCCTGTGGGCTGCTCCCCTCTGAAGACAGGACCCCCAAAGAGGAGGATGATACCTTCCTAGGAAGCCCCTCCACGGTGGTTGCACCACCGGGCTCAAACGGGGGGTTGAAGGGATCAGGGGGACCAGGGGGCAGTCCGCTCTGATGTACGTGGGTCACTGTGTCAGCACTGCCTGGACAGCCCCTGGCAGAATCGGGGTAGAGGAGCGAGTGCTAAGGCAGGCCAAGATGCCCGGGTACAGAGCCCAGGGTGGCCTTCTGCTGCTGTGAGAGCAAGAAGGGACCCAGTGACTCTGGGGGTGCTGTCTAAGCCTGCCTCTCCCTCTCCCTCTCCCTCTCCCTCCAGCCCACTGCCTGAGCCACTTTGCTTCCAGCTAGGACCGTGTGAGACAGGGGCCTAGCAAAGGAGCAGCCAGCCAGACCTTTGCTCCCAGGCTCTCTGTCCCCATCCCTTTGTGCCTCTCTGCTGCCTTTTGGGGAAGTGGAGATCGGGACCCACCCACCCCGGGCCCACAGCCTCCAGGCTTTTATGGGCAGAAGGGTGCAGGAGATGGTAGTTGGGCCCCAGGGGCAATACTACCTGCTTACTTGTGTCAGCCCCATCACCCCTCTTCCTGCTAAAAACCTGCCCCCATTCTCTTGTCTGTCTGTCTGTCTCTCTCTCTCTCTCTCTCTCTCTCTCTCTCTCTCTCTCTCTCTCTCTCTCTCTCTCTCTCTCTCTCTCTCTCGCACTTGGCCTGTGTTTCTCTGTGTTCCTGGCTCTCTATTTCGGTCAGTGGTGCCAGATGGGCGCTACGCAGATGCTGGGGGTGGAACCCTATCCCTCTTGCTGCCCAAAAGGGACATGGGGTGTCCAGTGGGAGGGGTTCCCCTATGAGGACATTGACCCCAGGGCAGAAGGTCCCTGCTCCACATCCTGAGGTGCACACAGTGTGTGCTGGGGATCCCTGAGGTCCCCGGGGAACTCGGAGCAGGAGCAGCATGCAGTATTGATACTGTAAATCCTAAAATAACCGAGCCATCCTGTGCTGCCTCAGCCCTACCCGAGGTGCTAGTTGAGCGTAAACAGCGGAGGCAGGCACAGGAGGCAGGCAGGGTGGGGCACGACAGGAAAAACAAGTGTTCACCGATCACTTGTGACAGTTGGGGGAAGGCTTGCTGGTTTGGGTGGGGACTGGGGGGAACAGGACACCTGGGTACAGCCATCTGATGGCTTATATCTTCCCTCTCACCCTGAGGTCTTGCTCTAGCCACAGCCCTGGGGTGCCATCCCTCCCCTGGGTTGGTCCACAGGGCTCTGAGAGAAGACCTCCCACAATGCCAGGCAGGTCTGCCCAGCCAGGAGGCACAGGGCTCCTGTTGCCTCCTCACTGTGTGACTAGGGCCGGTGAATGCCCCTTTGGGAACCTGTTTTCCCTCATCTGTAAAATGGGAAAAGAGTGCCTCTTTCTTGAGCCAGTGAGTGAACCTAAGCCTGGCTGGCTACAGGCGCTCTCACTGCTGCCACAGTGACCCTGTAGAGCAGGGTATAACTGGCCCTGTGGGATCCTGACACTGGAAGTCTTCATGGGAGGAGAAAGCCTAGTTTTTCTCCCGAGGAGTACCTAGTAGTTTCAACTGATGACCTTGAGGGTGAGCCAGGTACATCCTTCCAGGCCCAGTCCATGGCAGCTCTGGGCCTGGGTCCCTTACTCCTCCCACCCCCTGACTAGGTGTGAAGATGTTGACTGCTCAGCTAGACAAGTATCATTCCTGCCGCTGTCTCCCCAGGGGACCCTAGAGTCCAGCCCCATTCCGCACAGAGGAGGGAAAGGCCAGAGAGGGCAGCCAGCTTTCCCTGCCACTCTGGGCACAGGGGGGGCCTGGGGCTGCTGTGGGGTCTGGGTGCCATCCAAGCTCCAGGCCTGGCCCTCTACTGCCAGCCCACCTGCCTGGCTTTGCTGTTTAGTTTCTTGGGCTCATTATTTATTGGATCAATTTTTAAAGTCTCGCCTTTGTGGGAAGCCCTTGAGGGGGGCAAGGATCCAAAATAAAACACTGATTAAAATGCATAAAACAAATGCATAAGATACCTGTCCTTTGCAGTTACAGGAGTTACTAGCAGGGTGAATGCTGCCCATTCAGAAACACCCCCGCTGGCCTTCCTAGACAACAGAGTCCTGGGGGGGTGCGGGGGGTTGTTAGACCAGGACACCACGCACACTGCTCCTTTTGACCTTTGAAGTCTTTCCTTGTGACTTGGGGGAAGGTGTACAGAGCAGAGCATTGGTTTCCCACTCAACAGTTCATACTCCTTTCGCTTCATCTTCATTCATTGCCACCCCTTCCGTGAGACACCGTCACCCCACCTCCACGTCTCCTGACCTCGCCCTTCTAAGCCCTGCTGTGGGGCACGTGCTATCCCTTGGACCTCCAGTGGTTGAGTTGTCAAAGATGGACATGCCTTCCCGGTGTTACTGTCCCCTTTAGAGACCTGGCTGGCTGGCTGGCCACTGAGCCACAGGGTGAGTTCAGTTCCCGACCTGAAGGGGAATGGAGGTCCCAAGCCTCGGGGTCCCGCCAGTAAGCCTGGTTGATGGCTTTTATTTCTGTTCCGCATTCTCCTTCCACTCTATCCAGTAACTCCGCCAGAGCAGTTTGTTCGGGAGGCTGGGACACCATCCAGCTCTGGTCCCGGGTTCTGCACTGAGGTTAGCGTGTCCGTTAGTCCATTGGACAGCTCTTGGCCTCGTGTCTTCGATTTTCATCACTCTCTTTCCTCTGGACGGGGAAACCGCACACTGGGGGGCTGTACTCTAGTCCTGCTAGCTTGGCCGGGCACCTGAGCCTCGGTTTCCACAGCCTTCAGGGCAGAAAGGTAGGGGACAAGGTAGACCAGAGGACATTCCATCCCGTGGAGCACAGCACACTGCCTTGTGGGAGGAGCGCCCAGGCCTGTGGGGCGTGACTACAAAGGGGCTGTTCCCCCTCCCTCCTAGGCTCCTGCACCATCTCCCCCGTGTGCAGCACTTCCTCCGAAAGAGCATTGTGCTGTGTCCTGCTTTGGATGGAGGCCGCAGATGTGCCTCCTGCCCTCGGGGAGTGGGGGCTCGCAGTGGAATGGGTGAGGCAGACACACACTGGGCTGTAGGCTCCAGGATGGAGCGCCTGTCACAGGCCATGCACCAGGTTCCCAGGAACTTCTCACTTTGTAGTCTTTATCCAAGACTTTGTGGCATTTGTTTTTAAGTCATTTTATTGGGGGCTCATACAACGCGTCACAACCCATCCATTGGGCCGAGCACATTTGTACATTTGTTGCCATCATCATTTTCAAGACATTTTCTTTCTACTTGAGCCCTTGGTATCAGCTTCTCATTTTTTCCCTTCATGAACCCTTGATAATTTATAAACTTTTTTTTTCATGTCTTACACTGACTGATGTCTCCCTTCACTCACTTTTCAGTTGTCCATCCCCTGGGAATGGGGTTATAGATAGAGGATTATGATTGGTTCCCTCAATTTTCCCCCACCTTCCTTCCGTTTACCCTCCTGCTATTTGCTACTCTCAGTATTGGTCGGGGGTGGGGGGGGGTGTTTTATCTGTCCTGGATTCTCTGTGTTTCCAGCCTTATCTGTGCCCATGTACATGCTCTGGTCTAACTGTATTTGTCAGGTAGAGTTGGGATCATGATAGTGGGGGAGAGGAAGCATTAAAGAACTAGAGGAAAGTTGTATGTTTCGTCGTTGCTATACTGCACCCTGACTGGCTCATCTCCTCCCCGAGACCCTTCTGTAAGGGAATGTCCAGTTGTCTACAGATGGACTTTGGGTCTCCATTCTGCATTCCCCCTCATTCACAAGGTTATGATTCTTTGTTCTGGGGCTCTGATACCTGGTCCTGTGGACACCTCATGATCACACAGGCTGGTGTGCTTCTTCCACGTGGGCTTTGTTGCTTCTCAGCTCGATGGCCGCTTGTTGGTCTGCAAACCTTGAGCTTGACTCTGTCAGCTGGAATGAGGGGTCCTACACAGCAATTCAAGCCATAAGAATTAGGTGCCCTCCGTGCTGTTGGCCAGAGATGCTTTGTGGTTCTGGAGGCCGGGTGGCTTCATGGAGGAAGCAGCTTTTAGGGTGGAAGGCCAAAGAGACTGTTGGGACAGGAGGCTGGGACCACTCTGCAGATGGAGTGAAATGCCCTCAAGACAGCCAGAGGCTGGCATGAGCAGGGCGAGGTGGGGATACCTGGGTGGTGCCACCGCCGGGGGAAGGCAGATGGGTGAGTGGGGGGATGACTTCAAATGCCAGCTCAGTGTCTGTGGGAGGGGCTTTCCAACAACTCAGGGTTCCCTGTCCCGACTGCCTCCACCTCATCCCACCAGCTCCAGGCTGGCTTCCTCACGAGCAGCCCAACACCAGCTGCCAGCCCACCCTGAGCTGGGTGCTAAAAGTCCTATTTACTTCTGTGGACCCGAGCTTCACACTGGAGCCGGCCCAATTACTTATTGATCGCCTGTCAGGATGTTTGCTTTTCTGGTGGGTCACTGGAGCGTGCGTGACTGTGGAAAATGGCCTGGGAGTGGGCGAGGCAAATCCACAGCAGAGGCTGAAGGAAGGCTGAGAGGGACTTGGCAGGGGACACAGACAGCCCTGGGGGATGAGAAACCCTTGCAGATTCCATAACATGTCGGTAACACCCCAAACCCTCTCTGGTTAATCAGTCACTTAGTCGATCGACAACCAGAGAGCGCCTGTCAGTCCTGGGAGGCAGACCTGGGGGGAGACAGCCTTGAAGTCTTGACAGGCCTCTGGTCCCAGGAGGCCCCCTCTATGGCCTATATGACCTTTGGCGGTCATACCCACTCAACGATCTTAAGGGTCCCAAGTGTGGATTCAATTCATGGTGGGGTGGGGGTGGCAAGGATTGGGGGTGTGGGGCAAAGTGGGGCCCTCCCTGAACCCCAGTTCCTGCAGGAAAGGAAGCTCCACAGGACCCTGAATGCTGGGTGCCGGAACTGAGTATAGAGCAGCAAGGCTGCAGGGTGGCCCCAGAGGCCATCTGGTTCACCGCCCAGCACCCTCCCTGCTGCTGGGAGCCAGTTTATCTGCACAGGCACTGGGGGCCAGAAGAGGGATGGGGGTTGGGGGCACAAGGGAAAGCTAGTGGGCTCTGAATAAGAGATGGAAGTGCCCAGTGGGGAGCCAGCTGAACTTGGCTCCCGTGTCACCGCCATCCAAGGGCCACATGTTCAGCGGGGCCCAAGGTGTGCCAGCACCATGGTGTGGACCAGCACCCCCGGCAGCACCATGCCCCTTGGCCTCCCATGGCCCTGGCTGTGGGAGGAAAGTGATTGGAACCCCCCTGAGTGACAGAGGGATATGGGGTAGGCACCAAGGGGGCCCACTCCCCATTAAAGCCCACTGCCATCGAATTGATTCTGATTCATCTTGACCCTATAAGGCAGAGAACTCCCGTGGATTTCCGAAACCACATTTTTTTAAAATCATTTTATTGGGGGCTCATAGAGCTCTTATCACAATCCGTACATACAACCATTGTATCAAGCACATTTGTACATATGTTGCCATCATTTTCTTTATTTTAAGTAGTTTTATTAGGGGCTCATACAACTCTTATCACAATTCATACATACATCAATTGTGTAAAGCACATTTGTCTGAAACCTGATCTTTATAAGAAGAGAACCCATCTCTCTCCCAGAGCTTGGCTGGCAGGTTCAAACCCCCACCCTTGTAGTTAGCAGCCCAAGGCTCCTCTGGTCACACTTGCTCTGCGGGTAGAGAGGGGTGCTCAGTTTGGCCCTGAAGCTGGGTGTCAGCCATCAGAGGAAGGCCAATTGAGGAGGCCAGCACTGTAGGAGCAGAGGCCAGGGGGCGGGAAACCTCTCCCCAGGGCCTGAGCTGCCATCACTATTGGGAACCCCCCAAGGAAGGGATGAGTCAGGGAGGCCCCCTGGAATGTGCAGGTGCCTGGGGGGAAGTGGGGTGGGGTTGGTCTCACTTCATGAATACTGTCAGGTATCACTGGGCTGGCTGCCCAGGACTCTTGGGTCTGGGGGCTCTGGCAGGAGTGGTGGGGAATGGGCCATGGTAGCTGAGATGGAGGAGGTTCATGGCCCCGGTAGCCTTAGGAGCCCTTGCCCAGTCCACTGGGGGGTCAGACACATTAATCTCCAGGGCTGTCCCCCTCCCCCACCAGTCTCTGAGATCCTTTGAATTTGCCCCACACCCAGCCCTGAGGGCAGCTCCGTAGGTCCTGCTTTATGGCTGGAGAAAGGTATGCCCTACCTCTTGCCAGGCTCCTCTGAGGTGACCCCACTCCTCACCCTCTGGATGCCTCCAGTCAGCCCTGGCGGGCTAAGGACCAAGGCATGGGGCCTCTTTGTCCCTGGCAGGTGGCTATTCTGAAAGAGCAGCAGGGCTCAGGGGCCTTGGGGTGGGGGTCCAGCCCAATGCTGCCCTCTAACCGATCCTCTGTCCTGTGCTTGCTCCCCGCTGCAGGTGAGCGAGAGGATGCTGGCGGGGGGCGCGAGGAGCATGCCCAGCCCCCTCCTGGCCTGCTGGCAGCCCATCCTCCTGCTGGTGCTGGGCTCGGTGCTGTCTGGCTCGGCCACAGGCTGCCCTCCCCGCTGTGAGTGCTCGGCCCAGGACCGCGCGGTGCTGTGCCACCGGAAGCGCTTCATGGCGGTGCCCGAAGGCATCCCCACGGAGACGCGCCTGCTGGACCTGGGCAAGAACCGAATCAAGACGCTCAACCAGGACGAGTTTGCCGGCTTCCCGCACCTGGAGGAGCTGGAGCTGAATGAGAACATCGTGAGCGCCGTGGAGCCCGGCGCCTTCAACAACCTCTTCAACCTGCGGACGCTGGGCCTCCGCAGCAACCGCCTGAAGCTCATCCCGCTGGGCGTCTTCACGGGCCTCAGTAACCTGACCAAGCTGGACATCAGCGAGAACAAGATTGTCATCCTGCTGGACTACATGTTCCAGGACCTGTACAACCTCAAGTCCCTGGAGGTCGGGGACAACGACCTGGTCTATATCTCCCACCGGGCCTTCAGCGGCCTCAACAGCCTGGAGCAGCTGACGCTGGAGAAGTGCAACCTGACCTCCATCCCCACGGAGGCGCTGTCCCACCTGCACGGCCTCATCGTCCTGAGGCTCCGGCACCTCAACATCAACGCCATCCGGGACTACTCCTTCAAGAGGCTGTACCGCCTCAAGGTCCTGGAGATCTCCCACTGGCCCTACCTGGATACCATGACCCCCAACTGCCTCTACGGCCTCAACCTGACGTCCCTGTCCATCACCCACTGCAATCTGACCGCCGTGCCCTACCTGGCCGTGCGGCACCTGGTCTATCTCCGCTTCCTCAACCTCTCCTACAACCCCATCAGCACCATCGAGGGTTCCATGCTGCATGAGCTGCTGCGGCTGCAGGAGATGCAGCTGGTGGGCGGGCAGCTGGCCGTGGTGGAGCCCTACGCCTTCCGGGGCCTCAACTACCTGCGCGTGCTCAACGTCTCCGGCAACCAGCTGACCACGCTGGAGGAGTCGGCCTTCCACTCGGTGGGCAACCTGGAGACGCTCATCCTGGACTCCAACCCACTGGCCTGCGACTGCCGGCTTCTGTGGGTGTTCCGGCGCCGCTGGCGCCTCAACTTCAACCGGCAGCAGCCCACGTGCGCCACGCCCGAGTTCGTCCAGGGCAAGGAGTTCAAGGACTTCCCTGACGTGCTCCTGCCCAACTACTTCACCTGCCGCCGCGCACGCATCCGGGACCGCAAAGCTCAGCAGGTGTTCGTGGACGAGGGCCACACGGTGCAGTTCGTGTGCCGGGCGGATGGCGACCCGCCGCCCGCCATCCTCTGGCTCTCGCCGCGCAAGCACCTGGTCTCGGCCAAGAGCAACGGGCGGCTCACAGTCTTCCCCGACGGCACTCTGGAGGTGCGCTACGCCCAGGTACAGGACAACGGCACGTACACGTGCATCGCGGCCAACGCGGGCGGCAACGACTCCATGCCCGCCCACCTGCATGTGCGCAGCTACTCGCCCGACTGGCCCCATCAGCCCAACAAGACCTTCGCCTTCATCTCCAACCTGCCGGGCGAGGGCGAGGCCAACAGCACCCGCGCCACAGTGCCTTTCCCCTTCGACATCAAGACCCTCATCATCGCCACCACCATGGGCTTCATCTCCTTCCTGGGGGTCGTGCTTTTTTGCCTGGTGCTGCTGTTCCTCTGGAGCCGGGGCAAGGGCAACACGAAGCACAACATCGAAATCGAGTACGTGCCCCGCAAGTCCGACGCGGGCATCACCTCGGCCGACGCACCGCGCAAGTTCAACATGAAGATGATATGAGGACACGTGGCAGGGGGCAGGGACCCCCGGGGCGCCAGGCAGGGGAAGGGGCCTGGCTGCCCCGGCTGCTGGCCTGCTCCCCGACCCTTCCCACCGCCCCGCCCCACCACACCACACACTCTTTTTCTCCCTCCTCTCCCGGCTCCTGCAGCTCCCCCGGCCCCTCCAGCCCTCACCGCCTGCCCTCTTTCTGCCAGGACCTCAGAAGTCTAGGCCTGGGGACCCCACCTCACAGGGGCAAGTGCTGACAGACTGGAGCCGCAGGCCCACCAACCGACATGGCTGCAGTCAGTAATTCCATTTAAAAAAAAAAAAAGATATGAACTTCCTCTGTAACTGGGGTTTCAATAATTATGGATTTTTATGAAAACTTGAAATAATAAAAAGAAAAACAAACAAAACAAACTATTTCCTATAGCTAGTCGGAATGCAGATGCTCCACGAGGGGCTGGTTGCTCCAGGGCCTGCCTCCAACTCAGTTTCTTGTTTTTCTCTCCCTCCTCCTCTTCCCCTCTAACTCTTCCTCCTTTCTCTTCTCTTCCCCAGTGGGGAGGGACCACTCAGGAAATCAGAAAGGAGGCTCCAGCACCGACCCACCCCCTCCAGGGCAGCTCCACAAGCTGGCTGGGGCGCAGGCAGGCAGGGCTGCCCTGGGCTGGCTCTTTGTAGGGACTCGGTGGAGGGCTGAGGCTGCCCGTTGGGCTGGAGGCCCCTCTTCGGGTTGCAGGGCAGCTGTGTTGCCAGGGTGGGGGCCTGGTTCGGGTACGGCTGAGAATGGACAGGCCCTGGGGTCCTCCTGGGGGGAGGGGGGCACAGCAGAGTCTGTGGAGAGGCCCGGAGCAGGACGGAGGCTTACCTTCTGTTTCCAGCCCCACCCGCGCCCACACCGAGTGTGGCCTGGAGCAGACCACCGGCCCCCTCTGGGCCTCCGTGTTCACATCTGTACAAATGGGAACGTGCTTCCCCGCCCTGCCTACCTCACAGGGCTGTTGTGAGGAATTGATGAGATGATGTATGTGAAACACTTTGTAATGTGTAAAGCGCTGTGCACACGTGTGGGTGAGTGTTCTCCTATGATCGTCATTTTGCACGGGGGGGGAGGGGAGGAGTGGAGGGGGGTGGCTTGCATTAAGCAGCGGCCCAGGGACTTACACAAGGTGCCTGTAGGACCGGCTGGTGCCAGTAGCATTGACTGAGCAATGAGCTTGAGACTCACTCGGGGGTCCCGGGGCCCCCCCAGCTTGGGCTTGGACCTCTCAAGGGATGGAGGACCCCAGTTGTCAAGGAAGCCTTTACGGAGCACCTGCTATATAGCTCTTCCTATGCAAGGGTGGAAGTTTCAGGAGACCATTTCGGCACTTCCCTGAGGACAGCCGAGACCCAGCTTGTCTGCCAACCCCCAGCTCTGCCCATACTTTCTCTCCTGGGTCCTTAAATGTCCTGGGCTGGGGTCCCCAAGCACGTGAGCTGACCCACCACCTCCACCCTGCTCCACATGTCCGAACCAAACCTAGATACTCCCGAACCATCCTGCAGAGGGGCCCCAGGGTGGCAGTAGGCAACCTCCTAGCTTTTCCCAGAATCCCTGGGCCTTGGCTCCACCAGCAGGCCATGTGCTCACTGTACCTCCACCTTTCTGTTGGACAGAGAGAGGCTCCAGGGTCAGGGGACCTGGCTTCTTCCTGCCGTTTCCGTTTCTCCTATGGCACTCCTTCGATTTGACCCTGTGATGGGCCCCCGGTGAACACTGCTACCCACTAACCACCAAGTTGAGGGACAACTTAAGAGATGGGGGAACGAATGGGCATAGGCTCAGCTGGCTGTGGAATGGGAGCAGTTGGAAAGTCAACAAGAAGATTCCAGAAGACTGCTCCGCCAATCCATTCTCTTCTTGGCCTTATAGGCCCCGAGCAGACCAGCGTAGACCAGGTAGCTGCTTACCTAACTAGCTAAACTAGTTGTCTTCGAGTTGACTCTGGCAGATGACAATGCCATGTGTGTCGGAGCAGAATGATATTCCACTTTCATTCAACGGCCAATTTCGTTCAGATATAGATTGCTAGGCCTGCCTTTCAGGGTGGCCTTGAACTGCAGATCAACCAAGTTCAGTGAGCAGCTGTGCATGCCACATTAGTACCAGGCTCGGAGCCCCACTGAGGCTCTGGTGGGACTATACAATGAGTGGCGTCTGGCTGGGAATCAGCACCCCGTTCCTTAGTCACCACTCATCCCACTACCCACTCAGCCAGCCAGCCTACAAATGTCCCCACTCTGCTCCTGGCCCCCAGTTGATGTAGCCTGGTGGCACAGTGGATTACAAGTTGGGCTGCTAACCACAAGGTCAGCAGTTCCAAACCACCAGCCACCCCACAGGAGAAAGATGAGGCTTTTGACTCCCGTAAAGATTCTCAATCTTGGAAAAACCCATGGGAGCGGTTCCACTCTGTCCTATTGGGGCGCTAGGAGGCACCATCGACCTAGGGGCAGGGAGTTTGGTTTGGATTTTATAGCCAACAGCTGGGCCTGGTACCTTCACTCACCTCCCAACCTCCACGTCAGTTCTGTCGCTAATCCGGAGAAGGAACAAACCCTTGGTGCTGTGGTTTTCATCCCTAGGAAGAAACAGGATCCTCTCCCCATGGCATCCCAGCAGATGGGCATGGGGAAAGTAGAGAGTCCCTGGGGGCAGCATACACGGGTGATATAATACCTGAGGTTCGAGGTCAGGTCCAAGTTCCAGCTCCAGAAACAGTTGCTGTGTGCTACTGCTCCTTAACCCTTGAACCTCCCTGTTGGGCAGAGAAAGGTGCCAGGGTCAGTAAACACAGATGATCCCAGTAGCATTGGTTGGTAGCAGTAAGCAAGGGGGTGTAGCGTATACTTGTATTGTTGATTGGCACAGTACCTGACACTCTGTAAGCCCTCCACAAATGATGGGCATGGCTGTTCTCCCCACCAAGTGCCAAGACTAAAGACCAGAGAGGGTGATGACTTAGCTAAAGTCACACAGCTGCTGAGCCATAGGAGCAGGGCCTGATTCTGCATACCCATAGCTGTAGGCGTCTCAACCTGGCTCGGGGCTTCTCAGATCCAGGCCTGGGGACTTCCATGAACAGGACACCACTTTGAACCACATGGGCAGAGAAGGGTCCTTCGTTATGGCTGCCCTGTGTGCAAAAGACCAGTGGCATCATATGAGGCTACAGAAACCCAATAGGCCTGCCCAGCAGTAGAGAGGAATCAGAACATCCTCTCCATCTCTGTGTCCAGGAAGCCCAGCCTGCTCTGCTGGCCACTCACGGGACGCTGCCCCTGGGATTGGTACTCAGTGCCTCAGGATACTTGGATTCTTGAGGCTTCATGAGTTTCTGGTAAGAGCAGGGACCTTGGGGGACCAGCCCATTCGTGGTGACAGGTAAGGCACTGAACCTCCAAAGAATCTCAAGGACACAAAATTGTTAAGCAGCATCCAGATGGGTGAGAGGGACAGTGTGATGTGAGCTGCCGGGGCCAGGCATCCCTCAGTTAAAATCTGGGCAACGGGGTGAGGAAAACCTATTGTTACAGGGCTGGGGAAGGCTAAAGGATATTGCCAAGTGCCAAGTGTCTGGCTCCTGGTTGGGACGCACTGATGACCATGGCTATTAGCAGGCCATCATATGGGCAAGCAAGGGACCATCAGACATGATAGGGACCCAAAAGAGCCAGAGCTCCAACTGGGATGGGGGGAAGGAAGCCTGGCTCACACCCTCTTGCTTGCTGCTGAAGGCCTCTTGGCTTGTGTGGAGTAGATGGAAGCTGACCACAGAGCCACTGATGCCCAGGACAGAGAATGGCCATGCCCCAGAACCTGGAGGCCCACACTAGAACTGTGTGTTTGTGAGAAGTGGGGGAGGCATAGGGAGCAAGGGAAAAGAAGTCAGAGGAGCACTGTTGAATCATGGCTGGCATCAGGAACTCCAAGGTCAAGGGAAGTTCTTCCACCAGTTGGCCAAGGAGTTGTGAGCCTCTTAGTGCCTGAAACCAGGGTTCATGGGATATAAGGAGCAGGGGCCATGCAAACTAGCTGGGGTTAATTTGTTGGGGCTCAAGCAGAACCTGGCCCTGTGGTCTATTGCCCTTGCTGCTTTTGCCCCGGCTTGGTGCCCTCTGATAGTCTCCTGCAACTCCCACCCAGGAGGCCCAGCTCAAGCTTGCTGCATCGTTTGGCTTGCTAGGCTCCAGAGAAAGAAGCTTCCTGGACACCTACCAGCCAGTGGTCTGGCTGCTCCTAAGTCAGGTGCCCATTCCCTTGTCCAATCAGCTGTGGTCCAGGAGCTGGACATTGTGCCGGCCCATATTGATTAAGATGGTGCAGGAAGGACTAGCAGATGCGATCAGTGATCTGGTGCCACGTAACAACCACCCCAAAGTTAGCAGTTTGAAAAACAGCAATCGTGTACTCCTTCCCAATTCTGCCATCGGATGGGGCTCATCTCTGCTCTCAGGGTCCCAGCTGGGGTGGCTTTGCACCTCAGCTGGGGTGGCTGGAATATGTGGAGGCCAGCTGGCTCCTCTCTTGCTCTGTGCTCTGCCCAGCAGGCTAGCTCACTTCCTTATGGTGGTCCAGGGTTCCCAGAACGTAAAAATAGAAGTAGCCATATCTCCTGGGGCCTAGGCCTGGCAGTCACGTGGCACGCTTTGGCTGCATTCTGGTGGTGCACCCAGAATCAAGAGGAGAGGATGGCCCCAACTCTGGGCGGAAGGGACCGCAATGTCTCATGGCAAAAGGCCCTTCTGCAGGCTGGGAGTTGTTGTAGCCACCTTTGGGAAAGAGCGCCCACGGGGATCTTCTCCCGCAACACACTGCCATGCAGTTAATTCTGCCTCATAGCAACCCTGGAAGACAGGGTGGAACTGCCCCCTCTGGTTTCTGAGACTGTAACTCTCTACAGGCGTAGGAAGCCTCCGCTTTCACCCAAAGAGCTGACTGGTGGGTTCCAACTGTTGACCTTGCAGTGAGCTGCCCTATGCGTAACTCTCTGCACCAACAGGGAGCACCACACAGGGAGCTTGGGGATGGCTTAGTTTTGGGGACCTCTCGCTGGTGCCCAGGCCTCTAGCGTTCACCCAGCTGTGGGTGGTTTCCCAAGCAATAGTGATTGGCCTACAGATCCACAGTAAAGAGCCAGGATTTGAACCCACGTCTGCTGCTCCCTGGTCCAGGGTTCTCGCCACAGTCGGCAGAAGCAGGAGGCAGTGGATACGAGAGAAAACACAGCACTCATGGTAATATTGTTAAGTGCCAGCAAGTCGGCTCAAACCCATAGCAACCTGATCTGCCCACCAGAGCAGAACACCGACCGGTCCTGTGCCCTCCTCACCATTGTTCCTGTGCCCGAGCCCACGGTCGGTAGTTCATGGTGTCAGTCCATCTCCTTGAGAGCCTTCCACTTGTTCGCTGCCCTTCTCCAGGGACTGGTGACTCCCGATAATCTGTCCAAAGTACGTAAGACGAGGTCTTGCCATCCTGGCCTCTAAGGACCAGCGACTGGCTGTACGTCTTCCAGGACAGTTCCGTTTGTCCTCTTAGCAGTCCATGGTACTTTCAAGAGGCTTCGCCAGCACCACAATCCAAACACACCAATTCTTTGATCTTCCTTATTCAGTGCACTTCCACGTGCATATGAGTGAATTGAAAATACCATGACTTGGGTCAGAAGCACCTGAGACCTCAAAGTAACCTCCTTGCTTTTCAACACTCTAAAGGGGTCTTGTGCATCAGCGTTGCTAGGGCTGTCGCTGGTCAAGGGCTTGTGCCAGGCCCCAGCAGCTTGGCCATGTCATCTCTTTATCCTCCCGCGGGCAGAGGCAGACCTGGGGGCCATCGCAGTGTCGGTTCCAGTTCATCGCGATAACGTGAGCCTGAGCGTTTCGGTTTCTCGGTGCATGTTAGAGGTGTGCTTATACAGTAGGGCGACTATAGAGTATGCAATAGCATGAAGAAAAGGGCTGAAGGTGCCTAAGAATGACCAACATGTGACCTAGAGATGCAAAGTGAGCACACACTGTTGGGGAAATGGCGCCGATAGACTTGTCTGGAGCAGCGTTATCAAAAACCTTCAACTTGTAAAACACGCAGAACCCGCAAGAGCTGGTAAAGTGAGGCGGCGCCACACGATGAGGTGGGCCCGCCCTCCCCTGCGCAGGGGACACTGAGGACGGAGCGCCGAGACCACCTGGGTTCATGCTCGCCTGCAGAGAAAGCACCGGACGGATCCCCTCGCGGTTAACCACTCTGGACTTGAGCTTCTCATCGGCGGGGGTCTGGCCGCATCACCTCCTGGGGCATCCTTCTTTTGTGGGATGCGTGGAGGTGGACAGTGCACCTGGCTTCTGCCGGCCAACCCCACCTCCCAGCCCCGAGCCCACCTGACATCTTCGAGAGCTGAGTGCTGTACATAACCCCCCACTGCTTCCTCCAGGGACCTGGCAGCCTGACCGTGGCCCCTGCTGGGATCTGTAGTAGACCAGAGGCCATGCAGTGCATCCTGGCAGACAGGGCCCTCCCTTGGGGGCTCCGGTCTCTACCTGTGCGGGGAGAGCTGACAGCTTGGCCTGTAAAGGATTTTACAGATGCCCCATAAACCCATCCCGCCTCATTCTGCATCCTCAGTCCAGACCATCCTCTTGCCTAGTCTGGGGAGGCTGGAGAGGACCTTTGGGAAGCCTGACCCAAGGGACATATCAGCTCCAGCCCCTTCACACTCCAGCTCTCCTGCCAAACCATCAGGGTTGGGGTCTGGCTCTCCCTGCACCCCCACCTTTCCACCCTCACCCCCTCCTTCCAGTCCTGGGCCATGGCACACTGCTGAGGAGGTGGCCAGTCCCAGGAACAAACTGCAGGCAGTTCTAGGGCAGCTGCAGACAGAAGGAGGCAGGAGATAGGGACCCTGTGCCCAGGGCCCCCAGCTTGGGCCAAGGGCAGGGAGAAGCAAGGCTGCCCCCTTATTCTGCTGATGAGAAAGTCAAATCTTGGGGAGGCTCAGTGATGGGACCCCAAAAGCTACACCTGTAGCTTGTCCGCTCCCATTTTGCTGACGCTGCCACACAGAGAGGTGTAGAGTGAGGCTGTCCGTGGGGCCCCCAGCTCAGACTCAGCTGGACTCAGTGGGCCACAGGTAAGCCATCCAGAAATCTGTCCCACGGGAAATTCGAGGTCAGGATGGCCCCAGAGGGGCACCCAGCTCGGGAGGAGGTGGGCAGCTGGAGGTTGGCTTTGCTCTTGGACTCGCAGACATTTACATAGCTTGTTTAAAAATATGGCATCGTAAAGAGGAGACACAGTAAAGTCTTGTCTCTGCTGCCTGCCAGCCTCTGGAGCCTCTCCCAGGACACCCCAAGGACACAGGGGGGGTAGACGGGTGTGAGGAGGTATGTGTCCCATCCCACTCCCATCAGTGCCCAGAGCTGGGGGTGAGGGAGAAGCCCCAAGGCATCTCCCAGGCTGTGGAGAACCCAATGCCCAGCAGTGGAGATACTTCCTCATGACCTTGCACCAGTCTCTGAACATCTCTGGCCAACCCTTCCCACAAGCCCGAGTGGGGGCTGCACCCACTGGGTCTCCCCACTCCATGCAGCACCTGGGTTCACCCCAGCCCTCCTGGGGTGTCTATCTCACTCCCCAGCCCTAAGTGCTGCAGTAGTGGGGGCGGAGTCACAGCTGCTCTAGCACAGCGGTGTTTATGGCCTGGCCCTGCTCCGGGGCCCATAAACTCACCTCAGAGTGCTCCCCACTGACCAACCAAGCGGGTCACCTGGAACTCAGGGACGGCGGGCCAGGGGACCATGCTGCTGCCTGGCCACCTTCTAGCCAAGCCCTCCTAACCTTTGTCAAGAGTTGGCTCAGTCCGAAGCCAGGATAGGTAAAGCCCCCAGAGGCCCATCCATCAAAGCAGTCCCTTCCCCCAGCATGCACAACCTGGAGGTCACCTTCAGGCGAGTTTCTTGCATCCTGCTGAATTGTGGCCAGCGGGGACACCCAGATTCTCCCTGCCTTGTTCACCCAGTCCTCTGGCCATGTCACCGCTACCAGGTCTGCCTCCTCCGGGATTCAGCCACCTGGTACAAACCCCACTTTCACTCTCTGCGCAGCTGGGGTTGGGCTAGATGGACTCCCAGGACCCAGCCATCCAGGATGGTTGATAAAGAGGGGGACAAATGACTGTGTTCTGCAGTGCAAGTGGAGAGGGGGCACCAGAAAGGGAGTGGGGACAGCTGGAAGTCCCTACAGCAGGAATCACCAAGGACTGCCCAACTGCTGGTGGGCACCTGGCTGGCCTGGAGCCAAGAGGACAGCTGTTTCCTTCCTCCTGCTGGGCAGCTGGAAGGGACAGGGACAGTGCAAGGTTGATGATCCCCTTGAGGCTGCCCGGTGAGGCACGGGTAGGAGGCATTGCTTGGGACTGAGGCAAAGAGTCGAAGAGGCCCAGGGAAGCGCACAGGGTCTCCCTGTTACATCGGGCCTGCCACTTCACCTCTGTCCTGTTTCCACCCACTACCCCGTCCACACACACATTAAAGAAAGCTACTTGAGCTTTCCCAGGACGGGGGATGGTATCAATGACATATTGTACAGAAATCACCCCAAATTCAGCAGTTGAGAATAACAGCAATCCTTTATTTGTTCCCAGATTTGGAGTGTGTAGGGAGTGGGTGGAAGTGGGGAAGCCATGAGGGTTGGCCTCCTGGGGAAGTCGCCTGCACCTGGGGGCCATGTCCCCCACCTGGGAGGCAGGAGGAGGTGATAGGCAGTCTGGCAGAGAGTGGATCCACTGCAGGGTTCCCCAGCCCCTTCATCTCCATAGTGGAGATCTGCTTTTAACTCCTCATGCCCTGGCTCTCAGCACTTCTGTGGGAGGGTACATGGGGCTGTGGGGGTGACGCTGAGCCAGATGTTCTCTGGAGGATTTCTGGGCAGTGGAGAGCTGGGTGCTTGGGCAGGGGAAGGGCGCATCTGGAGAGTAAGAAGGGAAGATGTGTGGGGCTGAAGAACTGAAGCTGAATGAAATATGTGCACCTCGATGTGCGCGCGCACACACACACACCGACCCCAGCGGGGACTACATTCACACACACTCAGCAGTTTGTGTACACACACAAACCTCTTCACACCCACTCAGGTGAGCACCCGGCGCCGATGTGCACAGCTTCACACGGGAACATGCACACGCTCCTCCGTGCAGTTTCACCAATGCGCAGTGCCGCTCCGGCACGCACAGAGTATGGACACACACACTGCCAGGTACACCCTGGCTGAGTCAAGCCCCACGGCTCAGGCCACGGGGTGCTCCCAGAGTTGCAGGGTCCACCTCTTTCCCATTCCCTCCCCTCCCCCTCCCTATACCTCGGCCTCTCTTCCACGGGATCGCAGCTCACCCTGCACACACACACACACACACACACACACACACACGTGACCCTGCGCACACGCACGCGCGCGCGTACACATGTGCACACACACGGACAACAGCCTGGAACCTCGCTCCCGCCCCCGGAGCAAAGCAGGCCAATGAGACAGCGCCGGGCTCTGTCTCCTAGGCGACCAGCAGGAGCTTCTGGGCTAAGAGCTAGGAGGGGCCAGAATGGGCGTGGCCACCTCACATCCGACCCTTGTGTCCTTGGCCGGGCCCTCGTCTGTAAAGGATCTTAAATTTAAAGACAGAAAGTGGGGGGGGGGGGGGGATGGAAGGATGTCACAGAGGCGCCCAGATACTAAACCAAAATGAGTCTGGATGTGGATGGGCCAGGAAGAAGTAAGCCCCCTGGGCAGAGGTCGGCAAGGGGACCTGCCACAGACTCTGTAGGTTGCCTCTCTCTGGAGGATTCTAAAGCGATTGCGTTGACCTCCTGTTTTCCTCAGGTGCCCACAGGTACTCCCCCTGGGCCTCCCACGTGCTCCTCTGCTTAAGATGTACCTTCTCCTCTCTCCGCTCCATCCCTCCTCCCCCCACCCCGTGTGTACACACACACACACACACACACACACACGCACACACACACTTTTTTGCCTGGCAAACTTCAGCCCCGTGGTACAAGTCCCCCTCCCACCCAGTTCCCATCCCCATTCTAAAGCAATCCCCTGTGGTGGGCATTGTTGTTAGTTACCATCCAGGACATCATTGTGACTCCTGGTGGCTCCATCACAACCACACAGGTCCTTTGCCATCCTCCTGATGCATCGCAACTGAATCACTATGAGCCACAGGGCTCTTCCTGGCTGGTTTTCCAGAAGGAAAGCGCCAGGGACGTCTTCCTTCGTTTACAAGCTCCTTGGAAACGTGTCCAGCATCTTCCCAATGCACAAGCCTCCTTGGCAGCAGATTGGCTGTGCAGGGGGAGCACTAGCTGAGAACCGAGGCCAGGGTTCCTCCACTGAAGGTGAGAACCCTAACCCTGAACCACCACTCCCCCTCCCCATCCTCTGGTTTAAAGGCTGCCACAGTTGGAGCTCAAAATTCAGCTGCCATTGAGTCAATCCGACTCATAGCAACCCTGCAGGACCGGGGAGAACTGGCCTTGTGGGTGTCTGGGACTGTCACTCTTTACAAAAGTTGAAAGCCTCAGCTTCCTCCAGTGGAGTGCCCAGTGGGTTTTGAACTGTTGACGTTGCAGTAAGCAGCTCAACTAGTAACCCAGTAGGATACCAGAGATCGACAAGTGCATATCACGGGGTGTGAATCACAAGGACCCACACAAAGCAGGCCAAGAAGGGGAGGCTGGTCAGTGGGGCTGAGACGGGAGGTTTCAGAGCATGGGGTCTGGAACCAGACCTCTGCTATTGTGTGACATTGAGCCCATGCTGACGCAGAGCCACCTACGCTATAAGGCAAGGTAGAACTGCCCCGTGGGGTGACCGAGGTTGTAATCTTCAAGGGAGGAAAGTGCCAGGTCTTTCTCCTGCAGAACGATTACTAGGTTAGCATCCTAGGTTCGCAGTGGAGTACTTCACCGTTGCTCCACAGGGCTCCTGGGACCAGACGATCTAGGTCAGAATCCTGGCTGGGCATCTTTGAATGGGATACGCAGTCATTTTGTGTTTGAACTGCGGTGGTACCCACCTCCCGGGGTTATTGTGAGGGTTAAGTTCCATAATGCCTGGGCAGCACTTACAGCAGTGCCTGGCCCAGAGTAAGCGAGGCCTAAGTGCTTGCTGGTACTGTGATCCAGCTTCTGGACTCCCCATTACGGGTACAGCTTCCAGCCATCAGCCTTCAGGGTAATCACTGGGCCCTGAGCCAGGGCCTCACAGGCTGTGGGCAGTCAAGGGTTTGCCTCACTCACCCAGCCAGGCCCTTCCCAACACCAGGTGTCTTGCCCCAGAGGGTGGCTTGTCCCATCACAGTAGAAATTAAGAGCCCAAAGTGACAAATAATTGCAATCATCTTTTCCCCTATTTGATGGTGGAGCCCCTCTCTCCCTCTCCTCTTTCAGAATGATTACAACCAAGAAGAATTCAGTTGGACGCACTGGATGCATTTGAATTACGGAGAATATTGAAAGTCCTGGAGATGGACTGAAGCACGAACAGATCTGTCATGGAGGCAGGACAGCCAGAGTTCTCTCTGGAAGGGAGGGTGGTAATACGTAGACATGCTATCAGGAGCGGCCAGTCCCTGGAGAAGGATAGCATTCACGGTAAAGGGGAAGGCCTTGATGAGATGGATTGGCACAGTGGGTGCAGCCACGAACCCAAGCATAACAGCAGAGTGAGGAGGGTACAGGACTAGGCAACCTGTTACCTCGTGGTGCGTAGAGTCACTGTGAGCTCACTCAGTGGCTCCTAACAGCAGCAACAACGATGACAGCCACCAGCATGGTTTCTAAGCAGGCCTTGTGTGAGGTTCTACAGGCCTGGCATCTCCTCCTCACTTGTGACCCATCCACTGCCCAGCTGGGGAAAGGGCCTCTGGTTGCCAGCCTTGGTGTGAATGCCACTGTTCGTGCCACCTGCTGCTGGGAGAAGAGGAGGCGGTCTCCCAGCAAAAGGAGGGAGGATCCACCCCAAGAAGGGACTGAGCTCGAGTTCTTGGTTGTCACTCTTTCATCCCTTCTGTGTGTATAACTTAATTTACAACTCTATCTGTCCAGGATTACTTATGCCGAGATCCATCTGGAAACTGCATGTCTGCTTTGTCTCCTGGGGGCCTCTGGCCTTGGTCGCCTCAGATTCTAGCCCTACTCAGCTGGGTGACTCTGGTCAATTGGGTTCTCCCTCCCTAGACCTTACTTTCCCATCTATAAAATGAAATCCTTTTTGTCCTTACACATTCCCTGTCTTCCTTCTTCCCCATCTCCCCACTTCCCGTGGACTTGCTGAGCACCTACTCAGCACAAGTCATTAGACTGGGCACTAGATCTATTTGGACAGAGCATGGCTATCAAATTTCCTGCCCCCAGGGAGATTACAGCCTACTGTGAGAAACAGAACCCCAATCACTTAAAGAATACACCATCTGGTTGGCTATCAGAAAAAGAAATAGTGTCTGTGGTCTTGAAGGCTTGTCTTAAAACAAGCAGCCATCTAAGTGAGCCAGCTAAGTCAGCTAAGTCCACACAAAAGAAGCACACTAGCCCATGTGATCCGAGGATTGTCAACAATAAACCCCAGGACCAGAGGAGGGAATTGCTTAGAGCTTAAATTCTGAGCACTTGGTTTGCAGAAGCTATGAATGACAGTGAAAGCCAAAAATCTATTTACAGTCTCACTTCAGATTGAGCCTCCACTGAATTCCCACGGATGATTGACCAGAGACACGAATAACCTTGCCCTCGGACAGACTGGTGGGATGTAGGTTACTGCAGAAATTGTTAACATTTAACATTATCATTTGCTCTCTTTTTGACCCATTTTTAACTTGTTTTCATTTCTATTACCTTCTGCTTTCACTTAGATTGAGATTTTTCTGTGTTTTATTTTGTTGTCATTGTTGGGAAGTTTTGTATGATTTTATGTGAAACCCCAAAATAGGTAACCAGTAACCAGATGAGTAGCCCTTGGGGTTATGGCAGGGGAGGCTGGGGCGTCATAAAACCAAGAAAACAATCTCACTGCCATAGAGTCAATGCTGACTCATAGCCATCCCCCAGTCTCAGTTTCTGAGACTGTCACTGTTTAGGGCAGCGGTTCTCAACCATTGGGGGGGGTCAAACGACCCTTTCACAGAGGTCGCCAGATTCATCACAGTAGTAAAATTAGTTATGAAGTAGCATTGAATAGTTTTATGATTGGGGGGTCCCCACCACATGAGGCACTGGATTAGAGGGTCACTGCATTAGGAAGGTTGAGTACCCAGTCTTTCTCAGGTGGTTCCAAACTGACTACCACACAGAGAGCAGCCCAACATATGAGCTGGGGTGATGGTAGCAGCTAATAATAATGGGAACATGAATGAAGAAAATGGTCTAAAGCTGATTGTACAACCCCTTTTAATATATTGTAAGCCATTGAGTTGCATGGTACATGAATTATATGTCAGTGAAACTGTTGAAAAATAAGAATACACCATTAACACCTGTGATCGGAGGTGGGCCTACGGGGTACTATGAGCAAGATGGGAGAGAAGCATGCTCCGTGGCTTGAGCAGCACTCTGTAGCCTGTATAATAGTAGTAGCAATAATGATGAATGTATTCATAGCACCTAGTTTCCCAGCATGCCTTGTGTGTGACCTCTGGGCCCAAGTGAAGTCCTTGAAGCTTAGCCCTGCCCTCCTCTCATGCCCTGTCCCTTCTGTGTGTGTGTGTGTGTGTGTGTGTGTTGGGGGGGGGAGGAAGGCAAGCAAGCAGTGCCCACCCCCCTTCCTCTTATCACCACAGGACTTCCACTCTGCTGTGCTTTGCATAATTGGCTTCCAGTGGGATGCTCTGGAAGTGATTTGGCAACCCGGGTTTATGTCTCCCATGTCTACTAATCAGCCAGGCGCCCCGGGGCATAGTATCACGAGTCTCTCAAACAGCCAGCCGTGTTGGGAGGCTTGGACACAATGCCTATGGAGGGCACCTGCCTCTCAGGATGGGTCCAATAGAGGCCAGCTGCTATCACTCAGGGGGGCGGCTCAGGACATACCCATAGGGAGCTACAGAGGTGGGGGTGGAGGGCTGGGAGAAGTCTCCATTTGAACCAGCGTCCCAGGTCATCTGTAAGACTCACTTAACTGAAATCGAATGTCAATCTTTAGTGAAAAATTCATTTAAAAGAAAATCACTTAACCAAAAAACCAAACTCACTGCCTTAAGAGTCCATTCTGACTCCTAGCCACCCTACAGGACAGGGCCGGACTGCCCTCTGGGTTTCCTTACAAAGCCGGGTCTTTCTCCCCAAAGGGGCTGGTGGGTTTCAAACTGCACAACCCGCTGTCACCACGGGCTCCTTAAGAATCGATCGCCTAAGGTCCTTCCACCGTCCGTATCCCTCAAACTTAGATGAAGGTTTGAATGGCTTGGAAAAATAGACAGAGGAGGGAAACGTAACACGGGAATGGACTTGGAGTCTTGTGACAAGTTCACTTCAAAACAGAACAAAATCACCTAGGGATCTCGTTAAAATGCAGGTTCCAATTCTTAAGATCTGGGGTGCCCAAGGCAAGTTCTCAGAAGGGGATCAAACCGGAACGAACCGGTTGGAAATCTGTGTGTTAGCTTTCGGTGCTGCCTGTGTCGTCCCCGACTGCTTTAAGTGCAGAGGACACAGGCCATTTAAAGATGTCTTCAAACAAGGGGGGAGCCCCGGCTCGCTGTCTCAGAGGAAGGGGGTGCAAGCCCTGTCCCTCCTCTAGCCTCAGCTTCTGGCTACGCAGCTCTAGTCCCTAGCCATCTCCCCCCACCCCCCACCCCCACCCAGGTCACAGTCCCAGCTGCAGGGTCGTGGTTTCAGCGGCCTCTGCTGCCCAATCAAGAGACACCTGAGTCATCACAGCTACCCTAAAATGACCGCTTCCTCTATCCAAGGTCAGTTCACTCAGCCTCTGTGTTTAAGTCCAAATTCCCAAGAGAAAGTATGATTGGCTCAGACAAAGTCAAGTGTCCATTCTTGGTCCAATCAATTGAAGCAGGGCCAGCAAGTAGGGACGATAGTCTCTTCCCGGCTGGGGGAGGGGCAGGTCCCTGAGAGGAGGATGGGTGGGGCACAGGTGAGGATTTTCCCTAGAACAGCGGTTGTCCACCCTGACTGCGCCTGGGAACCAGCAGGGGAGGGTTAAGAAGTCTGATACCAACTCTCACTGCAGAGACGGAGTTAGTGGGTCAGGGGTATGGCCTTGGCGATCTAGCTTTCCAGAGTCCCGCGGCCGTTCTAACATGCAGTCACACAGACTACTGCTGTGCAGGCTTCCTGGGTGTGAGTCCACGCTGCCAAGCTCGTCCATTCCTCTAGTTTGGTCCCATGTATGACCAATCAGGTTCCCAAGCCAGTCCCAGGATGCGCACGTAAGTGAAAAAAAATACCACTACAAACCCGTAGAACTCTTTCTTAAACAAACCCACCTAAACGTGAGCCGGTTGTTTCACAATATGCCCTCCATTTCGGTCTATAGACATCTTTTTTGTGTGTTTGTTTTTTGAAGAAAAAGGACCTCAAATAAAAGGGAGCTCTCACACTACGTAACGGGAGGGGCCTGATAGCAAACACAAAGTATGCACCAAATAAACCTTAGCTTTGGTCAAACTTAAAAATAAATAAGGGGAACAGAGAAAATTTGCCAACAATTTGTGGGTCTGTACACTTCTGAAGGCAGTGTTTCCTTCTCTTTAGACCCTCCCCCAAGACGCCCTGGTGGCATAGCTGGTTAAGCTTTGAGCTGCTAACTCCAGGCTGGTGGTTCAAACTCACCAGCTGCTCCACAGAGAAAGAGGAGACTGCTCCTGTGTTTGTCCGCATTGACTACAGAAACATTCAGAGACACGCATATGTGTACAAGAAAGAGTTTTATATAAAAGAGCAATTGTATATTAAGAAAACATCCCAGCCCAGTCCACATCAAGTCCATAAGTCCGATATTAGCCCATATGTCCAATACCAATCTATAATTTCCTCTTCAGACTCACGCAACCCATGCAAGGATGTCAAATGCAGGAAGATCAGAGGTCAGTGGGTGAAAGATCTTGTGGATCCAGTGGCGGTGCAAACACTGGCAGGAGTCTCCACGTGGTTCCTCCATAGCATGGCTTCATGTGTCTTGTCAGCAGGAATGTCTTGCCTGGAGTGAGTGTGTGTCTGGCCTCCAGTGAGCTATTGATCTCCATGGAGCCTCCTCCAAATGTGGTCATCAGGCTGCCACCTGATTGACAGGCTAGACTCCACCCCACAGCAAGTTGACATCAGCTTATGTAACTGCCATGGCTACCATAAAGCTGGACAGCCTCAGAGACCCCTCAGGATCAGTTCTCCTCTATAGGGTCATTATGATCCAAGGACAAGGGGTAAATTTTCCTCAAAGATTTGTGCAATCTTCAATGTATACAAAGTCAGAACAACAGTCGTAAAACAAGTCCTCCCCTGCCGGGCCCCAAATCCAATTACTATCTCTGTAGGTCTACCTACCCAGGATCTCTTACACAGAAAATCACACCACACAAAACGCAATCACATGAAACCATATAAAGCAAACAAGCAGGAATCAAGCATCAAAGAACAAAAAATCATATCATTGTAAATGTGGGTGAGTGTGGAGTGGAGACTCAAGGTCCATCGTTAGGGAGCTGAATACCCCCTTACTGAAGGGTTGTGAGGAGGGGATGAGCCAGTCAGGGTGCAGAGTAGCAATGATGAAATATATATCTTTCCTCTAGTTCTTAAATCTTCCTCCCCCCACTATCATGATCCCAATTCTGCCTTAAAAATCTGGCTAGACCAGAGAATATACATTGGTACAGAGAGGAACTGAAAACACAAGGAATCCAGGACAGATGACTCCTTCAGGACCAGTGGTGAGAGTGGCGATGCCTGGAGGGTGGAGAGAATGTGGGGTAGAAAGGGGGAACTGATTACAAGAATCTACGTATAGCCTCCTCCCTGGCGGATGGACAGCAGAGAAGAAGGCGGGGGGGGGGGTGACGTCAGACAGTGTAACATATGACAAAATAATGATAATTTATGAATTATGAAGGGTTCATGGGGGGAGTGGGGGGGGGATGAGCAGCTGATATTAAGGGCTCAAGTAGAAGGCAAATGTTTTGAGAATGATGATGGCAACAAATGTACAAATGTGCTTGACACAATGGATGGATGGATGGATTGTGATAAGAATTGTATGAGCCCCCAATAAAATAATTTTTTTAAAAGCAATCAGACAAAAAAAGATAGCAATGGCTAGAAAAATCTCAATCACAGAAAGCAGAAAATATTTGAAACTGATTGTTGTAGCAATTGTATAATTCTGATTGCGGTGATTCAACTATGGAATGACATATGTATTAAATCCCACTTAATAAAAAAAACAAAAAGAAAGCAGAAAACATAACAAAGTTAAATGACTTTAAAATGGGTCAAAGGGGAGATCAAATGACAGGATACTACATTTGGATCTATGAAAGTACGTACCCTACAAAGACGGAAATGCACGTGTGGCAAAGAAAACGCATCTGCAGTCACCTATCAATCTCAGCGACATGTTTCAATACAGTTTGTTTGAATAAACCCAAACCCGTAGGAACTGGCACCCTAGTAGCGGTATTTTTTACTTACTCTCCTAGGACAAAGTCAGAACGCCTGCTCCTACCTGCCTGAGTCTCAATGTCAGGGAGGAGACCTGAGATTCTTAGGGCAATCTCTAAGCAAGTTGGGGACCACTGGCCTACATAATCCCTTTCCCCACTGTCAACACACCTGGGGGAAGACAGCCCAAAAGTGGGACAGTCTCCCAGGTAGGAAAACAGGAAGGAGAAACCAGCCCTTACCCTGGTGCCACCCAGCTGTCATCAGCCATGCTCAACTGGCCGCCTCTGATCTGTGTGACAGGAGTTAAGATCTGAGGGGGCTTCAGAACGTTTGTGGGAAAACTGGAATTGAGAGATACGGGGAATTTTTCCATGATTTTTGATACCCTTTCCTATGGAAGCAGGTCTGACTACCCAAGATTTCTCTGCCTACGGTGTCATCTTTCTGTCTGCTCAGAAGGGCCCCTCTTACTTTGGGGTGTCTCCCAGCCCTGGCAATCACCCATTCCCCACCATTTGCTGTGACCATGTGCTGGCCTCTCATGGACCCCACCAAACAAACAAACAAACAAAAAGAAACCCTTAGACATGGTAGGGCCCCTGCCCCAAGCTGGCCCTCCCTATCCACAGGACAGGACAGGAAGTGGCACCTGCCCCAAGAGCCCTCTCCCAAAATATTGGAACTTGGGAGCAAGAATGCCAATGTCAGTTTTTCATGGGAGCTGAATATGGCAACGTGAGCCACATTTCTGGTTCTTAAAGGATGGATGGAGAAGTAGAGACAAACGATGGGGTATCTTGTGGCAGGAGACAAATCCCTGAATCTGCAGCATTCGGTGGGCGAGGTCTGAGTTCCCATGACGATTGGGCTCATTTAATCTGTGGGTCACGGTCTCTTAGGGCCAGTTGAAATAGATTTCTGCCCTTTTCAAGCAAATGTCCATTTCAGTGAAAGATTACAGAGAAATTTTAAGACACACAATTAGAGAGAGCACTGTCAGGCCCCACCCCACGCCCATGGTAGCAAACCAGCTAATCTGTGTCTGTCTGTTCCCAGAGAGAGATCCCTCATCTCTCCTACCCTCTGTGCCTCTGCTCCAGTCTCCTCTTGTCTCTGCCAACCAGGCCTCTGCCCTCCCCGGTCAATGTGCACAGGGCTCGGGGTGACCACTGAAAATGGCAGACCCTGCTAGAAGGCCACCAAACAGGAATCTCAATTCCCTCCAGCTCACCTCATCTCTGTGCCCTGATTTCAAATTCCCGTGAGGCACACCATGATTGGCTGGATTTGAGTCAGGTGACCTCATCCTGGTCCAATCAGCTGCAGCCAGGGGAGACCAGACTTGGAGAATTAGTTGCCCCATACCGGCTTTGCAGGGAGGGAAGAAATGATCGACTTAGCTAGCCGAGCTCTAGAGCTTTCGTCCTAGAGGGGCCCAGAGAACAAAGGTCTCAGAAAGGACCCTTGTCCATCCGATCCTGGTGGCCATCACCGAGACCTGCGACTCGAGGGACGCTAATTCGGTGCAAATAGGAAAGCAGTCCTATGTTCCGCTTGAGAAATTGCTCTGAGGAGCGCGATCCTCAGCAGGTCAAGGCGAGGCCCGGGTGAGAGGATGACCTCAGACAGAGCTGCTGGCCAGGCGGGCTCTCACTTCGAGGCGGCAGCTGCAGGCCTGCTTTGCATCCTGTCCAGATATTTCCAGTAAATAAACATTGACGCTTTCGATATCATGTTAATTTCACAGGCGGCTGCTCTGCTGACAGTTTCCACACTCCACCAGCGCCTGTTGTCAGTTTTACACTCACAGGCGGACGGCAGCCCCTCGCCAAGGCCGCCCAACGACCAACAGACATCAAAACCAACGGCTCAGGAAGGCCTGAACATGGCTGCCCAGGCTAGGGAAGCGCCAGCCCTGTCCGTGGTCCTGAAGTCAACCGCTGCAGGCCCTGCCTTTAGAATTCTGCAGTGTGCTTTGTGCAAATCCCACTTCACTGGTACAGTAGGTTTGAGCCCGGCCCTCACTCACTGACATCAAGGCTATGCCAACTCATAGTGAGTCTACAGGGCAGGGGAGACTGTCCCCTGTGAGTTTCCAAGTAGAAAGCTTGTTCACTGGAGTAGAAAGTCCATCTTTCTCTCATGGAGTGGCTGGTAGCTTTGAACTACTGACCTTGCAGTTAGTAGGCCAGAGCCTAACCGCCAAGCCACCTTGAGTCCAGCCCAGTGATCTCCTTGTAAAAAAATCAGACAATGAACATGGGGTCGCCATGAGTCAGTCACCATGGGTTGGAGTCGCCCCCTGATGGCAGCTGTTCATTGTAACCCATAGTGTGACCTTTGCCAGGTCTAACTTTGGGGGTCACGTCTGTGCAATGGGATTAAGATTGAGGCGCTGCTTCTTTGGGACCTTGCCTCTGACAACCCCCTCCTGGGCTTCCAGAGGGGATCCAAAGTACATGACGGATGGAAACTACCTAGCACTGACTTTCATCATGGGCTCCAGAGGCAGCTGGAGGGAAGGCTGCTACCCCCACTGTGCAGATGGGAAAGCTGAGGCCTGGTGCAGGCCAGTGATCTGCCCAGTGTCACAGCAGGCGACGGGAATAGAACCGAGGCAGGGACCAGGTGTCCTACTCCTTCAATAGCTGTCAGCCACATATGCCAGAATCCTACGGTCACAAGAATGGTAGGGCCAGGGGACCCTTGCCTTGTTCTCAACCCCGCTGAGCCAGCCCCTTGGGGTGTGTAGGCTTCTTCCTGATATGCATAGTCATGAGGCCTCATGCATATGGATCACTGATTCCTATTCTAAGCCGAGCTGAGGCGGCCCTTTCCAGTAGCCCCTCTGCAGCACAGGGGTCCATCTGTGTTAAAAGTCCCTCACTGTCAGCCGTGTTCCTGAGCCTCGGCCCCTCTCGTCTTACCAGCGGACCACGGACAGCCCTGCTCTTCTGCCCACACTGGGAGATGCCAAGGCCTCCTTCTGAATGCAGGCTGACTCTCTACCTGGGGTGGGGGTAGGGGGCTGCTGTCACCACTTCCACCAGGTATTCAATAGTGCCTGTAGGCTACACATTCCCCCAACCACATTGCCACATCTGAGGACAGGATAGCTGAGGCTGGGTCACAGCAGCTACGGTAACGCCCAGCTCCTCATCCTCCCTTTTCTCCCAGAAGGTGTCCATCCTTGGACGACCCTCTGAGGGTACTACAGCCTGGGGGTGGTGGTGATGGAGGCTTCAGCCTCCCACATCCCTATCCTGCGAGGCTCCCATGGCCATGTCCCTGCGGGCAGAGCTCTGGGTGACCACACGGCAGCTCAGACCCACCCACTCCTGGGGCCTGTCTCTGCTCAATAAAGGCTCATTAATGGACTACAGTGAATTAACATCATTAACACTGCTCTCAGAGGTGGCCAGAGGTCGGTGGCTGCTCTCTAGTCCCAGCCCACACTCTGGGGAACTTGGACCAAGACCTTCTGCTCTCTGAGCCTCAGGGGCCTCCACCCTCAGGAACAACCCCCCTCCCCCCAATCAGGTGACCTCCCATAACCTCCAGACCCAGATCCCACACCCTCTTGAGGCTGGCACTCAAAACCCACCCTTTCTCCCTCCCCACATTCAGCTCCAAGCTCTCCCACACACCAGGGCACCTATGTCCCCTCACACACTAAGCGGCCACCCCTTTCCAGTCCTTGCACTGGCAACCTGCTTTGTCCTGCACCATGCCCCAGACTGATGAACTCCTGAGCAACCTCCAAAACCCTATGCCAATGTGACCTCCTCCAGGAGGGCCCCTCCTGACTCACTCCCAGCTCAGGGCTGGGTTAGCTGGTCTCTGTCTCTGTGACCCTTTAAAGCAGTGGTTGTCAACCTTCCTAATGCCGTGGCCCTTTAATACAGTTCATGTTGGGGTGACCCCCAACCATAAAATTATTTTCATTGCTACTTCCCAACAGTAATTTTGCTGGTTATGAATCATAATGTAAATATCTGATATGCAGGATGTATTTTCATTGTTACAGATTGAACATAATTAAACATAATTAAAGTATAGTGATTAATCACAAAACAATATGTAATTATATATTGTGAATATTTATCTGCTTTCTGATGGTCTTGTGAAAGGGTCGCTTGACGCCCCCAAAGGGGTCTTGACCCACAGGTTGAGAACCACTGCCTTAAAGGGAGTCTCCAGATATTGAGGTTATGTTGAGGACAGATTCTAAAGAAACCGCGCCCCCCCCCCCCCACCTGCTCCAGGAAATTGCTCTGCAGGAGGGTTTGTTCCCAGGCAAGTTGAGAGGAGGGCGGGGCCTGGGTCAGAGGGCCAACTTCCCTCTGTCACCTGCAGTCAGGTGGTCTGCCTGGGAGTCTGTCTCCACAACCCCCCTCCAGTACCGTGTTCTCAAGTGAGGCCCGGGCCCAGGTCTGCCTCACCAAAGTCTCGGCACACAGTAGGTGCCTTCTTCAGCTGGGTTTCCAGAGAGCACAGGTTGGTTCCTGTGCCCCTTTAGTACCCTTTCTCCAAGGCGCCTTCAGAAAGGAAGAGGCGCATGGTCCCCTTTGCGTCCTCTCCTGCCCCCTGCCCAGTCCCTACCTGACACCTTCAGAATCGCTTCATTTCTATAGGTTTTCATTACAGCCTGTCTAGCAAATAATAAATGAGAAGCAGGATGCTAGCTGCCCATCCCTACTGCACGATTCAGGGAGCCGGAACAATGGGTGGGTAGATGGGCATAAGGGGGGGTGGCAACCTCCATACTGGAACAAGGTTCTCTGGGAGCTCAGTGACACCCCCCAGCATCAGGGTCTTGCTGGGCCACAGGGACCCTCTTGACCACACCAAGTAAATAGAAGCTACCAAGACCTGTCCCTTCTCTGGCCCCATGTGAGGGACCATCTCCGAAATGCTGACTCTCGATCGCAGGCCCCATTTTCTGAAGGGCTTTTAGTGCCGGGAATTCTGCTCGACCCCCACAAGCCAATCTATAGGTGGAAGCCTGAGGCTGAGAGAGAGAAGCTGTCCCTAGGCTGAGAAAACCCAAACTCACCGCCATGGAGTCGGTGACAACTCACAGTGACCCTGTAGGACAGGGGAGAGCAGCCCCTGAGGGGTTCCACAGCTGTAACTGTTTATGGGAGGAGAAAATCCCATCTACCTCCAGGGGAGCACCTGGTGGTTTCGAAGACCTGACCTTGTGATTAGCAGCCCAGTCCATAACAACTAGGCTACCAGGGCTCTCTAAGCTGGGGAATGGGTCTGGTATTTGAAGTCTGCACTTTCCAGGCAATGCCACAGCCTCACACAGGAACAAGCCCACCTCTTGGGGGATCAACACCACATCGTTGGTTCCAGAATCTCTTGGGACTTTTGTGGCAGTGTGAAGGCTGCCCCAGAAAGGGTTCCGTCTGTCTGCCGGTCTCCCTCCCTCAGCTGGATGTGAACAAACCAACCACTCAACCAAAGAAAAAGCCCATGGTGTTGAGCTGCTTCCTGCTCAGGGTGACCTGTGTGTTTCCAAGGAGCAGAACTGAGCCCCTCGGGGACTCCTGCCTGCCGTCTGTAAGAGGCGGGTCCCCAGGCCTTTTTTTTCTGGGGTTCTGCTGGGTGAAGCTGCACGTCTTTGGATTTCAAGTTAAACAAAACCCAGGCCTCTCTCTGCCACACAGCCTGCTGGCTAGGGGAATGGTCAGTCACGGGGACTTCGTGGCGGAGTGTGAAAGCGGTACCCACAGGGGGATACGTGACAACACTTTTTTAAAAGCATGGCCTTATTATGATCAAGTTCTGGTTTCCAGGTGCCGAGAAAGGAATGGAATTGCCACTTGATAGCTAGATTCCCTGAAGCTGTGATCAACAGGGGCCGCAGCTGGGGGAGGGAGGGGTGTCTTCATGCCCCCATTGTATCCACACAGCCCTCCCGCAGTAAGTCCATCCCCTGCCCCAACATGCTCCACGCCCATGCTCCATCCACATGGTCCCCTGTGTCCCCGAGCCTTCGCATGTCCTTCTCCTCCATGGAACACTTCCTTCTCTGCCTCGGTCCCCATTTCCGCCTAGCTCCTCCCTTTTGTCTTCTAAGCCTCATAGCAGATGTCTTCTCAGAAATCCTGTCTGATGTCACCCCCGCCCCCCACTGAAGAGCAGGGACCACAGCAGACTCGCCTCCCAATTCCCTAGCACAGAGCCAACACAGAATAGCTGTTCAGAAGTCTGTAGACTAGGCTTGTCTTTGAGAAGTCCTTTGAAGCCGTGAGGAGGTGGGGGTGAGCAAGGTCCCCACGCCACCCAGTACCTTCCAGAAAGCAGTGTCCTGCACAGAGAAAAGACACACAAGGAGGCACAGGTTCAAGACCTGGATCTGACCTTGGGAGTGACCTTGGCAGAGCTGGCACTTGTCTGAGCCTGGTCAGGGTCTTGAAATAGCAGGTGGATGGGGGTGGCTGGGGCTGGAGCAGGGACACACATCTGACACTGTGTGGCCAAGGCCACCTGCTGGCACTCTGTACAAGGCTGGCCCTGGGATGCCCCTGAGCTCATTTAGAGCCTGGTCTCACTGCAGGGAGAGCTGCGAGGTGCTAAGAGAGTGGGAGGCAGGGAAAAAGCAGGATTGAAATTCCATCAGGCGCTCAGAGCCTGCTCCCCAGAGTCCTCGTGCCTTTGTTCCATTTAATCAATATGTAATTAAACTGAAATCCCAGCTTAAGAATTTCCAGCAGTGCTAAGACCTGGCTTTCGGAGGGACTGGCCGAGCGAGGCTCCTGGGTCTCCAGCTATTAGCCCCTTACCAGCCTGGCCTGTCCCTACCCCCAATGGCCAAGGCGCTACACCCCGACTACCATACACTGAATTCTCACACTGCCCTCCCGCTGCTCTGGCTCCTTGACCTGCATTCACACATTCAATCCTCCAAACAGCGCACGGGGAAGGGGGGGGGATGGGAATACTATTATTCGCCCCATGGTAAGGTGAGGACATGGAGGGTCATAGATCCCCCCAAGCCACTCTGACCTCCTCACCCTGTAACCAAACCAAACGCTGTGCATGGACTGTGGTTCTTGAAGTCTCCATGTGTGTCATCGGAGAACATGCTCCACAGGGCTCTTGACGGCTGACTTTTCAGAAGCGGATCACCAGGCCTTTCCTCCACAGCACCTCTGGTGGACTCAAACCTGCAACCTGCTGGTCAGCGGCAGAAGGTGCGTACCAGTGTCCTGACCTGAGGACCTCATGGCCACCCTATGGGGAAGCAATGTAATGGGCCCTGTCAGAGCATGAGGCACTGGAGGCCCAAAGCATTCTAGAGCCAGAAGCCACTAAGAGTCCGGCTTCCTTTCCTAGGGCAGTGGTGGCACAGAATGGGTGGTTTTAAGCAATGGGCGCCTACTCTCACAGTTCTGGAAGCCAGGGTGTAGACCAGAGCACCTTTCCCTGGAGTCTCCAGGACACTCCTTTCTCCCCTCTCCCAGCTGCTGTGACCCAAGACACTCCCTGGCCTGTAGCTGCCTCATCACATGGTGTCCGACCCTCTGCAATCGCTCCACATCTTGAGCTCTCCTCCTCTTTTAGAAAGACCCACCCTCCCCAGCCAGTTATGCTTGGATAAGAGCCCTTTCTCCAAACAGAGCTTCACTCACAGAAACTAGGGCTGAGCACTTCAGCGTGTCTTCCGGGGAGCACACAATCCAGTCCATAGCAGCCTTGGTGGTGTAGTGAGCTGTTTACCGTGAGGTCTGTAGTTCGAAACCACCAACTGCTCTTTGGGAGAAAGAAGAGGCTGTCTACTTCCGTCAAGGTCTACAGTCTCTGAAACCAACAGGGGTAGTTCTAGTCTGTCATACGGGGTCTCTGGGGGTTGGAAATGAGTCGTTGGCAGTGAGTTTGGTTTTCTGGTGTTGAATCTTCCCTACCAAGGGCTACCTTTGGAGGGCACAGACCCCCACTATGCTCTGCCCCCCAGCGTAGACCTAGCACCCCCCGCCCCACCATGCCCTCTCAGAGCCCCTCCTTAGGCAGAATGCACAGCTGCTCACAGGCCTCTCTGTGCTGTCTCCATGTTCTTACTGCATCTCTGGATTCTGATGTCCATTGCAACCGAGGCACAGAGCTCAGACAAAATTCATGACTGAAAGTTGCAATGCCCATGAGAATTGCTCAGGTAGAGCTGTTTGTCGGGACACGTTACGGTTCTTGCAGGTCTGCAAATAAATGCCCAAAGGGGCATTTAAGCCTCGTTCAACTCCAGCTCCGAGTGTCTGCATACCCAGCTCCCACAGACACCCCACTCCAGACAGTGTCCGCCCGAAGGCACTGAGCTCCACTTCTGTGGGCCAGCAAGTCCACCTTTCCCAATTAAGTGCCCAGAGACACCCCACGCCGCAAACCAGCCTCCTGCACAAAAGCACTCACTTACTTGCTGCACAGGCTGGGAAGCTCACCACCCTGCTCCATGCTCTCGCTCCTGGTTCTGCTGCTGCTGCTCCTCTGATGTCTTCTGGGTCCAGAAGGTTCACTGGGCATGGGCGGAGTCCACAGGGTGAGCTTCACTCCTGGCTCTTGCTGGTTAATAAAATTCCCCCCTCCTGCAGCTCAGAGGGCTCCTTTTATACACAGCAGGAAGGCCCTCCAGGAGAGTCTCATCTCAATTACTGACACGTGAGTCCTATCAGTCTCTTCCCACACCTTCTTACCACACCCACGCAGGAAAGGTCACTGGATGGGAGTTAGAGACCTTGGCTAGAAGAAAAGCTACATTTGATCATTCACCGCACAGTCCCCCTCCACAGCCCCCCAGGGGTCGCTCTCAGGAAGGGGGGCTGAAACACATTTCCACACTCACACAACTAGCAATTAAGAGCCCCTCCCCAAACGCCACCCCCTCACTGTCCTCCTGCACGGCCAGCTCTGTGTCCAGGGCTTTCTGCAGGCCAGCACTGCCCAGTGGTGAGCCCCGCCTCTCCTTTCCAAGTGCTAGTCACCGCCTCAGCAAAGAAACCTACACAAAAGAGTTTTTTGATACATTTTATTCAACCCAGTCCATCCAGAATGTTATCATTTCAATGCACGTTAAACATTTTAATGAGCTATTTCACACCTCTGTAGCCTTTAAAAAGGGGCCCTGCGTAAGCGCTAGGCTGCTGACAGGTCGGTGGTTCAAACCCACCAGCCGTTTCTTCAGGGGAGAGGTGGGGCGGTCTGCTCTGCTTGCTGTGAAGATTACAGCCTTAGTTCTGCTCTGTCCGGGAGGGTGACTGCAAGCCAGACCCGATGCGACAGTCGTGGGTCTCGTCATCCTCTGGTTTTGAGAGCCCGTATGTGCTTTACATGTAGAGCACAGCTCAGTTCAGATAAGCCCCATTTGCTCACTCAGTAGCTGTCTGGGTGACTAGGGGCTCCCCATTAGACAACAGGGCTAAGTGGGTGAAAGGCAGTAAGAGAGGATGGGATGGGGTCTCTCCTCTGGGGCACCCTGAACTCACTCAAGCAGGGTTTTTTGGGAGAACACTTCAGAGCAGGCTATAAGGCAGCATGGGGCAGGCCTCACTGTAGGAGTTGTGTGAGCCATGGGGAGGAGACCAGCCGGGCCTTTGCAATTACCCCATGAGGGTCAGACTCGGGGAAGTCGGAACTTGAGGCTCTAGGCATGAAGGATGGTAAGAGTGGGGTAGGGAGCGGAAGCTGGAGACTCTGCTCCCAACTTCATCCCACCCTGACCTCCATCTTTAACGGCTGGTACTGGTCTCCAGGGGCCTCACATGCTCGGGCCCCTTTCCCATCAGCCACTGGGAGAGCCCGGGGGACTCTCATCTTGTCCCTCGTTCCTTGGGACAAATGTGCACAATCTCTCTTTGAGGGGCGATCCCTCGGGCCCCTCTCCACTCCAGAGGAGAAGAAAGATGGGCCTGTCCTTTCAGAAAGCAGATGGGTGCTTTGCTTTCAGAAACATCAGAAACTCGAATCCATCACCACCCCTGTCCAGGGTTGCTATGTGGTGCTGTGGGCTCTCACAGAGCCCTGCCGTGCAGCTGCACAAAACACCGCCCTCACAATGGTGCCTGTGCTGCAGCCCATTGCTGCAGCCATGGTGTCCAGCCCGCTTCTCTTTCGTCAGCCTCCTCTTTTACCAAACGTGACGCCTGTGTTAGGCTGGGCTGACTAGAGAAACGTATCTGGAGACACTCATATATATGTAAGAAAGAGCTCACTATCAAGGAGTAACTGGATAGCAAGGGGAAATCCCAGCCCGGTTCAATTCAAGTCCGTAAGTCTGATACTAGTCCATAAATCCCTCTTCAGACTCACGCAGCTACATGCAGTAATGGAGAATGCAGGAAGATCACTGGCCAGTGGATGCAGGGTCTTGTGGATCCAATGGTGGTGGAAGCATCACAAGGCTCTGGCAGGTCTCCGCTACGCGGCTCACCAACAGGAAGGTAAAACAGAGAGATGGGAAGGGTCCCAGGGCCCTCCTTATAAAGCAGTCACACCCACAAGGAGGCACCATCAGCCTGTGACCTGATTGACAGGCTAGACTCCACCCCTCCACTTTAAGCTGATAGGAAATGATGTTAGTACCATAATATCCTTCTCCAGGGACTGGTTTCTCCGGATAATGTGTCCAAAGTACGTCAGATGTACAACCTCAGGAAAGAGACCATTCTACTGTGCCACAGTGAATCAGAATTGAGCTGATGGGAGTGTGTTTGGTTTTGAGTTATACCTCTGGTCTTGGATTTTTGATGGCTCCCAATTCCTTAGGACAAGAGACTCCTGGGAATTACCCTGGTCATCCCTGCTGTCCAGAACACCACAGGAATTGGATAGACTAATTCCCAGGTAACTCAGGGAAAAAGGACTCCAGAACTGGGGAGGGGCATGAGGTGGGGGCTCTTTGGTCTCCAGAAGACAGTCACCGAGCGGCCAGCTCTCCAGGTGAGAAGGACACAGCGTGTCAGCTTCTCTTATCTACTCTGCTCTCTGCCAACCCAACCTTCTAGGTCAAGTTCAGAGTTGTGAAGAGCTCATGCTTCTGCCCACCCTACTCTGCCACGAGCTGGTGGAAAAGGCCTTCAGGAGTCACCTGGAACCTCAACAGCTGGCCTGCGAGGAGCCAGCCCCAGAGTGGCAGGGATCTTCTCCTGAAAGGCTCAAGGAAAGGGCTGGAGCAGCTAACAGGGGCAGGTGGGCAAGGCCAGGGCAGCCAGTCCTGGAATTTTTGAGTTTTTGGGGGAGCAAGGGTAAATGGAGGAAACCCACACATCTGGATAAGGGCAGCCTACAGAATCTCTGAGCCACAAGGTTGTACCTGGGCCGGAGGCCCGGAGGCCCCAGCACCAGGTGAAGGTGTTTTACTGATGAGAGGGCTTCAGAAGTTCATGGAAACATGAAATGGAACAGTAATGGATTTCATCCACAGACTTGTGAAAGCTTTCTCCTATGGAAAGGGTGATAGAATCCGCTCTCCCCCTGGTCTTTCTAGAACATGGACTTCACAGGCAGGGTTGATCATGGGGATTCAGGCAAGAGTCTGACTGGCACTGTGGACACCAGAGAAAGGGGACTGGGTCAGCAAGGTCAGACCAGCCGGGGCCGCTGAGCAATCTGATGAAAACCCCTATGGAGATACTGAGCTGGGCTTGGCATTCTGGAAGAGTCTTTTAAAAGGGGGGGGGATGTCAGTGGCATCACCAGAGGCTTGCTTGGCACATAACCCAAACCCACTGCCATCCAGCCGATGCCAACTCCTAGCCACTCTCCATAGGTAAGGTTTCCAGGGTTGTAAGCCTTTATGGGAGCAGGCAGCCTCCTCTTTCTCCTGTGAAGCAACTGGTGGGTTTGAACCACTGACCTTGCTGTAAGCCCAACACTGACCAACAAGGCCCCCAGTCTGTAGGCTCCAGGGATCCTGTGCAAGTGGCCCCCAGCGTGCAGGTGGACAGGGAGCAGCTGTTGCGCAGTCCCTCTAAGCCAGCCGAGTCTGGACCATTCTGTCTTTGGGAGGTGGGCTGGATGGCTGTCCTGGCCCCTCATTCTTGATTGGAACCACAAGGCAGCTGCAGGGGAGCCTAAACAAATGTGCTTGGGGCATCCTGCAGACTGCTCCCACCAACCTTCTAGTTCCTGCCAAGCTTTACGGATGATCGACAGGCCCCCTGTTGGGGAAAGGCACCTGAGATTGAAGAGCAGGTCAGGAAAATGTGGCGAGGTTCAGCTCCCCTGGGGCCGGCGCTGGGCAGAGCAGCCCAAGGCGTGACTGTCATGGTGATTCAAGTCCTCCCAGGCCTCCTCCCCCAGGTCTACTACACCTCAGGCCACTCCACCCCCACACTACCCTGGGGTCCATCTTTGGAAGGACCCGTATACACTATTAGCCTCCTGTTTTAAAAGACCAGTGGGAGGCTTCCAGCTCAGCTCAGCTCCCTGACCCAATGCAGCCCTTTCCTGTCTGCACTCCAGCCCCAGCTCTTAACCCCAACCTGCGGCTCTGCCTGGAGGGGCCTCAGGTTGACCCTGACCAGACCAGACAGGCTAGGAAGTGGGTGCGGGGCTGGACAGTGGTGGCCATGGTGAGCTTTGACAGCTGGCCAGATTGGGGGGCGGGGGACACTGGATGGAGCAAAGCCTGGCAGTGTCCAAAGAGGGGTGGGGTAGGGGGCAGTTGAAGCCAGGCCCTGGTCTGGGAGCACCAAACCTTAGTTTAGAGATTTTTCCAACCCAAGTCATTCAGAGGCCCTCACATTTTTTCCCCCTGAGTCTTGATACTACCTTCTCCTAATGTTCTTTAAGTCAACTTACTTTGTTTATTGGGGGAGGGGGTAAATTTATTTGAAAAGGACCCTTTTGGCATTGGGTTTCTGTGGGAGGTGCCGGAAACTTTTGCCATCGGGACACGGCGGCACCACAGCATGGCGAGTGTGGTTAACATCAGGGGTTCCAGCACTTAAGTGACTGGTGTTGCTGACTGCCCGTGGGGCCACGGGCCTTCCAAATGCTCCTAGGAAAATCCCACCATGGTGTCAGTCCCTCGCTCCACAAACATGGTCAAGTCCCCTTGGATTTAACATACATACACACACACACACACACACACACACACACAGAGTTTAGCGGTGTCTTTTGTTTTAACCTTTAACAGAAATGCCTCAAAGGAAAACCCAACTTTCAATTTCCTAATCTAGTGGGTGTTGTGGAACGAATGGTCTCCCTCAGAAAGGAATCCAAAGCCCCCTACCACAGAACCCTGATACCATAGTGGTTACCACAAGGTCAGCCGTTTGAAACCACCAGCCATCTCCCCGAGAAAGATGCGGCGTTCTCTTCCTGGAAAAAGCTACGTCTGGGAAACTCACAGGGGCAGCTCCATCCTGTCCTATAGGGCGCTGTGAGTCAGAATCCACTCAAGGGCAGTGAGTTTATTTGTTTATTTATTTAATTTTGGAAGCCCCCACCCCCATCAGGGAGCATGACCTTGATTGGAAGCAGGGTCTTGGAATCAGTTATTAGGTAAATGAACATGAAGCCCCGCTAGGGGAGGGCGGTGCTAATCCCACAGGCCTCGATGTCTTTAGAAAAGAGCAGAGACGTTGAGATAAATACAGAGAGAAGGTGACCTTGAGATGAGGGAGGCAGGGGTCATAATGATGCGGCTGCAAGCCAAGGAGCCCCGTCACCAGCAGTTAGGAGAAAGACATGGGACACAATCTCCCTTAGAGCCTGTTACATAATCTCATGTCAACTTGCGAAGGGGTGGAATCTGGCCTGTCAATCAGGTCGCAGCTTGATGCCCTCATTTGGAGGCTCCCAAAGATAAATAACGCACTGGGAACCAGATACACATTCACTCCCTGCAAGACATTCCTACTGACAAGACACATGGAGGGAGATATGCTAGAACTTTGGAGCTTCTGTTCTTGAAAGCCACCCCCTTGTGGGCTAGCCTTCACAGCAGCACTGGGTCATCGGGACAGGAAGTAAATGCAAAATCCAGAATAATGAGAGCAAGGAAAACACCACAGCAACCCCGAGTCTTAACCAGACCCAGAAGCCGGGAGTCTGAGACCTGCCAATGTTGGTTTCAGGGAAGGAGAGTTGCCAGAGGGAGTGGTGTTCAGCTGTAGACTCGAGTCTTTGCAGAGAGCTTGAAACTAATTGGAAGCCGACTGCCGTCCTTACCATGTGACAATTTAACAGTGTGTTGACGGTTCCCTGTGTGACTTACGGTCGTCTCCCATACCACTGGGCCTTTCACCAAGATGGTTGTACCAGCCCCTCATGGGGCTGCCAGAGGGATCCTGCTAGAATGTAAGTTGGGTCCTGTCTCTCCTGACAATCCCCAGGGTCCCAGATGGTTCCCCAACTCAATCGCCATGATGGTGAAGCCCCCTTCACTTCTCCAACCCGCCTCTTTTTATCTCCGCTCTTCCAGGCCACCTCCCTAGCCTACTCACTACCAGTATGACCCCACCTGGCGGCCTGGCTCTTGGTTCACTCCACCCATTCCCCTCAGCATGCCTTTCTCCTTTATCTTCTTCAAGCCTTGGCACAAATGTCACCTCCTCGGGGCAGCTCTCCCTGATCACCCTACACTGCAGCCCCCACCCCCACCACCGACCCTTCCGATCCCCCTGGTTTTCTTTTGCAGAGCCCTCCACCGCTCATCTGGCAGTTTGTCGGATGGCGGTGGCGTGGGTGTTGTTCTGATGCTGGAAGCTCTGCCGCTGCCGTTTCAAATGCCAGTGGGGCCACCTGCTCCCAGACGAAGAGACTCAGAAGAAAGACCTGGTGGTCTGCGCCTCAAAAGAGCAGCCACGGAAACCACGTGGATCTCAGTAGAACGCTGTCCAGCCCTCTGACTGTGGGCCCAGCTTTCGAAGGGAGTGCACTCTGCAGGATGATGTCCTTGGGGAAGCAGGGGGTCAGCGAGGGGCATGGGGAGTCTTGGTGATGTGAATTAGCCAAAGCCACAAGGACGGACTCCAACATGCAAGAGACAGTGAGGCCTGGACAGCAGGTGCCCTGAGTCGGAATTGCCTCAGCTATCTGCCCAGCGCACCACGTGTCCGCCTTGCTGGCTTAGACTGTCCATAGGAAGGCAGGGGTTTCCATCTGTTCTGCTCCTCGTTGTGCCCCAGGGCCTCTGGGCCCTGAAACTTCTGTGGAATGAAGGTACAGATTCGACGTGTCTTTGGCCATAGGCAGTCGCTGTTGCTCTCCCTCTCCCCATTTCCCAGGTAACGAAAGAAAAGCCAAGGCCAGGAGCCAGGAAGTCACCGAGCAGCATCTGAACATGGAACCTCACATGGAGTGCTCTTTCCAAAACGTCCTCCAGCTCAGGCTCATCGTGGTATGGATTTGGTGACCATCGCCCTGCCGGGACTCCCAGACTTATCAACAGGGCAAGCCTGGGGCGGGGGGACCTGAGCATCCAGTTCTGCATCCAAAGACATCGCAGGCTGGATGCTCAGTGCCCTCTGTGGGCGCCGGGCTCCTCTAGAGTCCTCGCTTTGGGGAAGACCTCTGCTAGGTTCCTTCTCGGGGTGGGGGGTGCATTTTGTCTGGAATTGCAAAGCCCAGAGGGACAGACGCGCTAATAGCCACAGGAAGTGAGAGATCACCGGTCACAGTTGCTCATCTCCATCTGCAGAGGTGGCTACTTTCTCCAGCGGGTGAGGGGAGAAACCTTTTACCCCCTTCAACCAAGCACCAAACCTCTCACCATTGAGTAGATTCCAGGTCACAGCAACCTCGTGTGTTACAGGGCAACACTGCTGCATCGCTTTGTTTTGGCTGTCATCTTCGTGAAAGCAGGTGGTCAGGCCTTTCTTGCACAGCACCACTAGAAAAGTTCCAACCGCCAGCCTCAGGTTAGTCCGTGCTAACATGTCCAAAGCTCATGAGATTAAGTTCTAAGGAGCATCCTGACGGAGCTGGTTCCAGGACAGATGTGTTTGTTCTTCTGGCAGTCCGTAATATTTTCAATATTCTTTACCACACAATCATTCAAAGGCATGAATTCTTCTTCAGTCTTCCTAATTCACCATCCAATTTTCATACGCACACGAGGCCATTGGAAGTGCCATGCCTGGGGTCAGGCTCACCGTGTCCTCAAATTGATAACTGCAACACTTTCAGGAGGTCTTGTGCAGCAGATCTGCCCAATGCGATGCATCGTTTGATCTCCTGAGCCCTGTGTCCATTAGCACTGGTTGTGGATCCAAGCAAGAGAAAGTCCTGCACAGCTTCAAGCTCTTCTCCACGTATCCTGATGCTACTTAGTGGTCCCGGTGTGAGGGTTTGGGCTTTCTTTGCACTGGGCTGCAACCCATTCTGAAGGAAGCCTGCAGTCTTTGATCTTCATCAGCAAGTGCTTCAAGTCCTCCGCGCTTCCAACAAGCAAGGCTGTGCCATGCACGTCTCCTAGGTTATTAGTGAGCCTGCCTCCCACCCCAATGCCACATTCTTCTTCCTCTAGTCCAGCTTCCCGGGTTATTTGCTCAGCGTACAGACTGAACAAGTATGGAGCAGGTATACAAACAACCGCGCCATACTCCTTTCCCGATTTTAAATCCGGCAGCACTGCCGTGCTCTGTTCGGATGACTGCCTCTTGGTCCCTGTATCGGTTCTGAATGAGCATGATGGAGTGTTGTAGAATTCCCCTTCTTCTCGACGCTATCTGTAGTTGGATGTCTTAGCCTAAGCAATAGAACACAAATAAATATTTTGCAGACGTCTTTTGCTTTCAACCACGATGTACCCGACATGAGCAACGATGTCCCTCGTGCCCCATCCTCTCCTGAAGCGGGCTTGTAGTTCTGACAGCTCCCTGCCAACGAACTGCTGCAGACGTTGCCGAGTGCCATCTGCAAGATTTTGCTTGCATGTGATATTAATGATATGGTTTGATAATTTCCACATCCTGTTGGGTCACTTTTCTTTGGCACGGGCACTCCGTGGGCCAGAGAGCTGTCTTCCAAATGTATCGGCACAGACAAGTGAGTGCTTCCAGTGCCTCGTCAGCTTGTGGAAACATTTCAGTTGGTCTTCCATCCATTCCTGAAGCCTCGTTTTCGCTAATGCCTTCAGCACACCTTGGGCTCTTGTTCCGGCATAGAGCAGGTGCTCAGTAAACACGTGCTTCCTCCTCTGGCAACACCACTGACTCTCTGGGGTAGTTATAGAATCTGCTGTCAATTTGAGAGGATTAAGAGTGAAGGGGGTGGAGTTTAGCCTGTCAATCAGGTCACACCTTGATGACCTCATTTGGAGGTCCTCAGAAGATAAATCGCTGGAGGAAGGATGCAGGTTGAATCTGTGGGAGACATTGCAGCTGACAAGGCACATGGAGCTACTCTAGTGCCCTGAGCTGGAGGAGCCACTTGGAGACCTCTGCCAGCACTGAGATGCTTACACTGCCACTGGATCCACAAGACCTCCCACCCACTGGCCTGTGATCTTCCGTCATTCAGTGTTCAGCATGTGTTTCGTGAATCTCAAGAGGACTTTAAAGATTGGTATCAGACCTATGGGCTAATATTGGATTTATGGATTTGATCTGGACTGGGCTGGGATGTTTTCTCAATATTCAACTGCTCGTTATATACAGCTCTTCCTTATACACATATGAATGTCTGTGGATTTGCTTCTCTACTCTACCTGGACTGACACACTCTCCAAAGACTGCTTTGGAGCTGTGGTTTAGAAAAACTCAGTGGGGAGAGTTATTGATTATTGACCCATCAGACCCATAGCAGAGGCAGGAGTCAGAGCCACTAACATGGCCATCTGGTCACGGCCAAGGTCAGTATCCGGCTGACAGTCTTAGATGATGCAGCCTGTCTATACCTCTCTGCTCCATTTGGTCTGATGTCACTGGCCATCTTGGGCCAGAGAGGTCTGACGGCACACAAGCCCTGCCCGCTCCCCATCCCAGACCCTGGCCACTGGGGAAGTCCAGGGCCAGGACTGGGAAATGGCAGGGATGGGAGCTAGGTTCTTCAGGACACCAAGTAAAAGTCAACAACAAAATCAAGAGTATGGCATGAAGCCCAGGAGGTGACGGCTAGTATGCTGAGGGGCTATGTCTCCTGGCACTGACACAATGGGCAGGAATCCTTGAGAAAGCTGTGGGGAAGTGACAACCCCCGGGAGCAGGGGTCTCCCCCAAATTCCTCGGGCTCTTTCTCTCCTCTCCCTGCACCTAAGTTCTCATCAGTCTGGGGAGGGCTCTAGAATCCTGCCCAGAGGTGGGGAACTGGGGGGCCCTGAAGAAAGAGTCTGGCCAAGCAGCCTCCATCAGGTCCTCAAGATCACCCACTGCCCCAGAAGGAGGCTCACCGACCCTGGGGTGGAAGGGGATGTCCCCATGCTTCTGTGACTATCAGGGCCTGGCATTTACTCCTCTTCCTGGATTCCAGGAGGGGGTAGAAGGGGGTGGGGAGCATGGGACTGGAGAAGAGATTAGTCGAGGCCTAATCCTCGTGGTGGGGAATGAGTCAGAACTGTCCTCTTTGTGGTTGGGTGCTGGGCACTAATGGGTTAACGGGATGGTCTCCCAGTATTTAAGGCACGGAGTGACTTATGGGAGGTTTCTGGCAGCCAAGCCAGGGCAACCCTGGGTGCATGGCTCTGCAATAGGGAGGGCAGCACCCACTCCCAACGGCCCAGGAGCCCGCCCTGCCTCTCAGAAAGCAAGCTTCTTCTGACCTCTCTCCCACAGAGTGAGCGGCCGATGGGGGTCCCTCCCCACCCACAGCCCCTAAGTAAGATGCTCACAGCACTGGGCAGAGGCAGAGCACCTCCCTGCCCACAAGGGGTCCCTGGCACACACCCCTTAAGTGTTGCACACCAGCCCGGAGGGGGTGGTGTTGGGGTGGTGAGGGGTGCTGGGCTAGAGCCCCAGGCCTCTTGGACCCAAGCTCCCGCCCCAACCCCTGCACTTAGAGTCCTCCCTCTGGCCTGAAACCTCTGCCCCAATGGGCTTCTTCTCTGGCTCTACCCTTCTCTGAGGCCCTGTGCCTCTGATGGGCTCACCCCTAGGGTGCCCAAGGTGGGCTGTGACCAGTGTGATCTTCTAGCTGGGGTACCTGTCCCCATGCGTGTGCACAACGCTTCCTGCAGGTGGGACCGAGTCAGGGATGGGACAATGGGGGGTAGGGGTGGGGTGGTGGGGCAGGCAACCAGTGCTGGGGCTGAAATCTGGGACCCAGCTCTTTCCTGGAGTTCAGTGATTGAGCCTAGCTTTTCTGGTTGTAATAAAGATGGATTTGTTAGTACGGGGGACCAACCATGTCTTACTGAACAGTTTGCGAGCTTGATTTAGAACTTTTAAATGTCTACACATACGGCCCATCACCTCCATGTATACCCCCACCCTAGGGCTCCCCTAAGAGTTTGGGGTGGGCATGAAGGGGGGGCTACAGCATTAGACTCCATTTCCTCTGCTCTGACTGGTGCTCCCAGTTTGCAGGGAGATGCCCCCACAAGGGAAGTGAAAGGTCTATGACCAGGCCGGGGGTCTCTCCCAGGTGGTAGGCATCAGAGGTCAGCCAGTCCCACTGTACCAGCAGTAGAACAGAAGTCTGGAGGGTGGCAGGGTCTCATCCAGCCATGCACCCAGAGCACTATGAGCATGCATGTGTGCACACATGTGTAAGAGCGCGTCTCTGGATGGGAGTGAGTGTAGGCTCAGGGCACCCACGTGCAGCCATGTTTGGGGGGGGGGGGGACACAAAAACCCGTGGATTGGTGGGTTCTCTTTAGTTGCGTTTCCTCTCCACATTTTTTCTGCATCAAGGAAGATCCATCATTTTCTTTCCCTGTAATGATGTTGATCTGATTAAAATTTATATTGGATTTCACAAAATAATCCCCTCACCAGCATTCCTGGGGGTAGGTGGGAGGCAGAGTGGGGGGTGCGGCAGGGCTGCTAATTCGAGCAGAGAGAGTGAGGAGCAGACTTACAGAGAGGTTGAGTCCGGGGAACCGTTCATGAGCTGATCAAATGGCTTGGAGGAGGGCAGGGGGCAGGCCGGTAGAGCCATGTCCTCTAAGTCTTGCTCTTGGTAACCCGCCTGGGGTGGGGGAGGGGGGCACTGATGTTGGCCTGTCAGATGACCCTTCCTGTCCTCCTGAAGGGCCTTGTGGGACACAAGGGCAAGTTGCTCACAGGCTACATGTTCCTGTCCCTTCCTCCCCAGCCCAGGGCCCATGGCTGTGTTGGGAATATTGGGGTCCCAGAGCCCAAACCACAGGAGAAAGATGGGGCTTTCTACTCCTGTAAAGAGTTACCATCTCGGAAACCCACAAGGGGCAGTTCTGCCCTGTCTGGCAGGGTCACTGTGAGCCAGCATCCACCCAATGGCCGTGAGTGTTTTTGAAAGCCAAAGTCAAGTGAGCCGCTGATGGCAATAGCCTGGGGAAGCATCCGAGGGCTGGCCCCTCCGGCAGCTCTCCCCTCCTCTTGGGGAAAGGGGCATGTGCTAGAGCCTGGGGTCCAGCTAGCCTGGCCTGGTCCCTTACTGGCTGAGTGACGCTGGGGCAGCCGTTAGCTCCTGCACCTCAGCATTCTCATTACATGAGTCATGGGGGGCTCACTCACTCACAGTGGATTAGTCAAGACCCTCGGGGCGGAGCAGAACTGTTCTACACGGTTTCCGGGGCTGTCTGTCTTTACGGGAGCAGCCAGCCACAGCTTTCTCGCTTGGAGCAGCTGGTGGGTTTGAACTGGCAGCTCTGTGGTTGGCAGCCCAGCACTGAACCCACTGTGCCCACCAGGGGTAAGGGGAGAAGCCGGGAGAGGGCTCAGGCCGGCCTGGTGTGCTGCTGGCACAGTAGTTGCTACCATGTCATGCCCATTGTGATCCGCCCCATCTTTGGTCTCTTCCGCACCTTGCCCTGTGGAAAGGCCCTGGCCTCGGGGAGATTCCACTCACAAAATAAATAGCATTTCAGGTGGCAGCAGGTGCTATCAACTCCCTGCCTTCAAGTCCATCCCAACTCACAGTGATCCCATGGGACAGGGTGGAACTGCCCCTGTGGGTTTCTGAAACGGCCCCTCTTTATGGAGTCCCAAAGCCTCGTCTTTCTCCCAGAAGCAGCTGCTGGTTTCAGACTGCTGACCTCATGGTCAGCCGCCCTACCCGTAATACTCAACACCACCTAGGCTCCGAGACTAGAGGGGAGACCAGCCCCTGACAAGATCAGGTGTTGAGAGGTACTGTGGAGAACAACCAGGTGGAGCTGGGGCTGCTGGGGAGGGGATGCCCAGGAACACCTGCGCTGGCTGAGAAGGTGACCTTTGAGTCGAACTGCGGAGGGGTGAGGGATGGCGCCAGGTGAGCTCCGAGTACTGATGGAATGACAATGAAAAGGCCCTCAGGTGGGGGCCAGTCTGGTAGATTGGAGGAACATCCGTATGGTGGATGCTGAGTGGGTGACGGAGGGGGCGAGGGGGCATGCGTGCAAAACCTGGGTCAGCGAGGGGCCTGGCCAAATCAGTTAGACCAGTGGTTCTCAACCTTCCTCATGCCACGACCCTTTCATAGAGCAGCTCATGCTGTGGTGACCCCCCCCCCCAATCATAAAATTATTTTCGTTGCTACTTCGTCACTGTAATGTTGCCACTGTGATGAATCAGGCGACCCCTGTGAAATCGGCGTTGACCCACAAAGGGGTCTCAACCCACAGGTTGAGAACCGCTGAGTTAGACCATGTGAGTCACTGTGAGGACCTTGGTTTTTTTCTCCAAGCAGATGCCCCATGCCTATCAGAGGGAGAGAGGGAGTAGGGGCTTATGCCCCTTCCCCACCCCAGTGAGCCTAGGGCTTCTCTCAACAGGCCACACAGCATAAACTGTGTCTATTCTTCTCCGCCGTTTCCCCTGGGGCCAGCAGGAGCCCAGGGCAGTGGGGCAGAAACAGCTTGGTGGTGGGGGGTGTCACTCTGGAGGACCCTCGGCCATCAGCAGGACAGCACTAGGCTGTCACTACTGTGGCTGGGCCCTGGGGTCGGCCCTCCCTGTCCTGGGATTCAGCCACTTTTCCTGTCTTGAATTTCCAGGCCTCTTCTGGACATTCCCAGACTGTCAGTTCCAACTGTGGCTTGGGTTAGTAAAATTCAACACGGGCAGGATGAGTGGATACGCTCCACAGGAAATGAGCGTGTGTATGCCAAAATGGACTGCGTGCCAGACGGACCCCCGCCAGGTGCCAGATTGGGAGCCCCACTGAGGTGAGAGCCCCATCTCTGCTGACACAGCAGAGCCCGCCCAGTACCCAAGAAGACACACAAACCCGACTCCGGGCCAGGCAGGAAAGCTGGAGACACAGAGGCCTGGCAGGGACAGGGCCCTCCCCACCATCTTGCTGCCCCCGTCCACAGCGTGGCCACTAGTGCCAGAGACAGTGTAGCCCAAACCTGCCAGGTACAGGCTTGTCGCTCCCAGCAAGCAGACAAGGAGGGGTGGAGTCCTGCCTGTGCTCCACCAGCAGTCCTGCACCATGGCGTGGGGTTGTGTCTCCTTCCAGTCCACATAACGACACCATAGGGGCTCGCAGAAGCCCTGCCGGGGGTCCCTGCCCCAAGAAGCTCAGAAGCAGCCAGGAGGCAGAGTGGGGAGCAGAGATGATGGTAGAGATATCCTTAAAGAGAATTCCTGCGCTAAGCCTGGAGGGAGCGTGCGAGGGTCGGGCAGGAAGGCCAGAGAATTGAGGCTAGCCTGAGCAGCTCAGGAGGGGCGGAGGCTGGAGGGAGCACTGTTTGGACAATGGAAAAGGCTAGAATCAAGGGGCTTTGGGGGTGGGGAGGCGGTGAGGACCTGTGAGTCCCCAGGTGAGGCGTTCACAAGAGAAGCAGGGAGTTCTGAACTCTTCCTCACGAGGGCCTGGGGCTCCCATTTGAGAACAGGCTGTCTGGTCGCAATGGGGAGCATGAATCAGAAGAGTCAAGGGGAAGCTGGGGACCAATAAGGCGTTGTGGTAATTACATCATCTTTGTTAACTGGAGACTATTAAGAGTGAAGGAGGTGGAGTTTAACCTGTCAATCAGGTCGCAGCTTGATGACCTCATTTGGGGGCACTAAGGAGATAAATAGCTCGATGGAGGAAGGACACAGGCTCACTCCCTGCAGGACATTGTGGTCGAGAAGCCACATGGTACTACTCTAGAGCCCAGGAGCTGAAGGAGCCACGTGGAGACCCCTGCCAGAGCTGAGATGCTTCTACCTCCACTGGATCCACAAGACTCCACCCTCTGGCCTGTAATCTTCCTGTATTCAGTGTCATTGCATGTGTTGCCTGAGTCCGAAGAGCAATTTATAGACTGGTATCAGACAAATGGGCTAATATTGGACGTGTGGACTTGATCTGAATTGGGCTGGGATGTTCTCTTAATGCACAATAGCGCTTTGATATAAAGTTCTCGCTTACACACATATGAGTGCCTCTGAATTTGTTTCTCAGGTCAACCCTGCCAAACACAGGCGTCTAGAAGAGAGGAAACTGTGAAGTGAGAGGGGAGGGGCTCGGGGTAACCTCAGGGCAGCAGAAGGCATCTCCTGATGGCCAGGCTGAGCCAGGGGACCCTGCAGTGCAGGCTGACTCCCTAGTTGGAGAAGTGGGTGCACAGGCCTGATTTGGAGGGGAGGGGAAATGAGTCGGGTTTGAGCGTTAAATGTCTGAGGCCTGTGGGGTCCCCTCCTCTGCACCCACCAAAGGATCTGGAGCTCAGGTTTGAACGTGGAACCTCTCACCCCAATACCCCTGCTTCTCCCTTCTATTGAGCCTTGCGGCCTTCTCATCCTCCCCACCCCCTCCCTCCCTTACCCCCTGTTCCCCAAAGGCCCCTGAAGAAGGGGTCGGCAGGAGGTTCCTGCCAAGTGCAGCTATTTCGACTAAATGCCTGTATATTAAGAAAAGGAGAAGGCAAAGCCCATGGGGACCCATGCCTGTAAGGGCCTCGCTTCAAAGACGAGGGGGCACGGGCGAGCCTGGCTGCACCCAATGTTTGCTGTGCTGCTGGGTAACACCAGTAGGCCCACAGCCGGCATCTGTGGAAGCCTCCAGAGACTCAGAGAATTCTCACAGCCGCTCACTAGGGTGGGTGTAACCCAGAGGGATGGCTTATGGCATCACACCATCTTTCACAGACCTCCTCCCGAGACAGAGCACACAGATCTTGTGTAATGGTCCCATCAGTTTAAACGTGGAACGACACAGGATAAGCATAGTCCCAGGCTGTCTTCAATCTCATTTTCTTAGATTATATGACCACCCCCAACACAATTGTTTTGTCAAACCTTCCCACGTTAAATCGCAGCATTATTGTTACAACGCGATGGGAGACCGAGCGCAATCCGTCTTTGATTTTTTTTTCCTCCTATTGACTATTAATGACTATTTCATTCTCAAAAAGAGTCGGTGGTGTTGATTCACAAATACCGAGTACCACAACAATGGGGCTGAAACCCCGGGCGGGAAAGTTAACAGCTGGGGTTTTTAGTGACAGCCTACCCCTCCAGCCCAGCGAAGCCACGTGAGCCAAAGCCTGGCTGTCATTGGGTAATAAAATAACAGTTCTGCCCAGAGCGCATCCCCATGTTCCAGTGAGGGTGGAGTTTTAGCCTGGTGGCCATGCAGCTATGTGTTCGCTGGGGTGACCCCAAAATCATTTTGTTGTTACCACCAGCTACAGGGACATGTTCTCAAAAGTAATCATGTTCTGCTGAATGCCAGCACAAACATTTTCTTTTTTAGAAAAAATCAGATGGTGTCAGTCCTGAGACAGTGTCACTGGCGCTCTGAGCCTGGAATCAGGAAGGTTCCGGGGCAGAAGCAGGCTCTGAGCCTCTGGAAGCTGCCCCGGGAGACGGGAGGCATGAGCATGAGATAGGATTAGTAGGCTTTCCAGGGACACCTGGGTGGCTGAGCTATCTCACAAATGAGCGTCACGTGACCCCAGCTGTGTGGTGTGGTGGAAGTGTGCTCCCTGGCAAGCCCTGGCCTGCCTCCCTCTCTCTCTCTCTCTCTCTCTCTCTCTCTCTCTCTCTCATCTCCTGCACTGGGCAGCTGCCATGGCCCCCAGGGAATCATGGTAGGCTCTTTGAGGGTCTGCACACCCCACATGCAGGGAGGGCATAACATGAGGACAGGTGTACACACCCCCCAAGACAAGCCCTCGGGAAGCACCTCCCTGACCCCAGTGGACTTCCCTATGAGTGGGGAAGGTCAGGTGGAGGTGGGCCAGGATGCCTCGTATGCAGGGCAGTGATTCCAATTGCAGCAGTCCAGCCCCCAGTTTCCAGCCTTTGCTTGTATACCCTGAGAGATGGGGAGCTCACCACCTCTTCTGTCACCTTGAAGACAGCAGTGAGGGGGAGCAGGCCCCTGAGCCTGAGGCTAGCTCTCCCTCTGGGGGAGGGACAGGGGCTGTAGGAGAAAACGCCTGAAGGCACGTGGGCTGAGAGGACACTGATGGCCTCTCCTTCTGCTCCGGGAGCCTCTGAGGCCCCTGAAGGAGGTTGGATGCCCACGCTGTGAAAAAAAACAAGACTGAGTGCAAACATAAGGCTGTGGTGAGCAGTATTTGCGAACCGACCCCACGGACTCTTTTTTGAAAATGAAATTGTCATGAAAGGAAAAGAAGGGGGGGCGGAAATCAAAGAAGGCTTCCAGCTCAGTTCCCAATGGTGTAATAATAATGCTGTAATTCAACGTAGAGAGATTTGACCGAAAAAAAGAAAGATTTGATAAAGCAATTTTGTTGTCGGTAGTCATATCATCCCAGAAAGATTCGATTTAAGCCACCTGTGACCATGTTTCTCCTATAGCTCTGCACCCCAAATGACAGCCAACAGGTGAGAGCCAAGCCCTACTCTGTCTTGGGCAAGCTTGGCACTGAGCACCCCAGCTGGGAGACCTGCACAGTGGCCTCATTTCTCTGAGCCTCTGTTTCCCTCTCTGTAGCCTCGGCACCCTCTCTGTAGTCCACGGGACCACCACAAAGACACCATGGCAACAGGCCATAGAACCCCTGGCGCTGCTCTGTACTCAGGAAGGGAGGCAATCATCCCTTGTCCCTTGACCTAAGCAGGCCCTGTGCTCACCTGGCATCAAAGCAAAGCCCCCGCACAGTGCCCGCTGTCACGCCACTAAAACCCACTTTCAACATTCAGCCGAGGCCCCAACTCCCACCATACAGGACCATCGTCTTTCTCCTCCCCTTTGTCACCTCTGTAGCCCAACATACTGATGGTCAGCATCCCTCGTATCACTTGTCTGCCAGATCTTTGGGGCTGTTGTCCCCGTCTCCCCCTGCTCCTCCCAGGCTGTGAGGACAAGCATTCTGGCTTAGGTGATGCCGTCCTAGGCCCTGTCTCTAAAATCTGATTGGATCCCCCCATGCCTAGAGTCTTAAAGCTGTGCATAAGGTTTTCAGCGGCTCCTCCAAAGTGGGGAGCCAAGCCCTTCCTTGTTGCCTGTTCCTAGCCTGGAAGCTCCGCTGGCGCCCGTGCCCTCTGGGTTACCCTGCTGGCTTCCAAAACACCAGTGTCATAGCCTCCAGCATCACAGCAACACACAAGCCACCACAGTACAGCAAACGGGCAGACCAGTGGGCGTTAAGGGCCAGAACCAACTGGATGGCACCTAACAACGACAACGTGCCTCTAGCTAGGAGCCCTGGTAGTGTAGTGGGTTGTACAAGGTCACCAGTTGGAAACCACCAGCTGCTCCTCAGGGGAAAGACGAGGCTTTCTCCTCCCACAAAGTGGCAGCCTCTGAAATTCACAGGGGCAGGTCTACCCTGTCTTATAGGGTCGCTGCGAGTTGGCATCGACTCGATGGCAGTGAGTTGGTTGAGGTTGGGTTACCGCTAGCAGCGTGGGTGTCAGCTGCAGGTGGGATTCTGCCCGTTGTACAGAGGGTGGGACTGACGCAGAGAAGGGATGTTGTAAGCCATAAAGACCCCAGGGGCCGAAATGTTCAAGTCCCACTGCTGTTTCCAAGTTGTGCCACCTTGAGCCAATGGCTGAAGCTCTCCCGGCTTCTCGGAGGCCACTGGTGCCAATAACACCCTCTCCAGGAGTTGGTGAGACTTCAGCGAGCAGTGCCCGCCTGACCATGAAGCCTTGCTGTTGGTCCTTCCCCGGGGGCAGAGTTGCAGTGAGGGGGCCCCTAAGCTGAGCCAGACCCCAGGAAGACTGGTAGACTCTGCCCCCACTACACTGGTCCAGGCAGCCAGGGGAGCCGTAATGAAGGAGCAGCGGCCTGAGCTGCAGCCTCCAGCCCAGCCCAGGCAGCCCAGGGAGCTGAGTGAGCAGGGAAAGTGCTGAGCTTGTCGGAGGCGAGCGGGAGGCAGACTCAGCAGTTCTGGCCCTGGGATGGGATGGAGAGCCGGGCAGCTGATGAGGGATTGTGTTACAATGGGGTTTCTGGTGTCTGTCATTACTCTGGCCTCTCAGCATCCCTAGCATTAAAGGGCCAGGGCTTGCTCAGCATCGATCGCAAGGAAATGCAGCATCCTCTTTACCAACAGGGCAAGCCACAGTGCCTCCTGCTTCCATATCCACCACCCCACTCCTCCCACCCCCTCCAGGGCCAGAGACCTCCACAGACCCTTCTGCTCTGCCAGCCTCATTGTCTTTGTTTCTCAGAGACCAGGTAGCCCTGGCTTGGGACCTCACCAAGTGTGCAGTACTTGTAAGGCTTCGTTCAAGTCCTACCTAAGTCCCCATTGCCTGTGGCCCTGCTGTCCTCACGGAGGGAAAGCAGTTCCTCCCCATCTGTGACCTCATCTGTCCCTTACAACCTGCCCCTATCCCCTACTGCCGCCCCATCCCTATTCCCAATCTGTGGGAAACAGAAGGATTTCTCCCAAGTTGGATGCCAAACTTAGCTGCTTGCGAATGATCATACACTTGGAGGTCATCAGAAGTAGGTCAGGGGTCATTCTCCCTAAGAGCTATCAGCCATCCAGAGCAAGCAGTCACCATTGTGTATCCCACAACAGGTAGGGCCCACTCCCTTCTGATAAGGATAGTAGTTGACTGTTTCCTTGTAGGAGACCCCAGAGAGGTCAAGCCCATCCAAGGATGACCAAGGTTAGGGTGCCATCATGAATCTAGGGTCCACCCATCTTGTCACATGTATACCACTAGACCCTCCCATTCCTATGGGCACGCCCCTAGTTCATCCCCTTCCTGTCACGCTCATGCTTATCATACATCCCCTCCCTATGATGTGTATGCCTATTGTACTGCCCCTTCCTGTGACGTGTGGTGACCTGTAATCACGCCCCCTAAGGAGATATAACCCTTGCTTAGCAATAAAGTGGGGACTCTCTCCTGCTTTCGCACCGGGCTCTCCCCACGAGGACCACCAAGCAGGGCTGAGGTGAGCATGCTACCATGAATTGTGTCTGATTCGATTAATTAAATCTCTCTTCTATCTCTCATGCTCTCTATGACTTTACTATAATCCTTACTTATTATCACTGTACAATTGCCCCTACCGGACCTGTGATGATTTGTTGGGAACCCTCCTCTCCCCACACCAGTCTCTGCTCCTCAGCTTTGGATTGGTACCCACATAGTCATGGAAGCAGCCTGTCCAGTCCCCTCACCCTCCCTGCCATCAAGTCGATTCCCTGACTCATGGTCACCTTAGAGGACAGGGCACAACTACTCCTGTCAGTTTCTAAAACTGTAACTCTTCACAGGAGTGGAAAGCCTCATCTCTCTCTCAAGGAGAGACTGGTGGATTTGAACTGCTGGCCTTGTTACTAGCAGCCCAACACATAACCTCTACTCCACCCTCCAGGAGGCTCTTTTTCCCCCCTTTCAAGGACCCTTTCTTTCCTGTTCTCAATGTTCACGGCACGGGTGGACTGACTTCCACCTGCCTCTAGTTGTGGGCATATGACCTGGCCAAGGAGGGAGCCACGTGCTTTGCTCACGGTGACTGGTTCAGCGTGAGACACGTGGCCCAGGCTAAACCAATGAGGTTGCGTTCTTGGCGTTGGCTGGAAATGGCAAGCAACAGCTGCTCCGTTCCTCTGGCCTAGGAACCAAGACAATGGAGCATCGGCGCTTCCAGGGCCCATGACGGAACCAGTTTAAGTGAATGCCAAGAGAACCGGAACAGAGAGATGAGCTCTCGATCCAGCTGTGCCTGAAGCCCCTATGCCCCTGGGTTTCTCACCTATAGTAGCCAGCACATAGCCTCTCCCCCCCCCCATTTTGCTTGAGCTAGTTAGAGTTGAATCAGTGTCACTTGTGCCCCGAGAGTCTTGACTGCACCATGAATAAAGATGCTGAAAGGACCGTAGGCAGGGCTCTGTGGGCCAGCCACCGGGACATCCATCAGACTGGCAGTGATCCATGAGTCAGTTCCCTTGGGTTGCAACAGTCGGCCAGCCCATGCCCTGTCTTTTGAGGTCCCAGCCCAGCTTCATCAACATCAGGTGCAAAACCTTGACCCCGTGTCCTGCCAAGAGAGGGCACTTGGTCACTTTAGTCTGGCCCATTGGGGTGAGCTCTCACTATCCTACAGAGCATTTGGGGGGTCTCCTATCTTCTTTGTGAAAGCTAGCTGGAGGCTGGGCCAGACCCAATGCCAGCCTCACCAGCAATGCCACTCAATGGCTGCAGGGGGGCTCTCTGGGGACCCAAGGAAGCTTCTCTCCGGCCCCCCGAGACAGCAACCAGGTCTGACAGGTTAGACATGACAAGGAGAGCAGGAAGCGGAGTGGGCAGAAGAAGAAAGGGCTACTTCAAAGCTCATAAAATCATCGCGAATTCTACTGCCCAAGATGACTACTGGCTGCTTCCTAAATTATGCAGATTTGTGCAAATGTTATGCAAATCAGCCCCACAAAGGTGCCAGGGTGCACTTACTGACAGCCTGGCTCAGGAGTCTTCTCATCAGTCAGCCTCAGCCTCATTGGGGAGAGGAAGAGCTGTTACCCACAGGGCAGTGTGGGGGTGGGGTGGGAGCGGGGTGGGGGGTGGGAGTCAGTCTTGTCCTATCCCAGCCTTCTGCCACCTTTCATTCTCCAAACAAACCCTCCTCACCTGACTCTGGCTTGGGGCCGGCTCAGAGACAGCCATTTGCAGCTGGGCCTGGCCGGGTCCCGGGGTCAGCTGGGCTGCCTCTTCCCATTGGACAGATGCGGAGCTCGAGGCCTGGACCTGGGAAAGGTAGGTAGAGATATGGCAAGATATGAAGGGTAGCAGTAGCCGCATCTCTGCCACCCACTGCCTGAAATGCCCCAGTTAGGAGGTTAGGAGGCCCAGACCTGGAAAAGGCCTTGCTCTGACCCCCGCCCCTGCCCCCGCCCCCAGCATCTGCTGAGTGACTCCATCGGATCCACTCATCTCCCAGAAAGGCGAGCAGGCAGTCATCCACTTGCTCCCCACCCCAGCCTCGGCTGCAAATGCTTTTCCCAACCCCATCACTGTGCCTAGCATTCTTCCAGTTGTGCTTTGGATCTTCGAGATGGGCTCAGCCATCTCAGCCATTCTATGGGAGCTGCAAGTTCAAAGCTGGTAACGTTGGGTTTCTGGAGCTAGGGTCCTGGAGTCCTGGTGCCTGGGGACCAGACAATGTGGCCATTCGTAAGTGCTGATGGGCTCTTACCCCCAGCGTCCTGCTTGTCTGGAGAGATGGAGCCACTTCCACAATTATGTCAGGCTCCAGTGCCCTTGCCCCATCTCAGCATGCCTGCCCCTCCTTTCTCTGCCTTCTGCCCTCCTGCCTCCTGCCCCAGGGGCCCACGGGCAGCGGTGCCTTTGTCCAGAGTCATATCTCCCTTGAGACTACACACGCTCTTGAGAACCTGAAGGAAGTCTCAAATCGTGCCCTGACATGGAGTGATGAGGGGAGCAGGGCAGGGAACTCCAGCCCACAGGACTCCTCACCTCTTGACCCCAGACCCTCACCTTGGACAGACTGGTTCAAAGGTGGCTTAACTCTACCTACCTCCCCCAGGGCTGGTCCAGTGCCATCAGGCCCCAGGACCAGCTTCTCATGAGCCAAGTGGCACTATGATGAGATGCTTGAGCCGCCCAAGACCACCAGCCCAACCATCACGCCTTTCCCGACAGCCTCTGGGTTGCAAGAGCCCTGTGGAGCTTCAGATCTGACCTCTGCCAGAGGCCAAAACTAGTCAGCAAACTCGACAGGAAATGGAAGAAATTGTACTGTGAAATCAGCAATGGTAGCCGTGTGTCCAGCTGTGTGAACTGGGGCAAGTCACTTGACTTCTCTGAGCCACAGGACCCAGGTCTGCAAGTGGGAACCACTGTTGCTGTTGCCACGTACAATTGAAATGAAGTGATATTGTGAGTTGCTTCGCACGCTACCTGGTCTCTAGTAAGTGCCCAACTCCTTATCGTTCACTGTAACCTTGACTCTTTGAGTCCCACTCATGCCCCAGACTCCCAGATTCTGACCATTTTGACTTTCCACCACCAGGGGCCCCACACACACAGATTTTTCAAGTCTCCTCTGAGGCTGTGTGGGGCAAGAACCAAAGTGAAGGGATATTAGGAGGCATGGGATGCTTTGAAGGGCAGCAAGGTCTGCCCCAACCCTGCCACTCACTGCCTAATTTATGCCTCCACTTATGCACTCCAGCTTTGGGGCCAGCATTTTGCTTCTCCCACCAGGAGTCGAGATAGCCTGTCTGCAGTCCCTGCCTATCCAGGGACCCATGTAGACCCATCACCTTCCTTTGACCAAGTGGGGCCAGGGCATCTGGGGCATGAGGGGACCTCTGAGCTGGACTAAGAGGGTGGGATTATCAAGGGTGTTGCTGGCAGTTCTGTTTGTAATATTCAAAAGAAAATCACAAACTGCCCATCAGGAGGGGAACTACTAAAATAAGTAAGGGGAGGAGCCAGTCTAAGATGGCAACGTCTGCCCCAACCAGAGGGCTCATACAACAAGACCTGAGAAAACAAGTGAATCTGATCCAGATGACGACCTTGGGGCACTGAGCACTCAGGCAAGGGTGGTGAATGGACTGAGTGCCACATGGAAGGAGGGGCTGTAAAAACAGGAGATACAGAGGCTTGCATATCCCTGCACTCTGCCAGCCAGACCCACGTAGCACAGCCATATGAGACAAAGCAAGCGGTGTTCCCACCACCTGGTGCAAACCCACAGGGGAAACTCTGGACCCACATCCAGAGCCAGGAAGGGTGCTCCCACTTAAGAGCACTAATCTCACCCACCACACTCCCAGGCACCTACCTGTGGTGCCACCCTCTCTCTTCATCCACGCCACACCCTGCAGTAACCTAGTGGCACCCCATGTTTTGAGTCAGGGACCCATAGAGTGGTGGTGTCTGCTGCCTCACTTACCCACAAACCAGTGGCAAACTCTTCCCACAGCATGCTCTAGCAGACAGGAACATCACCTCCTGGTGGGAATCGTGGATAGGTGGCATCCCCCTGCTTTGTTCCCCCCTTCACTCCCCGTTGCCACTGTTGACTGGTTCCTCCTTTGATCACCTGATCACCTCCACGCAACCCTCCCGCATGGGATCACTGGTGAGAATTTTCATACCACCCCCCCCCCCCGGGGACTGGCAACCCAAGCACTCATGCCCAGCTCACCTGACAACTGAAAGTGCACTTACCCAACACACAAGCCTGTGATGAAAGAAAACTTGCCCTGTATCCACGTCCAACTGACTAGCTGGGCGGACATATCACCTCACCAGCAGTTTTGGCTACATCTTTAGCCACTCCACTCATTTAAAAAACAAAAACGCAGAATTCAGCAAACATGCAATAAATTTTACAAGTATAATAATATCCTCATGCCTCAGAAAGACGAGATAATATTGAATTACATAAAGAAGCAGGACAAGAAGGCTCCACCAAGTGACCAAACTAAAGAACCAGAAACCCTTCTACAGGAAGAAATGGTCACGGAATGACTTGATAAGGAGAGCAGAAGACTAATATCTCGGGGTTTCCAAGAGATCAAGAAAGACATTAAGGAAAGACAGATAGAAACCAAGGAAAATCCAGACAAAGCAACAGAAGAATTCAAGAAAATAATACACGAACAAAATGACAAAATAAATAGACAGAACTATACAAAACAAAGTAGGAATTAAAAATTAATAATAAAATTTCTGAACTAGACAAATCCGATGAGCCCTGGTGGGGCTGGGGATTAGACATCGGGATGATACCTACGAGGTTGGCAGTTCAAACCCACTATCCGCTTCTACAGAGAGAGGTGAAACGATCTGGTCTTGTCAAGATTTACAGTCTCAGAAGCCCTATCTAGGGTTGTTATAAATTAGAATCAAACTCAATGGCTGTGAGTTTGAGTTTTTGGTTTTTTTATAGAAGGGAATAGGAGTGGAATTGTGCCAACAAAAATTAGAACCAGGGAGTTAGAGGACAAATCCCTTGACATCCATTTATTTAAGGAAAAATGAAGAAAAATAAAGGAAGCCCAAGAGTAGTCAGACATGGCATAATCAAACTTGCCAAAATCAAAGGCAAAGAATTCTGGGAACAGCTTGGAAATACCAAAACTTATCTATGAAGAGTAACTAATTAGAGTAAGCTCAGATTTTGCATCTTAAGGCATAAGCCCTAACCTAAGAACAATTAGTTCTTATTATTAGTTCTTATAACTTACCCTCATGAGGCAATCCGTGGAAATATGAGTGCCATAGCAAAGCATGGTGAAGGAACCCAGTGATGCCCAACTATCAGCAAAACCAGTGTCTTGGATCTTAAACACTTGTCCCAAAACAAGCAGGTATCTGAGGATGCTGTGAACTAGATCATGCAGAACAAAGCACACCCAACTAAGTGTGATCAAAGGATTTGTAATAAAATTTATGACCATAAGAGGGTATATATTAGAGATTAAATTCTGACCACTAGGTTTGTGGAAGGCTACCATTTACAGTAGGAGCTATAGGTCCATGTTTAGTTTCTGCATAGATTCCGCTTCCATTGAATTCCTTCTGACTATTGAGCATCAATGTAAAAAGCTTTGCTCTTGGGCAGAATGTGTTTGCTGGAACTCTCCTGTCCGGCCCAGGGAGGGGCAGTCTAGCCCTCAACAACTTACCTGGGCCCTCGAAAGGAATCGAGGTACTGGGGTCCCATGGTCATTAGTCATACCCCAACCAAGGTGATGGAATAGCCCTGGACCAATCTTGCAAGTTTTCTTATCTACAATAGTGTACTCCTCCAAATTGTGGTTCCTTTTCCACTTCTGCAGTCCTGCCTGCAACTGAGCTGAATTGATCTTCCACCAAACATTCCTTTGTGACCGTTCCCTTTGTGTTCCGTGTCCTATTTAAGCAGCCATGGGACTGAATCCTTGGACTCCCTTTAGCCTCATTCTGACGATCTCCCTGATCCAGATGATCTGTCTTTGTTTTGTTTAAGGCTTAATAAGTGGGTCTCTATAATTTTTTTTTAAGACTAAGCTCTGGTTTCTTGGCAGAATCTATGCAGGCAAGAAGGCAATGGGTTGAAAAACTTTGGAAGAAAGGGGGGCGGAAAGTAAACCAAGAATTAGATTTCTGGGGGATGGAGGCGGAGTGGGAATTATTTTTCCCAGATACAATGGTAAGATTAGAGCATTTCCAAATAAATAGAAAATAAGGGATTTGTAAAAACCAGACCAACTTTTCAAGAAATATCCAATGATTCCTTCAGAAAGGAAACCAACAACATCAGACAACAATCTGAGATTAGGACACAGGACAGCATCTGCCCGATGCCCACTCCAATAAAGAATTCTCAAACAGAGAGCCAGGAGTGCCAGTCTATAAATAGCAATGTCAAATCAGGAAGGGAAATAAGTGACATGAGTATAAGACTTTCATATGGAGAGAAAATCAAGGTGAAATAAAAGACAACCACAAAGAAAGCCAACAAATTTACTCGTCAAAATAAAAAAGAACACAAAGTTTCAGTAAACATGAAATCAACAATGAAAGAAATGAAGAGAAAATTCACAAACAAAAAAACTCCGCCCAGAAAAATACACAGAACAAAGAAGCCTCTTACAGCATTTTAAAAAATTATAGTAGTAAAATTATACTTACTGACAATCAACCTGAATGAAGTGACTTAAATGCATCAGGAAAGAGACCAAGAGTCAGAATGGATTTTTGTAAAGCAGCACATTGATATGCTACTTGTAAGAGACACACCCTAGACACAAAAATAAACTAAAACTGAAAGGATGGAAAAAACACATCAATCAAACAATAACCAAAAAAAGAGCAAAAGTGGTCGAATAGACTTTAAGGCAAAATCCATCATAAAATATTAGGAAACGAAGGATCAATTCACCAAGGAAACATAAACACAGTAATCCTATAGGCACCCAATGTGAAGGCTTTAAAATATGTGAAACAGACTGTAACAGGACTGAAGAGAGAAAGAGTATTCCACAAGAACAGTAGGACACTTCAACACACCACTTTTGGTGAAGGACAGACAGCTAGAAAGAACTTAACAAGGATTCGGGAGATCTGGATGTCACCACCCATCAATCAACTTGACCTCAAAGACATATACCAACCACTCTACCCAGGAGCAGTGAAATACCGATGATTTTCCAACACACATGGATCATTCGCCAGAACAGACCACATCTTGGGCCACAAGCCACATTCTCTGATCACAACACTTGTTGTTGTTGTCAGCTGTCGAGTCAGTTCCAATTCATAGCAGCCTTACGGACAACAGAGCAAAACACCGCCCGGTCCTGCTCCATCCTCACCATTGTTCTATGATATAAAAGTAGAAATCAGTAACGGTAGTATCAAGGGGAGAAAAATCAAATACGTGGAATTTGAGTAATTTGCTTTAAAAAAAAAACCTGGGTACTAGGAGAAATAAAAGTTAGAAATTTAAAATTCCTAGACTTCAATGGGAATGAAGACACAACATACCAAAGTCTTTGGGACCAAGGAGAAGAACTATTCAGAGGTCTGTTGATAGAAATAAATACACGAATAAAAGATTCAAAATGAGAACACTGGCTCTACAACTGGAACAAGCAGAAAGAAAGCAGGAGCCACTGTCACCAAAAGAAAATAAATAACACAGACGGGAACCGAAGTAGATGAAACAGAGAATAGACAGACAATCGGGAGAATCAACAAAATCAGAAGGTGGGTCTTTGAAGGGATCAATACAATTGACAAACCAATGGCCCTGGTGACAAAAGAAACACAGTGGAAGAAGTAAAAATATAAGCAAGAAACAAGGTAGGTACCATTGCAACAAAACCAAGTGAAACAAAAGATTGTAAGAGAATACGATGAAGAAATTGTACTCCAACAAACTTGAAACCCTGGAGGAGATGGACAAATTTCTAGAAACACACTACTTACCCAAATGTAACACAGTCGAGGTAGAAAACGGAACAGACAAAAGAATAGATCGAAGAGGTTAAAACAGACAAACAAAACCTCCCAACAACCAAAAAATATCTCTGGCCCAGAGAGCTTCACGGGAGAATTATAGTAAACATTTAGAGGCGAGTTCACACCCATATTACTCAAACAATTTCAGAGCACAGAAAATGAAGGGAGAGCCTCACATTAATTCTATGAAGCCAGCCAAAGCTAGGCAAAGGCATCATACACATAAAAAGAAAACTGAAGATGCATTTCCCTCATGCATATAATGTATTTACTGCCAACGAGTCAATTCCAACTCATAACGACCCTATAGGGCAGGATAGAACTGCCCCTGTGGGTTTCTGAGACAGTAACTCTTTATGGGAATGGATAGCCTCATCTTTCTCCTGTGGAGTGGTTCGTGGCTTTGAACTGTGGACCTTGCGGTTAGCAGCCCAACATGTAGCCCACTATACTACACTACCAGGACTCCCTGATATAGTTGCAAGAATCTGCAACAACATTCTAACCAATGGAATTCAATAACATATTAAAAAACAATCCATCTTGGCCAGTGGGATTCTTACAAGTTATGCCAGGATGGTTCCACATTAGAAAATCAACCAATGTATTCCACCACATAAATAAAAGAACTACACAATCATTTCAATTGATGCCCTCGACTTTGAGAAAATCTAACACCCATTCCTGTTTTTTAAAAATTCTGTGCAAACTAAGACTAGAAGAGAAATTCCTCTTCATAGTAAAGTGCATTTATGCAAAAACAGCATTATTCTCAAGGGAGAGAGACTGTTCCGTTTGAGAACAGGAACCGCACAAGGGCGTCGTCTATCGCCAGTTTTCTCAACCCTGTAATGAAAGTCCTAGTTGGAGCAATAAGGCAAGAAAAGGAAATAAAAGGCATTCTAATAGTCAAGGAAGAAGTTAAACTATGCCTGTTCACAGATGATATGATCTCATGCATAGAAAATCCCGAAGATCCCACAAGAAAGCTCCCCAACCCAATAGGATTCAACAAAGTACCAGCATGCGACATCAACGTACAAAAATCAGTGGGTTCCTATGGAACCAACAAAACAAACTTCGAAAGGAAATCAGGAAACTAATACCATTCACAACAGCCCCTCAAATATAAAATACTTAGAAACATGTCTAACCAAGGACATACAAGACCTGTACAAAGAAAACTACAAAACAATGCTGCAAAAAAATAGACACGTACACAAATGGAAACACATGCCATGCTTGTAGATAGGAAAACTGGACATAGTAAAACTGTCCATCATACTCAGGGCTGAAAATGAGGAAGACTTGAAGCACTTGCTGAGGAAGACCGTAGCCTTCAGCGTGGTTTACAACTCAATGTAAGGAAGACCAGAAGTCCTCCCAACTGGATCAGTAAGTCACCTCATGATAAATGGAGATAAGGTTGAAGTTGTCAAGAATTTTGTCTTAACTTTGCTTCACAATCAATGCTCGTGGAAGCAGCAGTCAAGCAATCAAAAGAGGTATTGCATGAGGTAAATCTGCTGCAAAGACCTCTAGACTATTGAAGAGCCAGGATGTTACTTTGAGGACTAAAGTGTGCCTGACCCCCTACTGTATCATTTGCTGGTGAAGGTTGGACATTGAATAAGGAAAACCGTAGAAGAATAGACACATGGGAATTGTGGTGCTGGGGAAATTATTGAAAGTGCCACGGGCAGCCAAAAGGACAAACTGACCTGTCTTGGAAGTAGTAAGACCAGAGTGCTCCTTAAAGACAAGAATGCCCAGACTTTGTCTTGCATACTGAGGTAGTTTATGGTGCCAACCTGGCCGATAAACACATGTGGGGTTAATTGAAGGGTGGAAGGATAAATGGCTCCGTGAGCCTTGCCTTTCGAGTTCTTGGATCTCTTGCTTTGTGATGGTGGGACCAGGGTGCAGCTGCCTTAGCCAGTTCCCTGCTTCAGCTGGCAAGGCTCACTTCCTGCAAGACATCCATGAGGAGAAGCCACATGAACCTACCCCGATGCAGCCCTGGGTGCTGGAGCAGCCGCATGGAGACCCCTGCCAGCGCTGAGATGCTTACACACTCACTGACTCGGCTTTCCCCCTGCAGTTGGCATTGTTGCATGTGTTTTGTGAGATGGAGGAAGACTCTGCGGATTGGTGTTGGTCATATGGGTTAATGTTGGGCTTGTGGGCTTGGGCAGCACTGGGTTGGGATATTTTCTTGATATACAGTTACCCTTTATTTAAAACTCTCTCTTATACATATGAGTTTCTGTGGACTTGTTTCTCTAATGTATCCAGACTTATACACATACTTTAGAATTAATGTCAGCAGAGACCAGTCCCTGGGGAAGGATTTCATGTTTGGTAAAGTCGGTGAGCTGGAGCGACACAGTGATTGCAATAATGGGCTCAAGCACAGGAACAATTGTGAGGACGGTGCAGGACGGTGCAGTGTTTCATTGTGTTGTGCAAAGGGTCGCTATGGGTCGGAGACAACTCGATGGCACCTAACAACAATTCCCAAAGCAATCGGTAAATGTAATGCAATCTGGATCCAAATTACAATGTTTTTTTTTAATGGAAAAACTATTCACCAACTTTATATGGGGAGGAAAGAAGCCCAGTATAAGTTAAGGAGTAGTACAGAGGAATCAAAAAGTAAGAGGCTTCACACTACCTGGTCTCTGCACCTACTCTACAGCTGTGGTAGTAGTTAAGACAGAATGGCACTGATACAATGACAGGCACACAGAGTAATGGAGGAAAGTTGAGAACCCAGGTGTAAATCCATCCACTTGTGAGCAGCGGGCCTTTGGAAAACGGTCTAAGTGCATTCAACAGGCAATCTCTTTAACAAATGGTGCTGGCAAAACTGAATGTCTATCTGGAGCAAGATATAACCGGACCTGTACCTCACCACACACACACACACACACACACACACACTGGAACAAAGGCCTAAACATAAAACCTAAATCTATAAAGACCATGAAAGAAAAAATAGGCACCATGTTACTGTTGCTATCGGGTGCTGTACTCACTGGTTCAACTCAGTGACCTGACCCTGCGTTCACAGGACTAACCCTTCCCCGCACCATTGCTATGTTTGAGCCCACGCTGTCCTCACTGTGCTCATCCACTTCAGCGAGGGTCTCCCTCTTGTCCACTGACTGTTCTTTACCAAGCATGAGGTCCTTTCCCAAGGATTGGTTCCTTCTAATAACAGGTTCAAAGTACATGCAATGCAGTGAGCTGTTCAGGATGGCTCCTCCAGCTCTTGTTTCTGGAACTCTCACCATGCAGACTGGATGTGGCTTCTCTTTTCCTGACTGGCCTGTGTAAGAGAAGGTGGAGAAAGATGTTGACAGGACTATATGGCTCCTGTTAATTGTTCATTGTAATTGTTAACAAGGTCCATTGTGATTGTAAAAACTTGGAACTCTAACATGGAGGTTGGCCGATTTTGCCATCCTTCTGGGAATAAAATGAGCCGTTTCAGAAGCAGGAGAGGACTCTGCCTACTCTCCAAAAAGAAAGCCCAGGAGTGGAGCATATCCTTTGGACCCTGAGATCCCAGCACACGGAACTTTATTGATCCAGGGTCAGAAAGCTGTGGCAGCAGAGAAATGACTGAGGGGTGACAAAGGACGGATGGGTGGCAGCAGAGCCAAGAGCATGCGACTGACTATGGAGCGATCACGCGGGTGTCTTCAGGTAAGAGGGTTGCTTTTGCTCTGGGTGCCTCCAGGGATGGAATTAGGTAGCCATATTTCCTTACATGGAGCCAGAGCTGAGTGCCCTCTGGATGACACATGGCGGAGTGATGTGACCTCTGGGTATTTATTGGCAACCAAAAGAGCTCCAACACATTGCTCCAACAATGCAGGGGCCAAGGGGCTGCAAGACTGAGAGGCCAAGAACCAGAGAGAGGCCTGCTTCCACCCATGGCTAGGAAGAAGCTGTCCTGGCAGAAGAACTGTATCTTGAGTGTTTCTGATCCTGAATTGTGGTGCTGTCAGGTAAGCATCAGACTACCTGCAAGGTCAGCAATTCAAACCCACTGACTGCTCCACAAGAGAAACTTGAGGCCCTTTGTTTCCAGACACATTTACCGCCTTGGAAATCCTCTGTAGGTTTGCTGTGAATTGGGCTTGATACAATAGCAGTGCGTTTGGGTTTCTGGAACTTTGCTCCCAAAGCCCATAATCCCGAGTATAGATTGTGTTTTCTGCATGGTCATTGCAAGGAATTCAAGAATTCTCAGCTGAGTGGTGAGTGCTGCGGGAGGACGGTTGGTGGTATAATTGATGGAGAAGGTTGGAGGGTGGAGGCATGTCTGACCCCTGCCTCACAGGAATCAGCCAAGAGCTGATACGAGGTCGACTCCCCTCCTTCCCTTGTGTGAAGGCAGAGGAGTTCCCACAGATGCGGTCCCCACACCCTGTGTTACAGCCCGTGAGATGTCATCTCCCCATTCTGGCTCCTGAAGAGCAGCCTGGCTGTACTTACCAGAGAGATTTGTTCGTTCTTCAGGCCGGCCGTGGGGTATTTGATGTCCTCTTCGTCAACACCACAATTCACACGTGGCAGTTCTTCTACCGACTTCCTTACGGAGCAAATCGAATATCAAACATAGCCGACACTGCACAAACAGCAGAAGATGAACTAGATCAAGGAGATCGCTTGAGAATTAAATACATTTTGCGCATCAAAAGACTTCTCCAAAGGAGACTCCGAAGATTCAGGGTGTTGGGGGAACATTTGGCTGTGACATATCTGACAAGGGTCTGATCTCTACAGCGTAGTGAAACTAGACCACCTCAACCGCAAAAGCACACACATCCAGTTAAAAAAATGGGTAAAGGACAGGAACGGACACTTCAAAGAGACACTTTGCCGGGCTGCTCAAAAACACATGAAACACACGTTTGGGATCATTAGGCATTCACTCAAACAGCCATTGAGTTGCTTCTGATCATTGTGACCTCGTAAAATAGAGAGGAACTGCTCTTGTGGTTTCAGGGACTGTCACTCTCTATGGAAGTGCACAGCCTCGTCTTTCTCCTGTGGAGCAGCCGGTGGGTTTGAACAAGGAACCTGGTGGCTCGCAGGCCAATGCTTAGCCCACGGTGCCACCGGGGATACTTCGTTAGCCATTAGAGACATGAAAGTCAATACTACAATTAGATACCGTCTCACCCCAACAATAGTGGCACCGGTAAAAACAAAGCAGAAAAATCACAAATGTTGTCGAGCTTGGTGGAGACGGGAACACTGGGAGCGTGTAAAATGGTACCATCGCTCTGCCAGGGGTCCTCAAACTACGGCCCACGGGCCACATGCGGCCCGCTGACGACATTTATCCGGCCCGCTGGGTGTTTTGCCGCCGCTGCCTGCAGCCTACTCGTCCAGTATGCTAGGAATTTGTTCATAGTTTTTGATGTTTTTTTAAACTCTGGTCCAGCCCTCCAACTGGCCCCCTGTTTCTGTGAGGCACTTCATGAGCATGCTAGAACTAGAAATGGCATCTGATCCAGCGATTGCACCCCTATGGAGATCTCCAGCCCTGAGGAAGAGCCGGGACACAATAGGCATAGGGCGCTCTACAGTGCGGCATCTTTGGCAACAGCAAACAGATAAACATGCTGAGTGCCCATCAAGAAAGGAATGGATGGAGTACGGGTTGGTGCACACGGCCATGGTCCCGGTGACTTTGCGGAGCAATGGAGAGCGGCTTCGGCTCAGATTTCAGGAACTCCGGGGCTGGGAAGCTGGACCCCGGTGCCATCGTGGAGCAGGTGAACGCACCGATTGCCATCGCCAACGCGCAGGAGTTGCTACAAAGGATGACGGACAAGTGCTTCCGGAAGTGCATAGGAAAGCCTGGGGGCTCCCTGGGTAATTCTGTGCGGAAGTGCACCCCACGTGCATGGGCCGCTACATGGACGCCTGGAACACGGTAAACTGTGCCTACAACTCGTGGTTGCAGCGTGAGCGGGCCAACATGCAAGAGGACCCTCCAGGAGCCCCTCCCACCAACCCCCTTGTCCTTCGCCATAAACATTCTGAGAAGTGACAGCGAGCCGTCGAGGCTCCATAGCGCCTGGACTGCCCCTCACTGGGCACTAAACCTCACCCCATCTACCTCGAGTGTAACTTGAGTCTGGTGACCCAGTGCCTTCCTAATGTGCTGGCAGCTCGAGGTCAGGCCGTGGAGACCCCCTTTGCGCTCCCTAAGGTCGACCTCACGCCCCAGGCCACCCTTGTTTGGACTTTAGTGGGAGGGTGGGCAGACCAGAGACAACTTGAACTAGCCTGAGCCAGAACCATGTTAGGCTGTGAAATAAATTGCTGAGAAGGGGAGGGGGGTGGAAATGAATGGATAACAGGCTGGGGAACATACACACAGTGGAACGTGACACAGTCAGAAAGAATCATGACCAACCCAAGAGTCGTCTCCCAACACAGATGACGCTGCAGCACCTGATGCTGTGTGACGTGAGTCCCTCACCAAAGGACAGATATTGTATGAGGCCATTATATATTTTTTAAAGCAAGAAAAGTTTACACACACAGGGGGAACATTGGATGGTTACCAAGGTCACCAGGGAGGGGAAATGACTTATTAGCTCGAAGACACATGTTAATAATGGCGAAGGAAAACAAACGCACAATATTGGGAGAAGTCAGCCACGAAGAAGAACTAAAGTCCATCCTGTGTTAGAAGCATCTTCAAGAACTGATCAGGACATCCCTTACAGAAGGGTCTTGGGAAGGAGATGAGCCAGTCAGGGTGAGATGTAGCAACAATGAAACATATCACTTTCCTCTAATTCCTAAATGCTTCCTCCACCCCATCATGATCCCAATTATACCTTACAAATATGGCTGCACCAGAGGATGTACACTGGTACAGACAGGAACTGGAAACACAGGGAATCCAGGGCAGATGATCCCTTCAGGACCAGTGATGAGAGTGGCAATACTGGGAGGGTGGGTTGGAAAGGGGGAACCAATTACAAGGATCGACATATAACCTCCTTCCTGGGAGGTGGACAACAGAAAAGTGGGTGAAGGAAGATGTCGGATAGTGCAAGATATGACAAAATAATAATTTATAAATTATCAAGGGTTCATGAGGGAGTAAGGAGCGGGGAGGGAGGGGCAAAAATGAGGAGCTGATGCCAGGGGCTTGGGTGGAGAGCAAATGTTTTGAGAATGATGAGGGCAATGAATGTACAAATGTGCTTTACACAATTGATGTATGTATGGATTGTGATAGGAGTTGTATGAGCTTCTAATAAAACGATTTAAAAAAAAGAACTGATCAGTAAGTTCACACTACATATAACAACATGGAAGGATTCCCCCTGAATTTATGGGGGAGGAGGCAATTTCTAGAACAAGATCTATCTTGGTTCTTGTATATCTTATTCCTGAGACTTGTATATCTCATTGGTGTCAGACTCCCAACTCTTGGCAGTCAGTCCTATGCACAGCAGAAGAAAGTGCTGCCTGGCCTTACACCATCTCCATGACTGATCAAAAATGGGACCATTGTGACCTGTAAAAGTTTCATTGGCTGATTTTTGGAAGGAGGTTACCAGCCCTGACTTCCTAGTCTAGCTTAGTCTGGAAGTGCTACTGAAACCCATTCAGTATCATAGCAACACACACGCTTCCACTGACAGATGGGATGGTGCTTTGCATGAGGTACATCAACCAGGACTCTACCCCAGGTCTGCCAGCTGGAAGGTTAGATTCCCACCCCTGAGCCACCACCGCTCCCAAGATGATCCAATAGGACCCTGCTCATGTTGAGAAAGAACATCGCATCTGAGCGCAGATAGAGCTTTTGCTTGTAAACGTGTAGAGAGAAGTCTGCACTGTGTATATCAAATGATTTAAGATGGTTAACAGTGGACAGAGGGCACCAGGTAGAGAAAGGACACTTCTGTGAGAGACTTGTATATTTGAGTTTTGTGGCGAAAATATATTATTTGACTATATGTGATAGTAGTTTCAAATAATAAATGTATATCCATATAGACATGAATGCGTGTGGGTGTCTCAAAAGGCTGGACAGAGGTAAGAATACGGACTAATCGACCTCAACTCCCCCACGCCAAGAGGGCACCTTTATCAGTAAAAATGGTGCCGTTGCTCTAGAAGCCATGAGGCTACCCCTTCCTAGCATTGTCGACTCCCTGCCACCATTACCACCACCGAGTCAAGTTCATTAGCTCTCACTGCTGCTCCTGGCTCTGGCCTCAGGGTTGTGGAAATGTCAGCTCTGTTTTCACCATTATCCATCAGTCACATTCTGTGACCATCCTCACCACTCTCTGACTGGGAACACATCAGCCTGGTAACAGCTGCTCCCACCAAGTCCTGAGCTAGGGACAAGTTGGGACAAGCTCAGGCTCCCAAACCAGTGTCCTTCGAGCCTGCACAGGCAGCCTCTTCCCAGAAGAACAGAGGTTGAATTCTGCTGTTGTGTTCAGGAGAAAAAGCCAGAGCTCAAGTTCTCCCTTTGGAAGATGCTTTAAAAACCCAGACCCCAATTGTCATCCAGTGGATTTGGCCTCATCTTGCACAGAGTGGGGCTGCTCCTTAGGGTTTCTGAGACTGGAATTCTTTAAAGGAACAGACGGCGTCATGTCCTCCCAGAGGAGTGCCTGACCTTGCAGATCACGACCCTCATAACCAATGAACCATGCCCCCAGAGCCCAAAGAGGAAGAGACGACGCAGCCCTGCACTTAGGGGTTCCTCAGTTGGGGCGGTCTCAGAGGCTCCTCCGGAGCAAAAAGCAGTGTCTGGGGGCTTACGTTCTGAGCACTCCATTGGCAGAAGGCTATGGATGGCGGTGAAAACTCCAAATCCATTTGCAGAGTCCCCATGTAGATGAAGCCTCCACTGAATCCACCCTTCCATTCATGAACCCAGAATGTAGGTCATCGGGCCCTCAGGCAGAGTGCCTTAGAAAGTAGATTACCTCCACCCCTCTCCAGCCAGTACGGGCAGGGGCAGTCTCTCTGGGAGTGTCCCTGATGGACCGTACTGGGGGGTCACCTGGTCATGAGGCATACTCTATTAGTTGGACCCTGACTGCCTTGGTCGGAAGACCCTGGCCCATTCTTGTAAGCCCTTCTCTCTAACATAATGTATGGGTCCCAGTATGGACCCTGTTCCCATCTCTGTAATCCTCCCTGTCACTGTGATGGACTCATCTGCCACCAACTATGAATTGTTGACAGTTTCCTTTGTCCGATGCTTTACTAAACTAGCCTCCTGACAGTGAACCTTCAGGCGCCATGATGATCTCATGTTAATGACCTCCCTCATCCAGGGGTGGATCTGTGTCTTTGTGCTGCCTGTGTCCCTTTTAAGGCTTAATAGTTGTTCTCAAGTTGTGTTTGAGCTTGGAGGTCTCTTTTGTACCCTAAAAACAGGAATCATGGAACTCCATGGCAGGCCTTACCGCCTATCTTACAGATCAAGTACTGAGGCCCAGGGAGGGAATTGACTTGCCTGAGGCCTCAGGGGGAGTCTGCACAGAGCCTCCAGCCCTGGTCACTCTGGGTCCTTCCGCACCCAATGGCAGAACAGTCTCCGGACGCCAGTGAGAAAGAAGGTGATGCAGCAGGAGCGGCTGGGGCCAAGGCAGGGTATCGGGCGAGGCGGGCATCTCCAAGATGGCCCAGAGAAAATATTGACTTTCTAGCTAATAAAGCCAAATTCCATGAAAGCTACAACTGCAGACCGAGAAAAATCCATCAGCGTTTCATAAATATTTGAAAGTGTCCGATTGATTAGCTCCCTGTGATGGCTGCAGCCGGGCTTGAGGCTGGGGAGGCACAAAGGCCCTCCTCATACCACAAAAGGCCCGAGTCCCTGTTCAGTGGTCCATTCAAGAAGCTGTGCACAGCTGTGTCCTCCTGTGAAGGCAGAAGGGACTAGAAGGCAGAGGCAACGCTTTGGGAAACAGGGTCTGTGGCAATTAGCTTGAAATTGCTGGAGCTCTCTCAGCTGGCAAAGGAAACGTGGGGTGGAGAAGAGAAACTGATCGGAGGTGTCCTGCCTGGCCCATCCCCAGCCCCCTCCACCTCAAGGGGGGGCGGGCACAAAGGCATGTGTCTTCCCTGCCATTTCCCAGGGACACCCTGCTGAAGGGGCACCCAGGTTTGCAGAATGGCGGGAGTGGGGGGGGGGACCTGCTTTGGCTCTGTGCGGCTGTTTTTGATTTCTGATGCATATACATTCCCCTTGAAAAAGAATAACAGCTGGAAGATGCGGGCGGGGTAAGTTTGGACCCTGCCAGGAACAGAGGAGAACTAGAACTGAGGGCTACATCTCCGCCCGTCTTGTGGTGTCTTCCACACCAAACTCACTGCCGCCTAACCGTGACCCTCCAGGACAGGGCGGAATTGCCCTGCGTTTTCCAAGGCTGTAACTCTGTCGGGCGCAGAGAGCCTCCTCTTTCTCCCATGGAGAGTCGCTGGTGGTTTTGAACTACTCATCTTGAGGATAGTAGCTCAAAGCATCACCCGCCCTACCAGCCGGGCTCCTTACAGAGGCGTGATCTCTAAACGGTGGCCCTTCCCTCGGGTTGGGATGAATAGTCTTGGAGAGCAGTCGGCCCCTTGGCTGACACCCACTAGATTTGTGCTCAGAGAGGAATGCTCCCTTCTGCCCGGCCCTTGCTGCACCCCTGGTGGCTTCCAGCTCTGCCTCCTCAGCCCCTCGGGCTCAGAGGAGGACACCGTGGTGAAGTGGGGCTTGAGGGAGAAGCAGGTATGCAGCGTATGATGGTATGCGAGCAGGTGTGGGGGGAAGGGGAGGCGTTGGAGTTGGGGGGCCAGCGTGTAAACCTGCTTCCTGCTGCTCTCTCCAGCCCCCACCCGTGCTGCTGAGTTGGGCCTCGGTGGCCAAGGGTCGCTTGCTCCGGCTTCCAGGATGCGGGAGAGCACTATTCTTGACCAGACCGGCCCCATTCTAGCCGAGCAAGCCGAGGTCCCGAGAGAAGGGCGGTTGCCAGCATCACAGGGCGTGTGGGTGGCAGGGCTGGACCGATAACCCAGGCCGGTTTATAGTTTCTCAAGTTTTGTGCACCAGACCTGTCTGTCGCAGATACCCCTGGCATGGGGCAAATCTGCAGCCAAAGATCTCTTTCCCGTGTTACAAAGCACAGCTGTCACGCTGAGACTCAGGCGCGCCTGACCCCTGGCACTTTCAACTGCTCCGTATGCATGTGAAAGGCAGACAAGGAAGAAGGAAGAATGGAGAAGTTCTGCCTTTGAATTGTTTCAGTGTTAGAGCAGAATCTTGATTGTACCATGGACTGCTGGAAGAACCAACCAGTCTCTTGGGAGAAGTGCAGCCAGAAGGCTCCTCGGCCTGCCCAAAGTGCACCTCGTGTTATCAGGAAGCACCAGTCCCTGGAGGACACTGTGGTCGTTACATCATCTGCTGCCAATTTGAGACTATTAAGAGTGGATGGGGCAGTTTATTTAACCCGTCAATCAGGTCGCAACTCGATGACCTCATTTGGAGGTGCTTGGGAGATAAGCAGCTCCCTTGGGCCAGGACACTAACACACTCCCTGTGAGACATTCCTGTTGACAACCCATGTGTGGACACACTGATGGAGCCAGAGCCCTGGAGCTGGAAGAGCCACGTGGAGACCCATGCCAGGGCTGAGATG